>NW_028250046.1:0-1494733 GCF_964263255.1 Lissotriton vulgaris
AGCTTCTTTAGAGCCAGATAACCAGGTCATTGTGGACAGAGGGGTCCCAGAATATAGAACGATGCTATAAATATATATGAAGAATTATGAAGTTATCATACTTGGGAGTTAGAATTTTACCTAAACCTTCACTTATGGTTTATGTTATGCATTCATGAGATTGATACCTTAAATATTGGTAGGACAATCAAATCAGACCTATCTGAATTCTTTGATATGCAGGTACAAACTTTAATGAAATGGAGACCAACTGTCTCAAATGATAGATGAATCTATTTGTCTTCTTCCCTTTGTGAACCACAATTTACTTTGACAAACTGTGTAGATAATGTCATGAACTATTGTTTTACTTCAGACAAAGTTGCAAGAACTACTGGAATATTCTCTGTTTTTAGATAAATGACTTCCATGTTTTGTTTTAAATTAATGAACTCTAGGTTCATATTGCGTTCATGTTATACATATTATAACATTGTCCCTTGTTAGTATTGTATAGTTTCATTGTTTTGTCACCAGGGTGTAACGTATATAGTCAGTGCAGTATTGTAATTGTAAATATCTTTTGATTTTCAGATTACAATATTTCTATACAGATCCAAAATAACAGTCCTGATGATGGTTTCAGCAATTAACTATTAAGAAACCGAAACGTCGACAGCACATCTCATCCCCTTCTTTGTTTGATTCAATGTATTTTGGGATAGGTGTTTTTTAGGTTCTGTTGAGTCACTTAGTAATTTATTTATATGTGTACCTACAGTCCTAAATCCTATTTGTTTATTCATCTGTATATGAAGTTGGTTTCTTTTAATGAACTACTTGATATAAAAAAAATCTTTTCGTATACACCTTGTGTCTTTGTTTATATGTTATATGTTGGTTTTTGATAAATACAATAGATTGTTGATTAGTTCACTTCAGGGACGATTGATTAGTCCTTTCTAAAATAATTCAAATAAATAAATATAAACTAAATCAATTCCCTTGAAGGCACCTTACCCTTCTACCAGAATATAGAAAGCAGTCAAGATGAAGTGTAACAAAACATTTAGGTAAATTAGAGAGGAAGAACGAATCGTAAATGCAATGTTATTTATTCACACTGCACTTGTATACACCATTTCATGGTTAAACATATCAATAAGAAACATCCATTTAATTTTCAATGATTTCATGTGCCCAAATAGGAAAGGGGGGGGGGGGAATGGGGGTGCTGGGCGAGGGTTTAGAGGAAATTGGTGACTTAGTATTCACTAATATAAAATAGACATCATACATTATAGTTCATGTATATATTCTTCCAAGCGGTCCCCAAAGTTCGGGGCCACATCACATGTGCAAAAATCAATCTTTCTTTTTACACAATCAAACTCCTAAAAGGCTGTATATATCCCTCTGGTGATAGGAGTTGATAACAGTAGGCAGCAGTCTACGTTTCGACCCTAAGGGTAGGTAGGGTAGATCGCCCTTACAACGCGGGTCTTCATCAGGACAAAGAGGTGAAGGAGGGTCGGGGGATTGGGCAAAAATCCTGCCAAATTGGAGAGTCAGAGGGCTTCAGGTGTGGTCAAAGTGGCTCCATGTATTATCTATAATGCGAAAGTTGGAGGTTTTATTTAGGGTTTGATGCCCCGCGGATAACAATCAACGCGTTACTTGTGACCAGGGAGATTATGACGGTCTGCAGTGTTCAGAGCAGATCACATCGAGTAAGGACAGGACTGAACCCGAAGGTGTTCTTATGTCCTCGTGTAAAAAAAAGGAAAAGGCGGGCCGGATCATTCGATTGCACGCATCTTGCCGGCCGATGGTTGCGACTTGTACGAGGTCTCGGGGTAATGGATTAGCGTGTCTCCCGTAACCAGGAAGTCCTGAGTGATGTCACTGACCATGTCATGAGTGATGTAATATGTGACATCATCAGCAGTGCATTGCAGGCGCGCAAGTTATAGTGAGTCCAACTAACTATAACGTGGGAATTTCAATGGTTTTATGTCAGTAAAATTTCCAGCTAACTATAACTGGTGTCAAACCTATGGTTTTTTCAGTGAATTTAATAGGTTTTTCAAATGCTAATTCCTAACTATAACTGGTGTGAAATCTATGGTTTTTTTCAGTGAATTTCATAGGTTTTTTAAATGCTAATTCCTAACTATATAAAGCCTGAAACCTATGTTTTTTTCAGTGAATTTCAAAGGTTTTTTTAATGTTAATTCCAAACTATATAAGACCTGAAAGCCCACAAGGAATCCCCAGTATGCGCCAGGGGACTGCATTGCAGAGAGGTGTAATGAAGCCACGCCCCTTTTTACACCTCTCTGCAACGCAGCCCCCGTGCATGTTTGAAGAGGGGGAACTAATTCCCCTTGCATACTGGGGGCCCCTGGGGTCCAACTAGCCCACCTGGAACCTCCAGTATGCGCCAGGGGGCTGCATTGCAGAGGTGTAATGAGGCTATGCCCCTTGTTACACCTCTCTGCAACGCAGCCCCCTGCCGCGTTTGCAGAGGGGGAACTAATTCCCCTTGCATACTGGAGGTCCCTGGGGGCCAACTAGCCCACCAGGAGCCTCCAGTATGTTCCAGGAGGCTGCTTTGAACAGAGGTGTAATGAGGCCACACCCTTTTTGAGACACCTCTCTGCAACGCAGTCCCTGTGCATGTTTGAAGAGGGGAAACTAATTCCCCATGAATAGTTGCAAGTAGGCAACGAGGCGCCAGGAAGCAATTAGCAGCAGGTGTCCGAGTTGAAGTTAATTTGTTTGTAACCCTTTTGTAAAAGGTTACAAAGAAATTAGGTTCAACTTTTGCACCTGCTGCTGTAACCCTTGCTTGGCTGAAAATTCGTCCCTGCTGATTTGCGGATTTTACCGCGATTTCGCAAGATTCGCAGATCGCGAAATCACGGAAAATCCGCAAATTCGCCCGCGAAACGGATTTTACGCCCACCCTTACTTAGAACACACCATAATTCCTAAAATGAGAATGGTACCATCAACAAATGATTTATAATGTAACTAAAGTCCTAAAACCCTCTATTAACTACAATGCTTTTTAAGGAGGTGCTATCATGTATATTGGTCCCAAGATGGCTGCCAACACTTCTTGGATGAAGTGCTGACAGCCAATCATATCAGATGTGTGGTTAGGCTCTGCCCAGATATATATATTTTTTGGAACCGAAATTACTCAAAATCCACTGGAGCACATATCTTGAGACATAGCAAAGGCACATCGGGCTACCAGTCCCTACAATTTTGCCAAGTTTTATGGAAATCCATTCAGCCGTTCGGGCTAAAGGTGAGTCCAACCGCCCTATGGAAATTAACATGGGGAAAACACGTTTTGGGCCCCCCTTTTTATCTCGGCCCCCGCTTGACGAATCCCCCCCAAACTTTCAGGGAAGGAGCAGAGCGCAGCGAGGCAAATTTAAGGAAAATTACAGGCAGATTCCTCAACCGGCGCCAAAGTTATTCCCAATAGAATGTTGCGTATTTCCTATAGAAAACAATCCTAACCATAACTTCCTACTGGTGACTGCCAGTAGGTAATATATATATATATATATATATATATAGCCCCTGCATGCATAATATTAAAGCACCGGGGGGTGGCGGTCCTCCAGGCTGGGGGCGCCCCCTATTATTATACCTAAAAGAAGCCCTAGGGGGTGGTGTTCCCCGGGGCTGGGGGCCCCTCTGGGCCCCCATTATAACTAAGAATATTGCCCCTGGGATTTGGCCCCCACCCGGGGTCTAATTTCCAATAAATCGGCTTTGGGGGTTTAAAATAAATAAATAAATAAATAAATAAATAAATAAATAAATAAATAAATAAATAAAATTGAGCCTTGGAGGTCCTTGTTGGACCCCCTGACCAGGTCTAGGGGGTCAAGGTGTTTCTACCCTGCTCCCTTTTCTTGTTTTTCTCATTTCTTTTTCAGTTTTCTTGTGCCTCGGTTCTACCAAAGCACAAGATGACTGCCAACATTTCCTGGTTTGGAGTGTTGACAGCCAATTAGCATAAAGCTCGTGCTCTGGAGGGTACGCATACCATACGCATACTGTACTTCGTCTATAGATATATCTATGATTTTACTTTTGATTTTCTTAGGAACTACTGAACGGATTTACACCATTTAACAAGAAGCGTAATCTGCGAACCAAACTCTACCTCTTTGCCACATTTGGTGTAATTCCGTTCAGCAGTTCAGGCTGTAGCCATGTCTGAAGGTCCCTATGGAAAATTGCATGGGGAAAACATGTTTTCTGTTTGACAGTAAAATTTCCAGCTAACTATAACTGGTGTCAAACCTACGGTTTTTTCAGTGAATTTAATAGGTTTTTTAAATGCTAATTCCTAACTATAACTGGTGTGAAATCTATGGTTTTTTTCAGTGAATTTCTTAGGTTTTTTAAATGCTAATTCCTAACTATATAAGGCCTGAAACCTATGTTTTTTTCAGTGAATTTCAAATGTTTTTTTTAATGGTAATTCCTAACTATATAAGACCTGAAAGCCCACAAGGAATCCCCAGTATGCGCCAGGGGACTACATTGCAGAGAGGTGTAATGAAGCCACGCCCCTTTTTACACCTCTCTGCAACGCAGCCCCCGTGCATGTTTGAAGAGGGGGAACTAATTCCCCTTGCAAACTGGGGGTCCCTGGGTCATATTTGCCCAAACACCGATATTCCGAACGATTGAAAATGACTTTTATTGAGAAACATTTGGATTTGGATTATCATGTCCTATACTTTGGAATTTTTGAAAGACTGACTTTGAGGATGCTATAAATTACTCAAGTCTGCCGGAATTGTGTGGGTAAAATTGATACCTAGTCACTTTGAATAAGAATGTACTTACGTCTCATCTAACATTTGGAGGAAATATCTAGTTATATGACAACAGGATACCGACATAACTTGAAGGAAATAAGAACGCCCTGAAGAAGTTCTGTTGTACAGAACGAAACGTTTCGGCTGGCTCTGGTACATAAACTTAAGAAAAATAAAAGCATTTGAATATACACCAAGATTCAGCGCTTCAATAAGGACTCTAAGTGATATGATTTGATTGGAATTATTGTGCAAGTGGTGCTGTGCCAAACTTTGGAATATTCTCCACTACTCTCTACTACTTACTCTCTCCTTCTCCACTACTCTCAAATACTCACTCTCTACTACTCATTCTCTACTACTCTCTCTCTACTAATCACTCCCTACTACTCACTATCTACTACTCTCTACTACTCACTCTCTACTACTCTCTCTCTACTACTCACTCTTTACTACATAATCTCTACTACTCTCTACTACTCACTCTCTACTTCTCACTCTCTACTACTCTCTACTACTCACTCTCTACTACTCTCTCTCTACTACTCACTCTCTACTTCTCACTCTACTATTCACTCTCTACTACTCTCTTCTACTCACTCTCTAGTAGTCTCTCTCTACTAATCTCTACTACTCACTCTACTACTCACTCTCTATTACTCTCTACTATTCTCTCTCTCTGCTACTCACTCTCTACTACTCTCTACTACTCACTCTCTACCACTCACTCTCTATTACTCTCGACTACTCACTCTTTACTACTCTCTACTACTCACTCTCTACTGCTCTCTACTACTCACTCTACTACTTACTCTCTACTGCTCTCTACTACTCACTCTCTGCTACTCACTCTCTACTACTCTTTACTACTCACTCTACTATTCACTCTACTACTCTCTACTACTCACTCTCTGCTACTCTCTCTACTGCTCTCTACTACTCTCTACTACTCACTCTCTATTCTCTATTACTCAATCTCTACTCTCTACCTCTCTACCTCTCTACTTCTCTCTTTACTAGTCTCTACCTCTCTACCGCTACCTCTCTTCCTCTAACTCTCTACCTCTACACCTCTACCCCTCTACCTCTCTCTACACGCACACATATACACATATATATGCAAATATATGCATATGCATTTATATATATGTATACATACATATATAAACATATATATTCTGTGTATCTATATAAATACAAATATAAATGCATGCATACATATACATATATGCATACAGATGCATGTTATTTACATGAAAGTTTAAAAAACACTAACAAAAGCAAAGCTAAAAAGCCACCTCATTACAAACAGAATGGCTTTAACTTAAACGAGGGCGAGATATATTGCATTTTCAATGCTTGTTTACTTTGGTTCCATCAAGAAGGCATTCAGATGTGTCACACATTTGCCATAAATTCTGAATGTTAGCACTCTAGTTGCTCATTAGATCACTGTAGTAAAGCTACTGCTCACCAGGAAAGTCTGCTGCTGGTATTCAAAGTCCATGTTTCAGTCTGCATGTCAGAATTTTTTTAATGAAATAGAAGAGGATTTGAGAAGTCACTCAAAATGATCCCTAATTTTTCTTTCTGAAGCACTAATCATACTTTCTATGGCAAAATGAACCCCCTCATTTTGTACCTTTTTAAATTAAATGTTTTCAGACTTACCACTTCATTCAAATCAAGATGGCTTCTGGGGTGCCATACTTTTGTCATAAGTAAGACTGTTAGCGCTCTAGTTGTCCTTTAGAACACTCTGGGTCATTCTGTCATTGGGCTATACTTGGGCTACATCTGGGTGATATTTGGGCTACATTTGGGCTCTTTTGTCTCTGGTGGCCATCTTGGGAGACTGCATGTCAGAATTTTTTAATGAAATAGAAGAGGATTTGAGAAGTCACTCAAAATGTGCCATAATTTTTCTTTCTGCAGCACTAATAATACTTTCTATGGCATAATATACCCCCTCATTTTGTTCCTTTTTAAATTAAATGTTTTAAGAGTTACCAGTTTATTCCCATCACGATGGCTTCAGGTGTGCTATACGTTTGAAATAAGTAGGACTGTTAGCGCTCTAGTTGTTCTTTAGAACACTCTAGGAGGCTGCAGTAGAACTCAAAGGAATCAACTGACAGTCTCTGTCCTTGTTGGATGTACATGTTTTACTGAGAATGTCAGACTTCATTCTCACATGACTGAAAAAGATAATGTGAATTTACAGAAAATATGCTTTCAGTTTAGCTTACAGATCCCCTTCCAAACCACTGTGGGAAAATCATGAGATACTAGTTTTCTTTCAAACATGATTCATGATATCACAGCAGAAGGCTTTTTCACATGGAAAAATCACCTTAGAACTAAGCATGGGTGAATTTTGTGAATTCGCGATCCGCGAATTTGCGGATTTGCGAATTCGCGATCCGCAATATTCGCGAATTTGAGCGAATTTGCGGATTTTTAGTTTTTTGCGTGTTCGCGGGGTTTTTTGCGTGTTCGCGGGTTTTTTTGCCTGTTCGTTGGGCTTTTTGCGTCTTCGCGAGCCGCTTGCATAGCGAAGTTACCCATGCAGTCGTTTATGGGAGAGGCAGAGAGAGATAGATAGATAGATAGATAGATAGATAGATAGATAGATAGATAGATAGATAGATAGATAGATAGAAAGAGAGGGAAAAAGAGAGGGAGAGAGAGAACGAGAAAAAGAAAGAGAGGCCGGATCTCTGAAGGGCCAGATTCCTAAGTTGCCCCTACAGAACATACAGCTTTTTATTTTTAGCAAAATGCATATAAAAATTGTGCTGTAAAGGTCTCTTTTAGTTTAACCACTCTTGACAACTCAAAATGGGTGTATTTGCCATCCTCTCCCTTCTTCCTGTTTTTTATATCTGTAAGTGCTTCCTGATGAGGTTTAATTCCTTGGACAGGTGCCTAGTTGCCTACTTGTAACTGTTCTCTGACCCTGCTTCAGGGGTCAGAGCAGGGTCAGAGAATAGTTGCAAGTAGGCAACGAGGCGCCAGGAAGCAATTAGCAGCAGGTGTCCGAGTTGAAGTTAATTTGTTTGTAACCCTTTTGTAAAAGGTTACAAAGAAATTAGGTTCAACTTTTGCACCTGCTGCTGTAACCCTTGCTTGGCTGAAAATTTGTCCCTGCTGATTCGCGGATTTTACCGCGACTTCGCAAGATTCGCAGATCGCGAAATCGCGGAAAATCCGCAAATTCGCCCGCGAAACGGATTTTACGCCCACCCTTACGTAGAACACACCACAATTCCTAAAATGAGTATGGTACCATCAACAAATGATTTATAATGTAACTAAAGTCCTAAAACCCTCTATTAACTACAATGCTTTTTAAGGAAGCGCTATCATGTATATTGGTCCCAAGATGGCTACCAACACTTCTTGGATGAAGTGCTGTCAGCCAATCATATCAGATGTGTGGTTAGGCTCTGCCCAGATATATATACTTTTTTGAACCAAAATTACTCAAAATCCACTGGAGCACATATCTTGAGACATAGCAAAGGCACATCGGGCTACCAGTCCCTACAATTTTGCCAAGTTTTGTGGAAATCCATTCAGCCGTTCGGGCTAAAAGTGAGTCCAACCGCCCTATGGAAAATAACATGGGGAAAACACGTTTTGGGACCCCCCTTTTTATCTCGGCCCCCGCTTGACGAATCCCCCCCAAACTTTCAGGGAAGGAGCATATATATATATATATATATATATATATATATATATATATATATATATATATATATATATATATATATATTACCTACTGGCGGTCGCCAGTAGGTATATATAGTTAGGATTTTTTCCCTATGGGATTTCTGAAAATTCTATGTCTAATAACTTTGGCGTTTGTGGACGGAATCGGCTGAAATTTTCAGGAAAATGGCACATTTTGTTTCTGAGCAGCTCCTGGAAATTTGGGGGGGTTCGTCAAGGGGGGGCCTAGAAAAAAGGGGGGTCCCAAAACGCGTTTTTCCCATGTTCATTTCCATAGGGCGGTTGGACTCACTTTTAGCCCGAACGGCTGAATGGATTTCCACGAAACTTGGCAAAATTGTAGGGACTGTTAGCCCGATGTGCCTTTGCTAGGTCTCAATATATGTGCTTCAGTGGATTTTGAGAAATTAACGTTTAAATCAAGATATATATCTGTAACAGCGCTCCGGGCAGCGATCCGGTTAGCGAACTTTTCGCGTATCGGAACTTTGCGATGCGAAGCTGATTGGCCCTCCGGTGTCTGTCAACATTCTAAACAGTCCGGAGCGGCCACCATCTTGTCTCTCGGTAGGATCGAGAGACAAGAGGAGGCCAAAACAAAGGGGGAAATTACCATAAGGGGGCATAGTAGATCCTCGTTGACCCCCTAGGTTTTATGTGGAGGTTTTAAAAGGGCCCAGGAGGGTAAAAAAAAAACACTTTTTTTTTTTTGCGTGGTAAGCGCCAAGTTCGCAAACCGGAAAGCGTTCTGGGCAGCGTACTATAAGGATAAAAGAATGATAGACTTTTCTAATACTGTATGTTAATTATTTGTTGTTTTTGTTCGGTTTTTTTTTTATTTATTTATTTATTTTGATTAAAAAAAAATTTATGGGTCAGAATTTTCATAGTTCATTAAAACTTCCAGCATTACATCATCTGGAATCTCCTCAAACATGCATGTTTCTATGTCTTGTAAGCTTTCAATAAATTGTTCATCAAAAGATTCATCCATAAAATCTTCATCCAAATTTTCTTCAGTTAAAATCTCTTCTGTTGTAATGTCGAAGGAAACATTGATTTTTTCGTGCTCCCCTTCCATTTTTTTGCTGTAAATTGCATAAAAAAATAATTATATTAGAAGAGTTAGGGCACTCTTGGGTTTAAGTTCAGACATGTAGTTCTGTTTTTTTAACAGTGAAGTTAAAGTAAGTAAATTCATAATTATAGCAGAGAAGTTTAAGTCAATCAATAAATATAACAGAGGAGCTTATCTGTATCTATAACTGTAGCAGGGGGACAGTAAATAATTATCAAAAAACGTTTTTACAAATTAATTTAAAGTGCCACTTACAAATTATCAATTTACTTTACAGGGAGGTGAAAAGGCTCTTGAAATGTAGTTCAGGAAGTAGCAGTGAAAATGGCTGTGTTTCCTTCTCTTCCTTTATATATATTCAGGTATATAACCAATCAAATGTCAGGTAATAAAAATTGAAAATGAAAGTAAAATGTTCATTGGTTGTCAATTCCAATACTTTAGATGTGTTTTGTGAAGTAATTTACCTCAGGGTATTTAGATAGGTCGACAGGCTAAATGGCTAAATGAAATTTCAATCAAATTTGTGAGAATGAAAGGGATTGTTATGTAGTATGAGCTAATCTATATTTGGTGAGAGTGTCTCTAATCGTTTTTCTGTAAATTACTTTCCCACCTTTTTTTAGGACCGCTTTCTGGAAAGCGGCCCGGTTAGCGAACCTTAAGCGTCACGGGAGTCCACCATTTTGTGTTTCGGTCGCTTTAAGATACAAGATGGAGGGCAAATAATGTTTAGAATGGGTAGAAGGGGTCATGGTAGACTTATCTTGACCCCCTAGGTTTCCTGAGGGTGGCTGAGGAGGCTTATATGTGCGGAAAAAAAACATTTTTTAAAAAAATTCCGCGAGGTTAGCTTTCGGTTAGCGAACCGGGTAGCACCCCGGGGAGCGTATTTTGTGGAAAATTAGTGAAAAAAGTTAGAAAAAAATAATAATTGTGAGTGATCAGATGAAGGGTAGCTCTGAGAAGAGCTTTTGGGTTTATGGTACATTTAGGTACTTATAAGTAGGTACCAATGCACAATCTTAAATTCAGAATGAAAATTCTGTTGCCCTCATCTGAGAAGTGAACTCCATCTCCTCTGTAGATATCTTGCATGTAGTAACGCAAGTTATTGTTGTACAGGGAGCCCATTCCATGGTCTCTCATGAAAGCTGAAACAGATTTGTTTACATGCTTCCTCGCTTTCTCAATTTGTGGAGAAAATTGGTTGGACCACCTCCATTTCTGTCTTTGGCATATATTGGAATATACCAAGGCAGTTTGAGGAAAAAGTGCCATTAATTGCTCAAAGGTGTCCTTTAAAAGCATTTCCAGACCTACCCCTGTCAAAGTGCCCAAATCATTACCTCCACAGTGCACTATTAACAGGTCAGGTTTTGGCAAATGCATAAAGGTTTTCACCAATGGTATCAATTGGTGACATTTTAATCCTCTTTGGCCCAACCACTTAATTTCCACATCTTGTAAATTGAGGTTGTGTAAATTTCTGTTCTCAGCATACCTTTGAGCCCAGTGGATGTAACTATGTCCAACAATCCAGACCTTAAACATGGTGGGAGAAGGTTGGGCTGCAGTCAGATGAAGTGTGGTAATGAAAGGGCAGTTGAAACAGTAGGAGTTTGTAAAGAAAAAAAACTGTGGATTTCCAATGCTAATGATTCATTAGCAGTGATTGGTGCATTTCCATTTCTGAAAACAGAAAGTTAGGGTGCATGGATGTGTTCTTTGAAAGATGTAATTTGAATGGTCAAGGAAGAAACTTTTAATGAAAGATTGCACTGGATACGCAGGTGCACTGAGAGTTCAGAGTTCAATTGAAACATTGTTGTGTGAATTTGCAAACATGAGAGGTCTTCCAGGAGGTCGTTGCTATGGAAAAAAGGCAGAGAGGGCAGAGGGAGGAAGGGTTTTGATTTGAAAAAAGTGAGGGAAGAGTTATGATTGGCTAATATGAGAGATATGTGAAATGGATATCTGTATTTCTGTGCTTTCAATAGCTGCAGCCTCTGGAGTGCATCCTTTTTCTTCTGCTGAAGACAATTTGGTGTATTTCTGAGACTGTTTTCAAAACTCAAAAAGTATTTGCTAAGGTGAGAAAAGATTTATTTATTTTAGATAGAGAATAGTATGAATTAAGGAGAAAATGATGAAGAAAGCTGTGTTTTTAAACTGTGGCTTTGTCTGTAGTGATATAGAAATAGATTTTGTTACTTTGAGAAATTGTAATTGCATATTCGGTGTAGCATTCTGGAATGCAGTAACACAAGTTATTGTTGTATATGAAGCCCATTCCATGGTCTCTTATGTAAGCTGAAACAGATATGTTGTTTTTAAAAACCATTTTTGAAATCAATTACATTTCTGGATATGTACTGCTAGAGCTTCATAGGTTGTTTTGGGTCATATTTATAAGGCATTTGAGTGTCTTTGATGTTATTTTTTCCTTTTTAAATGGAAAGCATTCCTCATGGGGCAAGTGTCTTGTAAATAAGCTCCCACCTGCGCTTGGCAAATTTAGATTTTGATTATGGGAGTTACATAGCCATGTTAATAATGTCGAGAAAATGGTGCTAGGGCATTCCAGAAAACGCTTTCATGTGTCTCAAGGACATTTTCAGTCATTTCCTCTTGAATGCAGGTATACAATTGATTTATATGCTGTGTTTAAAAACGATTCTTTTCTATGATGTTATTTTTTCCTTTTTAAATGGAAAGCGTTCCTCATGGGGCCCTGAGCAGTTCTTAGCCATGTTATCCAATGGGAGGTGGATAACATGGCTAAGAGCATTTGCTGGATAATGCATGAATATCGCTGAGTTTTCAGCGATATTCATGCATTGCGGCTGTTTTTTTTCGCATTTGCGAGCAGTTCTTAGCCATGTTATCCAATGGGAGGTGGATAACATGGCTAAGAGCATTTGCTGGATAATGCATGAATATCGCTGACTTTTCAGCGATATTCATGCATTGCGGCCGTTTTTTATCGCATTTGCGATAAACCTTGCTAAGGAGAAAATGATGAAGAAAGCTGTGTTTTTAAACTGTGGCTTTGTCTGTAGTGATATAGAAATAGATTTTGTTACTTTGAGAAATTGTAATTGCATATTCGGTGTAGCATTCTGGCATGCAGTAACACAAGTTATTGTTGTATATGAAGCCCATTCCATGGTCTCTTATGTAAGCTGAAACAGATATGTTGTTTTTAAAAACCATTTTTGAAATCAATTACATTTCTGGATATGTACTGCTAGAGCTTCATAGGTTGTTTTGGGTCATATTTATAAGGCATTTGAATGTCTTTGATGTTATTTTTTCCTTTTTAAATGGAAAGCATTCCTCATGGGGCAAGTGTCTTGTAAATACGCTCCCACCTGCGCTTGGCAAATTTAGATTTTGATTATGGGAGTTACATAGCCATGTTAATAATGTCCAAAAAATGGTGCTAGGGCATTCCAGAAAACGCTTTCATGTGTCTCAAGGACATTTTCAGTCATTTCCTCTTGAATGCAGGTATACAATTGATTTATATGTTGTGTTTAAAAACGATTCTTTTCTATGATGTTATTTTTTCCTTTTTAAATGGAAAGCGTTCCTCATGGGGCCCTGAGCAGTTCTTAGCCATGTTATCCAATGGGAGGTGGATAACATGGCTAAGAGCATTTGCTGGATAATGCATGAATATCGCTGACTTTTCAGCGATATTCATGCATTGCGGCCGTTTTTTTTCGCATTTGCGAGCAGTTCTTAGCCATGTTATCCAATGGGAGGTGGATAACATGGCTAAGAGCATTTGCTGGATAATGCATGAATATCGCTGACTTTTCAGCGATATTCATGCATTGCGGCCGTTTTTTATCGCATTTGCGAGCAGTTCTTAGCCATGTTATCCAATGGGAGGTGGATAACATGGCTAAGAGCATTTGCTGGATAATGCATGAATATCGCTGACTTTTCAGCGATATTGATGCATTGCGGCCGTTTTTTATCGCATTTGCGAGCAGTTCTTAGCCATGTTATCCAATGGGAGGTGGATAACATGGCTAAGAGCATTTGCTGGATAATGCATGAATATCGCTGACTTTTCAGCGATATTCATGCATTGCGGCCGTTTTTTATCGCATTTGCGATAAACCTTGCTAATAGCAAGGTTTATCTGCGATAAAAATCGCCGATGTGCGGCGATAATTTTTGTCTCTAAACAAGTTATCGCTAGTTGTTGGTAATATGCCCCCGGGTTTTTGCTTGCAGGAATCGGGAGGCGGGAGAGTAGCACTGAAATCAGTAGTCTGACGCTTGAATCGGGAGGGTTGGCATGTCTGGATTCTCTACAGCTAGGGCCATAAACTACATCCGCAGGGCTAGGTGATAGCCTGGGACCGGCCTGGCATGTAAAATGGCTGCCGTGCACGACAAAATTGTGGCATTGTAAAAAAGGCAAGATGGCGCAGACAATGTTTATCAATAAGGATTCATTTATAACAAAATATTTTATCGCACTGACAAATTGGTGGTCAACACTTCCTGATTTCCTTCGAATCGAACGTTAACAGACGTCACGCAGCAAAAAAAAAAAAAAAGCTCACGCACAGCCGCTGGAACACATGTATCAACATATATGAGCCTCCTCAGCCATCCTCAGAAAATATAAGGGATTAGGATACGTCTCCCGCACCCCCTTATACCTAGTAATTTAATTAAAACGAAGCACAAAATGGTCTCCCGCACCCCCTTATACCTAGTAATTTAATTAAAACGAAGCACAAAATGGCGAATTCCCGTTTCGCCAGCAGTTTGCGGCCCAGTTCGGTGTTCGGGAAGCGCTTCTACCGTGAAAAATATATTTTTTTTATTTTCCCCACGGGACCCTTTAAAAACCCCAACAACATTCCTAGGGGGTCAAGAGGGGTATACCTTGCCCCCTTTCATTAAATTCCCCCTTCGTTTTTCACCTCTTCTTCTCTCTCGATCCTACCGAGAGATAAGATGGCGGCCGCTCCGGACTGTTTAGAATGTTGACAGACACCGGGGAGCCAATCAGCTTCGCATCGCAAAGTTCCGTTTCGCAGGTGGGAGCGTATTTACAAGAAACTTGCACCATGAAGAACGCTTTCCATTTAAAAAGGAAAAATAACATCGTACACACTCATATGCCTTATAAATATGACCCAAAACAACCTATGAAGCTTTAGCAGTACATATCCAGAAATGTAATTGATTTCAAATAATGACTTACTTCATTGGTAGGCCTTCACATGTATTATCTCCTTTGTTTTCTTAAGTGAAAATCTTATCTGCAACCATGTGTTGGCCTCACCTCAAATAAACAAAACAGGCGATGGACTGAATGAGGATCAATGACACACATTCACCCCAGTCCAAAGATCTGGGCCTAAACAAACCTTTAGATAGGCCACACTTTATCGTCATCCTGAATTAATCATTTAAAATATTAGGGAGAGATTTATGATTGTTGTATGCCTGTTTTGTAGCACTGTGTGTCATTTTTGTGATGCAGTACTGGTGCAAACGATTTGCTAAGTTAAATAATAAGTAGGGCATTAAGTTTTTGATGACTGTTATTCATTTACTGTTTGGTAATAGTGGTTATTAACATTTTTTATTATATTTTTCCACAGATTCAACTGCAGATTTTTTCATATTTTGAAAAATGCCTACGAAAAATAGAATTAGAAAGGCTACAAAACGTCAACGACAGCAGGATGATCTTTTATTGCAGCAGTCCTCTTCCCCAAATACTTATCAAAACACCAAGAAAGCTCCGGGTAAGAGCACAAAATCATTCTTAAAAAATATTTTTAGTAAAAAAAGTATTTATCGCAAAAATGTTTCAGTTCAGAAAAAGAAGAGTAATTTAAATGGAAAGGAAAGACCCATCAAAAATGTTACTGGTAGAGGAAGAGATAACTCTGTGCATGATAGTAGAAGGAAAGAACAGTTTAGGGACATTCGAAAACGAATGTTCCGTAACAGGATAATAGTTAATTTATTAAAAAATATCAAGAAAGGCCAACAGAAAGTGGCATTTTATAAGAAGAAGAAAAATGTAGAGAAAATTATTGATCATGCTTTTGAAATTAAGCGAAAGTTGTTTATTTTGGTAATCAATAGAATTAGGAAACTAAGCAAGGTAATTTCTGATTTCAAAACAAACAGTAGATGGAAGAGAGTAGTAAATCGTAGTAACTTTTGTGAAGTTTTTTCCGGAGAATGGATGCATAGTTCAAGTTCTGAGGCATTTTTTAATGAGGAGAGTTATTTTCAGAATAATGATTTGGTGTTTGCAGTTGACACCAGTGGTCGAGCTTATGAAGTGAAGGATGGTTGTCCAGTTGAAAAAGAAAAACTTGTGACAACAGAGACAGAAGAGGCGCTGAGTGATGAGGTTTTAGGAAGACGTCCTAAGGGTCCTGTGTACATTTGGAAGTGTAGTTCTATTTGCAGTGTGCGACAGGTTTCCATCAATTTGCTTTGTGATTTTATACGGACATTTAATAAGAAAAGTTTGAAGCAGAAAATGAAGTTGTTGCAAGATTTAGATCCTTGCAGAGTGAGACAAATAACAGGTTTGCGTGGTCATTCACTGGCTTGTCTTTCCAGGAGAGTATGCCAGAGTGTTTTTCATCATTTCAGGATGCTAGCAGTGCATCATAATAAAGTGAGAAAATTAGTGAGAATGTTGTATTATGCTAAGACTCCAGCAATTATGCTTAAACAATTATGTGCTGCTCTTTTGCATGGTTCTGAAATAGATGTGAAGAATATTTGTGAAGAAATTGAGTTTTGTTACTTTAGTAGTAAAGATGAGAATGTTCAAATTGACCCTGAAGTAGAGGGTAATGTTGAAGATAATGTACAGGTTTCCAGTACAGATAATTTTCAGAAGGAAATTGCCACGTTTCAGATGAAATCAAGTGAGAGGCCTAATTTCACTTGTGTATGTTGTCGACGCACTTATTATAAGAATCAGACTAAGGTAGTGGATTTATATGCAAAAAGTGAAAGGGAAAATAATAGTGAATGGAAGGATTTTGCCACATACTTGATGGTAGAAAATTATTTTGATTTGGGATCGGATCAACGTGTGTGTACTTATTGTTGTAATAAATTAAACCAAAACCAGATGCCTGCTAGGGCAGTTCATAATAATCTGGAATTGGTTGAGATTCCTTCTGAATTGAAGGATTTAAATACTTATGAATCTATTTTGATTCAAAGTATCCATCCCTTTCAGGCTATTGTAAGAATGGAGCCAAAGACAGGGAAGTTGCCTCCAGCAGATTTACAGAGAGGATTAAAGGGAAGAGTTGTTTATTTGCCTCTAGATTTGAACAAAAACATTAACACAATTGGAATAGAAAAAGTGGAAGAGGAACCTCTGGTTATCTTGGTTAATGGGGTTCCGACAAAGAATAAGAAAATATGGCAAGATTTAGTGGATGTTAGGAAAGTCAAAAAGGCAACAGTGTATTTGAAGAAAAATAATAAGTACTATAAGAATGTATATGTTGCAGAAGAGGAAGTAAGTGATGAAGAGGATAGCGATTTGTGTGCTGGCCAAATTGAGAAAGTAGAGGCCTCTAAAAGTGAAGAAATATATGAACATTATAGTGTTCATCCTTTGCATTCCAAGGAAGTCATGGGGAATGCTATTGAGTTGTTTCAAATGAAACAAGCCAAAGGGAGTCCCATTAGTGTTTGGGAGGAAAGTTTGGAAGCTCGGTGTTTCCCACAGCTATTTCCCACAGGTCGAGGAGGAAGATATGATGAGCGATCTCATCAAATTCCTGCGTCTGAATACCGGACTTTACGATTGTATGCAGAAGATCCTAGGTTTCGTCAATGCATTCCCTATTTGTTTCATCTCCTGTTTGAAAGCGATCTGTCTGGACTGTCATATGCAGTGAACCACATCTTAAAAAGTGGTATACAGATGCGAAATATCTCGGCAAGGGACTTTATGCATAAAGTCAATGTCCAAGACAGTATTTTGGATTCTCACTTAATTAATCTCATGGCGTGTCAGCGTGGTACTAAGGAGTACTGGTACCGTCGTCATGGTGATTTAAAATGTATGCTGAGGAATTTAGGAACTCCGACATGGTTCCTTACTCTGAGCTGTGCCGAGTATGGCTGGGAAGACTTACTTGAATTTCTACGAGAGGCAAATGGAAATATTGAAAACATTGAACTCAAGACACCTGGAGAACTGTGTTCTTTGGATCCTGTGAATGTATGCAGGTACTTCAATCATAGATTTGAAGCTATGATGTCTTTCATCACAAATAAGAAGAATCCACCTCTTGGAGAGGTGTTGGATTTCTTCTGGAGAAAGGAGTACCAAGCAAGAGGTGCTCCTCATATACATATGTTGTTGTGGATCAAGGATGCACCTAAATTTGGAACAGATCCGGATGACTTAGTGATGAATTTCATAGAACAGTATTCTACGTGTGCTGTTCCAAACGCAACGGAGAAGAAAAGCCTAAGAGAACAAGTTCTACTTTTCCAAAGCCATCGTTGTGGAAAGTACTGTCGTCGTAAATTCAGAAATAAGGACAAGTTGTACACCAAATGTCGTTTCAACTTTCCACGACCGGTGATTTCTAAAGGAAGAGTGAACAGTTTGATGTCTTCACTGCGACATAATGTGACGAGGAAATCACCCAAAAATACATACAATTTGAAAAGGAACGAAGAGTCCAAGTACATCAACGACTACAACCCAGTGATTTTGTCCATGTGGAATGCTAACATGGATATACAGTTTGTGGGTGACAACTGTATGGCTGTGGCTCGGTATGTGACATCTTACATCACCAAAAAAGAAAAGACAGAACTGAAGGATATGTGGGAGGACATTTCCCATGAAAACAGCCTCAGCAAGAAGTTGTACAGTTTCAGTCTGAAGATGTTGTCGCATCGAGAAATCGGAGCTTACGAATGTTCAGATCGATTGTCTTCAGCAAGTCTCTATGCCAAATCCAGGAGTATTGTTTGGGCGAGTCTTGGTCTTGCTGCAACGCGAAATCGAGTTCTAAAACCTGTCCGGGAAATTGAATATTTGGCAGAAAAGGAACCAAACAGTACCGACATTTTGAAGACCAACATGTTGGATACATATTATCCAAATCGAAGCAGTCACCTTGAGAATGTTTGTCTATATGAGGTTCTACAAAATTATATATTCAAGAGGAACATCAAAGAAGATATTGAGAAAGGAGTGTATGCTGTAATTGGAAGTGAGGGATGCCTGGTCAAGCAAAGAAAATGCCAATTAGTAAACCATCGAAAATTGAGTGGCGAATCTCCAGAAAAAAAGGAGTTTTTCTATTTAGCACTTTTGCAACTTTTCAAGCCTTGGCGTGCAGAAGAGGAACTGCTTGGAGATTTCCTCTGTTACGAAGACTCTTTCACTGCTGCTAAGGAGACCATAGAATGTCCTGCTTTTCCCAAATATCAAGAAATGCTAACTTTGGAAATTGAGCAGGAAGCAACGATTGCAGCCGAGATTGCCAGAGACAGTTCTCAGGACAGTCAGAGTTCTGTTTCATTGAGTCAAGAGCCACTTGGAGGACCTATTATCGAAAATGAAGCTGCCACTGCTATGAATGAAGTGGAAAGAGCCATGGCACATGCTCAGGAGGATTCAGTTAACTTAGAAGACTTGGAAAAACAACTCAACGTTGAGCAGAGGAAAATATATGATGAAGTTACCAAGCAAATTGAGCATGGATTAAGTCATGAGAAGAAAGAGTGCTCATGTACATCGTTGAAGCCTGTCCGACTGTATGTGAGTGGAGAAGCGGGAACTGGAAAAAGTTTCCTCATTAAAGCAATTTCATGCTATCTGCAGGAAAGGACTGAGTCATCGCTGTCTTGTGTTGTCACCGCTCCTACTGGACTTGCAGCACATAACATTAAAGGTATTACTTTGCATCGTCTACTGATGCTGCCGGTGGAGCATGACAACAAATTACAATACCACAAGTTATCTGGGGATGCTTGCTGTGAAGTTTCAAGAGTCTTGGGGAAAATGAAACTACTTATCATTGATGAAGTAAGCATGGTTTCCAATGTCATGCTTGCCTTTGTGCATTTGAGAATGCAAGAAGTACTTAAAACTGAATATGATGTGTTATTTGGTGGCAAACACATCATTGTTTTCGGAGATCTTCTGCAGCTGACACCAGTAAAAGGACAACCTGTGTTCAAAATACTCACGCATGAAGATACCAGGAAGTGCCTAGGGAGCATTGGCAACGTCAATATATGGTTAAACTTCAATTATGCTGAACTGCATGAAAATATGCGTCAGGCAAAAGATGAAGATTACAAGAATATTCTACAAGATATTAGAATTGGAAAAGTGACCGAGCATGGAAAAGAAGCTTTAAATGCACGATTACTTTCAAATTTATATCCCGAACAAGAGATTGTGGCTGAGAATATTTTTCAGAAAATTACTGAGAAGAAATCCGGAATATGTTTGATGCCAACTCTTGCAGAATGTGCCATCTTCAACAACAAAATGTTGAATTTAGAAAAGCAAGAGATTGTGAAACTTGAAGCTATTGACAAAATAGAGCATATGGGATCAACAATTATTTTGTCAGAGAATTTGAAATCAAAATTGGATTCATTAGAGAAGACTATATCTAAAACAGCGGGTTTTGAAAAGACTTTGAATGTGTGTTTAAATTGCCGAATTATTTTGAGAAGGAATTTACATGTTGAAAGAGGTCTGGTAAATGGATCAATGGGTAATGTTGTTGATTTTGAGAAATACAGAAATAGAGATGGAATAGAATTTTTAAAAATTAAATTTGATGGCATTGAGGAAGTACAGCTAATTGGTCGTTGTTCTGCTAGGTTTTTGCTTGTTAAAGACTTATATGTTCGCCGTAAACAGTTTCCTGTTTGCTTGGCATATGCGGTGACAATCCATAAATCGCAAGGTTTAAGTGTAGACAGCGCATTGGTGAATATTGGCAGTTCTGTGTTCAAGGAGGGTATGGCATATGTGGCATTGTCACGAGTTAGAACTTTATCGGGATTGTACTTGATTGACTGTGATGTCACAAACATTTGTGCGGATCTAGATTGTGTTAAGGAATACAATAGGTTAAGAAGAGAGTATGCGCCACATTTGCCTCAATATCCTTTGTTTGAGAAACGTGTGGTAGGCCGGAAACGTAGAAATATCAGTAATAGTAGGGAGGTTGTAGCAAAAAGACCAAAAGTCGATGAACCGAAAATTGTTAGCAGAAAGAAAGTGGATTCTGTTGAAGATGTTGTCGGTTTTCAATTTGAAAACAGTTCTGGTGTCAACTGCTATGCAAATGTAGTGGTTAATGTTCTCGTTTCACTAGAGAGTTTAAAAGAACAGATTCTGTTGCATTCAGAACAAATTTTATGCTGTTTATTGAATTCTGTTTTCGAGAAATGTAGCACTGATCGAACAAAAGTAGAAAGTGTGTCTGAAGTTCGTTATCTGTTAGATGAATGTTCAGGTCAAACAGACTTCTCTGAAAATAATCAGCAAGATTGTCAGGAGTTTTTAATGTATATGCTTGATGTATTGCAAGATGAGGGTGTAGATGTAGATCACCTGTTTGGGCTTTCTTATCAATGGCAGCATGACTGCGAGAATTGTAGGGTATCAAGTACTACTAGTGTAGACTCAGAAAGATTTATATATTTAACTTTGCCAGATAGTAAATCAGTGTCCTTTAATAAGCTAGTAAATGCAGCGGATCACAACATGGAGTGTAGCCAATGTAAATCTGATATGATGTCAACATTATTTATATGTAGATATGGCCAGTATGTCATTTTAATGATCCAACGATGTAGGCCTGATGGATCAAAATTGTCAACTTTAATAAAAAAATGTGTGGCTTCTCAGCTGTCAATATCAGGAAGGACTTTTGTAACTGTAGCAATTATCTATCACGATGGTCCTTCAACAACATCAGGACATTATACAGCTTATTTAAAGTCTCGAAACGGCTGGTCATTCTGCAATGATTCCGTTTTAACTTTCAAAAAAAAATTGCCGTTTGACCTTAAAAATTCTTACCTGGTGTTTTTAAAACCAAAATTTTAAAGAAAGAATCTCGGGATTTCCTGTGAAGAATTGCAAAAGGTTCATCAAGTAGAGGGAATGTAAGTCTGCAATGCTGTCTAGATTATTGGTCCAAAACTTTTAATTATAATGTCAATTTAAAAATCCAACTATATAAACCTGATGCAAGTAAGTCTGCTTCATAGTAAGCAGTATCAGTGTCATAGGAAAAGGAGAACATGGGTGACAAAGAAGGGTAAGATATTAGTAGTCCAGGATTGTGAAAATAATCTTAAATGTATTCTTTTTGAAAGTTGCGAAAATAGAAAATGTCGGGATTTGATTGGAAGAATTACAAGACTTGCGAATCGCGGCAACATGATTTGGCCTAGTGGAAACATGTGATAGAATGAGAGAAGTCTTTTCTTGTATGTAACATATTTTTTGAATCGATGGAGGTTTTCTTTCAGAAAGTGGCGGGCTGAAAATATTTATAGCACAACAGAGTGGACGCTGTTCATAGGAGATCCTTCGACGTCATTGAAAGTAAGTTAATTTTAAGGAGTTTTGAATTCAGATTTCTTAGGTTGTATGGGTTTTTTAAACACAATCATTTTGATTGTGTTTTTTTTCCCCGCTGTTACATGATGAATACCTTCAAGTCACTGATTTAAGTGAAATTTGATACATTCTGAGAACAGCAAAAATAAACCATTTAACATGTATAATTAATGTTCTGCTTTTTGTACTTATGATATACATTTAGAAATGTGAGGTAGATATGGAGAAACTGAGTCTTCTGTAAGTGTCAATTTTAATGCTTACAGTGCTGTACTTCTGGGTACTGTTTTTTTTAAAAAAAGGAATAGGCCTCACCTCAAAGAAAGCTCTTGAAAGCACACATCTTATTTGCATCCTGAAACAATCATTTAAAATATTAGACACAATTTTATGATGGCTTTACATCTTTTTTGCGCTGCTATTGCATCACTATTGTGAGACATCAGCAGTGCAAAAGAAGTACCATGTTCCAAAATAGGTCTCAGTTCATCAGCATGAAGATACTGTTTGTTTAAAATATATATCTTTAGGATTGTGTAGGGGACGTAGAGAAGCAGAGGCTTCTGTAAATGTCAAAGTTGTTGAAAAACTGTTTCTTCTTGAACCTTTTCCCTTTTCTTTTCTAATTTTTAAATACATGTTGTAATATTTTCGGAAATGTTTGTTCTCTCTTTTACAGATTGAAAGTATGAAAAAATATTTTAAAAAGGTAACAAGAATTATAAGGTAAATGTTTTCTACTCTTTTTACCCGCAATGCACTGCTGATGATGTCACTGACCATGTCATGAATGATGTAATAAGAGGACATGATTTACTTCATTGGTAGGCCTTCACATGCTTTATCTGCTCTGTATTCTTCAACAAGTGTAAAATTGATCTGTAACCCTGAGTAGGTCTCACCTTAAACAAACCTCAGGAGACATCACACCTTATCGTCATCCTGAATTAATAAATAGATCTATTAAACAGTATCTCTGGTTTACTCCCTATAGCTGTCTTTCTTTTTCCATTACTCTCTGTTTACTTCCCTTATACTAACTCTTCTTTTTTTTAAAAAAATATTTTTTTGGTTCGCTTCAAGTTCGCGAACCGGGCAGCGAACTGGAAAGCGAACCCAAATAAATAGAGCTTTCCAGAGTGCTAAACATTCTAGCAATTTTATTTGAAAGGGGAGGTAGTTCTGAAAAGAACTTTTTTTTATGTTTTTGTTGTTTTATTTTATTTTTTATTTTTTCTGAACATTTTTTGTTTTTTTTGTATTTTTAGAACAGTTTTATGTTTTTTTTGTGTTTTTCATGGAGGGGAAACAACAAAAAAACAGGCATTGAAAAGGGCTCAACAGGAGCAAAAAAAATATTACTGCTTGGGTGGGTTAGGGCAGTTATGGTTTTCAAACACCAAGTTGATTAAGTTCACGCTCATGTTGCCACATGAGAGCATAGCACCACAATGTATGCACGTAAACTTCATGTGCTTGAAGTTTGGCTATATGTTTGGCACAGTTTCCTGTGCCTCTCTTGCAGTCAAAGATATATTTGATGTTGATCTGGCCACAGGAGTTGTCGGGGGATTATCTTGAAGGTCCCTTAACTCTGCCCGGCTGTAATTTAATGGATGCCACCTGACCATATGGCGATGCATAGTATAGTTGCCCATACTATACTTTTTGTCTGTGCCTCGAGATAATCTTTTTTTGCAAATTAGGCAGGTGGCATATTTGGCATTAACCTTCTTCTCCCCTCGAGGGTTTGAGAAAAACTGCCATATAAAACTTGTTTTCCTTCGGGAAACACGGGGCAACTCCTGAATAAATTCAGGTTCATCAGTGTCCTCTTCTTCTAAGTCCTCCTCTTCCTCCTCTCTGTTGGAAATGAATTGTGATGGTGGTCCTCTCTTGTCATGAGGAGGTTGAGGTGGTGGTGGGGGTCCACCAGCTGAAGCAAGGATAGAAGCCATTGCAATCAAATTGGAAAATGGTCTTTCTCTCACCAAGATGAAAGTCAGAGTGAGGAAAGAAGGAGGGGTTTACATGATTTGGGAAAAGCAAAAGTTCTGAACCAATGAAAAGTGTTATTTTTAGGTCACATGACCTAGTCATACATCATTTGGAAACCAAAAGTGAAATGAACCAATGAAAAGTTTGATAAACAAGTCACATGACCTTTTCCGCTTACGTTACGCGGTGCGCGCCGCGTCCCGCATCGCTTCCGGTTCACGGTCCGGAGCACTTTCGGGAGCGCTAACGCGGCGCGTCATAAGACGCATTACGCGACAACGTGATACGTCGCGCTTCCGCGACGCGTCACAGTTCCGCTAACGAAACGTTTACCGGTTCGCGTACTACATCGCAGCATCAAGATGAGCTAACGGAAAGCTTCCCGGTTCGCTTACCGAAGCGAAGAAAAAAAATATTTTAAAAAAAATTATCAATAAACATCTAAAATATATTTTGGGTTTTAAAGAAGAATACATTTTACAGCTACAGATGTTAGCTTTTAAAAAACCAATGAAATTCACAGAAAAAACCATAGGTTATAGTCCATATATAGTTAGGAATTTGCATTTACAAAACCTTGAAAATTCAATGAAAAAACCATTGGTTATAGAACATATATAGTTAGGAATTTGCATTTACAAAACCTTATTTTACTCGCATAAAACCATTGAAATTCCATATATAGTTAGATGCGCTAACTATATATCGCGCACCCGCAATCCACTGCTGATGATGTCACATATTACATCATTCATGACATGGTTAGTGACATCACTGATGACATCACTGATGACATCTCAAATGACATCACTGATAAAATCAATGATAACATCTCATTTGACATGACTGATCACATCACTGATGATATCATTCATGTGATAATACCATGAACCTCTTCAGACTCTAATATAACCTTAGATACAATCAGTGTAAACAGACAGTCACAGACTGTCACTCATCCATGGAGTTACTCACACACCTAGTCAGTTATGCCAAAAATCAATCACTTCTCCATTTTCTCAACTATACAGTTATACACACCTTACTTATTCAAACATATACTAACACATATTTACTTTACTCTCTTATACAATCCCTGATACATGTTCACAATGATCCATACAGCCACTCACACATTCACTGGCTCTTATGCACAGTTATTTATAGATGTCAACTCTCACATGTACTGTGTTTTACATATGTACTTACTTTGACATGTAGCACTGAGATATCCATTCACTCACTAATACACTCATGCACAGTCAACCGCCCATACAGCTGTTTCCACATGCACTTTTGAACCCATACATATAGTGAATCAACTACTCACACATCTATGTACAGAGTCACACACCTCCCAGCCACCCATACACACACACTCAGTTTCCCATACAAATACTTGGACAACCAATGAATAACCCATACAGTTACTCATATAGCTACTGATCAACATATGCAGCAGTTTGTAGAACAACAGATATAATGATGCACAAATTAAAACAGTTTAGTCACTAACCCATGCACTCAGTGAGACACATTTAACCACTCACTCATACAGTCAGTCATGCACCTACTAAATCCTTCATCCAGACACTTATACATCCACTCATTCTTCAATATGTAAGACATATTTTAACTTTACAGAAACATACAGTCACTGGATGTTGTCATCAGTGATGTCATCAGTGATGTCATTTGAGATGTCATCAGTGATGTCATTTGAGATGTCATCAGTGATGTCATCAGTGATGTCACTAACCATGTCATGAATGATGTAATATGTGACATCATCAGCAGTGGATTGCGGGTGCGCGATATATAGTTAGCGCATCTAACTATATATGGAATTTCAATGGTTTTATGCGAGTAAAATAAGGTTTTGTAAATGCAAATTCCTAACTATATATGTTCTATAACCAATGGTTTTTTCATTGAATATATATATATATAGAGTGATCCTCGAACCGGAGGGAGATTGATGAAAATGTATATATATATATATATATATATATATATTCACAGAAAAAAACATAGGTTATAGACCATATATAGTTAGGAATTTGCATTTACGAAACCTTATTTTACTCACACAAAACCATTGAAATTCCATATATAGTTAGTTGCACTAACTATATATCGCGCACCCGCAATCCACTGCTGATGATGTCACATATTACATCATTCATGACATGGTTAGTGACATCACTGATGACATCACTGATGACATCTCAAATGACATCACTGATGACATCTCAAATGACATCACTGATGACATCACTGATGACATCTCAAATGACATCACTGATAAAATCACTGATAACATCTCATTTGATATTACTGATCACATCACTGATGATATCATTCATGTGATAATACCATATGGCCGAGATACCCGCCACCCCCTCTCAACACACTCCCCAAGGATGGGAAACCGGAAACAGTTCTGAACTTTTGGAAGACGGGAGGGAGTGACCCTCCCGGCCGTATTTATTAAAATATGAAACAAAATTAAAACATTAAAATAACAGTTTCATATTATGTACAATTTCATTACCACATTGCGATGTTTGGCTAACCTTAACATATTCTCTAATACAAAGGTTCTCCTAGCCGAACTAACATCCTACAAAACATTAACTTGACATTTTGAAATTGTACATCCTAACGTTTAAGGGCCAACGGCAAGGTCGTAACCGGTGTCAAGATCCCTAAACCAGAAATATCCCCCTCACTTGTGAGGGGCGACCGCACAGAGGTGTACCTCAAGTGCAACTACCAATTTCCCTTGACTTGACGGGGGCCCCACTAAACTCGACGCCACTTAAAGGTCGTCCGAGGACTCGTGTGAGGTATCTAGAAGGTAGCGTAGACCCCCTCCCCAACCCCACACAACTTACCACATCTGCCGTCGCAGATATCCTGGCCCCGGGAAATTCCCCAGGAGGGGGCTGTAGCCCCTCCTACCCAGGTAGGGGCCTTGACCGCCTTTCCTTTTCTTTCGGCGTCCCATCCTTAGAAGGGACCGCCTACCCGTTGAGGGGCCAATGGCCACCTCCCTCGAGCGCTCCCATCCGTAATGGGTGACGCCCACTCATAGGGATCTACCAATTAGTGCTCACCGATCATGACCTTACCGCCCGACCAAAAATAAATACGACAATTTAACTAAAATCGCTCAATTTACAAAAAACCATAACCATTTCACGTGTGATTACTGATCAATACTAGTGCAGAATTACTTTATTTGAAAACATACTGTAGCTGACCATTCTTTATTGCATACTCAAAATAACACGACAATCACCACAACCTGCAAGAAATAGAATTACCACATCAAAGCTTTATTCAAAACAACTGGCTGTCCTCAGGGGCCGGTGGGTGGGTCAAAATTGGCTCTTCGTTCCGTCTCGAGCTCACGTGCAGCGAGGGGGTGCAGCTTTAGAGCACAGGAACAAGAGGATGCGTTCTTGGCTTGTTGCTCCTTTTATCCGTCTTCAGGGCGGGCGTAACCCGCCCCTGCCTGCCCCTAGGGCGTGGCCGGCCGCGTCAGTGTCTAGGCCAGCCCACTCTAGGGCGGGAAAAAGCGCGCCCCGGCTACGCCGCTTCGGGCATACCAGCCGAGGCTCGCCTCCCGCCCAAAAAATGGCTTCCCGGGGGGATCGTGGTACTCAGCCATACGTTCGGGGGGACCGAATGGTCGCCCCTTTCCATATGGCCGAGATACCCGCCACCCCCTCTCAACACACTCCCCAAGGATGGGAAACCGGAAACAGTTCTGAACTTTTGGAAGACGGGAGGGAGTGACCCTCCCGGCCGTATTTATTAAAATATGAAACAAAATTAAAACATTAAAATAACAGTTTCATATTATGTACAATTTCATTACCACATTGCGATGTTTGGCTAACCTTAACATATTCTCTAATACAAAGGTTCTCCTAGCCGAACTAACATCCTACAAAACATTAACTTGACATTTTGAAATTGTACATCCTAACGTTTAAGGGCCAACGGCAAGGTCGTAACCGGTGTCAAGATCCCTAAACCAGAAATATCCCCCTCACTTGTGAGGGGCGACCGCACAGAGGTGTACCTCAAGTGCAACTACCAATTTCCCTTGACTTGACGGGGGCCCCACTAAAATCGACGCCACTTAAAGGTCGTCCGAGGACTCGTGTGAGGTATCTAGAAGGTAGCGTAGACCCCCTCCCCAACCCCACACAACTTACCACATCTGCCGTCGCAGATATCCTGGCCCCGGGAAATTCCCCAGAAGGGGGCTGTAGCCCCTCCTACCCAGGAAGGGGCCTTGACCGCCTTTCCTTTTCTTTCGGCGTCCCATCCTTAGAAGGGACCGCCTACCCGTTGAGGGGGCAATGGCCACCTCCCTCGAGCGCTCCCATCCGTAATGGGTGACGCCCACTCATAGGGATCTACCAATTAGTGCTCACCGATCATGACCTTACCGCCACAGGCCAGATAGTTGACCGGCTATCTGGACCCCCCACACACTCCTACCTAAAGGTCATGTCTTAACGTCCCCAGCCAAGCTATCAGGTCTCCTATGAGTAACTCGTTCCCCACCCGGGACAAATGAACACCATCACCCAAATACATACTGTCCCCTTTAATACAACCATGCGAAATAGAATGCAGTGTAATTGAACGGAACAATCGACTCACTTTATTATTAATCTTCCTTACTGAATGATTCAGAGCAGAAACTGAAAGAGCCCCCCGCCACACTTTTCGCGGGATCAAATGGGACCATGCGATTGTGCACCCTGGAACTCTTCTCGCTAACCAACTTACAGTGGAAAGCATTGCCTCAAGAAGTAGTCGTCTACCAGTGGACACCAAATCGTTGCCCCCAAGATGTACTATGACTATAGCCGGCGGTGACCTCGTCCGCCCTAACAAATCCTCAAAAAATGATTGAAACTGGTCAATACAGAGCCCGCCCTTTCCGTAGAAGGACACCCTGTACCCGTATTCCCCAGCCACGTGAATCATGTCACCTGCTTTGAATACGTCCGCGGCCCGCCTCACGTATGAGTGGCCCACGACCCACACCTCCTTTTTCACAGCCGGTGATGTCTGACCGCTGACCCGGTGTTGGGTCGACAGCACAGTCCGCCCCGCCTCGTAGGCTTGCGCAACTGAAAAACCAAACAAAAACAAGAAGCGTGAGTACATCATTACAGCTTCACAACATGTGCAACCGCACATACCTTTTATAACAGTTCGAGGACCAACGCCCCACACGTTTAACTTGTTCGACATTCAGACCGCTGGCTGTAGCCTCTGTAGCAGCCCCTATCGGAAAGGAATGGGTCCCAAACTCGCCGGGGTCCAAGCCCGCAGCGGAAATTGACATCGCAAGCACCCGCTGAAACTGAAACCTCGTCAATGGGGTGGTGTCAGCGTGTCTCAACAAGGTCCCTCCCCATGATGCCACCCTTTGCGCTAAATAATCCTCTACGCAACTTACTGGGCACATGGAGGACCCGGGAATCCTTTGTATGATTATGCAGTCCCCCATCGCACCCTGGTCGGTCTTGGACCTGACAAATGAGATGGACATTGTCTCCCCTCTGAGCTGAACGTACTCTCGGCACAGTCCCCCCCGTCACATCCCGCTTGTTCCTTGCTACTAGTTCGCTTACCCGCATAGCCCCATGGAATGCCAGCGCAAAAGCGGCTCGGAATAACACTGTTTCATACTGGGATGAACACGTTGAAGGGAGTACAGACAATAACAGTGCCAGCCTATCCAGACCTATCGGGCGCCTTTCATCTACTCTGCGACCCTCAAGGCGTTGCCACCCACGTAGCGCTTTTTGTACAACGAAAGACGCTGTCGGGTCCTGGATCCCATAAGCCCTTGCCACAAAGGAAATGGCTGCCCGATGCCTCTGGGCCGTAGCCACAGATTTGCCTGCCTGATGTAAAGACAGCAAAAAATTTACCACCCACTCCTCCTGGCCCCAAAGTTCCCCTCCAGCAGTCCCCAAAAAGGCCAAATAGGAACGGAACGCCCCTTCATATGCCTTCCTTGTCCTGGGTGCTAAACTCTCTCCCACGAGGTTTCGCAGTTCGGGGCACCGAGAGACCAGAGAGCTTCGGGAAAGGGTGCCGCCACCGGGTCCGCTGTGGGCAGAAAACCCCAGAAGGCCTGCATACGGAAACGAGAAAGCGCATCAGCCGCTTGGTTCATCACCCCCGGCACGTGTCTCGCCTTAAATAGGACATTCAATTGCATACATAACAAGACAATTTCTTTGAGCAGCCTCAGGATCCATTTGCATCGTGCCGCCTGGCTATTGATACACTCAACCACGGTCATGTTATCAGACCAGAATACCACAGAGTGATCTCTAAACCCCTCCGGCCAAGTTTTCAGGGCCACCAGAATGGGGAACAGTTCAAGAAAAGCAATGTTACTCGTCAGCCCACCCTCATGCCACCATGACGGCCATTTTTGAGCTGACCATTGTGTGCCAAATATGGCGCCAAAACCAATGCTCCCTGCCGAATCTGTCCACAGGCCCAGCTCCTCAGAGGACACCGCCGGTTTGTTCCAGACAACTCGACCATTGAAATCCGCCAGAAATGCCAACCAAATGCGCATGTCCTGGCGAACCTCGGCCGAGAGCCTCGTGCGATGGTGACCCTCCTTCAGGCCGACCATGGCCTGAGCGATCGAGCGGGAAAAGGGGCGGGCCATCGGTATTACTCTCAGGGCAAAATTCAGCTGTCCCACCAATTGTTGTAATTGCTGCAACTTAACCTTAGACTGACTAATACACGTCTCCAGGGATGCCCTGAACCTGAGCACTTTTTCTCTCGGTAAACGAAAACAACCCTCATCCGAGTCGAGCTCGATCCCCAGAAACTCCAGGCAAGTCGAAGGACCCACCGTCTTACCGGGTGCCAATGGCACACCAAAATGATTCATTAAGGCACAAAATTCATTCAAGGCCTGACCACATTCCGGATCCCCGGCTGCCCCTAGAAACAAAAAGTCATCGAGATAATGCATAACCTGATGAAACCCCGTCTTCCTTGTGAAGACCCATTGCAGGAAACAACTGAACTGCTCAAAATAGGAACAAGATATAGAGCACCCCATTGGCATACATCTATCCATGTAATAGTGTCCCTGAAACATGAAACCAAGAAGACGCTGATCGTCTGGATGTACCGGGAGCAACCGGAACGCTGACTCGATATCAGATTTCGCCATCAGCGCACCGGGCCCTAGGCGATTCAATATGGCTACGGCCTCATCGAAAGATGCATACCGCACTGAACACACTGCCGGGTCTATCGCATCGTTTACGGAAAGACCACGTGGGGCCGACAAATTATGTATCAGCCGAAACTCACCCGGGTCCTTCTTGGGGACCACCCCTAAAGGGGAACAAACAAAGTTAGCGACCGGTGGAACGTTAAACGGACCGGCGACTCGACCTCGAGCCACCTCTTTCCCAATCTTCTCTTGTACCACGGTCGTGTGCTGCAAGACTGATATTTGGTTTTTACATTTCGCTAAACCCTGAAACTCCCCCACTGGGATGCGGAAACCATATGAAAACCCGTTTCGCAACACCCCAGCGGAAGCGTGATCCGGGTATTCGCTGAGCCAAGGAATCATTGCCATGGTATCAATCGGAGTAGGTAAAGGCGCCCCTCGGACTATTTCAGACCTGTTTGGCGCCTCCTCTACCCCCGTTATCACCCGTTTTGGCTCTGCACATGGACTCAGGATGGGACGCTTGCCCACACCCGCTACATTCGTGCCTAAATTTGCATGACCCCTGGGGCCTCGTACATTTACCCCTGTTAAAATTCCAACAACTCCCCTTTTTACCTGTGGTGCCGTTCGGCCTGGAGTGGTATTCGTTACTCGCGCCTGATCGAAAGGGGGTCCCAGAATATTGGCGGGAGGACTCCCCCACACTACTCCCTACTAATGGCAAATTTAACATACCAGTATCCGCCATTTTCGACCATGACACAGAATCGTAACAATCCCAAGTTAAGTTTTTATCATGTTCCTTCGCCTTTCTGAAAATATTATCGTAACAGAACCACTGATTGCCCCCATGTGACACAGAATACCCCATGATCCGTGACTGATAAATCGGCAATTCAGACAGCAATTCGGGCCTACGTTCGCCCAGGATGGATGTAAAAATCCCCCACGCCTTGCCCCAATTGCCAATGTTTTCATTTACCTTGAAGGCGGCCATCTTTGCGCGCCAAACACCCGGATGCATGAGCTCCTTTTGGCTCTTAACATATTCCATCTCATAATGGTCGGTAAGCAACGAGAAGATGTTTACATACTCATCTGCCCATATCTTCTCCTTAATAGCTAGAGGGACATGTTGACCCAACTTTTCCCTTCGTGACGGGGCAGACTCATCCCTCGCAATCGGCAATGGCCGCTTACCTGAACCGGAAGCTGTATCTGTGGCTGAGTTTATCCCAGGTGGCCGGCGTGATAACTGGCGATGCTGCCTTCGCCGCCTCCCTTGATTCACGCAGTTGCCTCATCAAAACCTGTGCGTCATCAGCCGTGGCACCCTCGTTATTTTTACCCAACCACGCTGCTAATTGTGCTGCCAGCTCGGGCGGCATATCCTCGCCGTACACAGGGGTGACCACCACGGGAATCGGATTCCCCTCCGCCGGCACCGGAGTTGGCTCTTGGGGTGGGGTACAGGGAACCGGGTTGTCCCCTCCAGCTGCTCCCCTTCTGGGCCTCTTGCCTTTTCCTCCCGGAGCAGCTCCAGCCAACGGACGTTTCGGCCCCTCTTCGCCATCTTTCTCCGCCATTCGCTTCTTTAGGTCGGTCACCTCCTTCATAAGAACACGCAGCATCTGGTCGGTAGTCATTCGCTTTCCGACTTTCTTAGGCATTCTCCAACAGAGAATCAGACAAACAAGACAAACAAGAAAGATTACCACACTCAAAATTGGCTCTTCGTTCCGTCTCGAGCTCACGTGCAGCGAGGGGGTGCAGCTTCAGAGCACAGGAACAAGAGGATGCGTTCTTGGCTTGTTGCTCCTTTTATCCGTCTTCAGGGCGAGCGTAAACCCGCCCCTGCCTGCCCCTAGGGCGTGGCCGGCCGCGTCAGTGTCTAGGCCAGCCCACTCTAGGGCGGGAAAAAGCGCGCCCCGGCTACGCCGCTTCGGGCATACCAGCCGAGGCTCGCCTCCCGCCCAAAAAATGGCTTCCCGGGGGGATCGTGGTACTCAGCCATACGTTCGGGGGGACCGAATGGTCGCCCCTTTCCATGAACCTCTTAAGACTCTAATATAACCTTAGATACAATCAGTGTAAACAGACAGTCACAGACTGTCACTCATCCATGGAGTTACTCACACACCTAGTCAGTTATGCAAAAAATCAATCACACCTCCATTTTCTCAACTATACAGTTATACACACCTTACTTATTCAAACATATACTAACACATATTTACTCTCTTATACAATCCCTGATACATGTTCACAATGATCCATACAGCCACTCACACATTCACTGGCTCTTATGCACAGTTATTTATATATGTCAACTCTCACATGTACTGTGTTTTACATATGTACTTACTTTGACATGTAGCACTGAGATATCCATTCACTCACCAATACACTCATGCACAGTCAACTGCCCATACAGCTGTTTCCACATACAGTTTTGAACCCATACATATAGTGAATCAACTACTCACACATCTATGTACAGAGTCACACACCTCCCAGCCACCCATACACACACACTCAGTGTCCCATACAAATACTTGGACAACCAATCAATAACCCATACAGTTACTCATATAGCTACTGATCAACACATGCAGCAGTTTGTAGAACAACAGATATAATGATGCACAAATTAAGACAGTTTAGTCACTAACCCATGCACTCATTAAGACACATTTAATCATTCTCTCATACAGTCAGTCATGCACCTACTAAATCCTTCTTCCAGACACTTATACATCCACTCATTCTTCAATATGTAAGACATATTTTAACTTTACAGAAACATACAGTCACTGGATGTTGTCATCAGTGATGTCATTTGAGATGTCATCAGTGATGTCATCAGTGATGTCACTAACCATGTCATGAATGATGTAATATGTGACATCATCAGCAGTGGATTGCGGGTGCGCGATATATAGTTAGTGCAACTAACTATATATGGAATTTCAATGGTTTTGTGTGAGTAAAATAAGGTTTTGTAAATGCAAATTCCTAACTATATATGGTCTATAACCTATGTTTTTTTCTGTGAATATATATATATATATATATATATATATATATATATATATATATATATATATATATATATATAGATATATATATATAGATATATAGATATATATCTATCTATCTATATATATATAGATATATATATATATACATATATATATAGATAGATATATATATAGATATATATATATATATATATATATATATATATATATATATATATATATATATATATATATATATATATAAATATATATATATATATATTTTTTTTTTTTTTATGTCGAGGGGGCAGGGGGGTCTGCCAATAAACCACTTTGGTTGAACATCGACTTGGAGTGCCGTCCTTTTTTGACCTCTGGGATAATCACGGAGGTGTGTGGATACATATATATATATATATATATATATATATATATATATATATATATATATTACATATACATATACTCATAATCCTCTCCAAATCCTCAGAGAAAACAAAGTAGCACTCACAGGAAGTTTTCAGCAATGCAAGTTTATTTGCCAAGACACACACATTTCGGGAAAGCTCCCTTCCTCTCGGTCTAAAAGTAACACGATGCGGCGCTATTTTAAAACCAAATATGGATGGTTAAAACAGACGAGGGACATTACGCGCTTAGAAAATTCATGGGCGCCATGTTGTAAATACACTTTACGAATTAAACTGGGCATCCTAAACAGCCTCACAAGTATAATAACTGTGTGGTCATATTATGCCCCAATACATTATTAAACCATTGACGATATCGTCCTGTTCGGTGTAATTTTGCCATGGATTGGCTATGGCAACCCAACCAGGTAGCCTCTTCTTTCCACCTGGATTCCATGACAACATCAGTTAATTATATATCTATAACATAAACTATCCCAAAGAAATCTATTCAGACTTCATACAATATATATGTTTCAAAAAGGCAGGATGTCTATCCAATCCAATATCTCAAATCAACATTAGATGATTTCTCAATAAACCCCCATCATCTTCAGAAGCAGATGGAAAATTACAAAAAACATGATTAAGAAAATCAAAAATCATATCAGATACACAGTTCACAGTAATATCTCAAAAAACGATTGACCCAGTCTAAGTACCGATTCTGGATCATAAAGAATAATTTATATTCCCAGATGTACTGCTAATGCCTCCCCACTGTTCACTCCCCCAGGGACCTTTGTTTGCCAGTCTACTATGTATCGGGACTCCAGTCTTCGAAACCTCTGTACTCTATCTCCTCCTCTCTGATTTTCTGGAACCTAATCTAAACAAAAGTACTGAAGGAGAATTCTATCGCTCTTGTGTTTTATTGCAAAATATCGAACTACCGGGTAGAAAAAATCCTTCTTCGCGATGGCCCGCATATGCTCAAGGATTCTTCGTTTGACTAAATTAATATTGCTTCCTACATATTTTAAGTCACAGAGGCACCTCAGACAGTATACAGCAAAGGTGGTATGACAGACATGAATTTATTAAATCTTCTCCCTGCCTTTCATCCCTTCACCTCATATGTTAATGTTCTTTTGCTGAAGGCGCAGGCTTTACATCTTCCACAAGGGAAGAATCCCCTTGCCTCCTGAAATGATCCTGTTTTCCTCACAACTGGATCCAAATGACTATGTACCAGTTGGTCTCGAAGAGACCTTGCTTTTCTGAATGTTATCAGGGGAGCAGGTGGTACATCAGAACCAATGATGTTATATGTCCTCAAGATATGCCAGTGTTTCCTCATGATAGACCTAAGCCAATTAGTATCATAAGAAAATGTGATTAATAACCTGAATCTACCATCCTCTCGATTAGATACCTGTTTCTTCTCAAACAGTGCCTCCCTAGGTAGTTGTTCCACCCTATGGAGCGCATTCTTGAGGAGTTCGGTTTTATAACCCCTTGCCAGAAATCTGTCAACACTACATTTGTCTGCCTCCACAAAATCACTTTCCATCGAACAGTTGCGTCTGTGTCTGAGAAACTCCCCATAGGGGATGCTGTTGATAATACTACGGGGATCGCTACTTGATGCATGTAGCGTGCTGTTCCCCGCAGTTGGTTTTCTAAAGAGAGATGTCCTAATTTTCCCATTGCATATTGCAACACTAAGGTCCAGGTAGCTTGCTGCCACCAAACTCACCTGGCCAGTGAAGTTTAGATTACAATTGTTATCATTAAGTATTCTTTTATAACACTCTGCCTCTTCTACTGGTCCATCCCAGACCAAAAGCATGTCGTCAATGTACCTGTACCATGATACAATTTTGTCTACCCATTCATCATTTCCCGGGGCCAAGGCTACCTGCTCCTCCCACCAGCCCACTAATAAATTTGTGTAGCTGGGGGAGAAGCAGGAGCCCATCGCGGGACCAGAGACTTGTCTAAACACATTTCCCTTAAAGAGAAAAATGTTATTACGAAGACAGAATTCAATGAGTTCTAATAACATCAAATGGTACATGGCAAGTTTTCAATGGTCGCTTCTTCAAAAAATATTGGACCGCATGGAGACCCTGTGTATGATCTATACACGTGTAGAGGCTGGTTATATCAAGTGTGATTAAACAGTACGTGGGTTGCCAGTTCAACTTCTCAATATGTTCGATGAAATCGGTTGCGTCTCTGATGTATGATTTCAAAACAAGGACTGACTCAAACGAAAAAGAGTCTAAAAATCGTGAAAGATTTATCGTCAGGCCGCCCATTGATGGAACTATGGGCCGGCCCGGTGGTTTATCCATGTTCCTATGTACCTTAGGCAGTTAATAAAAGGTGGGTAGAATCGGATTGATTGTCTTTAAAAGTAGATATTCATCCACATCAAGCATATGTTTGTCATGCCATTTCTTCAACAAACTATGTAAGTTCTCATTGCGTTCTTGATACACATTTCTCAAAGAGTTCATAACATTTCTCATCTTCGAGCTGTCGCATGGCCTTCTCCACATATTGTTCCGGTGAGAGAAGCACAACATTACCCCCCTTATCTGAGGGTTTACAAATAATGGAATTGTCCTCTGGCAGGCTTTTCAAAGCCCCCCTTTGTGCTTTGGTTAAGTTATCCACTCTTTTTACCAGTGTTTTACTTTCCCTAAAAGCCATCAGCTCCCTGATGATTAAATCTGAGAAAGTGTCTATTGCATCTGGGGGCATCTGCGGAAGAAGTTTGGAGTCCGGCTTCAACCCACGACTTGGTGCCTCTTGTTCAATCTCAACCCTAGACCATCTCTGGGTTAAGGCGGTGTTTTCTGTGATGTTTTCCATGGCACCCTCCTGTGGTAGGCTTTCTAGCAATATTAAAGTTGGGACTCACGCTCTGCCCAAATGATTGCATGGAATACATACAAACAAGAATAGATCTATTCAAATTCATCCGAAAAATGAAATTACACAAATATTATAAGACCAAACCCACTCCGAGAGAAACAAAATTCTTAACAATAAACCAAAAAGAGACTGATCTTTTAAATGTGAATGATCTGACGGCATTGGAACTGCTAGAAAACCTACCGCAGGAGGGTGCCATGGAAAACATCACAGAAACCAGTGAAGCGCCCACACAGCGTCCTGGATTACACCACGTTTATTCAACAGGCAGTGATGAAAAACAGCAACACACTGGTAAATGCAAAGTTTCTTCGAGCCTTCCGCCGACGCGTTTCTGGACCTCGTCCCTTATTCAATGGCTGGCTGATGGAGAAAAGAAAAAGCTGCCTTTCGTTTTCATGCTCTGAAAATTATCATAGTCCCGCCCCCATTGGCGTGTACTCGCATGGCCTTATGGTCTTTGTAGTCAGGTAACTATCGCCATAGTGGCTACAGCAGTTTCTACGCCTTCCGCAATAAACATCTTTCAGGCTGCAAGTGCTGCGTTGCGCCATTTTCCACTGCCCATGTTTGGCCTGCTGAATAGGTAACATTGGTCCTTGTTGGTTGCTGTCTGCTTCAAGCAACCAGACCTGCACTGGCAGCAGGGGGGCTGCTTCGTGACCGGAGCGGGCCACAATTTAATCCATACGAAAACTGCTCACACAGTGAAGCGCCCACACAGCGTCCTGTATTACACCACGTTTATTCAACAGGCAGCAATGAAAAACAACAACACACTGGTAAATGCAAAGTTTCTTCGAGCCTTTCGCCGACATGTTTCTGGACCTATATATATATAAATAAACATCCCTGCTTACATAAAGGACACAGGTGATTTCCTAGCAAATATATACGATGTCAAATGGAAGGAGAATTATCTATTTATGACATTGGATGTCCAGGCACTCTACACTAGCATTAGGCATAAGGACGGTCTTAATGCCATCAAACATTTTCTGGGGAAAAGACCTATAAACCTATTTGAACATACTAATATGCTACTGGAAATGACTGAGTGGTGTCTCACGAACAATACATTTATGTTTGATAGACTGCACTACAAACAAGTCCAAGGATCAGCCATGGGTACTTGCTTCTCCCCCAGCTATGCGAATCTGCATATGGGCTGGTGGGAGGAGCAGGTACTGTGGGCGTTACACCAAGAAGTCATGACAAACAATGTGATTGTATATAAGAGGTTTATTGACAACATCTTTATTTTCTGGGAGCGCAGTGTGGAGAGTGCAATGAATTTTGCAGATGAATTGAATGAAAATGTACTGAACTTAAAATTCACCTGCAACACTAGCACAGAAACAATACAATTTCTAGATGTTGAATTGTTTGTCCAACACAATAGGATACAAACACATACCTACCGCAAACCTACAGCAGGAAACGTGATTTTACACGCCCATAGTTTCCACCCCACACCTCTGAAACAATCGATTCCTTACACCGAATGTCTCAGGATGACACGCAACTGCAGTACCACTGAGGGACTCACAGATGCCAAACAAAACCTCTTAATGAGACTCCAAAGAAGAGGGTACACAGACAGGACATGCAGAAATGCAGAAGCTAAATGCAGCACAAAAACTCAACAGGAACTACTGTTCCCGGTGGTGCCAGAAATAAACAGAGACAAGCAAGAAAGACAACCCCCAAGGCTTATCACTGGTTTCAACCGATACCATTCGAACCTTCGTAAAATCTTAGGAAGGCACTGGCCACTGATCCATAATGATCTAACCATAGGGAACATAGTGGGCGAAACACCCTTAGTATTATTTAGAAAAGAACTGGCTGCAGGCCCAGAAAGGTTTCAAAAAATGCAGCAAATGCAAGGCCTGCAACCATGGTATCAATACCACCAATGTCGAGTTACCATTTAGAAGACTGCCCTATATTATTAGGGAACATTTCACATGCAAGACTGAGTTTGCTGTGTACGTGCTCAATTGTGAATGTGGTAAAAAATACGTAGGGTCTACCATCCACCCTGTGCACGTGAGAATCCTGCAACACCTACGGGCAATCGCCAATGTTGGTCAAACATACCCAGTAGCGAGGCACATCCATGAGACCCACGGAGGCAATGCAGACGGTTTGACGAACTTCGTCATAGACAGCATCCCCAGAAATGTCAGAGGGGGAAATCGTAAACTTGCTTTACGCCGCCTGGAGTCGAGATATATCATTCTCTTAAACTCCAAAATCCCTTCAGGCTTGAATGCGGATGAAGCCCTTGGTGTCCACATATAACCCTTCCAGCCCTAGTGCCTCCACCTTTTCCCAAGTACCCTTGAAAACATCTGTTGATCACATATTATTCACTGTAAATTCACCTCACATGTTACACTGGGTTTGTGCACACATGATGTGCCGTATGAATCACCTCACTTCACGCACCCTTTTTATTTTAAATCACTAGGCGTCAACACAAGTACACCATTACAAGTCCCATGGGTAGCTCCCATTTATTAATGTATCGGGTGACCCTCGATAGCTAACAGAGCACTCGCTGCATTTGTGTTAGTGTACTCAGCAGCTCGCGGTTATTGAAACCTAACATTGGCGAGACTTGCATGTACCAGAATACACAGCAGGCACTGGCCTATAAAAAAAGTTATGTAGTGTGCGAAGAGCATTCAAATTAGTACTTACTGATCATATTGCTCTGCACTCTCAAATCCACTGGGACTCTGTTGAACAGATCACATGAGTCGGATGCATGTTTTCACCCCCGACCGAGCACCCAATAACATGCTAAGTCACTATTTACTGTGCAGCCCTAAGCCAATCACGTTCGATTTGAGAACAGGTATGAGCGGATAAACACGTAATTACCCGAGACATGTAAACAAACAATACAATGTTTCTAATGGTGTTAATTGAATAGCGTGTGATGCTATGTGATTATTTTAACACAGTTAAACACCGTATCGTAAGATATATTAAGAGCACAAATTTATATGTTTAGAATTTACCTGCTAAAAATGTTTTTTATGACAACAAGTGAAAAAAGACTGCCATGATTTTCTAAATGTGCAAGTCATGTACTTGTCCACGTCATTGCATAGGGTGTAACCATGAAACTATAGCAACAGCCAGAGTAAACTAGTTTTGTTAATTCAACCCATGACAACATGTATCTGTATATATGCCGCACAATTCAAAAGGCAGATGTTAGTGAACAAGGTGGGAGTAAGCCGCCGAAATGCGTCTGAGCAGAAACTGAATATGAAATAAACCGTTTGGATTGAGATTCACGGAGTCAGCGCCTTCTTTGATTGAAAGTTTGGTGTGGTAAAGAATAAATAAACATATATAGAGAAATTCACTGAAAAAAACATGGTTTCCGACATGTTATAGTTAGGAATTAGCATTTAAAAAACCTTAGAGATTCACTAAAAAACAATATGTTTCAGGGGTGTTATAGTTAGCTGGACATTTCATTCGTACTAAACCATTGACATCCTCCGTTATAGTTAGTTGTACTAACTATAACTAGCGCGCCTGCAATCCAGTGCTGATGATGTCACATAGTACATCATTCATGATATGGTGAGTGACATCACTGATGACAGCACTGTTGAAATCTCAAATGACATCACTGATGATCTTATCTGCAGACCACAGGAAAACCATTGGTGCTAGACTCTTGTTTTTTTACCCTGCAGTTGCTTGTTTTGCTCCGGTTGTTCATTTATTTTTTTTAAATCACTAAATTGTTCAAAAAAGCAAAACAAAAATATAAAACAAAAAAAGAAAAAAAGTTGTTTTCAGAACTAACTTCTCAGGTTAAAAAAAGAGCTATATTTGTATGATAGTGTTTGAAAGTTTGGTTGAATGTAGTGTATAATTGACTGAAAGAATGCATTAGTAGGGTATGGTGAATGTATAAGTGCAGAACTATAAGGAAGTGCTCCAGCATGACACCCTAACCTCTTTAGCTGCAGTGTGCTGTGGTTCTTTCAAAGCACAAGGATGTAACATATGTCTATGCTTCCCGCTGCACTGCTGCTTAAACTGCAGCCACGTGGTAACACAGGTACCCTTCTGTGTAGTGTGGAGTTTGTTTTTGTGCAGGAAGACACACCTTCCTGCACAAAAACAATCAGTGAAGGCATTTTTCTCCTCCAATGTATGATGTGCATATATTGAAAGAAAAAAAATGAGGAGAAATGAAACCAATTCTCCTTGCTGAGCCTTGCTACACCTAATGGAGAATGGTGCTGCATTCACACAAAGGTCCAGATTCATGATTGCTGATATATCTTGAGATGTATGTTGTTCTATGAGTGTTCTGTGTTAACACACACAGCAACACCTATAGAACGCGCCTTCAACACAAAGTGGTGTATATGATGAGGTCGTATTCACATGGAAACGAAAAGATACACAAAGTGTCTTTTCATCTCCTTGTAAATATGGAAGAGTGTCTTGCACCATCACTATGTTAAAAAAAGTGAAATATTGTTGGCACAGGAGGCTTTTAAAATTTGCCCCATAAGTGCTTAGGTATTGGCAGGCTGTTACAATAAGAACATATTGCTAATTCATTGTTTGAAAAATTGTATGAGAGTGACAGGAGGTAAGTGCAGAGAAATATATCTCCAAAGATGCTCAAAGAAGAATGATTGAAATTATTGCAGTCCTTCAATAGGTACAATGGGAAATGTTATGAACCAATCAAACCTTTTTTTCAGGTTACATGGAATTCTATGACAGGGTGATTCTAAAACTTCATAGGTATAAACTAAGTATTTTGAAGACTGTATTAATACTTTGTAGTCTCATTTTGTTCCTTTTTAAATTAAATGTTTTAATAGTTACCACTTTATTTCAAACAAGATGGCTTCAGGTGTGCTATACTGTTGTCATAAGTAAGGCTGTTAGTTGATCTTTAGAACACTCTGGGAGGCTGCAGTAGAACACAAAGGAATCAACTGACAGTCTCTGCCCTTGTTCGATGTACATGTTTTACTGAGAGTGTCAGACTTCATTCTCACATGACTGAGAAAGATAATGTGAATTTACCGAAAATATGCTCTCAGTTTAGCTTATAGATCAACTTCCAAACCTCTGCGGGAAAAGCATGAGAAAAAAGTTTTCTCTCAAACATGATTCATGATATCCCAGCAGAAGGCTTTTTCACATGGTAAAATCCCCTAAGAACACATCACAATTCCTTAAATGAGTATGGTACCATCAACAAATGATTTATAATGTAACTAAAGTCTTAAAACCTACTAATAACTGCAATACTTTTTAATGAGGTGCTGTCATGTATATTGGTCCCAAGATGGCTGCCAACACTTCTTGGATAAAGTGCTGACAGCCAATCAGATCTCACAATGAGATGGATGGTTAGTCTCTGCCCAGATGTATATATTTTTTTATTTAATATCTAAACAACTACTGGACAGATTTACACCATTTAACAAAAAGGTACAAGTGCTGAATTTGGAGTAATTCCGTTCAGCAGTTCAGGCTGTAGCTGCGACTAAAGGTTCCTCTGGAAAATTGCATGGGAAAAACGTTTTGTACCCCCCTTTTTTCTCAGCCCCAGCTTGACAAATCACCGGAAGACTTTCAGGATAGGAGTGGACCGTAGCTGGCCAAAAGTTTTGAAGGTGTTGCGAAGATTCGTCAACCGGCGCTAAAGTTTTTGGGAATAGAATGTTGCGGATTTCCTATGGAAAATAGGTCCTGAATATAACTACCTACTATATATATATATATATATATATATATATATATCAGGTAATCCGCTTTCAAATGTGCTGAACCAGAAACTCGCCAGCCGACAAAGAGACTCGGACACGGACCAAATGGGCTCCGTATTTTCTTTATTGCAGAGTTGCTGTCAAAAATATATATATATATATATTACCTACTGGCGGTCGCCGGTAGGTAGTTATAGTTAGGATTTTTTTCAATGTTAAATCTCAAAATTCTATTTGGAATAACTTTGGCGCCGGTTGACGAATCTGAGGGGGATTCGTCAAGCTGGGGCCAAGTTAAAAGGGGGGTCCCAAAACGCGTTTTCCCCATGTTAATTTCCATAGGGCGGTCGATTTCACTTTTAGCCCGAACGGTTGAATGGATTTCCATCAAACTTGGCAAAATTGTAGGGACTGGTAGCCCGATGTGCCTTTGCTATGTCTCAAGATATGTGCTCCAATGGATTTTGAGTAATTTAGGTTAAAAAAAATATATATATCTATAGGCGCGCTCCGGTGCGCGCACCGGGGCGCGTACCGGGCACGACACGCGACTTGCGCGCGGAAAGCTGATTGGCTCTCGGGTGTCTGTAAACATTCGAAACAGTCCGGAGCGGCCGCCATCTTGTATCTCGGTAGGATCGAGACACAAGAGGTGGCAAAAACAATGGGGGAATTGACCATAAGGGGGCAGAGTAGACCCCCTCCTGACCCCCTAGGTTTGATGTGGGGGCTAAAATAGGGTCCCGCAGGGCATTTAAAAAAAATATTTTTTTTCGATTTGCGCGGGGGGAGCGCCCGGTACGCACACCGAGAAGCGCACCGGAAAGCGCACCGGGGAGCGAAGCACGAGGAAAATCCAGGGCCTTATTTATGAAGGCCTTGCGACAGTTTTGCGCCACCTGTGCCTTACTTTTTGTGACGCACCAGCGGTGTAAAAAAATGCGCCTTGTTGCGCTATATTTAAAAAGTGACGCATCTAGGTAGATGGGTCACTTTTTAAAACCCTGCGCCACATTATACCTGCGTCAGGTATAATGTATGCAGAGGGGGCGTTCCCCCGCAAAAAGCTTCGTAATAGTGACGCAGTGAAATCTACGAGATTTCACTGCGTCACTTTTAGGATGCTGTTGCGTCAAAATCTTGCGCCTGCCTCATAGCAGGCGTAAGACTGACGCAAGACCTTTCACATGGGGCTTTCCCCATGCGAAAGGACTCATTACTGGAGTTGCGTCACTATTGTGACGCACTCCAGCAATGCGTCACTTTTGTGTTTACAGATACGTCAGAAATACTGACGTATCTGTAACTCCTTGCGACATGATTCATCATACATTAAATATGACACATCTGGAATGTCGTAAGGAGTGCGCACAGAAAAGAGACGCATCGCTGTTTTCGTGCAGCAATGCGTCACTTTTCAGAAATTAGGCCTCCAGATTATTCACTGTGTCACCTCTACGACCCTTTCTTGCGTCAATACGTCCCTTTTGCATACATTACACCTGACATAGGAATGATGGGCCCGATTCACAGAATGAACTTAAGACTCAATCCTAAACTTACTACTATTTTGGTATTCACAGAATGCACTTACTACTTTTGGTATTCACAGAATGAACTTACTACTTTTAGTATTCACAGAAGTTAGGATTTTGTCTTAAGTCTGTCTTAAGTCTGTCTTAAGTTTGTCTTAAGTCAAACTTAAGACAAAATCCTATCTTCTGTGAATTCCAAAAGTAGTAAATTCATTCTGTGAATGCCAAAAGTAGTAAGTGCATTCTGTGAATACCAAAATAGTAGTAAGTTTAGGATTGAGTCTTAAGTTCATTCTGTGAATCGGGCCCGATGTGGCGCAGGGGCTTACAAAGTGATGCAACTACCTAGATGTGTCACTTTGTAAATATGACTGAATAAGGTGCATTTTTTACAGCACTGGTGCGTCACAAAAAGTAACGCATCGGTGGCGTTAAAGTGACGCATGGCCTCATAAATGAGTCCTTCAGTCTTCTACTCATGCGTCATATTAAATTTATGACGTATTATGTTGGAAGTTCTTTTAGATACGTTAGTATTTCAGACGTATCTGTAAGCGCAAAGGTGAAGCATTGCTAAGCGCACCGGGAAGCGCACCGGGGAGCAAAGCATGGGGAAAATCCAGGGCCCTATTTATGAAGAACTTGCGACAGTTTTGCGCAGCCTGTGCGTCACTTTTTGTGACGCACCAGCGGTGTAAAAAAATGCGCCTTCTTTGCGCTATCTTTAAAAAGTGACGCATCTAGGTAGATGGGCCACTTTTTAAAACCCTGCGCCACATTATACCTGTGTCAGGTATAATGTATGCAGAGGGGGCATTCCCCCGCAAAAAGCTTTGTAATAGTGACGCAGTGAAATCTATGAGATTTCACTGCGTCACTTTTAGGATGCTGTTGCGTCAAAAGCAGGATGCTGTTGCCTCACAGCAGGCGTAAGACTGACGCAAGACCTTTCACGTGGGGCTTTCCCCATGTGAAAGGACTGAGGTAATAGAAATTTCCAGGTAACCAATGTGTCCCCCACTCGCACCCTATCCATGCACCCATGTTCCTTGTATGTTGTGTAACTTCTGTTCTGTACATGCTAGAGAGACGCAAATACATTTGCGTCCAACATTAATATGTTAGCTATCCAGCCATGCATAAATATCCTGTTAATTAGGCATCTAGGCCTATGGTGCCAACGTCTTTACATGGTGCACTTTCACGTTTTCGTTCACGTTTGCTGGCCCAGTCGAGTTAGGCCCCTAAACGAGGCTCCGAGTTCTTTTCTCCCTCTGAATGCTGCCGTTAGGTATGCATCCCTGACCTCTGCCTTACTTCCTGCCTCAGACGAACGGTGCCCGGCTCGGCCTGGTTCGCTTACCAAGATGATGTTTTACCTACAAGTTATCTGCTGGGCCCCCTCGAAAACACATTCCTGTCTAGTGAAATAGGTAAACATATTCCCGGCTGCAGAGCAAAGGGCCCTGCCTTCCTGTCTCCATGCAAGTAATTTACTGCTCCCGTTACCATGGTAGGCCCATGGCCCCCGCACTCTACATGAAGATCCGTATGCACGCACTCGCATTCAGTGTTGAACGGCCCCTGCCCGAGAGACCTTTTACTCCAGACACTACATCCTCAAAACATACGATATCAGATATGCTATAGGTACAGGTCGTTTTGACACCCCCGACATTAGTCTCCTCTACTCGTGCAAAAGTCAAAGCCCCCAGCTCTCCCCGGTTACAGGTCATGCTCAGCTGCGCGCGCATATAGGTAATAAGTTTCTGCTGATTCTGCAACTTTCTCTATGCATCCACCCACTTGTGACGTTTCATGTGACGATTCTCTGACATGTCAAGTGCACGCCCATGTGTACGCCTTCTTACACGCCTTCTGTTACGCACATGTGTTCTTATCACCTCTCTTTTCACCTGTTACGCCTACTGTATTCACTTCCATGTATACTGTTTTACTATATATATTGTGTGATACTATTAAAATGTTGAATGTCCCTTCCTGAACCTGAGTGGTGATGGAACCCGATGTCCCATGCTTCGAAGCATTATATTAAAGCCCGTATGACTCAGATACCACGGACTCTACCTCTCATTTGAGTTATCCTTATGACTTGTAATTATATGGCAAAAATAGATACGGTAATATAAAATTTACCACATAATTTGGCGCCCGAATAGGGACCCCCCCTTCCCCACTCGCCGGAGATGTCCCGCAGGCCTTGACCCCTTCTACAGCCACGACGGAACCAGTGCACTTCTGCGGGTTTTCCTGCTATTCTCCCTCGGGCCTACGGAGGAGACGGCGACTGCGACCCAGCATCCAGACGAGGCGGTGAGGAATGCGGAGGATCCCGACCCGAGCCCCGAGTCGAGAGAGCAAGGTCCGAGGTATTCTGAGGCCCACCTGTTCCGAAGCGCATGCTTAGGAGAATCGTCACCTGACGCAGTCCAGTCCAGTCCAGTTTCTGAGGCCTTCAGTTTCTGCTTCCCGGTGAGTACCTTTGTTGGGAACGCATCTAGACGGGTTCATTAATTTGTTCCCGGTCAAAACAGGTCTGGGTACACAGGCCTGGTCCAGACGTGTTCACTTAGGTGAATACGGTCCGACGTGTCTCTTTATGGGACCGGTATTGTCTGTACTGTGCTAGCAGTGCATCTAGTAATCCAGTAATTCAGTAATTCAGTATTCTAGTGTTGCAACTCGAGATTCTAGTGCTTATGTGTTTTCTATGTATCTGGTAAAATGTTTTTATGTGGTTTTAATGTTGTGGTATGAATGACTGTTCTGCTATTCATTACTGTGTTTTACTGTGTCCACGTTTAAAATAATCCGACCATGCCTCTGTTTTCAAAGTTACGTCAGATAGGGACTAGGAAAGGGATATTAGAAGAAGCAGTTCCAGTTCCGCCTAGGGACACTCCTGGACATTTTATGTATAATAAGCATGGCTTAGATGCCATACTGTACCTAGATTTATGGGCAGACTACACTAAGGGTCTGGAAGAGAAGTATAGATGGCCTGTCTCAGGGACATGGGATGCTGATTGCATCATGAGAGTAGAAGAAGCGTTATGGAAAAAGAAGGCCAGACAATCCCAGAAAGATGCCATAGAATTATGGCGTAAAGAAGCGCATAGAAGAACAGAAAAAGAACTCAGAAAAGCCGAAAGAAGTAGAGAAGAATCCGAAAAAGCCAGAGAAAAAGAGTTACTAGAAGAAGGAGAACGAGTCAGAATAGAACAACAAGACAGACAGAGAAATGCACTTATTACAGGACTGTATCCAGTTCTTGCCGAGGGCCTGCCTAAGGCGACCCCGGAAGTACCCCGTAACTTACCACCACCATTGGTTCCGACTAAACTCCGTCACAAACAGACCGCAGCAGACATTTTCCTTTCTTCGTATTTAGATGACGTAGCTCCCGCATATACCAATGTTCATGTACCCCCAGTTAATAATGTACAGCAGCCTGCTCCGTCTGTTCAACACACTGTTCAAGCCACGACCCCTACACGCTCTCAAGTCACGCTTCCCGCGCCTGTTGTTACTTCCCCTACAGCTACTGCTACTGTTACTGTCCCACCTACTATTGGTCCTCTTAATCCTTTCGCAACAGATGTGACCCAGAGTCCGCCTCCAGTACCTATGCCACCTCTTCCCGCGGTTTCAGTCCAGTCAGTTCACGCCCAAGCTTCCGCCTCAGGAGGCGCAGTGGGAGGTCATCTTCGCACCCCGCCATAATTAAAACAAATGACAATCAGAGAATTAGCAACGCAACGTACGCCGAAAGCGATGACATATGAAAGCCTTAGACAGTATATTACCGATTGTAGATATGACCCAGTACCTGGCAAGGAAGGAGACATGATGTTAGCCTCGTTACGTCTACGACGTGTTACAGATTATTTGGTGTTATTACCAGAAATGACAAACCATTTAGACAATATATATCATTTTATTAGAAAGGGGGAGAGACCAGAATGTATTCGCGAGGCCATGGCAAATAAGAAAGCTGAGACACAAGGTTTAATATTATGATTCTTGATAAATTGTTTGATAAGGGAACGAGATCGGCCAGGTGTTGTCAAAGAAGAAATGGATGCACTGACAAAATGGAGTCAGAATATTGCAGATTGTAAACATGATAAACAGAATTGTATAGATGCCATGTCCAGAAAGATCCGTAAAGAAATAGTAACAATGCATGAAAGACAGAAGGCTGAAAGGGAAGCCGAGTCAGACAAGAATCAATCCTCAGAAGAGGAAGAAACAGATAATCAATTAGACAATCAAGAGACAATAGCGTACGTAGGTAGAGTGAAACTCCCTAAACAGTATTCTTTTGACAGATCCATTCGTCTAGAAAACAAGAAACGGTTCCTTTCTCCAATACCAGAACAATGTTCTCTTGAACATGTATTCCAAGACACTGATAAAATACTGAAAGAAAGAATAGGTTACCATGAACTTAATACCATGCGTGATCAGGAACTAGCCCGGTCAGCAGTCCAATGGGCTGGGAATGACAATATATATAAAGATGATTCAGTAGCGCAAACATTTTTGAGCCTTACTCCAGAAGAACAGCGACTAGCTGGTATATATATGATACACCATCTCATTACACTATATGAAAATCAGCAATCTGATCCAGGTCCATTGTATAATATATTGCAAGATTTACTCCTGAGGAGATGGGGAGGTCTAGGTACTGATTTAATTAATACCATTCTAGAACAACGTCACAAATACAGAACTTTCTTGACTCCACACTTCGTTTCTGACCCACCCCCAGTAAGACAACCGTTTCATATGGAAAGACAGAATCCCTTACGAGAAGTGCACCCCGTCCAGGCTGCAGGGGGTAGGCTTCAGCGAGTATTCGTATACACTCCTTTGACCAAAATGGAATTATTGGAAATGAAGAAAATAGTCACAATAAAGACCCTGCAGGATTCCACCGTGAATTAAAAGACATGTTACTCATGGGAGATTACACGTATTCCGACATTCTTAAAATGTTAAAAGTATTGTTGCCAGCAGGGATTTACGAAAAACTGAAGGAAAAAGAATGGGAGGTGGGAGACAAAAAGATTAATTGGGCTGAATTAGAGGACGAGGAAAAGACACGTACCCCAGGTTTAGGTCTTGGGGAAAAAGCTAAAGCATTACCAGGATTATTAGTACAGGTTTTGCCGAGGTTATTGACAATTAAGAAAGAAGACTGGGATGCAATCTCAGCCTGCAAACAGAAACAAGATGAAGATACTAGCGATTTTTATTCTAGATTCAAGAAATGTTTCATTATAAATAGTGGCCTTAATACAAGTAGCGAATCATATCCACATCTTTTTGTAACAAAATTAGTTGAGAATTCCTTACCACAGGTTAAGAATAGAGTGTTGAAAGTCGAGAGCACATGGCAAGCAAATACCCCTTCCCAGATTTTACAAATGTTACAGTATCACCAGAACAGAATTAAAGAGGAACATGATCATGAACAGAGACGTATGAGAGACACAAAAATGAAAGTACTGGTTGCCCAATCTGTTCCAGCTGACGGTAATAAAAAGGGTACAGCACCGCCAGGTCAATCCGCAGCTCCCGTTAAAGGGAACTGCAACTATTGTAAGCAGCCAGGACATTACATAAATGAGTGTTTGGTTTTGAAACACAATATTGCTACAGGCAAAACGAAAGAGAGACCACGTCCGCCTAGACCAGAACACGTTCCGCAGAATATCCCACAGAATACGCAACATCCACAGAATGCACAGCAAGCACAGCAGATAGTAGCTGTGCCCCAACCCCAACCTATTGCCGCATCGCAACATGTCACACAGCAAATGTACCAGTATGCCCAGTCAGATTATCCCGATTATCAGCAGTACACATGAAACAGCCTAGAGAGGGAGGTTGGCTTGCCCCTTATCGAGGTTCCTGTAGATCAAGATGGTCCCTATGTACATAGTCAGGTATTAGGGAAAGACAGAAAATTTTTGATTGACACAGGGGCGAGCAGAACTACCATTAGTCATGACGAGGTTCCAGGGGCACCCCTCTCAGGCTCACAGAATGTTTCCCTGGGTTTTTCAGGAAAGCCTATTGTTAATGAAGTGTCAAAGCCAGTTTCTCTTGAAGTTGGTCCATTGTCCCGAACTACTGACCTGTTACTTACGAAAGCATGTCCTGAGAATCTGCTTGGTATTAAAACACTGAAAGCTCTAGGAGCTGTTATATGTTGTTCTCCGGAAGGAGTGAGATTATTTCTACGTGACTTTAAGGGTCACTATGTGTTGAGAGATTTTGATGCAAGATTGAAAAATGTTCCACAGCATTTATGGGCACAAGGTCCAACTGATGTAGGTTGTATGCACATTACTCCCTATCGTGTCACTCTCAAGCAAGGAGTTGTACTGCCTCGAATTCGACAATACAAATTGCCACCCGAGGCTGTATCAGCCTTACTGAATATTATTGACGAGCTCATTGTCCAAGGAGTGGTTGTAGAAACCGATTCCAATGTATGTAATTCCCCGATCCTTCCGATTCTTAAACGAACTGACCCAAATGCACCACCAGTCTACCGATTGGTGATTGATCTTCGTGAATTGAATAAATGCATTATTCCACAGTACCCGGTAGTGCCAGACATTTCTTCTCTTTTGACGGCTATTGATTCCGAAGCAGCGTTCTTTACTGTAATCGATCTCAAGAACGCTTTCTTTAGTGTACCCATTCATCCTGAAAGTCAGTATTTGTTCGGATTCTCTTTAAATGGCCGAAGCTTCAAATTTGCACGTGCACCCCAAGGGTTCACAGAAAGTCCTAGTATTTACAGCCAAGCACTGAAAAGACAACTAGACAGTATCCACATGCCTACTGACACTGCTCTGCTCCAATATGTCGATGATCTATTGATCACTGCACGGACCGAACGTGATTGCGAGCGCGCGTCACTGACAGTCTTGTATTTTCAGGCCGAGAAGGGGCATAAAGTGTCCCCTTCGAAGCTCCAATTCTGTGCCCAGCAAGTGGTATACCTTGGACACTTGCTGTCCAAGAGGGGTAGACAGTTGACACCAGACCGCCTTCAGTTAATTGCACATCTGCCACAACCCAAGACTCAAAAGGAAGTACGGGCTTTGATTGGCCTCACTTCGTACTGCAGACAATGGATTCCCCAGTATGCATTTCTAGCCAAACCACTCATACAGTTGACAACCCAGGAGGCAGCGACTTCGACTGTCCTCCCTTGGACTCAGGAACATACACAAGCTTTTAATGACTTGAAGAAAGCTTTATGTCAAGCACCAGTTTTAGCGACACCATGTTACAGTAAACCTTTTACACTGTTCGTTACAGAACGTGATGGTACAGCATTATCTGTTCTCACACAAGATCAAGCAGGACATCATAAGCCTTGTGCTTATTTTTCCAGTACATTGGATCCAGTGGCCCAGGCTCTGCCTGCGTGCCTCAAATCAGTTGCAGCGACAGCTCTAGCAATCTGACAAAGCGATTCAATAGTGTTAGGACATCCCTTGACAGTACAAGTTCCACACTCTGTGGACGTTCTTCTAAACCGAACCCAGACTCAGCACTTGACCATAGCAAGACTGACAGGTTATGAATTGACACTGTTTCAGCCACACATAGAAATCAGACGCTGCAACATACTCAACCCTGCCACATTGTTACCCTCGAGTACAACAGACCCGACACCACATGACTGCATAGAAGTCATCAATACAGTAACGAAACCCAGACAAGACTTGACAGACATTGCCTTGCCCGACCCAGACCTGACACTTTACGTGGATGGTTCATGTATGAGAACAAGCACAGGGGAGTTAGTGGCCGCATATGCAGTGACCACTGAAACTGAAGTCATAGAAACACATCGTATTGACACACTATCTGCTCAAGCTGCAGAACTCATTGCTCTGACCCAAGCCTGTATACTAGCCAAGAACAAGAAAGTAAACATATACACAGATTCACAGTATGCATTCGGAGTCGTACACGACTTCGGTGTTCTTTGGGAAGAGAGAGGTTTCTTAACTTCTCACGGTACCAAGATACAGCATGGTCCCCTTATTCAAGCTCTGTTAGAAGCAATACACTTACCTACAGCCATAGCCGTTATGAAATGCAAAGCACATACTAAAGTCACCGACACTATTTCTCAGGGTAACGACTTGGCAGACCGAACAGCTAAACTCACAGCTCAGACAGACATCCCAACGGACATGACAAAGAATGACGTAATATCACAGACACATTGTATGACAGTGAAGGATCCCATTCTAGACGTACTCGACATACAGACACATGGTACTCCCGATGAAATCAAGAAATGGACTGAACAAGGAGGGATCCAGACAGATCAGGGATGGATGACGGAGGGAAGAGCCACATGGTTCCTCCCCGACTCTATGGTTCAAGTAATCATTAACGCAGCACATAGTCCAGCACACTTAGGAGAAAAAGCCATGTTAGACAGCATTCAAAACCTCTGGTTCAATAAACATTTACGAGTAGCAGCAAAACAGAAAGTGCGTACTTGCATGATCTGTTGTCAGTTCAATCCAGGCAAAGGTGTTCCCGTGGAACAAGGTGGTTTCCACCCTCCCGATCATCCTTTTGAAGTCCTCCAGATGGATTATATCCAGATGGACAGATGCCGAGGATTCAAATATGTCCTTGTAGTTGTATGTGCCCTTTCCCGATGGACAGAAGCATATCCAGTTCCAGATTACACTGCCGCGACCACTGCCAAGCAGTTGGTTCGTGAATTTTTCCCGCGGTACGGCTTGCCCCGTGTCGTGTACTCAGATAATGGACAGCCATTCTCGTCCGAGCTCATGAAGCAGGTTTCACTCCTGTTAGGTTACCAGTGGAAGTTCCACTGCGTACGACACCCTGAAGCAGCTGGTCTCGTAGAGAGACATAATCAGACCCTGAAAACACGCATAGCAAAAGTTTGTGCAGAAAAAGGCGTAGATTGGATAGTAGCCCTGCCTGTTGCACTCTTTTACATGCGAATGGTAGCCCATTCTAGGACAGTATTGTCTCCGTATGAAGTTATTTTTGGTCGTCCCCCAAACATATGGGGTACGCCTATGCCAAGACGCATAACAGATGTTGATAGTACTATGCTGACAGATTACTTGGCTTCCTTGATGTCTGCACTACAATCTTGTCGTTCACAGGTCGCGGCTGCCTTCCCAGACAACACCCAAGTGAAACCGCATGACGTTGTCCCTGGCGAGCACGTCCTCGTGAGGAACTTCGACAGGAAAAGTCCGCTGGAGCCGAGGTGGAAACAGCCTAAGTTGGTTTTGATGACGACGAGGACCGCGGTCAAGCTGGAAGGAAGAAAAGGCTGGCTGCACTCGAGCCACGTGAAAAAAGTTCACGGACAGTGTCCAGAAATCCTGATTAAGGACTGCCCACTTCTAGAGACTGACTCTAAACTCCCCCTGCTAGAGAAAACTCCCCAAGAGGAGTACCGTTCCAAGTTGAGGTCCAGTAAGTCAGACAGCGTTTAATTGTTTAAGTCCCCCTCGGGTGAAGCGGTTAGACAGGTTTCTGACATGAATAAGATAGACCCAAGTAGTCAGAGAGATAGGAGTAACGAGAAAAGAAAAAAGTACTGTAAAATTTTGCACAGCAGATGCATAAGTGCATTAATTTTCATGTTTCTTCTGAGTCTTACGATAATATGCATAAGTCTAATGTTACATGTGTTTTTTCCTCTTGTTTCACGTATACATGCTTCCTCTAATGACACTGTGGAGCACACTTTTAGTGACCTACCCCCACATGAACTGTCCTATCGTTTAGCCATGCGCAACAATACATTCATCCGTATGTTACATCATTCTCACCAGACCAGCAATGCCACCAATTGCTGGGTATGTGGCCGACTCCCTCCCTATCAGAAGTACAAGGGAGCTCTGCCCCTCTTTCCTTATCCGTTCACACATAATGGTTCGTGTGGTGCATGGTTTACTTTAATGTCTTCCCTAGATAGTAAGTCCAAGGTTTCCCAAGGCAATTGGATATGGGGGAACCTGAATACAGTCATGAATAGAATATGTTTCCCAGACCAAGAAGGTCTTCCCCAAAGGACAGGGACCGATCTAGAAAATGAAGTGTATGGATTAGGTAATTTTACACTTAACTTCATGATCCTGAATGTGCAGTCTGAGACTAATTCGGACTTGCCATCTATTTCAGTTTTGCCAGTGAAAGGTGAATTATGCGTCAGAAAGAATGGTTCAGTACATCTAGGACACAGTGATTGTAATACTGTGGTCGATTTCCATGATAAAGGAAAGTCTACTTTCAAGGCTTCCCGCCATTCCTATTTCATATGTGGTCAGACAGCCTATGTACGTCTGTAATTGGATTGGGATGGGACGTGTTATATTGCGTTCCTATTGCCACCTGTTTTCCTAGCCCCGCCTGATTATCACAGAAATCCACGTCTTGTACATATCAGACATAGAAGGGAGATCAAGACCCCGATTGTCGATCAGACTAAGACAACATTGGAACAATACACAGATTTCAATAAAGGATTCTTTTTCTTTATAGGTCCTATCCAAAACAGTAAATTAATACGCAGATTAACAAGAACTCTTGAAGCGGTAGTGAACGAGACTACTTCTGCATTAGGTAACTTGACCGAGGAACAGTCTGCTATGAGACTTGTTGTTCTTCAAAATCGCCTTGTCCTTGACGTCATCCTGGCAGATAGGGGCGGGGCTTGTAGAGTCATCGGATCCAGTTGTTGCGTGTTTATTCCTAATAACGCGCCATCCGTGTATAAGGCCATTACTCGGCTTCACGAAATTGCTCACCTGATTCACCAGAATCCAGGCTCCTGGACTTGGTCCGGTTGGCTCTGGAGTGTGATATCCGCTTGGGGATGGAAATTGCTATCATTCCTAGGTATAATATTGGTCATAGTATTCAGTTGTTGTCTCTGTCTGCAATGTGGGCCAGCGATTTGCGGCTTGTGCGCCACAGCCTGTATTCCAGGTCCTAGTTCCCGTTCCCGAATTATAAAAGATGAACAAATGATGTTATATGAACAGATAGATGGTCTTATGAATATAGATATATCTTAAAGGGTTTGGTAGGAGCCAAGGAGGGAATGAGGTAATAGAAATTTCCAGGTAACCAATGTGTCCCCCACTCGCACCCTATCCATGCACCCATGTTCCTTGTATGTTGTGTAACTTCTGTTCTGTACATGCTAGAGAGACGCAAATACATTTGCGTCCAACATTAACATGTTAGCTATCCAGCCATGCATAAATATCCTGTTAATTAGGCTTCTAGGCCTATGGTGCCAACGTCTTTACATGGTGCACTTTCACGTTTTCGTTCACATTTGCTGGCCCAGTCGAGTTAGGCCCCTAAACGAGGCTCCGAGTTCTTTTCTCCCTCTGAATGCTGCCGTTAGGTATGCATCCCTGACCACTGCCTTACTTCCTGCCTCAGACGAACGGTGCCCGGCTCGGCCTGGTTCGCTTACCAAGATGATGTTTTACCTACAAGTTATCTGCTCGGCCCCCTCGAAAACACATTCCTGTCTAGTGAAATAGGTAAACATATTCCCGGCTGCAGAGCAAAGGGCCCTGCCTTCCTGTCTCCATGCAAGTAATTTACTGCTCCCGTTACCATGGTAGGCCCATGGCCCCCGCAATCTACATGAAGATCCGTATGCACGCACTCACATTCAGTGTTGAACGGCCCCTGCCCGAGAGACCTTTTACTCCAGACACTACATCCTCAAAACATACGATATCAGATATGCTATAGGTACAGGTCGTTTTGACACCCCAGACATTAGTCTCCTCTACTCATGCAAAAGTCAAAGCCCCCAGCTCTCCCCGGTTACACGTCATGCTCAGCTGCGCGCGCATATAGGTAATACGTTTCTGCTGATTCTGCAACTTTCTCTATGCATCCACCCACTTGTGACGTTTCATGTGACGATTCTCTGACATGTCAAGTGCACGCCCATGTGTACGCCTTCTTACACGCCTTCTGTTACGCACATGTGTTCTTATCACCTCTCTTTTCACCTGTTACGCCTACTGTATTCACTTCCATGTATACTGTTTTACTATATATATTGTGTGATACTATTAAAATGTTGAATATCCCTTCCTGAACCTGAGTGGTGATGGAACCCGATGTCCCATGCTTCGAAGCATTATATTAAAGCCCGTATGACTCAGATACCACGGACTCTGCCTCTCATTTGAGTTATCCTTATGACTTGTAATTATATGGCAAAAATAGATACGGTAATATAAAATTTACCACAGGACGCATTACTGGAGTTGCGTCACTTTTGTGGCGCACTCCAGCAATGCGTCACTTTTGTGTTTACAAATTCGTCAGAAATACTGACGTATCTGTAACTCCTTGCGACATGATTCGTCATACATTAAATATGACACATCTGGAATGTCGTAAGGAGTGCACACAGAAAAGTGACGCATCACTGTTTTCACGCAGCGATGCGTCACTTTTCAGAAATGAGGCCTCCAGTTTATTCACTGTGTCACCTCTACGACCCTTTCTTGCGTCAATACGTCCCTTTTGCATACATTACACCTGACGTAGGAATAATGTGGCGCAGGGGCTTACAAAGTGATGCAACTACCTAGATGTGTCACTTTGTAAATATGACTGAATAAGGTGCATTTTTTACAGCACTGGTGCGTCACAAAAAGTAATGCATCGGTGGCGTTAAAGTGACGCATGGCCTCATAAATGAGTCCTTCAGTCTCCTACTCATGCGTCATATTAAATTTATGACGTATTATGCTGGAAGTTCTTTTAGATACGTTAGTATTTCAGACGTATCTGTAAGCGCAAAAGTGAAGCATTGCTGGAGTGTGTCACAAAAATGAAGCAACTCCAGCAATGTATCCTTTCACATGGGGCCAAGAACCATGTGAAAGGGCCTGCACGCCTGCTGTGAAACAGGCGTAAGATTTGGACGCAACAGCGTCATAAAAGTGACGCAATGATATCTCATAGATTTCACTGCGTCATCTCTACAACCCTTTCTTGCGTCAATACGTCCCTTTTGCATACATTACTCCTGACTTAGGAATAATGTGGTGCAGGGGCTTACAAAGTGACGCATCTACCTAGATGCGCCACTTTGTAAATATGAATAAATAAGGTGCATTTTTTACTGGACTGATGCGTCACAAAAAGTGACGCTCTGGTGGTGTTAAGGTGACGCATGGCTTCATAAATGAGGCCTTCAGCCTTCAACTCCAGCAATGTATCTTTTCTTACCCTTCCACACCCCCGTTCCTTTTCAACATTTTCTTTGAATATCAACATTCTCTATATTCACTCTTCTTCTCCTTACTTTTCTTCCCAACATTCACCTTCTTTCAGTCCCCCTACTTCACTTCCTTTCTCCTCTCATACCTTTCTGTTCTTTCTTACTCATTTTCCTTTCCATTATCAATGCACTCCATTTCACTTACTCTTTTTCATTTTTAAAAGAATATACCGCCTGATTCATCAACGGGCCATTTTGCGAGCCCCTAATAGCGAATCATAGCGATTCGCTATTAAGGACTCGCAAAACGGCATTCATGTAGGAATCGCATAATAAAATGCGATTCCTACTGATTCCTTATTTGCGATTAGCAAATTGCTAATCGCAAATAAGGAATAACTCGCCATTCATTCCTATGGGCCAAAAGGCCCATAGGAATGAATGGGGAGTATTCCTTATTTGCGATTAGCAATTAGCTAATCGCAAATAAGATTGCGATTTGAAGGGTGCCAGGGGTGTCCAAAGGACACCCTGTAGCACCCCTCAAATGTAATTTCACACAGGTGTTGCACACACACATGTCCAAAGGACATGTGTGTGTGTAACATGCAACTCAGAAAAATGCATTTAAATGCATTTTTCTGAGTTTTCGCAATTTACCGCGAGGTTTGACCTCGCGGGAAATTGCGTCCAAAAATAGCGAAATCGCAATTTTATATTGGGTCATGAATATCATTTAAGGAATCTCAAATTGAGATTCCTTAAATGTGATCGCAATTTGAAAAATCGCAATTTTTTGCGATTTCTCAATTTGCGAGTACATGACCCAATGATGAATTTCTAATGCAATTTTTGCGGGCGCAAGCGGCCGAATTCTGCGATTCGCACCGTTTACGCCTGCAAAAATGCTTCATGAATCTGGCTGATAGCTCTTTGATGAGAATTGGAGGTAGTTCTGAAAAGAACTTTTTGTTTTCTTCTTTTTTCAAAACAGGAACAAAAACAGGGAATGGAAACTGCTCAACAGGAGCAAAAAGAACAAAAAAAATTAGGGGTGGAAAGGGCAGCAATGGTTTTCCAATGCTCGAACCATGAGCTGTACACTTTGTTACCCAAAGGTAAGGAGTTGATTGCAGTATTTGCATCTGAGGGCACCATGGTTAAAAGCAGGTTGGATATTTGGCACGAGCTCCTGCGATTGCCCTCTCCCAGAAGTAGTTGCTCCTCCGGTGGATGTAGAGGCCCCATCACTGGGAACCTCTTGTGCCAGAGCCCTGACACTTTCCCGGGCAAAATTCTGGGGGTGCTTCCTCTCCACATGCCGATCATCGTGAAGTTTCCAAATGAGTATTTTTTTAAGGCGTTACCCCGTGACAGGACTTCTTTGCAGATCCTGCACTCCACTTTTGGAGCATTCACCTTATTTTGGTTAGGAGGTATTTTAAAAATTTCCAAATAAAATGTTCCTTCACCTTTCGCTGAGGAGGCTCTTCATTGATGAATTCAGGTTCTTAATCAATGCTGGATTCTCTGGCAGCCATGGTAATCCAAGAAAGATCCAGGAGCAAAAAGGCAGGTCTTGCAGTCACAAAAGTGAAAGAAGAAGTGAAGGAAATGGGTGGGGATTTCATTCTTTGTAAAAAAAACTATTAGCAACCAGTTCAGTTCATTTTGTCTTTATTTCGAATAAAATTCATAAAAGACAACATACATAAAAAATATTTAAAAACCTATACAAGCCAATAAACATACAATCATTTCATAATAATTAATTTAAAAGGGTTTTCGATTTCTTAGCACGAATCAGCCACACCCACCCAAAAAATTTGGCTACACAGATCACAGACAATTCAGTTCGTATATCACGTAATTTCAACAGGGCTTCCCGATTTCCCCCACAATTCAAGGTTTTGCAAATAGGTTTCAACCATTTCAGTCGAGGCGATCGATATGCTGGGCATGCGAAAAACAGATGACCAATACTTTCTACCTGGTCAGGACAAAAAAAACATTTATTACTTGTTTTCTTCGCCCACTTTGCAGTAAAGGAGTTGGTCGGCAAAGTGCCCACCCGAAACTGATGATACAGCTTACGGTCTAGGGTTTTGCAGATCAAGTCCCAATAGGGCTCAAGGGATGGTGTTACCTTATATGTTAGAAAAAGTCCCGTTAGGCTGTTGTCAGAAGAAAGAGTGACCAGTGCAGATTTCTTTGCAGCCCAGAACTGATCTTTAAACTCTTGTTTGGATGGGAACCTAGAGCATTCAGGTTGTAACCATAATTTGGGGAGGCACATGAATACAATATTTGTTTTACTTCCCATAGATGACCCCACCGCCCAAGAAAACCACCTTCCAATACAGCATGGTAATTCGGAACACCTTATCTAGGGTGCTGGTGCCTGATCTAAACCCTGCCTGCATGGGGGAGAGTATGTTATTCTGCTCGATCCACCCCTGTATTCTTGCTAGGGCCATTCTTGATACAACTTTTTGAATAGAGTCGATCAGGCTAATGGGGCGATAGTTGTTCGGTGATGATCGGTCCCCTTTCTTATAAACTGGAAGTATCTCAGCACCTTTCCAGGATTGTGGTATCCTTGCCCCTGCTGCGATAGAGTTTGCTAGAGTTGTGATATATGGAACCCACAGATCAAGGTTCAATTTAAAAAGGCCCGCTGGTATGGCATCTAAACCTGGGGTTTTGCCAGTCTGGACAGAACCTAGTAGTAATAAGAAACAAGGGTACCCCTTTAGTCAAAGACCTGGGGTCAACATATGGTTAAGGAAAACAATGGTCATGAGTGGCCTGATAAGGTCCTGGTTGAAAAGTTATTTCTAGGTTGGCTAACAAAGTCCAAGAAGGGGAAATTATTTCTGGTAGATAGGTTAGACTTGGGAGACAGTTTTGTAAGGTTACAAACAAAGGGCTTTATTAAGGCTTACACAGTTAAGTTTTCTTTGTATCAGGTGCTCACACATGTGACAAAAAGTGCTTATAGTGACTGAGTGAAATATTAAAAAAGCTATATACAAGGTGTCACAAGCAAGGGTAGTCCCCCAAAAAATATGTACAATAGGGAAGGGGAGTTTTTCTTGCAAGGGTCGACGGCGTTTCGATCTAACATGACTTTAGATCATCATCAGGACGTGAGCTTTCTTTGCGCGTTGTGATGGCTATATTTATCTGGCTCAACGGTTAGGAAGTTGATACTCCGGGTTAGTTGGAGATATACGGTCCAATTATGTTTAAGGTGCCAAGAATTATTGCTTATTCATATTTCTAGGCTAATTCAAGCTCAAGAAGGGTGGTTTCCTTAGAGTCAGTAACGGTCCATTTATTTGTATTGCAGAGGTAGGGAATTCAATTGGGAGCGGGGGTGTATCCGGTAATATTCGGTGTCCTACGTTCCGGCGGGAATTGATCGCCGCGGTCCGTGGCGCAACTGCCTCTGCTTCAGTGCTACGGCGAATGCTAAATGGACCGTTACTGACTCTAAGGAAACCACCCTTCTTGAGCTTGAATTAGCCTAGAAATATGAATAAGCAATAATTCTTGGCACCTTAAACATAATTGGACCGTATATCTCCAACTAACCCGGAGTATCAACTTCCTAACCGTTGAGCCAGATAAATATAGCCATCACAACGCGCAAAGAAAGCTCACGTCCTGATGATGATCTAAAGTCATGTTAGATCGAAACGCCGTCGACCCTTGCAAGAAAAACTCCCCTTCCCTATTGTACATATTTTTTGGGGGACTACCCTTGCTTGTGACACCTTGTATATAGCTTTTTTAATATTTCACTCAGTCACTATAAGCACTTTTTGTCACATGTGTGAGCACCTGATACAAAGAAAACTTAACTGTGTAAGCCTTAATAAAGCCCTTTGTTTGTAACCTTACAAAACTGTCTCCCAAGTCTAACCTATCTACCAGAAATAATTTCCCCTTCTTGGACTTTGTTAGCCAACCTAGAAATAACTTTTCAACCAGGACCTTATCAGGCCACTCATGACCATTGTTTTCCTTAACCATGGACAGAACCTAGGGCATGTACAGTGTCTGAGGTGCAGAAAGTAAGCCTATCCCCATACGATGTTGGTGTTATCCCCACTGTAGGCTCAATTGCCAACTCCTGTTCAATATTTGTAGCTTTAAATTGGGCGGAGAAAAATTCCACCCAATCCATAGCGGAAACATGATTTACAGGGATTTGGGAATCCGAATCCCTGCCCCATCTAACTATCTCCCAGAATTTTACTTGATTAGACGACTCACAGGCTTTGAGGAGATCTAGCCAGTACGAATCATCCCAATCCCTCTTAGCTGCCCAAAGGGTGTGTTTATAAAACTGTCTAGCTTTCCTGATATCAGGGGTTATCATTTTCATTTCCTTATTAAAAAAAACTGCTTTTATTTGTATGGTACGAAATGTTTTGCGTTTTTATTAACTTTTCATTCATATTTTTTTCACGAATGAAAGTAGCGCTCTGGGTGCGCTTTCCGGAGAGCTTACCGGAGAGCTTACCGGAGCGCGAACCCAGAGCGCCCCAGGAAAAAATGATAAAAGAACAAAACAACACTTAAAAATTAATACTTACACAAAACAGCAAAATGTAAAAAAAAACATAGGTTAGAAACTCGATAAAGAAAGGAATTAGCATTTAAAAAACCTATGAAATTCACTGAAAAACCATGGGTTTCACACCAGTTATGGGTAGCTGGAAATTTTACTGACATAAAACCGTTGAAATTCCCACGTTATAGTTAGTTGGACTCACTATAACTTGCGCGCCTGCAATGCACTGCTGATGACGTCACATATTACATCACTCATGACATGGTCAGTGACATCACTAAAGCCCCTGAAGAGAAGCATATGGAGCTTCGAAACGCGTCGGGTAGATCCATTACGGAGCGGCATCTGCAAGTGGATTTTCGTCCTCACCTGCACATAAATCAAGCTGCTGCTCATGTGCTACTCAAAGGTGGACAACCTTGGAGCGATCATTTACATGCGGCCGTCCAGCCGCAGAGTATGCACCACCCCTTTATCCTTGGGGGTCACGGCAGTAAAGCAGCAGCCGTACAAGGAATCGAGGACGGGCTCTCTTGCGGGGTCCATACAGGACTTGATTTGTGCTTTCCTCAGCACACTTCCCATAATGCACGTCTCATTCGAGCCTCCCATTGGTGGGTGTGTCATATGGAAAATGGAGAAGTGGGTTAGCGGTCACGCACGCCGCTTGCATTAAAGCCCCTGAAGAGAAGCATATGGAGCTTCAAAACGCTTCGGGCAGATCCATTATCACCTACTGACGGTCGCCAGTAGGTAGTTATAGTTAGGATCTACTTTCCATAGAAAATCCGCAACATTCTATTGGGAATAACTTTGGCGCCGGTGGACGAATCTTCACGAATTTCTCCAAGAAAATGGCCCCCTCTGCTCCGCTCCTTTCCTGAACGTTTGAAAGGGATTTGTCAAGCGGGGACCGAGATAAAAGGGGGGTCCCAAAACGTGTTTTCCCCATGTTAATTTCCATAAGGCGGTCAAACTCACTTTTAGCCCGATCGGCTGAATGGATTTCCACCAAACTTGACAAAATTGTAGGGACTGGTAGCCCGATGTGCCTTTGCTATGTCTCAAGATATGTGCTCCAGTGGATTTTGAGTAATTTAGGTTAAAAAAACATATATATATCCATGGCAGCGCCCCGGTACGCGCACCGGGGAGCGCTTCGGGCGCGCCACGCGACTTGCGCACGGAAAGCTGATTGGCTCTCGGGTGTCTGTAAACATTCAAAACAGTCCGGGGCGGCCGCCATCTTGTGTCTCTGTAAAATCGAGACATAAGAGGTGGAAAAATCAAAGGGGGAAATGACCATAAGGGGGCAGGGATAGACCCCCCCTGGCCCCCTAGGTTTGATGTGGGGGCCATAAAAGGGCCAAGCGGGGCAAAAAAAATTTTTTTTTTTGATTTGGGCGGGGGGAGCGCCCGGTACGCGCACCGGGGAGCAGACCGGGGAGCGTCCCATGGGGAAAAATGAATAATAGCGTTTTTTAAAAATGTAGCCTTTTTTATAAATTGGAGATAGTTCTAAAAAGAACTGTTTTTTTCTTCTTTTTTTGTTTTATGTACTTTTTTATTGTTTTTTGAACATTGTGTACTTTTTTGGGTTTTCTGAAGTTTTATATTTTTTTTGTATTTTTCATGGGGAGAAATGAAAAAACAGGGAATTGAAAATGGAGTAAAAAAAAAAAGAAAAGAAATAATTAGGGTTTATTGGAGCATTTGTGGTTGTCCCCAGCAAGGACGATTAGCTTTACGCTCTGTTCTCCGTAGGAGATGGTCTTCCCACAATATTTACAGATAATTCTGAAATCTGCAAATCGTCTCACTTTCCTCTGGTGCCGACGGAGTGGGTTGCTTACTTTTTGAGGTGGTGCTTGTGGATTGGGGAGGGTTACTGGCCAGTTCCCTCATCTCTGCAGCAGAATAATTTATTGGATATTTGCGCTGCATGTGGCGTATCATCGTATTGTTCCCAAATTAATATTTCTTATTCGGGTTTCCCCTAGAAAGTTCCACGCCACAGATTCTGCAAGTCACCTTGGCTGCATTTACTTTTTTCTTCCCCCTCTGGGATAGAAAAAAACTCCCAAATAATGTGTGGTCTTGGCTGGTATGGGGTATTTTGTTCTTGAAGCCATCTTGAACTCCCCTCCTCCTTCTCCTCCTCCTCTTCCTCTTCTTGTTGACCACCAATGATATCTTGAGGTGGTCCTCTTGGTGGTTGTGGTGGTGGTGGTGGTGCAGATGCACCAGCTGCTGCTACTACTGAAGCCATTATATTGATCAAAAAGGTAAAGAGAGGTACAACCAGGTCTTCCTAAGTCAAAGGACAAAGTCAGAATAAGGAAAAAAGGTGGGGTCTTTCATCCTTTTGAAAAAAAAAATGTATTGAACCAATGAAAAGTGTTGTTTTTAGGTCAGTTGACCAGGGGCTTTATCATTATGAAACCAAAACTGTTATGAACCAATGAAAAGTGTTTTTTTCAGGTCACATGACCCGACACGCTTACGCTACGCGCCCCGGGGCGTGCCCCGGGGCGCGCCCAGGGGCCCGTCGAGTAAGCGCATCAGACGCCTACGTTGCGCGATCGTATTCGCTCGAGTTCTTCCGGGTGCGCTTCTGCCATGCGTATCACGCGGACGTGGCTACGCGATACGCCAGGATCATGTTTTCATTCGCGATATTGGCGCTTACGGGACGCTCCCCGGTGCGCGCCCCGGGGTGCTTCATAAAACTACGCTTTCCGGGGCGCTCACAGGGGCGCGCACCGGGAGCGCTCCAAGGCAAAAAAAAATACTTTTTAAAAAATGGGCAAAATTGTAGGGACTGGTTGCTATGTCTCAAGATATATGCTCAAGTGGTTTTTACGAAAATTAACTTTGAAAAAATATATATTGGGCTACATTGGGCTATATATATGTTAGAGCCCAAATGTAGCCCAAATGTAGCCCAATGTAGCCCAATGAAGCCTAATGTAGCCCAAAGATGGACACCAGACACAAAAAAAAACAAATGTAGCCCAAATATCAGCCAGATGTAGCCCAACTATAGCCCAATGACAGAATGAACCAGAGTGTTCTAAAGAACAACTAGAGCGCTAACAGTCTTACTTATAAAGTGAGACTTATAGTTAGGAAGTGATTCAGAAAAGGGGTGGTGATGAACAGAGTGTCTGAATTGAGCAGACCACTCTTACCCAGTCCAAAGATCAGGGCTTGATCCATCACCGTTATTTATCTCACTGCCCCATCCCTGCTCAGAACCTGGCTATATGCAAATCAGTCTGTCTCTGGCCTAGTGCATCATGGGAACAGGGCAGACTAAACTACCAAGCCAATTCTTCACCAGAAAGGAGACAAGCTACCGGGGACCGGTTTCTGGCATTTCAGCCGTCTTCGGCCCGGCTTGCTTGAATCCTGATGGAGCAGTGAGAAAGGGACTCATGTCTGAGTATACCCTGCCACACCTATAGTGGCCAAAAACGATTCAGAAAAGGGGTGGTGATGAACAGAGTGTCTGAATTGAGCAGACCACTCTTACCCAGTCCAAAGATCAGGGCTTGATCCATCACCGTTATTTATCTCACTGCCCCATCCCAGCTCAGAACCTGGCTATATGCAAATCAGTCTGTCCCTGGCCCAGTGCATCATGGGAACAGGGCAGACTAAACTACCAAGCCAATTCTTCACCAGAAAGGAGACAAGCTACCGGGGACCGGTTTCTGGCATTTCAGCCGTCTTCGGCCCGGCTTGCTTGAATCCTGATGGAGCAGTGAGAAAGGGACTCATGTCTGAGTATACCCTGCCACACCTATAGTGGCCAAAAACGATTCAGAAAAGGGGTGGTGATGAACAGAGTGTCTGAATTGAGCAGACCACTCTTACCCAGTCCAAAGATCAGGGCTTGATCCATCACCGTTATTTATCTCACTGCCCCATCCCAGCTCAGAACCTGGCTATATGCAAATCAGTCTGTCCCTGGCCCAGTGCATCATGGGAACAGGGCAGACTAAACTACCAAGCCAATTCTTCACCAGAAAGGAGACAAGCTACCGGGGAGCGGTTTCCCCCCCCCTTGTTGTAAATATAGTTAGGAAGTAGCATTTAAAAAACCTTTGAAATTCAAAAAAAATTTAAAAATTAGTCGCCAATATATGTATTCACTAATATATACTTAATAAGCCAGTTAACCAATCAACTTTTTAAAAAAAAAACATACATTAAGACACTTATTTAAACATTTATTTTTCCATTGACCTTTACATATACATATATAAAACATATTTATTTTTCTGAAAGACACACATTCACTGGATGGTGTCAACAGTGATGTCATGAGTGATGTCACTGACCATGTCATGAGTGATGTAATATGCGACGTCATCAGCAGTGCATTGCAGGCGCGCAAGTTATAGTGAGTCCAACTAACTATAACGTGGACTTTCATTGGTTTTATGTCAGTAAAATTTCCAGCTAACTATAACTGGTGTGAAACCTATGGTTTTTACAGTGAATTTAATAGGTTTTTTTAAATGCTAATTCCGAACTATAAACGGTGTGAAACCTATGTTTTTTTTAGTGAATATATATATATATATATATATATATATATATTCACTGAAAAAACCATAGGTTTCACACCAGTTATAGTTAGCTGGAAATTTTACTGATATAAAACCATTGAAATTCCCACGTTATAGTTAGTCGGACTCACTATAACTTGCGCGTGCAATGCACTGCTGATGACATCACATATTACATCACTCATGACATGGTGAGTGACATCACTCATGGCATCACTGATGACACCATCCAGTGAATATGTGTCTTTCTGAAAAATAAATATTAGTGAGTTATGTTTAAATATTTAAATACATATATTAGTGTTTCACTTTGTGTATAAGTGGCTACATGTGTTGATAAGTAGCTACATGCGTATGTATATGGGTTATTTGATATTTTTATTAGTATCAGTTTGAGTGTCTATATGGTTTGGTGGGGGTATTACTTAGCACATAGATGCATGAGTGACTGACTCTTTGTTTGTATGTGTTTTGAAGACAGCATATGTACAGGACTGTATGGGTGGATGAGTGTCTATATGTGTTTGTTAGTGAGTGAATGACTGTCTCACTAGTGTCTTTATCAGTAACTACATATGTTTTAATCTAGTATATATGAATATTGATGTATATAAGTGAGTATATGTGAGAGTAAGAGATTGTAAGAGTTCCTGTTTAAATAAGTATGTGTTTCTATAAGTGATTGTTTAAGAGAATAAATATGTGTAATTTTCAATAGAAGTAAGGTGGAAGTGTGTGTATAACTCTATATTCAAATAAATGGTTGTTCAATAGTTTATTTGCACGTGTGAATATGTGTGTGAGTAACTTTTGGATGAATGTCGGCGTGTAACAGGATGTATAGGTGTATCTCTTCATATGATGAGTGAGTATATGTATGAGTGACTATATAGAACTGTTGGTGAATGAGTGGATGTGTATATAGATAGTGGAAGTACAGAATTGCTTGTTGTAACTGATATAGGTATGTCCATTTTTTAAAAATTTCAGTTTCTATTTTTGAATATGTGTCTCAAGGGTTACTTTACACTGAGAGGAGGTCTGTCACTGTGTCACAAGGATGGTGTCATCAGTGATGTCATGAGTGATGTCACTCACCATGTCATGAGTGATGTAATATGTGATGTCATCAGCATTGCATTGCACGCGCAAGTTATAGTGAGTCCGACTAACTATAACGTGGGAATTTCAATGGTTTTATATCAGTAAAATTTCCAGCTAACTATAACTGGTGTGAAACCTATGGTTTTTTCAGTGAATTTAATAGGTTTTTTAAATGCTAATTCCTAACTATAACCGGTGTGAAACCTATGGTTTTTTCAGTGAATTTCATAGGTTTTTTAAATGCTAATTCCTAACTATAACTGGTGTGAAACCTATGGTTTTTTCAGTGAATTTCATAGGTTTTGTTAATGCTAATTCCTAACTATAAGTTTCACTTTATAAATAAGACTGTTAGCACTCTAGTTGTTCTTTTTAACACTCTGGTACATTCTGTCATTGGGCTACAGTTGGGCTACATCTAGTTGAAATTTGGGCTACATTTACAATTTTTGGTCTCTGGTGGCCATCTTTGGGCTACATTGGGCTACTTTGGGCTACATTTGGGCTACATTTTGGCTCTAACATATATTAAGCAAAATGTTGCACAATACATATTTTTCTAAAGTTAATTTTTTTACAAACCACTTCAGAATAGGACTACCTGTCCCTACAATTATCCCATTTTTTTTTTTTTAATTTTTTGGGGGAGCGCTCCCGGAGCGCGCCCCGGAGTGCGCCCCGAAAAGCGTATTTCTGAAAAGCGCCCCCGGGCGCGCTCCGGGGAGCGTCCCGTGAGCGCCAATATCGCAAACGAAAACATGATCGTGACGTATCGCGTAGCCGCGACCGCGTGATACGCACGGCGTACGCGCACCCGGAAGTACTCGAGCGAATACGATCGCACAACGTAAACTTCCGACGCGCTTACGCTGCGCGCCCCCGGGCGCACCCCGGGCGCGTAGCGTAAGCGCGTCGGGTCATGTGAGCAGAAAATAACACTTTTCATTGGTTCATAACAGTTTTAGTTTCATAATGATGAAGCCCCTGGTCTTGTGACCTGAAAATAACACTTCTCATTGGTTCAGGACAGTTTTTTTTTCTAAATGATGAAAGACCCCACCTTTTTTCCTTATTCTGACTTTGTCCTTTGTCTGAGGAAGACCTGTTTGTTGCTCTCTCTACTTTTTTTCTCCAAATAATGGCTTCAGTAGTAGCATCAGCTGGTGCATCTGCCCCACCACCACCACCACAACCACCAAGAGGACCAGCTCCAAATTATATTGGTGGTCAAGAACAGGAGGAGGAGGAAGAGGAAGAGGAGGAGGGGAGAAGAAGATGGCTGCCAGAAGAAAATACACCTTACAAACCCAAACCACACATTGTATGGCAGTTTTTTTCAATCCCAGAGGGGAAAAAAAAGGTGAATGCGCCCAAGGTGACTTGCCTCATCTGCAATGATGAACTTTCACGGGGCAACCCAAACAAAAAATATTCTTTTGGTAACTATACCATGATTCGGCACATGACCAGAAAGCACCCAAACAACTACTCTCGTGCAGAGTTCAGGGAACTGGCCAGTAACCTCCCCCAGTCATCAAGGACCCCCTCCCAAAGAAACCAACCCACCTCATCAGAACCAGAAACATCCGAGGTGATGCCTTGCATTCAGCCGAGATTTGCTGATTTTAAAATCACTTGTTCTGCATGTGGCAAGCTTATTGCCTATGGCGAAAAAAGCGTTAAGCTCATCGTCCTTGCAGGTGATAATCACAAGTGCCCCAAAAAGAAGTAATTTTTGGGGTTTTTTGTTTTTTTGCTCCAGTTGAGCCAGTTTCAATTCCCTTTTTTTGTTTCTCCCCCTAAAAAAATACAAAAAAAATATAAAACTGTTTTGAAAAGCCAAAAAAAGTTCAAAAAGTTCAAAAAACACAAAAAAAATATAAAACAACAAAAAGAAGAAAAAAAAAAGTTCTTTTTAGAACTACCTCCAATTTCTAAATTTTTTTTAAAACTCTGTCATCTTTTTCCCTCATTTTACGCTCCCCGGTGCGCTACCTGGTGCGCGTACCGGGCGCTTCCCCCGCGCAAAACGAAAAAAAAAAAATTATTTTAAATGCCCCGCGGGGCCCTTTTATAGCCCCCACATCAAACCTAGGGGGTCAAAGGGGTCTATCCCTGACGCCTTATGGTCAGTTCCCTCTTTGTTTTAGCCACCTCTTATGTCTCGATTTTACCGAGACACAAGATGGCGGCCGCTCTGGACTGTTTCGAATGTTTACAGACACCCGAGAGCCAATCAGCTTTCCATGCGCACCTCGCGTCACGCGCCCGGAGCGCTCCCTGGTGCGCGCACCGGAGCGCGGCTATAGATATATATATTTTTTTGAACCTTAATTACTCAAAATCCACTGGAGCACATATCTTGAGACATAGCAAAGGCACATCGGGCTACCAGTCCCTACAATTTTGCCAAGTTTGGTGGAAATCCATTCAGCCGTTCGGGCTAAAAGTGAAATCGACCGCCCTATGGAAATTAACATGGGGAAAACGCGTTTTGGGACCCCCCTTTTATCTCGGCCCCCGCTTGACGAATCCCCCCCAAACTTTCAGGGAAGGACCGGAACGCCGCGAGGCCATTTTGAGGAAATTTTCACGCAGATTCGTCAACCGGCGCCAAAGTTATTCCAAATAGAATTTTGAGATTTAACATTGAAAAAAATCCTAACTATAACTACCTACTGGCGACCGCCAGTAGGTAATATATATATATATATATATATATATATATATATATATATATATATATATATATATATATATATATATATATATATATATATATATATATATATATATATATATATATATATATATATATATATTTTTATATATATATATATATTTATATATATATATATATATATATATATATATATATATATTGGCAAAGAACTTTGGTTGCCCAAGGCAAAAAGGGGTCGCACTCTCCAAGGATACTCGTTACCATATATTTATTTCACATCATATTTCATTTTCGTACTCCATACAGACAGCAAACAGAAAAGCCGACGCGTTTCGCAGCAGCCGCTGCTTGATCACAGCATTACCATCACACTTCTTTTCCCAACATATAATGTGTTTGAAAATCCAAATCATTACATCATTTCCTGACATGTGATCCACATACCCCTTGGGCTTATAAAACTTGTAGTCAAAATTGCTCTCCGTGATATTTATGCATAACACCATACACTTTAGGGGGATTTTTTCTGTGATTGGCAGCAATATCAATCCGGCACATTACTATTCTTTTGGACCAGTATGTTATCTCGTGCATTTTCTCACTTTGTCATGTTTACAAATCTATTTTGCTTATTCAATGCTAATGTCAAAACTTTGCATATTTATGTTTGAGTCTTAGATTATTTTATATGCACATATAGTTCTTCGGACTGATTCAGCCCGAACGGGGTCATAGTCCTGAAATTTAAAATGTGTCGTGATTCTTTTTGGCGCAGTATTTTCTCCAAATTTCCTCCTCGTTTATTTTCTGATACCTGGTCAATGCCATAGAATTTTAATAGTTTCCAGTCCCCATTATGGTTAGTTTCCATGTGTCTGGCTATGGCATTATTTTTGTCTTTGTTGGTGGTTGCACGTGTATGTTCCAGAATTCTTTTCTTTAGTTCACACGTTGTGCTCCCTATATATTTTTTTCTACAGGGGCATTCAACCACGTACACCACATATCTGCTTTTACAAGTGATGAGTTTATCGATTTTCCACATTTTGTTGTTTGCCATTTGGATTTCAGATGTTGGCTTTGCTATTTGACAAGTCTTGCAATTATAGCATTTTACAAACCCCTTTGTTTTCAGCCAATCATTGTTTTTGTTTTGAGTATTGAAATGACTTTGTATTAATCGCTCCTTTAGGTTTGTGGCTCGACAATAGGTTACTATGGGGTGTCCCCCACCAAAGTTCCAATGCTACAGTCTAATTTTAAGATTTTCCAATTCTTTTTCAGGATTGAGTTTATTTCTCTGTGATTTTGAGTGTAGTCTGTAATGAATCTTATTTCCTGTGGGTCCGTTATTGCCTTTTGTTTCGGTATTAAACAATCTTTTTTTCATTTGCTCTTTTCCAGCAATTGCCCACTGTTCTGGCACTATATTTTCGATTCTGAAGTCTTTGCATTGATTCTTTGCTATTTTTCAGCCATTCATTTTCCTCACTGCATATTCTGCGTATCCGCAGAAATTCCCCATATGGGATGCTCTCGATCAGCGATTTTTGGTGGAAGCTGTCAGCTTGAAAAGTAGCGTTTGTGGCCGTTGATTTTCGATGTAGAGTGGTCTCAACTTTGTTGTTTTTTACATATATTCTTAGGTCCAGGAAAGTAGCTTCACTTTTATCCATCTGGTAAGTGAACTTGATATTTTCCATACTTGTATTCAGTATGTTGAAATATTCCTGGAATTCCGATGTGGTGCCTTTCCATATGATCATTAAATCATCGATAAATCTTGTCCATTGGACGATTTTAGCCACATATTTGTTGTTTGATGCCTTCCACGCCACTTCTCTTTCCCACCATCCCATGGTGAGGCAGGCATAGCTTGGGCTACAAGAAAAGCCCATTGCTGTTCCATTGCATTGTTTGTACATTTCGTCTCCAAATAGGAAAATGTTGCCAGTCAGACATATTTCCAGCATTTCCATTAGCATGCGATTGTGGTTGCATAAATGGATGTCTCTCTCCTGTAAGAAATATTTGCATGCATTTATTCCTAAGTCATTGGCTATGGTGGTGTACAATGAAATCACATCCATTGTGATTAAATAATATGAATCATCCCATGTCATTGATTCAATTTTTCTGAGCATGTCACTCGTGTCTTTGATATGAGTCTCGTTTTTCCACAAAGGGTTGCAAGAAATAATCTACATAGTTTGCCATCGGTTCCAACAGAGATCCATTTGCCAAGACAATTGGTCTTCCCGGGGGGTGCACAGCATCTTTATGCACTTTTGGGAGGAAATATATTGTGGCCATTGTTGGATGATCCACCACCAAATATTTCCTTTCGTCTTCATCTATTCATTTTTGTGCTGTCCATTGATTTTTTTTCTGATCATCTTCTTGTTTCAGTTTATTTGTAGGATTTATTTGCAACTTTTCATAGTAAGAGGTATCTCCAAGTTGTCGGTGAGCTTCATCAATATAAGCTTGTTTATCTAAAATGACAATGTTGCCACCTTTATCGGCCATTTTTATTACTATTTCTTTGTCATTCGATAGATTTTGAAGTGCCACCTTTTCCTCTTTTGTTAAGTTGTCTTTATGTCTTTGTTGTTTCATTTTGTATAGATCATATATGACAGCCTCTTGAAAAAGGTCTATTTTATTCCCCGGTAGTAATTGGGGATAAAATCTTGAAGTAGGGTGTTTTTTGCTTAGGCCCGCTCCTATTTGATCAAATGCATCTTGAAGCTTTATTTCTTCATCTTCCAAAGCATTTAGGTTCAACAGTGTTAAATAAGCTGTTTCATCTTTTGCTTTTAAAGTGGAGTGGGGAATTGGATTTTGTTTAATTTCTTTCTTTGGGTGTTCAATGAAGAATTTTGAAAGTTTTAATTTTCTTACATAAAGGTATAGATCTATTCTTGTTTGTGCAATGTCTATGGGTTTGGTTGGACAGAAATTGATGCCTTTTTTGAGGAGGGTTATTTCCGATTCTGACAGTTGTCGTTTTGATAAGTTGACTATCTGAAGTTCCATTGTTGATGTCACATCATTTGTGTTGGTTTCCAAGTTGTTCTTTTCCAGGTTAATGTTCATTCCCATTCCTTCCTTTGGGCCATGCTTCTGGTTGTCGCACCAGTTTTTTCCATTGAAACACTTGTTCCTTCTGCCTCTCCGCCGCGGTTTTTTCCTTTTGCTTGCCAGGAGCGTCCTCTGCCCCTTCCTCTCATTTGATTTAGCGCTCCGCGGCTCTAATCCCATTCCCTTTGGTGAAGTACCAGGCGCAGGCCCCCTAAAAAATCCTGTTTTTCCCGTTCTGCTTGTATATATTATACCAAACGGCAACTCCTCTCTGAGACACCAGAAGGACACAACGGGGATTAGGCAGAAAGATCGTTTTTATTGTTGGATATTGCGGCATAATGCATTTAGAACTGTGTCTTCATCAGATGCCTTCGCAAACAGGAATAGGGTAACACTTTGATTTTAAACCTGCTTGGCTCCTCCCATATCATTGGAGTGCATCTGGCCCCCATTAAGACCTTATAGTCTTTAGTGCGTAGCCTGGTGTAGGAGACTACCACTCCCAGAAGAAATCAGATTGGAAACTGTCTTCTGTGGGGCTCTTAGATCAATGTTTTCTGTTTGTGCCATTTTCAGGTAAGTTGTGTCACCTATCTATTGTCCTTGTATTAAAATCCGTCTTCCTTAGGTCCCCTGACGATCTGCCTACGATGCTTTCCCCAACAGGGTCACAGAACAACCAGCTCAGTGTCTGTGTTCCCCCGTCAAATCCGGGCTGCTTCCTGGCAGAAACTGCATGCTGGGATGATCTGTAAGGCGGTCCGAGGTTTGAACCAACTTTGTTGGAAAACGCAAAACACACCAGACTATATATACGGTACCTTCACAATAAACGTCCTGAAATACCCAGCTGTGTCCCTTACTACTTCTGATGGGGAAGAAGAGTTGTTGGATGTTTTATGCGCGCAGCTTGTGGCGTGCTTTAAGGGACCCTTCCTATTTGGGCTGTGCATCTTACTGGCTTGCAGGAAACTGTTTTACACATCTGAGGGATCGGAATTGCACAGTCTGCCTGCTCACCTGCGTTTTTCAAGTTGCTGCTGCCGAATGGTGGACTAGCACTTCCCGGAGAGACGCCTGCATTGTCTTGTGTTTCAAGCCTTGGCAGTGTTGGAGAGGCAGGCTAGGAAGTAGGGGACCCGAGGACGCTTATTCCTCGAAATTTCATTTGACTTCCCTACAGTAGCATGTTTTAACGCATCAAGGTGCATTCTGGTACTAACAGTCTGTGGCAGGGACTGTTCTGGTGCTTATGCGTCAACGTGTTTCAGCTGAGCCCTTCGTCACATGGTAGGAGGAGCCCATTATAAAGACTGATTGGGAATGTTTGTGATGGACTGAGGCATTTTGAAGAAGGCAGAATGCTTAAACCGGTCATGCCGTACCTTCACAATGAACTTCGTGAATGACCCCGCTGTGTCCCTTACTTCTTCTGATGGGGAAGAGGAGTTCTTGGATGTTTTATGCGCGCAGCTTGTGGTGCGCTTTAAGGGACCCTTCCTATTTGGCCTGTGCATCTCACTGGCTTGCATGGAACTGTTTTACACATCCTTGTCAAGTAGCTGCTGCCAGATGGCTGACTGGGACTCCACAGAGAGACGCCTGCATTGTCTTGTGTTTCAAGCCTTGGCAACGTTGGAGAGGCAGGCTTGGAAGTAGGGGACCCGAGGACGCTTATTCCCCGAAATTTCATTTGACTTCCCTACTGGAGCACATTTTAACGCATCAAGGTGCATTCTGGTACCAGCAGTCTGTGGCAGGGACAGTTCTGGTACCTATGCTTCAACGTGTTTCAGCTGGGCCCTTCGTCACATGGTAGGAGGAGCCCATTATAAAGACTGATTGGGAATGTTTGTGATGGACTGAGGCATTTTGAAGAAGGCAGAACTCCGAAACCAATCATGCCGTACCTTCACAATAAACGTCCTGAAGTACCCCGCTGTGTCCCTTACTTCTTCTGATGGGGAAGAGGAGTTGTTGGATATATATATATATATATATATATATATATATATATATATATATATATATATATATATATATATATAATATATATATATATATATATATATATATATATATATATATATATATATATTTATATATTATATATATTCACCATTCCGTCGCTTCCACCTCGCTCTGGAGTTACAGCCAGCCAGGGTAAACAGCACTCTGACACGGACCAGTCAAGTTTCGTTTCCGTTTATTTAGTGCAGGTAAAGTCCATGACGTTTCGGCTCCACAAGCCTTGTTCACATGACAATGTTACTTAGCAGGTCACATCCTTTTAAAGTGCAAGTGATGATTTAATTGACGTCACGTGTAAGTGCTTAAGCAAGGACATAGCAAACATACTGTGTTGAAGTTTCTAATTACATTATAATAATGAATGACTTTGCTTGATTGAAAACATATCAGTGAAATACCAGAACAGGAATTACGTACATAGTGTAAAAAAATATATATACACACATATAAACATTGCTCATTATCCTGGGGTGCAATAACCTCGTTAAGATCATGGTAAAATACATTTGTACTGGAGGTTGTAAACATTGATATTGAATTCTCCTAATAAGAAGAACATACCAGGGGTCCCACTGCTATAAGCTCAGGATATCTAATCCTTTCATCTAGGTTCCAAACACAATGTTATAGTAGTGTCAATAATAAAGTGCAAATGCTTATTTCATAGATGTGCAAAATAATGCAAATAGTGCAATCAAATGTGCAAATTCTGCAAAAATGTGCAAAATAGCAATTTAATGTGCAAATTCCGCAATATGTGCAAAATAGCAATATCTGGCCACAGTCCAGTTGTGTCCAGAAATCTACATCACTACTAATAAACATATTTAATAACCTAAGTAAATAAACTGAGCACCCTTCCGAAAGAATACATTCAGAGTTAAATACCCATACGATGCATATCTCCCTATGTCAAATACCGGGGGGAGTGTTAGAATACAGCCTGCCACCCTGTAATTCATGATGTTAACACCTCAACCCTTCAGCAATCAAGACCTCAATGATTTCTATATACCTGCTTAATAATGAGAAGTGAATAAATACTACAAATAACAATTACAGACTGACTGGGATTAAGGACCCAACACAGTCCGAATATTATATACGTGTACTTACAATTTAAAATTGAATTCATATAGGTAGCAGCACATTCAGATCAAAATACATTTTGACACAGGGCTCAACCCCACTAGGTTCTCACACAGTATCTCCCAGCCGGGTGATTCCTGTCATTGAGAACTGTTGCGGGAGATCCCTGTAAAGTTATAATGCAATCCAGAATCACCCACTTAAGGCAGACACGTGTACAAGTCCTCCGTGACATTCAAGCCAACTGGTGACTTAGTATTGAGCAATAAAATATATTTAGTCTCAAGGTTTCTCAGTCTGGCATCCCTGTCTCCACCTCTTTTGCTACTCATGATCGAATCAATCACCCAGTATTTGAGGTCAGTATTATCACTTTGGTGGCATTCCCTAAAATGGCGAGCCACCGGGTAGGTGTTGTCACCATTAGTGATAGCCCGCAGGTGTTGGAGAATGCGAATGTGGACAGCATTTTTAGTGCTGCCCACATATTTCAATGAACAGGGGCATTCCAAGATGTATACTGTGAGTATTGATGTATATAAGTGAGTATATGTGAGAGTGGAAGATTGAAAGAGTTCCTGTTTAAATAAGTATGTGTTTCTATAAGTGATTGTTTAAGAGAGTAAGTATGTGTAAGTTTCCTTAAAAGTAATGTACTAGTGTGTGTATAGCTGTATATGCAAATACATGGATGTTCAATAGTTTATTTGCATGTGTGAATATGTGTGTGAGTAACTTTTCGATGACTGTCGGTGTGTAACAGGATGTAAATGTGTATCACTACATATGATGAGTGAATATATGTATGAGTGACTATATAGAACTGTTTCTGAATGAGAGGATGTGTATATAGATGGAGGAATTACTGAATTGGTTGTTGTAACTGGTATGGGTATCTCAATTTTTTTGAAAATTTTAGTTTCTATTTTTGAATATGTGTTTCAAGGGTTACATTACACCCAAAGGAGGTCTGTCAGTCTGTCACAAGGATGGTGTCATCAGTGATGTCATAGATGATGTCACTGACCATGTCATGAGTGATGTAATATGTGACATCATCAGCAGTGCATTGCAGGCGCGCAAGTGATAGTGAGTCCAACTAACTATAACGTGGGAATTTCAATGGTTTTATGTCAGTAACATTTCCAGCTAACTATAACTGGTGTGAAACCTATGGTTTTTTCAGTGAATTTAATAGGTTTTTTAAATGCTAATTCCTAACTATAACTGGTGTGAAACCTATGGTTTTTTCAGTGAATTTCCTAGGTTTTTTAAATGCTAATTCCTAACTATAACTGGTGTGAAACCTATGGTTTTTTCAGTGAATTTCAAAGGTTTTTTTAATGCTAATTCCTAACTATATAAGACCTGAAAGCCCACCAGGAATCTCCAGTATGCACCAGGGGACTGCATTGCAGAGAGGTGTAATGAAGCCACAACCCTTTTTACACCTCTCTGCAACGCAGCCCCCGTGCATGTTTGAAGAGGGGGAACTAATTCCCCTTGCATACTGGGGGCCCCTGGGGGCCAACTAGCCCACCTGGAACCTCCAGTATGCGCCAAGGGGCTGCATTGCAGAGGTGTAATGAGGCTATGCGCCTTTTTACACCTCTCTGCAACGCAGCCCCCTGCCTCGTTTGCAGAGGGGGTACTAATTCCCCTTGCATACTGGGGGTCCCTGGGGGCCAACTAGCCCACCAGGAGCCTCCAGTATGTGCCAGGGGGCTGCATTGCAGAGAGGTGTAATGAGGCCGCACCCTTTTTACACCTCTCTGCAATGCAGGCCACTGGCACGTTTGCAGAGGGGAGACTAATTCCCCTTGCATACTGGGGGTCCCTGGGTCATATCTGCCCAAACACTGATATTCCGAACGATTGAAAATGACTTTTCTTGAGAAACATTTGGATTTGGATTATCATGTCCTATACTTTGGAATTTTTGAAAGACTAACTTTGAGGATGCTATAAATTACTCAAGTCTGCCCGAATTGTGTGGGTAAAATTGATACCTAGTCACTTTGAATAAGAATGTACTTACGTCTCGTCTAACATTTGGAAGAAATATCTAGTTATATGACAACAGGATACCGACATAACTTGAAGGAAATAAGAACGCCCTGAAGAAGTTCTGTTGTACAGAACGAAACGTTTCGGCTGGCTGTGGTACATAAACTTAAGGAAATTAAAAGCATTTGAATATTCACCAAGATTCAGTGCTTCAATAAGGACTCTAAGTGATATGATTTGATTGGACTCATTGTGCAAGTGGTGCTGTGCCAAACTTTGGAATATTCTCCACTACTCTCTACTACTTACTCTCTCCTACTGCACTACTCTCTAATACTTACTCTCTACTACTCATTCTCTACTACTCTACTACTCTCTACTACTCTCTCTCTACTACTCACTCCCTACTACTCGCTTCTCACTACTCCCTACTACTCACTATCTACTACTCTCTACTACTCACTCTCTACTACTCTCTCTACTACTCACTCTTTACTACTCACTACTACTCTCTACTACTCACTCTCTACTTCTCACTCTCTATTACTCTCTACTACTCACTCTCTACTACTCTCTCTCTACTACTCTCTCTCTACTACTCTCTCTCTACTACTCACTCTCTACTACTCACTCTGCTACTCACTCTCTACTACTCTCTCTCTACTAGTCTCTACTACTCAATCTACTACTCACTCTCTACTACTCTCTCTGCTACTCACTCTCTACTACTCTCTACTACTCTCTACTACTCACTCTCTACTACTCACTCTCTACTACTCACTCTCTACTACTCACTCTTTACTACTCTCTACTACTCACTCTCTACTGCTCTCTACTACTCACTCACTACTGCTCTCTACTACTCACTCTACTATTCACTCTACTACTCTCTACTACTCACTCTCTGCTACTCTCTCTACTGCTCTCTACTACTCTCTACTACTCACTCTCTACTCTCTATTACTCACTCTCTACTCTCTACCTCTCTATACTTCTCTCTCTACTAGTCTCTACCTCACTACCGCTATCTCTCTACCTCTACCTCTCTACCTCTACACCTCTACCTCTCTACCTCTCTCTACACGCACATATACACATATATGCATATATTTGCATATGCATTTATATATATGTATGTGTATGTATATATAAAAAAAACAACAAAAAGATTTTTTTTTAAAACAGCTACTTTTTTTTTAAACTGTCATTCTTTTTCCCCATATTACGCTCCCTGGTACGCTCCTCGGTGCTCCCCTGGCCCCAACATCAAACCTAGGGGGTCAAGGGGGGGTCTACTCTGCCCCATTATGGTCAATTCCCCCTTTGTTTTAGCCACCTCTTGTGTCTCGATCTTACCGAGACACAAGATGGCGGCTGCTCCGGACTGTTTGGAATGTTTACAGACACCCGAGAGCCAATCAGCTTTCCGCACGCAGGTCGCGTAGCGCACCCGGTACGCGCCCCGGTGCGCGTACCGGGGCGCGCCTATAGATATATATATTTTTTTGAACTTAAATTACTCAAAAATCACTGGAGCCCATATCTTAAGACATAGCAAAGGCACATCGGGCTACCAGTCCCTACAATTTTGCCAAGTTTGGTGGAAATCCATTCAGCTGTTCGGGCTAAAAGTGAGTTCGACCGCCCTATGGAAATTAACATGGCAAAAACACGTTTTGAGACCCCCCTTTTATCTCGGCCCCCGCTTCACGAATCCCCCCCAAACTTTCAAGGAAGGACCGTAGCTCTGTGAGGCAAATTTGAGGAAATATTCAGGCAGATTCGTCAACTGGCGCCAAAGTTATTCCAAATAGAATTTTGAGATTTTGCATTGAAAAAAATCCTAAAAATCCTAACTATAACTACCTACTGGCGACCGCCAGTAGGTAATATGTATATATATATATATCAAGACTCCCTGGAGGCGAAACGCGTCATGGCGGCAGCGCTGGCTTCCACGAAACAAAACACCGTTCACCAGCACCTTTTGGGTCGGCTCTTTGTTGCAAAGTATTCGGACATTTGTTGTTCTGTGTGACAAGTTTCGCCATATATATATATTGATTCAGCTGAATTCCTTGATGTTAATATTTTCATTAAAGACAATCGAATTGAAACCTGCTTACATAGGAAGGCCACAGCAGGCAATTCAATTTTACACGCACACAGCTCTCACCCTGCCCACACGATTCACAGTGTCCCTTATGGGGAGTTCATTCGTATCTGCAGAATTTGCAGTGAAAATGACTCCTTGGAAAAATGCCTCCATGAGTCCAGGCAACGCTTCCTTCACAGGGGATATTCTGATCAGATCCTTGACAAAGCTCTCTGCAAAGCTCGCGCAATTGAGCGCAAAACACTTCTAATGCCCAAAATTCCTGTAAGCCCGAATGATGAAAATACTGTGCGGCTCATCACTAACTACAGTGTACAGGAACATAAAATCAGGAACATCATCACGTCTGAATGGCCTATAATCCTCACGGATGTCATTCTGGGACCTATACTTCCTAGAAGTCCAAACATCACATTCAGAAGATCCCCCAGTATGCGTGATGCATTAGATAGATCTATGCCCGAAGAACCGCCTAAAAAGACTCTAACCACCAAGACAGGATTCTTTCGGTGCACCTCGTGTAGAGCTTGCACGTTTGCTAAGAATAGTACCCACTACTATACAGCATTTTCTTCCACACCTGTACCTATTCGTGAACACCTCACTTGTAGATCTGAATTTGTGGTATACAAATTGAAGTGCACATGCAACCTGGAGTACATCGGAAGTACCAAACTTCCGGTACACCAGAGAATATTGCAACACATCCGTGCAATTGTTAATAGCGACAATAACTATCCAGTCGCGCGGCACTTTCGAGCTGTTCATGATAAAAAACTGAGAGATCTTGAATATACAGTTTTGTGCTCCGTACCTCAACCCGGACGGGGAGGTGACAGAATGAAACTTCTTCGGCAGAAAGAATCAAATTTAATTTTGTCCTTAGACACTAAGGCTCCAAACGGTTTAAATCTGACCGAAGATTTGAGCAATTTCTTATAAACTGTATGTGGTCAGTGTGAGTTAATTTCACTTTTTGAACTTTATATGTGAGTTATCTGATGTGGTGTAGACTTACACAGAGCGGTCGGCCGGCTGGTCAACCCTCATTTGTATATACTTTGTTTAGGTGTTCATTACTCTGATTATATTATAATTTGTAATGTGTGAAATTATACACCTGACTGTATATTTGTTAGTGACGTTTCTATGCGTGCCCTGTCAGGGCAATTCTTGTCCTCAGCTGTGACTAGTTTACAGACTTTCTTTCCCTCTTATTTTTATGCTGTCACCATTTATTTTCTTAAGTTTTGTTGTGCTTTCTCCTACACGTTGTGTTTCATTATTTATTTTCATTTTTAAAGTATTATACACCTTTCTATTCTTAGTTATTTTTTCTATTGTGATTTCTTGGGCTCTGGTTTGATTTAGGAATTGGAATGATATCCTTCTTTACATGTTGTGATTCCTAGTTACTCATTGGTTGTTGAGTATTGCATTATTACTTTCTGGCATTAGGTCAGCAGGATCAGTATGTTTTTGGCACTATGTCATCATTTTGCAAGTTGTAATTTATAATAACAGTGTAACCTTATTTTGGTTTAGACACTTGCCGTCACTGTTATTTGTAAATACAGTATCTTTCTAATGTTTCACTCCATTGCATATAATATCCACTCGCAAAACAAACAGTTTTTCCTGTTTTGCGTAAATGTTTGTCACTATGCAAGCCTAAGCATTCATTATGTTTTATATAACGTTATTTTGTTTCCATATCATTTGTTGCAACTTTAGTCCTTCCTTTGTTACTATGAACTGGAGAAGGCGTATGTTATCAGTGGTGGTCATTGAAGCCCTTTGTTTATGTTTAGTATTTAAACATTGCTTTGTTTTCGGCGCATTGTGTGATCAAGCTCTCTCGTAGAGCGAAACGCGTCATTTCTATTAAATACGTTTTCCCTGTCACCCATTGTGGCACTTGAAACAAGGCTGTCGGCTGAACCGAAGGAGATATCTTGCCAAGGACAACATTGAGGGATATGACTCCGACTCACCTGGTTGAGGCGCTTTTTCTGTCAGGATCGTGTAACATTGGAGAGTATCCAGTTTTCAAAGCGCCCACCGGCTGAGGAATCGAATCTACTATAGAAGGATGGAAGTGGCCTCAGTGAGGGGCTCACCCCGACTGCAGAGATGAACATAACTCAGCCAGAGTCGGCGAAGGAGATTTCCTCCGAGCCCGTTGTGCTGGAAAGTGTTTTGGGGATGACGACAACATGAAAGAACGGAATGCGGATGGTAGCGAGAATACCTTTCGAAGACGCCGCTGCCAGGAAACACGAGCCACACAGGGAATTATTCCTCAGAAAGGCACTTGAAACAAGGCTGTCGGCTGAACCGAAGGAGATATCTTGCCAAGGACAACATTGAGGGATATGACTCCCGAAGAGACAGCAAGGGTGCATTCTGGGTACTGTGGTTCGATTGACACAGTGAGAAAGCAGAAGTGAACAGAGTCGGGTAACAGGTATAAGGGAATACTGTATTTCGAATGGAACTGTCCAGAGGTAATTAATATGTACTTCCCGACTCTGAGACATTAATAATGAACCATGAAAACCTTGCTGTCACTTTAAAATCTGAACTGTTGGACACTAGTCCCTCCTCGATGTTTTAAGCTACGTTTATTTTAAAAGCTAACGAACCCATCCAGTGCTAAGCAGCATATGATTAAGCCTCATGGAGGCGAAACGCGTCGTGCTATGCTTAAGTCTGCATTAAAGAAACTTGAAACAGCACAACTGGAGTGGCCGTCATTAAGTTACTTACTGTAGCTTACAGGTGGTGATATATATATATATATATATATATATATATATATATATATATATATATATATATATATATATATATATATAAATATATATTACCTACTGGCGGTCGCCAGTAGGTATATATAGTTAGGATTTTTTCTCTATGGGATTTTTAAAAATTCTATATCTAATAACTTTGGCGTTTGTGGACGGAAGATGGCACATTTTGTTTCTGAGCAGCCCCTGAAAATTTGGGGGGTGTTCGTCAAGGGGGGGCCGAGAAAAAAGGGGGTCCCAAAACGCGTTTTTCCCATGTTAATTTCCATAGGGCGGTTGGCCTCACTTTTAGCTCGAACGGCTGAATGGATTTGCATGAAACTTGGCAAAATTGTAGGGAATGTTAGCCCGATGTGCCTTTGCTAGGTCTCAATATATGTGCTCCAGTGGATTTTGATAAATTAACGTTCAAAAAAATATATATATCTGTGACAGCGCTCCGGGTAGCGCTCCGGTTCGTGTACTTTTCGCGTAACGGAACTTTGCGAAGCGAAGCTGATTGGCTCTCCGGTGTCTGTCAACATTCTAAACAGTCCGGAGCGGCCCCCATCTTGTCTCTCGGTAGGATCGAGAGACAAGAGGAGGCCAAAATGAAGGGGGAAATGACCATAAGGGGGCATAGTAGATCCTCCCTGACCCCCTAGGTTTGATGTGGAGGCTTTAAAAGGGCCCCGCGGGGCAAAAAAAAAAAAAACGTTTTTTTTTTGCGTGGGGAGCGCCCGGTATGCTTTTGTGCAACGGGCGGTGGTAATCTAAATGATGAGGAGGGGGGGCAGCGTTCAAAGCACATCAGCGTGCATAAACACAAAAATGTTTTTATCTACCACGTACTTGACTTATCTCTCTGAGATGCATTCCCTTGTGTTTCGGCAATGGTAGTCTGTTCATTACATAGATCGCCCGAGGGCGGTAGTACAGACCGCGTGTAGGAAAGGGTCAAAAGCCAGGGGTATAGGAGTATGTAACAAGCGAGCCATTTAATTGAAAAAACTAAACGTGACAAACGGTTGTAGGATCAGTGAAGGTTGATTTTTTAATTGAAAGTATAACAGGATCAGTTACAATAATATCGTCCATACGCACACCATGGGCGAGTATCATGGGTAACATTACTTCGAAGCTTTATTAATACAATAATCAATAATGAAAAATCGACATCAATAGGGTTGTCCGTATTCCCAGTCAGTACCCTTCCCCGCCCGCCATGTGCAGAATGACTGCATACATCCCCCATAACGTCAAGGCTAAGTAACTAGAACGTCATAAGGAGTTGCAAGTCGCTCCCATACTGGTGCCATTTTGGTCGAGGCCAGGCAGGTTCAGAGTATAGTTCAATGTCTCCAGTAAGTAGTGGCAGGACCAGAATCCTTTTCGGCAGTTCTGGCTTCGTCATTACGAGCACTAGAAAACAAGACATTCTGGGCAATACCACCCTTGAAGCAGCCCTTTACTCTACAAGTGGTGTCTTTCAAAAGCCAGGGGTATAGGAGTATGTAACAAGCGAGCCATTTAATTGAAAAAACTAAACGTGACAAACGGTTGCAGGATCAGTGAAGGTTGATTTTTTAATTGAAAGTATAACAGGATCAGTTACAATAAAATCGTTCATACGCACACCATGGGCGAGTATCATGGGTAACATTACTTCAAAGTTTTATTAATACAATAAACAATAATGAAAAATCGACATTAATAGGGTTGTCCGCATTCCCAGTCAGTACCCTTCCCTGCCCGCCATGTGCAGAAAGACTGCATACATCCCCCATAACATCAAGGCTAAGTAACTAGAACGTCATAAGGAGTTGCAAGTCGCTCCCATACTGGCGCCATTTTGGTCGAGGCCAGGCAGGTTCAGAGTATAGTTCAATGTCTGCAATAAGTAGCGGCAGGACCAGAATCCCTTTTGGCAGTTCTGGCTTCGTCATTACGAGCACTAGAAAACAAGACATTCTGGGCAATACCACCCTTGACGCAGCCCTTTATGCTACAAGATGGTGTCTTCCATTCAGAAAATATTGTTGGCAGCATTTTGAAAGGAAAGATAAACGGCCGTTCTCCTAGTGAGTCTCACATTGTTACATTTATGAAGAATGTTGAAGAGTAGTATGTTGAAAATCTGAAGCCATCGTTCTACAAACTCTCAACCAGCCTTGGATGGAAAAATCCTGAAGAATGTACAAACTGAAAACCAGTTTTTGTTTTCATAGCATCAGCAGCAACACTTGAGTCAGCTTTGTGTGAAGCCGCCATCTTGATCCAATCAATACCGTCCCCTTGCACACATTCAGGGACCAGGCCGCAGGACGTGTCTTCAGGTCAAATGGATTGTGGGACAAGGTCTAGTATGGAAGAGTCACCAAAAGGCAAAAAGTTCCGCCGGACCCCGGGAGCCGGCCGCCTATGTCGGGGGCGATCTTAGGCCACACCAGGGCAACAAGACTTGGGGAGGGGGCAGGAGCCAAGCGCCCCCTCCCAGTCTGCGCCACCACACCGCCTCTCGGGGGCCTCCGTCAAGAGGTTCAGGGAGGCACCGCATCACATTGCTTTCCAATGCAGTCAGGTCCTCAAACAGCCCCCACTTACTTTGAGAATAGTGAAGCTGCAGCAGGTGCAAATGAGCTTCAGACAGTGTTACAAGCACTGCTCGGAACCCTCAACTATGGCACTCAACATCCAGGACTTATGCCATTTGTGCAAGGCAGTGACATTGAAGCATCTCAGGGACCAAGCAACATACCAATCCAGAGTCCTTCCTACAGCCTCTGCCTTACTTCTTACCTAGTTATGGTTCTTTCACTCCCACTCCAGGCTTTTAGTCTGTGGATGGAAAACCATGAACCTACACTCACCTATGAAAATCTTACTATTGATGCTTGACTGAGGCCATGGAGATCAGAGTGCATGTCTGTGTAAGGTGATGTACCTCTGGGGAGACAAGGTCCAGAATGGAAGAGTCGCTGTATCGCAAGAGTGGGTGAAATTTAGCCGGATGGCGGGTGAGACATTGTAATAGCAAGAGCAGGCGCAATTCAGCTGGCCAAGAGAGACTTGGGGAGGGGGCAGGAGCCAAGTGCCCCCTCCCAGTCCGCGCCACCACACCGCCCCTCGGGGGCCTCCGTCAAGCGGTTCAGGGAGGCACCGCAGGCAGCTGTTCTTCAGATCAGTGGCTCTCACCGGCAAGACTCCCCTCCTTTAGCAGCGATCGTTGGCGCTGTGGTTGCGGCCGGAGGCCCCGCCTAGTCAACGCCCCGGCCTCTCAATGTCGTAGGCCACAAGAGTGGGCGCAACTCTGCTGGCCGAGCGAGAAATACCATCCCCCTGCACACATTCAGGGACCAGGCCGCATTGCGAGGGCACCGCAGGACGTGTCTTCAAGTCAAACGGATTGTGGGACAAGGTCCAGAATGGAAGAGTCGCTGTATCGCAAGAGTGGGTGAAACTTAGCCGGATGGCGGGTGAGAAGCTATAATAGCAAGAGCAGGCACAACTCTGCTGGCCGAGAGAGACTTGGGGAGGGGGTAGGAGCTAAGCGCCCCCTCCCAGTCCGCGCCACCACACCGCCCCTGGGGGGCCTCCGTCAAGCGGTTCAGGGAGGAACCGCAGGCAGGCATTCTTCAGATCAGTGGCTCTCACCGGCAAGGCTCCCCTCCGTCAGCAGCAATCGTTGGCGCGGTGGTTGCAGCCGGAGGCCCCGCCTAGTCAACGCCCCGGCCTCTCCATGTCGGAGGCTGCAAGAGTAGTCGCAACTCAGCTGGCCGAGCGAGACTTGGGGAGGGGGCAGGATCCAAGCGCCCCCTCCCAGTCCGCGGCACTACACCGCCCCTCGGTGGCCTCCGTCAAGCGGCTCAGTGAGGCACCGCAGGCAGCGGTTCTTCAGATCACAACAGAGTCGCATGCTTGATCGATTGAGCTGGCCGAATCAGGCAACAAGAAGGTGTGGGGGGCACCTCTTGCTCAACCACCACATGAGGAGGTGGTACTCTCTTCCTAGGAGGTGGTGGTGGTGGTGGGGATGCACCAGCTAAAGCTACAACACTTGCTATTGCTAAGTGATGAAAAAAGGTCTTCCTCTCACAAAGATGAAAGTCAGAGTGAGGAAACAAGGAGAGGTTTTCATCATTTGGGACAAAAAATAGTTCTCAACCAATGAAAAGTGTTATTTTTAGGTCACATGACCTAGCCTTACATCATTTTGAACCCAAAAGTGAAATGAACCAATGAAAAGCTTTATTAACAAGTCACATGACCTGTTATGCTTACGTTACGCGCACCGCGCCACGCCCCGGATCGCTTCCAGGTAGCTGCTTTTCGCACCTCACGCACCGGAGCACTTCCGGGTGCGCTAACGCGGCGCGTCATATGACAGAAGGGACAGGCAACAAGAACCATCAGTCAAAGAGGGGAGGGCAAGTTCTTCTCTACCGGGTCACGTTGGGGCTCCACCGGAACTGATCGAATTGGTAGTCTACAGTGTTTCTGGATGTTTTAGACTGAAGCTGGCGTCAGCATGAGAGCATTCCGTGGCTACGTCGTGGCCATTCCGCGAGCAATCATGGCAGTCGCTCCCCACCGTAAGTCTGCGGGAGTCGAGGGCCCCGGTGACTCTTGTGGAATCTTCAAGCCTGAGGGGACGCTTTTGGGAATGGGGCCCATTCCCTAGCAGTCAAGCGTCCGAGTTCCAGGATTGCCCAGAGCCATTCTTGCAGGCCAGGCCCAAGTCTGTGGAGCTGACCGCCATTTCCTGAGCTCCGTGGCAGCCGCCTCTCGCTGTACTGCAAGAGTGGGTGAAATTCATCCGGATGGTGGGCGAGACGCTGTCATAACAAGAGCAGGCGCAATTCAGCTGGCCGAGCGAGGCCCTGTGCCACAGGAGCAGGCGCAACTCAGGTGGCTGAGTGAAGCGCTGGGGTGTAGCTGAGAAACCTCCACCTGGGGAGGTGGGGGAGGCTCGTTCGCGCCGCCTCTCCCTTCCAGTGCACCCCACGCCGTCTCCTGGCGCAGGTATATGTGATGGTTGGACCAGGGCACCGCAGGACGTGTCTTCAGGTCAAACGGATTGTGGGACTAGGTCCAGAATGGAAGAGTCACCAAAAGGCAACAAGTTCCGCCTGACCCCGGGAGCCGACCGCCTATGTCGGGGGCGATCTCAGGCCACACCAGGTCAACAAGACTTGGGGAGGGGGTAGGAGTCAAGCGCCCCCTCCGAGTCCGTGCCACCACACCGCCCCTCGGGGGCCTCCGTCAAGCGGCTCAGGGAGGCACCGCAGGCAGCGGTTCTTCAGATCAGTGGCTGTCAGCAGCGATCGTTGGCGCTGTGGTTGCGGCCGGAGGCCTCGCCTAGTCAACGCCCCAGCCTCTCCATCTCGTAGGCCTCAGAGTAGTCGGGGAGAAATCCCGGGAACGGCGGCATGCATTTGGATCGATGTTACAGCAGGCTGCCATGTAAATAGTTATTTAATAAAACGTTTTACCCTGTTACTTTGCTGGTGTGTTGTATATATTTATAATATTTGCATAGGGTTTGTCGTTGTTTTGGGCGGGGTGGGCGGCGGAGCTGAGCTGTCTAGCAGCCATCATGGCGTTGAGCTCAGTTCCTCTCACTAGTTTCATATTTCTCATGAGGGGTTGTTCCTAATGTTTCTATTTTAGCGAGTTCAAAAAGAGATCCCATTAGTGGCCTACTGATTTTGCTTGATTCCTTTTGTTGTTTCTAATGATTTTTCACTATCTGCAAAGACTAAACAGAGTATTGCGACTCTGTGCTTGTTTGTAAATAGAGAATGAACCAAAGAGAACCAATTCTAAAACAGTAAATGCTTGGATAACAATCAATCAAATGGAGAGGGAAGCAGGCACGACGGATTACAACGGGGGCAAAGGCCTGCGTTACCTACCCTTCACTATCTGTAAAGAGAGAATACTCCTAAAATAAAAGAGGGGGGAAGGGGGCAGCGTTCAAAGCACATCAGCGTGCATAGACACGAAAATGTTTTTACCTACCACGTACTTCACATTTTAAAGCTTTTGATATTTGCTATTAAAAAACCATTGAAATTCACTGAAAAAACCATAGGTTATAGACCATATATAGTTAGGAATTAGCATTTACAAAACCTTGAAAATTCACTGAAAAAACCATGGGTTATAGACCATATATAGTTAGGAATTAGCATTTACAAAACCTTATTTTACTCCCACAAAACCATTGAAATTCCATATATAGTTAGTTGCACTAACTATATATCGCACACCCGCAATCCACTGCTGATGATGTCACATATTACATCATTCATGACATGGTCAGTGACATCTCATATTAAAAACGTTATAAAAATATTCAATATGGGGTTAAAACATATCGGCGTGAATGCCTATAGAACCAATATGTGCAAAATTACGCTTTTTTGTGCAAATCATGTTTCTGGGCAATTGCTGCAGCTAATTAAATTGGTAACTAACAAACCATTTTTATCAGAACTGTATTCTCAATGTAAACTGTAATAATCATTCCCTATGAGCTAAAATTGGGTTACATGGTATTAAAAATCCAAACCTGGATATTCAAAAACCACCCCCCCTAAAAGCTCATAAGATATTAAAACTCATTGAGTCAACAGAAAGTGCATAGTGCTGAGCAAAACGAAAAAAAAAGTGAATTTTTAAAATTAGAAATTAGAAGCTAATTAATGACATTTTTTAGATCTACTACAGAAACGTATGCATGTCCTCTGTGGTGTTTAATCCATTGGGAGACTTGCTGTTAAGGTTAAGTATGTATTTAGTCTCCAACTGCCTTAACAGGTTCTCTCTATCCCCACCTCTTTTCGGAGTTGGTACTGCATCAATAACATAGTAAGATAGACACTTAATGTTTTTGTCATGTCTCGCCTTAAAGTGTCTAGCTACCGGGTAGGTGGGGTCGCTGTTGATGATTGCTCTAATATGTTGTAATATTCTCACGTGCACCGGCTTTATGGTGCTGCCCACGTACCTGAGGCCGCAGGTGCACGTGAGAATATACACAGCGAATTCTGTACGGCAGTCATAGTTCCCCTTTATTTTTAGCTCATTCTTACTAAAGGGTGTACTGTATTTGCTGGTATTTACACCAAAGGTACATGCTCGACATGTGGAGCATTTAAAGAATCCTTGTTTGACCGGCATCCAAGTGGGAGCAGCTGCCCATGCCCCTAGTGGTTGTGTCAGCTGAACAGCCATGTTCTTACATCTCCTGAAGGTCACCTGTGGTTTATTAGGGCGATCTTCTATCAGGATGCTGTCTGTCAGCACAATTGGCAATTTAGGTAGCAAATATAGAAAAGGCATCACAGGGTGGGCATTATATAAGAATTTAAATTCCTCATTTGTTATTAAGCCATCTGTTTTCCGTTTTTGTAGTTCTTTTTTTATATTTTCCTTTGCCTTATTGTATGCTTTTAGTGTGGTCTTCTCATAACAGTCAACATTTTCCATTTGCCGCTTGGCTTCAGCCTCATAGTCTATTTTGCTCCACAGCACAATATTGCCGCCCTTGTCCGATTTTTTATTATGACATTCGGGTTTTTCCTAATTTTTTCCATCAGATTGTTGTATTGACCTTGATGCTGATTTGAACTGTATTTCTCATGATTGGTTTGGCAGTTTTTTTATTTCCTCAGTGATGCGATCATGAAAAACGTCTATTGCATCCTTCGGCATAAGAGGGACAAATGTTGATCTGGGCTTGAAGGGGCTTTCTCCTGCACCCTTCAATATATTTATTTTATTTATTTATTTATTTTAAAAATTTATAAAGCGCAGCCTATACCCGTGGGTGTCTTGGCGCTATGACTTAGCTAACGATCTCTGATTAAGCAAGTGTCTACCTTAGGAAATGTTGTCCTGAACGGTTATTGGTCAAATAACCAGGTTTTTACCAGTTTCCTGAATTGGAGTAACGAGGGTGCCGATTTTATTTCCTTTGGAAGCATGTTCCAAAGTTTGGCTGCGTAATTGATGAAGCATCTGTCGCCCCATTTAACCGTCCTGGTACGTGGCACAACCAGTAGATGTCTCTGTTCAGATCGGAAGGTAGTGGCAAAGTTTCTGTTTGAGAAACGCTGGGCCATGACCCTTGAGAGCTTTAAAGGTGAGACACAAGGTCTTGAATCTGATGCGATTTCTCACCGTTAACCAGTGGTAGTTCCTTATTGCTTGCTTGGTGGACTGAAATCTGGGAATGCCAGATAGTAGCCTTGCGGCAGCATTTTGAATAAGCTGCAGTTTGGCCACCACCCGTGCCTGAGCATTTACAAATAGTCCGTTGCAATAATCAAGTGATGAGAGTACTAAGGAGCTCACCACTGTTTTCCTTGTACTCTCAGGAAGATAGGGCAGGATTTTTCTGATGATCTTAAGCTTGTAAAAGGCAGATGACGCTACCTGATTGGCATGGCTGGCGAAATTGAGATTGTCGTCAAAAATAATTCCCAGATTCCTGACCTTATGCACAGGTTCTGGGGGGGCTCCAAGTGGTCATTACCTCCGTTTTATCTGAATTGAGACGTAAGCAGTTCTCAGCCATCCATTCCTTGATGGCCACCATGCCTTCCTGGAAGCTGGCAGCTACTTCCTCACCATCATTCTTAATTGCGATCACCAATTGGGGGTCGTCGGCGTATGAGGTGAGGCTCATCCGGTAGTTCTTGATTACCCTAGCTAAGTCCGACACATAGATGTTAAAAAGTGTCGGACTTAGGGATGAGCCTTGCGGAACGCCACATGGGAGGGCGAGCTCGGTAGATTGAAATTCGCCCAAGGTCACTGCTTGCGTTCTGTTCGACAGAAACGAAGCCAGAAGCTCTTTGGCCGTTGAGCGAATGCCCATTTCTTCGACACGGTCAATCAGGATAGCATGATTGACCGTGTCGAAGGCCGCCGAGAGATCCAGCAGGACCAGTATCGCTGTTCCTCCTTGGTCCCTGATGGTTCTAATGTCATCGGCAGCCTTTATAAGAGCGGTCTCAGTTCCATGTAGTTTGCGAAACCCGAACTGGGACTCGTCCAGCTAGTTGGCTATTCATAGCTTTCTCCACTATTTTGGCTAGGAAAGGCAAGCTGGCGATAGGTCTATAGTTTTTAAGGATTGTTTTATCTAGACCACTCTTTTTGAGGAGGGGTTTCAGTAGTGTGTTTTTTAACTTGTCCGGGAATATATATATATATATATATATTCACTGAAAAAAACATAGGTTTCACATACGTTATAGTTAGGAATTAGCATTTAAAAAACCTTGCAAATTCATTGAAAAAACCATAGGTTTCACACGTTATAGTAAGCTGAACATTTCTCCCCAACAAAACCTTTGAAATTCCTCCGTTATAGTGAGCTCAGCTAACTATAACTTGCGCGCCCACAATGCACTGCTGATGATGTCACATATTACATCACTCATGACATCACTGATGACATCTCAAATCACTTTTAACATGGGTAAAGTGATGCTAGGAGCTAGTAAATCTATGTCTGACTTTTCAATAACAAATCTCAACTCCAGAATCTGCGACACAGATTTAATGTTGTTTACTCTCTCTTTCTCTCTCTCACTCTCTGTGACATAATTTCTCTTTCTCTCTCAAACTTAGACACTGCTGTCTGCTAGGACGTATGGAAGAATTGTTGAAGTGTAGGTGTTAAGTCTACTTCCGTATGTGTTTGGCCGCAAGGTTAGATCTACAAATCCTTCATAGGAATGCATTAGAAATAATTTGGCATAACGGGCGTTAGTAACGCAGTAGGCACTTCCATATAGACACAACTTGAACGCGGCACTATGACAAGTAAAATGTACCAGGTACACTGCACTTGTAAAACTGTAGTGTTAGCTTTATTTGTGAAACGAGAGAGGGCCATATTATCAAGCCTTGGCGACAAAATTATCGCCACTTTATCGGCAGCAAACTGCAGCTAAAGTGGCTATAAAAGGTTTAATAATATGCTCTATTCAATTCCAATCGAAGCTCATGTTAGATGTGAAGGACATCTAACATGAGCTTCAATTGGAATTCCATAGAGCATATTATCAAACCCATTATCGCCACTTTAGCGACCCTTTCCTGATAAAGTGGCGATAATTTTGTCGCCCAGGCTTGATATAATGACCCAGAGTGCGTAGTGTACAGCACCTTCTCTATAAAATCTCTAATTACCTCTGAGCAATGACAACAGATAGGTTACAACAGTCTGACAAACAGATCCACAACCTTATTATGTCACTTTTGAGTCACTTTTAACATGGGTAAAGTGATGCAAGGAGCTAGTAAATCTACATCTCACTTTTCAAGAAAAAATCTCAACTCCAGACTCTGCGACACAGTTTTAATGTTGTTTTCTCTCTCTTTCTCTCTCTCACTCTCTGTGACATCATTTATCTTTCTCTCTTAAACTTAGACACTGCTGTCTTGGATGTGTAGATGTGTAGAAGAATTGTTCAGAATAAGTTGTGACACCAACTGCCTGAAACTATTACCCGCAAAGTTTATACAACGGTAAGCCTAGAGGCCTAGATGTACAAAGCCTTCATAGGAATGCATTATAAGTATGTCGCCATAACGGGCGTCAGTAGCGCAGCATGTACTTCCATATAGACACCACTTGAACGCGGCACTATAACAGAACTGGAATGTACGAGACACACGTAAAACCGTAGAGTTACCTAAACTTGTAGGGACATAGTATCAAGAACGGCGATAAAATAATCGCAGTTTCAGCGGCAGGAAACAGCCGCTAAAGCAGCGATAATGAGCTTTTTAAAATCCCCTCACTTTCCCCTATCTTTTCACTCGCCCTTCCCGAGGGTCCACACGTCCTCAGGTGGCCGATTTGGGTCACTAGGGTTGCTGGATCAGGATCTCGAGCGCTCCAACACAGGCGCCATCTTGAGGGTAATCACGGTCGGCGGACTAGTGGTGAGGGTGATTTGGCCCACCCACTACAAAATGCCTCCCCTAAATTGTACGCGCAGCGGACGAGCGCAGATGGCGCGTCCATGGCGCACCGGTGGTGCACCAGAGGTAAGCCCGTTGGCGCCCGTCTGCGCCGGACTAGCCCTAGGGCCTAGCATTATGACTTCCACACCCCTTACCCTACAAGAGTATTCAGGGAATCCCTGCTCCAATTGAGACAGCCCATTTCGCCCCTGTGCACGCATTCAATCACACTTGATCGCCCTCGTAATTACTGCCTCCATTGTCCATACGTGTTACCCATCTATGAGTCATGCCGCCCACATCACATCATTTTCAACATGGCCCTGATAAACTTCAGATCCCTGCCGAAACACGGACTGGAAATTAATATACATCTTGAAGAATACCAACTAGAGATACTATTTCTAACAGAGACATGGCTATCTCCTGATTCTGATCAGAGGCAGGGAAAAGGGGGGGAGGATAGCGATAATATATAAGGAGCATCTCTCCTGCCGGGTTCACAGCAGTCCTATACAAGACTGCGAAAACGTATATTTCACCATTCAAGTCTCCCCATGTAAATCGCTCTCTGGAATCCTAATTTACCGCCCCCCCAGGTGCTGTTGGACAGTTTTGCAGCTCACTTATGGAAACATCACTGACCTTGGCCAGTACACTCCCTAATTTTATGATCCTAGGGGATTTAAATATCCACTTTGATAATAAGGAAGATAATCGAGCCAATAAACTGTCACTGGACTTAGCAATGTCACAGCTTTACCTGGGAAGCCATCAACCCACGCACACCTTGGGGCACCTTTAGGACCCCATTTTTTCCAATATCACTTATTTTAAAGTGCATGCACCAATTCCAGTACCATGGTCAGACCACTCTCTCATCCTGTTCAATTGGCGGATCCCGATCACTTATCATCATAGATTAGTTCCCCGCAGGCCTGCACGCCCATGGTCAAAATTGGATACAGATAACTGTAAGCACAACCTGGAACTTTCTCCTCCTATTTTTGAAGTGGATCCCGTATTAGCGGATACCATGTTCACTACATGGATTGAAAACTCCTTGGACAGAGTCCTCCCAAAAAAACTCACCCTTAATTCTCGGGAAAAAGCCACCTCGCCTTGGTTCACCAAGGAGGTTTGTCTCCTAAAAAAACTTTAAAAGAAGGCCGAAAGGGCATGGAGGAAGGATTATGACCCCGGTAGGAAACGGGACTATAAACTTACAATACTAAACTATAAAAAGGCACTGAAACAGGCGCAAGCTGCTTTTTTTGCAGACAAAATTAGATTCTCCAGGAACTCATCAAGAGAAACCTTTCAAATAGTGAAAAAACTCCTAAAAGCTCCGGAACCCCCTGCCTGATAGCCCCCTCGGACAACCGTTGCAATGAGCTAGCCGAGTTCTTCAACCAGAAGATCCAAAAAATTCTGAAGCATCTTCCCCTTGATAGCCTGGCTGATCCACTGGAACCTTTCTCATTAGCAATACAGCAAGCCGAGCATAGATTAGATATGTTTGTCCCCATCACACTTGAAACCCTTTCCCCCATGTTTCAGTCAATCAAAAGCAGTTCCCCGCTTGACCCAGCCCCATTACATATTGCACCCAATATTCTGGCCCCTATGGCAAATTTGATCAACATCTCTCTGTAACAGGGGGTTGTACCCCCGAGTTGGAAGATGGCACTAGTCAAAGCCCTACTAAAAAAAAAACAATCTTGACCCCATGGAGCTGAACAATTTTTGGCCTATCTCTCTACTGCCAGGTATTAGCAAGGTGGCAAAAAAATTCATCAACCGTCAGTTATCTGACTACTTGGAAGCAAGCGACTTACTTAAACCCTCACAGACGGGTTTCCGACCTGGCCAGGGTACGGACCCGCGATGATGGCGGTGGTTGAAGAGGCGAGGAAGATCATCGATTCGGGGGGATCAGTGGCAGTGATCCTCCTGGACCTGAGCGCGGCCTTCGACACCGTCAACCATCTAACGCTGCTTCAGCGGCTGAGGGACTTGGGCATCTCAGGACTTGCTTTATCTTGGCTGAAATCTTTTCTGCACAATCGGTCATTTCAGGTGGCTGAGGGCAACTTTATTTCCAATACAACCCCACTTCACTGTGACGTTCCCCAGGGCTCATCCCTGAGCCCTACGCTTTTCAATGTGTGTTAGACCTGACATCATTGGCTTGAGTCTCTCCTCCATTTTTTCTGTTTTGCCTCTACTGTTTTACGATGTTTTGCTGGTATATGCTTTGGGCGCCGTGTCACTGCTGATCAGTGCCATAGCGCAAGTGCTCCCTATGCTAAATTGATGTATCTATTGTATCCATGTTTGGCTTATTTGGTTTACTATCAGTCCCTCGTCTAGTGCACCCAGAGTGCCGGGGCTTGTAAACGCAAATGCCGCTTGTGGGCTTGCAGCACGTGTTGTGCCACCCACAGGAGCGGCCTCGTAAAAGAATATCTACGGGTCGGTCATTGCGAGACCCACGTGCAGCCTAGTTCTGTCACGCAGGCTGCGCAAGTATACCTACTTGCCAGCCCTCCAAACCTTCCCTTGGCTTCATGTTAGTCGCCCCTATGGTAGGCCTTCGGGCAGGGTGCATTGTAAGTCTGAGGTAGGACACGCCTGACCAAGTTGGCATGTCCTGATAGTGAATTACAGCCATCTTGGTCCTTCACTATTGCGAGGTAGCCTGCTCTCCATTGATTAGAGTGGGCCGCCGGGATTATTAGTACTATGATCCTCGCTGGCTCGGAGAGCATGGTGCAATGTCGAGTTTGGTATCCCTGAACTCGGGGTTTAATTACGCATCCGTTGGTGTGGATGGTTTTTGGACTCTGGGTTCGAAAATAGCACTTTTAGAAGTTGTCTATTTTCTTGTCTAACCATATCTGGTTTCTGCTGGTTTTGCGTGTGTGTGACAGGAGCTGGGTGGCTCCCCAGGTCTGGATGAGTCAGTGTGGGATGAGTGGGACAGTTACGTTGAGAGTAGGGGGAGAGTAGTTGTTGATAGCCTGCCTTGCCTGATACAATGCCGGCTCCACCTCCTGCCAAGCGGCTGATGGCTCTGTGCCTGCCATGGACGATCCTAGCCCCACCTCCTGCCAGGTGGCCGATAGCTCTGCTCCTGCCAGTGTCAATGCTGGCTCCACCTCCTGCTGGGCGTCTGAGGACCCAGCCCTGCTCAGTGAATAGGCCAGGTGCTTCTGCCTGGCTCCACCCACAACGGACCCAGGATGTTGGGAAACCCCCGGCATGGACAAAGGGATCAAAGACGAAAAGGGGTATAAGAGTAGGACCCCTGAACCAAGAATTTAGATCACTTCTGACAAGGAACCCTGTAACCAAGGACAAGAGGCCTGCTGATCTAAGGACTGCCTACCCCTTCTGCCAGTGTGCTGTTGTTGGGGGAATCCTGCAGTGCTTCTTTATTTTTGCCAAGGAACCAGGAGAGAGGAACTGCGTGTGTACTCTCACGCTTGCTAAGAAAATCTCCAAGGACTGGAAGAGTGCCAGTCTCCTGCTGAAGTCACAGGGCTAAAGGACTTCATCTGCTTAAAGTGCTATTTTGCTGGAACCGTGAATCCAGCACCTCTGAAAGAGTCAGCAATCACGACAACCGAACGCTAGGCCCAACCGACGCCAGCAGCAACGCCAGTGAGTGGGAGTACGGCTCTAGCTCCAGAGGACCTTGTGTCTGCACCGCTGCTGATCGCATCACCTGTGTGCCCTTCGACGCCGTGAGCGCTGCTCACTCTGTGCAACCGCATCATCAACGACGACGCCTGCTGAGGCCGGATCGACACCGAAGACGCGACGCCGGATTGCTCGACGCCGCTGATCATCGTGTGCTTCATTTTCCTAAGGTACTGTGTTGTTGGGGGTCCGTGTGACTCCAGGCTTGACGTAGCGCTCCTCGCGGTCGACGCCGAACCTTTGGATTAACTTTGCCTTGACGTTGTGTAGCCCCCGTGTGGGTTACCCTGTTGCTAAGAACTGCATTGCCAAGAAGAAGATTTGCTTTGATACTAAGAACTTTGTGCTAAAAAAGAAACTACCTTTGAACTATCCTTTTTCCCTTCCCAACGTATTTATTCCGATTGTGTACAGTTTGTCGTTATTTTGGTCTTGTGCTAAGCCTTATATAAAAATACTTATTTTTATAATACTACGGTGTCGTGTCCATTTGTAGTGTATTCACTGGGTTACTGTATGTGGTCATAATTGCTTAACGCACAGCCTCTGAGATAAGCCTGTTCTGCTCTGCCAAGCTACCAAGGGGGTGAGCAGGGGTTATCAAAGGGTGTGATCCCCTTGCCCTGACTAGAAAAGGATTGTCCCTATTTGTCAGAAGTGTATACCTCTGCAAACTAGAGACAGCCGGTTCTAACATTGGTGGGTCAGCGGTGAGGATTTTGGACTTTGCACTTATGACCCATGTACAGTGATTCGTGTGCGCTACATAGTGAAAGCAGACCATAACGCAGTCACAATCTAATTGGGGAGGATCCTATTTTTGTTCTCCGCTTTCTTGAAACTTGATTTTTTGAACACTGCCAGTTTTAACCATGAGTGACAACGGAGTCACTGCCCCTGCTATCGTTGTTGTGGAGGAGTTCGAGAGGAGCAAGCTTAAGAAATACAAGAAAGATGAGCTGAAACACTTTTGCGACCAGTTTAAAGTTCCTACCACAGGCCTCTCGAGAAAAGATGATTTTTATAAAGCATTGCAGGCCTGGTGGGAGTCCAGAAATCCCTCTGATGTGGTGGTGGTACCCACAGAGGAAGGGGATGAGGAGGTGCCAGTGAATGGACCTGTGCCCTCTCCCGGAAGCAGTGTTTCCTCCAAAGGTCTTTCCCCTGAAGAAAGAGAAGAAAGGGCCAAAGAGCGAGCTTACAACATGGAGATGGCAAGGCTAAAGATAAATGGGCAGTTGGAGTTAGAAAATGCAAGAGGTAGAAGGGAAGCTGATTTGGAGATCAAAAAGTTAGAGTTTGAACGAGAGAAGTTAGCTTTGGAGCGTGAAGCCAGGTTGAGGGAGCTGGATATCCAAGCTAAAAAGTTAGAATTGAATCCCTCTGGTGGCAGCATTTCATCCGAGCCTGCAGAAAGTAAGTTTTACTTCCCGAAAGATGTGATCAAAGATTACAATAGGAATGAAGATATTGGTCAATGGTTTAAAGCATATGAGTTAGCATTGTTGGCCCACCGAGTCCCTGAGAAGGATTGGGGAGCGGGGTTGTGGGGTCGCTTTGTGAATGAGGGAAGAGATACCCTGTTAGACATGCCTGTTGCGGATAGGATGTCGTATGCTCATATGAAAGATGCTTTAATGTTGCGGTATGGCTTAACCCCCGAGAAGTACAGACAAGCTTTTAGAGAATGTAAGAAGTTGCCTGGTACGACGTGGGTTGAATATGTGTCTTATTTTTGCAGAGCCATGGATGGTTGGGTAAAGGGAGGCAAAGTGGAAAGTTATGAAGCTCTTTATGATTTGTTTGCTTGGGAGCACTTGTCTAATAACTGTTTTCCAGAGCTGCGCCAGCACCTGATTGATAGCAAGATATCTAACCCTAGAAAACTTGCTGAGGAGGCGGACCGCTGGGTCAGTACCAGGGTCCACAAGGGTCCAGTGGGAGACTCAGCCAAAGGTGGGCAGGGTCCCCAGCAGAAGAGTGGGGTGGACAAGGGAAAACAGAAGGAGTCTCAGAAAGGGCCCCAAAGTAATCCCCAAGGGAACAAAGGGAAAGGTTCCCAGCCTCCCCCTGAGAAGAAGCCAGGGGCCCCGACGGGTAAACCTGTTCATAGGGGCCCCCTAACCTGCTACGGTTGTGGGCAGGTGGGACACCGGTTTTATGACCCCCAGTGTCCCAAAAAGGATTCGAATGCACCGCCGCGTGCACCCCCCCCGTCAGTTGGCGAGTGTAGCCCTGGGAGGGGAGAAGATGGTTGTCCATGGTGGGAGGGGTCCCGCAGAAATGTCCCTGGTCTCGCTAGGAGACATGCAAATGGTCCCTCCACCCACTCTGCCTAGTAACACTAGTAAATATAGGCAGTGGGTGACCATTAATGGCCATAGAGTGGAAGCTCTCAGAGACACCGGAGCGAGTGTGACAGCTGTCAAGTGTCACTTGGTGTCTAGAGAGCAGGTGGTTCCCCACGCATTCTACCCCGTGATAGCTGCCGACAACTCCGAGAAAGAGTGTGAGGTGGCTCAGGTTTCCTTTGAATGGGGGGGAGTTTCAGGTACTCTTCAGGTTGCTGTGAGGCCCGCCATGCCTGTCGATTGTCTCCTGGGCAATGATTTGGAAGACTCCCCTTGGGCTAAGGTGGAGAGGGAGGCGCACTTGAAAATGTTGGGCGTGCCAGAGTGGGTGTGTGCAACCACTCGTTCCATGACAGCAAGTAAGGGTGTTGAAGGGGTCCCGGAGCCTGAAAGTACGGCCCAGGACCCAGCTGTGAAGAGAAGAGGCAGGAGGCGCGGGAAACCGGCCCCCGTAGTTCCCGTGGTCCATAAGGAGGTAGACCCCGAGGGGGATGCCCTGGAGCCCACAGGGGAACAAATTGCCGAACTGGGAGATCTGCCCGAGCTGACCCATTGGCAGCAGGATGGTGGTCCCTCCAGGGAGGAATTCTGTGCGGAACAGAAAGTGTACCCTTCTCTTGTGGGCATGAGGCAGCAGGCCTCAGCCAAATCCTCAGGTGATCAGTCAGGGTCACATTTTGTGTACTGGGAGAACGACCTCCTGTATAGCGAGCCTAAGGCTGCTGAGCCTGGGTCAGCCCGTGTGCTGGTGGTACACCAGCGCTTCAGAGCCTTCCTACTGGGTTTGGCTCATGACGTTCCGTTAGCTGGACATCTGGGGCAGGACAAGACCTATGACAGGCTTGTCACCCATTTTTATTGGCCTCAGATGCGAAGGGATGTAGACATCCACTGCAAGACTTGTCACACTTGCCAGGCAAGTGGGAAGAGCGGAAGGAAGCGGAAGGCTCCCCTCCAACCTTTTCCAGTGGTCAGTACCCCCTTTGACCGGGTGGGTATTGACATTGTTGGGCCCCTGGACCCCAAGACAGCCCTGGGCAACAGGTTCATCCTGGTCTTGGTGGACCATGCCACGAGGTACCCGGAAGCCATCCCTCTCAGAACAGTGACGGCCCCCGTGGTGGGACGGGCACTGATGGGTGTTTTCTCCTGGATGGGGTTCCCCAGAGAGGTGGTGTCGGACCGAGGCACCAACTTCATTTCGAACTATATGAAGTCTCTATGGAAGGAGTGTGGGGTAACCTACAAGTTCACCACTCCTTACCATCCTCAAGGAAATGGACTGGTTGAGAGATTCAACCGGACCCTGAAAGGCATGATTATGGGTCTTGAAGAACCAATGAGGCGGAAATGGGACGTCCTCTTGCCATGCCAGTTGTTTGCTTACCGTGAGGTACCGCAGAAGTCTCTAGGGTTCAGCCCCTTTGAGCTCTTATACGGTCACCCGGTAAGAGGGCCTTTGAGTCTGGTCAAGGAAGGCTGGGAGCAATCTCCCAGGAAACCCCCCCAGGATGTATACAGATACATGCTGGCCTTTCGGAACCAGACTCGGCGCTTCAGAGAACTTGCTCAGGCAAATCTGGAGGCCAGCCAGGAGGAGATGAAGCGTTGGTACGACCGGAATGCCACTCTGGTAGAGCTTCAGCCTGGTCAGGAAGTGTGGGTCATGTCCCCTGTGGAACCTTGTGCGCTCAAGGACAGGTGGACTGGACCGTTTAAGGTTGTGGAGAAGAAGAGCAATGTCACCTACCTGGTGGACTTGAAATCTCCCAGGAACCCCTTGCGGGTCCTGCATATCAACCGCTTGAAGCCCCACTTAGAAAGGTCCGAAGTGGGCATGCTCCTAGCTACAGATGATGAAACGGAGGAGGAGAGTGAGCCTCTTCCTGACCTCCTGTGTGCTAAAGAGCAAGATGGGTCGGTGGATGGTGTGGTCCTCTCTGACACACTGACCCTTGAGCAGAAACAGGATTGTCGCCAACTGTTGGGACAATTCCCGGATCTGTTTTCCTTGGTTCCGGGTGTCACGCATTGGTGTGTCCATGACGTTGACACCGGAGACAGCCCTCCTGTGAAGCACAAGGCTTACAGGGTGACTGACAAGGTCAGAGCGTACATTAAGGAGGAGGTCTCCAAGATGTTCGCGTTAGGGGTGATTGAGTCCTCTAGCAGTCCTTGGGCCAGCCCAGTGGTCTTGGTCCCGAAGGCTGCAGCGCCTGGTGCTTCACCGGAACTCCGGTTCTGCGTGGATTACCGAGGGCTCAATTCGGTCACGAAGACTGACGCGCACCCCATCCCCAGAGCTGATGAGCTCATCGATCGGTTGGGGGCTGCCCGATACCTTAGTACGTTTGATTTCTCACAGGGAAAGCCAGGACGGGTTCCCCAGCGGTCATTCGCGCCAGGATACTCCGGTAGTAATTGAGCGCGCTACAAAACACCTTACATTTACATTTACATTTACATTTACATTTAACGTCTGGGTACTGGCAGATCGCCTTGACTGATGGGGCAAAGGAGAGGTCAGCATTCTCCACACCAGATGGGCTATACCAGTTCCGGGTGATGCCCTTTGGGATGAAGAATGCCCCTGCCACCTTCCAGAGGTTGGTCAACCAGGTCTTGGCTGGACTGGAGGATTTCAGTGCCGCCTACCTGGACGACATCGCAGTGTTCAGCGCCAGCTGGGAGGAACACTTGCGCCACCTCCAGGAAGTGTTGTTGGCCCTGCGCGGAGCAGGCCTCACAATCAAAGCCAGTAAGTGCCAGATTGGGCAGGGTTCGGTGGTGTACTTGGGGCACCAAGTAGGGAGCGGTAAGGTTGCCCCCCTGCAACCCAAGATTGATACCATCCTGGCTTGGGCGCCGCCCAAAACCCAAACTCAGGTGAGAGCCTTCCTAGGACTCACGGGTTACTACAGGAGGTTTGTCAAGGATTACGGTAACATCGTGCACCCCTTGACGTCGCTGACTTCCAGGAAGCAGCCACGAAACGTGATCTGGACTGATGCCTGTCAAACGGCCTTTGACACCCTGAAAACTGCAATGTGCACAGCACCTATACTCCAGGCACCCGACTTTTCGAAAGAATTCATTGTTCAGACGGACGCTTCAGAGCATGGCGTGGGGGCTGTTCTAGCTTAGGTGAATGAAGAGGGCCGAGACTTGCCTGTAGCCTTCATCAGTAGGAGGTTACTTCCCAGGGAAACGAGGTGGAGTGCGATAGAGAGAGAAGCATTTGCTGTGGTCTGGGCGCTGAAGAAGCTAAGACCCTACCTGTTTGGGACTCACTTCCGGGTTCAGACAGACCACAGGCCCCTCAGATGGTTGATGCAGATGAGGGGTGAAAATCCGAAACTGTTGAGGTGGTCCATTTCTCTCCAGGGGATGGACTTTACGGTGGAACACCGCCCTGGTACAGATCACGCCAATGCTGATGGTCTGTCCAGATTTTTCCGCCTTAGTGAAGAGAACTCCCTAGGTCAAGGGTAGTTCTCCCCACATTTCAGCTGGAGGGGACACGTGTTAGACCTGACATCATTGGCTTGAGTCTCTCCTCCATTTTTTCTGTTTTGCCTCTACTGTTTTACGATGTTTTGCTGGTATATGCTTTGGTCGCTGTGTCACTGCTGATCAGTGCCATAGCGCAAGTGCTCCCTATGCTAAATTGATGTATCTATTGTATCCATGTTTGGCTTATTTGGTTTACTATCAGTCCCTCGTCTAGTGCACCCAGAGTGCCGGGGCTTGTAAACGCAAATGCCGCTTGTGGGCTTGCAGCACGTGTTGTGCCACCCACAGGAGCGGCCTCGTAAAAGAATGTCTACGGGTCGGTCATTGCGAGACCCACGTGCAGCCTAGTGCTGTCGCGCAGGCTGCGCAAGTATACCTACTTGCCAGCCCTCCTAACCTTCCCTTGGCTTCATGTTAGTCGCCCCTATGGTAGGCCTTTGGGCAGGGTGCATTGTAAGTCTGAGGTAGGACACGCCTGACCAAGTTGGCATGTCCTGATAGTGAATTACCGCCATCTTGGTCCTTCACTATTGTGAGGTAGCCTGCTCTCCATTGATTAAAGTGGGCCGCCGGGATTGTTAGTACTATGATCCTCGCTGGCTCGGAGAGCATGGTGCAATGTCGAGTTTGGTATCCCTGAACTCGGGGTTTAATTACGCATCCGTTGGTGTGGATGGTTTTTGGACTCTGGGTTCGAAAATAGCACTTTTAGAAGTTGTCTATTTTCTTGTCTAACCATATCTGGTTTCTGCTGGTTTTGCGTGTGTGTGACAGGAGCTGGGTGGCTCCCCAGGTCTGGATGAGTCAGTGTGGGATGAGTGGGACAGTTACGTTGAGAGTAGGGGGAGAGTAGTTGTTGATAGCCTGCCTTGCCTGATACAATGCCGGCTCCACCTCCTGCCAAGCGGCTGATGGCTCTGTGCCTGCCATGGACGATCCTAGCCCCACCTCCTGCCAGGTGGCCGATAGCTCTGCTCCTGCCAGTGTCAATGCTGGCTCCACCTCCTGCTGGGCGTCTAAGGACCCAGCCCTGCTCAGTGAATAGGCCAGGTGCTTCTGCCTGGCTCCACCCACAACGGACCCAGGATGTTGGGAAACCCCCAGCATGGACAAAGGGATCAAAGACGAAAAGGGGTATAAGAGTAGGACCCCTGAACCAAGAATTTAGATCACTTCTGACAAGGAACCCTGTAACCAAGGACAAGAGGCCTGCTGATCTAAGGACTGCCTACCCCTTCTGCCAGTGTGCTGTTGTTGGGGGAATCCTGCAGTGCTTCTTTATTTTTGCCAAGGAACCAGGAGAGAGGAACTGTGTGTGTACTCTCACGCTTGCTAAGAAAATCTCCAAGGACTGGAAGAGTGCCAGTCTCCTGCTGAAGTCACAGGGCTAAAGGACTTCATCTGCTTAAAGTGCTATTTTGCTGGAACCGTGAATCCAGCACCTCTGAAAGAGTCAGCAATCACGACAACCGAACGCTAGGCCCAACCGACGCCAGCAGCAACGCCAGTGAGTGAGAGTACAGCTCTAGCTCCAGAGGACCTCGTGTCTGCACCGCTGCTGATCGCATCACCTGTGTGCCCTTCGACGCCGTGAGCGCTGCTCACTCTGTGCAACCGCATCGTCAACGACGACGCCTGCTGAGGCAGGATCGACACCGAAGACGCGACGCCGGATTGCTCGACGCCGCTGATCATCGTGTGCTTCATTTTCCTAAGGTACTGTGTTGTTGGGGGTCCGTGTGACTCCAGGCTTGACGTAGCGGTCCTCGCGGTCGACGCCTAACCTTTGGATTAACTTTGCCTTGACGTCGTGTAGCCCCCGTGTGGGTTACCCTGTTGCTAAGAACTGCATTGCCAAGAAGAAGATTTGCTTTGATACTAAGAACTTTGTGCTAAAAAAGAAACTACCTTTGAACTATCCTTTTTCCCTTCCCAACGTATTTATTCCGATTGTGTACAGTTTGTCATTATTTTGGTCTTGTGCTAAGCCTTATATAAAAATACTTATTTTTATAATACTACGGTGTCGTGTCCATTTGTAGTGTATTCACTGGGTTACTGTATGTGGTCATAATTGCTTAACGCACAGCCACTGAGATAAGCCTGTTCTGCTCTGCCAAGCTACCAAGGGGGTGAGCAGGGGTTATCAAAGGGTGTGATCCCCTTGCCCTGACTAGAAAAGGAGTGTCCCTATTTGTCAGAAGTGTATACCTCTGCCAACTAGAGACAGCCGGTTCTAACAATGTGTATATGTCCCCTCTTGAAAAAATTGTCACCCCCTATGGTATCAAGCTCCTGACCTATGCCGATGACACCCAGCTTGTGGTATCATTAAGTCAACAGGACCATCCTTCCATTGACCTGCACTTCTGTCTGGGGGATATAGCCAGCTGGATGGACAGGTCCCATCTTAAGCTCAACAGCGATAAGACGGAGATCCTGGTTATGGGCAATCAGTCACATTTCATTTAGAGCTGGGACGCTCACGGGTAGCCATGCTTTCTAGAAATCCTCAAACATAAACATAAACATAAACAGGTCATTCACTGGATGAAGCAGAAATTACTACAATAGGCCTGCATGCGTTCATTGTTGTGCATGCCTCCTTGCTTGTTGTTGTGTGAACATGTGACCAGCACTGACTACTACAGAAAATGACCACTGGTCACATGTTCACACAACAACAAGCAAGGAGGCATGCATAACAATGAACATATGTAGGCCTATGGACACTGACCACAAAATGGCAGCTGGCCACATGGCATGAAGAACAAAGGAATAATGTTGGCCTACAGCAAATACAAACTTACACACGCACTCAGGCACACACACCCACACACACACTCACACTTGTCAGACAAAGGAGGCATAGTTAACACTGAGAAACACCCCCATTCATTTTGAAATGTCAAAAATGAAAAATTAAGTCAGCTATTAAAACATTTAAACAACATACATCCTTCCAAAGCATCAACATATTATTAGCCCACCAAAATACACTTTTTGTAAACATAAAAACACAAAATATAAACAAATCGAACATTTTGCATGTAATCTAATGCCATCCTTGGCTTAATCATAGCTGTTTTAAAATAACATATACTACAGAAAAAGATATTTCCTGTACCCTATGCATAGTACTTGCAGGATGACCCATGGGCAGACTAGGCCACATGGTAAAATAAATTAAATGTGCAGATATCGCAAACATGGAAAACATTTACTTAACTGTACAACCCTTTTTCTCTTATAAAAGCTAAAACATTGAATGCAAATAATAGTCCCCACTGGAACTTCAGGCATCCCACCACAACTACAATTAAAGTAAAAAATGTAGTAAAAGTTAGAAATATTTACTGGTTCATGCCCTCTATCAAACAACACCCTTGCAAAGGTTTTCTAGCGTACTTGTTGTGATGTCACAAAACCCTTAAAATGCAATGGTATATATGCTGCAGTAATTACAGACACAGAGAGGGATACTTTTACCTCAAAATTCAAATGAAATATGACCAGGATATGGAAAAATCGCTGGGAGGAGCTTTCTGGACAGGAAGGGGAAGATAGAGTCTCTGTGGCACTTCCTTCCTGTGAAGAAAAGGAAAAAAAAGCTTTTCGCATTAAAACACTACCTGCACCTTTCGCTCAAGGAGAATATTCCCTCAAAAAGGTATTTTGAAGTTGGTTTAGTTGCTTCTTGGATGGAAAATCCACCCAAGAAGCAGTTCGAACACTCCTGACCTCTGGCGTTCCAAAATGGGTCCGGAAGGCTCTGTGGCAAGTGAAAATCGCTCCAGAGGCTAGCAAATCTTGTTGGCACTTGGTTCACATCTGCCGGCATGGCAATGGGATATCGCGCCAGGGGCTGGGAAATCCTGCTCGGGCTCGCAAGTGCCTGTTTTCAGGGATAAAAGTATATTTCTTCAGAAATAGTTTCTGAGGGATTAAACAATTTAATTAATCACAAATATTACTGGATGTTGATAGGTATAATTTCAAAATAATATCTACTTCACTACTGTAATACTTACTTTGTAACAAAGCTGCCACAGTTTTCTGTTTTCTGTATTTCTCCCTGTCAACAGTGTGTGGTCACCTCAAAGGTTAGTGTATTACTCATCACAAATAGTGGACAGCAGTTTTAAAGTAATTCGAAGAGTAACCATACATTAAAAAAAATCATTTTTATTTTTACATATACGTGAAGTAATGTTAGGCTAAAACGATATTCATTGTGAAAGTTAATGTTGTTAACGATTTTATTGAAACCCTTCTTCTGCGTAGCAGTCTGCCTCCTTGGTTGACGTTTTCTTTTAAAAGCTTTCTTTTTGTAGAATAAATAAGTGTGTAACTTGTAAATTATTTGTGGTGTTTTTCAGAGTTAAAATATTAATTTCTATTTAAAAAAATCAGTGGTAGAGAGGTGTGTGTTAAGGTTAAGTGGAGAAATTATTAAATGTATTGTTTTTAATAATTAGTTGCATGCATGTTAAGTACTTTTTAATTAATATTTAATCTTAAAAAATTTCCAAGACGTGTCTGGTACATGTATGCATGCGAAAGGTAAGCGTGGCAAAGGTTGTTTGAATGTTATCCTAGGGGAATGCCTTTAAAAAGGCATGCATTGTGAACTGTGCGTTGTACAGGCATGCGCAGTAAAGATATGGGTTGTAATGTCATGAACCCTCCAGTGAGCATCAAGTGAGATTCCCATATGTAAAATATTGCTGCTCTTGGCTCTGTGAATCCTGTCAAAGTTTACAAGTCTGACGTTCAACCTTAAAAACCGATTGAGCCAAGAATATTGAGATTCACGAGCCCAGCTCTGTTGAAGATTTGAATATATTTGTTCCTCCTAGTATTTGACATTTGAATTGAACAATGTAGAATTGTGCGTGGCTAAGGTACAGTGATTTCATAAAGTGGATCGGTATGGAAAGTTTTTTTATTGCAACGTTTTATGGTTTCGCGTTGTGTACAAGGTTCAAAATCATGCAGTGATTAATTTTTAGGTGCTTGAGTTTCTGGTTCTGTAAAGGGAAATGCTATCAAATTATGTGAAACTCACATTTTTCTATAGTTATGAGTTTAACGCCGAGACATTTATAAAGTAACACTAGATCACCTCCTTGCTCTGTTCCATTCAATGTAATAAATAATGTTTTTTTTTTTCTGAAAATGAAAGTAAATGATAGACCTGAAAGTAAGCCGATATTCGAATTTGTTTTCATTTAGTTTCAGAATGTTTATTGGAGTTTAGGGAGCGCTTTGTGTGCTGGGATTGAATAAGTGATCAATTGTGTTCCATCATGGAAGTGGAGATTTTGAATCACCCCTTGCATGCGGCACCATAAAATGAGTTGTTTGACAGGCTTGCTTCTTTATAGGAACTAAATGTGAGCTAAGGAACAAGGGTCAATGGTTTAGTTAGAACAACGGGGATAATTGCAAATATTCCCATTCTGGCTTTCATGAATTCTGAAGCTAAGGAATTCTAATAGGCTCAATGGCACAATAACTGTAGATGACAAATGTGTGAGCAATGGGACATTTGGACAGTGAAAAAGGAAAACTGAGGCAGACCTAAATACCCTCATGCTAAGCACCAATTCAGCTATCATATTAATATTTCATTTTATTTTTGTTAAGTCTCATACATACAGTAAGCCAGAGATATATAGAGTTGGGGGACTGTCGTCTAGCTTTCCAATACTAAATTTAATGAACAAGTTAAGGAAATAAACATGACTGCAAAAAGAAAATCATCAATTGTTCGTGGCATGGAAGCACTTTAGTTTCTGAGTTATCCGATTCCTAAATACAGGATAATAGCTTGGATCAAAGTTTGAGCAAAGGCACCTTCTCAGTGTTGCAGCTAACCGAATGTGGGCCTGATTACACTTGATCTGGGGATACCATTCATGCTGGGAGGTAACCTACTATTTGTGGCCAAAATGGGGAAAACAGTTTTTAGAGATAATTCTTAGGCATGGGCGGCGTTCGAGGAGATTAAGAGACAAAAAATTACCACCCACACTGAGTTCCATATTCAGCGGAGTGTGTTACGTTGCACTACTCATGCTCAAACCAGTTGTTTGTCCCACGCTTTATAATCGGTGAATATGCCATCACTCGCAGCTTAAGAGGGCGTTGCTTCTTTCTGCCGCTCAAGTAGATGTTGTACTCGAGTGCAGCTTCCTCAACGCAAGCTGACATTTTCCCAACACAAGTGGTAGTGCCCAGCCGCGACTGCTGACGTTGAGAAATCCTGCCAGGATGTGGTCTGGAGTAAGATTTTCCTCACTTGCCAAATTGAAGTTGGCGAGCTGCAGGAGAGGAAAAACGCCCTTAATTCGCCACTTTGTGCATGTTTCAGAACTCTGCTCTCAATGCAGAGCACAGAGTGGGAAATACTCTGCAAGTAGAGCGAATGTCATGCCCAGGCCTAGATAATAGTACTCAGAATAAAACCAGGACATGGCTTCAGATGCAAAAATCAAGGGGAAGTGAGGCCTGCCATATAGTCAGATAATGGGGAAATCATATGGAGACACATGCAATAATTTGTTTGTATTCCCCAATATTGGTCATTTATTTGTAATAGCACAATAATTGTGGGTTGATACCACACTGCCATTAAACTGCAAGTCTCTATCAGCCCTGGCTTGTCTAGCTGCTTCACATTGTTTCTCAATCAGATACACAGAAAACTGAGGCAAGTTTTAGCTGAACATGCTTTTTAAACATAAACATCAGTTCTAGAATTATGGCAGAGCATTTTCATTTTTACTACACTTTAAATATTCTGCAAAAGCCTAACTTTGCTAAAAAGGCTGTGTGAATTGCAGCACATTAGCAGTTTTCAAAGTTTCGACATTTTGTATGCTTCAAGCGACTTCATGGAAGCGGACAAATGTTTTCTGCAAAAAATATTTTGAAGGTAAATGTTGTCATAAACAGAAAAGCATATGGCTGCTTCTTTTTTTGCCGGAAAATCTCCCCACTTCCTGCTAAAGTGGGTTTTGATGGCATGTTCTCTATTTCAAAGATGTTTGAATTTGTGTTTTTCAAACATATTCGTCTTTGTGAAATTGACAAAGATATATAAGTTAATGAAAAGTATTTTAGCAAGAATACGTGATGTTTCTCAAATTTATGACCCCTAACTACTTTCCCTGATATGATCTGATAGGCCAGAAATATTGTGAGGAATTAATGTTGGTCTATTTGTCCATGATTTGAGAGCCACACTAAATTCCAATATGGAGTTACAGACCATTAATTTGTTGCATGATCTACTATTTTTCCATCTGCAAACTAAGCATGAACAATTTGTACTCGGACAACTTTGAAATAGGAATGTAATTTGCAATATGGCATCTGTACTAGTAGGTCACATAGCAAATCGTCCATTCTCTGGAGGGTCACTAAATGACTTTCCTAATATTAATAAGGCAGGTCGCAATCTGCAAATAACCGGCATGGCTGGCCTCAAGTGCGAGAATGGAAGAATGCAAGAGACAGCAGATCCTCCTCCTTTCATTTGCTTTCCTAAAAAAATAAACATTTTTTAAAGCAACCCATGTCAAGTAACGGGACAGATTCTACTTTAACAAGGAAAATATGGCTTCAGGCCTTTATGTGTAGCTTGAATCCTGCTGCTTTCAAACCTGCAGGCAGACCTGTCAAAATAAACATTTTGACAAGAGAGAAAACCTCATTCTAAATATTCATTATGCCACCCTGAAGTAAACCTTGTAGGCCTTGTAGCCTACATTGTAGGGTGCCTATCATTTAAAAGTGAAACATGTAAGAATTCAGGAACTGATTTACTAACATTTGAAGCAACAAAGCAAGACAACTTGCTGCACAGCTTCAAATGGAGAGAATAGGAATGTGCCATATTTACTAGGAAAGGAAGCATTCCTGATTTGTCTGTGCTGGTGCACTGAGTGCTGCCTTGCACCAGTGCAGGCACCCTTGAGTCATGCTGCAAGGGTGCCTCGGTTACAGGCAGGATTAAGGTTGTGCAGGAAGGTATACCTTCCTGCACAAATGCAATCATCAGAGGCATTTTCCTATATCTATATGTGCTGAAGTGGGACATTGATACACCCATCCCTTCCAATTAGCAAGTAGGAGGCGGGCTCATTTCACACCATCATATATGTGGTGCAGAAAGGGTGTCAAAAACTCTTTTCTGACTTGTAAAATGGCTTTCATATACTAGTGAAATACCTTTTGTAATTATAAACCCCGTGTAGGGGAAGCCTCAAGATGTGAACATCATGTGACTTTTACATCTTAGGCATTTCAAATCAGTGTTGCATGGGAAATTTCGATCAGAAGATGCAATCCTTATGACTATCATAACATATTTGCTATGGATTGTAAGAGAGAAACCAATTGCAAAACATAATTTCCTCAGTTCATCACCTTGGATCTTAGAAGAGAAGATTAGATAGGAGGCACTGGCTAAGGGTGCTATAAAGAATATCTACTGACAGACCAGAGACAGGTGTCAATAGAAGCAACGATAGGTTGAAAAGACAGATAAATGGTACTATGAGCATGTTAATTGCATTAGACATTTTGATTATAAAATGTATTCCTTAAGATGATTACATATTTGCTGTGCATTGTAAGAAAGAAAGCAATTGCAACAAAAAAGAAAAACTTACTGAGTCCTCAACTTTAGATATCAGAAGGGAATATTAAATAGGAGCCATTGGTTAAGGATGTACATAAATATTATCTGCTGACAGCCTAGAGACCCGGATGTAAATAAGAGCAATGATGGATGGAAAAAAATGAATAATGGAATGAAGTGGATTGTAGTTCTATGGATTTAAAACATTTGCATATCAATAAATAGGTGGTCCTTCAATGCTAACAGCATTCCAGTCCAATTGTGTTGTGTTCCACGAGATAGAACAAACAATTGTGAATTGGCTGTTCAATTAGGAAGAAGCAATGGTAAAGACAATAAGTCTTGATTCGCATCCTGGTTGCCGGTCTCAGCTCTGGGAATGGAAAGCATGCATTGGCAAAGTAAATACTGTCAGGCAGTCAACTTGTATTGTTAGTTGGAATATTTCCAAGATCAACATGACATTGCCTCTATACACAACATGATGGCAATAAAATGTAATTTCAAGCTGGCCATCCACGTCTTTTGGCTTTGCTTATGCAGGAAATAATTGACAGGCATTGGCAACGCCGTCTTTGGAGCGTAAGTGTGGAGAATAAACAGAAAGACGCAAGGGATGAGACAGAGAGAAAGAGATAGATAGAGAGAGAAAGGGAGAGAGAGAATGAGAGAGAGAGAGAGAGAGATAGAGAGAAGTGCTCATTACTGGAGGGAGGAAAAGAAAATAGTAGAGAGGCATTTGGGGGTGCAGGGCAAACTGATAATGTAAGGGGAAGGGGGTTGAACAGAGAAATATTGGGACTAGGTAAGAGAGAGAGAGAGTGAACAGTGTTCAGAATTGGAGGGAGGGAGTGAGAACAACACAGAGGCATTTGAGGGTTGCAGGTCAAACTGAGAATGCCAGGTGAAGTGGGGCATGAGCAGAGAAATATTCGGGATAAGGAAAACATTTGAAAGGATTTGAGAGGAAAAGGAAGTGAGCAACAGCAAATGGCCAGAGACAAGAAGGAACAGGATACATTGAGTGCTAAATCTCAAATATCACTTTAACAAGGAAACAATTCCAGGATGTCAGTAGGGGAAGGATAGACACCCCTATCAGAAAAGAAGGGTAAAACATAAATGCTGGATCAAGGATGGAAAACCACAAGAATAATGAAGAAATACATAAAATCAGGAACAGGGAATTGAAATAGAAGCAAAATCCATGCAAGCATGAGCATGAATCAGACCCACAGCCCACTCTAATATAAGTTAAGATGTTACAGTTTATTTATTTAGTCATTCAAAACTGTGCGGCCCGCACACTACTGCAAATTCCCCGTAGGCTTTCTGCTAGACCTGGACAGAAAATACTGCACTGGCTCCCTGTTAGGGACAGGATTAGCTTTAAGACCCTCTGTATTGCCCATCAGTCATTCTGGGAAACAGGTCCAGCAATTAATCTCCCTCTAATCAACCCGTACCTCCCTAGCAGACAGCTGCATTCAGCCAATGCATTTCTGGCTATCGTGCCCAGGGTAAAACGGACCAGAGCGGGAGGCCGTTCTTTCACCCTAAATGTGGCCAGGCTGTTGAACACTCTCCCACCCCACTTAAGGTCCAATCCCGGCCTTACCTCCTTCAGGAAACAACTGAAAACCTTTTTGTTCAATAAATAGGCCCTCCCCATCCTCTTGTGTTATCCGCTCAACTGTAAGAACACCTATTAGTCACAGCGCCTGGACGCCTCCAGGCAACCATTTGCGCTTTAAAAAACCCATTTTCATTTCATTTCATTATTTATTTGTGGGTTTATATTACAAACACCAGACCCAATCTTATCAGATCCCTCTGTGAGTGGTTGGTAAATTTTTTACCCACCCCCTCTCCCTCCTTCCATTCTCTCACTCCCCTTCTCTACACCCCCTTCTCTCCCTAATATCAACTCCCTTTTATCCCTCTTATTATCCCGTTGTTTCTCTGTCCCCCTCTAGCATTTAATTCAATGTTTTACCTTTGTGAATTTTTCTGCACATTGTAAATTGTTTTTTATTTCTTAATATGTCTACCTACCTTGTAAAGCGCTCTGATACTCTTGGGTCCAGCAGCGCTATATAAAACTTCCTAAATAAATAAATAAATAAGTATCTCCTAACGACCAGGGAAGGTTGTATATCAACACAATTTAGAGATAATTTTGCAGAATTTACAGTGTAACATACAAAAATAACAGGATTAATAAGGAAAAGTGAGAATATCCAAATATACATGGCAGGACAAGAATGTACTATATACTACATCTGTTAAGAGTTTAAAATATCTATATAAGTCTCATTGCAATAATTGTCTTTTTTAGATCTGTTAGTAATGGGGGACGCTAGTTGGCAGGTTGTTTCCCTGTCCAAGTTGGCACCCTTATTCCTAGTCAAGATAAGGGGGATACACTTCTAAAATAACCCCTGCTTACCCCTGTGGTAGCTTGGCACGATCTGTCAGGCTTTACTAGTAAAAACAGTAGAAAAGGAGAACATACCAGTTTAAGAAAAATATCCAATATTTTATCTGTGCAAAATAAGAGCAAAAATTATACAAATCCACCATACAGTTCTCAGAAATATCAATAAGCAAAAATAGACTTAAGAAACAGTTCCTTGAAGATGATAGCTCAGTCTGGACCTATCAAGCATCAAAGGCAACAAATCCTGTTCTGGTTGACCACAGCAACGCAGGCCAGCTCCGGTGTCAGGAAGAACCCAAAAACAGTACCTTTAGAAAAGCAGGATGTCAGGAACCTCTTGCTGACCTCCAAAGAGCCGGTGTCAACAGGCATCGGTTCTAGGGGCCAGTGCACGAGTTATTTGGGCCTTGAAGTCACACACGTTGCAGGTCAAACTCTGTGCAGTTGAAGTAAGGAGGGGCGGTGTCAACAGGCGTCAAGGCTGAAGTGCGAAGTGAAGCAGTGCAGCGTGCATGCCCTCAGGTCACGGTGCAGACAGTGGCTCAGTGGCGGTCAACCAGTTGCATCAGTGAGACCATGTCTGCAGTGCGAAGTGGTGCGATGCTCATCACAGTACTGCCAGCAGCTGCATCGTTCCTGAAGCACTGTCATCGGCTGGAGAACCAGAGTTGATGGCGCTGGCATCAGTGGGCCAAGGCTGCAGTGCGTGATGGGTTAGTGCATCGTGTAACCTATGAGCAGTGCCGTCAAACCACAGTGCAAGCAGCAGTGTCAACGTCATCTTGGAGTGGCAGTGTAGGTGAGACCAGAGCTGTGTGTGCGAAGTGGCATGGTGCTCTGTTTTCTCTATGAGCAGTGTTGACAGGTCCAAATGTAGGCAGCAGCGTGTTGGCATCATCAGTCATCGTCGTCAGTGAGACCAGGGTTGTGCTGCAAAGAGTGGAGGTGCCCTCTGCAGTGCCTTCAGCTCACCGAGCCAGCAGCGGCATTGTTTTTTTAAACATTTTTATTGAAGTCCTTTAGTGACACCCTAAATCGCCATAAATCATAACACAAAAAGAGGATCATCATATCGAAAAACATAATCAGGCCATAAATGCAAAAAATACATAAGCATTGATTTTTCTCTACCAAGTCTTGAGAAACAATTATTCAAAGTAAGATCCCCATATTTTTTCAAATTTTCTCATCCCTCGAATCCTCTGAGCATAAATTTGTTCGCTTTTTCTGACTCTTTCAATTATACGAAGCCATTCCTGTACCAAGGGACACTGCTCTGAGCGCCAGTTCTGTAATAGCGGCGATCTAGCCACCGCCATTGGGATATAAACAAGTTTCGTCGACTGTTCTGAAAGCTTGAGATCTGGATCAAAACCATACAACATTAATTTAACATTCGAGAGAATCATAATATTATAGTGATTTTGAAGAAAAACAAGAATTCCATCCCAAAATGCCTTAATTTTTGAACAGTGAACCATTATATGGCCAGAGCGTGACGTAAACACCTAAAACAAATGTATGAATTATTAATATACATTTTGGCGATAACCGCCGGTGTACGATACAGAAACCATTTGCTAAAAAATAGCATTCTGCGCCAGTTAGCTCCCCTTAATACAGTAAAATTAAATGTATTAATGGTCTTCCAGATATTGAGGGATAACCCATGATTTTCTTGTCCCTGCCATTTACAAACTGCTTTTAAGCTTAAATCCCTCTCCCTACTCAGAATTAAGCAGCGTTTCCACTCCCTAGGTTTCCTCACCCGTGAATCCACAAAAAGATCATTAGTCAATTGGGTAGGTTGACTAATCTGTGTAGGGTCCATTTGCCCCAAAATTCTATAAATCAAATTATACAAACCTATCAGTAAAAAAATCCATTGGATTAGACATGCCATCTCTGACAGGGTTATCCATGAATTATTCCTAACAAAATCCCTTAACATAGTAAACCCTGCCCGCCGCCAGTTTTCCACTATCTCAGGGCTTATTTCAATCCCTATGAGTGGAAATACCCTCTTCAGGGGGCGGTTGTTAAATTAAAAAAGGGAAGGGAATATCTTTTAAGCATCTCAACAAATTTGGGTGATTTAAATACCTGAAGCGGGAGGGTATCTGGATCTCAAGAGAAATTAAATTAAAGAAGAAATTTATAAATAACTTCTGACCATAAATTTGATTTGTAAATCTTGCCAAATACTGTGCAAAGTATGCATTATAATAATCCTTAAGATTTGGTAGAGCAAGGCAACCTTGCTCCGTATCCTCATAAGGAGTTCCTATTGCGATTCGAAGTGTCTTTTTAGCCCAGACAAAGGCTGAAAACAAAGATTCGGCTTTAGAAAAAAATTACCCGGGCAAAAAATAGGAGAAAGTGGAAAACAAAAATTGAATAAGTGAAGGACAAACATTTTTATTAGGGCAACCCGGCCAAGAATAGATAATGGCAATGGATTCCAGCGTGCGAAAATTGTACGGACCTTCTGAAGAAGAGGATCAAAATTAAGTATATACAGATCTTTAACTGAGGCAGAGACCCCTAGATATCTTTGGGGTCTATTATTGATGCAGCTACCTATATCAGAATGAAGTTCTGGGTCTATACCTTCACAGACCAGAATTTCCATTTTATTTTTATTAATCCAATATCCCCCCCAGAGCCTAAAATTCTTCAAAAATCTTCAAAGCCTGTGTTTGAGATTGCATATCAGGTTTGATTAACAACATAATGTCGTCAGCATATAATTTAATCTTGGCCATGGAGGTGACGGGGGAGAAATATTTACACAGTTCCGAATTGCGGTTGCTAAAGGTTCAATAAAAAATGGTGACAATGGGCAACCCTGCCTGAGGCCTTACTTAACTAACAATGATCCCACCGTAGCTGTATTATTAATAACGTTGGCTTGGGCACCCGTGTAAAGATTCTGAATCAGATTTGTGATTTTCTCTGGGATCCCAAAATGTTGTAAAATAATAAAAAGTGTCTCCCAAACCACCAAATCAAAAGCCTTTTCCGCATCTAATAACAAAATTAACGCAGGTACCCTTTGTGTTTCAAAATAATCCAACGCCTCAATCAAAAAATATGTATTAGTTATCAATTGTCGACCGGCTATAAAACCATTTTAATCAGGATGAATCAAGTCTGCAGGAATGGAATTAAAACGTGTGGATAATAATTTTGTGGTAATTTTATTGTCCGAATTTATTAATGTAATGGGTCTGTATGAATTCGGGTCTTTAGCTTCTTTTTCCTTCTTCAAAAAGCTCACTACAGTTCCTTCCCGGACCGAGTCTGGGATTGGACCGCCATCCAGCATAGAATTTATTAATTGCAAAAAAAGATCGGAAAGGAGCTAAAAATACCTTGAAAAACTCAGCAGGGAACCCATTAGGCCCACAAGCCTTAACAATTAGAAGATCTTTCACCACAAGCTCTACTTCTTCCCTAGCAAATGGATTGGCCATTATCCGTTGATCTATTGGAGAAAGAGTAGGCAGTGCATATTTACCGAAAAAATCAAATAGCTTTTGCTGATCTATATTAAGTTGTCTACTATAGATCTTATTGTAGTGAGAGAGCATTATCCTCCCTATCTCAGTCGACTCAGATGTCTCTGTATGAGTGACAGGGCATTTTAAGGAACAAATCAGATTTGCTGCAGCTTGTTCTGTAGCCTGCCAGGCCAAAAAATTCCCAGTAAAATTGCTTTCTTCGTAAATGTTTTGCGATTGCCTGAAAAAAATATCTTCGCTTTGAGTAAAAAAATGTTGGCTAAGTTCCCTCTTAGCTTCGTTTAATTGATTTTGCACACTTCCAGCGGGATTCTGCTGCCTTAGTTCAGTTAGAACCTGTATCTTTTGTTGGAGCGAATTCTTTACCTGGCAGCAGACAATTCTGCTGCATCTTTCCCAATAATTATGCCCCGAAAAAAAGCCTTCAAGGAATCCCAAACAAAATTAAGGGGAGCCGTTTCAATGTTGCGGGCAATAAAATCCGAAATTTCGAGTTTGAGTGATGCCAACCATGCTTCATCATGCAAATACGTTTCATTGAACACCCATTGCTTGGGAGCTCTTGTATTTTCCCTCACTGCTAATTCTAATTCAATAACTAGCATTGAATGATCGGAGAACCCATTATGCAAGTTCTATCGATAACAAAATTAAGCTGTCTGGAGACAAGAAAAAAATCAAATCGGGAGGAAGACCTAAATCAGTCAGACCAGCAAGTATATTCTTTTTTTAATGGGTTTTTTGTACGCCATGGGTCGGAAAGATCAAGTACTGTCATGTTATTGAAAATGGATCTAAATGATTTAGGTTTAAGCTGTTTTTTCATATAAGTAGTTGAATCCAACTTTAAATTCATCAAAATATTAAAATCACCTCCAATAACAATATCCCCTCCCACCATCAATAAATATTGAAATAGATCCTCATGAATCCCAGAATTATCATCAACTGGGGCATAAAAACTAACAAAAGTAATGGGTCTTTGTCTATTATTAATTTTACATGTGGCCCAGCACCAACGGCCTGATACACCCTGTTCTGTCTGTATAATTTCAGGAAATAAATTCTCATTTAGAAAAAGCGCAACGCCTCGCTGTGACTCAGAGAACGAGGAAAAACCTCAATATGAAGCCCATGATTTGAACATAGAGAACTCCTCAATCTTTAACACTGGAATATGAGTCTCCGGTAACAAAATTACAGCAGGATTTTCAGTCTTGATCCACATTTCTATGGCGCGCATTTTTTTCTTATTGTTTAAACCATTAACATTAAAAGAAATCATTTTCAGACCCATTCTAATAAAGAATCAAAATCATAAACCTGAAAGAAAAACATCTCAGAAACATTGCACAATCTCTGTCTGTTCGCCCCTCTTTTTCCTTTATCAGTTACACCCATCTTGAAAATCCACAGACTCTTTAGCACACATTTTATAATTCAATTGTATACATGTGCTTTCACCATACAGCAATCATATATTCATAAATAATTCAAATCCTTTTTAGTCAAGGTTGTCATTGGTGTTGTTTTATTTCTGGAGACGTCACAGCCAACACGTGTTTCGTCGCTAGGGGAATGTAAGCCACGACTTTGTCAAGGCTGTTAGGTAAAGAAAACGGACGATGTAACATTTTGTATTATACATTAGCTGGTGTTCAATTCATTTAAATACATTTAGTGTATCAATTTTGCTAACGTGATTAGGTGGTGTTTATGATTAACAAAAAACACTACGGTGAGGTAGGACCCAGGGGAATATTTAGAGACCTAGCTCTGGACATGTCCCCCACGAATGCGAAACAACAAAGAAGTGCCAGAAGGTCTACCAAAGAAGTGAGGACTTACAGTGTATAAAGTACAGACATGGGACAAGGAACGCTTAAAGCTGACCTGTAAATTATGGTGTATAATGACAACCTAAATAGATGGTCAGAATCACCCATCAGTCACCACTCGATACCGCCCTTCATCATTTGGGATATTTTCAACACCATCCATGCAGGTATGTATTACTCAGTATTGAAGAGACCTAGATGTGAAAAGGTCTCCTACACTGAGCAGACAATGGTATGGTCGGCCAACCCTACGGGCTAGTGAATGGTCAAAATGTGGTGTGACTGGGGAAGTGCAGTGCTAAAAATGTGAAAAGTAATAATAATAGTGCGTGTAATTAAAATTGGATGAGGGAGCGCAGAACAAACTTTATTCGGATGGTGCTCACTCCACCAATGTTAAAAAATTGTTAAGGACAGTTAGAGAAAATATACTGTCTAGAGGTGGAACTGGGTCGATATGTTTCAGCAACCAAGGGACACAATTGTCCTTGCTTTCATCAGGACCTTACTAACAATTAAGTGCTACTGCATACATAAAACTAAATGATAAGTGACAACTAAAAAGGGTGTAACAGAGAAGTACAGGGATCACCTGCGGTATCCAAGTGAAACGTCTTGTCAATGACTCACAGCTTATGTCGTTCACTGAAAGGTCAAAACATACGAGGGTTACATGTAACATGTACTGGCTTCATACAAAAAACCTCACATTTTAGCCAAGTCTAATGTGTGTAGATCTTAGACTAAGTATGGAAAGGGGCGACCACTCGGTCCCCCCGAACGTATGGCGGAGTGCCTCGATCCCCCCGGGAAGCCATTTTTTGGCGGGAGGCGCGTCTCGGCTGGTATGCCCGAAGCGGCGTAGCCGGGGCGCGCTTGTTCCCGCCCTAGAGTGGGCTGGCCTAGACACTGACGTAGCCAGCCCCGCCCCCGGGACGGGCAGGGGCGGGTTTACGCCCGCCCTGAAGACGGATAAAAAGAGACGCAAGACCAGAAGACGTCCTCTTGTTCTTGTGCTCCGAAGCTGCACCTCCTCGCTACACGTGAGCTCGGGACAGAACGAAGAGCCAATTTTGAGCGTTTTGATCTTTTTCTTTGTCTTCCAGATACTTCCTCGGAGAGATGCCAAAGAAAGTCCTGAAGAAAATGTCGACCGACCAGATGGTGCGGAACCTTTGCAAGGAAGTGTCCGAGATAAAGAAACGGTTGGCGGAGCGAGACGGGGAGGAGGGTTCGGGCCCGGCGCCGGCTGGGGGTAGACCTAAGAGACCGAAAAGGGTTCCAGCCGGTGGAGACGTCCCGGTTCCCTCCGCACCGCTCGAGGCGCCGACCCCAGTTCCAATGGAGGGAAATCCAATCCCCGTTGTCGTCACCCCGTCACCCAAGGATGACATGCCCCCCGAGCTGGCAGCACAGCTAGCAGCTTGGTTGGGGGATAGTAGTGATGGCGCCACGGCTGCCGAGGCACAGGCGCTGATAAAAGGGCTTCGTGAGAAGAGAGAGGCAGCTAGAGTGGCTGCGCCATTGGCGGGGATAGACAAGCCGCAAGCGGCAGAAGCTGCGTCCAGTTCAGGTAAGCGGCCATTGCCGATTGCAAGGGACGAGTCAGCACCCTCTCGTAGAGAGAGATTGGGACAACATGTGCCTTTAGCCATAAAGGAAAAGATCTGGGCAGGGGAATACGTGAATATTTTTTCCTTGCTTGTTGATCATTATGATGTGGAGCATGTGAAAAGTCAGAAGGACTTAATGCATCCGAGTGTTTGGCGCGCAAAAATGGCCGCCTTTAAGGTAAATGAGAACATTGGCAATTGGGGCAATGCATGGGGTATTTTCACATCGATTTTGGGGGAACGTAGGCCCGAGTTGCTCCCTGAGTTTCCCGTTTATCAATCACGGATTATGGGTTACTCGACAACGTATCAGGGTAACCATTGGTTTTGTTACGACAATCTGTTCAGGAAAGAAAAGGAACATAACAAGAGTTTGACTTGGGATTGTTACGATTCTCTAACATGGGATAAGATGAAGGAATCGGGAATGTTAAGAATGCCATTGGTCGGGAGCAATGTTGTTGATTACTCCCGCCAAAATGTGGGGACGCCCTTTCGACCAAGTACGAGCACAGACGACCAGTCGAGGCCCGCGGGCAATACAGGGAGAAAGGGCTTCTGTTTTAATTTCAACAAGGGGAAGTGTACCAGGCCTCCGGGGTCGTGTAAATTCAAACACGAATGTAGTACGTGTGGATCATCCCATCCTGAGTCATCGTGCAGAGCCAGAACGAGTGAGAATGGGGGTAAGGGAGGCGCCAAACAGGTCTAAGCTAGGCCGAGGGGCGCCTTTACCAACCCCGATTGATACCCTGGCAATGATTCCCTGGCTCAGCAACTACCCGGATCGGACTTCTGCCGGGGTGCTGCGGAACGGTTTTACACATGGTTTCCGCATCCCGGTAGGGGACTTTCAGGGTGTAGGGATGTGCAAAAACCAACTTTCCGTTTTACAACATACATCTGTAGTGCAGGAAAAAATTCAGAAAGAGGTTAGCCGGGGTCGGGTCGCCGGCCCGTTTAGTGTACCCCCGGTACCAGATTTCGTTTGTTCTCCGTTAGGGGTGGTCCCCAAGAAGGACCCAGGTGAGTTTCGTTTGATCCATAATCTGTCTGCTCCCCATGGTCTTTCGGTGAACGACGCAATTGATCCAGAAGTTTGTTCGGTGCGATACGCATCGTTTGATGAGGCAGTAGCCATCTTGAATCGCCTGGGGCCCGGGACGCTGATGGCGAAATCAGACATCGAGTCAGCGTTCCGGTTGCTCCCGGTACACCCAGACGATCAGCGTCTGCTGGGATTCGGGTTCCAGGGGTCATTCTACATGGATAGGTGTATGCCAATGGGATGCTCTATATCATGTGCTTACTTTGAGCAATTCAGTACTTTCCTGCAATGGGTGTTCACTAAGAAAACGGGTTTCCGAAATGTAATGCATTACCTTGACGACTTTTTGTTCCTTGGCCCCGCCGGAAATCCCGCATGTGCCCAGGCCTTAGCTGAATTCTGTGTGTTGATGGGTCATTTTGGCGTACCATTGGCACCGGAACTGTAGCGAGGAGGTGCAGCTTCGGAGCACAAGAACAAGAGGACGTCTTCTGGTCTTGCGTCTCTTTTTATCCGTCTTCAGGGCGGGCGTAAACCCGCCCCTGCCCGTCCCGGGGGCGGGGCTGGCTACGTCAGTGTCTAGGCCAGCCCACTCTAGGGCGGGAACAAGCGCGCCCCGGCTACGCCGCTTCGGGCATACCAGCCGAGACGCGCCTCCCGCCAAAAAATGGCTTCCCGGGGGGATCGAGGCACTCCGCCATACGTTCGGGGGGACCGAGTGGTCGCCCCTTTCCATACTTAGTCTAAGATCTACACACATTAGACTTGGCTAAAATGTGAGGTTTTTTGTATGAAGCCAGTACATGTTACATGTAACCCTCGTATGTTTTGACCTTTCAGTGAACGACATAAGCTGTGAGTCATTGACAAGACGTTTCACTTGGATACCGCAGGTGATCCCTGTACTTCTCTGTTACACCCTTTTTAGTTGTCACTTATCATTTAGTTTTATGTATGCAGTAGCACTTAATTGTTAGTAAGGTCCTGATGAAAGCAAGGACAATTGTGTCCCTTGGTTGCTGAAACATATCGACCCAGTTCCACCTCTAGACAGTATATTTTCTCTAACTGTCCTTAACAATTTTTTAACATTGGTGGAGTGAGCACCATCCGAATAAAGTTTGTTCTGCGCTCCCTCATCCAATTTTAATTACACGCACTATTATTATTACTTTTCACATTTTTAGCACTGCACTTCCCCAGTCACACCACATTTTGACCATTCACTAGCCCGTAGGGTTGGCCGACCATACCATTGTCTGCTCACCGGGGGGGGGTCCGGATAGCCGGTCAACTATCCGGACCTGTGGCGGTAAGGTCATGATCGGTGAGCACTAATTGGTAGATCCCTATGAGTGGGCGTCACCCAACACGGATGGGAGCGCTCGGGAGAGGTGGCCATTGGCCCCTCAATGGGGAGGCGGTCCCGTCTAAGGGCGGGTCGCCGGAAGTTAAGGAAAGGCGGTCAAGGCCCCTTCCTGTGTAGGAGGGGTTACAGCCCCCTCCTGGGGAATTTCCCGGGGCCAGTGTCATCTGCGACGGCAGAGACGGTAAGTTGTGTGGGGTGGGGGGAGGTCCACGATACCTTCTAGATACCACACACAAGTGTTCGAACGACCTTTAAATGGCGTCGAGTCTTAAGTGCCCCCGTCAAGTCAAGGGAAATTGTTAGTAGTTGCACTTGAGGTAAGCCTCTGTGCTGTCGCCCTTCCCAAGTGGGAGGGGTAAGTCTGGTTAGGGATCTTGACACCGGTTATGACCTTGCCGTTGGCCCTTAAACGTTAGGATGTACAATTTCAGTGTTTATAGAGAATGTTTTTTGTAGGATGCTAGTTCGGCTAGGAGAACCTCTGTATTAGAGAATGCCAAACATCGCAATGTGATAATGAAATTGTACATAACATGAAACGTTTAAATGTTTAATTTTTTGTTTTAATAAATACGGCCGCGGGAGGGTCACTCCCTCCCACATCCAAAAACTTTAAAGAACTGTTTCCGGTTTCCCTACTTTCGGGATCGTGTTGAGAGGGGGTGGCGGGTATCTCAGCCATATGGAAAGGGGCGACCACTCGGTCCCCCCGAACGTATGGCGGAGTGCCTCGATCCCCCCGGGAAGCCATTTTTTGGCGGGAGGCGCGTCTCGGCTGGTATGCCCGAAGCGGCGTAGCCGGGGCGCGCTTGTTCCCGCCCTAGAGTGGGCTGGCCTAGACACTGACGTAGCCAGCCCCGCCCCCGGGACGGGCAGGGGCGGGTTTACGCCCGCCCTGAAGACGGATAAAAAGAGACGCAAGACCAGAAGACGTCCTCTTGTTCTTGTGCTCCGAAGCTGCACCTCCTCGCTACACGTGAGCTCGGGACAGAACGAAGAGCCAATTTTGACCCACCCACCAGCCCCTGAGGACAGCAAGTTGTTGTGCAATAAAGTGAAGTTTATAAGTATGTTTTGCTGTTTTCGTTTACAGGTTGTGAAAGTAGCAGTTTTGTTGTTGATCATAATAAAGTTTGGTGAATACCGTTTAGGTGGTTACGATTAAAATGACTTGATGTATTGTTGCATTAAACATGATCTTTCGGTCGTAGCGACCAGTGTTTTCATAGGTTCGAATAAGAATTGTCGTATTTATTTTTTGGTAGGCGGTAAGGTCATGATCGGTGAGCACTAATTGGTAGATCCCTATGAGTGGGCGTCACCCAACACGGATGGGAGCGCTCGGGAGAGGTGGCCATTGGCCCCTCAATGGGGAGGCGGTCCCGTCTAAGGGCGGGTCGCCGGAAGTTAAGGAAAGGCGGTCAAGGCCCCTTCCTGTGTAGGAGGGGTTACAGCCCCCTCCTGGGGAATTTCCCGGGGCCAGTGTCATCTGCGACGGCAGAGACGGTAAGTTGTGTGGGGTGGGGGGAGGTCCACGATACCTTCTAGATACCACACACAAGTGTTCGAACGACCTTTAAATGGCGTCGAGTCTTAAGTGCCCCCGTCAAGTCAAGGGAAATTGTTAGTAGTTGCACTTGAGGTAAGCCTCTGTGCTGTCGCCCTTCCCAAGTGGGAGGGGTAAGTCTGGTTAGGGATCTTGACACCGGTTATGACCTTGCCGTTGGCCCTTAAACGTTAGGATGTACAATTTCAGTGTTTATAGAGAATGTTTTTTGTAGGATGCTAGTTCGGCTAGGAGAACCTCTGTATTAGAGAATGCCAAACATCGCAATGTGATAATGAAATTGTACATAACATGAAACGTTTAAATGTTTAATTTTTTGTTTTAATAAATACGGCCGCGGGAGGGTCACTCCCTCCCACATCCAAAAACTTTAAAGAACTGTTTCCGGTTTCCCTACTTTCGGGATCGTGTTGAGAGGGGGTGGCGGGTATCTCAGCCATATAGCTAAAGACGCTGACTTTAAACACTCAAAACAGTAGTGTGATAGGTATATATTATTTGGATATATAGTTTATATGCCACAATAGATAGGATCACATCTTACCATAGCTTGTAAGTAGTGAAGGCCTCACCCCACCTGGCAGTGGCTCAGGGGTAAGAGTGAAGCACCACTCTATAAAACATAAAGAAAAAAACGTATTTCTAAAGTGCACAGAAAGCGCTATAACCAAGAACCCTTCCACAAGTTTAAAAACAAAATATGCGAAGTTGTGCTTGTTCGCATCAGATTGCATAGGTAATTTACGGTCTGGGAATAATTCCGGCATGTTATATGATATCTCCAAGGAAAGACTGTTTTCACAACTTGCGCTCGATATACCAGGTGTAAATATAGGGACCTCTATCGCAAGGAGTAGGCTGCAGTGTGATCAAACAGTTTGCACATGCTCGTATAGTAATGTCTCATATCAGTTTCACAAGGTTCTCAAGGTTAGTTAGCAGCATACAGTGAAACAAAGACTCGCGTATCGAGAAACATGCAGGCGGTAGGACTGAGGGCTTGCGCTAGATTAACCTGATCTTAGGCGCAAGAGAGAAATGGTAACAAACATACCTTTCCGTCGGTACTTCCTTGTTGGCGTCTGAACAAACCGGGGAGGCGCCGAACCTTGGACGGAGAGCTCAATAAAAGCTCATTCCTGATTGGCCGTCAAAATCACGTGGCTTGCTCCACGAGCCGTGTGATTGGCTCATCGGCGTAATAGGTGTAAGTGTAATCGCTATTGGGTGTTAGGCCGTTACCGAGGGAACCCTTCGTGTATTGAACAACGAAAAGCAAGTTGCAGAATCAAAGCAGCAGAAAGTGTATAAAACCCTGATCGCAAACGGTCGCACAATCCATAGCCTTAAGGTTTATGTAGTACAAAACGGAAAAGATTGTGGAACGAACCATTCTCTGATACAGCCCAAATGCGGGATTGTGGCCAAGGACGATTGGGCTGCACTCTTCACTACAAGTGCTGTCTCAGAGAGCCGTCATATTAGATCCTATCAAAACGGTGTGCACCCATGTAATCATAGCAGTTATAGAGATGTATAAGGAGCTATTAGTATAACGTTATGAAGGAAACGACAAGTCACACGTCAGAAAAAAGGGGGGGCTCTATGATTCAATCTAGAGGGCAAGCTCAGCCAATCACTGGTATTGAAAGTACAAACACATATGTGTTCACAAAATGGACCAGGGAATCTCATCATTTAGTCCATTGTGGTGGGTGTCCAGCTTAAGGACCCATCTCTGTTCCTTCAAAAGGAGGAATTTAGCCACATCTGCAATATGAGAGGGAATGAAAGGCTGCTCTAGCACGGTCCACTGGAATGAGGTAGAAGGATGATTAGCTTTTAAAAAATGTGTAGTGAGCTTAGTTGCCTGCCTTTTGCATTGGATTGTGCTCTTATGTTCTGATATCCTGATGCGTATTTTGCGTGCGGTCATGCCCACATATTTGTACCCACAAGACATGTGATAAGATAGATTAGTCGTTCACTATTACAATTGGTGAACCTATTCAGTTGCCAAGGCCTCGATGTTCCTATATCGATTTCCGTCGTTTTTTGGTCTTAAGGCTATGGATTGTGCGACCGTTTGCGATCAGGGCTTTAATATGGGGGTTTTATACACTTTCTGCTGCTTTGATTCTGCAACCCGCTTTTCGTTGTTCAATACACGAAGGGTTCCCACGGTAACGGCCTAACACCCAATAGCGATTACACTTACACCTATTATGCCGATGAGCCAATCACGCGACTCGTGGAGCAAGCCACGTGATTTTGACGGCCAATCAGGAATGAGCTTTTATTGAGCTCTCCGTCCAAGGGCCGGCGCCTCCCCAGTTGGTTCAGACGCCAAGAAGGAAGTACCGACGGAAAGGTATGTTTGTTACCATTTCTCTCTTGCGCCTAAGATCAGGTTAATCTAGCGTGAGCCTTCAGTCCTACTGCCTGCTTGATTCTCGATACGCGAGTCTCTGTTTCACGGTACGCTGCTAACTAACCTTGAGATCCTTGTGAGACTGATATGAGACATTACTATACGAGCATGCGCAAACTGTTTGATCACACTGCAGCCTACTCCTTGCGATAGAGGTCCCTATATTTACACCTGGTATAACGAGCGCAAGTTGTGAAAAGAGTCTTTCCTTGGAGATATCATATAACATGCCGGAATTATTCCCAGACCGTAAATTACCTATGCAATCTGATGCGAACAAGCACAACTTCGCATATTTTGTTTTTAAACTTGTGGAAGGGGTCTTGGTTATAGCGCTTTCTGTGCACTTTAGAAATACGTTTTTTTCTTTATGTTTTATAGAGCGGTGCTTCACTCTTACCCCTGAGCCACTGCCAGGTGGGGTGAGGCCTTCACTACTTACAAGCTATGGTAAGATGTGATCCTATCTATTGTGGCATATAAACTATATATCCAAATAAGATATACCTATCAAACTACTGTTTTGAGTGTTTAAAGTCAGCGTCTTTAGCTATACTTAGTCTAAGGTCTACACTTATTAGACTTGGCTCAAATGTGAGGTTTTTTGTATGAAGCCAGTACATGTTACATGTAACCCTTGTATGTTTTGACCTTTCAGTGAACGACATAAGCTGTGAGTCATTGACAAGACGTTTCACTTGGATCCCGCAGTTGATCTCTGTACTTGTCTGTTACACCCTTTTTAGTTGTCACTTATCATTTAGTTTTATGTATGCAGTAGCACTTAATTGTTAGTAAGGTCCTGATGAAAGCAAGGACAATTGTGTCCCTTGGTTGCTGAAACATGTCGACCCAGTTCCATCTCTAGACAGTATATTTTCTCTAACTGTCCTTAACAATTTTTTAACATTGGCGGAGTGAGCACCATCCGAATAAAGTTGGTTCTGCGCTCCCTCATCCAATTTTAGTTACACACACTATTATTATTACTTTTCACATTTTTAGCACTGCACTTCCCCAGTCACACCACATTTTGACCATTCACTAGCCCGTAGGGGTGGCCGACCACACCATCGTCTGCTCAGTGTAGGAGACCTTTTCACATCTAGGTCTCTTCAATACTGAGTAATACATACCTGCATGGATGGTGTTGAAAATATCCCAAATGATGAAGGGCGGTATCGAGTGGTGACTGATGGGTGATTCTGACCATCTATTTAGGTTGTCATTATACACCATAATTTACAGGTCAGCTTTAGGCGTTCCTTGTCCCTTGTCTGTACTTTATACCCTGTAAGTCCTCACTTCTTTGGTAGACCCTCTGGCACTTCTTTGGTGTTTATGATTATGCAGTTCTTACATTAAGTACATTGATTTTTTAGCAAAAATACATGCATAGTTAAATGTCGTACATCTGGCAGTATACATGGTATGCTTCTGACAATACAGAAGGTGTATGACCCATTAAGACGAAATGGAGAAACCATTGTTTACTTTTTATTTTTCACCGTGCTGCAAGACTATCAGTGTGTAGAGTTATCTTTTATCGAACAGATAGTGCTACTATGGTGTACCTCTACCAGTGAAAGCATGCATATTGTAGGAAATGCTTGGGGTACCTATTCTCCTTATTTTTGTTTTTTCTGTTTGGAAAAAAGCAGAAGGAAATTAGAAACCGACCTGTGTGTGTTATCAGAGTCTTCACATTTATAGATATCTTTTCTTTGTCTGCATGAGACATACTTACAGTTGTTGAGGTGATACTTCCAACCCTCAAGGGGTTCTGTTTATGGACTTTGTTTCTGGGGTATGTTTCTTTCAAATGTAACCAGAGTATAGGTTTTCGAAAGGCCAGCTGTAATTAAATTTAAATCAATTAAAGATTTTCCATATTATTATTTGTAAGTGCATTCAATCGGCTGTTCTAGCGTTTTAGTTTGGGTGTCACCATACAGTGAACCGCTATATTTTTGTAATTCGCGTTTTTTATAAGTGAGTTAAAGTGATGTTAATAAAGTGGCCTGTTATCATCGTGCGCTAATCTTTATGGAAGATTATTTATCAATATTTGCTCTCAAGCAATAACTGTTCATGCCGCTATGATTTGAATATAGTATTCATTAGCGATATATATTTTAACTTTGCTTAGTATGTTTATAAAAGTCGCGGTAGCGCATTTTATTTGTGGCGGTATTGTCCGTAATTTACTCTTAGGCAATAACTCGACTTGCCTGTACGGTCATGCATATACTCTTCTTATGGGTAAAGATTACTTGGAATTATTTCAACGTTGTCTCAATATGTCCTCACAGCGTGTTTATGAGTGGGATTCTAGGTAGCGGTAGCGCGTTAGACTACTAGCGGTTAGCATCCTCCAGTATTCCGGAGTCCAAGAAACACTCTCTTACCTTTCGCTGTTGCTCTTGTTATTCGACCTCTGTCCCCTCTGCTATGTGTGCGAAGCAGTGCTTTCTTTTTAAGTTTCGAGCCATAAGTACCATGAGAAGTTTACGGCACACACCGCGTTATTTGGTCCACTTCCGGTTTGCCGGTTTACACGTGGTTGGCGTTTTGATGGATTTCTTTCGAGAATGATGACGGCCATTTTAGCCTATCCATCTGTCTATATATTTACACTATTCCTGGATATAGTGGTGTTCTTATCTCGTGTTCTAAGGTTATTGGTTATTCGGGTAATCGTTTATAATGTCTGTTAAGTTGGCTTATAATATCATTGAAATTTTCACTAATAGTGGAGTGGTTTTACCGCTTGTCATATGAGCCTCACACTTATCTTTTATTTTCTCATTTTAATAAACGATGGCAAGTGTTGTGTAATAGTGTGGTTTCTCCATTCAAAATGGGCCAGAACAAGTTCATGTGTCTTTAAGTGACTTATCATCCTATGAGATAAACAGTACAGGTATATTATACACTTAAGTTGTCATTGGTTAACATTTTATACATTGTATCTTATCCATGTGTTAGTTGTGGTATTGACCATACTAGGCATCATTACATTCTTGCATTGTGCAGCTTTTCGTTTCTAGTCTGTTTATGTGCCTAGGAAGTAGTGTAGCTCGTGGTCAATATTAAGTCCTAGTTCCACACTTCTAAGTGTTTGTCTCCAGGTTGCCTCCCTCCTCCTTAGTGCCAGTTCCCTGTTTATCCCCCTTGGGTGGGTCGGTACATGTTCAAATCCAAAGAATTGGAACGTGTGATTAGAGGTTTGTGCTGGGCAGATGGACATGTGTGCTGCAACCGGGTAGCGCATGTCACCCTGTTTTACTGCCCTGATATGTTCATTTATCCTGTCCCTCAAAGGTCTCTTGGTGCTGCCTATATATCTTTTGCCCTATTTGCAATCTAAGGCGTAGACTACAAATTTGGTGAGACAATTTATAGCAGTGTGGATACAATACTTTTTGTTGTTTGGTCCATCAAATTCTTTTTTCTTTTTGTATGCCCATTTGCAGGCTGCGCATTGTCCACAGCTAAAGAATCCTAGTTCTGTGAGCCATGTGGTCTTCGTTACAGCTTTAGTATAACTTGAGCTTAGTATGTTCCTCAGTGTTGTTCCTTTCCTAAATTTTAGTGTGGGTCTCTCTGTTATGTATTTGTTAAGTGTTGTGTCTGTCCTAAGTAAATGTCAATGTTTGTTTAGACTTTTTCGTAGAATAGTGGCCCAGTTATTGTAGCCCGTTACTAATCTGATCTTTTCTTCTTTGTCCTTATGCTTCATTTTCTCCTTTAGTGTGTCTGCTCTAGTGACTCCATCTATTCTAATGTCCGCCTTTAGTAATTGTTTCTTGTTGTACCCTCTGTTTTCAAATCTTTTGACCACCCCCTTCTTTTGGGTTTCAAATTCCTTATCATTGCTGCAATTGAGGCGTGTTCTGACTAATTCTCCTTAGGGAATTGCTTTTTTTTGGTGTTCCAGGTGTGCACTGGTTGCGTGCAATATTGAGTTGCATTCTGTGCTCTTCCTGTATAGTCTGCTTTGTATTGTTTTGTTTTCAATATAGAATTCTACGTCTAGGAACGGGAGTTTGGTGTTGCTATATTCCATCGTGAATTTTATATTCTGGTCATTGTTGTTTAGATATTCATGAAATTTGTGTAGTTTCTCTGGTGTACCTGTCCAGATCATGATACAGTCGTCTATGTATCTTCCCCAGAACAGGATGTCATTATTCCACTCAGAGGCTGGTGGGCCCCAGACTCTCATTTCCTCAACCCTTACCATTACTAGGTTTCGCATATGAGGACGAAAATCTGGAACCCATAGCCACACCTTGTTTTTGCCTGTACCATTTGTCTTTATACAGAAAGACGTTATTGTCCAGTATGGTTTCTACCATTTCCAGGATCATCTCTGTGTGTGACCAAGCACTTGCTGGTCGTCTACTTAGCATTCTTTTTACTGCATTTAGTCCTATGTCTCTTTTGATGCAGGTATATAAAGAGACTATGTCAAGTGTGACCAACAACATGTTGTCTTCCCATGGTAAGTCTGCCATGGTCCCTAGAATATGTTTTGTATCTCTGATATAAGATGGGAGATTTAATACCAGAGGTTTCAAAAATACATCTACATACTCCGACAGTCTTTCTGTCAGTCCTCCAATGCCTGATATGATTGGTCTACCTGGCGGGAAAATGTGAGGTTTGTGTACCTTAGGTACAGTATATAAGCATGGATATCCGGGTCGGTCTGTCTTCAGATATGCTAGTTCATTGTCATCTATTAGGTTCATCCCATGCCATCTTTTTAAGAGTGTGTTGATGTACTCTGTCAATCTCCATATGGGGTTTGTTTTGATTTCTTCATAGCATTCGGTATTTTGCAATTGGGTGAGGATCTCATGGTCATAATCATTACTTTGCATTATCACCATGTTTCCTCCTTTATCCGCCTCTCTGACTGTGAGTTCTCTCCCCTTTGGTCAGGTTGTCTCGGTGTATATGTGTTGCAGTATCTTTTGAGTTGTGATTTTCTAGATTTGCTGATACTGATTTAAAGAACTGATCAATGTTGTTGCCTGTAGTGAGTCTTGGTGTCCATGTGAATTTTTCTTTTAATCTGCTTGTGATGTTGTAGTCCATATTAATGTCTAGATCCCTCATAATTATATCTGTAAGTATAACCTTGTCTTCACATTCTGTTATTGATAGTAAGAGTCTAGTATCAACAATGTCTTGAATACAAAAATCACCACTTGTCATTACACCTAAATTTTGCTGCAATTCTTTATTTGCTGGTTTGTTTATTTCAAAATATTTTTTAAATTTCAAGCGCTGTGTAAACTTAAACAAATCAACTTTAGTAGTACAAAAATCACCAACATTATTAGGGCAGAAACTCATGCCTTTCTCAAGCACTGATATCATGTCTTTGGTGAGATTAAAGTCACTCAAATTCAGAACTGAAACATTTCTCATTTCTTCTGATTCCCGTTCCAGGACCTGGTTTTCATTCCCTGTCTGTTTGGGCCTGTTCCCGCCTCTTTTACCTCTCCTTGTTTTCCTTGTTGTCCTGTTTGTCTGTTCTCTCTGTTGCCCTTTTTTATTCTGTGGATTTCTAATTAAAAACCTTTATTAGGGTCTACTGCACTAGTTGCTCCCATCTGTCCTTCATTTTCACCTTTACTTGAGTTAACGGTATCTAGGGATGTGGTGCTGGAGCCAACCGAGATGTTCTAACCTTGATTTTGGGGTGTTGTTTTGGGGACTAAGTGATCATAGTTTTTGGCAAAAGTGAATACCCTTCCTCTTAGATAGTCCCGCTCATCTCTCTTGAGCTTCCTACTCTTTCGTAGTTTGATATCAGTGACATGTGGTTGTAGTATGTCATTTAGTATTTGGTAGTTTTTACTGGTTACATCTGGTTGGTTAAGTTCTTTAATTTCTAACTCCAGCTTATAAATATCTAGTTGTAGCTTGGCCACTTTCTTTCACAGTTTTCAATTAATATCATCATCAAATTGTTTGAGTTGCTTGTTAGTTCCTTGTCCCAGGCTGTTAATAGATCTGGTTCAAGGTCCTCATAAGTTGGGATAATTTGTGATCTAAGACCTCTCTGGACTCTTTTGACTTTCATATACTGTTTTAAAGTAGCTGCATCCCACCACCTGGATGTTTCACGTATTTTCAGTTTTTCTAGCCTCACAAATATTTCTTTAAGGTCCTCCTGTCTGGGAGGTTGTCCACCTCGTCCTGAGGATGTACTAGGTTGTTGGACCCCTACGTTGGTAAATAGGTCTTCTGCTTCCTTATCTCTATTTGCTCTGTCATTATTAGTAATGACACATCTTGAAAATCCCACAGCCTAAAATTAGAGAGTTAACAAACAGTAGCACAAAGGACTTCATTTTTTGTTTTTTTTTCCGCCCTATCCACCCGTGCTCTGAGCCCCCAACACTCCCCCAACCTGTGGCCCTCCTCCTACTCCTTATCCCTTACCCCATGCTGGCCATAGAGCCTGAACCCCTACCATGAGTTGTCGTGTTATTACACCCTTTAACCCCATGAACCCCTCGCCGCTCACCCCTTCTACACCCCGAACCTCTAAGAACACATCTTAAGTATTTCTATTAGAGAAGAAAAAAAATTGAGATGGCATAAAAATATCTAGCCCTTCTCGCCATGCGAAATTTCTCTAAGCAGCTCCTGCGCTTCATCTACATCTGACAGACAAGATATAGAATTTTCCCAGAACCAGAACTTTCAGTTTCAAGTGCTGAGCGATAGTGGCTTTAGTCCTTGGCTTTGAACAAGTGGAGAATTTTCACAAACTCTTTCCTTTTGCGGGCTGCGGCTGCAGACATGTCGGAAAAGATTCTACATTTAATAGTTTCATTAAGTGCGAACTGTCTCTGTTGTATAGCCTTGGACAGAATTGTCTCTTTGATTCAGACACCAGAAAAGTTCAAAAGAATTGTTTGGGGGAGTGTGGAATTTGGAAATGGCTGGGCTGGGACCCTATGGGTGGTAGTAATCATTAAGTCACCCTTAAACTCTGGAACCACTTTCTGCTGTAAAAAAGTGGTGACCCAATGGACCATATTGGATCCCTCCATTCCTTCTGGAACCCCCACTATTCTGAGATTAGATCTTCGATTGTAGTTTTCTAGATCGTCCAATTTTGTTTCCAGTGTCCTTGAGGTTTTAAACATAATTTTGACATCTTTCTTGACCTCTGTCATTTGGTCTTCCAAATTAGAAATTCTGCCCTCAGCCTCTTGAAGACGAGCAGGGAAAGAGGATACTAAATCTTCAATCTTATCTACCGCTGATGTATTGCCACAAACTCAGCCTTTTGGAACCTTTTCATTTCCCGGATCTCGTCTAGAATCAAATTAAGCATGTCTTTGACTGACATCCACAACTCCCCCACAGTCTCGGCGTCCATATCAAGAATAGGGCTGAAAGGGCCTACAGAGCCTGCCAATCTAAGATCACCAGAAGATATTGAGGCATTTACCTATTCATCCCCTCTTTGATCTACCAAGGGCGGGCTTTTTTTACCATGCGGAGAAATGGAAACAGACATTGTATTAGCTGCCATATTTAAAAGTGGATCCAAAACTGTAGCAGCTGATGCTTCCAGATAATGGCTTAAACCTAAAAGTCCCGGGAAACCCATGGGCTGAGCCACAGGCTGAGCCGGATAACCGAACAGAGGAAATTACTTCAGAACTTTGAGGGCCCCCGATGCCTTAACTTTTTTTGCATCCTTCATATCCTCTTGAATGGGTTGTCCTGTCTGAACCACTTCCAAGCTGGTGTACCTTTCCCCTGTGTCCACTTTCTCGACTGGCGCCAAATTACCACCTGGGCTAGTTTGAGTAGGTATATCTGTAAGGGACCCCTCCAACTGGTCCGAACTCTCAGAGGATGTCTCCCACTTACCATCATCTTTACCAATTAATTTGGTGGTGGCCTCTTTAGCCTGTTGTCGGCGGGCTTTCACCTTAATTCGGGCATTCAGAAGTGTACTCATCTTTTTACCTTTCCCACAGTTACCTGCAAAATATTTGCGTGGAGAGAAGCAGAGGATCTGGTCACTGAAGTCCAAGGCAGAAAGCTTACTGACACCAGAAACGAAAAGGCTTCTTCAGTAACGCCTGCACCCTAAGCTTGAGCCTGCCACTGCTACTGCTGAGCACAGACTGATCGAAGATGTGCGTCACTCACCCAGCGCCACTTTCCATCATGGGAAATAGAAAGTCTGTTCAAAGCAGGGAGCAAACCTGCTAGTCTGCAATCCGCGTCTCTATCAGCAAACCCAAATCACCGCTTTGTCGCCTTCACTGCGTTCCACTGACACAACACTCAAGATGAAAAACTGTCCATGGCCGTCATGGAAGCAGCGTCAGGGAGCCCGAAATCCATCAGATGAAGTGCTCCCGAGAACGAGAACGAAGCTGCCTGCCGCTGCCATCAACCTCATGGGGGAGGAGCAAGGAGCAAGGTGCACAGGTACTACGTGGAGGCTTGGAACTCCACCGTAGCCCAGCAGCGGCGTTTTTGACGACATCGGGTTACCTTTTTCCTATGTGGCAGCTGAAACATCAGTTCTAGAAGCTGGTACCCAAAAGAAGTTGAAGTCTTTGATTTCCCTGAGCCATCCAAAAGGAGGCACGCTCTACACCAAGCTCTGTGAGTAACTCGAACAAAGAAGTTGCAGAAAGTTCAGTCCAGTTCTTTCTCTGTCCAAAATAGAAGCAGCCACTGTAGGCCAACACAGCAAAGCACGTAGCAAATTAGTGGTTCCTACTGACAGCTTCTCCAGCTGTTCTTCCTGGCAGGTTCCTTGATCCAAAAGAATTCTAAAGTTCTGGGGACTGGGTCCCAATATTTATACCACATGTCTATTTGTTCTCATGTGGCAGGGAGTCTCTGTGCTTTGTCCAGACCAGCTGTGTTCTCTTTGAACCAGCTTCCTGGCAAAAGGTGGAGATAACATTGTGTAAGGCAGCCAGGGAATCTCCTCCCACTTCTCTAAATGCAGCCCAGGTCTATTCATTTCAGCCCTGACTCATCCGGGAAAAGTAGGACACACCTTTCTCCCTGTGGCTGTCTACAGTGAATGCACATCCCAAGCCCCTGTCACTCCAAAGCCAACAGCGTAATACATTCAGTGTACTCTCCTGACTTTTTTAAAAGTATGATGATGTCTTCAACTATCAAATAATTAGGAACTTCAACCTAGGCCAATGATGAGTTCATTAGGCTCATATAGTAAAGAGTAAGGTATGAGTTGATCTATTTTAATGTGTTGATAGATAAAAGGCTTAGCAAAGTGAGTAACTGCTCTAATGATTGAGATTATCATAATGAGTTTACTTTCTGTGATTGATTTTTCTGAAATTGTTCCAAATCACCCTGTTTGTAATGGCTGGATAGTAGGGTGAGGTATCTGCAGATTGACTAGAGAGACTGAAAGATCAAACGTTATCTTCTTGTTATAGAATTCAGAAAATATATCATACCTCTTTGGAGAAACTGATATCTGTGCCGAAGTTGGATGACTTTGTTATTTCATAAGGGCAAATTGTTTAGAATGTTTTTTAGCATGGTCTAGTTTTGAACTGATGATGGTGGTCATTTAAAAAAAAACTGTTGGTATCATACTTTTTCCTTTTGATATGTGGATTGGCCAGCTTATCTCAATATTGATATTGAAGTCATTGTCAATCTACCACTCTGACTTTCTTTCTGTCTTTGTTCAGGTCTTTAGAGTACCATTTTATTAAATTCTGTTTGCTCATTGACTTTGTATAATTCTCTAGTTGTTTCTCTGCTAGTGCCCATAACTTTTTTACTAATGGTATTTCACTAGGTGACCAGTTTCTGCAGAGTGTTCACTTATTTTTTATCCACCCTGTGATCAGCCCTCAGGTCAAACTTCATACATTTCTGATAACATTGAGCTGGCTTCCTGAAATGGGTGTACCTTGTGCTGGTCCCAGGTTGAGCCTAAGGTTTTTTTTAAACAACTAATCAGTACACGTAGCGAGGACTTTAAAACATGTTTAGATGTCACAGTCAATCCATCTGTCCTTATTGAGGCTTTCTTGGAGGTTATGCAAGGGATCAAGGAGGGTCTTTCTGTATCTAGAGCGTGTTCCACCCTCTCTTGAAAAGGGTTGTTTGATCCTGCATGTTCCAAATTCCAATACCCACAAAATTGTAACCCCTCCCATGCTCATGACGAGCTCAGCTCGTCATGAGCCACTGTTCTTGTGTGCTCATGGCGAGGTGAGCTCGTCATGACCGTTAGAACACTCGCAAGCTGTGCAAATTCCCCTGCTGTGCAAGCGTTCTAAGCACAGGAACACCGTGGCTCATGACGAGCTGATCTCGTCATGAGCACCGGTGCGCTGTGCGTGCCCCCCTCTGCCCAGCACAGTGGGGGAATGTGCCCTGCAGCCAAGGGGTTAAAGGAGGTGTTACATAAATCCCATCAACGCAAGTCTGAAGTACAGATCTGCAGAGTTTATTGTAAGAGGGCTGTGAAATGGAGGGAAAAAGTTGTGGGAGGTAAAGCATGGAATCTTTGTATGAAGCTAGCCTTAAGTCATGCTAATGGAGGAAGAGTGTCCTAGGCTGGAAATAGCAATCTAGAATGAAGAATGGATTGATAATTTCTCCAGAATCTACTTATTCTCACCAAATGAGTGGGAGGTGTCAAGCCAGACTATTGTTAACTATGTAGCAACCTGCTCATGTCATAGTAACACTAATCTTTTCTTAAGCCTAGAAGATGTCATCAGGTAAATAAATGCTAGTAAAGGAGGTCAAAGCTCGAGGCCCAGATGGCATCCATGTGGATGTTCAAAGTCAATCATCTCATCATGGGGCCTTAACTAACTCTGTTAATAGGCGCTTGCTGTAGTATAGGCTTTTTACCAACTTTGACAGATTCAAATGTAGTCCTTACCTACAAAAAAGGCAATCACTTTAATCCTGCATGCTACCGGCTGATCTCCTTACTCTATTCATTAGTGAAGATAGTTGGTTGCAATATTTTGAACAGGCTACAGGACTGGGCAAAAAAAATGAAATCCTTTCAGATTTACATTATGGATTTCGCTCTAGAATAGTGACTATTGAAAAGGAATTGAATCTAAAATTCCTAACTGGAAAGTGCACCAAGATTAAACGGGAGAAAATTCATTTTGACTCTGAATACCTTTCATCTACTGTAGCAGACCTAGGGTGGAAAAAACTTTTATTCAGTTCATAAGGGATCATATTCAGGAAGTAAGGCCAAGGTTTGTATCGTATAAGGGGAGAGTCTACGCAGTCCTTCAGCATAGAGAGAGGGGTAAGGCAGGGCTACATACTTGGTCCTTATCTTGTTTCTCTCTATATAAATAGTTTAGGGAGCACGTTAGTAAATGCAAGGATCATCCACACATTTTTAACTGTCCTATTCCAGCCCTTCTCAATGCGGATGACACTGTTCTTATGGCCTGACCTCCTTTGGTCCTACAGAGTCTGCTGACTAATTTTGTTACCGACATTCAGGATTTAGGATTTTTAGCTAACCAAAGTAAAGTGTTCCTTATGAACTGTGGAAGCAGGACATCAAAGTGCAGTGCTATAAAAATATATGATGTAAAGATCTGTACTACATCAACCTTTTCCTATTTGGGTATACCTTTAGACTAGGATGGCACATGTACACAATCCACTAAGGTTAGGAAGCTCCAATTTAGGAAATCCAGCATGGCCTTTCCAAACTTTGCAAGAAAGTTAGGTATGAGCCTCCCTAATGAGATGCCAAAGATTTACGAGGCTAATTAATTGTGCATAGACATTTACGGAGCAGGCACGTGGGGACACGCCAATTTATGCAACGGTGAAAAATGTTTTTGAGGCACCTTCTTTCCATGCCTAAAAGCTCCCTGTCAATCAATCAATCAATCAAGTAATTTGTAAAGCGAGCTACCTACCCACTAGGGTCTCAAGGCGCTGGGCGGAGGTAGCTGCAGTTAGTGGTTGAAGACCCAGGTCTTGAGCAGTCTTCTGAAGGCCGGGAGGTCAGTAGTCTGTCATAGGTGGAGGGGGAGGGCATTCCAGGTCTTAGCGGCTCGGTGGGAGAAGGATCTGCCCCGGGAGGTGGTTCTGTGGATGCGCGGGACGACAGCCAGGGAAAGGTCGGCAGAGCGGAGTTTCCTGTTGGGTGCGTAGAAGGAGAGTCTGCTGTTGAGGTATGCTGGGCGGGTCTTGTGGAGTGCTTTGTGTGTGTGGATCATGAGTTTGAAGGTGATTCTTTTGTCGACGGGGAGGATTAGGATTAGGATTACAGTTTCTTGCTGATATAAGTAAGGCACAGCCTGTTGCATATTCCATGTTTGTCCAATATTAAAGACTTTGGGACACCCACAACATTCTGAGCAGCCTGTATCAGCGGAAAATATAAGTAGAAAAGACCTGAAAATGGAATACCTTGGTAATTTTGAGGAGTTTAGGGTGACTATAGAATTGCCAAAGGCTAATGTAGTAAAGACTAAAACTGTGCTGACACATATGATATGCAGCCCTGCCTTAAGTTTACACTGAATCCTAGGCATCGTTTTGTTCTGACTCATTTCAAAATGGACATTTTGATGGTGATGGAGTTGATGGTGAGCGTTGGTGGCAGGTCTGAAGTTGTTGTGGGCTTCTGTGGATTTGGTGTTTCTCCAGGCCTTTTTGAGGCGGCGGCATGTGCGCCTGGACTCTCGAAGTTCGGTGGTAAACCATCTGGCTTTCTTGGCACGGGTATTGTTGTTTTTCTTGAGGGGGGCTATGGTGTTGGTGCTGTCCGAGATCCATCTATGCAGGGTTCGGGCTGCGGTGTTGGGGTCGTCGTTTTCCACGATGGTTAGGGTGGAGTTGTTGAGTGAGGAGATGAGCTGGTCGTCGGTGATTTTGGTCCAGTTTCTTTGTGGAAGCAGGTGCTGGTGTCTGTGGATGGTGGGTGTTCTGAAGGTGAAGTAGACGCAACGATGGTCGGTCCATGGGAGTTCGGTGGTGTGGCTGAAGGTGATGGAGTTTCCTGTAGTGAAGAGGGGGTCGAGGGTGTGTCCTGCTGAGTGCGTGGGCTCGGTCACGATCTGGCAAAGTCCAATGTTGTGGAGGTTGTCCAGGAGGCATGTGGTGTTGGGGCCCAGTTGATTGTCGTGGTGGAAGTTGAGGTCTCCCAGCAGGGTGTAGTTGGTGGATGCGATGGCCTGCGGGGAGATAATGTCCGTGATAGAGTTGGTGAAGGGTCCGCAGGGTTCAGGGGGTCGGTAGATGAGGGTTCCTCGGAGGGCGGCAGTGGGGCTGGCCAGTATCTTGAAGTGAAGGTGTTCGATCACTTCTGTGGACTCGTCAGGGAGTGGATGGAGTAATAGGTTTTCACAATATCGCAGGCTTATGTCTCTGCATGTTCAAATTTCCATGGTAGTTACAAGTGGTCCTATGGACGAATAAGGGAGCTGGTTATACTTAGGTGCCCAACTGCTTCACGAAGCCACCAAAAGTTACATTCTGTCGTTTATACTACATGGGTACACTATTTATGAGTCCAATCAACTTAGTTTTTTCGGACTTGAGATGGGTAAATGAATACACCAATTTGATATATTAAAAACCGAGAGTCCGCTCTCAGCGTATAGTGGGCAATTGACTCACTTGTTCTTTAACTATTACATGAGCACTTAAATCAAGAGATTGCTTCATTACCTTGTCCACCAGACGTGGATGGAGTAATACGTTTTCACAATATCGCAGGATCATGGCTCTGCATGCACTATACGCTGAGAGTGGACTCTCGGTTTTTAATATATCAAATTGGTGTATTCATTTACCCATCTCAAGTCCGAATAAACTAAGTTGATTGAACTCATAAATAATGTACCCATGTAGTATAAATGACAGAATGTAACTTTTGGTGGCTTCGTGAAGCACTTGGGCACCTAAGTATAACCAGCTCCCTTATTCGTCCATAGGACCACTTGTAACTACCATGGACATTTGAACATGCAGAGACATAAGCCTGCGATATTGTGAAAACCTAATACTCCATCCACAACTGGCGGACAAGGTAATGAAGCAATCCCTTGATTTAAGTACTCATGTAATAGTTAAAGATCAAGTGAGTCAATTGACCACTATACTATGTTTTTAGGAATTGATACTAATCCTGGGACAAAGGGTGAAGACATCTCACTTGGTCCATCCTCACTTTAGGGTAAGCAAATTTCCTTTTGCCCTATAGTTATACGATAATAAAGGCCATTCTCAGTGCAACAGCTGTATTTTCATTTCTACTTCAGGGCCAACACTACTCTTTGGGTTGCCCGTTTTACTAGTCCTGATGAAGACTCGCACAGCCACGGTCTAACTTACCTACAGGCCCTAAGACGAGTAGAAACGTCGACGCTCCCCCCACCCTTCTCAAAACCTGGATTGTGAAACACATTTTCATGTGCAATTAAGTCTTTGGAAGCTATGTCTCCATTTAATGAAAAATGTGTATAATATTTATGTCATAGGCCAGGGTATTATCAGACGGTGAACTGAGCAACCGATTTATTGTGTATATAAAAATGTGAATATATCTATGTCTTTATGTACTTTCCCACTGAGCACTGACAACTTTTTATTTCCTGCACGCCCCCCCTTGGGCAACCTGAGAAATTGTTGACATTAAGATAGTGGCAAGCGTAATAATTAAATTGCCCCTGATTTTGTAAATTACTGCTGTTGCTTGTCCTTTGTAGAAATTGATACATTGAATGTGTAGGGTTGATCCGACAGACATATCCCGAGACTATGTGATAACATTGACTATATATTGATTTATTCAGTGGAAGGAAAGTATTGGTTTAAGACCATAATATTTCTAAAGTACATAATACCCAGGTCGTTAAACTTCTTTGGCTACCCCATTTTTGATAATGGCTACCTTAGTGCAGTTCATGTGCAAGGGTTTTTTCGTTTGTTAATTGTCTTGTAATGTTTATAATCATTGTATTCATATTGTGAATTGTATGTTAAACATTATTATCACTGGGCATGTCTGAAAAAGAGACCCTCTCCTACAGTGAGGATTATATAGAGAAACTCCTACAGGAAGAAGGAGGGGGCACATTCCTAACGGATAATATATCGACCGGGAATTTGACTCTGAATGAGAAGGTCTCCAAATTAGAACGCTTGGCGAAAAAACTAATAAGAACCAGACTTCATGGTCATACGTTGGCTAAGTACCTACGACCCAACATTATACCAGTCGGACTACAAGTACGAAACAAATCTGCTATATTTCTTGAGAATCCAAAATGTAAAGAAAACTTCAGTTTCATATCCAATACATGTTCAAGACTTTGGATGGTATTGGGTATTGAAACTGCGGTTCAAGAGGTTGAACGACTGACAAAGGAAATAGCAGATCTCAGGAAAAAGAATATTGACGACAAGGCCTTGTCCAACGCTAAAGAGACGCTTGAAAGATTAGAGAAAACCATTAGGAAATTTGACTTATGCATGCAGGGGACTAAACTGGATAAAGTAGACAACGACTTTAAATCATACGATAAGAAAGCTACATACCCCTACCTTGCAGAGGGATATTACGTAAAGGATCAATGTTGTGGTATTACCAGTAGGGGCAGGGGAGGCTACCGAAGATTTAATACCTTTTCAGGGTCTTCTTCCACCAGCAGCTCAGATAGTGAATTTGAATGCCCAAGCACCAGCACAAGTGGTGCAACACACAACCCTGACCAAAACTTCCCTGATCAACAACCTTTTTTAGCAGAGGACCAATGGTGGGGCCAACGAGGGAGGGGACGCCCCTGGGGCAGAACCAGGGGAACACGGTCAGCCTCCTGGAATCAGGGCACAGGGAGAGGGAAGAAACAGCTACAATTCCAACAGGACTGCCATGGCTAGATCAAAACGAGGCGCCAACACTACAGGTGGTAACTCACAAACCTGAAAATCCAATAATCAATATCTCCGATTATGAACTAACTACAAGTGAACAACAGATTCTATCTAAGGGTCTATTGTTTGTTCCCACTTCTATGCCTGAAAATTTCAATCTGAGAATGGAACTCCAACCGTTCTTCAGGAAAATTAGACTTAAACATTACTTTCATAAAATCCCTTATAAACCTGTGTTTTCAGGGAGTGGCCTAAGACTGCCATCTAAGTTTATTCCTCCAACACATTTGATTGATCATAAAATAATAACTTATGAACAATTTGTGCTAAGGCATGTTGATAAAATTCTGGCAGAGAGGCGATATGTTCCTTATAACATCACAAAGTCCGAAAAAGAGGCCCTTGGGAGCTTGAAGAATAACACCAGCATTGTAATCAAACCCGCGGACAAGGGGGGGGGGGGCATTGTTGTTCAAAATGTTGACAAATATAAAAATGAAATATTATCTCAACTATCTGTAGCGGGTCATTATACTCTTCTCAAATCAGATCCCACGAAAAGAATCAGTGCCTCTATTAATAAAATCACCTGTAGGGCACTTGAAGATGGGGTAATCACCAAACATGAGCATGAATATTTGAATAATAAACATCCTCGCATGCCCACAATACATACGCTTCCCAAAGTGCACAAACGGATGGAGGACCCACCGGGGAGACCAATCATTTCTGGTTGTGGTTCGTTGCTAGAACCTCTATGTAAATACATAGATGTATTTTTGAAACCAATAGCCAAATCCACCCCGACATATTTAAGGGATACTAAGAATACGATCCAACTAGTGGATGGACGTGTACATGACCCTGTTACAAATATACTGGCAACGATGGATATCACTGCCCTCTACACGAACATCCCACAACAAGCAGCGCTTACGTGTATGGAAAGTGTCCTGAATGCAAGACATGCCCCTCATCGAGTACCGACAGAATTTATAATCCAACTGCTCATATTGGCCATGTTACAAAACTTTTTTGTGTTCCAAGGTCAATTCTATATCCAAACAAAAGTTGTAGCCATGGGGGCAAGTTTTGCCCCAAATCTGGCTATAATATTTATGAGTGACTTTGAACATCGTTATGTCCTCAATGAACCTACCGGCACCTGTTCTGCTATTGGCCAGCGTTCCGATCACATGATGGTCGATTAGCCTATGATAGGCATTGTTGTTGTATTGTGCGTATCCGATAGATTTCCCTGAGACGCGGCGGCGTCCGTTTGCTCGGAAGTACTTGAGTTGGGTGTTTGTTTATCCTTTGCTGGTATTTTCCGTCTGGACTCCCTTTCACAGTTCTATGTAGTCCGGTTCAGTAATTGCGCACATATCAGGATTATCTGGTCTAGTTCACTTGGTTGCATGTACCACACGTTTTCCTTCAGCACGTTCTTTCAGAACCGATTTGATTTAATTCACCTTGTTATTTTCCGTTTCACCATCGCTAAAACATGTCACTTTGGGATCGTATGCGATAGCATGGCATGCTTATCCTTTTTTGCCCCATTATCATTCGTATATTCAAATGGAGTGACTAATTTGGTCCTGTTTGTCCCTTGTTTCAGACCCCTGACGAAGGGTCACGGTTGCATGACCCGAAATGCATTGGGTGAATTGAAATTGATATGTTACCATCAGTATTGCGACATAAGAATGTAATTATGCACACAAGGAAGTTCTTTTGACACACGATGTCCTAATTCACATTTGAAAAATTCAAATGTTGCAAATAACATTTTTTATACTTGGATAAGAAACTTCTATGTTTCAAAGTTGATTTCGCGCTCAGCCTCGAGGATAGATGATTCTACCCTCAATACTTGCTATCACATTGAAAGGCACTATCTGACTACGTGCGACGACCAGAGCGCTATTCGTATATATATATATACTTAACATTAAAAACTGTTCAGCAACGAGTGCACAGGGATAACACACCTCCTCAATGAACTGAACCCATACCAAAATCACATTGCCCTATGGGCACGGTACATCGATGATGTATTTCTAATTTGGCAAGGTAACAGTGAATGTTTGATGAAATTTCATGAGTGGTTAAACACCTGCTCAGTGGACATTCAGTTCACGTTAGAACATGATAAGGACACCATTAACTTCCTTGATATCCAGATCAAGACGGACTCAGGCAAATTGTACACTTGCCTATATCGGAAAAACAGCGAGCGAAATACACTCCTTAGGTACACGAGCCATCATTCCTGCAACATCAGAGATAACTTGCCTTTTGGGCAATTTCTGAGGTTGAGGAGAAATTACACTAAGAAGGAGGACTACTTTGATGAATCCTCACTCCTCATTGTAAGACTCAACAAACGAGGGTACCCACTACGACTGTTAAAAAAGGCTTGCAAAAGGGCGTGGCATAATCACAGTGAGAATCTTCTAAGCCCTAAACCTAAAAAAGAAGATGAGGATTGCCTGGTATGCGTTACTACATTTAATACTAAAAGTAATGCAATCAAGAGATCAATCAATCGCCACTTGCATTTAGTTAGTGATGAATTAGGAGGCTTACCACCTCCTTTGCATGCATTCCGTAAAGGGATGAATGTCAGGGACCATTTGGTTCGATCCCTTCTCCCCACCAGTCAAACGGTGAGCCAAACTACACTTTGGGGCTTTCCCCCAATCAAGGGACACACTAAATGTGGCACCTGTCGGGCATGCCCGTTAACAACTGAATGCACTATATTCACTAACAACAGTAAAACCTACACTTTGACACATCACAGTAACTGCAATACCACAGGGGTAATCTATGCAATTCTATGCCCCTGTGGTTTTATGTATGTGGGTCAGACCACACAAAGAGTCAAATGCAGAATTCTACAGCATTGTAGTCGCATTCGATGTAAAACACCAGGAGCACCATTGGTGGAACATTTCACCACCTTTGGCCATGACTGTGATAGTCTCCGATGGTGGGTAATAGAGAAGGTAGAATCCCATCCACGAGGAGGCAATTTTGGAAATGTACTTAGTTTAAGAGAATGCAAATGGATATGTTCTCTGAATACAGTAAACAAAGGACTCAATGACCGTGAGGAAATCAACAGGCAGGTGGCACTCCTTAGGGTATGAAAACATTAATTGTGCGCCCCCTGGACATTAATCCTTGATGTGGGTCCTATACCTGGTACCTATATTACAAGTTCAGATATGGGTTTACCAGTTGAATTTTGTCTAGCTGGTATGAGGATTAATGGTCGTTTATTGTATATGTCTACCAATTAGGAGGGAGAATGTGTTTATCTAATACCGAGGCATTGTTGCTTTATTGAACCCAGAAGCTCTGTCTGTGAGTTATGATTTTGAATTACATTGGGACTTAGCATGGTGCAATTTGGCATATTCCTGATCCAAAATGGCGGATCCGATACCAGGTTATACATTTATTGTAACATTCTCCTTAAAATGTGTGTTTTAAAACAATCTCGAATTAGGGCAAAACGTTATGTATGACCTGATATACAAAAAAATTGCATGATTTATCAGTTGTAAAAATATACATTTGTAATGTTTATCGTTATATGATATTATGTTTGATGAGTCTCTTGCACTTGATCGATTTTGATGGAGCTCATGACTATGAATTACACCGGGAGTCACCATGATGTTTCTCGGCATATTCCTGATCCAAAATGGCGGACCCGATATTCGGACAAATTAATTACTGTAATTTTTCTTATAACGTGCGCCCACAAACAGTTTCAGTCACACAAACAGCATTGCGATGTATGTAATATGACCGATTACGAGCTACATCAAATAAAGCTTTGGGCATATTCTGTTTGGAACCAAACACAGACGTCCTCTTTCTATGTCCATGGCTGTGTTCAGATAACATGGCATTTTACGAAGCGGCCGGTTCAGAACACCAAACTTTTTGAAACCTGCAGATTGACTCTGGTAAGACCTTGCCACCACATCTGAATGATGTGGCTTCTTTAATTTATTTCTCCAGATAATAGTATTGATCAAACCAAATATATTGATCGACAACCGTTTTTTTCAGCTGTGCCATTCCCCTTACAACCAGGAACTAATGGTTTGAGCTATTCATGTTTTTGGACACTCAACAATGAAAGTTGGGGTAAGGTTGTTAAAACTCTTGAAGTAACCTCTTATTTAAACCGCTGAGAGTGGATTCTCAGTTTTTAATGTATTCATTTATCTATCTCAAGTTCAACAAAGTAAGTTGATTGGACTCATAAATAGTGGACTCTCGGTTTTTAATATATCAAATTGGTGTATTCATTTACCCATCTCAAGTCCGAATAAACTAAGTTGATTGGACTCATAAATAATGTACCCATGTAGTATAAATGACAGAATGTAACTTTTGGTGGCTTTGTGAAGCACTTGGGCACCTAAGTATAACCAGCTCCCTTATTCGTCCATAGGACTACTTGTAACTACCATGGACATTTGAACATGCAGAGACAGAGACATAAGCCTGCGATATTGTGAAAACCTATTACTCCATCCACGTCTGGTGGACAAGGTAATGAAGCAATCCCTTGATGTAAGTACTCATGTAATAGTTAAAGAACAAGTGAGTCAATTGACCACTATACTATGTTTTTAGGAATTGATACTAATCCTGGGACAAAGGGTGAAGACATCTCACTTGGTCCATCCTCACTTTAGGGTAAGCAAATTTCCTTTTGCCCTATAGTTATGCGATAATAAAGGCGCATTCTCAGTGCAACAGCTGTATTTTCATTTCTATTTCAGGGCCAACACTACTCTTTGGGTTGCCCGTTTTACTAGTCCTGATGAAGACTCACACGGCCATGGTCTAACTTACCGACAGGCCCAAAGACGAGTCGAAACGTTGATGCTCCCCCCACCCTTCTCAATACCTGGATTGTGAAACACATTTTCAAGTACAATTAAGTCTTTGGAAGCTATGTCTCCATTTAATGAAAAATGTGTATAATATTTATGTCATAGGCCAGGTTAATATCAGACGGTGTACTGAGCAACCGATGTATTGTGTATAAAAAAATGTGAATATATCTATGTCTTTATCTACTTTCCCACTGAGAACTTGACAACTTTTTATTTCCTGCACGCCCCCCCTTGGGCAACCTGAGAAATTGTTGACATTAAGATAGTGGCAAGCGTAATAATTAAATTGCCCCTGATTTTGTAAATTACTGCTGTTGCTTGTCCTTTGTAGAAATTGATACATTGAATGTGTAGGGTTGATCTGACAGACGTATCCCGCGACTATGTGATAACATTGACTATATATTTATTTATTCAATGGAAGGAAAGTATTGGTTTAAGACCATTGTATTTCTAAAGTACATAATACCCAGGTCGTTAAACTTCTTGGGCTGCCCCATTTTTGATAATGGTGTGTGTTTACAAGTGTGTCCAGTGCAAGTGTCTCTAAGATATATGTTTAACCTCATCCTTTATGATATACGTTTAACAGCAGACTGTGAACAAAAACAGTGAAACCAGACACAGTGGAACATTTATCACTTCTTATTGCTGTTTATTTATTTAATTTTAGGAGCACCAGAGCACTTTACCATCGCTTTTAATTTTCATACACACCGACTACATTGATCAGCCACTGCCTAAAAACCGTGACCTGCCCGTAGGGCACGAAGTATGTACTAATATATAATCTACTTTTTCTCCCACAATACAGATACTGCCGGTACAGCATTAATTTTATGTATAATTGAAAAGCACATATAATAGATGTGCTTTCTGCATTTGTTCTGATTTTCACCTTAATTTAGGTTTGTTCACTGGAGTAGTACACATGGGGCTGGCCCCCACGTTGTCCTGAAGAAAAGGTGTAGGGGACACCTTGAAACATGTTGACGGATTATTAGGGACTATAACCACATAACAGTTACTTTTCCTTTTATCTACCCCCTTTTTATCCTACAGACTAGAAGCAGGAATAAAACTTTGGCTTACTGGTTAGGTATTTTAAACTAGCACAAAACACCACTCCCCCATACACTGCACTACACATAGATTCACAATCCAGTGCTCATACGTATCCTTCGCAAGTCCCAGCACGCCCAAACAGTAGATGCTTGGGATGGCCCCAATGATGAAGCATGTCACATAGGGGCAACCCTGGGTAAGTGAAGGAACTCAAGAAAAAACATTTTTCTTTTCAATTTAGGCACACCCAAATTGGGTGGACCTACAATCTCTCCGTCACAAATGGATTTTTGTGTTGTACTGTAAAATATGGGAGGTTGAACCTAGCTAGTTCGTCCTTCTCCCTACCTTTTTTGACATGGCTTTTTTAAAGACACCTCCGCCTTTGAAAAACGTACCGCCATGAGAGCGTCATGCCGCCCGCCCCAGGACAACTTTTATATTGTAATCTGTCAGGCAGGTGGCGGTGAGTCTCAGCCGTACAGGAGCACGGCGTGGCAGCCCGATTGCTCCCACACCACTGAATATCATAATCAGGCCCCTAAATGTTCTTAGCTTTCTCTAGTCGCTTTTATCTCTTGCAGATCATCAAGAACTCTCTTCAGGAAGTGCAAGATTCACAGAGGAAGAAGATTTCCGGGATGTGCAGATAAGGTGGGTTGTCAGGAGAAACCGAGGTAATGCCTTCACTGGAACTCCAATTGCTTCAAAAAGGGTTTAAGTGGTATTAATATCCTCCTGAAATCAAACCTGGCTTCCACCATCACATGACTGTTTTCATAACCTTCTGGCTTGTTCCAGAACATTCTGGCTGGTTCCAGATGGATGTCCATATGATGTGAATGTCTGTTCACTTCTGTTCAGGATTTGCTTACTTTGTAATACAACACACCCTCTCCTATGAACTGTTTAGGACCTACCCTAGGGGTGACGTCTCGGTAATAAAAGGAAGGATTAGGCCTTGCAAAAGGTTTATTTTACCAGGTTAAAATAGCAGTTTAAAATTAAACACACAGGATTCAATGGCAGGCCTGAGACATTTTTGAAAGGGCTACTTAAGTGGGTGGCACAATTAGTGCTACAGGCCCACTGGTAGCATTTAATTTACAGGCCCTGGGTACGTTTAGCACTCCGTCATTAGGGTCTTAAATGTAAATTATATGTGTTGATAGGGTGCAAACCAAATTACCGTGTTTGAAGGAGAGAGCACAAGCATTTTCGCACTGATTACCAGTGCACAGAATCCTCTACGCCAGCAATATGGATTCAGATAGAAGTGGGTGAAGACCACAGGTTGTCAGATGACCCTGCACAGTGGGTCAGGTCCAACATGACCCTCTGTCCAGGCACAAATCAAGGCTACACTAATCAATACCTTGATAGGCATCCCTTCCTAGGTGATAGGACATGGACATTGTCCCAATTATGCAGTGGCCCTTGTCAATATTATGCCTCTCTGAACTCAATTTGATCCCAATGTTACTACTCTCCTGAGTCACTGGACTGAGCAGTGGGTAACCCATATCCTCACTTGTGGACATCATCTGTAAAGCACCTATCCCTAATTTGCTCACATCTACATCTCAGCAGGCAGCCAGTACCACCTTGGCTAACATGTGATGTGGCCCATTCTGCCCCTTGGAACAAACGTCTGTCCCTAACCCAAGTAAAACTCTGTGCACAAGGACAGCAACAAACAAAGGCCATTGGAAGATGTCAGTGTCAAGAGCCATCCATTGACATGTAGAAGTACCAGGTGGGGACATTGGACAGGCCTTACTTCCAGCCTTGGGGCTGGCAAGGAGTTCCCAAAGGGTTCCTGATGGTTCTCTGAGGTGTCTCAGAGTGAGGGGTGGCAGTACCAGATGTTAAGTACCCACCTTCCAATCTACCTCCCATCTGTCCAGGGGTGCTTACCTGAGATTGGTCTTTCAGCTCAGAGTACGTATACTGCGGCTGAATAGATGACAAGGGGGAGTATTTCCAACCCCTGACCCTCCATCTGGGCTTCCGTACTCTGTGCTCGGAAGAATTATACTCATAAAAATTAGCTTTCAGGGCTCCCTGGGCAGCTGGCCCTCCCAGCCTTACTGACACTGGTAGAAAATAATTTCCTAGAAGGCAATCTAAAGGCATTTGGGGATTAACTGTAGCCTTCTCTGGGGCACCTCCCCATACCATTCCAGTGCCATGGGGTAGAAAAAGTTCTGACTTTGGGTCTGAGTTTACCTACACACCTGACTGATGTCCTGCTATGGGAAACCCAGCCTTTCAATTACCATAGTATGGCTGTTCAAGGTGCCCCTCAAAGCAGGGACAGGAATCCCTTTTACTTTGATTTGGTGGAAGTGACAACTTACACCCTCAGACATCATCACCTCACCCTCCGAGTCTTCCGCCCAATTAAGGAAATTAGTGCATGTGCAACCTCCTGCCCCTGGGGACTTCTTCCCCTTAGGTCACATTAGCTGTCCCCTAGTTGTTCCCACCTGTAGGTGGTATCTTTAGACAGACACATTCGCCTGCTTGTTTCCTAATTCAGAGCAATCAAGGCACCAGTGCATGTAACAGGCGACCCTGAGTTGCCACCTACTAGTACCTCCCCCCTGTTTCTAAAAAAGGGGCATAGAACCCTTTCCAACCACTTTACTCTGGACTTGCATGTGTCACCCGGGACCTCGCTCTCACTCTGCTGGAGGGAGCCCGAACCACCCTTCTTGGGGTTACTCTCAAGTACTTTCTTAGACACTCTGGTGCTGACAAATAGGTCTACCTCCTTCACATGCTCTGAAGGATCAAGGAGCTTAAGGTCAATCAGGTGTTGGTGTAAAACTATTGAGCATGTGTTCTCTCAGAATGAGATCATACAATCCATTAGAATCCCTTACTTGGATGCCTCTCACCCAAACTTTCAGTGCCTTACTGTTGTAATCAAAGGAATCCAACCAAGACTGGCTAGACAGTTTGTGGCTGTCCCTAAGCTGCTGCTTGTCTTTCTCCAAGGTGAGACTAAACTTGGTAATAAAGGCTGACTTTATGGGTAAACAGGATATCTGCTCCTCTGCATCTAGGTTCAACAGGGTATCCTTCTCATTATTAGTCCCATGCTTCTAGATACCTGTCCGCAAGCCATACACAGGGCTATCTCCCATGCAGCAAACCACTTGTCTATCTCATCCCCCAGCTGGCCACCATGGGTAATTATATCTCCAGAAAATAGTTCAGTGTTGCTGCTTCTATTCACGGTGGATCAGGGGGTTCTGTTTTGCCTCTAGTTCAAGCTCTATTAACCTCACTTCGTGAGTCAATAACAACTTTCTTTCTGCCCAGGCACTGTCTGCCTCAGCCTACACCTTGGCTAGGGATCTGTTTGCCTCATTCTTTTCCTCTGCCTCCAATTTCAATTTGGTGTGCTGCAGCCTCAGCTCTCTTTCAGCATTCCTATATTCCACCTCCTCAGGGAATAGGCCTTGATTACACAACCTGCTTTCAGTCCTTACAGGAGATCTCCCTCCTGGAGGCATGGGGTCTTCCTCCTCATGCTGTAGCTCTAGGCCTGTATTTTCTTCCTCCTCTCTTTCCTCGGGGCACTCCTTGTCCTGGGGGTGTATTGTGCTTCCTGAACACTTCCTCAAAAGTGTTTTGAGCCACTTGAAGGACCTTTTTTTCAACAGCCCCTCTTTTTGCAAAACACCCTCAGCTCCTGCATTTTGTCCATGTAGTTAAGACCAAACTCCATGTTTGCAATATATCAAAAGGTGCAATGCAATCGGGGGCTTCAAGGAATTTGAAAGGGGGGAAAATAGGCAAATCAGGAGAAATTTTAAAACCTTCAATTGGTATCAAATTATTGATATGAGATTTTAGTGCTACACATACTCACTGTAAGTTACTGCACAAATAAAAGTACTGAATCCCACCACTGAATACTTTCATAAAACATTAGGGCATTAGTTAATTGGGGTGTGGAGCGTTCTCAAGCAACAACCACAATCTCTGTCAGGCTAAAACAAAAAAATGTCACTAAATTAACCTGTGCTTAATCCTCTGGTAGTTTGTGGCAAAACAGTCAGGCTTAACTTAGAGCAATGTGTAAAGTATTTATGTAGCTCTTAAACAGTAAAAAAGTGTGACCACAACACAGTAAAAAATCCACACCAATTGAGAAAAATCAAGTAAAATGTAACATGTTATTTGACACCAAACTTAAAACAATGTAATTAGTAAAAGTGGAGATATGTAATTTGAAATATTTAGGTGGAAATAGTGCCAACTGAGGTTATCTTGTCGCAGTTGACCGAGACAAAGCCACAAGTTCAGGCAGACCACGGTGAAGAGCGGGCCGTGCACAGGGACCAGGTTAGGCCTCACAGAGAATTGTGACTCATGTCTTGGAATGCAGGCTGTTGCTTTGTGCAGTTGTAGTTCTGAGGAGCAATGTGGAATCCTCTGTCAAGTTGCATCACAACTGTAACAGTTCTGATTAGGAGCTATAAGTGCTGCAAAGGATGCTAGGTGAGTTCCACGCTGAGTTACTTTGCAGTATGTTGGTTGCGATGGGGAACTGAGAAGGTTGTGGTGTGAGGTCCTGCATCAATTTGTACTACACTGCTTGAGTTCCAATGTGGAGCTTCAGTGTCTATGTCAAGTTGCATTGCGCTTGTCATTTCTGGTGGGGACCACAGCTGGGCTGACAAAGCACCTTAGTTGCCCCTTCCAAGGGTTCAGGATTGGGGAAGCGCAGGGCTCAAGGGTGTTGGAGCCCTTGAAGTCACTCTTCTGGTCCAGGTTTCAAGGTGCAGGTCCACTGCTTCTTCCTCAGCCAACAGGGCACCAGAGCATTCCTTCCTGCAGGCAGAGCAGCTAGGCTGTCCTTCTTTTAGCAAGGCAGCATAGCAGCTGGGTAGTCCTTCTTGCAGCAGAGCAGCAGGGGAGCAGAGCAGTCCTTCAAACCCAGTGATATTTATACACATTTAATTCTGAATATTTAGTAAAACTGCAAATTCAGAATGCCAAGCTTATAATTAATATTAAAAAGAGTGGGAACCCAATATACCCTTGCAGGTTTGGGCAATGAAGTTTTCAAAGAAGTGAGGGATTACCTACAAGGGATTTTGTTTATCTAGAACGTTTAAAATTGTTTGAAAAACTATTTGAGATCACACCCTCTACAGTGGTGAATAGCATAGTCAATCAATAAAGAAATTAAATGTAATCACAATTATCAATTAGAAATGAACAATGAATCATACACAGGGCAACAAAATATCTTTCAAAAAAACATTCATATAGTTAATATATATGTATTTTAAAATTTATCAGGTTAAAAGCAACAATACATAGTATGTAAGGTGACGTCAAATAACCTATACAATGTACTATGTTGACATCTTCTCTATGTCATTTAAAACAATCAATGTTATACAGAGAAAGATGCTCTAGTCGACGTTTCGGTCTGTCAAGGAAGTAAAACCATCAGACCATCTTCAGGACAAAAGGTTGACTGTAGCTCCCTATATAACACAATGTAAAATAAAAAATATTGTAACACTGTATAAGAACAATACGTTTAAGAAAAGTACCCATGTGAAAAAGAAAAATGAAGAATGAGTGATTGAACTCAAGCCATCACCAAAAGACATGTCTCTAAGAAATTTAATTTATAAAAAACCTTTTTTAGCATTACTTACAAAAAGGTTTAATGATGGATAATCTGTATCTTCTGTTTGGCAGGTATATCAGTTCTGAATATTTTGATAAAGCTAGAAGGTTGAAAAACAATTTTACTATCCAGCAAGGGACCATTATAGTTCCTTGAAATTTTGTATTTAAAGAGGAGTTGATTATACACTTACATTGAGAATTTAGACCTGGCGCTCTGAATAAAACAGGTTTTGAATGATGGTACAGCTATCAACTAGCGGCACAGCTATAAAGTAAAACATAGTTGTTGGAGTTGATCGGTACATTTTTAAAAAGAAACTGACAGTTTTACATACGACTTTACTGTCTATTGGGATAAAGTTATTCTTTCCGTCTACAGTATAATGTGTCAAATGGAAATATCGCCACATATCGATATATCCCTGGCATTCATATCTAATGATATTGTTTCTGTAAGTATTTATTTAAGCCAAACAATTTTGCAGTTTGGTGTTTTAAATCTGCTAACATACTTATCATAGCAGATTTATTATACAGTTGGGAGATTTGAGAATGCATCATGTGTCTTGTGCGAGCAACGTATCAAAGACAACGAATAGAATCTGTTTTCTTCTCAATGACTTCCTGGTGCTCTATTTGAGACATTGCGTAATGGATGAATATCACAGCTATTTGATGCACTTTTTAATAAAAGTTGACCCCTCGTTTAGTCAAACACTGATGGAATTTTAAAAATAACGTGGCTTTTGCTTAGCATTTAACTGAGCTGTGTGGCACTTAAAGTAGCGTCAGTAGCGTCAGCTCAGAGATTTATGACTGTTGTTTTGGCGGAGGACGCCAGAAGGCTCACCTTTAGTCGGTACCGTTAATGTCGTAAACAGGTATTCAAAAATGTGTAGCCTTCAAGGATAGACGGTTCTATAACAACGACAAATAAGTATAAAGCCTCATGTTACTTATCTCCATGTTAATTTGACAGAGAGGTATAGTTTAAACTACTAGGCTGCGCGAACTTACTAGTCGTGTCTTCGTGAACGGGTAAAATCCAATTTGCCGTGGCGTAATGTCGAAGCATCTGACACGGAAGCCGGTGGCGTTTAAATATACGGTCATGTGATATGGAGAAAGATGGTCAACAGTGTCATCTCTAAGGAAACTTGTTTTGGTATTCAAAACTAACAATTTAATTGTAATTCCACACAAAAAAAGTTAGCCCGTGGTTACAGAAGTTGTGCATATTGTACCAATTCAAAAAGATTAGGCTGGCTGTCACATCAACATATTGTTAATTGAGACCAATCTTATTTGTATTCTGAGGCTCTTAGTTCTACCTATATAGTGGTAAAACAAGTATTAACTGGCAAGAAAAAGAAAGGCCGTTATGCAAGAATGGTTTGAAAAATGCAATATGTTTAGGCAAAGAGAAAGTGGTTGAGAGTTGTGCTAGGATCCATTAACCCAATTTATTTTCATGCACTACACATGGAATCGAAAAGAAAATCTGCCCGGCACCATCTCCTTTACTAATACACAGTGGCAACTGGTAGGTAAAGGGGGCGGGTTGAAAATTTTGAAAAAATACACTTACCTTTTTTGGACGGCTGTGTTTCTCCTCTGCTACTCTGCTCTTCCTGTTTCCAGTACGGAAGTGGCTGCTGGAAGCACCCTGCACACACGCTCCCCATAACAATTCACAATGTTGCAATGCAGCATTTAATTGGTCTGCGTGCCGTGCATTGGCGCTCAAATCGGGACAGGGAGCCTGTGCATATTCCCCACCAGCCTGTTCATTAAAGCCTAGTGAGGAATATGCAAAGTGCGCAGGACTGCTGGCCAGCAACCCATCACCACCTTCTGAACATAATTGTTATTTATAATACTGACGACTGAAGGATGGCACCATGAAAAATTAAAAATATGATGTATTCTCGCATGGCTCCCCTGTGAAGCCACTAGTAACTATGTTTTGCATAAAAAGGATGTATGCTTGACCTTGTCACATTCCTAAACTGCACTTTTCCCAACCACTTCACATCCCCTCATTCCACCCCCCATTTGGGCACTTAATTCTCTGTAATGTCCTTTAAAGAATGCAATATACATTAAGATGCTCTTAACACGATGTGAATAAATAACATTGTTTTCAAATAGGAAAAATAGAGTGTCTTGAAGTTGTTCCTATGTTCTGGGACCCCTCTTTTCTATAACAGGCCAGCAGAAACAGCTGGTCAGGTAGTCATGCAAACTTAGGGGCTGAATATGATGAAAGACTGACCCTGGTCCATCTGGCATCATTCTGCAACATGAACTGAACAACCTCCAGTCATCGGTTCCAGCCCAGGGATTAAGATGCGATGGTATTCTATACTGTGCTACAACATCATGCGTTCCAAATGGATTGCATGCTCTCATAGCAAAGATCAGGGGTGCAGTTCAACCCTGCATCCCGAGGCATGCACCTCTAGGTGCCTGGCACTGGGTGCCGGGATCAACAAGGGGGCACCATAGGTGCCCCCTAGGCCATGATTCAGCAGCCTTGCACCCATGAGGGCCCTGCTGCGGGACCCCAAAGCTGTTTCCCAAGGAAACTGCCATTGTATTCCCTCAGCCGACAAAAGCCAGCCAGCGGATTACTGTGGGCCTTTCGAATGGCAGAGGGCTCTCCTAGCGCATAGTAGGCCATTCGGAATGCTGATTTGGATTCCCTGTAGTCCAAGCCCATCAAATGGATCAGTCCGAAGGGAACCGGAATCAGTGATTATGAAGTGGGCAGGAAGGGCTCCCGCCGATGGTCTGCATCGTAATCGGGCCTTTAGTGTGCCCAGTCCACTCCTCTTCACACTGTCAGCCACCAGCCCCACCTCGCCCTAACCCAGCCTGCAGCAACCAAAAATAAAAGGGTAATAACCCTGTTAATGTCATTCTTTCCGCCCTTTTCACTGCTCTAAGAGCAGTGCGACAATGGTTCTCCACCGTAGTTGAGAAGCCGCCACTGCTTCTAGATTTGCACAAACTGCTAAAGAAGGAAAACTGGAATACAATTTTAAAATAAATTAGCACTTCCCTTCCTCACTACCATTGTGAGACTAAGGCTATTGCTTTTGGCCTTGAGTTTTGGATGAGGATGTTCACCGATGTCTCTCAACCCTCTTTAAATTCTGCTGTGCTTGCATACATGAGGGAAGGATAAATAGCAGCAATGTGTCAATAATAAAAGGAATTGCGGGGAAAAAGGACACTCCACAGGTGTGTGTACACCAAGAAGAGAGATGATTAGGGGAAGACAAGAAATGTGTTTTACAAGCAACTCACTATGAGGCTAGATGATGGTCATGTTGGAGTGTGATGTTGGATGGGCGTGAGGTTAAAGTGTTTTCAGACTTAGGCTCTCCTTAGCCATTGATGATTGACAAGGAATTTAAGAAAATATTTATTGAGAGTTAGACATTTTATTTCTTGTTGCTAGAGGTATAATCCTAGTCAGGGTAAGTAACAACACACCCTAAGTTCTCCTGCACTCACCTTCTGGTAGCTTGGCACAAAGCAGTCAGGCTTAACATAAGAGGTAATGTGTAAAATATTTGAACAACTCAGTAACACAGTGAAAATACCACAAAGGACTCCACTTTAGGGTAGAAAAATCAATTATGGTTTTATAAATAAACCAATACCGAAATGGCAAAATCCAACTAATAGAAGTAGAGATAATTATTTTCAAAGAAAAAATATAAGATAGCATCTAGAAGCAATAAGCACCTAAAGTTTATCTGGTCATGCTTCCCTGATCCAATTTTCTCTACACACCAACAGTGATGTGTCAGTTCCAAGTGTGAAACACTGGTTCCAAATACAATACAGCTGCTTGTGTAGTAGGCAATGTGTCGATTCTGAAGACAATGCGCTGGTTCTGAAATTGATGAGCTGGGTTCGCTCCACCCCATGAAGTTAATGCGCTGGTTCTGAATCATGCAAAGGCAAAATTGTGCAGGATCCAATAAGGATGCATAGATTCTGGAAGTAGAAGAACCTTAGGCCTCACTTTCAATGATCTAAGACTGGGGTGGCAGAATCACAGCTCCTAGAGTCCAGATGTAGATGCAGGCAGTTGAAGTCTTTGATATCCCTGAGATTTAGAACAGGCTGCAAGCCAGAAAGCACTTAGAGTAACTCTGGGTTCAAGTGATGCAGGTTCAGTCCTTCCTGTGCTATTGAGCCACTCCAGAAATTCATGTACAGATTACTGGTCACCTCACCAAATTAGGAGAACATAATAATAAAAACGACACCAAAGCGTTCCAAAGTCTGTTGGGTTCAAAGATATACTTCTGGTATTCCGATACATAAAATCCTGCCAGGTTAGGTGTGAATGCACTGTCCATAGATGTACCTGCACAATAGATCCCTTAACATATATATTTTTGTATTGTCTTCCCTATATCCCTCTGCTCCATCCTAGGGGTTGGTCTGCACTGGGATGTTGTTAGCAAGACCTATGATGAAAGATGCCCCTATTAGTGGGTGAAGACATTTTTTTGCAAACTTTGTGTGATACCCTGACCAGATATTGTCTTTTCCTCCTTTTCCTTTTTCATTTGCATTGTTCAGCATCCCGTCCACCGTTTGCAGCGAGGTACCTAAATGAGCGACCTCCCATTCGCGCTTTATGGATGCGGGGGACCCAGAACTGCATACTTCCCAGCAATCTCAAATTGCGTATGGGGCAGTGAATGGTCAACAGTTTTTGTAGATAAATAGGACCTCTTCCTTGAACGATGCGGTGTGTAATGCACATTGTTTTGAACAAAATGCGTTCCCGCATGAAAAGCCAATTAAGGGTCAACAAGGCCTGTTTCCGTGATGTCCTTCTAGACAGATTCAGGACAAGTCGGGCCGCCGCATTTTGAACACATTGGAGCTGTTGAATTCCTTTCTTGTTCAGGCCAATGAGTAGGGAATTCCCGTAGTTCAGATGGGGGGTGATTAGGGCATGTATTAGCATTTTCCTAGAGTTGACGGGAAGGAGGTCAAGGACTTTACGTAAGGTTTTTAAAATGCCATAGCATTTACCTGACAGCCTTCCAATGTGCTGTCCAAAGGAAAGGTTAGTGTGCAAAAGGATGCCTAAATTCTTCACCATCCCTGAGGGGGTAGGTGTAGGTCCCAAATCAGACGGCCACCAGGCCGATGACCAGATAGAGGGAGCTCTCCCGATCACCAGTACCTCGGTCTTATTCCCGTTAAGGCGCAGGCAGTTTTCAATAATCCAATCGGCTAAAGCCATAAGACAAGTGGAAAAGTTGGCTGCCTCCTCGACCTGGCTTAGGGCTAAGGTAATCACTAATTGAGTATCGTCGGCGTATGAAACAAAATCCACCCCGTATGATTCCACAATTCGTGCAAGGGGCTCCATGAAAAGGTTGAATAAGGTAGGGCTCATACTCGAGCCCTGTGGAACCCCGTGCCTTAGCCATCGGGGGGGGGGTAGATTTGAAAGGTGGACATTGTAGTTGGAATCTTGTATCCTTTAAAAATGAGCATATCCACTTATGAGCCGATCCCTCAACTCCAATTTCTGTGAGGCGAGTCAGCATTGTAGTGTGCGACACAGTATCAAACGCCACACTCAGATCCAATAGAACCAAGGCCGCTGTCTGTCCCTCATCCACTTTTTGCCGGAGGATCTCCATAGAGAAAAGAAGGGCCGTTTCTGTTGAATGCCTGGACCTAAAGCGAGATTGTATCGGATGGAGAAACTGACCTTCTTCCATAAATTTCATAAGCTGGATGTTTGCTATTTTTTCCACAACCTTCATACAAAACAGAAGAAGCAAGATGGGTCTGAGATTTTCCAGTTGCGATATGTTGAGGTTTGCTTTCATTTTTACAGGAATAACCTGTCTTTCGAGGTCAACTACAACCCATTATCTGTAGGTAAAGAGTTGGGATTGCCTCTCCCTTGTAAAAATCTCAGTTAAGAATTTGATAACGGCTCTGATGTTAATTTTATCAGTAGCACCCACCTCCAGCCACCTAGACAGCTTATCCATAACCACCAATAAGGACTCAGTATAATTTCCCTCATTAATAGGTCCAACGATGCCAAACTCAACCTCCTCCCAAAACTGTATAGGTATTTCTCAGCAAACCATGGGAGATGTTCCTACCTTCATGCTCTTACCACTCATCTTGCACTGACTACACTCCCTCACCAGTTGCTCAGGTAATATGTCCATCCCAGGCCACCAGTAAACATGCCTAAGCTTTTTCTTTGTCTTACAAATGCCCTAATTTCTCTCATGGACAAGATGTATTGAATTTTCTCTGAATTCATCGGGACAAACCAACCTACTGTATCTCAATAAAATATTGTTGACCACACATAGTTTATCAAACAGGTTTGGAAATACAACAAATCTTTCATCTCTTTTTCAACTGTTGTCCTCAGTCAGAATGGATTTGCAAAAGAGATTAAAAACCTCATCTTTCTCCTTTTCAAGTAGCCAATCGCACACAACCGAATGTAATATTACAAACTTTGATTTTGTCTTCCTTCCATAAAGTAACTTTTTCATCATCCTTATCATCCACGGATGAGGACTGCAGTCAACTGCTAACCTTGGCAGACATTCAGTGACCTTATTGTATATCCAAAGCAGGAAAGAGACTGCCAACTGAAAATCCTAGAGAGCCACCTACCATTTTCAAACCAGAGATGAAATGCAATCCAGACCCTTTCTACCAAAAAAGTATTTCAAATGTTTATGATCACTCTGCACAATAAACTTGACACAACTTGTTGATTTTTTAAATAGATCAATAAACAAAAATAGCTTCCTTTTTCAGTTATGGAATAGCATATTTCTGCTCCTTTCAGGGCCTAAAAGCAAATGGTATGGGGACCGGTTTCACCTCCTGATTTTGTTTTAAAATGGCACCAAGATGCTTCTAACTAGCATCCGTACCTATCAAGCCAGGTAACCCAGAAATTAAACTCTTCAAAGATTGTGGTGAAAACAGGGCAGTTTTAAGGTCCTCAAACGCCTTTTGACAGGCATCAGTCCACAAAAATACCCTTCCTAAGAAGGTTACGAATGTTAACCCTTCGACTAGCAAAATTAGGCACAAACATACAATAAAAGTCAGTCATTCCTAAGAACGCTTGTACCTCTTCCGTTTTAGTAGAATGTAGTCAGTTCAAAATGTTCCTGCTCAAATCCTCTTTGGGTTTACTCCATCCCCTAAGATAATATGTCCTAGGTATAAGATCTCGGGTTGACAAAATGTACACTTACCAAGTGTTATGCCTTTCTTTCAAACATTTTCAGCACTATCCATGACTCTATCGATATGATCAAGCAAATTATTACTAAAAATCAACACATTATCTTGAAAAACTTCAATCCTACAATACCCATTTGTATATTCGCACATAAGTCTTTGAAACACAGATGCAGCTGAACAGGGCCCAAAAGGCATCCTGTTAATGCAGAACACTCCAAAGGAAGTATAAAAGACCTTTGGAGCTTGATGACAGGCAGATGTCATATCGAGAGTGAAAAAAATGTTGGCATTGCACATCAGTGCCACCATCTCCATAATGTTGGCTAGGGGAAACTTGTCCTCTACTACCGCCTTGTTGAGATGCCTAAGATCTACAAATAATCGTATCTCTCCCCAAAGCAGCCACAACTACTAATGCCAGCCCTTGTGAGGCCTCTACAGGTTTAATAATTCCCTATTCTCTAAGCCTATTCCACTAAATTTCCACAGCTCCATGTAGATTTAAGGGAATATTCCAGACTTTGCATCAATAGTTTTGGCGCCATCCTTCCACTTTATATGATGAACCCTCTGATACATCCTACACAATTGGAAAACACCTGTGGAAAGTCCTGCAGAAGCCATTCTGGCATAGTCTCCACCTTTCGTAACTGTACTTGCGGGTTTATATTAAGATCAAGAAAAATCCCAAAATGTTTATGATGTGTCCAACTCAAAACTATGTCCCCTTTGACAGGGACATAAACTCTTCCTGGAGCACAATTTTCTCAAAATTTCTAACTTTGCTTCAAGATAATTAAATCAATAGGTTTACATCCATAGCTCTATAGTGTGGCATCTAGATCATGGAGATCTGCCTCACAGTCAAAATAACAAAAATAGTCTTCATCAGCTAGACAAATTTTTTAAAAACCTAGACGGGCGCACGTTACACCTCTGTTACGTGAGCTCCACTGACTGCCAATTAGGCAGAGAATAATGTTCAAGGGTCTTTGCATCACACACAAAGCCCTGCATGGACAAGCGCCAAGATATATCAAGGAGCGCCTAGTTCCCTATGTCCCCAGTGGGACACTCCGATCGGCAGATGCTACTCTCCTGGTTTGGCCCCGTTTCAGACTATCTGCTATGGGAGGGCGTGATTTTCCAATGCGATTCCAGTGGCCTGGAATAATTTGCCAATGCACCTGGGCTAGGAACCAAACCTCCTACCCTTCAGGAAGATGCTTAAAACCGTGCTCTTCCGGGAGCCTTGGGGTTCGTCCTAATAGCTCCTCGCCCATGATAAAACCAGTATGTTGTTCTGGACAAGCGCTTAGAGACCTCTGGGTGATAAGGCGCTTTATAAATCTAAATAACTAAAAAAAAACATCAGAAACTAGCAATAATCTTGCACCTGAATCCATATTCAGTGAGACTTCAATTCCATTATGTTTAATACCACCCAAAGTATGTTCACATCACACATTTGATACATAATTAACAATTACCTAATTAATATTCTCCTTTACTGAAGAAGATTTACAATATTTGGCAACATGCCTTTTCCTTCCACACAATCTACATATAACAAGGACACTAGGACAACCTTTATGATTAGCTAAATTATTTGGATTACTATACCTATAGCAAGTATTTTTCACTTCAGGTGGATTTTTTTTATTTTACGATAAGAGGTATTAGCATGAATGGATGATATTTAGTATCTGAATTTGTGTGTGTCACACAAAAAATACATAGAGTGCTCTACTTGTTTGACAATAGTTACTACTTTTGTAAGACCAGGATCACATTTAGACCATAACTCTTCTCTTACTTTATCACTTTTACATTGAAGCATACATTGATATCAAACTCTTTCTTTTGTCGCTTTGTGACTCATCATGTTGTTTTGTTTTCCAAAAATATAGACGTTGTAAAATGATGGTTAATTTGGGATATAAATATCTAGTTTCTTAATACTGTTTCAAATTGATTTAAAGTATCACTATCACCATTGCTAACCGATTAAGGTAAATTTTCAAATACCTCTGCACTTAAACAATGCACTTGAATATAAGTTTTCTTTTCATGCAATACCACATACTTTCTTCCATTTGGACTAGGTAGGACGGAATCACCAGCCGATGTTAGAAAGAAAGGAGGAGGAACAAGTTGTATTCTATAGAAAAATAGTAAAAAAAACAAAAAACACAGTTGAAACAAAGGAGGAGGAATGGCAGGTCAAAGAATAGGAATGGAAATGAAAGCAAAAAAAAACAGATAGGATGTAGAAGCAAAAAAAAGCAATGGGATTCTTCACATAAATCTCAAAATAACAATTTACTTATACACAATAATTTACACGAGATCCACAAGTAGGAATCTAACTAAATTAATGTCAGGCATTAACTGTAAATTCAGCAAAGGCAATGATATGAATAGTCCTCTTTCGATTTCCATACTGACAGGAAGTGGCAGAGAAAAGTATGTAAGTCCTTTTTTCTAAGTTTGTAGGACTTGGAATGTACATTTCTGAAGATGACTGGAAGAAGAAAAGTGACGAGGCTCCTGGAAGTTATGCAATGCAACTCTCAAGATGAATTAAGTGTGATCCTTAACCATATCATCTCCCCGTTTTCATCTAAAATATTTAATGTCTTATTTTATTCTAGCCATGTACCTGGCACCCTCCAAATAGGCCAAGTCACACCCATTCTAAAAAAACTTAGGGGAGTACCCGAATGAACTCAATAACCTCAGATCTATCACCAACCTTCCTTTCCTAGACTAAACATTGGAAAAATGTGTCCTGCTACAATGTAACAAACACACAGATGAAGTCAACCTCCACAACACATTCCAATCAGGAAGATTCAGATCTTGTTACATTTAGGAAACTCCTGAAAACATTGCTTTTCAGACAGGCTTACCATTACCCGAGGTTGAAGTTCGATTAGCTACCTAGCACCAAAAGACTGTCTGGTGAACGTGCACTTTATAAATGGTCAGTAACATGGCATAACATTCACAAAAGGCAGCAGCACTGAAACTGCTATGCTCAACATTTCTGATGACATTCACAGATCCTTAGATGAAGGCTGACCCCTACCTCCTAATCCTACTCGATTTATCTGTGGCATTTAATACTCTAAATCACCCTGCTTTACTTCAGACTCTCAAGAACCAGACGGGTATCAGTGACACAATCCTGAGTTGGTTTACATCATATATGCAGCATAGCTCACAACAAATAAAAATCACCAGCTGTTTTTCAAACCTGCACCAGTTTCACAAGGTGTACCTCAAGGATCAATCCTCTCCCCAGCCCTCTTTAATCTCTTCATGGAATTCTCTCAATTATTCTGATCTAAGCAGGGGTCAAATATCGCTTATTTGATGACAATACTCAATTCTACTATAAAATCAAATCACCCAATGAAATTTGGCATCTGAATTCCACACTAAATATGATACAAACGTGTCTCAAAAATAATTACCTGAAGCTCAATCCCCAAAAAACACAACTGCTACTCTTCTCCCTTAAAAACAAACCTTTACCGATTCAAGAATGGTTCAAGAATCTGGATGCTCTAAACTGTTCTCGCTCAATATTGATCTCCTTAAAGTCCTTGGGTATCACCCTACACAAAAACATGTCAACGAAAGAGTACATCAATAACTCATCCAAAGGAGCTCTCTAAACACTGAAACATCTCAAGAAAATCAAACTGTTCATTTCCCTGATGATCTTAAAATTGTAGCACAATCACTAGTACTTTCAAAACTTGACTACAGCAATACCATCATTACAAGAACACCCGAAAAGACACCCCGCACCCTAATACCAGTCATCAATGCTGCTGCTAGGCTCCTCACAGGTACTAAATGGTTTGATCACATCTCACCCGCCCACAAGAGTCTTAATTGACATTAAATGAAGATGTTTATTCAAGACAGCTTATATCACTCACAAAGCCCTTCATACAAAGCAAACCAAATATGTTGAAACCAAACTTTCCAGAGCAGGAAGAGGACAGCACTTAGAAGCTCCAACTCCCTTCTTCTCATGCCTTCTTATATGTAGAAGAATTCCTCCCAGGCATGCTCTTTCTCAGGCAATCCTAGTATGGTTATTGAACTCGCTCCCAAAAGTTCTCCGCTGCGACTCCTCCTTCTCATGCTTCAAACAGGACCTCACATCTCTGCTGCTCAACAACTATTTAAAGAGACGCACAAACTGAAATATGGTTCACTACCCACTTCCACCTGATCCTCCAAGGCAGTTCTGGCTCATTCATTCTCCCATCTGTCTCAATGACCTTACCTTAAGATGTACTGATATATATTCTTGGTGACTATATTATACTACCTGAATGATTTGTGTTTTTGTTTTACCCTTTTTATGACTGACATGACCCACCCTAATTCCCTCATGTTCATTTCAAGTGAACCTATTCTTATAGGCATGTAAAGCGCTCTGATACCTTCTGGTCTTGTTATTGCTACATAAAACTCAAAATAATAAACAAATACATAGATATAGTAATCTAGATCTGCATGAGTGAAGCGAGAAGGCATAAGCTGTTGCAAAGCACGTTGGAGTCCAGGACCATAAAAGAGCATGGCCACATTTCGGCCAACTGTGGTTCAGTAGAGTAGAGCGTATTGGAGTCCAAGCGCACAATGATGCTCGAGGACAGAAGAGCGGTACAAAAGGGGGTGGTGATGGACGGAGCATCTGAATCAATCAAACACTCACACCCAGTCAAAAGATCTGGATTTAATCCATCACCGTTCTTTAGCCCACTCTGCCACCCCAGTTCAGACATGGCTATATGCAAATCAGTCTGACCCTGTGCCGCATGGGAACAGTCCAGCCCGAACTGCCAAGCCATGTCTTCCCTGGACCAGAAACAAGCTTCCGAGGACTGGTTTCTGGCATTCCAGCCGTCTTCAGCCCGGCTTGCTTGAATCCAGTGGCAAAGTGAGCAAGGGACTCACGTCTGAGCATACCCTGCCACAATTATGGCGGCCAAAAGCCGTACAAAAGGGGGTGGTGATGGACGGAGCATCTGAATCAATCAAACACTAACACCCAGTCAAAAGATCTGGGTTTAATCCATCACCGTTCTTTAGCCCACTCTGCCACCCCAGTTCAGACATGGCTATATGCAAATCAGTCTGACCCTGTGCCGCATGGGAACAGTCCAGCCCGAACTGCCAAGCCATGTCTTTCCTGGACCAGAAACAAGCTTCCGAGGACTGGTTTCTGGCATTCCAGCCGTCTTCAGCCCGGCTTGCTTGAATCCAGTGGCAAAGTGAGCAAAGGACTCACGTCTGAGCATACCCTGCCACACCTATGGTGGCCAAAAGCGGTACAAGAGGGGGTGGTGATGGACGTAGCATCTGAATTAATCAAACACTCACACCCAGTCAAAAGATCTGGGTTTAATCCATCACTGTTCTTTAGCCCACTCTGCCACCCCAGTGTAGACATGGCTAGGACAGAAGAGCAGTACTAATGTATATAAGTGCACCAAAACTAATGACGTAGAAAAAAAATTAGCATGTAGTGAGAAATCCCTGTAGAAGTAGTCAAACCGGCAAAACAAGGCTAGATTAATAGCAGTGAATTCAGGCTAACACGTTAAGGAGGTATTGAGACCAATATCATGATGGATATAGGAAACAAATGCCGCACAGGATATCACTGGTAACATGACAAAGGTTCAAGGTAGCAATAAAAAGTAGCTTGAGAGAAACCCCTACAGGGAGTATCATCATGAAAGATAACTGCAATTGAAGTGTTGATGTTTCTTTCTAGGTGCTTTGGGTGATGAGCTGGTCATCACCAATGTGGAAGCCATGAACATCGGCGCTGACCCTAAGAGAAGATTAATGCTGTTAGGGTTTCTACATGCAGTGTGCCTAAGATAAGGAAAAGGTAGTATGACATTTGCTCCAGAAACATGGAGAATCTGGCAAGTGGGAGGAAGGAAGCTGTTGGCCCTGTTGGGTGTGTGTATTTATATAAAACATGTAAAACAGTTTTTAAACAATAAGTAACTATATTAACAGTTTACCATCATATTTCAGTAACTGTTTTCAATTCTCAATTGCAATATATTATGCAATATGTTTTTACTTCTATATAGAAATGCATTATGGGATTTATAGTCCATTGCATGTCTTATAAAATTTAAGGTTCAATAGTATTTGATATTAGAGAATATGAGTCTGTAAAAAAACATATATATATAATGCTTAATATGCCCATATGGCTGATAACTATAATTTGGAACATATCATATTACATATTTTCTCTACAGATATAGAATCAAGCATTTCAAAGAATCATGAAGAATAAAATCTCGAAGAAGTAGAGGATCAGGAAATGTACTAGTTCTGTGAAGTTTAATGTCCAGTGTAGGCTGCAGTACTCTTTGAACTGTGAACACTGTTTATAATGTCTAAAACTGTTTTCCTCCCTTCTTTAAGGACACTTCCAAGCAGTGTCACAAGCTCACTTTCACCATTACTACAAACCTCAGGGCTTGTCACTGACCCCCACGCTTTTGAACATCTATGTGCTTCCTTAAACCATGCTTATTTCTTTTTTTAATCTTCTCTTTTATGCTTATGATGGTAACATCCAATTGATTCACCATCTTGATGGATACATTGATTTCTTAGAGAACCAGTTCAAGAATTGTCTCTGCGTAGTTGCCAAAAGAAAATCTTTAAACAACCTTAGTTTAGGTACGCATAAAACAGAGCCTTTTGTTTACCCCAATCCTTATTGGTCCATGGCACGGCACTCATCCCTTATTCTTTCGTTCTGAAACTGGGGTTTATAATTTTTTCAATAGGTCTTTTTATTAAAATCTTCGACAAAAATTGACCATATTAATTCAAGAGCAAGAGACAAGACATATACTGGATTTCTGACTTTAGGTCACAGAGAATCAGGTTGATTTGTACAATATATAACAATCAACGGGTATCAAGAGTCTCAGCGTCATGCAGGGTGTTGGTGGACTCCATATATTCCCTCTATATTGGTTCCAATTTCCCCATATCCCGTTCTACTTCCTGGGGCACCCACTTGCCACATAAACTGATTTCTCCCAAAACATGCACCAATCTAAGTCTTCTTCCCATTTTCCTAGTATGGGCGTTTGATGGGCCCCCCAGTGCTGTGCAATGTTCCTTTTCGCAATCATTTGTGCCAAAGTTGCCCACAGTTTGGTGTAAGAGGTGAGGTCCATGGGTTCCCAGATATTTAGGAGGCATCTGCACGCTTCGGGCTGCAGGTTGATGGGTAGGTACCTCCTGTAACGTATGATGTATGGCTGTGTACACAATCCCACAAGATATCTGTGAAAGTGCCAACCGCCCCACACCCAGGTCTGCACTCCCCACTATATACTCTGCCGATGCGGACCATGCAAATCGTATGTAGAAATTTGAGCTAAGCATAGTCTAGTCTGGACCGCCACCACCTTCGGAGAGGAGACTGCCTCTCGCCAGTTCTCCTCATCCAGTTCTAGGCCGTTTCTTACCCATTTCTCCCTAAGCAATTGTAGTGGATCCTCCATATTGTTTATTCATTTTTTGTAAATCAGGGAGATTTCTTTTCAGGAAGGTGTCCATCGAGTAGCCTATCCTCCAAGTGGGAGGCTACCAGAAGTGGGGACTTGCTAGTGATGTTAGTGTGCAAGGCATGCCTAATTTGGAGATACTGATAATGCTCAGTAGCGGCCAGACTATATTGCTGTTGAAGGGAGGCAAAAGGAAGAATTATGCCATATACCCAGAGATCTTTGATCCGGGAGATACCGCTAAGGTCCCACTTATCAAAGCCCCTCGATCGCCACAGCCATCCCAGCCTCTCGGAGTTCCACAGCGGAGTTGCCAGGGTGAGTCTATAGTCCCATCCCAGCTATCTGTTAGCCATGTGCCAGTAAGGGGTTATCTACGGGGACTAGCATAAAGCGCTCTACTGTATTCCATCCCTGGGAGGAGCCATCTGTCCATGGCATACCCGGGATCATCCTGACGACCATACACCCCTTGGTTGATGGCCGCCAAATGGTCGCCCAATAGTACTTTTTGATATCTGGGAGACTAATGACCCATTGTACCAATTGAGAGTCAACTTGGTTAGGGCTATTTGAGGCTTACCATTCCATAAAAGGTCTCTTTGGAGACTCTCAAATTCTTTGAAATAGGATGTGGGAACCAGATCCATTGAATTCTGGAGGACGTATAGGAAGCGGGGCAGTGCCATAATTTTTAAAAGGACAGCTTTACCCATTAATGAAAGGGGCAGAGACTTCCAGCGTTTCATGTCCCTTTTCAGTCTCTGTATTGGTGGTAATAAGTTGCGTGCGAACTGGAGCTCAGAGCTCAGCGTGATAAATATGCTGAGGTAGCAGAAACTATCTGACGCATTTTTGTAATGCGCTGTCTCTCGGAAGGCTCTCCCTGTAAGACATAAACCACGGACTTAGACCAGTTTATGGTGAAAACGGAATACCTCCCAAACACTGCAAGAATATTCAGGAGGCCAATCAGAGAGGCTCTTGGGGGGGGGGGGTCAGATATAGCAGAATATCATCTGTGTATGATGATATCTTGTCTTCCCAACTCAGAGACCAGCGCATACCATGAATCACTTGGTCTCTGCGGATCCAGGCCGCCAGGGGCTCCAGGGCTAAGGCAAAAAGAAGTGTAGATAGAGGGCACCCCTGGCATGTGCCTAGGCTTTGTTGAAAAACTGTCGACTTGCAGTTGTTGACAACTGCCTGAACCATGGGACTGGAGTATAACAGTCAGACCCAGCTTTTGAAGGAGGGACCGAATCCCAATTTGTCGAGCACAGCGAATAGTTATGGCCATTCTAAAATATCAAAAGCAATGGTGGCGTCCAGGGACACCAACACGGTGGGTTCTAGTATAGTTGTTGTTCTGCCAAGAATGCCATGTCATTTGCATAGATTTAAGGCAGTATTCAGATGAGGCATGAAACCTGACTCATCGGGGTGTACTTGGGTGTCAATCACTTTTATCAAGCGAGTAGCCAATAGTTTTACCAGGATCTTGGGCTCTGCGCTGAATAGCGATGTTGGCTTATAGGATGCACAGCTGGTTTTGGGTTTACCTTCCTTATGGATGACCACAATGTTTGTAATCCTTTGATCAAGGGGAAGCATCCCCGTATCTCTGCTATCTATGAACATCGAACGGAGGTATGAGGCTATCTTTTCCGGTCTCAATTTGTACAATTCGATTGGTATGTCATTGGGACCCAATGCCTTCCCGGATTGTACCCCCTCATATCTCCTGTGCCACCTCGTCATCCGTAAAGGCGGGCTCGATATACTCACTATTGTCATCCGAGAAGTTGGGGAGCCTGATGTCACAGAGAAGTGCTGTATTGTCTACTTCTGTGTATTTCCTAGGCGTATGGTAAATCGTCTGGTAGTAATCAGCAAAGTGGTTGGCAATTTCCTGCGGGTCAGTTATAGGATCGGTGCCCTCGATTTGTAACTCAGGTACCAGTCGGGCAGCCCATTCCTTTCTATCCAGCCATGCAATTAACTTCCCTGCCTTGTCTCTAAGTTCGTAAATTCTGCTCTGCCTGTCCCTACTCTGTGCCCTGGCTCTGTCCGTTGCTATGCTTTGGAAGTCCTCTTGTTTCAAATTAAGGAGATGTAATTTTTCGGGTATCACAGCCTGCTCTAAGTCGTCTTCTACTATGAGTATGTTGTCTTCTGCTCACACTAAGTCCTTCTGTTTGTCTTTTTTCTTGCCCGTGATCAGGGAAAGGGCTTCTCCACGGATAACAGACTTGTAGGCTTTCCATAATGTCTGTGCTGAATCTACAGTCCCTTTGTTGTCTTGAAAGTAATTATCTGTGGCTTGTGCTAATTTCTTTTGAGTTTCCGGGTCACGTAGGTTCCATGCGTTAATTGAAGCTACTCTTTCAGCACTCATTTGGCCAAGGACCATCTTCATCCATACCGGGGAGTGATCCGAGATGCCTCTACCCAGGTTTTGCATCTCCCAGATATTGAGTACCTGTGCCGCCGGGACTAGGATATAATCAATCCGAGATAGACTATGATGGGCTCCTGACAAGGAGGTATATTGGGTCCTATCTGGATTACATGCCCTCCAGCCGTTCACCAGTCCCATAGACTCAAGGAACTCCGGCAACCACCTCTGTGTAGGTCTTATGTCTTGCGGTGGAGAATGATCAAGCACTCTGTACACCACTGCGTTGAAGTCCCTTCCAATCATTAGGAGGCCTAATGGGATTGACAATAGTATGGCAACCAGGTATTTGAATGCGTCACTCTGGAGGCCGGGGAGAACGCACACTTAGACAAATGTAGCTGTCTTACCCTCCCACAAACCTGAGACACCTATGTATCTGCCCCGTTTGTCGAACCATAAGGATTCCACAGTGAAGGGGATCGATTTTTTGATACGTATGCCCCCTCCCTGCGACCAGGTGGTGAAGCCTGCGTGTGCCACCAATCTATATCCTCTCTTGTTCATTGCCTGGCATGTGTTCCCAATAAGATAAGTTTCCTGTTGGAGGAAACCATCTGGGGCCTGAGGCCTGATGCACTGGAGGACCTTGCCATGTTTAATCTTGTCCCCAAGTCCATTTACATTCCAGCTGAGGACTCAAACCCCTATATCCCACTGTGTACTCATCTGTACTGGTGCATAACAACCGCTCCTGCTCCGTATCACATGCTGGTGGCGTTGAAAAAACAAACTCTACATACATTTCAAACCTTAACAATGTAAACCTCCCCCTCCCTGCAACCTGCACTCCGGGCCTCAAACTGCCGATGATCCCTACAAAATTACTAAAAGTAGAAAAGTGGGGTATGTAGTGCCCTCCATCCCTAACCCCAACCACTAGTGATAAAGTAGTGCAATCTCCCACTTACGATTCTTTTTTTCCGGACACAGTACTCCAAAGGAAAGCTCCTAGAGTTCACAGAAATGATCATCAACTCACCCGGCCTTAGTCCGGATGCCTTGTTAAAGTTACATTTCCATATATCCCCACATCAATTGTACACCTATCACAAGTCTGCCCCCCTCCAAACCTCATTACCCAAGTGCCCCATGAAATGATGATCAACGATTCTCCAGTAAGTCCGCTGCCACCTCTAAGTTCTCAAAAAACCAGGCCTTTCTGTCCACTTCCACCCGAAGCCAGGCTGGGAACAGCATGTCATATTTGTATCCTTTGAGCCTCAGCGCCTTCTTAATCCCCAAAAAGGAGCGTATTTGCCTCTGCACCAACTGGCTGAAGTCTGGAAAGAAAGTTATCTCCGCATTTTCGTATTATAGGGGTGGTCCCGTCCGGGAATGCTGGATTATCAAATCTCGATCACGGAAATTGAGAACCCTAGCTAGGATCAGCCGAGGGAGGGCCCCAGGTTTCGGCCGCCCCCCTGGGACTCCATGGGCCCTCTCAATGACAAAGAACTTCAGTGTCCCCTGGACTGCAGGTGTTTTAGGAAGAGATCTGTGGCCTGCCCCTCCGATTGTTCCAGGACACCCAAGATTCGCACGTTGTTGCGTCAAAGGCGCCATTTGTATTCATACAGCTTAGTTTCAGCAAATTTCCGGAACTGTTGTCATTCTTTAATATCTGTCTGTAGCTAGGAGGCATCTTCTACCAGACTTGCGGTGTTGAGTTTCATTTGTTTGATCCGTTCATTATTTTTGTTTAGGTTCACCCGGATTAGGTTGACCACTACTGCGATGGCGTTCCTCTTGTGCTCCAGCAAAGACTTGATTCTGGAGATTGCTTCTAGGACATCCTTAAGCAATGGATCTGGGTCCACCTCTCCTGGCGCTCCTCCGCCCCTGGAAGAAGGTTCACGTATCAATGATTTTGGTAGAGTGTACCTGTCCAAACAGGTCTGCTGCCCAAGTTTGCTGCCTCTAATAGATGACATTGTGCGTTGGTTGGGGTCCCATGCCCCTCAATGATATAACCCCCTCGGCGGCAGGACTACTGGGCGGTGCCAAGCACTAAATGCAGACTTGCCTCTTCACCTAGTCCCGCCGGCTACCTCCCTGGATATGGTTGCATAGTCAGAAGGAGGGGAGGCGGGCCTTGACAGCTATGGCATGTGACCCACTCCAAGGCTGCGGTCTGGATGAGCTGATCAGTACTCCGGTATGATGGAGCCAGAGGTATGATAGTTATTTATGCGGCGCAATGAGGGGGAGCAACGATGCCTGCTGCCTGACTGGGTGATTGTCAGTGTTCCCCGGGTGAAATTGGGCTGTACACCTATTCACTCCCTGTGCCCGTGGATCAGCAGATCAGAGCAGCTCCTGTAGGAGCCACAGCAGTCCCAACACTGTATATGCACTACTAAGAGGCAGCAGTGGAAACCCAATAGCAGACCTCACTGCGCGCCTTCCTGCAGCTGGTATTATAGCGCGGTGAGCGCCATGGACCTTGTCAGGTCTGCTCAAAGCCCCCGCATCCACATACCCCGATCTGTGCACTCCGCTGTGAGCCTCGGTGGGCGCAACTTCCCGGCCAACGATCAGGGCGAAAGTCCCAAGGCCACAGCGCAGGCAGAGGCCTCCATGCCGCACCTCCGCTCCTCACAGGGTCACTGCTCTCCAAATAGCCATGGCCGATAGCTGCAAACCCGCCATCTCTCACACGGCCTGCCACAGTTCTCCTTGACCCCACCCCTGTAGAGAAAAGGTGAGGGGTGGGGGAAAAGCAGGCCAATATGTTCAGAAGCTCAGGGCGTTGCCTCCCCTCCAACTCCAGGCAAGTCCCCAAATCTCTGCACACCACTCAGGACTTCATGGGGTTTATATTGATAACAAACTTACTTTGGTGCTCGTATTAATAATCTCTTTTCCACATGCTGTTTCATGTTAATGGTGAGCAGGAAAATCCTCCCATTAATCCCCACTTCCTCCGGCAAAATTGTGGTCAAGATTCTATTATTTCTAAGTTAGAGTATCGCAATGCTTTATTCCTAGGCATACCCAACTACCTTCTTTAAAAGCTGCATATCTTTCAATTTGGTGTAACTCACTGCATCCTTAGACTCAGTAGGGAAGTTGAATGCCCTTTGCTTCTGTCACAAGGCTTAACTCTGCCTGACCCCTGACAGTTGCATGATCTCACTCTTCTCTTCTTCCATTCTTTGACAGAGTCTACGCCCCACCAGTCTGCACCCTGTGAACATTCCCAAATTCAGGGAAACTTGTATAGTTTGTCACTCCATCTCAGTTTTTGCCTTTGAAGCTTGGAATGCCTTTCTACTGGGCATCCATGCTGAAATGTGTCTACTTTCTTTACACAAGTTTCTCAAAATCTACCATTCACTTTTATGATTCTGCTGCTGCACAGTTTCCTTAGTTCCATTAGAGCCCTTTTGGGGTATTTGTGTGATTTACATTATCAAATCATATTAAATCAGGGGGCGTGGCTTGAGCGCCGCACAAGATGGCGGCTTAGCGGCGGAGCTCCGCTTTCCGAATGCCGAGACCGGCAATTTTTACCTGTTTACATCAGTGATTTCTGGACGCTGAACCAAGCATCTTTTTTGGGAATATGAGGTGAGCTAGACGCTCTACTCCTTGACACTAACTTTTGCGGATATGCTGTAAATTTTATCGCAAGGCGAGCCGTTTTCAGTTCGGCCGCCATTTAGTTTTTTCCTCATTACGCGCTACTCTCAGTTCTATCAGCGCAATGCTTTTACTTCAGCTTATTTCCATCCCTTCTGCCGTCTGCCTCCTTCTTCTGTCATAATATGGAACCTTTTCAGTGACTTTTTTATCCAGCGGTGATGTTTTCCTCACTTCATGTTCTCTACTGACCGCCATTTTGTCGTCTGACGGGACTTACTTTCACTCGTCATTTGAAGTACGACTCACCTTGCTGACTGTTCGAGACCACTTTTCTCATCAGAACTTTCGTAACGAAGGTAACTCTGCTACTGGTTTCAAGTGTCTATATGGGGAAGTTGCATATCTTAAACTTTCTTCATCTGTCAAATCTCGTTCTCCCTCAGACTCTGATTTGCTTTCTCCCGACATGGAGGAAAATTCTTCTCACAAATCAGACTTGATTTCTGGGGCAATCCCTAAATGGTTTCTTCAAGCAAGCTACCACAATCTGCATCGACGAAACGTCTGAAGAAAGATCCTCCTTCCCCTGGCAGCGCTTTGCATTCCGCTTCAATGGATCTTATTCTTGAAGAAATTAGAGCGCTGAAACCTTTCCTGGCTGAAACCACAAAGACTCTACAGTTCCTTCATGATAGGTGGTCCTCTTTGGAATCTCATGTTCTTCTGGTGGAACAGTGGAAGGAGTCCCTTCAGACCTCCTGTTCGCGTATCAATGCTTTGGAAAAAGATGTATCGCTTTTGAGGAGGCAGACGGAGGAGTTGGAAAACCGAAATCGCAGGAACAACCTCCGAATTTACGGACTTCCAGAACATATTGAGGGATCTAATCCTACTATATTCTTTCAGTCCTTTTTGCCTAAAATTTTGGATCTCCCTTCTACCACCACTTTCAACATTCAAAGAGCGCATAGACTGGGTCCCAAAATCTCTACCAAGCCTGTGGTGTCATTATGCTGTTTCTGCAATACACCGACCTTCTTCAGGTTTTACCAGCTGCCAAATCTAAAAAACAAATTATCTATGAAGGTCACCGTCTGAATCTTTCTCAGGATGTGGCTAAAATGACAGCGGATCGTCGGAAACAATTCTTGCATTTGCGTCCTCAATTACGAGCTCTTACTGCCAGGTTTGGCTTGCTTCACCCCTGTGTCTTCAAGGTGACATTTAAGGACAAGACCACGACATTTGAAGATCCGCTTGTCCTGCAAGAATTCCTTCGTCAACAGGGAGCTGATGTCATGGACACTGCAAGAGCTGTTTAATCCTCTAATTTGAGCTGTTATTCTTGTTTCTAGTCTTTTGTAGTTCCCATTATGTCACTGTTATATTCCCTGTTTTTCTCCTGTCTTCTAAAGTCTCGTCCTGCTTTAACTTCTTTGTATTTTCTCCTTTTTTCCACAGATATGGCTTTTTCTGTGCATCCCAATGTTTTCTCACGCTGTCCTACTTGCTGGATTTTTCGGTTGTTCGATGCCATCGGTCTTGTTGTTGATCTCGTCATCCTCTGGCGCCGCCACCACCATTATTCGTTTGTTTCTGTCGGTATGTTTTTCAGATGTCTTTTCCTGTTCTTTTCTGTCCACTTTCTATTCCTCTTCTATATCTTTCTCCCCCTCTTGTATCTATCTCATTTTCTCTTTTCTTTGGACTTCACCTTATCTCTTAAACCTTCTCTTCGTGTTAATTGGTATGCTTTGGCCTCTCTTCTTCCTATTTTCCTTCATTCTGCTCCTTTTTTTTACCTTCCTTAACTTCTTGATATCATTACTTTCTCATTTTAATTCCGGGTAGTTACTTGGAATGTTAAAGGTTTAAATAACCCTAATAAACGACAACGAGTTTTGACACATCTTGCTAGACTTAAATCTGATGTGGCCATTCTTCAAGAATCCCATCTTTCGGAACATGAGGCTTTGAAGCTCAAACGTTGCTGGGTGGGTCATGTTTTTCACTCCCTGGCTTTGGGTAAGAAAAATGGTGTTGTGATTTTATGTCATAAAAAGTTAAATGTTTCTATGGTTTCTCAAGAATGTGATGTGGAGGGACGTTGGGTACTTGTTAAACTAACTATTGATAGAATACCTATTGCTATTTTCAATGTTTATGCCCCAACTGGTGTTGACAAATCATTTTGGCCTGCCATTTCAGTTAAGTTAGCCTCTATTGATGAGAAATATATTATTTTTGGTGGTGACTGCAACCAGATTTTTGACCCCATCATAGACAGAAACTCCAAGGTCAAGTTTATTCTCTCCAAAATGCACTCCCAATTTACAACCTCTATCCACAATAACTGGTTGATATCTGGAGACTTTGCAATCCTGATCTTAGAGAATACACTTTCTACTCCCCATCTCATCACTCCCAATCCCGTATTGATTACCTTTTCCTTAGTAAACCCTTAGCTCAACTTGCCCTTCATTCAGATATTGGCTCCATTTTAATTTCCAACCATGCACCTGTTTTTGTTGACATCGATCTCATTCCCTTTTCCTCTCATTCTGGCCTTTGGAGATTTAATAATTCCTTGCTCCTTGACCCTACCTTTTGCTCTAAATTTAATGATTTTGCTGTTGAATTTTTTACACTTAATCAGGTTTCGGATTCCCCCTTTGTGTTGGTTTGGGATTCCTTTAAGGTTGCAGCTAGAGGTTTTATTATTGATTTTGTTTCCCAGAAGAAAAAACAATCAATTTCCAAGTCAGTCCAACTTTTGACCAATATTAAGAAACTGGAATACACTTACTATATCTCTGGTACTGAGTCCTCTCTCAAAGAGCTTATCGACGCTAAATTTGCTTTCAATAAATTCACTACTACTGCTGCCTCCAACACTCTCCTGAAATGTAACTTTCGTTATTATGGTGGTCAAAATAAAATGGGGAAGTTGTTGGCTAACTATCTTAAGAAACGCAAAGATAGGACAAGATTGATTCTATCCAGGGTCCCGCTGGTACATCTTGGTTCAAAGATAAAGACATACTGAACGAATTTGTCTCATTTTATGAAAAATTGTACACCCCTGAATCTTGTCCAGATCCGGATGATCTCCTCTCTTATTTTCAGGACATTCCTTCTCCTGTTTCTTCTCATATAGATTTTCATGCACTTGATTCTGATATTTCCCTCACTGAAATTTTGCATGTTGTCTCAGTCTTGCATCATGGCAAAGCACCTGGCCCTGATGGTTTCACTATTATCTATCGTGTTTTCTTCAATATATTAAGTAAAGCCCCCTCACTCTCCTATCCCCTAGCGGCTATTTCCCTTGACGCCGAGAAAGCTTTTAATAGGATTGGGTGGGATTTTATGTTTCAAGCTCTCACTTGGGTAGGTTTTTCCCCTAAATTTATTTCTCTTATCTCTTTACTTTATTTGAGTCCCCATGCACCCATTTTTGCCAACGGTATGATTTCAGATTAATTCCCATTACAACGAGGTGCAAGGCAGGGCTGCCCTTTATCCCTTTTATTATTTGTTTTAGCTTTAGAGCCCTTCTTGACGAAAATTAGACTTGATGAGAATATTTCCGGTTTCCATTTTGGTCCCCAGCAAGTTAAGTTATCAGTTTATGCTGATGATATTCTTCTGTATTGTTCTAACCCACAATCTTCTCTTCCTTTCTTCTTAAATCAAGTCTCCTCTTTTTCTAAAGTTTCCGGTTATCGTCTTAACATTGATAAATGCAAAATCTTACCTTTAAATCCTCATTGCCAAAAACATCTCTTTGATTGTTCGGGTTTCTCTTGGCAACCGTCAAAAATTAAATACTTAGGGGTCTGGTTTGCTCCTCGCTTATCAGACACTCTTAAACTTAACTTTGAATATCTCACAAAAAAATTTACCTCAGCCATTGATCATTGGAATCCTCTTTTTCTCTCCTGGTGGGGTCGCCTGGACTCTAATAAAATGATGTTGGCTCCCCTTGTGCTTTATACGATTTCGAAGATCCCTATTCAAATTCCTGCTTACTATTTCAAATCAATAGACTCCCTTTTACTAAAGTTTTTGTGGAAAGGTAAAAAATCTCGGATTTCTATCGCGGTTTTGAAAAAAGATAAATCGGCGGGAGGTATTACATTTCCGGATTTTAAAAATTACCATAGAGCTTTCTCTCTGAAACAAGCTCTGCGTTGGCTTTCCCTTGATCTCCCCTTTTACCCTCCTCTTTGGCTTAAATTGGAATCCTCCTTCCTCTCTCCTTTTAGCTTTCACGAGATACTTTCTTTCTCTACTAATGTGGCTTCTCTCCGCTCACCTGTTATCACTCACTCTCGAAACCTTCTTACTCCGTACTTACTCTCGTCTTATCCTTCTTTCTCCTCTATTCACGTCCAACCTATTTGGTATAATCAACACCTTAAGATTCATAATCGCTCTATTTTTTGGAAATCCTGGCATTCTCGTGGCCTCAAATGGATTTCTCAACTTGTCTCATCCAATCAACCCCTCCCTTTTCTAGACCTCCAGACTCAATTCTCGTTGCCTACCTCTTCTCGTACACATTACAATTCTCTCCTTCCCATTCTTACTCAATACCTAAATTCTCTTCCTAATACTAATGATATTCCTGTAACATTCGTTCCCATATCTAATGCACTAAAACACTCACCCTCAGCCTCTTTTCTCTATAAGTCAATTCATTATCCAGTTGATAGAGTTAAATCTAAAATTGAGTTGGCTTGAGAAAAAGATCTTTCTCAAAACTGGCCAATCCCCGTTTGGGATAAAATTTGGTTAAAAATAAATCATACTTCTAGAGCTGCTAACACCACTCAAACCTTATTTTTCATTTATAATCGTATTTTATTTACTCCACTTTCCCTTTCGTCCTTTTCCCCAGACACTCCCGCTTCTTGTTGGTCATGTCCTTGGCATTTAGTTTGGTCCCAGTTCCAGAAATTTTTTAAATTGCAGTCCCCTTTTTCCATTCCTAATATTTTTCTGGGTTCACTTTCCCCTATTTTTGCTTTTTGCTCACAACAATATAAATTGATCGATCTTTTGGTAGCTATTGCTTTTCATCATATTACCTCTAACTGGAAACAGGCCACTGATGTCTCCTTCCGTGGCAGTCAAACATGATCTGTTATGGCTTCCCCTTACCAATTATCTATCCTTGGTTGCTTCTTCTCCACCTCCTCCCAGAGTTCAAACTGTTGACGTCCAAAAACCACCATGAACTTTTACACTTGCCTTATTGCATTGTATATTGCTTATTCGATTTACCATCTATGTTTCTAATTATTTGCATTACTTTGTATTTGCTCTACTTCTTTACCATTGTTATTTTATTTAATTCTTATTTATAATGCCTATATTGTACAGATTATATTTTTTCTTGTTTTTGTAACCTTTGATTGTTTCTTCCTTTTCTGTCTTTGATTCTTTTCACTCAATAAATTCAAACTTTAAAAAAAAATCATATTAAATCAGTATTCATTTGCACCATACACACATTGGACTGAGAGATTATTTCTTCAGGAAACACTATGGTTGCTCTGAATTTTTAAAACATTTGAATTGACACATCACAGAGAAAACAGCTTTGCAGTGCAGGAAACCCACTATTATACAGTAGCTAAGCCACCTCTAGCTGCACCTTGTTAGCATAAAGAACTGTGGGGCATATTATCAAGGGATTTATCTCTGCTTTTTTGGCTTTAAAAGCCAAGAAAGCAGAGATAAAATTATCTCCCTATCAGCAACAGGGTGCTAACACGCAAATTTGCATGTTAGCACCCTTTTTCTCTATGCTATCCCTTGCATCTCTAATGAGATGCAAAGTAGGCGTTCTAGAGAAAAATAATAGGAGAAATGTTGTTAAGCGACATTTCTCCTATTATCAAGGATATCGCTAACCCTGTTAGTGATAAAAAAAGCAGGGCTAACTGCGGTTAGCACTGCTTTTTTTTACACATGGTATTTTCCTGATTTAGTCATGATATCCTATGGAAGGAGGATATCATGCTTAGTTTGTGAGCCCCTATCATCAAGCAAATGCCAAACTTTGAGAGATTATCATTGGTTTTCCAGCGATAATCTCTCATTTGGCAGTTAGCGTGAGGATTTTTATCATTTCTGAGATGAATGTTGCTAATAGCAAGTTATCTCAGCGATAATTTCCGGCGATGCTTAGCAAAAAAAAAATTGTTGCAAAGCCTAGTTAGCGATAAATATCTCTACTCGTTGGTAATATGCCCCTGTGTGCCTAATGTATGAATGTAGGACAAAGAAAATATCAAGGAAATGTATGTCCCTAGAGTGAACAATAGTCAAAAGCTGTTTGTCACTGTTTAAGCCAAAAGCTGTTTGTCACTGTGTAAGCCGAAAGCTATTTGTCACTGTGTAATACAAACTACTTTCTCCATGAACTGTCTTGATTGTAAATAAAAAGTGATTTGCACAAATTTCCTGAGAAAAAAGACGGAAGCATAAATCAAAGTTCCTTTGACTTGCTATTAAAAATGTAATTTAGTGTTGACATCAACCTTTTTTTATATAAATGCAGTGGAAAAGCATCTTTTAAGTAGATTGTGTTGTTCAGTCTAGGATTTAAACTACAAACACAAATCGTGATCTTTCTCTACCATTAAAAATTGGTAAAATAGCCATGTACATTTTTTAAAATCGGAGCAACCCTTCTGCTTTTATCACTGGCCCTTCAAACAGCAAGATTCTAAAACATAAAGGCAGTTGTGATAGAACTCAAAGAAAACAGCACATAACTTTTCACATGTCTTGCCCTTCAGTAAGATTAACTTCAATAGGGCACCTTAGCATTATGGTGCATATGTCCAATCCAATCTTTATCTTTATTTGCTTTCTTGCACAAAAAACATTAAATACAAATAAGAGCTTCCCCGGATAGAACACGTACCCAAAAAAATAGTAAACAAGACCATGTATAGAAGACAAGATACAAAGAACACCAGTCCCACACAGACAAAACCAGATAAGGAAAAATAGCGTTGTTTAAAAGGACTAATCTCAACCACTATAAACAGTTAATGAACAAGTAGAATGTACAAAACATGATAAAGTACATCATATCATGGATGGTGTGTTAAAAACGCGCTAATTAAACATAACTAGATCTAAGCCTCAAAACCAACCTACACTCCTATAAATAATTATTAAAACTGAGAAAAATAACTATTTTGTGGCACAAATAGAAGTAGCTATGAATCCATCTATGAAATTATTTGTAACTGTTAAAAAATCAATACTTCCTGAATCAAAGAACCCTGATATCAGTCAACAATTTTGCAACAATTTAGCATGACAAGGTCAAGTCAGCCTACAATTCTTTCCTAGATACTGATCAATGTCTTGACTTAAATGGCAGCCTGTCTAAATGCAGTCACAAAGCTAGTACTTCATCTAATTTTGGACCACTGAAAGCAGATGAGATGCAAAGAATATTAACCTAGATCAAATCGGGCACTCCACTGTGTTGTAATTTAGCAGTGATTAGGTTAAGCATTAGCAGAAGACATCTTGTATTTAGAGACTATTGTGTCCGTTGTGAGGAATCCATTTTGTATTTCTGGCAGCCATTGTGTTTGCCATGTGCTCACCATGTGCTCTGTCCTACCTTCCTGTTAACTGCTCTTGAAATCTGCCTAGAGACGAGATATATTTAGCTTCTTCTGCTTTGCACATGCTCAGTTGAGCATACAGCTGTCCCCAACTTGTAACTGTCAGGATCTGTCCACCAGAATTAGCTAACTGGCAGCCCTCCCACTTGTTGCCAGCACACTCTCTGTATGACCTTCTATGTATTTAAAATCAGCATTCTGTATTTGTACCACCTTCATTTGAGCCCCTGTGTGGGTATAAAAGGACCAAGCTCCTTCCAGTCAGTGTGCTACCTCATACACTACCGCAGGGTGTTGTGTGAATGTGGTTCCACCTCATGAGGTTTAATAGACTTTGTCTTTTGTATTCCAGTTTCTGTGCCAACTTCTTCCTATTGGTCTGAGGACTCTGTGCAGAGAAGGGAGAGCCCCTAGCACTGGTAGGCCTTGCTGAGGCTCACCACCACAACTGGACCCCTGTCCAGTAAGAATAATCCATCTGGTTCCAGAGGTGATAGACACACACCTCCTGTCCATCTTTTAAACCTATTCAAAGTAGGTTATTTTTGGATTGGAAGATAGTCTCAATTCTTCCATTACTAAGAAAAACTGAACTTAATAATTATTAGCCAATCACTCGACTACCATTTCCTGTTAACTGATTGAAAAGGTTGTTAACCAGGAACTGACAACTTTGTTAGACAAAACTAAGAGTATTGAGTCAATGCAGTTCAGATATTATAGTCACCATGGTATCGAGCTAGCGTTGATAACAGCAATGGATGAAATCAGACAGAATATAGATAGTGGGGGAAACCCAGCCTTGATCCTTTGGATCTATCAGCCACGTTTAATACGGTCAATCATGTTTTTCTAATTGACCAACTCAAATCAATTGGGATCAAAGACAACACACTGAAGTTTATCACTTCCTTTTCTAGCTGAGCAAATTCAGACAGTCTCCCTTGAGATTTTACCTCACCAGCCTTCTCGCTGCCTTGTGGGGTACCTCAGGGATCATCTCTGATCCCCACTTTATTCAATCTTTATGTTACCCCACTTGTAGCATTGATTATATCTTTTGGCTTCACATTGGTCTTGTATGCTGACAACAGGCATATTGTTGTGTCTGTAACTGACAAGCCTGATGCCATTGCAGCTCAGATACACAACTTTAGACTCCATATCGGGAAGTGGATGCACAGCAATTGTTTGAAGCTGAACCTTTACAGACCGAGGACTTGCTTTTCCATAACAACCCTTCTTTTTGGTCCTCAAACCGGTGCCTCCAGGACGTGGAGACTTTGCCTGTCCCAAGTAGCAGAGCAAAAAACCCGGGAGTAATTATTGATACCAAGATATTCTTTGGAGGACAGATTAATTACACCAGCTCCTCATGTTTTAACATCTTAAAAATTCTTAGAAAAGTGTTGCCCTATGCTCTACTAACTCTGCAGAATACGGTAGTCACGACACAGTTCAGTTGAAATAACTTTATTTGATTCAGTCGATTCATAAAAGTTTACATACATTCATTAAAAAATAAGATAAAAATACTTGAGACAATTTTGTACAAAGGGGAAGAGGCTCATACCATGCTTCAACACATTTATGCAAAATGCAAAAATATTAAAACCCCCTAAATTTTAGGACTCATAGTATTTCCTGATTAGAAAAGCAATTCCAAGGAAATTTAGCACAGCACTACATGTAAAAACAGTAGATAGTGACCTCAGATAATTAAAGCCCTCCTGATGAGAGCAGGGACGAATTTCCTTTAAAACTGGCTTGTTAAAACTTGTCCCTGGGTCTTTATAAAGTGTGCGAAACAACATAAAGTGCATTGTACTCTGATGGGCTAGATTATTACAAGGACAGGGGGTTAGCCTCTCACACCAACAAGCCTGCTTGGGAAAAGCCACAAGAAAGTGTGGAGTGCAAAGACGAAGTCTAGTTATAAGGAAACGCGAATTAACATGCATTGTAAAAGACAAGTAAAATTGCTGTTGGCTCAGTGGCTCTGAGGCATATAATCTGAGATTCCATTGTCTGTATTGGAAATGCCTACTTCAGTTCGGAAAGCGTTTTTAATAACCTGTTTCATGTTTGAATGGATCCTATTGGGGTTATCAAAATAGTTTACAGGCTTATTTTACAGAAAGTTTCCTTGACATAATGGAGCCAGGGGAGTGACACTGCGTTATCAAGGCTCATGCAGTCTCTAAGGATACTCTGTGAAAATATTAGGTCCTCAGAAGTCCATAAAATCAGTGGGGCAATGTTTATCCTATCTTTCACAGAATCCAAACCTACTTCAGAGTGACATAAAGTGTAGGAGAGCTGCAGGGGCTACAGATAAGCATTTTAGTTTGTTTCAAGTTATAATTTCAGTTACCGGCTTATGACCAAGAATACAAGCAAAACGAAAAAGCCTCTCTATTCTTCTTCTGGTTTGTTAAATCCTAGCTACAATTAGGTTTTCCCAGTTTAACTTATTATTAAAAAAGTCCTCCAAGTAATTTGACACTTTTCAATTACTTTTTCCTTTACTATAAATGCCCTTGTTTTTGTTTGGTTGGGGCCACATACCATAATGTATGATTTTCTAAAATGTACCATTAGGTCCAGGGGCAGCATATATTCGGTAAACAAGTTCAGACAGTTTTGAAGGCTATTGGCTGTTAAGGTCAACAAAACTGCGTTGTCTGCGTAAGACAGTAATGAGACTTGTTTGCCTTCTATGCTTAGGAATCCCAATTTCAGTTTTAACAAGAATTGTTCCAGTCCATTTGTGTATATTAAAAATAAGAATGGAGCCAAAATGCAGCCCTGTTGTACCCCCTCAGTAGAAGCAATAGATATACAGCCTGATTCATGAAAGGGCCGTTTTGCGAGGCTCAAATAGCGAATCATAAGGAATCGCTATTTGAGACTCGCAAAACAGTATTCATGTAGGAATCGCAATATTAATTGCGATTCCCACTGATTCCTTATTTGCGATTAGCTAATTGCTAATCGCAAATAAGGAATAACTCCCCATGCATTCCTATGGGCCAAAAGGCCCATAGGAATGCATGGGGAGTCATTCCTCATTTGCGATTAGCAATTAGCTAATCGCAAATGAGATTGCGAGTACAAGGGTGCCAGGGGTGTCCAAAGGACACCCTGTAGCACCCCTGCAATGGAAATTAACACAGGTGTTGCACACACACATGTCCAAAGGACATGTGTGTGTGTAACGTGCAACTCAGAAAAATGCATTTAAATGCATTTTTCTGAGTTTTCGCAATTTACCACGAGGTTTGACCTCGCGGTAAATTGCGGCCCAAAATTGCGATTTCGCAATTGTAAAATGGATGATGAATTACATTTAAGGAATCTCAAATAGAGATTCCTTAAATGTAAAACCTCGCAAATATGCGAATTAGCAAATTGCGATTTTTGCATTTGGGATGTTGATTCCCAAATGCAAAAATCGCACTCGCAAAGGGCCAGATTCTCAGAATCTGGCCCTTTGCGAGTGCAAATATGAATGATGAATTAGGCGGCGGGTCCTCTCTCGGTCAAAACGGATAGCTACAGTGGTGGATGCATGTAGCCTACACAACAGAGTAATAAGGGGTTCTTCAAATCCCATGTTTTCCATCAGTGTCCACAACTTTCCCCGGCTCACATTATAGAAGGCACTGCACAGTCCATGAAGGCCAAGTGGATCGAGCACCCCCTGGTCTTCATGTACTTGCCCATAATCATGGCAAGGTTGAGGCACTGTTCGCTGGTTCCCATGTCCCTTTCTAAAGCCGTATTGCGTATTAGATATGATTCCAGACTCCAGGCCCAAGACTCCAAGCGTGCAAGAATTACCCTTCCCATAACGTTGCACGTAGCATCAATTAAGGAGATTGGCCTATAACATGTAGGGTCATTCCTGTTACCTTTTTTAAAAATTGGAACGACCACTGCATTTCTCCATAATGATGGAATACTGCCTACTATTACTGATTTATAAACATTTAACAACAAGGGGCCCCAGAAATGCAGATTGTTTTTAATACATCCAATGGCACCCTATCTGGTTCTGGTGATTTCAAGGAAATGCCCTTTACCAAGGCATTCTCAACCTCACTTAAAGGCAGGGATGAGCTCAGTTGAAGTGCTGATTGTAAGTTAATAACTGTCTCGTCCCTTTGTACTCGTGATGATATACCCTTTGGATTAAATATACTCAAAAAATGAGACTCCCATGCTTCCACTGTTATGGTCGAGTCCCTGCTCCTTGAGTCACTAAAAAAAGGGTCAATTTATGACTTCCCAGAAGCTCTTATAATCCTTTAGAAATCTCAAGATCATCCTAGGCTAGTATTCTCAACGTTCCCTGTCTACGTTTAATGGCACTTTTATAGGTCTGTCTCACTGTCTTAATTAGCCCCCTATCACGGCGAGCTGCAAGCAAGTCTTTCTTCATATCTTTTTGCGCCTTGGAACATTCAGCATTGAACCATGTTGTTTTTGGGACTTCCCAACTATTCACTGATTTGGTCACATTTTTGGCCACATATTCACAAGTTAATGCAAAGCAATGTATTATGACGTCTGGCTGTGAATCATAATCTAGACATGTCATCATTTTACTTAGGTTTGTTTTGATAACCTCCTCCTCAAATTTTACGGGATAAGTTGAACCCCACTTTAACCTAACTCCCTGATTACTGCTATATTTTAGTACATAAGCATTACCCCTGCCCTTCTGTGCAGTGATGTGCATTGATATTGTAAGGGGGTTGTGGTCACTAGACAGGTTTAATTCAACCAAAAAACTATCTACAAGACATGCATACTTGTTAGATATCAGCATAAAATCAATTGTGCCAGCTCTACCTCCGCCCTGATAAGTTGGAACCTGGACAGAAGGAGTGCTAACCAAAGTGTCAATTGTCCCTAGATCATTTACTACAATGATGGTATTTAATGCTTCAACCTGTGGAGTGTGCTTAAAGTGGGCCAAAGGTTGATCTGCGGTATCTACAATCCCACATACTTTCTGCATACTGCGCTGACATAGTGTGCAATTAAAGTCGCCCACCCAAATTATGTTCAAAGGGAAGCATCTCCCTGCCACTTTAGCAATTTCCTCTTTAAGGGTGTAGATAACCCAACTGTTTCGAGGGTCAAACATGTTGTAGTACCGATGAATCAATAACACAGTGGCATCAACTAACTTAGAAATCAAGATAAGCTGGAACCAGGGCGAGTCTATTATGTGTTCTAACTTACTAAAGTTAGAACACATAATAGACTCGCCCTGGTATCAGCTTATCTTGAAATGAAAATGAAATGAAAGTCACTAAGCTTCCCTTTGCCCTCCCCTGCTGGTGATGGTGATAGAGTGCACAGGGACCAACTAGCTCAATATTACCATACTCAACAATGCCCATATAACATTCACACTTTGAACTAGCGGTCCTGCCTAATTAATTACTCGTTTAATCACCCTATCAGTCCTTTGAGTCCTTTTAGGACTTATACCTGTAAATCATCACTTACCAATCCTTGTCACCTTTACTATAAGTCCAAGGTATCAAAAGGGAGTTGAGTTTAAATAGGCAGTATTTAAAACACATTTACTTTTCCTGTAATAAACCACAGACTCAGGGAAAGTTTTAAAACCTTTATCTAAGAGCGATTTTCTTAGTCAAATTGATAAAGACACAATCTCGTGACTTTGAATTTTACAAGCAAGAATATATCCAGTAGGACATAAAGTTTGTAAGAAATACAGCAACACCTTTAGACATTGGTACCTGGGAAGGGTGAGAAAGGGAAATAGCACAAGGACATACCACATAGATTATATTTACCTAGAATGGTGCAATGACCAATCCTGGCCATGGGCTGGGGCAAAAAGACCAGGGCTAGGCTCCCGAATAATCAGGTGCAGATCAGGACAGGTGACCTCCTCCCAGTGAAACGCCTGCGTCACACTCCTCTCAAGCAAATTTGGTACCCCAATTGGATAATCTTTTTTTCTGGAAGAGTGCTCCACCAGCACCTCTGTTGTTGATTGCCAATTGAGTGTGTTGGGTTAGGGACAGGTCAGCTATTCAGACAAGTTGGACAATTTCTCTATCTAAACCTATCTTAGTTACACCATTTTGAGGGCAATGTACCACGCCTAAATGTTGCAAATCTATGTGTTCCCCTTCAGTTATTGGTTGGAAAGACGAGGAGAGGTCATCACACCATACTAAGATGAGATCATTTCAATATTGGTTTCAATTGATTCCGGTCACCACCCATAATTTATTTTCCCATGCACTTTTATTCCACCCAGCAATATTGGTACACAATTTGAATACATTGTATTTGGTAGCTTCATCTCTAGAGGTCAGATGAGCAGGTTCCCAGGAACCTTGTGGGTAAGAAGAGTGCTGGCTCTTGTTCAATGCCAATGCTGCAGCAAATTCGGGGTTTGAGTGCGCTTGCTCAGCATCGCCCAAGATGGAAGATGTGACAGTATTCAGGTCCAAATTCCGAGCTTTGTGCAAAGTCAGAGAGAAACATATTAGAATACAAAAATAAATTAATGCACTATATACCACTTATCTCTACTCTAACCCCATTACTTTATTTTAACTTTTGCATTAATGGTTAAGCAGAACGAACAAGCTTAGTAAAAAACTGCTGCATAAGCATCAGCATGTGAGATTTAAAGCAGCCATTTCTGGCACTAGTGCGCAGAAGCAAAGATTTCCCACCACACCAGAAAAAACGTCACACCACGTGAGTGTGGCAGACGCATGCGCAGAGAAATTCCTGCATTGCGGGGGCCATTTTAGGACATTCCAGTTAATGTTAGTAAAAACACACAGGCGAGCTTCCCCTAGATAGTAGAAATGTTGTGAAATGTAAATATTAGTAAACAAAACACTTTGGTTAATACATTACAGGTTATTTAGAGAGGGCTGGGTACAATCAAGTTTCTGTATATGTGAAACCTTTCTCCATCAATGTTAATGCTTGAACATTAAAAGAACAATACCCATTCAGAGTCCTATCCTCCCTGCTCCAAGTTTCTTGTTCATAAATAATATCAAACTTCTTTACATAATATACCAACGTCTCATCTGATAGTCTTGAGGAGATCCCTGCAATGTTTAATGAAATAAGCCTAATTTGGCACAACTCTGGTTTCTCCACAGTCGATTATTGCGATGCGCATTATTTTAATATCCAAAAGCATTTTTTGAGTAAACTACAAATGCTGCAAAATTCTGCAGCGCGGTCACTGTTAGGTATTCCGAAACATAAATCCACATCTCAAGCATTGGCCCAACTACAATCGCTTCCCATAGGCAAATGCATTCAATTTGAAGCACTTTGCATTGCGTTTATGGCACAACAAGGCATCAACCCTGACTATTTGACACCACTTTTTCAATGTTACACCCCAGCACGTCCTCTGCTCTCCTCCCCTATTGGAAATCTTGTAACCCCAGATTTAAGAAAGCTAATTGTGATGGGAGGTGATTTACTTCATGTACATCGAGGTTGTGGAACTCACTCCCAATAGAACTAAAACTTAAGGCGAATCTATTAGCATTCAGGAAGAACTTAAAAATTCAGCAAACAGTCCTAGCATCTTTAAGAAATTATTAGATTTGTCCAATATGGCTAAGCGCTGAGATGCCCTCGGGTAATTGTTGTGCTTTAGACATTTTATTTTAATTTAATTTAATTTCACTACAGATTTTAAAAAGCTCAGCACATAAAAAACTGTACTGCCCATAAACATTAATAGAAATATATAAGCAGGACACACTTGCTTAAAATTGCCTTTTTCAAAATTGGGATGAATAGGACTTCGTGGGATGGTCATAAAAGTTACAAAACGTCAAGAAGTGAAGCATGACCTGTGGAGACTTACAGTCACATCCACAGGGCGACAGCATCTGGCCCCTACTTTTCCCCCTTGGATGAACGAGAAGGAGATGGAAAAGGTAAAATTGAAGCCTGGTCAATAGAAAGCAATTGTAAGAATTCACAAACCCGAATAGGTAAGGTTCAGTCATCTGTGCAGTTCTTAGCATGATAAAACTATGTACACTAGGCTTCAATAGCTAAGTATCTTCCCTGGCTACTAACCGCTGTCTAAAAAAGGCCTCCTTGATACCGACCAGGTCCTTCTTGTTACTCTCCCCAGTTTCAGAAAGCACTCTTTGATGTATTGAGCCACTTAATATGGGAGGCATGATCAAGGGCCATACAGTCATTTCAAATCAAAATATATAATGAAGTCCCATTAGTGGTCCAGATTTTTAACCATAATGAAAGAGGGTGAAAAACCAACAGTATCAGTGAGACAGGTCATACCAAGTTCTTCATGTACAATGAAAGCGGATGTACCCTGAGGTATGGCTAAGAGCCTTCTCAGCAAGGTGTTTTCAACGATTTGAAGGTTTTTAAGGTCACTGTAGCCCCAGATTTCACTACCGTATAGCACTTTTGCAATGCACTTGCCCCTACAGAGCTTCAATATTGTCACAACCAGTCTTTTGCCTAGTCGAGAGGCAGAATTAAAAATCGCAGCGTTCGCCTGGGTAAGGGCACTTTTTTTACAAGTTTTTAAGGGTCCCTAATTTATCTTGGCACCAAGACCCTCAGATAGGAGAAAACACCCGTCTTAGGGACCGGTGTAAACCAGTCTTTAAAGGCATAAGGCCTACTTGAACTAGAACCCACGTGCATCACATAGGATTTTGAGTTGTTGGCATACAGGTCCTGCTTTTCCATAAATTGAACAAAGGAGTTAAGCAATATTTGAAAGCCCCTCTTGGTTCTGGCTATCATCGGCGTACAAGATAACAGGAAGTCCATGCTGTCCTTCCTGAGGTCAATTCACCCTAAGCTCTACTAATACCTTCGCTAAGTTGTTTATATATAAGTTAAACAGTGTAGGAACTGTTGAGTTACCTTAAAATCTTTAGATTATCTAGCCTCTGCCTTTGTGTCATGATGGAGATTTTGTAGGGAAAGAACGATGTCTCTGTCCACCCCCATAAATAGCAAGGTCTGCAACAACTTACTCGTATTCACACAATTGAACACGAAAGACAGGTCCATTAAGGCCAGGCAAATAGAACCGTGACAGGCAACTGTGTTCTTATTAAGAATCATGAATAGGTTCAGGCATTGGTCCACAGTCGATCGACCAGGGCAAAATCCTTACTGAACTTCTGACAAGATGTTACTGTCAACTGCTCAGCTAGATAACCTGTCCAGTAAAATATGTCCGACCAATTTGACCACTGAATCCAACAGGGAGATTGGCCTATAACAGTGTGAACTGTCTCTATTCACTTTTTTAAAAACGAGAACAATGGTGGAGGTCACCCAAGAAACCGGTAGGCCAACTCTGACAGCCACATTGATGACCGAGGTGAGAACAAGGGCCCACAGCTCCAAATTGGAAATGCAAAGGTCAGCGAAATCCTATCTGGTCCCGGGGGACTTGTTGCAAGACATCCCAAATATACGTGAACTGACTTCCCCTCTGAAAAAAACAAGGCAGATTTTCCCACTCACGCTCCACAGAAGGCACTCTGAACAGGTGGGCACCGGAAACATATCTTCAATATGGCTAACACATTAATTCTCAGGGCTATTGGCATCAAGGTCGTTAACTGTGTCTGATGCCAGTAAAGGGCTGTTAACAATTCCCCAGAACTTGGTGCTACTCTTGAGGGCACTAGCTTATAGGCTTACTACTAGGGTACAGGCATCCTCTTCAGTGCCTCATTTTGCATAACCAGAGCTTCTTTATAATGCTTTCTACAAGTTCCTACTAAAAACATATCTCTTGGGGAAGAACTTAGTGCCTAATGTATGAATGTAGGACAAAGAAAGTATCAAGGAAATGTATGTCCCTAGAGTGAACAATAGTCAAAAGCTGTTTGTCACTGTTTAAGCCAAAAGCTGTTTGTCACTGTGTAAGCCGAAAGCCATTTGTCACTGTGTAATACAAACTACTTTCTCCATGAACTGTCTTGATTGTAAATAAAAAGTGATTTGCACATATTTCCTGAGAAAAAAGACGGAAGCATAAATCAAAGTTCCTTTGACTTGCTATTAAAAATGTAATTTAGTGTTGACATCAACCTTTTTTATATAAATGCAGTGGAAAAGCATCTTTTAAGTAGATTGTGTTGTTCAGTCTAGGATTTAAACTATAAACACAAATCGTGATCTTTCTCTACCATTAAAAATTGGTAAAATAGCCTTGTACATTTTTTAAAATCGGAGCAACCCTTCTGCTTTTATCACTGGCCCTTCAAACAGCAAGATTCTAAAACATAAAGGCAGTTGTGATAGAACTCAAAGAAAACAGCACATAACTTTTCACATGTCTTGCCCTTCAGTAAGATTAACTTCAATAGGGCACCTTAGCATTATGGTGCATATGTCCAATCCAATCTTTATCTTTATTTGCTTTCTTGCACAAAAAACATTAAATACAAATAAGAGCTTCCCCGGATAGAACACGTACCCAAAAAAATAGTAAACAAGACCATGTATAGAAGACAAGATACAAAGAACACCAGTCCCACACAGACAAAACCAGATAAGGAAAAATAGCGTAGTTTAAAAGGACTAATCTCAACCACTATAAACAGTTAATGAACAAGTAGAATGTACAAAACATGATAAAGTGCATCATATCATGGATGGTGTGTTAAAAACGCGCTAATTAAACATAACTAGATCTAAGCCTCAAAACCAACCTACACTCCAATAAATAATTATTAAAACTGAGAAAAATTACTATTTTGTGGCACAAATAGAAGTAGCTATGAATCCATCTATGAAATTATTTGTAACTGTTAAAAAATCAATACTTCCTGAATCAAAGAACCCTGATATCAGTCAACAATTTTGCAACAATTTAGCACAACAAGGTCAAGTCAGCCTACAATTCTTTCCTAGATACTGATCAATGTCTTGACTTAAATGGCAGCCTGTCTAATTGCAGTCACAAAGCTAGTACTTCATCTAATTTTGGACCACTGAAAGCAGATGAGATGCAAAGAATATTAACCCAGATCAAATCAGGCACTCCACTGTGTTGTAATTTAGCAGTGATTAGGTTAAGCATTAGCAGAAGACATCTTGTATTTAGAGACTATTGTGTCCGTTGTGAGGAATCCATTTTGTATTTCTGGCAGCCATTGTGTTTGCCATGTGCTCACCATGTGCTCTGTCCTACCTTCCTGTTAACTGCTCTTGAAATCTGCCTAGAGACGAGATATATTTAGCTTCTTCTGCTTTGCACATGCTCAGTTGAGCATACAGCTGTCCCCAACTTGTAACTGTCAGGATCTGTCCACCAGAATTAGCTAACTGGCAGCCCTCCCACTTGTTGCCAGCACACTCTCTGTATGACCTTCTATGTATTTAAAATCAGCATTCTGTATTTGTACCACCTTCATTTGAGCCCCTGTGTGGGTATAAAAGGACCAAGCTCCTTCCAGTCAGTGTGCTACCTCATACACTACCGCAGGGTGTTGTGTGAATGTGGTTCCACCTCATGAGGTTTAATAGACTTTGTCTTTTTGTATTCCAGTTTCTGTGCCAACTTCTTCCTATTGGTCTGAGGACTCTGTGCAGAGAAGGGAGAGCCCCTAGCACTGGTAGGCCTTGCTGAGGCTCACCACCACAACTGGACCCCTGTCCAGTAAGAATAATCCATCTGGTTCCAGAGGTGATAGACACACACCTCCTGTCCATCTTTTAAACCTATTCAAAGTAGGTTATTTTTGGATTGGAAGATAGTCTCAATTCTTCCATTACTAAGAAAAACTGAACTTAATAATTATTAGCCAATCACTCGACTACCATTTCCTGTTAACTGATTGAAAAGGTTGTTAACCAGGAACTGACAACTTTGTTAGACAAAACTAAGAGTATTGAGTCAATGCAGTTCAGATATTATAGTCACCATGGTATCGAGCTAGCGTTGATAACAGCAATGGATGAAATCAGACAGAATATAGATAGTGGGGGAAACGCAGCCTTGATCCTTTGGATCTATCAGCCACGTTTAATACGGTCAATCATGTTTTTCTAATTGACCAACTCAAATCAATTGGGATCAAAGACAACACACTGAAGTTTATCACTTCCTTTTCTAGCTGAGCAAATTCAGACAGTCTCCCTTGAGATTTTACCTCACCAGCCTTCTCGCTGCCTTGTGGGGTACCTCAGGGATCATCTCTGATCCCCACTTTATTCAATCTTTATGTTACCCCACTTGTAGCATTGATTATATCTTTTGGCTTCACATTGGTCTTGTATGCTGACAACAGGCATATTGTTGTGTCTGTAACTGACAAGCCTGATGCCATTGCAGCTCAGATACACAACTTTAGACTCCATATCGGGAAGTGGATGCACAGCAATTGTTTGAAGCTGAACACTTTACAGACCGAGGACTTGCTGTTCCATAACAACCCTTCTTTTTGGTCCTCAAACCGGTGCCTCCAGGACGTGGAGACTTTGCCTGTCCCAAGTAGCAGAGTTAAAACCCGGGAGTAATTATTGATACCAAGATATCCTTTGGAGGACAGATTATATACACCAGCTCCTCATGTTTTAACATCTTAAAAATTCTTAGAAAAGTGTTGCCCTATGCTCTACTTACTCTGCAGAATACGGTAGTCACGACACAGTTCAGTTGAAATAACTTTATTTGATTCAGTCGATTTATGAAAGTTTACATACATTCAATAAAAAATAAGATAAAAATACTTGAGACAATTTTGTACAAAGGGGAAGAGGCTCATACCATGCTTCAACACATTTATGCAAAATGCAAAAATATTAAAACCCCCTAAATTTTAGGACTCATAGTATTTCCTGATTAGAAAAGCAATTCCAAGGAAATTTAGCACAGCACTACATGTAACAACAGTAGATAGTGACCTCAGATAATTAAAGCCCTCCTGATGAGAGCAGGGACGAATTTCCTTTAAAACTGGCTTGTTAAAACTTGTCCCTGGGTCTTTATAAAGTGTGCGAAACAGCATAAAGTGCATTGTACTCTGATGGGCTTGATTATTACAAGGACAGGGGGTTAGCCTCTCACACCAACAAGCCTGCTTGGGAAAAGCCACAAGAAAGTGTGGAGTGCAAAGACGAAGTCTAGTTATAAGGAAACGCGAATTAACATGCATTGTAAAAGACAAGTAAAATTGCTGTTGGCTCAGTGGCTCTGAGGCATATAATCCGAGATTCCATTGTCTGTATTGGAAATGCCTACTTCAGTTCGGAAAGCGTTTTTAATAACCTGTTTCATTTTTGAATGAATCCTATTGGGGTTATCAAAATAGTTTACAGGCTTATTTTACAGAAAGTTTCCTTGACATAATGGAGCCAGGGGAGTGACACTGTGTTATCAAGGCTCATGCAGTCTCTAAGGATACTCTGTGAAAATAATAGGTCCTCAAAAGTCCATAAAATCAGTGGGGCAATGTTTATCCTATCTTTCACAGAATCCAAACCTACTTCAGAGTGACATAAAGTGTAGGAGAGCTGCAGGGGCTACAGATAAGCATTTTAGTTTGTTTCAAGTTATAATTTCAGTTACCGGCTTATGACCAAGAATACAAGCAAAACGAAAAAGCCCCTCTATTCCTCTTCTGGTTTGTTAAATCCTATCTACAATTAGGTTTTCCCAGTTTAACTTATTATTAAAAAAGTCCTCCAAGTAATTTGACACTTTTCAATTACTTTTTCCTTTACTATAAATGCACTTGTTTTTGTTTGGTTGGGGCCACATACCATAATGTATGATTTGCTAAAATGTACCTTTAGGTCCAGGGACAGCATATATTCGGTAAACAAGTTCAGACAGTTTTGAAGGCTATTGGCTGTTAAGGTCAACAAAACTGCGTTGTCTGCGTAAGACAGTAAGAGACTTGTTTGCCTTCTATGCTTAGGAAGCCCAATTTCAGTTTTAACAAGAATTGTTCCAGTCCATTTGTGTATATTAAAAATAAGAATGGAGCCAAAATGCAGCCCTGTTGTACCCCCTCAGTAGAAGCAATAGATATACAGCCTGATTCATGAACGGGCCGTTTTGCGAGGCTCAAATAGCGAATCATAAGGAATCGCTATTTGAGACTCGCAAAACAGTATTCATGTAGGAATCGCAATATTAATTCCGATTCCCACTGATTCCTTATTTGCGATTAGCTAATTGCTAATCGCAAATAAGGAATAACTCACCATGCATTCCTATGGGCCAAAAGGCCCATAGGAATGCATGGGGAGTCATTCCTCATTTGCGATTAGCAATTAGCTAATCGCAAATCAGATTGCGAGTACAAGGGTGCCAGGGGTGTCCAAAGGACACCCTGTAGCACCCCTGCAATGGAAATTAACACAGGTGTTGCACACACACATGTCCAAAGGACATGTGTGTGTGTAACGTGCAACTCAGAAAAATGCATTTAAATGCATTTTTCTGAGTTTTCGCAATTTACCACGAGGTTTGTGTTATATTTATCTATGTCTCCTTTCCCTGTGCCTCACATGGTGTCACTGCCAGAATCCTCAGTGACATCATGGAATGTTGGGGGCTCAGCCTGTGTGTCAACTGGCAGTTGGCGCAGGCAGGCTGAGTGGCCAGGAGGTCACTCCTGGTGGGGTTTTACCTTTCCATCTTGGTAACTTGATCAGCAACTTAACTTGAATAAAGATAACCTAATTATATTCCCGGCTCATGGACTTCTGTTTATAACAGTTTGACCTCGCGGTAAATTGCGGCCCAAAATTGCGATTTCGCAATTGTAAAATGGATGATGAATTACATTTAAGGAATCTCAAATAGAGATTCCTTAAATGTAAAACCTCGCAAATATGCGAATTAGCAAATAGCGATTTTTGCATTTGGGATGTTGATTCCCAAATGCAAAAATCGCACTCGCAAAGGGCCAGATTCTCTGAATCTGGCCCTTTGCGAGTGCAAATATGAATGATGAATTAGGCGGCTGGTCCTCTCTCGGTCAAAACGGATAGCTACAGTGGTGGATGCATGTAGCCTACACAACAGAGTAATAAGGGGTTCTTCAAATCCCATGTTTTCCATCAGTGTCCACAACTTTCCCCGGCTCACAGTATAGAAGGCACTGCACAGTCCATGAAGGCCAAGTGGATCGAGCACCCCCTGGTCTTCATGTACTTGCCCATAATCATGGCAAGGTTGAGGCACTGTTCGCTGGTTCCCATGTCCCTTTCTAAAGCCGTATTGCGTATTAGATATGATTCCAGACTCCAGGCCCAAGACTCCAAGCGTGCAAGAATTACCCTTCCCATAATGTTGCACGTAGCATCAATTAAGGAGATTGGCCTATAACATGTAGGGTCATTCCTGTTACCTTTTTTAAAAATTGGAACGACCACTGCATTTCTCCATAATGATGGAATACTGCCTACTATTACTGATTTATAAACATTTAACAACAAGGGGCCCCAGAAATGCAGATTGTTTTTAATACATCCAATGGCACCCTATCTGGTTCTGGTGCTTTCAAGGAAATGCCCTTTACCAAGGCATTCTCAACCTCACTTAAAGGCAGGGATGAGCTCAGTTGAAGTGCTGATTGTAAGTTAATAACTGTCTCGTCCCTTTGTACTCGTGATGATATACCCTTTGGATTAAATATACTCAAAAAATGAGACTCCCATGCTTCCACTGTTATGGTCGAGTCCCTGCTCCTTGAGTCACTAAAAAAAGGGTCAATTTATGACTTCCCAGAAGCTCTTATAATCCTTTAGAAATCTCAAGATCATCCTAGGCTAGTATTCTCAACGTTCCCTGTCTACGTTTAATGGCACTTTTATAGGTCTGTCTCACTGTCTTAATTAGCCCCCTATCACGGCGAGCTGCAAGCAAGGCTTTCTTCATATCTTTTTGCGCCTTGGAACATTAAGTATTGAACCATGTTGTTTTTGGGACTTCCCAACTATTCACTGATTTGGTCACATTTTTGGCCACATATTCACAAGTTAATGCAAAGCAATGTATTATGACGTCTGGCTGTGAATCATAATCTAGACATGTCATCATTTTACTTAGGTTTGTTTTGATAACCTCCTCCTCAAATTTTACGGGATAAGTTGAACCCCACTTTAACCTAACTCCCTGATTACTGCTATATTTTAGTACATAAGCATTACCCCTGCCTTCTGTGCAGTGATGAGCATTGATATTGTAAGGGGGTTGTGGTCACTAGACAGGTTTAAGTCAACCAAAAAACTATCTACAAGACATGCATACTTGTTAGATATCACCATAAAAACAATTGTGCTAGCTCTACCTCCGCCCTGATAAGTTGGAACCTGGACAGAAGGAGTGCTAACCAAAGTGTCAATTGTACCTAGATCATTTACTACAATGATGGTATTTAATGCTTCAACCTGTGGAGTGTGCTTAAAGTGGGCCAAAGGTTGATCTGCGGTATCTACAATCCCACATACTTTCTGCATACTGCGCTGACATAGTGTGCAATTAAAGTCGCCCACCCACATTATGTTCAAAGGGAAGCATCTCCCTGCCACTTTATCAATTTCCTCTTTAAGGGTGTAGATAACCCAACTGTTTCGAGGGTCAAACATGTTGTAGTCCCGATGAATCAATAACACAGTGGCATCAACTAACTTAGAAATCAAGATAAGCTGGTACCAGGGCGAGTCTATTATGTGTTCTAACTTACTAAAGTTAGAACACATAATAGACTCGCCCTGGTATCAGCTTATCTTGAAATGAAAATGAAATGAAAGTCACTAAGCTTCCCTTTGCCCTCCCCTGCTGGTGATGGTGATAGAGTGCGCAGGGACCAACTAGCTCAATATTACCATACTCAACAATGCCCATATAACATTCACACTTTGAACAAGCGGTCCTGCCTAATTAATTACTCATTTAATCACCCTATCAGTCCTTTGAGTCCCTTTAGGACTTATACCTGTAAATCATCACTTACCAATCCTTGTCACCTTTACTATAAGTCCAAGGTATCAAAAGGGAGTTGAGTTTAAATAGGCAGTATTTAAAACACATTTACTTTTCCTGTAATAAACCACAGACTCAGGGAAAGTTTTAAAACCTTTATCTAAGAGCGATTTTCTTAGTCAAATTGATAAAGACACAATCTCGTGACTATGAATTTTACAAGCAAGAATATATCCAGTAGGACATAAAGTTTGTAAGAAATACAGCAACACCTTTAGACATTGGTACCTGGGAAGGGTGAGAAAGGGAAATAGCACAAGGACATACCACATAGATTATATTTACCTAGAATGGTGCAATGACCAATCCTGGCCATGGGCTGGGGCAAAAAGACCAGGGCTAGGCTCCCGAATAATCAGGTGCAGATCAGGACAGGTGACCTCCTCCCAGTGAAACGCCTGCGTCACACCCCTCTCAAGCAAATTTGGTACCCCAATTGGATAATCTTTTTTTCTGGAAGAGTGCTCCACCAGCACCTCTGTTGTTGATTGCCAATTGAGTGTGTTGGGTTAGGGACAGGTCAGCTATTCAGACAAGTTGGACAATTTCTCTATCTAAACCTATCTTAGTTACACCATTTTGAGGGCAATGTACCACGCCTAAATGTTGCAAATCTATGTGTTCCCCTTCAGTTATTGGTTGGAAAGACGAGGAGAGGTCATCACACCATACTAAGATGAGATCATTTCAATATTGGTTTCAATTGATTCCGGTCACCACCCATAATTTATTTTCCCATGCACTTTTATTCCACCCAGCAATATTGGTACACAATTTGAATACATTGTATTTGGTAGCTTCATCTCTAGAGGTCAGATGAGCAGGTTCCCAGGAACCTTGTGGGTAAGAAGAGTGCTGGCTCTTGTTCAATGCCAATGCTGCAGCAAATTCGGGGTTTGAGTGCGCTTGCTCAGCATCGCCCAAGATGGAAGATGTGACAGTATTCAGGTCCAAATTCCGAGCTTTGTGCAAAGTCAGAGAGAAACATATTAGAATACAAAAATAAATGAATGCACTATATACCACTTATCTCTACTCTAACCCCATTACTTTATTTTAACTTTTGCATTAATGGTTAAGCAGAACGAACAAGCTTAGTAAAAAACTGCTGCATAAGCATCAGCATGTGAGATTTAAAGCAGCCATTTCTGGCACTAGTGCGCAGAAGCAAAGATTTGCCACCACACCAGAAAAAACGTCACACCACGTGAGTGTGGCAGACGCATGCGCAGAGAAATTCCTGCAGTGTGGGGGCCATTTGAGGACATTCCAGTTAATGTTAGTAAAAACACACAGGCGAGCTTCCCCTAGATAGTAGAAATGTTGTGAAATGTAAATATTAGTAAACAAAACACTTTGGTTAATACATTACAGGTTATTTAGAGAGGGCTGGGTACAATCAAGTTTCTGTATATGTGAAACCTTTCTCCATCAATGTTAATGATTGAACATTAAAAGAACAATACCCATCCAGAGTCCCATCCTCCCTGCTCCAAGTTTCTTGTTCATAAATAATATCAAACTTCTTTACATAATATACCAACGTCTCATCTGATAGTCTTGAGGAGATCCCTGCAATGTTTCATGAAATAAGCCTAATTTGGCACAACTCTGGTTTCTCCACAGTCGATTATTGCGATGCGCATTATTTTAATATCCAAAAGCATTTTTTGAGTAAACTACAAATGCTGCAAAATTCTGCAGCGCGGTTACTGTTAGGTATTCCGAAACATAAATCCACATCTCAAGCATTGGCCCAACTACAATCGCTTCCCATAGGCAAATGCATTCAATTTGAAGCACTTTGCATTGCGTTTATGGCACAACAAGGCATCAACCCTGACTATTTGACACCACTTTTTCAATGTTGCACCCCAGCACGTCCTCTGCTCTCCTCCACTATTGGAAATCTTGTAACCCCAGAATTAAGAAAGCTAATTGTGATGGGAGGTGATTTACTTCATGTACATCGAGGTTGTGGAACTCACTCCCGATAGAACTAAAACTTAAGGCGAATCTATTAGCATTCAGGAAGAACTTATAAATTCAGCAAACAGCCCTAGCATCTTTAAGAAATTATTAGATTTGTCCAATATGGCTAAGCGCTGAGATGCCCTCGGGTAATTGTTGTGCTTTAGACATTTTATTTTAATTTAATTTAATTTCACTACAGATTTAAAAAAGCTCAGCACATAAAAAACTGTACTGCCCATAAACATTAATAGAAAGATATAAGCAGGACACACTTGCTTAAAATTGCCTTTTTCAAAATTGGGATGAATAGGACTTCGTGGGATGGTCATAAAAGTTACAAAACGTCAAGAAGTGAAGCATGACCTGTGGAGACTTACAGTCACATCCACAGGGCGACAGCATCTGGCCCCTACTTTTCCCCCTTGGATGAACGAGAAGGAGATGGAAAAGGTAAAATTGAAGCCTGGTCAATAGAAAGCAATTGTAAGAATTCACAAACCCGAATAGGTAAGGTTCAGTCATCTGTGCAGTTCTTAGCATGATAAAACTATGTACACTAGGCTTCAATAGCTAAGTATCTTCCCTGGCTACTAACCGCTGTCTAAAAAAGGCCTCCTTGATACCGACCAGGTCCTTCTTGTTACTCTCCCCAGTTTCAGAAAGCACTCTTTGATGTATTGAGCCACTTAATATGGGAGGCATGATCAAGGGCCATACAGTCATTTCAAATCAAAATATATAATGAAGTCCCATTAGTGGTCCAGATTTTTAACCATAATGAAAGAGGGTGAAAAACCAACAGTATCAGTGAGACAGGTCATACCAAGTTCTTCATGTACAATGAAAGCGGATGTACCCTGAGGTATGGCTAAGAGCCTTCTCAGAAAGGTGTTTTCAACGATTTGAAGGTTTTTAAGGTCACTGTAGCCCCAGATTTCACTACCGTATAGCACTTTTGCAATGCACTTGCCCCTACAGAGCTTCAATATTGTCACAACCAGTCTTTTGCCTAGTCGAGAAGCAAAATTAAAAATCGCTGCGTTCGCCTGGGTAAGGGCACTTTTTTTACAAGTTTTTAAGGGTCCCTAATTTATCTTGGCACCAAGACCCTCAGATAGGAGAAAACACCCATCTTAGGGACCGGTGTAAACCAGTCTTTAAAGGCATAAGGCCTACTTGAACTAGAACCCACGTGCATCACATAGGATTTTGAGTTGTTGGCATACAGGTCCTGCTTTTCCATAAATTGAACAAAGAAGTTAAGCAATATTTGAAAGCCCCTCTTGGTTCTGGCTATCATCGGCGTACAAGATAACAGGAAGTCCATGCTGTCCTTCCTGAGGTCAATTCACCCTAGGCTCTACTAATACCTTCGCTAAGTTGTTTATATATAAGTTAAACAGTGTAGGAACTGTTGAGTTACCTAAAAATCTTTAGATTATCTAGCCTCTGCCTTTGTGTCATGATGGAGATTTTGTAGGGAAAGAACGATGTCTCTGTCCACCCCCATAAATAGCAAGGTCTGCAACAACTTACTCGTATTCACACAATTGAACATGAAAGACAGGTCCATAAAGGCCAGGCAAATAGAACCGTGACAGGCAACTGTGTTCTCATTAAGAATCATGAATAGGTTCAGGCATTGGTCCACAGTCGATCGACCAGGGCAAAATCCTTACTGAACTTCTGACAAGATTGTACTGTCAACTGCTCAGTTAGATAACCTGTCCAGTAAAATATGTCCGACCAATTTGACCACTGAATCCAACAGGGAGATTGGCCTTTAACAGTGTGAACTGTCTCTATTCACTTTTTTAAAAACGGGAACAATGGTGGAGGTCACCCAAGAAACCGGTAGGCCAACTCTGACAGCCACATTGATGACCGAGGTGAGAACAAGGGCCCACAGCTCCAAATTGGAAATGCAAAGGTCAGGGGGAATCCTATCTGGTCCCGGGGACTTGTTGCAAGACCTCCCAAATATACGTGAACTGACTTCCCCCTCTGAAACAAACAAGGCAGCTTTTCCCACTCACGCTCCACAGAAGGCACTCTGAACAGGTGGGCACCGGAAACATATCTTCAATATGGCTAACACATTAATTCTCAGGGCTAGTGGCATCAAGGTCGTTAACTGTGTCTGATGCCAGTAAAGGGCTGTTAACAATTCCCCAGAACTTGGTGCTACTCTTGAGGGCACTAGCTTATAGGCTTACTACTAGGGTACAGGCATCCTCTTCAGTGCCTCATTTTGCATAACCAGAGCTTCTTTATAATGCTTTCTACAAGTTCCTACTAAAAAAATATCTCTTGGGGAAGAACATAGTGCATCAGTAACCTTTGTACACACAGGCAAGATTCAATCAAACCATCTTGGGGCCCGTTCTAGGTGCCCTGTGGGGGCAAAAGCCTCCAATAAATCTGCTTTGGAGTGGGAAATACCTGCAAAAGCATTAATTATTTCTCCTGATTCCGGCTACATGGTTATGCATGTCTGTAACTCCTTATGACATTTGGCTGATAAGGTCTTGTGGAAAGAATCAGGGATGTTCTGGGCCCAGCCTTCTATCACCATCTGTTGCTTTCAAGAATTCCCCATACATCTTTCCTTGTTCTGGGCTAGTAGGGCCCAGCTAGCCTTAAGACACAAAGGGTTATGGTAACTGTGGATGCTTGCTTCAATAGAAAGGTCCGATATAAGGTAAAAAAGAGGGGTGGGAATAAAAATCAAATCAATAAATGAATCACTACTGTTCCCTTTATATGTGGGAATAATTTCAATCCAGCCTAATTCACTCACTAGGGCATTAAGGTAATCTCCCTGGCGGGTATGTTCTTGATGCATCCCTGTTAGACGGGGAAAACCTAGAGCCCCAGGGTCTAGTTCTCTCGGGTCCCTACATAGATGAATATTTAAGTCTCCAACCAGCACGAGTTGCATCTTATGAAGGATCGATGCATTAAGATTTGTCAAGAATGCACCCAACTGGGAAATGTAACAAACCTCTGGAAGAGAAGATGTGGCATTATAAAAGTTCAAGAGCAGCAGTTTACAGGACCCACTTAAAAATAATGGAGCCTGCAAGTATGGATTATCTGTGGCCAACACTGCATTAATACATTTCACCTTTAGGGAAACATAAACAACCAGACCCCCTTTTGACTGACCTTTCCTCGAAGGGGTAACAGGCATAAAAAAGGATCTATAGCCCTACATAAAAAGGAATTTTCAATGGCCCAAGTCTCCTGCAAACATATGATATCAACATTTTTATAAAACAACACCATCCTGGGTAAAAAAAAAAAAACTTGCTTGCCAGTCGGGTTGTTTTCCATTAAATAAGTACAGGGATTGCCATCCGTAGAACTGTCTCCAGAAGAGACAAACTAATGACTAGGAGCGGCATGTGGGCTAGGAGCAATTGTTATCATAGGTGCTATCACTGGAAGTCAATCATAGTTATCCAGATACCCTAAGGGGACAATGCTGTTTTAAAAGGGAATTGCAACTCATGCTTGCCTTGACCTGTAAGCCTCCTTGCTCACCATAATCCCAAAAATGTTGCAGAATTCGAGAGTCTGTAAAAGTAGCACAGGGGGCGGGCCACAATAGCCGTGGCAGGACCTAGAAAAGAGCTTGAGTTAGCCGCATGGAGGATTCTCTCTGTCACGACAGATATCTCTGCTGCTTGTGTCAAAGTTACCAGGGGCTAAACAGATTTTCACATAGAAGATAATTGAGACCTAACCAGAATGTTCCTAATAATTTGGAAGGGATAGGCACTCCCTAACTTATAGTACGCCTTTCGACAAATGTATTAGCTAAAGATGTGGCTTGAAGTCTGCCAGTGTACAAAAAGGCTGTCAGTGAATTAATGATGCGGATAGGATTTCAAAAATACTGTGGCTTTAGGATTCTAAGAATTCCTTTCTACAAATATATATTTTGAAAGGGTAGAGTCAGCATACTTATTTAGAAAGTAAAGATAATGTCGAAATGGAACCTTATCTAAGGAATAAATGTTCATTACACAATTGTTCGCTTTAGACAAAATTTAAATTCCAAATGTTGCCAGCGAATTGGATTATAATTGAATACCAAAAATACATTTCCAAAAAGATTGTCTACAGATACCTCCCTACAAAATATTTTCTGACCTAGGAATTAGGACACCTAATAAACCCCTCCAACATATATGAATGTGTTGTCCTTTCAGTTCAGATGCCTAAGACCAATCCAGCTGCTCCATTGGCCTTTGGACACCTTTCCATAATGCTTTACCTTATATATATGATCCATCTGACAAGAGTTACCTCATCACCGCTCTTAGTAGCTGACTGACTAGCTTAGACTGTAATATCTCATCATCACTGTACAGCTCTGTCCAAAATGCTCTGAGGACGTCATCTAGTGGGTTGTTACACTTTACAAAACCCAAAATGCCTAAATAATGACATGGAATAACAATCTTTATCCTTTAATGACTACATGGAAAATACATTAAAGCTGTTTACACTGCTAAAAGCAGTCAATGCTAGAACAATACTATCATGACAAATTATTTTATTCTTGTCTTGTCATCACACAAAATGCCAGAAGATGTTTCAAAACCAGCAAAAAACAGCCAACACGTTTCACCCCACAAGGGGCTTCCTCAGGGCTGTAAATACAATACATCAATAAATCATATTTGTGACCAGTGCAGATATCGGTACATATATTAGACATATACAACAAATGACATTCTTTAGTGTTGGAAAGATTCTCCCAATATTACTCTATACATCACACATCTGTGAGTTCATAGGTCTCTAAATCCAGCCAATGTCATGAAGAAGAAAGAAAAAAAAACAAAATTTAAGTCAAAACAAAAAGAGAGAAGAAAGGATTTTTTCGATGCAATTTAAAAAAAAATATTATTATGTATAATTTTGCAAGCTTTTTATAGATTGCGAATAGATTGTTAAGGGTATAATATTTAAACATGTATAGTTGCATATTGGGCACAGGACTTACTTTTCCATTTTCTATTTATCCATCTATCCATCTACTGTTCATAATAAGGGATCTTATGATTATAATTCTTACTTGGGAGCACAAATACGAATATTGAAGTTGGATGGGCATGTCTGTCATATGGTTGGCGGTCGACGTAAAGAATAGGACTTGTTCCATCAATACATAAAAAAACTCCTTTCTCTATATTGGAAAGGTACTGGCTATTCTATGAGATGCCTGATTGCTAGCCACCATCGGATAAGTGAGACGAGTGGTCCTCACCCCCCTTTTTGGTTTGGTTTAATAATATTGATTGGGCCAGAAATATCATCAACAGCAATTTGAAAGTGCTCGCATAATAATTTGCACGCATTTAGGAAACATCATATTACATATTTATCAAAATCATTAGCGGGTCACTGATTGGCCAGTGGATTGTAAGGCCAGGATAGAATTTGTGCGGTGTTAATAAAGTTATTTTTTGTTGTTGCTTTGTTTACAGTACAGATATCGGTACATATATAAGACCATACCCCATTTACCCTGGGTGTACGGTGCGTACACCCCATGAACGCAGGGGTACGGTGCGTACACCCCATGATCGCAGGGGTATGCACCGTACCCCGTGATCATGGGGTGTACAGACCGTACGGTGTGTATGTGATTGTGTGCTTTTCCGTACGAATCACCCTTACCTGACGTGGACCGTTCGAATTGCATCCTTATACCCCAGTCCGGATCGTGCTCGTCGGGTCGTACGGCATGTTTATGATTCGTACGGACGTTTTTTTTCCAGGATCGGAATCGACCCCTCTGTGTCGACTTTGTTACAAGCTCTGAAGAGAGAGCTTGGGAACGGACATGATAAGATACAAATGAACTTCCTAGCTCCTAGGAAAGATGTATTTGCAACTTTAGTAAAATGATGGACATCAGACATTGGTATTACGTATAATTTTATTCATTGATCGGGTAAGGTCATAATCATCCCTTGGACAGACCATAGACTTTGCCCAATGGAAATTGCACAAACTGCGAAAAGGATACTTTTGTGGGAAGGAACTCTGCATAATTGGAAGTATTACTGCTCCGTGGGGAAACGGACAGGTGCTGGCTATAATGAAATTTCCTCTTTGCCTGGAATGCTGTCGGACTCAACTCTGATATTCCCTGAACTGAACGTTCCTTATCTCCTGCATTTTACCTGCTGGTGAAGTCGAGCAGGCAAAACCTTTCGGCTGAAGGGTTATATGACTCAGGCTATTGTACGCTGTTCTCTAGCGCCTCTTTAAACTCACCTTGAGTCCCCAAATTCCTGATAAACTCATACCGATTTGTTTGCATGATTCATACCTGTATTCTGAAATTCCAATTTATGTCTCTGCCTCTCTTTTTCTTCCACTCATTCTCACCAGGCAGTTGATTTGAAATGTATATGACTGAACTGTGATGTGTTGTGAATTTACCTGTACTAAAATGATAATCAAAGTTAAATGATTCTAAATGTATTTTTGTGATTGACCATTCAGATGTGAAGCTTAGATAATGATTACACTTGTTATAATCATTCATGAGTGTGTTATTCTTATTGTCTAGACATTGTATATGTTATACATTTTATGCATTATTAGGTAGGCTCTTCTTTGATCCAGATCCTCTTGAAGGCTCGCCCATTTGTCTCTGAATGATCCTAGTCTATATTAGCTCGATTAAGGTTCTATCTGAGGATTTTGAGGATTTGTGATATTGTAGAGATTGATGTTGTAGGGTTTATATGGGGCGAATTCTGAAAAATTGTACATGATGGCAGCTGAAGTGAGTATGGTGTGGATTTTGATAAGTGAGTAAAGGGTAAAGAGATAAAAACCCTGTTGTTGCGCTGCATCAGTTTATTTGACTAAATACACTAGGTAATGAAGAGACAAGTTTAATGGAGCAGACAAAGTTGTTTTATGTTTTTTGTCTTGTTTTGTTCAAAAAACTTTATAAAAGACAATGAAGGGAGGGTCAGTCACATTGGGGAGTTAGACTGACATAATTGGGTGCCACACTGGTATTGGTCATTTGCTGAGAAACCGTGCTGGCATTGGTGCATGAGGACGAACTTTGATTGGTGGTAGAGAATCATGACTTGGAAGAGAATATTGTTGAAGATTTTTTAGTAAGGGTTTTTAAATTAGAGTTGAAAAATAGGATGTTTTTTTAACTGTTGAAAACTGTGTTTCATAAAGATGTACCAAATATCAATTAGGGAAGCAATTCCTGTGGCTCCTTAAGGAAACCCTGATTTGTTTAGGTTATTAGAAAAGGGATATCCTATGTTTACTTAGTTGGAGAACTGGATGAAATATACTGAGAAAGATAGTGTCTTGGCATTCCCAGAATTTGGGGCCTTTAACACCCACATTTTGGAAAATTTGAGAAACCAAATGAATAGTTTGTGACCAAATCCTAGAAGAGTGCAATATGAAGCTCTCTAGGATTTTGAACATGAAGATTATAAGAGAGAATATGAAAAAAATCAGAGTAGGTACAGGAATACTTTAAGCAGGTATGCTGAAGTGAAATGGCATGTGTAGAAAAGAAGATGGAGAAAGGATGTAGCTGAGGGGGAACAAATCTATCCTGTAATGGTAGCCGAGAGCAACGTAGTAAAGAAATGCCAAGAATAGAAGAAACATGTTGAGGGGTTGAAGTCTAGAGATACTGATTTAACTAACGAAGGAGTTGACGATGTATATGATTTATTCTTGAATTAATTATTACTTAATAGACCCCAGCCATATAACAAAAAACAGAATAATGTTGAGACAAGTCCCTTTGTAGGATTACATCCAAATGCCCCAATAGTAAATTTAGATCTGGCTCACAAGAAAACGTTTTTTAATCAGAATCAGATCCCAGATAGAGAAGGGTTATCGAGAATAATAATGCCAAATCATCCAGATGCTTTGTCTGTTCCAGTGACTATTGGACCCCTTGTTCCATTATTTAATGACGGACAAGGAGTTTCACAAGTTCCTGCTATAACAGTTCCCAGTGGTGATATAGGTGAAACTCATACTGTTTCAGAGAGAAATGTGAGTGTGGAAGATCTTGCAACGGTCGAAATAAATGGAAATAATAAGAGTGAGTTGAAAGGCAATAGTAGAAGAAATTTTAATACGGAATTAGAAGTTGAGCCATTAGTTTAAATTTCAGACAGATTTATTTAAACAACAAAAAAAGGTTCACAAATGGATTCAAGAAGAATGTTACAAATGGAAAGACTGATATCATTGTCATCAGGAGGGTCAAAGATGGGTGGAACTGTTGAGGGATTACAGAGATCAGGAGAGGATACATCCTTAGGACCATTCCCAGTAGAACTTCATGAATGGCTAAGGAAAATTACACCTACTTGTAGTATTCAGAGGAATTACTCTGGAGATTTGGGCATTGATGTGAGCAAATGAATAGTGTAAATAGACTCTTCATGTGTGAAATTTGCTGAGATTGCACAAAGGATTTTTTTGACAAGGATTCAGAGAATGTAACTGCTTCAGGAAAACGAATACAGATGAAAGAATTGATTAACACTCCAGAGAGATGGGATGAAGTGGATAGATGGGAAAGCAGATGGGCTAAAAAGAAGGATGCTACTGTACGTTTAAGTCTATACCTTGTGAGAGACATGGAAAAGGAAGAAGCAAACAAAATGGTACATCCTATGAGAGAGGTGCCAGGAGGAGGGTTTGTTCATGTACCATGGTCCAGACAGCATATATTGTCATTTATAAATGATTTTCCAAGGTTGAGAGAAAAATCAGTTGAGTGGTACAAGCAAGTGGAAAGGTTTGTGAAGGTCTTGAAAGTTTTGTGGAAAGATCTAGATGCTTTGTTTGACATTGTGTTCCCGACTGACTTGTGGGTCGAATGTTCAATTGCTGTAGATTAGCCTAAAGTGGAGCATCTGAAAGATCTGAGAACAGGAGCACAGTTAGTTGAAGTCATGAAAAAATATAATCAGGTCATTATTTATTTGAAAGCGCAAACTTCGCTGCAAGAGACAGATTGGGTAAAAATAGAAAGAACTACTCAGGAATTGAAGGAGGCAGTTTGTGCATATTATAAGAGGCTTTTGCAGGCATTCAAACAGTCTAGTGGGATTGAGAATGTCTCTGAGAAAGATATGTGACATTTTGTATATCGATTTGAGTTTGGTTTGAAACTAGAATAAGTGCCATGATTCAGCAGCGTTTAATTTGTTGGCAAAGTAAGTCAGTAGATGACATACTTTGTTATGCAGAATACTGTGGAGATAACGTTGATTCACATCACAAAAAAGTTGAAAGAGAAATTGATGTTAGCCCAGATGAAAGCAGCAAAGAAAGGAGGTTATATGCATATGGGTACAGATTTTTCAGGAGCATTTCAGGGAACTGACCTGACTACAACTGGAATGAGCGGTGTGGTGGGGAATCATGTGCCGAATTTGATGCCGCAAGGAAGAGATTGAGGGGTTTGAGACTGGAAATAAGTGCTATGATTCAACAGTTTTTATTTGTAGGCAACATAAGTCAGTAGATGAGATACTCCATTATGCCAAATACTGTGGAGATGACATTGATTCAAGTCATAAAAAGTTGAAAGAGAAATTGCTGTTAGACCAGATGAAAGCACCAAAGAAAGGTGGTTATATGAGTATGGATATAGATTTTTCAGGAGCATTTCAGGGAAATGGCCGACATCCACTTGAATGAGCGGTATGGTGGAGAATCATGTGCCAAATGTGATGCCGCAAGTAGAGGTTGAGGTGGAAATTTAGAGGAAATGAAGATAAAGTTTCCGTTTCGAGGTTATGACAAGTTCAGACATTGAATGCACGAGTGTAGAAATGTTCTGACAAATACAGGAGGTGTGCAGACAATAGACCCAGGAATAAATGGAATGAGACAGTTGCAAATGAGTAATGAAATATTAAATCAACAGAATCAGAATCAACAGATGTGCATAGGTAGAGGACAGGGTCAAAGAATGCCTCAAGCTCCTATGCAGAATATGAATGGTCAGCGGCAAAGGTGCAATCAGAATGTGGGTTTCCTTACTAATGATCAAATGAATTCAAAGGTGCAGGTGACTTCACAATATTTGTTGCAGATGGATGAGAGTGATTCAGATGCATCTCAATGATGGTGCCTGAGGGAGGAGGAGGAGCGTGTTTGGCATATCCTTAGAGGTAGAACAGAGTGGACCCTATTTGGATGGCAAGGTAGACAAAAAGCCTATTTCGTTCCTTGTAGACACTGGTGCTACCCATTCCACCATGAGAACTGTGAAATTCCCAACGTACCCCACTCTGGAGAAAGTATCCGAAATGTAGGCATATCGAATAAATTGATCTCGACCTCAGTGAACAAACGTATAAAAGTAAATATTGAAAGTTTTGAAGATTTGTACAAATTTGTGGTGTGCGATACAGGTCCAGCTAACCGTTTAGGACAAGGCTTGCTATGCAAGATGAACTGTTCCATCTATTGTACACCAGATGAGATAGAATTCCATATGAAAGATGAAGATGTGGTATTTAAAATAGATAGACATGAGTTGGAAGTAAAAAGCTTATATTCTTTACTCACAGCAAATGATTTGCCTGTCAAATTGAAAGATACAGTTCTGCCTGATGTGTGGGATTTTTCAGGTAAAGACATTTGCTTGATGAGAGGAGAAGCTCCAATTTGAATTACTGTAAAACAAAATCCAAAATTCCTAAGAACTGTGACATATAAGTTGATTCCTGAAACACCTGGAATAACCCCTCTTGATTGAAACTTTTATTGAACAGGCCATCCTGAAAGAAATCGGTATCCGAAAACAAAACAGAAAATATAGAGTAGTGCAGGGCCTTTAGAAAATTAATCAGATTGTGATACCCTGTTGTCCAGTAGTGCCACACCCAGCTGTGATTCTATATCAGATCCCATCTGGAGCAGAATGGTTCTCAATGATTGATTTGTGCCAAGCCTATTTCTCGATTCCTTTGCATCCTGATAGTCAATATTTATTTGAGTTTTGGTTTGGAGACCATTTCTTGGCATGGTGCTGAGTTCCACGAGGGTATACTAAAAGTCCCAGAATCTTTAATCATTTTCTAAAGACATATGTGGAGTCCTTGGTAATGCTGGTTGCATCAGGAACCCAAGAGGCTTGCGTTACTACTACGATTGTTCTACTGAACCATTTGGCAGTCAGTGGGCATAAAGTGCCCCCAGCAAAATTAAAATTTTGTCAGAAAGAGGTTCTTTATTTGAGACATCACATTGAAAAGGGAGTCAGGAAAGTGTCTCAAGATCAGATCAATGCCATAATATAAATGAATCGGCCGAGCACACAAAAGGAAGTTTGAATGTTTTTGTGCATGGTCATATATTGCAGGCAGTGGATATCCAGTTTTTCACATAAAGACATGTCAGATCTCGTGCATAAGGATGAAGAATGCATGTGTTCATTCCTTGAACTCTGGGACAGTTTGTGTTGAGCTCTAGCATTGGGAATGCCCGACTTTAATAAGAGTTTTACTCTATTTTGCAGCAAACAAGGCGGTTGTGCACTTTCAGTTCTGACGCAATGGCACAGAACCGCACGTCATCCTGTGGTATATTTTCCAGCCACATTGGATCCTTCGGCTACTGCCTTACCTGGATGTATGAAAGCTGTTGCTACAATGTGTGTGAGTTTGGAGCAGTGTAAGACAATTGTAATGAGTCATCCATTGAAAGTGTATGTGCCACATTCAGTTGAAACCTTTTAACGCAAACTAGCACATAGCATCTTACAAGCAGTTGTTTAACAAAATATGACTAAATGATATTGGGTGCTGAGAATGTAACTGTAACAAGGTGTACAAGTCTGAATCCAGCTACCTTGATGCCACTTCCAAGTTGTGAAGTGGTTGGGGAAGAAGCTCATGAGGATTGCCTTGATGTGACTGATTGTGCACAAAGCAGAGACCTGACATACATGACACACTCTTGCCAGAATCTGATCATGTTTTTTTTCTGGATGGATCATGCTTGAAAGACTCTGGAGGTACCTTGCAAGCTGCATATTGGATCTTTACAATGGTGGGTGTTGTTGAAGCATCATGGTTGAAAGGAGTAAACTCAGCATAAGTGGCGGAATTGATTGCACTTACTAGACTGTGTCACATTACAAAGCAGAGGAGAGTCATTATATTTACTGAAGCCTCAATATGGTTTTGGCGTGGTGCATGATTTTGGTAATTATTGTCTCAGCTTGGGTTCATGACCTCTTAGGGTTCATCATTAAGAAACGGAGAGTGTATACATGACCTACTGATAGCACTACAATTGCCAGCTCAAATTTCAGTGGTAAAATGTTTGGCTCATCGATATGGACAGGATTATGTGACTGTCGGCAATAGATATGCTGACGAAACCGCACGGTATTGTGCTCTAAATTCATATGCCTTTAATGGACAATCCTTGAAAGAGCAATCTGATGAATCTGAGTGCAGGCTAATGTTTTCAGTTGTTGAAACATGGGAAGAGATTCGAGGATTGCAGGATTCAGTTACCCAAGCAGAAAGGAAAGAGGGGATCAGAATATGAAGAATGTGTTATACAGATAGAGGACCTGTACTGCCAGATAGTCTGCAGTCACCAATGGGAAAAGTCTGCCATGGACCTGACACATATAGGAAGGGATCGAATGATGTGATTTTTTAGACCGTCATGCAAATTCAGAGCCATTGCAGAGAGTCTGTACCAGAAATGTATGTAAAAAGAACAATTGACAGACAAAAAGCTGAACAATATCATACCTTCACCCCAATGCAGAGATGTAGGCCTCAATCCATCATTTTTTTGCACTCAATGCAATTCCAGTTTGAACTCAGCCATATGAAAATCAGCCTTGACCCTGCACCCAATGGGATCAGTCCTGCCCGAACTGCCAGGCAGGGTCCTACCTGGACAGGAAACAAGGATCCTAGGACCGGTTTCAGGGTTTCATCCCTTGCTCCCTATATAAGACTTAGCGGGTACTCCTCTTCGAGAGAATCTGGTGAGGCGGCCCGAGAGCTTGCTAACTCCATCATTAAAGCTGTTGATGAGCTAGCCCCCGCATCTCTCCGATATTCGGCACGTCGAAACCTTCAGCTCCCTGGTTCACGGAGCCATTAAGACTTCTGAGACAGAGCTGCAGGAGACAGGACAGAAAATGGGGAAAATCATGGGACCCCACCGAAAGAGAGGCACATAAACGCCTGCTGCGAGAATATAAGGCCAGAGTAATTAAGGAGAAACAGGAGTTCTTCTCTAATCTCACTACATCCCTTACCTCGCCTAGGGAACTCTTTAAGATTGTGGACTCTCTATGTTCCCTTCAAGTGCCTGATCCAGTTGTGGGCTCACAGGAGTTGTGCAACAAAATCTCAGAGTTTTTCCATAAAAGAAATCGAGGACATCTATCTTGCTCTGGAAACTCAGAGGAGCACTTTGGGGATCATTCCTCCCTAGCCCTTGCCAATTTAGAGTCCTGGTGGAGAAATCCCACCAAGACCCTCACCCATTTCCTGCCGCTCTCCCTGGACGGGCTTGATCTCCTGTTAGACAGGACAAAGTCGGCTTCCTCTCTGGACCCCTGTCCTTTGAAAGTTTTGAAGGTATGTAGGGACACCTTTTTGCCGCCTCTTCTCGAAGTGATGAACGGTACCATGGCTCAGGGTACCTTTCCTTCGGCCTGGAAAAAGGCAATAGTGAAGCCCCTTCTTAAAAAGCCCACCCTGGACCCCGGACAGCTTAAAAACTTTAGACCCATATCTCTGCTACCTGCCCCGGCAAAAATGCTTGAATCACACCTGAATTCTCATCTATCCACTTTCATGGATTTTTCGGGGTTCTTGGATAGCTCCCAGCATGGATTCAGGAAATCCCATAGTACTGAATGGGCACTTACTATGGTGGTGAATAACATTCGCCTGAAGGTGGATCTGGGTCAAACCACTGTGTTGGTCTTACTTGACCTTACAGCAGCGTTTGATACCCTGTCTCCCTTGACTTTAATATCTCGTCTGAGGGAGGCAGGGATAGCGGGGGCGGCCTTGAGCCTTCTGGACTCTTTTTTACATCTAAGAGAGCAGAGGGTCATGCTCGGAGAATTCCTCTCCCGTGCTAAATGCTTGCAATATGGGGTGCCACAGTGGTCGGCCTTCAACATCTATGTGGCCCCTCTTGCTAGGTTAGTAAAATCGCAGGGGATGGAGGTGGTGTCATACGCCGATGACACCCAGATCATGGAGTCCCTGGCTCACTCTGTTACTACATCCGCGGTCAACTTTAGGACCTGCATGCAGACAGTCGCGGAGTGGATGATCCAAAACTCCCTAAAGTTGAACGGCGATAAAACAGAGGTCCTGGTCTTTGGCAAAGACCAGGATATTTGGTCTAGCGAGTGGTGGCCTCCTTCCCTGGGAACCTGCCCGACTCCCTCCCAATCGGCCAGGAATCTCGGCGTTATATTTGACACCTCTCTGTCCATGACTCTCCAGGTCAAGAGAACGGTGGCCACTTGCTGGGGGGTCATCAAGATCCTTATAAGAATCCTTCACTATCTGTCCCCCCAGGCACGTAAGCAGACTGTGGTTGCATTGGTGGGTTCCAGGTTGGACTACTGCAATGCACTTTATGCAGATTCTAACAAGGGCCTCATCCAGCGCCTTCAGGTTGTGCAGAACGCGGCTGCGAGATTCGTTCTGGCACTACCTAATGCATCCTCTGCTACAATGGCCAGGAAGAGCCTGCATTGGCTTCCCATACAACAGAGGATTTCATTTAAGCTCCTGTGCCTGGCCTATAGAGCTCTCTTGGCTGGTCCCTTGGATCCCTTGTGTTCCCTTTTAACTCGCCATGTCCCTAGTAGGGCTCTCCGATCCTCTGAGATGAATCTGCTTGTAGTTCCCCGCGCGAGGTAGGTCAGATGGGATAGTAGAGCATTTTCCATCGTTGCCCCTCGGTTATGGAATGCCATCCCCTTGGAGATTAAGGCCCAACCGTCTCTGGCCCTCTTTAAAAAAGCGCTCAAAACTTGGTGCTTTACCAAGGCCTACCTGTAAGGATTCATATTTGTTCCCCCTAGCATTCTTTTTTGGTTAGGCGTCTTGACGTCTATTGGGCTTAGTAGCGCGCTACAAATCGGATTTCATTCATTTAATTCATTCATTCATCAGCCAGTATAGCTTGAATCCATTAGCATTGAGAGCACGGGAACCACATCTGGGCGTAACCGTCCCACTTGGGTTGACGATTGCAAAAAGAACAATAAATAGACACAATGCTGAACAATGTCATGCATTCAACCCAGTGCAGAGATCTGGGGCTAATTCCATCACTTTTTTTGCTCCCAATTCCACTCCAGTTTGAACCCAGCCATACACAAACCAGTCTTGACCCTGCGCCCAATGGAAACAGCCCAGCCCGAACTGCCAGGCCAGGTCCTCCCTGAACTGGAAACAGTCCTCTTAGGTCCGGTTATGGGCTTTCACCCTTCATCAGCCAGGCTAGCATAACTCCAGTGGCATGGAGAGAACAGGGCCCACGTCTGGGCATATTTGTCCCACGTGGGTAACAAATGCAAAAAGAACACCAAAATGCAGGAAGAAAAGCAGTGGTTAGTATGGGTCAAATTGGAAGGTCGGGAGGTCCTTTTACCAACCTGCAGTTGGACTTTATAGACATGCCCTCTTGCATTGGATTAAAATATGTCCTTGTGATTGTGTGTCTATTTTCATGTTGGGTTGAAGCTTATCCTACGCGAATAAATTACAGCCTAACTGTTAATAAACTGCTGCTTAGAGAGCTAATCCCAAGATTTAGATTTCCAGTCTCATTGAAATCAGATAGAGGAACACACTCTGACAAGGAAGTGGTGCGAATGCGCTGCTCAGCTTTACAGATTGAGCAAAAATTGTATTGTGCCTATCAACCTGAGGTGTCAGCTGTAGTTGAGCAATGAATGGCACAATAAAATCAGGATTGACAAAAGTATGTGCGTCTACATCACTGAAATGTCCCGATGCATTGCCCTTGGTTTTGAGGAGTTTGCAAAGTGTCCAAAACAAAAGAATAGGACTGTCCACTCATGAAATATTTATGGGGAGGGCTATGAAACAGCCCACCATCCCAGCAAATCAGTGTATTACATTTGTGATTCTTTGCTGTTAAATTATTGTAAAGGATTAACTGATGTGTTGCATTCTGAGTCTCACCAGTTTGGAGAAGTCACCACTACTGTCCAACAGGAGCAAATGCACGACTTGCACCTAGGGGATTGGGTGCCCTTCAAGAAACTTTAGAGAGAGTCCTGTTTGGTACCTCATTGGCGTGGGTCTTATCTAGTGATTGTTGTGACAACAACTACAGTTAAATGTGGTGGTATACCTAATTGGGTTCATGCAGTCCACACTTGTCAAGTCCCCTGTCCACTTGAAAGTGCAGAGTCAGTTGCAGGTGAACTGGTGGCAGCAGTGGGACATCCTGAAAAGACTGATCACAGAGTAAAGTGGGAGCCATCTACTGAGCCTCAAAACACTGTTGAAAGTGAAAGAGAGTTGGTCCCTGTAGGTAACGAGTGTCGAAAAAAAAAGGATTCAGCTAAGCAAAGTATTGACACAAATGAAATAAACAACGTACCAGAAAAATGAGTGCGAAGAGGTGAGCGATGGCCCAAAACAAATGAGAGATTGATAGACACTCTGACTGTGAGCAGAATACTATCTACTGTAATAGAAGTCTCCAGTCAATTTGAACAAAGTGATACTGATGGAGAAGAAAATATAGTGTGCAAAAAAAGAGAACACGAGTCCCAAGTCGGAGATATGCAGGATCTGAATGGGCATATCTAGCTGCAGCAAACGAGTGGGAGAAAGAGTTTATCACATTTTGTTCTAAAGACAACACACAGTAGAAGCCACCCTAAATAAACTGTGTGAAAAAGTAAGTGTTGAAGAAAGAAAAAGGCTGAAGAAAAATAAGGCGGTGCTAGATGCTGAAATAAATAATTAATTGAAAACTCAAAACCTCCTGCCAATCATAGATTTTATAATAGAAAAAAAATATTCTAAAAATGGATGTATCTGGATCCAAGATTGAAGATTCAAAAAGGGTTGCTTCTTCTAGGCGAAAATGCATAGGTGCTTGCTTTTTGTGTATTCTTGTCCTAATACCTGTTTTGTTGTTGCTCGTCCTAAATGTATCTCATTTTGTTTATTCTTATAAATCAACTAATGTATATGTGAGTATGACTACTGAATTACCAAAAGTACCTGGAAAAGATACAATTAAAAATTAACAAGTAGTGACTTACACAAGGATAATTCAATTAATGACTTTACAGCAAATGTATTTAAAAAACATTTGCATGAATATGTTGACACAATGGATGCAAAAGATTGTTATATGTGCATGTAATTACCTACATCCGTGTCTAAAGGTGGTGACTTACCATCACCTTCCTTTAACCTATGGTATCTCTTGTAGTGTACTAACATGTTTATTCTATGGCAAGGAGCAGTTTCAGTATTACTACTCCAATTATAATTTAGCATTTTATGAAATACCTATTAGGAAAAACATGAATAGTGCGAAAAAATTTGAAGTAACTGGAGAATTTTCCATACAATAAAATCTATACATATTGTATATGCACATAGAAATAATCTGAAGTGCATCTTACATAGTGTAGAAAAAGAATTTATTAGCACCATAGAAGACAGACGAGGAGAAATAAAAATGAAAAGATGGAGAAGATAAGACTAGAATACCTTCATGGACTCATAGAGAAGGTATTTACAAAAAGGCTGAGACTTACCCTGCAATGTTTCTGGATTGGCTAAACATGGGAAAGCTTTGCATAGTAAGACAAAAGACTGAATCTAAAATTAAATTAATTGGTTCCAGTGAGTGTGAACATACCTTCCTAATACCGGGAGGTTGGGGATTAAAAGGTCGTACTGATCCAGTATTTCCGGGAGTGTACTATGTGTGTGGGAAAAATGCTTATTATAAATTGCCTAAAAATTGGTAATGATATTGTTACGTGGGTATTGTCTTTCCAAAATGTACCATGTGAATGATAATCATGGAATCAATGAAAACAAACTAACATGTAGCAAAAGGGGAATAAGTGCTCCAGAGATTATTGGTGATCTATTCGGTGTAATAAAACCCCCAGTAGAGGTAATATTGAATTTGCATAAAATTAGGAAAATGCATACAGTGGTTGATCGATTATCAACAGATACTACTGGTGGTTTCTTAGTGATTGGTACCAAAAAGGTTGCTATGAGATCTGTGGTTTTGCAGAACCAACTTGCTTTGGATATTTTGTGCGTATGTAGAGGGCAGAGTCTGTCGCATGCTGAATATGGGGAATAGCATGGTTGGGCAAGTACTAACACCATTATTAGCCATTGCGATTAGCGTATTAATATTAATACTGATATACAGATGCTGCAAATACAAAGTAAAAATAAAAGGAAATAGAGGTCGGAAAAGAACAAGGAGAGAAGTAGAATTAGAAGACAGAAAAAGTACATATTATGATGTTGTGAAGGACAGGGAAGGTGTTAGACTGAAACACATGATGATAAATGCATTCTGAGAGTTAACAGATTGTTATCATATTATTGCATAGATAGTGTGATGGCTTATGTTTCGTCATCAGAGTGGGAATTGATGCAGCACAATTTTCTTAGTTTGATTGTTTTTAGTCAATTCATGCCCATTTGATCACATAATACTAATATATACTTAAAAAGCATGACTAATGGTGTTATACGTAAAACTCGTGATAATGTAATCTGCATCGTAAAAGCCTGCAGTATGATTGCAAACAAGTTTGAGATGAAAATCTTCGAGAGAGAGAGAGAGAGAGAAATAGATGATATGAATGAATTTACAATAAGCAAATGTGCAATGAAAGCCTATAAATGGTATAAGGTGTGATGTAATGAAGTTGCCTTAAAACAAAATGAGCAATGAAAATGTTAGAATGAAGTGTTCATTTTGTACAGAAACAAATGGATTAACTTACGGTGGAGATGAATACAATTATTTCTGATCATGTAGCAACACTGTTATGAGAAACTGAAATTTAAAAATGTAGAGAAAAATGTTTTGCTCACTTATAAATGATTTCGCAAATGAATTAATGCTTGATGGAATACTAAATGGTGTTTGAAAATATTGATTCCTTTGAAGAGTATTAATCACAAATGAAGTAGCTTCATCATTGTTAATTTAAATACTTGAATCGTTTAGTAAGTAATACTGTACAGTAGGTTTTCGAGTCGGCATCAGAACACATTTTATTCATTAATATCCTTCTACGAAGACTAGAATATGCTGATGTGACTTCATTTCTTAATGTGAGAAATCTTCCTAAACTTTCTTTCTCCAGTTCTTGAATAATGGACACCCTCTCCAATTTGTACAAACAGTGTCGACTTTGTTTCAAGCTCTAAAGAGAGAGCTTGGGAGCGGACATGATAAGACACAAATGAACTTCCTACTTCCGAGGTAAGATGAACTTGCACCATTAGTACAACGATGAACATCAGACAATGGTATTACGTTTAATTTCTGGATTGATTTGGTGAGGAAATGATCAACCCATGGTAAGACCACAGACTTTGACAAATGGAAATTGTGGTTAAAGGGTTAAAGGGTTAAATGACTCTGTGCTCTAGCGTCTCTTTAAGATCACCTTGAGTCTCTGTATTCCTGATAATCTGCTACCGATCTTTGGTCTGTTTGATTCATACCAGAATTCTGAAATTCTGGGGGGGCGTCGCTTCAGGGCCGAGGAGAATGGCGGCGTAGTCCCGGAGCTCCGGAGCCCAGACTCGGTTTCTGGATGATTTTCGCCGCTTTCTGAAGCCGGAATCCCCTCAGCTCACACCAGCTGGCATCGGAATGTGAGGGGCGCATAGTGTGTATCCTTTTCTGCATTCAGGCGGCTTTTTCACGGAGTTCGTCTACATTACTCAGATTTTCGCGGTAACGGCCGCCATTTTGTGCGCGCTGCGCACCCTCTCACCTGAGGAACCCTGATGCTCGTTTCTCACTGGACTCCTCACTAGTGCCTCAGAACTTGCTCTTCCCCTTGAGCGGTGAGTCTGCAACTATGTGCCTTCACGTTTTAACCCTTTCATGCCTGTTTTTCTGACGTGCCGGTACTTACACTCATGACCACCATTTTGTGACCTTCCAATGACTTTCTACATGCGATTACCTTCTGGCTGACTTCTAACATTGCTCTCACCAGTTCTACTTTGCCTGAGTCGCCTAAAGGAGTTTCCCATATCTTTTTTACTGGCACGTCTTTGATTGCTTGTTTTATATTTCATATGATATGCGCCATTTGTCTTCTCTGCCTGCCAACACCACAGACTGCCTTTCTTCTCATCTCGCTCGCGCCCAGTCGCCTATGGAGGTTCACCACCTACTTCTCATAGATCTGCATCGCTTGTCTGCTATATCCACACGAAAGATGCCTCTTTGAAGCACATGCTGCCGTGCACCTTTATATGAGCTATACAGCTTCCTCCTCTTGCTCTGAACGCACCACCACTTGCTGTTTAGTGACTCTTTATGGGGAAACTCCGCAATTTCAAACTTGCCGCGACTACCAAACTTCCTCCTGGCTCTGACTCCGACTCTCCTCTTCAGGACACGGATATATCCAACATGTCAAAGCCGGACGCCATATCTGGTGCAGTCCCTAAAGCTCAAAATGGAGGGAAGATCTCCTCATCGTTGCCTACTATCAAACGTCTCAAACAAAATCCTCCTTCACCTGATAATAGTATCTCCCCTTCATCTTTAGACACTATTTTGGAGGAAATTCGAGCCCTTAAACCATTTATAGAGGCCACCACAAGCAACATGCAGGCTATGCAAGACAAATGGTCTACTCTGGACTCTCGAGTCTCACTGCTGGAACAATCTTCAGAGGCTCTACATTCTACCTGTTCACGATTTCCTTCTTTGGAGGCCGAGGTTCTTCTGCTCAAGAAACATACAGAGGATTTGGAAAATAGGAACCGCAGGAATAACCTTCGCCTTTACGGACTTCCGGAACTGTCAGAAGGGTCCAATCCAACGGCCTTCTTCCCAACTTTTCTCTCAAAAATCCTTGATAATCCTGCCCTGGCCTCCATCAACATACAGAGAGCTCACCACTTGGGCCCTAGAGTTTCTTCCAAACCTCGAGGTGTCATCATGTTGTTCCTCCAATTTACAGACCTTCTGCAGGTACTCTCGGCTTCCAAGTCTAAGAAACAAATCGTGCGGGAGGGCCATCGTCTCTATCTGTCACAGGATGTTTCCAAGGCCACCGCAGACAGAAGAAAGCAATTCCTGGACCTACGCCCTCAACTCAGACTTCTTGTTGCAAGATATGGTCTCCTTCACCCCTGTCTTTTTAGGGTCACCTATAAGGACAGGACCACCACATACGAAGACCCTGCCATTCTTCGGGAGTTCCTACATCGACAAGGCTCTGATGCTATGGACGTTTCCAGACCCCCTTGAATGGATTTTGTGATTCCTCCTGTTCTGTTTGCGATTGTTTCTCTCTTGTTGCCACTTGTGGCGATGCTTTCTTAGTCTTCTTTCATGGTTGTCTGCACATATTATTCTTGTCTTAACTTTTCCTCATGTTTTTATCGAGTTTTTATTCCTATTATGTATTCATCTAGTTTTTTCCTTTGTCTCTGCGGCACCTATTGTCCCTCACCCCTTCCTGATGTACTTGTTTCTGTTTCGTACAGTATTCCTTGGATTCCCTGTTTTTCCCGAGTTTTGGTTCCGGCTCTGGATGGTGTCGTCGTTTCCCCACCGGCGCTTCCACTCCCCTCACCGCTTGTGTTTTTCGTTTTTTGTAAGTATGATAATCAGTCGTCCTTTTTGGATGTGTACTGTCTTCTTGATCTTATCTGTCTTTGTTTTCCCTCTCTCCTTTCTCTTTCTCTCTCTCTCTTTTCTCTCCCCTTCCTTTCTGTCTCATATCTTCTTTTCTATTTATCTCATCTTCCTGTTATCTCTTACAACTCTTTTGTCTCCATTTTCTCATTCCTCTCTTTTCCTGGAATTAGTAAGCAGTTTTAAGCATTGTTGTATATTTTTCCTGTTGTTATTTCATTCCGTGTAGTTACTTGGAATGTGAAGGGTTTAAATAACCCTATCAAGCGACAGCGAGTACTGACTCATCTAGCTAGACTAAATACTGATATAGTCTTTATTCAAGAATCTCATCTCGCTGAGGCAGAGGCCTTAAAGGTTAAACGTTGTTGGGTGGGTCATGTTCTCTTCTCCCCTACTGATTCTAAGAAGGGTGGGACTTTAATTTTATTACACAAAAAGTTGAATGTTTCTATTGTTTCACAAGAATGTGACGACCAAGGTCGTTGGGTTTTAGTTCATTTGCTTATTGATAAGATACCGATTGTTTTATTCAATGTTTATGCCCCCACTGGTACTGATAAGCTGTTTTGGCCCTCGATTTCTACTAAGCTTTCTTCCCTTACTGAAGAATATATTATTTTTGGGGGGGACTGTAATTTGGTGTTCGACCCCTTCCTCGATCGTCATTCTAAAGTCAGGTTCTCCCCTTCCAAGATGCATGCTCAATTCACTAATGCTGTTTGTAATAATGCTTTGGTGGACATTTGGAGATTGCGTAACCCCGACCTTCGAGAATATAGCTTCTACTCTCCCGCTCACAACTCACAATCACGAATAGACTATCTCTTCCTCAGTAAATCCCTCACTCAACATGCTATACACTCCGACATAGGGTCTATCCTAATCTCTGATCACGCCCCGGTACTCGTAGACATTGACCTCCTTCCATTCTCGCCTCACTCTGGCAGGTGGAGGTTCAATAATTCCCTTCTTCTAGACCCCCTCTTTAGCAAAGAATTCTCTAATTTTACCACTGAATTTTTCTCACTCAACGCTGTTCCTCCTACCTCTGATGTTTCAGTTTGGGACTCTTGTAAGGCAGGTTTTATCATTAATTTTGTCTCCGGTAAGAAATGTGCCAACGAGGCCAAATCCTCTTCCATACTTGCTAATATCAAGAAGTTGGAACTTGCCTTTCACTCCACGAACTCGGAATCTTCTCTTAAAGAACTTATTGCGGCCAAGGTTTCTTTTAATAAATTCACCACCGAAGCTGCTTCTAATTCACTCTTAAAATTCAATGCCCATTACTATGGCGGTCAAAACAAGATGGGGAAACTACTCGCTAACTACCTTAAAGTCCGGAAGGAACGCACAAAAATCGAACAAATTGAGGGGCATATTACCAACAACTAGCGATCATTTTTGTCTCTAACTTGTTTAGAGACAAAAATTATCGCCGCACATCGGCGATTTTTATCGCAGATAAACCTTGCTATTAACAAGGTTTATCGCAAATGCGATAAAAAACGGCCGCAATGCATGAATATCGCTGAAAAGTCAGCGATATTCATGCATTATCGAGCAAATGCTCTTAGCCATGTTATCCACCTCCCATTGGATAACATGGCTAAGAACTGCTCAGGGCAGGTGTTAGCTTTTGGAGATATTCACGCTTAACGTGAATATCTCCAAAAGTTGGTAATAGGAGATAGCGACGTTAGGGACTGTTTCCAGTCGCTAACATCTTGGCACTCCCACTTTGCATGTCATTAGTGATAAATATCACTGACATGCAAAGCGGGGCCCAAGATGGTCGCTATCTCCTTTTAGCTGTCACTAACTGGTGTTAGCGACAGATTGGTAATAGGGAGATAATTTTATCTCCGCTTTCTTGGCTTTTAAAGCCAAAAAAGCGGAGATAAACCCCCTTGATAATATGCCCCAGAATCTTTCTCTGGCGATGCTCTCTTTAGGGATAAAGATATTCTTCATGAATTCTTGCTTTTGTACAAATCTCTTTACACGCCGGAATCTATCCCTTCCCCTGACGATCTCTTTACTTACTTCCAATCTCTCTCACCCCCTCCTTCCTCACACGTGAATTTTGAACCTTTATCTGCTGATATTACCCTTTCTGAGGTCTCCAATGCTGTTTCTAAACTTCAAAATGGTAAAGCTCCAGGCCCCGATGGTTTCACCATTGAATTTTATTCCCATTTTGCTTCCCTTCTTCTCCCTAAACTGCTTTCTCTCTATCATACCTTTCTGGCCTCTGGTTCCTCTAGCGGATCCTTTCAGCAGGCTCTCATCTGCCTTATTCCTAAGGATCATTCTCTGTGCAAAAACTATAGGCCCATATCATTAGTTAACACGGACTATAAAATTCTGGCCAAAATTCTAGCTCTACGACTGGACCCTATCTTGCCAGCCCTGATAGGCCCTGAACAATCCGGTTTTGGTGAGGGTCGTCTCGCTTCAGACAATTCAAGAGTATTTTTCAACATCATCAGCAAAGCTTCATCGTTAGACCTTCCGTTTGCCGCTATTTCCCTTGATGCGGAGAAGGCTTTTGACAGGATTGGGTGGGACTTTATGTTTCGCGCTCTTTCTTGGTCCGGTTTACCACCTAAGTTTATCTCTCTTATGTCACTGCTGTACTCTTGCCCTCAGGCGTCGATTTTCGTCAATGGCGCGGTTTCTGATTATTTCACGCTCAGTAGGGGGGTTCGTCAGGGATGCCCTCTCTCTACTTTATTATTTGTTCTCGCCTTAGAACCCTTCCTTACCAAAATCCGACAAGACAGTTCAATCTCTGGTTTCCCCTTCGGTCCTCAACAGATTAAACTCTCCGTTTATGCTGATGACATTCTTTTATACTGTTCCAACCCACTCTCTTCCCTTCCCGCTTTTTTACAACAGGTTTCCTCTTTCTCAGCCGTTTCGGGTTATTGTCTCAATGTTGACAAATGTGAAATCCTCCCCTTAAACCCGTCCTGTCAGAAGCATCTCTTTGATGTCTCTGGTTTCTCTTGGCAGCCATCCAAAATTAAATACTTGGGTGTGTGGTTTGCCCCCCTTTTACCTGACACTTTTGAAATTTAACTTCGATTATATCTCCAAAAATCTGGATTCCGCTATCACTCGCTGGCATCCACTTTTCTTATCCTGGTGGGGTCGCCTAAACTCCATCAAAATGATGCTCTCCCCCCTTCTCCTCTATACTCTCTCAATGATACCAATTCATATACCCGATTACTACTTTAAAAAAATTGACTCTCTCCTGTTGAAGTTCCTCTGGAAAGGTAAGAAGTCCCGTATTGCTCTATCCTCTTTGCGTAAAGATAAATCTCACTCAGGGGTCCGCTTCCCTGACTTCAGAACCTACCATCGGGCTTTTTCTCTCAAACAATCGGCTCGTTGGCTCTCTACAGACCTACCTTTTTATCCTCCCCTCTGGCTTTCCCTTGAGGCTTCCTTTCTCTCTCCCTTTGAGTTTCGTGAATATCTCTCTTTTACTTCCTCATTGACTCGTTTTCGGTTTCACGTTCTTTCTCACTCTCACAAGCTTTTGTTTCCATTTCTCTCCTCCTCTTATCCATTCTCTTCTTCAACGCATGATCAACCTATCTGGCATAACAAATCACTCTTGCTACACAATCGTACTCTCTTCTGGAAATCCTGGCAATCCCGCGGTATCCGCTGGATCTCTCAATTACTTTCTCACAATGTCCCTCTACCTTTCTCGGTTCTCAAGTCTCAATTTTCCTTGCCTGCTAGCTCACGATCCCAATATGACGCTCTTTATCCCATCCTTGTCTCGTACCTTGCATCTCTGCCAGATTCTCAATCCATCCCCATGTCTCACCGTCACATAGCCTCAGTTCTGGATTCTTCTCCCTCAGCTTCCTTTTTATACCGCTCACTTCAAGTTCTCATAGACAGAACCAAGACGAAGGTTGAATTGGCCGGGGAGCAGGACTTTTCCTCAGTTTGGACTATCGCCCTTTGGGACAAAATCTGGACTAAGATCCATAAGACCTCTAGAGCTGCCAACACGACCCAAACTCTTTTCTTTCTCTATAATCGCTCTCTCTTTACTCCCACAATGCTGTCCTCTTTCTCAGCGGACACCTCTCCCACTTGCTGGTCTTGCCCTTGCCCTGTAGCAACTCTTTTTCATATGCTTTTCCAATGCCCCTCCACTCTCCATTTTTGGAAACTGGTTTGGTTACATCTTCAAAAGATTTTCCATTTCTCCACTCCCTTCTCACCTACTCACGCTTTTCTGGACTCCCTATCTCCAGCACTTCCCCAAGGTCGCTCTCACTACCATCTTATGGATCTCTTTCTGGCTGTTGCCTTTCACCACATCACTTCTAACTGGAAGCAAGCCTCCTCCATTTCCTTTAAGTCGTGGTGGAATGCAATTTGTTTTCATCACAGTCTAGATACTTACTTTGTCTCCCCTATCTCACTGGCCATAAAAAGAGACCTTCTCTGGCTTCCATTGTCTGACTACCTCTCCTCCACCTCCCCCTCTTCCATTACATTTGATGCTCATTCTCTCGAGGTCCGCAAACCACCCTGAATTATATAGTTCCTTACAATGTCCGAATATTGGTTTATGCGATTTATTTTTTCTTTTTCTGCTTACTTTTCATATTTTGAGATAATGCTTGTTTTATTGCTTTGCTTTTTTATCCAATGTTATGATTCCCCTTTTCTCCCTCCCCCCCCTATTTTTAATGATATTTGATTGCCTCTCCTTTGATTGTTCTTTTCATTTTTCTGTTTCCTCATGGTCCCCCGATTCCATGATTTTTTCCTTTGTACTTCATATATTTTAATAAACTCAAACTTAAAAAAAAAAAAAAAATCTGAAATTCTGATTTATGTCTCTCTCTCTCTCTCTCTTTCTCATCAGGCAGTTGATTTTAAAGTTATTTTTCTCCTAACTGTGATAGGTTGTGAATTTACCTGTACTAAAACGCTAATCGAAATTAAATGATTCTAAATGTATTGTTGTGCTTTGACCATTCAAACCTGAAGCTTACAGAAAAAAGTTGCTTGTTATAATCATTCATGAGTGTCCTATTCTAATTGTCCAGACATTAAATATTTTTTTAAGTTTTATACATTATTTGGTAGGCACTTCTTTGTTCCAGGTCCTTGTGATGGTGTGGCCATATATCTCTGAATTATCCTAGTTCCTATCAGCTCTATACACGATCTATCGGAGGACCTTGATGATTTGTGATATTGTAGAGATTGGTGGTGTTTCACGCTGCATCAATACCTCGGCATTCTATGGTGACGTACTATGGTTCTAGGCTTGAATTTTGCAGTTGAATTGCGAGCTGTGACTGGCATAACTGTGGTGTGGGGATTCTCTCTGCTTCAATAAAATACCCTACCGTCTAAGTAGCATTGGAGACGTATTTATATCATCACAACCTGCATCCTTATATGGCAGTGAAAACTCCAATCACCGTCACAAAGGTGTAGAAAAGATATTCTAGAGTCCCTTATGGTGACCCAAATACCACCTTTGTTCAGTAGCACATTGACTCTCCTGCTGCAGGTAGATAACATTTTTTGGGAGGGGGTTAGTGTGTGACCACTGAGAAGGGCTCTAATGCTACAAGCAAAAACAGAGGTACAATGAGACGTCCTTATCTTGTGCCTGAAAATATTGGAGAGGTATCAAATACAAAGTCATCACAGTAAATACGAGCAATGGGACTCGCAGCAAGCCACTTGAGTTCTGAAATTAAGATTTGTCCTAACCCTGCTTTTGGCAGCATTATCAACAAACATAACCAGTTAACTTGATCAAAAGGTTTTTTTCAGCTTCAAGGAATAGGCCCACCATTTCTCCTGGATCACTCCTTGTCTGTTATGATAAGTGGGAGGAGTCCAAATGTGGTTTATCTAGGATTTGTCAGGCACAAAACTAGGGAACATGAACCTGCCACTATATGACTGGTTTCAACCTGTTAGCTAGCTTAATGAAAGGACTTAAATGATTGCATTTTGTAGAGATATTTTCCTGGTTTCCATAGAAATGCGAAGATGTCATTGTTAAATTGGGGCTTCTTACTACAGTGCAGAGAAGGATGGAAAGTAGAAGCCCAGTAATTCTCTAGAATGCAAGTAGGTAGTGGGGATGTTCCTGTTGGCATCTGATTTTGTTCTTAACAAAAATCTATCTCTCCATCAAGATCCTTTCTTCAACTGTGGACACTGGCATAAGCAGATAATCGAGGCATGTGTCTACAGCAGAAATGGATGTGGAACTCTCTGACTTATTTAAGCCAAGATGCTTGTAAAGAGTTTCACAATGTTCATTGGGTGGGAGACAAGTATGCCACACTCTACACAAATCAGCAGGATATTCAATTATGCTTCCCTCTGTTTAAGCTGGGTGGCCAGGCAGTTGCCAGCCTTCGCTTATTACTCAGAAGGTCTTCATTTGAATTGAGTTAGAGTATATTACTATTTAAATGTGAATAGGGGAGTAGGTTAAGCATGTTTTTTTCTCTTGAGTTTAGTGTGTGGCCAAGACCTCACTACTGTCATATTGCAAGTAAATGTGTTTCTATAGATAGATTTGATTCTATGTCAATGCGGGTTTGTTTGATTTGTATAACTTCTCTTCCCAGCAGCCCCCATTTTGGCCACATTGCTGACTGGCAGGAGTGTTTAGGTAGATGCAACTGTGCCTTAATGTTCATTCAGCTATCTGTGAATAGGATGTTTGACAGAATTTTTATATGAGGGCATTTTGTACTTTGTATCACTGTGTCTCTGCCTTCTTGAAGCTGGGCACAAATTGACCAAGGAGAGGTTGGATATACCTCATTCTAGAACAGAACAGGGAGGGATCTAGGGGAGAATTGAATGAGAAGTAAGGAAAAGATATGTCTTAATCTTAATCAGAAGCTATGGACACATTATATAAATGTGTAATCCTTGTCAGTGAGGTGAACGTATTTTCAAGGATCAAGCCAAGTCTCAATAAATAGCCCTGTCATTAGAGTTAGCTTTGTCAACACCCCTGTCATATCCAATATGGGCTTCAGGGCAGGATTTTAGTTTCAGTACCCTTCAATGATGACTGATATCATACCAAATTCAGGCAGTGGTTTTGATAGTTTTGAAAGAAAGGCTTTTTTTGAGGTGATCAGGTAATAAACTGATCCTGAGGTGAGAATTGAATATATTCCTTTGGTAATCACAATGGACCCATTAAAAATGCATCAGACTCATTCAGTTGTGCACTGTATGTTGCTTTTTTCATAATTTTCACCACAACGTTTTAATGCATGGTCAAAGTGGGCTCTGGCCCAGGGCCCCTAATTTTCAGGGGGCCCCCTTATTACTCCAACTCTGTTCTGCAGAGTCTTACCCTGATGGCCTTGAATAATTCTTCAACATATTGCTTTAAATACAATTTTCCTTTAATTTATTTTTAATGTGGGTGATTTGTGAGAGCCTATTACGGACATTTTGCAGTGAAATGTGTTTATGTTTCATACAACAACCGAAAAAAAGTTTATTTAAGATCAAAACAGGAACTCACATATTCATATGTCACAGAAACTATCTGCCGAAATATTAGTGAGCTGCTGTATTACAATATTAAAAATACACATCAATATCACTAAATAATATATGTAAACACATTTAGAATGTGTACCAGTGTGCCTGTCGCTCTGTAATGGACCTGGCCATAGTAGGCATGACAGAGCTGAAACTGGATCATAAATTCAAAGCTGTCCTGAAAAGGGCCCCCCAAAAAACATTTGGCCCAGGGCCCCCAGAATTCTTAAGATATCCCTGATTTTCACCCAAAAGTAGACCTGCTGAATCCCAAAGGTTCAAAGTTTCCACCATGATTAGGGCCCAATATAAGAAGCCTTTCTGTGGTCATGAAGGGCCAGCTTTGCAGAATTAGGCCTTTTTGAATTCTAACTTGTGATTCAGTAACATGCTAGTAAATCACAAATTAGGTTTACAAACAAATACTGATGCAGTTTTTAAAGGGGCATGTTTAGGGCGTCCCTTCAAAATACTGAATTAAATTGGTATGAATTATTGTTTTGTCATCAAATTCCTGTCACAAAACATTTATCTTTTTTCACCCCCTGAAAGGAGGTGGCACCCTTACCATTTTGGGAATTCTGGCAAAAATGTTTTAATGAGCAGTAACACCCGGCTATTCCTAAAAAATTAAACATATTCTTTTTCATCGTTTTTCAAATGCATCCCGTTTTCCTTGAAAGAAAATGGGAAATAGGGTGCATTTAGCAAAATATTCTTTAGTCAATAGCAATCAGCAGGCCGCCATCCCAGTGATGATTGTGATTCTTAGTCAGTTGCCTTTTACAAGCTACCTCATTATTATATATGAGGTAGGTCGGCTTGCCACCCACTAGGTATTATTAATTTGCAAACCACTGTAATAATACAACGTTTGGTTTACAAACACTACACTGGTTGTAAAAATACTAGTTGAACATCATCCTCCTTTTCCCTGTACTGGCTAAATGTGGATTCATCAGGCTAGCAGAGTTTGCACTGACAATCCACGTATGCTTATAAATTATTTTTCTTTAAGCAACAATTACGTCAATGCCATCTTCAAACCAATGGAAGCAAAATTACAGTTTTGCATATCATTCGAGTCCACTACATAAGAATTTACAAATATCAAAGTTGATGGCCACTCAGTGGCCCTATATATCTCTTGTTGACACGCGTCTCCCTGCTCTGCCCAGAATGGTGACACTGACCTCGTGGAATTCTCCTGGATGGACTATGATGGAGGACCTTAAGAGATTTACATGATTGAGAAATCTCCTGTTTAACCCATCTGGCTATAGTCTGGGAGGATGACTTCCGCTCCTATTTGCAGACCTATCCGAGATAAATCAAGAAGCAATAGGTGATCTGAACTCCTAAGAAATCCAAGTAGATAGTTAACGCACAACTGATATCTAGAGAAAAAATAATTTAAAATCTGTTTCTAAATGAAAGACCAATAGGACGATTTCCTGGGCTAGACGAAAGCAGGAATTTACTTTAGGAACACTTCTAATTTGGGAAATTCTCTTTCCAATAAAATAAGTATATAAGGCTCCCAGTTCCTCCAAGTGAAATGCAATAAGAAAAGTTATTTTAGAAGTTACCCAACCCTGTTTCACATTTTCTAAAGGCTCAAATGGGTTCTGGTGCTTTCAGCATGATTATTAATTCCCTGGTTGGGGTTGTGCTTTCTACTGACAGCTTCTTTACCTTAAAACTCCTCAAAAGTCAAAAGACCATTGGAGATATTATTTGAACTGTCCTGGCCAAAATGAAGAGCTTTAATAGCTGCCCATTGTGTCTAGTCAAAGGTGTCAATCCATTTAGAATGCCATCTCTAAAGAATTTGACTTTTGCAACTTAGGGCCATATGTATGAAGGAACCGATTTGAGATTCTTTATTTATTTACCAAATCGCAAATTCAGAATCGCAAATCGGTATGTATGAAACAAATCGCAAATAAATAGCCATTTCTTAAAAATCGCGATATATTTGCGTAACCCCCAAATGCAATTCCTTAACCTCAAGAAATAGCAATTTTTGCAATTTCTAAACGAAAAACCCCCACAATTTTGCGAATTTCGTAAAACAGCCAATCAGGAACGCAGGTGCAGCATGATGACATCACAACCAGGAAGTGACTGACTACCCATGCTGCACCTGAGTTGCTGAGTCAGAGGCAGAGTGAAGGTGTGTTTGAGAGAGTGAACTGTGCTACTGAAACAACATTGCAGAAAGTGGAGACACGCCCAGGCAGGAATCCCAGCAGTAGGAGAGTGAATGCTCCAGGAAAAGGAAGCAAAGATTTTCAGAGGCTGAACTGGAGGCTTTGATAGAACAAATGGTGCCAAACCATGAAATATTGTTTGGGAAAAACTCTCTAAAGGTGCCAGAGAGCCGTAAAATGTGAATTTGGGAGGACATCCAGCCTAAGGTGAATGCTGTAGGGGGGACAGCCCGGAGTGTGGAGGACCTCGGAAAGCGCTGCGATGACCTGCGCCAGTGCTCAAAAGAGAAGCTAGCTGCCAGGCTGGAGCAGTCTAAGCAGATCGGTGGTAGGACCTCTTCTGTGTCGGACTCTACACCTCTTGAGGAACTGGTGGAGGGGACCCTGCAACCAGAGAGTGTGGGAGGAGTGGCTGATCTGGACAGCTCTGATCAACCAGCATCTGGAGAAGGTAAGAAGCATGCCCTCACACCCCTTACACCACCCAACACCCCTGAGCAGTGACCTTGGGTTAGGAAAAAAGATATGTAGTCCAGAGCAGGTACAGAGGCAGATACAGCAATGCATAATGGGAGATGTAGTCATAGGAAATTCAAAGTTGTGCATTTTCAGCCAAACAAATCAAATATAAAATCTGCAGGTCAGGAAAGGGAAACAATTAACCAATGTAATCCCAAACGGTGAATAAAATGTATTTACACAGTGCAAGTGAGTACAGTTAATTATTGTGTGCTGTTCTGTCCACAGACAGCACCATCTTCAACACAGCCTACAGGCAGTGGACTAGTCAATGAAGGTGCAGACTCAGGGGATGCCGGGCATGATGAGCACACTGATGGGGAGGACAGCCCTGTGACCACTCACAAGAAAAAGAGGAGACACATAGTGAGACCACTACCACCAATGGAGGATGAGGAAGATGATAGTGGTGAAAATATGCTAACTGATACCACACAGCCACGGCAAGATCCGTGCAGCAGACCATCAAGTGACACAAAGTAAAGCTAGGCGCAGACGTCGCACGACTACTAATGATGAAGGTTGAGGCGAAGAATCTGTGTTTGCCGACCTGGAACTCAATATGTTGCGGGTGCAGTGCCTGCAAGCAAAAAACATGAAACTGTTACAAAGAGTGATGAGGGCAGGATTCTGGGGATTGAGGAGTGACCTGAGGGGTGCCATGCAGGCGCATTGTGAGGAATTGCAAGCAGAGAGTGCTGCTAGATGGCAAGAGCTGCAGCGGCAAAATCGTTATACACGGGCCATTAACCGATTGGCCTCTGCCATAAGCATCCAGGCCAGGCGCAGCATCGAGGTGCAGCGTCAGTTTACACATGCTACCCAGGATATTGCAAATGCACTTTTGCAAGTTACCACTGCTGTTGACGAGGTGCGGGCAGTACGCACTACAGGGCCTGGAGTACTAACTCCCAGTGAAGAGGATGTGCAGTCAGGTCAGAGCAGCACCACCCCACCACCGGTCTTGGAGAGGCGCCGTAGTGGCAGGAACAATAGGCCTACACCATCCAATTAGCATCACGCTGTGCAACATCCAACTTTACACTCACTCCTGTTTTCTTGATAGCACTGTGACTAAAACATGTGCTTGACAAATGGAGTGTGACTAGTTTGCATGAAGGTTGTGTGTCATTATTTTTTCCTGCAAGTAAGGAATAAAAACACATTTACACACACAATATTTGGCATTGTGTCATTTTTTCTTGCCTAAAAATAGTTGCACGCAATCTCATCACGCCTCTGGCGCCCAGCTGCTGCAACAGCTACACAAGCTAGCATACGTCCTGGTCCAGGCCCCTCCACGTCAGAGGATCCTGAGTCACTCAGCTCCACTGGTGTGCCTTTTCTTGTGGCCATGTTATGCAGCATGGCACATGCTACCACTATTTTGCAACACGTATTGGGGCTGTATTGGAGTGCACCTGCACTTTTATGGAGGGACCGGAATCTGCTTTTCAGAATCCCAAAGGTCCGTTCGATGGTGCCTCTGGTTGCGATGTGTGCCCTGTTGTATCTGCGTTCGCTAGCGTTGCCTGGATTAAGGTAGGGAGTCAAGATTAAATCCCGGACCGCAAATGCACTGTCACCTGTGGGTTGAAATGTAAATGGTTAGTCAGTGAACTGCACATGGTAGTTAGTACAAATGTACCCTATGTTTAAATGTATTTACCAAGTAGGTATTCCTCGCCAAACTCCCCTCTTGAGAGTCTACGGTATGGCCCACTGTGACGGAAGATGAATGCGTCATGTGTGCTGCCAGGATACTTTGCCACTATGTCAGTTATGATGTGTTTGGCATCACAAACCACCTGGATGTTTAGTGAGTGGTAGCATTTCCGGTTCCTGAAGATGTACTCATTGTTTGAGGGGGGGGTTATAGCAACATGTGTGCCATCTATGCATACTATCATGTTTGGGAATTGAGAGATTTGGTAAAAGTCCTGCTTTGTCTGGGTTAGTGCCTGTGTGGTGCTGGGGAAGTAAATGTGATGTTGCATCCTCTGAACCATGGCATCTAGAAAGGCATGGAAGAATTGCGAAATGGCACTTTGTGACACCCCTCTTGCTGAGACAATTACCCCCTGAAAACTTCCTGAGGCCAACAGGTGTATTGAACACAGGACCTGGATTTCAGTGGAGATGGCATTTGTCCTGCGTGTGGGGTGTTCAAGGTAGGGTCTGAGTTCTTCAATTAAATCATTAATGCTGTCTTCATCCAGCCTGTAGTGGGTGTAGAGGTTCTCCTCAAGGCACTGGGAGATGGTGACGCGCAAACAGAATATCCTCTCCTGGCGTCTCCTCCTCTGTGCAGCAGCTCTCAGTTGCATCCTCCTGGCTATCAGGTAAAGCCCCGCCATTGTGAAAAAAAAGTCTGTTAAATGATGTTGCTGCTTATATAGGTTGCACCTGGTTACCACCTGCTCCTACATGGTGGTAATTGCGATTTTGTAATTTGCGAATTTCCGAAATTCGCAAATTGCAATTTTTTCATACAAACCATTGCGATTCCTTAATTTGCAAGAATGGCCAATCTGCGGTTTTTCTGCGATTACCTACTTTTGCGATTTTCTGTTTATGAAATTTGCTAACTGTGAACTCGCAAAAGTAGGTATTCGCAGGAAAATCACAGATTTTGCATTCTCGCTAAATGAGGAATTGCTTTTTTTGTGAATCCTTGCTTTGCTCTGATTTTGCCTACATACGTACCATTTTGCGAATTCGCATTCGCAAAGGCCGAAAATCTGCGAATTTTGGCCTTTGCGAATGCGAATTTCAATGATACATATGGCCCCATATCTATGGTTAGAGGGTAACACCCCCTTGAAAAACATTATTTCTGGAAGGCTCCTGAATGTTTGCTTTAAAACAGTAAGGTTGAAGGATTTTTAGAAGACTCTCCGGCAAGACTATATAAACACCCCAGATTACTTAAATATAGCCTCTCCAGTTCTAAGCTATCAACCTGAGGTGTTGTAGCTGGATTGACAGCAAGGGAGGGAACTGAAGAGTGGACAGCTTTATGGATAGGTGATGATAATTCCCCTTGCACAGAGACATCAGGATGGAAAGACAAGCCTTTTAAGACAAGAATGGTGTGGTCAGAATTACTAAAATACTCTCCTCACTAATCTTCTGAAGCACCCTTGGGAAATGGGAAATCAGAGGGAAGGCATAGATAATTTCCTTTGGCCATGGGACTGAGAGAGCATCTATCAACCATGCTTGGCGGCATCATATTTCCATGCAGAACACTGGAAACATCACATTGTATATGGATTCAAACAAATATTTCCAAGGTGTTGCATACCCTGCACATATACAGTTGAATTCCTGGACATATATATGATACATTACAGAAGAAGGGGGATTTCTGCTGAGGTTGTATGCTCTGAAATTCAATCGGCCCTGGAAGTAAACTGCCTTTGAAGCAAGAAGGTGTTTCTCCACCCAGGCGAATAGCTATTCGCTGATAGGTTTAGATCTTTGTTCCTTGTGCCAGCTTAATTATTCAAATAGGTTGTTGTCACTTGATTGTCTGCTCTGACCACTATTTTGGAATCCTTCAACTGGGGAGCATAAGCTTGCAGTGCCTTCCAGACCACAGCCAACTCCCTCCAGGTGAGGTGAAATTACGTTTACTCTCTTCCCTCAATTTCATTATCCCCAAAGTTTGTTTCCAATTCCCATATGCTTGGATTTGGAAGATGTGGAGGAACATGCCTGAACTGCACTCAGCAAAAAGGAATCTTGGCCCCCACACTCCTACAGGTACTCCACAGCAGACCATCTTGCCCTGGACCTCGGACAACAACAACTGCTGCTGCCTCGCCAACACCTCAATTCCCAGTGGAACCATTAAGCTGCTTTCCCTGCCTGTTCACCTCCACCCCAACAGCTACCACCATCGCCGCAACCAGCACCATGCCAGAACTGGAGACTAAATCTCAGCCAGAGTAGCTCAGCTGGCTCCTGATCAACACCAGATCGCTCTTCACGCCAACAAAGACTGGGACACCATCTCCACCCTCACCCCTGACATGACCATTGCAGAAACCTGGCAAACCCCCACAACAACCTTGAACATTGCAATGGCAACACCCATTGGCTACAAGATGTAACATCATAATTGCACCAACAGACACTGAAGTGGCATCACTATCGTACACAAGGAATCAATCGCATTCACCATCACCGATGACAATATCACACTGATCATGGAACAAATGAACTTCCAGCTCTGCATCAATAATAACACCACCATCACCTCGCATACAGGCCTTGAAGACCATGAACAGTATTGAAACCAAATAGTACTTCTTCCTGGGAGACCTCAACGTCCACCTGGATGATCCACTGACCCCAACCCCAACAAGCACCTTCTAGAAGATTGAACAACATCGGACTCAAGAAGCTGGTCACAGATTCCATGCACAAAGAAGGACGCACACTGGACCCTATGTCAAGTCCAGTAACAAAATCCAGTAACAAAATCAGATACAGCCAGACATCAGAACCTGTTTGGAACATTCCATAGTACTTTCCAACCTTGCCGGACACGCCTGCACAACCCCTAACTACCACAGATCTCCTTCCACAGCTGGTCCAAGGTCACTCAGCAACACTAAACTGACACCCTTAGCATCACACATTTCAATGCAACTACCAGCTTTGATCAAGCAGTGCAGAACTTCAATGACTGGATCATCTTTGCCACAGACCCAGTTGCTCCAACCAAACCCATCATAACACATAGACCCTAAAACAAGCCAGCTGGTATACCCCGGAACTCAGCCCATCAAAATGTAGGTGCAAACAACTGGTCCAGCAGGAACCACAAGGACCAAGCCACCTTTAAATCAGCCATGAAAAACTACCACAACCAGACCAAAGCCAAATAAAAGGAGGACCTTGCCCACTGGATTGAGACCAGCACCAACCAAGCCACAGAACTTTTTACCATAGTAAGAAATCTCACCTACCACTACAAACTCCATCCCTGCTCACAGGAACTCTGTGGTGCCCTTACCAACTACTTCTGCAACAAGATAACAACCATCTAAAAAAACTTCGACCCCCAACCCTCCAACCTCCTCTGCATCCCATAGACCACCACTGCTGACAATACGCTCACTGCATAGGAATATCTCAGCACAACAAACACAAACTCTCTATGAACTCTATCTACTCACGAGCACCCACTGACCCCTGACCCAGTGACTCTTCGACCTCAGAAGGGACTAGATCAGCCACCAACTCACAATCATCCTCAAAGTATTGATAACCACAGCCAATTATCTCGAACCCTGGAGACATGTGGAGGTCAGACCTTCCCTCAATAAACACTCTGCAGACCCCACCAAGTTCCAGAACTACCATACTATCTCACTGCTCCCATTCCACACCAAAGACAAGGAGAAGGCCATAAACCTCCAACTCATTGAACACCTGGACAGAAACTACCTACTGGACCCTTCCCAGTTAGGCTTCACAGTCAACCACAGCACTGAGATAGCTCTGATTACTGTAACATGTGATATCCGCACCCTAATCAACAGAAGAAAATCAGGCCCCCTGATCCTGCTGGACATATCTGCAGGCTTCAACATTGTCTCCCACCACACTCTCATCAATTGTCTACATCAAATTGGTATCAAAGACGAAGCTCTAACATGGATGGAATCTTTTCTCATGAGATGCCTCCGAAGAGTCCACTTCCACCCTTTAAATTTCAAACCAAACACACCATCTGTAGGTCCAACAAGGCTCATTCCTCAGCCCAAAGTTCTTCAACATCTACATGACACCGCTCATGGATATTGTCAAATCTCATGAGATCAAAATGATACCCAATGCCAATGACACTTGTCATCCTCTCGTTCTCAGCTGACCCCACCTAGATGTGGACCAACTGCCAAAACTCTATGAAGAATGTCATAGCCTGGAAGAAGGACAATTGCCTAAAGCTCTGGGGAGCTGATCTTCGGCAAACACACTGCCTTCTGGAATGACTCCTGGTGGCCATCTGTACTTTAACCCATATCACATAGAGTTAGGTAGTAGTGTTCTCAAAGGAAACATCCGCACTATTCAATAAAACATATGTAGGTACTGCAAGAAATATTCTGATGCGTGATTCAATTGTATACAATATAGGCGTGGGCGGAAAATCCGTTCCGCTCGCGGATTTTGCGGATTTTCGGGAAATCCGCAATCCGCGAGATTTGCGAATTTCCCGCAAAATCCGCAAATCCGCGAGCAGCGGATTTTGCTCGCACTGCTCGCACTGTTCGCGTGAGTTCGCGCCCCGCGAATAAGTGCAAAATTGCAGAAATACGATCTTGGCAAAACTGAAAGTAACTACTTACCAGGTTCAAAAGTTCAGGCACATCATTAGTAGCCATTTCCTGTAGTGCTTCCTGAGGGGCCCCTCCAGAGTTCAGTTGCCAGTTGAAACTATTATGTGACCCTGCTCTGAACCTCAGAATAGTTACAATATGCCACAAAGGTCCTGAATTACAGCTAAGGGAGACAAGCAGGAGCCAGGCTGGAAGTTAAAATCCATTAATCAGCCCCTAATTCATTATTGTCAGTTGGGGCAGGGCAGGTGTTGTAACTAATTTTGCAACAATGAAAGCACTTAGCAAGTGCAAAAGATCACTAATCAGGGCGCACTAAGGAAGCAGGTGCCAGCTAAAAAAATATTCTGTGACACATTAATCAGCCCCAAATTAATTCAGGTCACTTGAGGCAGGGAAGGTGTGCTTTGCTTTGCCGAAAATAATGTACACTGGACAACCAGAGGGTGTAGTGATGAAACAGAGGGTGGCATGGGTGGGCCAGAGGGTGGCATGAGTAGTCAGAGAGTGGCAGTGGTGACAGAGAGTGGCAGTGATGAAGAAGAGTGTCCCAAACAGGCTGGACACGTAGAAACAACAAGTTCGCAAAACTTGCGACCCGACAGGTAAGTTCGCAAATTGCGAAATTGTAAAAACCCTCGCGAACTGGCAGAAACACGGGCGAACACAAAAAAAAAAAAAATCCGCAAATTCGCGGGAATTCGCGGATTTTGCGGATTGCGAATCCGCAAATCCGCAAAATTCGCGGATTGCCAATCCGCAAAATCCGCTCATGCTTAATACAATATCAATTTAAGTTAGGGTGCTAAAGAGCCTCAAAGCACCTACTACCTCGAGGTGCTGTAGGGTCACACATCTGTGAGACCAAAATGAGAAAGGGGGATGAGGTTCTAATTACAGCACACCTTACAGTCCAAATGTTTGAGTCATGGCTAAAGTAATACACCCTCAGTAGACAAGTATTTCTACTAAATATAACATGAAACAGGGATCCAAAGCAGTCCGCAATAATTATAGAAAGAATCCTCTTCAGATTTCATCAGATCATTCTTTATTAGTGTTCATTGTTTCTTAAAAAAGATCTCACAGCACGTAAATCGCCAACAAGTGTTTCGTCTCCCACAGAGACTTCATCAAGGCAAAGTGTGTGTAGTTCCTGTTGTTCTGCTAATCAATGAAGTGGTAATTCGGACATCTGAGCATGGAATATTAGGTCACGTGGAAGTTGAGTACATAGACACCTCCAATATTGAGAATCCGAATGTAAAACGCAGCCCTAGATTTATTCGTGGTCCGAATCGCGATGGGTAAACCACAGAAAATTTCTTAGAAATAATGATATGCAAAAGCGACTAAAGTTATTCAAGATCAAGTCCTATGGCTTCCAATTTCAACAGAAAGACTTTTCCTTAGTTTAGGAACTCTCAGTGGTTGCGACCTTGATACGTTGGTTGCGACCTTGAAACATCGGACGAACATCGGACAAACTCAGTCACTTGTTCGAAACCGCGGAGCAACGCGGTTTCGAACAAGTGACTGAGTTCATCCGATGTTTCTCAAGCTCCTGACCCATGCATTCCAAACCCTCCATGACAAAGGACTTGCCTACACGAACTACCGCCTGCACATCCAGCAACCTCCACTCTATTCCACACATCTCAGCCTCACACAGATACCTCACATACACCGCTGCTTCTCCGGAGCACAGTCCTCCCATCTCACCACAAAAGACTGGACCTCCCTCCCCTTTTAACACTGCACCACACCCTCACTGATCCACTTCAGGAAGGGGCTCAAGACCTGGCTTTTCGACTGAGACCTGCAGCAAGCACCTAGATGCCCTCTTAGGTGACAAGCCTTTCTCTACAAATACAAGCTGATTGATTGAAGAATGTGGAATGCAATGTGTGCTGCATTGTATTTCAGTTGTTCTGACTAAAGTTCCACTGTCAATTGCTTTTATCTTTTGATGTCTGCAGTGTGAAGTGAAGAAAATAGAAAGTGACAAAGTTACATACATGAAGTTTTCAGGTGTATTTTTTAGGTGTGGAAGAAGTGGACACAAGGCTAATGCCAAGAAAGGTCTGGTGTAAGGTGTATATTGTAATAATTGTGGTAAGAACAGTCATGTCCTTAAATGTTTCAGACACCGATCTAACAGAAATTTGAAGAAGGAGGTGAAAGAGGTCTCACAAGAAATACCTTTTCAACTGGGAATATTGCAAGAACATGAAGAGCATCCCAGTGAAAAGGTCATGCTAGATGGTATAAATATTTTGATGAGATTTAACTCCTGTACACATTTAACGATCATTTCCAATCGTACATATGATGTTTTTCTGGAAAGAACTGTAAGCTGCATGTCATGTATGTGGTTCCAGGAGGGTATGAGGGTCAACCTATGAAAATGTTGAGGCCTGTCTAGAATTGGATGGAAGGTATATTTTGGGAAAGATCTATGTATCAAATAAAGGAGATAATTTATTGAGCTGGCCACAATAAAGACTGCTAGGTGTGGCACTAACTTTTAACGCATACCATCAGGTTCAAATACTGGAAGCAGAAACAAAGAAATCGAAAATTAAACCCCTGAAGCATGATTTTGTCTGAGAAATTCTTGCATTGTTCAGGGAAAATCTAGGGTGTTTAAAACATTACAGACATCACATTAGAATGAGAAAGGATGAAATTCCCATGGTGGCAAAGGTTAGATGGATGACTTTGGGTTTGCGAGATCAAGTGAGCTGTGAGTTTAAAAGGCTGGAGGCTGCAGATGTCATACAGGCGGTTGAAGCTATTAAGTGGTTGGCTCCGATTGTGACTGTTAAAAAACCTAATGGTGAGATAAGATTATGTGTGGATCTTAGGGCACTTAAACAGAGGTGGTAGTGGAGAAGTTTCCTCTTCCGAATATAGAAGAAATAACTTCGACATTGGGAGGAGCAAAGTTTTTCAGTGCATAGGACATAACCTTGGCTTACCAGAAGGTGGAGCTGGATAGCTCATCACAAGAACTTACAGCTTTTATAACACTGATGCAGGTTTTTAAGTTCAAAATGGTGGTTATTAGGTTGGTGTCAGAGGCTTCTGTACGTCAACGTACAATTAGCAGAGTGTTAGAGGATGTGCAGGAGTGAAGTACCACCAACACTATGTTCTGGTTTTTGGTAACATTATTGATGAGCATGATACCAGAGTGCAGAAAGTTCTGAGGAGACTACTGGATGGAGGTTTGACATTAAAAAAGGGAAATGTAGGTTTTGGATGCGCGAAGTTGATTATTTAGGACATTTGGTATTCAGTGAGGGGGTTAGACCCAATCAAGAACTGGTGGTCACTATTAGTAAATGGAAAGCACCTAGATCCAAGGAAGAGATCAGTTTATTCCTAGGAATGGTAGAACATTATAGTACGTATATCGAGAATTTGGCTGATGAATCATTACATTTAGAATTTTGTCAAACAAAGGGAAAGAATTTGAGTGGAAGAGGAATGCCACAGTGAATTTCACTCGATAAAAGATCAGTAAAAGTCTGATTCCTGTTTACAAGCTTTTATTCTAAAAGAGGAACCCTATATTGTCACAGATGCCAGCAATAAAGGTTTGGGGACTGTGTTGGTGCCAAAGATCAAAGGTCAGAAAAGTCTAGTTGCATGTGCCGCTAGATTTTTGGGTGTCCTTGAGAAAACGTATTTTGTTATTGAAAGAGAGACACATGATTTTATCGGCACTTAAAAAAGTTAGGAAGGAGTATGCATCCTAGTTTTCTTAAAGACTTTGGGTCATATTAGCAAAGGCAAATCGCCGCTTCAGCGGTACTTTTTCCCGCTAAAGCGTCGATATTTGTATCGCCCTATTAGCAAGCTGTTGCTAACAGCAGTTAGCGACAGTTTTTAGGCGATAACTACAGGTTTGGGGCCCGCCTTGCATGTCGGTGATATTTATCACTAATGACATGCAAAGTGGGCATACCCAAACTGTTAGCAACTAAAAACAGTTGCTAACAAAGCAATCGCCTATTAGCAAGGCAGGCAAAGTGATAAAAGAATTCACGCTAGGCGCGATTATCGCTATAAACTAAAACCTGCCAAAAAGTTGACTTACCTGTATAGTCAATGGGGGTGGATTATCAGATTAAGCCCCCAGTAGCGTTAATGCGAGAATATCGCTGGATATCCACTGATATTCTCGCATTTCGCCGCTATCGCTGGATATTTTAGCACAATGGAGAAAAACATTGCCAATAGCATGTTTTCTCCGCTAAAATATCCAGCGATAGCCAGCAATGAAAAAAAAGTCGCTAACCACGTTTAGCGATAAATATCGCTATTTCTTGCTGAAAGGCCCCAATGTTACTAACTATGGTTAGCCTTGTCTTCATATAAAATGACTAGCACCTAAGTATGTTATATTAAGGGGTTTATGTATCTATAGTTTTTGCTAAAAGAATATGTCATCCTGTTTTCGATTTTAGTTAGTGTTGATATTAAGAAGGGGAGGTATTTGATGTCTTCAGCATGTGAGTTCCAACTTGGAATCGCATGCACATAAGAAGAATGTGGAATGTAATGAGATGATACGTTTTAAGCTGGGATGCCCCAGGACAGCTATGCGCTCAATAAATTTTGCTTAAAAATGTCAGTTGCTCTGACTTATGTTCCACTGTCGGTTGTTTTTGTCTGTTGATGGATGAGGTGTTCTTAAATAAATGTTCACTTCTTTTTTTCAACAACATCTGTCAAGTGCTGTTATTTGGACAACAACCACAAAAGTTTAGAAAAAGGGTCCAAGGGATATATAGTTTAAAGACCCACACCTAATTATATCCCCAGCTCCTACTCAATGTATAACACAAGAAACACAGGGGGTCAACCAGCTGAATATTAGAGCTGCACTGTCACAACCGAGTCCACAAGATCTCAGAGTGTATATATCACATAGACAGTGTGTTTGAGAACAGAAAAGGAAAAAAGAGTGAACTATACATGCATAGAAGAGACCGATACATCATAGGGCATTCATAAATGGCTAACCAGTCCAAAACCATTAATATAGGGTTTCCATCAAACAGACTTAATGATCAGTCATATCATTTGGCCAAACCCTTGTGCAAAAAGGCTGGTCCCCTGATCATTGGGACAAAACCCGCACCTTATCGCTGTTTTGGCATTTGGTCCACCAACATAAACAAAACGTCCATGATGACTGATCTTTTGATGGTAGAATAGACAAGTGCAACAGAACAAATGGTGAAAATAAATTAGGATGGTGTGCCCTCCTTCTGACAACTTTATTCTGCGGACAAGACACGCCTCCTAATTAAAAACCAGAACAGTGCAAAAAGGACAGCAACAGATATCTGCCTATAGATGGGCCAACATTTTTCTGCCTGACGGGTGTTAAATCTCTTGGCATTCATCAGGGCCTCTGCTCTTATAATAGTTGCACTCCTAGTAGTGAGATGAAAGAATCACCACCATCACCAAAGAAATAAAGTACAGTAAAAAACTGGTCAGATACGGTACAACCTGTAGTAACCATGGACTTTCACCCTCCGACTCACTTTGGCTACAGTGAATTCCTTAGTGGTTGGGGAATGGACCTCACCTCACCTGGACTCTGCTCAGGTATAGGAGGCCCGCACTATCCGTCGGTGCAACAAGCTTGCATCTGAGGGTTGGCATGTATGCTTAGAAGAGAGTAACAGCTCTGACAGCTGTGGATCTATGAAGATTGTTTCTGTCAGGGTAAACAATGGATGATGGTGCTAGAGTGTCACTCTTATTTCATTTATACAAACAAAGGTACTTTGTTTATACCCGGATGGCACTCGGTTGTCCGGGTGGGACTCCGATGATGAAGTATGTCACCAACCAGGTTGGTGAGTGAGGGGTAGTCTAACAAAAGAATAATTTTCTTTTGATCTCTCCCCACATTCTATTAGGACCTTGCTAGGTCCTATGGTGATACTCTAGTACCTCTTATACCCTCATTTATGTTGTGTTTCAATGAAGGGCGTATTGGCACCTTATCTAATTGCACTGTAAACAGACTGCTTCGGCAGGTTTTTTAATTCTAACCGGTAGCCTTAGTAGTCGTTGTCAGAGGTTTCCATAGTCACCATATGACGCTGTCACGCTTTACACGTGACGACGTGACCACGCCCAACCCAGAAGATGCCGCCATTTAACATCAGTGCGTCTTCTCAGCTCTAGCCACGGGGAGCGGAGGTCGGCATTTAGGCAGAAGGGCCTTACCTACACACCTGGCACAGTGAGTAAACACACGGGAGCCCAAGGTGGGAGACTGCGCGTTTCTCCGCCCGTTATTCCACGACACCGCGATTATACTCTCAGACCTGGTGTACCTAAATGTCCTATTTTTTCCTTTCTCATTTTATACAGATAGTGCTTCTGGAGTATCAGCCTGACCCTGACGCCCATGAGGCACTAATCATTTGGTTCTCGAGCAAGGATCTACGTTGTTTTAACACCCCCACCTCCCCTGAGCTGGCGATGCCTAATTTATCAACGTTTAATCAGGTATTTTGCATGCATTGAAATTACGCTTGCACAAGGTTACGTGAGCATTTGTAACCACTTTCAAATATGTATGAAAGTGAAGTTTTAAATATATACTCACCGGTGCACATAAATTGATACCGTGTGAGTATGAGTGACACTCCAGAGTCATAGCTTACTTAGCCTTTCTAACGGAACCCATAACCTGGATTCTAAAAAATTAGATTACAGGACTGTAATATATGCATACCTAGAGCACTCAGCTAGCTCGCGCTAGCATTATAGCCACCACCTATATAGTATGCATTGAACTGGCACAAAATCACTCGCATGAAGGGGAGAGCATGGAGCACTTAACCACTGAGAAACCATGTTACAGGCATGTATTATGTGATTATATTTTAGTTTCCACAGGTTCCCTTTTTTTCCTTCAGCAATTTTGGATATAAGGACACCTGACTGTAAGTATACAGGTCACTGAGGCCGAGGGTTGGATACACCTTAGCGAATGTATACCGCCCAGGTCTCCCATCACTTGGTCATTGACGAAAATCTGGAATTTTCCATTAAAGGTTAAAACATGCAGACATTCTCACATTCACATAGATACTGTCGGTCAACCTAATCAACGGAAGTATCGAAGAATTGCTTTTAACATTGTCGAGTAGCTTCAGAATAAAGTTTTTTCCTATGAAGTTATACTTGGCCAATTTTTAACTCCGTTTTTTCACACCACACTCACAAAAACTACCCACTATACTGTAGTCTGGTGTCGCAGCACACCGAGATGGCACTCGGCTGTCTGGGTGGGAACCCGATGATGAATCATTTCACCAACCAGGTTGGTGAGGGAGGGGTCTTCTAACAAAAGAATAATTTTCTTTTGATCTCTCCACACATTCCATTAGGACATTGTTAGGTCTAATGGTGATACCCCTTCCTTTGTTTATATAGATTAGGGTCAAGGAGACCAGGAGTACCCCCTTCAATGCCGTGGAAAATCCCTCACTCTCTTTGTTGTTATTTCACACTCTTATTTCATTGCCTCCTTCAACTCTGCAGAGAAGACAGAAAGCAGGATAAGAATGTGAATCTTTACCCCCTAATCTCGAACGTTCTCACCCCATTCCTAACTTAATGAGAAACTTCAGCCTAAGACAGACTTTTTACTAAGCCTGGGTGGAGTTTGCAGGGTTCTGCATAACTCTGCCACTCAATGCGGAGTACCGCGAGCAGAGTAGAGCATTAGAGTCATGCCGCATCCATTAGTTTGGAGTGCCAGGTGTTTGTCCCATGCTGTAAGATCATTGTGAACGACACGATGCACAGCAATAGAGGACACAGCTTGCTTTGTTCTGTTTGAGTAGATTTTCTCTTCGAGCTGCAGCTTTCTTAATGCAAACTGAAGGTTTCTCAAAACAAGCTATTGCGTCATGATGCAACCACTCGCATTGAGAAATCCGACCACCCACATAGAGAATTCTCGCCAGGAGGTTAATTTTCATCACTTACGTTGGCCAATTAGACCGTCGCAAGTGCATGCTAGAAGAAACACTCTGCTTCACGCATCAGAGCGCAGAGACACCGCAGAGCGCAGACTGTAGAAAACGCCACAAACTCCGTAAATGGAACAGAGTTCCCCACCAAGCTTTACTTTTCACCACTGTACAATGATCTGATCCCAATTCATAAGTCTCTCCTCTACCTCCATCTCTAAAAGGAGAGGAAGGATGTCCATTCCCCAGCCTCTCCTCCTTTCACTGACAAAAAGCCACACATTAAGGTACATTTATAGGTTTTTAATGAAATATAATATTTACATTATGTCAGAGTCTTCAAATGCTACCTGAAAGTTGGACCGAAGTTCAACATGCTTGAGACAGCTTTTCTTTTCCGAACACTGACCTACTCCACACACATGTGCTGAGATGTGGCTGCGAGTTTTTAAGAACACCAGCAGCCAGGCTGTTAGAGAGCCTGATTGGAGTCTCACCACCGGGCTGGTGCAGTTTGCGCATTAGGTGCTGGGAGGCAAAAGAGCTTCCAATATAGTTAAAGTCTCACAGGAGTGAGACTTCCCAAAATTCACTTTCTCCTACTTAGGAAACGCTGCTTATAGCCAATCCTGCACTTTCCTTCTGGCAGTTATTGAGCGAGGAAAGGCTGCTTCAGAGCATCACAATGTGGAGCCTGTTGGGAGAATGAAGAGGTCCTGCATATCTCTAAAAGGACCTACAAAGCCTTGTTAAGGAATCTGAGGAATCTACTCCCTTTGAACCTCATGCCAAAAGATTGAGATGAAATCTAGATGGAGATCATGAGTCTGATGAAAAGGGGAAGTACATCCAGGTCAATAAGCTCCATGCTCTTCTGAAACACATCAGAGAGGGGCTGAGTTTTGATGAGAGGCCTCGGCAGGAGAAGGGCTGTTGCACTCAATACAGTGGGTTTCAGGTAAATGATTTGCCCCAACATTATGAAATTAAACCGTTACTACTGAAGGAATGGAAGAACATGGATAAGTCAACAATCCCCCATTTTATTGCAAAGAGGTATGCTCTGGTGGAATTTAAGAATAGTTACCCACAAAACTCTAAAGTCAACACTGTGATATTTTGTCAAATAACAGCACTTGTATAACACAAGAAACATAGGAGGTCACCCTCCGACTCACTTTGGCTACAGTGAATTCCTTAGTGGTAGGTCCCAGGATGCTTGTTTCCGGTCCAGGGAAGACATGGCTTGACAGTTCGGGCTGGACTGTTCCCATGCGGCACAGGGTCAGACTGATTTGCATAGGCCATGTCTGAACTGGGGTGGCTGAGTGAGCTAAAGAATGTTAATGGATTCAACCCAGATCAGTTGACTGGGCGTGAGTGTTTGATTTGCTCAAACGCTCCGTCCATCATCCCCTTTTGTTTCGCTTTGTTCGCCCTAAGTTGGCAGGGTATGCTCAGACAAGAGTCCCTTGCTCACTTGGCCACTGGATTCAAGATAGCCTGGCTAATGAGGATTATGAATCCGAAAACAGTCCCAGGATGCTTGTTTCCGGTCCAGGGAAGACATGGCTTGGCAGTTCGGGCTGGACTGTTCCCATGAGGCACAGGGTCAGACTGATTTGCATATGGCCATGTCTGAACTGGGATGTCTGAGTGAGCTAAAGAATGGTGATGGATTAAACCCACATCAGTTGACTGGGGGTGAGTGGTTGATTTGCTCAAACGCTCCGTCCATCATCCCCTTTTGTTTCGCTTTGTTAATTGGCAGGGTATGCTCAGACGTGAGTCCCTTGCTCACTTGGCCACTGGATTCAAGATAGCCTGGCTGATGAGGATTATGAATCCGAAACCGGTCCCAGGATGCTTGTTTCCGGTCCTGGGAAGACATGGCTTGGCAGTTCGGGCTGGACTGTTCCCATTAGGCACAGGGTCAGACTGATTTGCATATGGCCATGCCTGAACTGGGGTGGCAGAGTGGGCTAAAGAATGGTGATGGATTAAACCCAGATCAGTTGACTGGGGGTGAGTGTTTGATTTGCTCAAACCGCTCCGTCCATCATCCCCTTTTGTTTCGCTTTGCTTACATTTTGTTGCAGCATTCACCTTCCATTTCCTTCAATGTGGCTGTCATTCTTTTGTATTCTTTCCGAAGGCAGCTCCCAGTGTGGGTTGGGGAGCAAGCAGTTAAGTATTTTCTATGTGCTTACTGTTACCATCGGAGCACTCGCACTTTATCTGTAAACATCGTAAGCTAAAGCATGTGTCCCGCGATTACGTTAAAAAGTAAAGAAATAGAAAAAAGTATGTTTTTCTATTTCCTTACTTTTCAAGCAATCGCAGCACCCACACTTTAGCTTAAGATGTTTACAGCTAAAGCTTGAGTACACAAAGGCTTGTTCATTTAGTCAACAGTGAAGAGTGTGCAGATTCAGAGAGGGTGTGAACACACAGCATGCCAGTCTGCGGTAGTGCCGTGTCTGGAGCTCTCTCCTCAGAGGGGGAAAGGGAGCATTCTCCAAGTGACTATTCCAATGCCCTTGGCCCGGACCCCTCTACAGCATTAAATGGCTTTGCCAGGCGCAAGCATTAAAAGCCATCCATTGTGCCATGAACTAGTATTTTAAATATGTAAGCCAAATTTGCAGGATGTTTTGGGGAGGGGCAGTTGGAAGTGTGGTTCCAGCGAGGAACGTCTCTAGTTTAAGATCTGCTTGATGACTTGGGGAGTGTGTCAAAAGGTAATAGGACTGCTTTATCTCCATTAGTGCATAGCACTATTATTGCTTTAATTACCGTCATACATTGTTGACTTTGTACATGGGATGGATGAAATCAACAAATATTTTGTCTGTGGGTAGTTACGTCTTAACGTCTTAAACGTCTTCGGTGCAAATTACTTCTGAATGTTTGCATCTAATTTATCAAACATACTCTGTGAGTAGTTGTGCCTTACTCCGGGCTGAGGTATGGTTTCTTTATGATTTTCTAGGGGTAGGATAAGCTGAATCCCAGATAAAAACTGTGATTCACAAAACGTTTTTCTGTGAATAGCTATGTCTGTGTAAATTCATGAGTCAGCCAGACTATGGTATGGAGTTAAATGCAACTACTCGCAGAAAAAGCATTATGAATCAGACTGTAACTCACATCCTAGACTGGACCGAGACATAACTACTCACTGAAAAGGTTTGTGTTAATCAAGCCCAGTTTTCTTTTAATGAAAAATCTTTTAGCTTGTATTGTCTTAACATGCACCCTTTAATTTATTGTCCAGTATTAGTAGTACCAAGCAACTCTGAAAAGACTCCCACTTGCAATGAGTGGAAGTCGAGTAAGGGGCATCCAATTGAATTTCCTGCTCACCAGGAGCGAATGGAACCTTTATGTATGTAATGGCCTTGTTTTTGTAATTTTCTGGCATCTTCATTGCAGTACAAATCCAGATTTGGTAGTGTTTCGTTTTGTTTATGACACCCCTAAATATATTGCTGAATTCACCACCCTGTCATCATTGCATATAGTGTACCTATTTTTTATAATCTGCGTTTTTAGTCTGTTTAGGCTATACCCCGATATCTGTCCAAACAACTGGGCCTCTGTCTCCACCTCCTTTATAGCTAGAGTGGGGTTCGGGGTTAAAATTGCTACATCGTCTGCGTAGGCTAAGGTCTTCACCATACAGTTGTTTACCCTCATTGGTGGTATCTCTTGATAAGCTTCGAGTCGTCGCAGAGCGGTTCGAGATATAGCGCAAAAAGGAGGGGAGAGGAGGGACATCCCTGCCTGGTCCCCCTAGCAATTTTTACTGTATCGGACAGCCCTCCATTCACTCGAATTCTTGCTGTTGGGATGCTGTAGAGTACCCGTATAGCTTTTATAAAAGGTTCCCCCATCCCACACCACCTCATGACCTGCTAAAGGTAATCCCAGGAGACCCTGTCGAATGCCTTCTCAGCGTCTAGGAAAAGTGCTGCGACAGGGTCCCCTAGGATATCTGCTGAGTCGAACATAGTAACAACGGTCCTGACGTGCTGCGTTGTCCCTTTCCCAGGAATAAATCCATGCTGTATGGGGGTTACCAGCTGCTCGATGATCCCTGCCAGCCTCTTTGCTAAAATTTTAGAATATATTTTAATATCAGAGTTCATTAATGTAATTGGTCTGTATGACCCTGGTACTTCTGGTGGCTTCCCCTTTTTCAAAATTACAATTATATCAGCCCCTCCCCATGATTCCGGACTGGATTCCCCTAGTTGTGCTTGTTGCATTATAGGAACATATCTGCCAAAAGCAAATTTTTAAATATTTGGTAAAATTCAAGCGGAATTTGGTCTGGCCCTGCCACTTTACCTGGTGGTAAACTACCGAGGGCCTCAATAAATTCTTCCAACTGTAGGGGCCAATCTAATATTTCCCTATCTTCTTCGGACATTATCGGTGGAGAAATATTTCTCAGATATTTTTCAACCTCTAGTAAGTTCGCCGGGTCCTCTGGGGTGTACAAATCTGCATAAAACTTTCTAAACACTTCCCTTATTAGATTAGGATCCATAACCATGTTCTCCTGTGCATCCCTAATTTCTTTTATTCCCGCTTCAGCCGCTCTCTGCCTAGTTCCAACTGCCAACACTCGCCCCACCTTCTCGCTAAGTTCATACGTCTTTTCCTTCTTTGTCAGAAAATTATCTGCAGCTTGTCTAGCCAACCCTTCGACTGCTTCAGCTTTTAGAGCTATGATCTTAAGCAGGTATTCTTCTATATGTAAATTTTGTGTTATGGCCCTACTTAGATTTCCTTCCTCTCTTAGTAGCCTCTGCCCAACCTGCTCTCTCTTAACTCTTTCTCTCTTTTGTCTTCCCAGAACGAAACTAATTGTTTCTCCCCGTACTCCTGCCTTAAAAGTGTCCCAGACCACTCCTGGAGCTGCTGTCCCCCTATTAATATCCCAAAAACATTGGATCAAGACTGTCATGTGCTCCCTATATACAGGATCCTTTAACAGGCCTCTCTCGAAGGTCCACTGTTAGGGTGTTCTTGGTGTTTGGCTAATTTTAATAGTAAGAATCACCGGACTGTGGTCTGAGATCACCCTAGGTAGCTTCTCCACTTGTGACCCAGGGCGTAGACAATTAGTTATCAAAATGTAGTCGAGCCTAACCATTACTTTATGTGGGGCGGAGAAGAAGGCACTTCCATCTAAATGGGGATGTAGCTTTACCCATGGAACCACCAGGGCATTGTGTGTGACCATAGCAGCTAATGCCCTAAATACTTTCCTCTTCCTACCGCGGTATGTCGCATCTGGACGTGTAAATGAGCTCTCTAGATCATGAATGTTAAAATCTCCACAACATACTATGGGTTCAGGCCACTGGGCTAACTCTGTATCAAGGAACTGAAATACATCTGGATCATCTTCCGTAGATCCATAAATTGTAACAAGAGTTAGTTTCTGACCCCTAAAACATACTTCCAGAATAACCCATCTACCCCATTGATCTTCCTTCTTCTTCCCTACAACCACATCCCTTTGCCTACCCAAAACTGCTACCCCTCTGGTCCTAGTCCCCTGTTTAGAACTTGCCAACACCTTAAACCCTAGTTGCTCCAAAAGATATGCCTTACTCGATTCTATATGAGTCTCTTGTAGGCATATCAAGTCCAATCGCATAGTTTTTAGGTATGCTGCTACTCTCATCCTCTTACTCAACTCATTAAGACCGCATACATTAATTGATGCTATCCTGCACGCCATAACGCTAGTATTGGTAAATGCGACCAAAGATGAACATTATTTACCATCATCAAACCAGTTTGTGTACATCCAGTGTTTCCTAAATAAGTACCAATGTGCCAAATCTTAAAAAAATGTTGCTGTTCCCCCCCCTGCAGCCACCCCATCCCTCTCCTCCCCTGCTCTCCCCCCCACACCCTCCCCTTTACAGGCAAATAGGTCAGCAGACCTATGTGTGCCCGCCTTAGGTTGTGCAAGCCGCATCCCTCTCCCGCTAAGTGTATTGACTGTGCTGTGTTACCCTTTTACCCCTATCCCTTTTATCTGTATTCGAGTGACACTTTTATGTGTGCAGATACCCATATCTCCTAACCCCCCTTCTGCTTCCTCATTTCCTCCAAGAAAAGCTTGGCTTTGATCTCAGAAGCGAACATCCAGATTTTCCCCCTCACAACCACTTTGAGCCTGGCAGGGTACAGTAAATATGCTTCCAAGCCTAAGGCTTGAAAGGGAGCGATCATCTGCCTTAACTTCCATCTCCTCTCTACGGTAAAATGACAGAAGTCAGGCCTGGCAAAAAAAGTGTTGCCTTCAAAAGTCCTCCTACTGTCTGGCCTTGCCTTGCTCATAATCTCCTCCCTGAGCAAGAAGTTCCCAACGTACACTAATATTGCCCTCAGGTGGTTTTGCTGGCCGTCCCTCCCTGCTCCTCCCGAGCTTTCTTCATTGTGAATGGGAACCTGTGCGCCCTCTGTATTTCTGTTTCCCACTGCCACTGAGATTCTGGAAAGGCCCCCTTCAAGAGATTTATCACAAATTGCCTAACGTCCTGCCCTTCTGACCCTTCCGCCACACCCAGCAATCTGACGTTGTTCCTCCTCTGTCTATTTTCAAAATCCTCCATCTTCCAGCGCATATCCTCAGCCATTTTTTCCTGCTCTGTCTTAAATGATTGCCAGCTCCCAACATCGTCTTCAAGCTTGCTTGTGCGCTCCTCAACCTCTGTTACACGATCCACAAGTTCATCATATTGTTTATTAACCTTCCTTAAGCTTCTCTGAATTTTCTTTGATGCCTGTCTCGCTCTGCGGCTTTCTGCCCTTGCTTCACTTTGCATCTGCTTAAGGGTGGTAAACAGAGTGGGAAAGGGATCCCGTTGGGGAGGGGTAGAGCCAGCTGCCGCTCCCTCAGCAATATTGCCGAGATTATCATCCTCCTGGTATACTTGTGAGGTCGCAGAATAATCCCACAAGAGCTGTTTCTCTAAGTGTCTTGGTGAGTCAGGGTTCTGCCTCCTTAATTTTGCATGTCTTTTCTTCATTGTGGATTCTTTCCCCGATGTACTGATGCCTGACTCAGTACTTTCCTGATCATCCTGGTCAGTGTTTCATTTTGGATGCAAATGAGTCACGTTTGGTACTCTGGGATTATATGGGTATTATTGAGCGGTATTGGCTGCAGGGTGGATGTGTACTGTAGGTTATTGGTGTCCTTGTGCAAGAGGGGTACTTCTTAAGTCTTTTTTATTCTTACACTGATGGAGAATTCCCTGACAATAGGAAACGTTTGTCAAGTGCACACCTCCATACCCATCTACAGGCAAAATAAAGATAAAGCCAACCAGATCTAAAAGTTGTGCAACCGCAGCAGAGCATTAGACTGCCAATTCGACCTATGACATTGATGGAAAAAATAGCAGAGTGCATCTGTTTATCAATCCTTACTGCCTTCAATACTTTGTGTCTAGGTATTTGTTTTCAAATGATTGCTTCTAGGATGTACATTTCAGAAAGGATGTACATTTGAGATATTTTCTGTTGTCATTTACAATCTCGCTTGCCCCTCAAAATGTTTCCAAAATCCTTGTATGTGCGGTCTCTGCTGATGTTTACATTTGAGAACATTTCTCTTTGTGATCCTTAGGGATTTTTCCATCTTGCTGCTGTTTTCTCGCTGGGTCTGCCGTGCCTTTGAACTCTTCCCCGCATCCTTGAAAAACTGCTCGCGGAACCCGCTGCGCGGGTCCCGCTTCGTGTGGGGCTGCCTCTGAAGGATATTATTGGAACATTGCCTCTGGGTGCTTGGACGTGCAGGGCTGCGAGCGTGTTGCGGGCGCAGGACTACAAGTCCAGGAGCGCCCGCAACCCCCAATTGTCACCAGCTGAGACGCTCTCCCTGCAGGCTCCTCCTCTTACATTCTAGTTAGTACATCTACGGCTGGCGCGTCCCGCAGGAGCGACCGGGAGAAGCCCGGGACAAGGGCAGGACCATCTGCGGCCGTCAGAGGCTGAAGTAGGCTGGGCTGGGCCCGGTCCCTTTGAAATTTGTTATAATTACTATTGTTTACTTCAGCCCACTTGGCCCACTTGGTCCCACTTGGTGTGTGTGCTTTGGTAGGCTATTACTGTGCTTCTGCCTTTTGGTAAATTCTGTTGTACCTCTCCCATCTTAAACATGACGGCAAAAAAACTTCTTTCTGGTCGTGTCCTAGCGGGGAGATCTGGTTCTAAAACTAAATCGAACCCCTTACGTAATAAAATCACTTCCTCCCTGCAATTGAAAGGCCAATGCCAACTATTTAGCTTATGGGAGAGAGGAAAGGACAAGGCTTCGGAGGCCCCTCCAACCACGGAAGTGTTAGAGGGTAAAGTGCCTGAGCTAGCTATTATCACTACTAAGGATAACTCTATCTTGGTTGCGGTTCCTGCCCCGTTCCATCTTGGATCCCCCTCCCCCGAAACAGTGAGGGGCTTCCCTTTGGTGACCATCGATTCGCAGAGGAATTTGGAGTTTCCACATGGGGCTTTGGGCTGTAACGTTATAAAATCTTCCAATGCCATCTCTCCCCAACTTCCTCATTTGGTAGTACCTAATACCATAGAGAATCCAATTATTTCACTAGATTTGCCTTCTAATTCTGTTATTACGGAGGGTGATTTTACATTACCCGATATTGACTTGATAGCTCAAAAAGGGTCTATGAGACTCCCTCAGGTCATTGCCAGGGCTAATTCTAACACTACTGAAGCTATTCTAATCTCTAGTCCTTGTCCTCTTAGTAGTACCCCTTCTAATAAATTTGATTTCTCTTTAGCTCAGTTAAATTTCACTTCTTGCTCTGGCCCCAATTTGAACAGTATGCCTGTGAGCCCTCCAAGTACTAATGATAAGCTAATTTCCAATTCCTTGTCCTCTTTGGAATCATTATTATCATCTATTCTCCGTTTACTGGAAAAATTTGTTGGAGGTTCGGATTGCATCCTTGATACGGTAACCTAAATCCTAAGAGTGCTCTTACATAATAATAGTGGGTCCGTTCTCGGGTGCCTTCCAGTGCCCGACAATTTATTGGAGATCCCTAGTAAGAGATCTCCGAATGAAATAGTAACACTAAATCCAGTTCAAACGCTCTCATATTCCTCTCCCGAAGGACAGAAAAGAAATAAATTAGTAGTCACATTGGCGGATCCTACGGTTGACAAGGTGGTTTCAGCTGGAGCCAATTGTGTTGTCACTCACGGCGATGAGATAGAAGCTCTGCCTGACTCTCCAGTCATTCAAAATTTGGAAGCTCCCCCTCTGTTCCCTATATTCTCTCTACAGGTAAAAAAAGAGGAAGAGGCCCCTATAGATTCCCCAGGTAATGCTGAAAAGGTAGTCCCGATAAAGCAAAAAAAGAATAGAATAAAAAAGAGGAAACCTATCCGAAGATTTTCTAAAAAAAGACAGAGGAAACTTCTGTTTGAAAAAAATTTGGAACCAGTATTAGAAAATTCCTGCCGGACTGAGCAGTCCTTTGCTGTACAGGAAGATATAATTGGTTCTCCTAAAGTGGATCAAGTGACTATTGGGTCTGGTCTTATAAGTTCCTCCAACCACTCTCACCCTAGTGTTTCATTATTCCCAGTGGGACACAACCACGCCGTGGGCTTACCGGCGTTTCCCTGTGGACGCTACCGCTACTGCTGTAGCCGCTTTGTTTCTTGCTACACCCAGCCGCACCCGCTCCGCGGGTGCCGCGTCGCTATTCTGGGCTTGAGTGGCTGTTGGGAGCACGTTTGCTCACAGCCTTCTGGAGGACTCGAGGGTGCAGGGAACCAGCTCGTACCATCAGCGCCGCTGCAGGGACTCTCCTAACCAGGAGCCCCTGCTTCCCGGCACACCTGCTGACCTGTTGCCCCTCCCACCCCTCGCTCAGAGGGTGAAAAGCAGCAGAACTCCTCACGCCAGTGGGACACAGCCACGCCGAGGGCTTACCGGCGTTTCCCTGTGGACGCTACCGCTACTGCTGTAGCCGCTTTGTTTCTTGCTACAACTAGCCGCACCCGCTCCGCGGGTGCCGCGTCGCTATTCTGGGCTTGAGTGGCTGTTGGGAGCACGTTTGCTCACAGCCTTCTGGAGGACTCGAGGGTGCAGGGAACCAGCTCGTACCATCAGCGCCGCTGCAGGGACTCTCCTAACCAGGAGCCCCTGCTTCCCGGCACACCTGCTGACCTGTTGTGTATGTAAATGTATGTATTGGCATTTATATAGCGCACTACTTACCCGTAGGGTCCCAAGGTGCTTCGACCGCTGCGAAACCCTTCCTGGCTTCCCTGAGAGATGGTCCCTTAATGGGTATCTCCAGGGTGAGACCAGGCATCCCCGGTGGTCTGGTGGGGCCGTTAGTGAAGATGAGGCAAGCTAATGCCCAGAGTTGCCGAGTGTGATCGCTGATCAGAGTGGGCACCGAGGCGAGAGAATTATCGAGTCCGCTGACCCTGGTCCAGAAACCTGCCGCGCCGGGAATCGAACCCTGGTCCCGGGCCGTCCTCTGCTCTCGGGTCTGCCGCCTCTAACCAGCGAGCCACACTACTTCACTGTTGCCCCTCCCACCCCTCGCTTCACGCCCCCATAAAGGAACGCCCCTTCCCTGCTGTGCGGGAGCACGCGGGAGTATCGCGGGAGAAGCCCGGGACAAGGGCGGGACCATCTTTGGCCATCTGGGGCCAGAAGAGGCCGGGCCGGGCCACATCTCTTGGCTCTGCTAAACGGACACGAGATTCTCGGGATCATGGCCACAGGCACCAGAGCAAGCAAATCTAGGAAAGCTGCGGGAGACGTAGTCATAGGCACAATGGACCAATTTATAACTCGGGCTGTCTCCATTGTTGAAAAGGAGATAATACTAGCTGAATGTAGGCTCTCCTGGGACTCCAGGGGCCTATCACACAAGCGCTCATCCCTGGGCGCCCTTGCCCTAGCCCCCAGCCCTGTAAACGTACATACCACACCATTGGTGGTAATTGACTCCCCGGACATTGATGAGAGAGTGAGTCGGATTAGGGCAAGCCTAGAAAGGGTAACTACCACTGCACTAGATACTGCTCACGATTCATTACACCTAAACCCACCCGACCCAACTGATCCTTCGCTGGGGGCACATAATTATGAACTTGATTCTGAGATCAATAATGCCCTTAGTCCTCCTGTGATGCCCAACGAAGCCTCAAATCCTCCCCTCACAGCCGTACTTATCGAAGCTAGTACATCCCTAGCAGCGGCTCCAGAAACCACTCCATCAGGGAAATTAGCTCCAGGACTAGCTGCACACAGGAAGAGAAAGCGTCCTGTTAGTCCTCGCAGGGGGGGCTCCCAAAAGCCACACAGTAAAGTAAGTAGGCATAACGTGACCAAAGGGGGCACTACCACAAACCATGTCCTACACCCAAAAACCCCCACCATCCATACTAGAGTCACTGTATCCAAGGGTCCTGACGGGCTTGGCATATCTGGCCCGCCAGCTTCTCTTAGTACCACCACAGTCCCCCAGGCTGTACACACTGATATTGCCACCCCACCCTTAGATGTCGAGAGCATAATCAGATCTGTGGTGATGCCCCTTGTAGATAAGATTGACAGTCTCACACGTAAATTAGCTACCCTTGAGCAATCAATGTTGGATAACTTTTACGCTGTGAAATCACTGGTCAAATTTCACTCCAAGGCGCAGGGCGAAGACAATGGAGGGTTAAGGAGTGGTGCTGTTACCTTAGTTCCCTCTGAGTCAATGTCTGGTCAAAAAGCGCCTGTACCTGGGGAGGCCACTCAGCCACCTCAACCTAACACTGGAACCAGCCCTGCCCCACAAATCCCTACCCCCGGGCCCAGTTTGGGCCACCAAAAGAAAAAACCCAATACTCAAGCGCTCAAGGCCCCCAAGGTTAACTTTGCTCCAAATCCTGAGCCCATAGCGTCCACTTCTAAAGCAGCAGGAAATGCGCCAACCACGTCGAATGGAAACATCACTCCATCCCTTCCCACTCCTGGCAATCAGGCTGCACCTAAACCCCCAGCTAAATCCCCAGCTAAAACACCAACAGACAGGGCGAAAAGGCACACACCCATTGCTAGCCTCCCTCCTGGTTGTAAACCGTATGTGGTAATTCTAACGGGGGTTCCGGAGCTTGAAGAGGGTTCTTGTGAGTTGTATTCTGATCTTAAACACAAGACCCTCTCCTGGCTTAAAGCAAATAGACCCCTCCCAGGGCACATTGATGGCAGAATAGCTTATGTTCGTCGTGTGGGGTGGATTGGCAATAGATGCAAGGATTTAACTGGGGACTGCGTGCTGATCAACTTCAGCGATCCTAGAGCAGCAGGTATGATCTGTAGCCAGCAGTCGCATCACAACTTCTGCGACATACAAACTAGGGACTTGGGGTATTTTTATCGTCCCCCCCCCGTTATCTGGGCACAAGAAGTTTTTGCCGGATGGGGGTAGAGGCGCATGGTACCCGCACTACCCAACCTTGGATGTTAGAGCTAGGGCATGGACACCGACCCAAGCGGCCCCATCCCAGGGATGGGGTTGGTGACTTGGTGATCAAGCGGTATTAAACGCCCCCCCACCTAAGGTTATTGCACCATGCATAGCTGGGAGGGTCTCCCCGTCATTAGTTAACATCCCTGCGCCCCAACTCGTGCCCAACTCCACCATCCCCTCTCCCTTAGGCTGTCGGGCTGAGTTTACTGAGTCCGTGGATGATGTACAAATCTCGGGGGCACGGGGTGGGGAAGCGGGATGTGCTGAGTTTCCGAATCGCCCTACCCTGAAAGTTATCAGTTGGAATGTGGCAGGCCTAAATAACAAGTTGGACGCCCCGGACTGGGTGGCGCTCACGGAGCCCCACGCAGTCTGAGCGTTCCAAGAAACGTGGTGTGTGGAACCGAAGCACAGGGTAGGATATGCTACCTTCTCTGTCCCGGCAGGAATCCCAGTATCGGGAAGAGGGCACCCATTTGGAGGTCTCCTAGTCTGGGTCGATATATCCTTAGGATGGGGAGTATACCATCACCCCCAAAAATCTCCAGATTTGATGTGGCTCACAGTAAAATGCCCAAGGAAAGCTGAAAAGCTGGAGATCTTCAATATTTACACACGTGGGGTTTCAGGGAGGGCTTCGTCACCAACCCTATTGGCCCTGGAGGCAGCCTTGGGGGAGTGTTGTGGAGACTCCCTAATTTTGGTTATGGGGAACTTCAACTGCACATTTGAGCCCTTGATGGCCGATGAATACTTGGACCTGTATGATGAAGATTCAAGGAGAGGCGTTCCGTCCCTCGGCCTTCCAATTGTTAAAAGATGGACTCCTAGAATCGTCCAACTGAATTCCCTCACACTAGAGTATGGCTTGAGAGCAGCCAACGGGAGAACACGGTCAGACCTAGTGGGGGCACACACGTACAACAGGGTGGGTCACTCATCTAGGATAGATTATATCCTTTTAAACTTTCCTTTGTGGGCCCACATGGGGGACATGATAGTTCTACCTTCCTTGGATAGTGATCATAATGCACTCTCATTATCCCTAATATACTGGTGGAGGGACAGCGGCTCACCTTGTGGAGCTCATGAGGCATATGAGCTGAGGTCATCGGGGGGGGGGTGGTCCCCTCAAAATGCCTCAGACGTTTAAAATGGGACAAAGTGGCCATTGATGAAGAAAAACTATCCTGCATCAGAGCCGTTATTGCTGCAGCTTGTGAAATCCTGGAAAATCACCCTCCCAGCCCGCACAAGATTTCAGCCATGTTCAGCGAGGTTTCGACGTCGATTGGGGACTTGTTCATGGTTAAACTAAATACCAAGGGAAACAAAAACCTTAACAAGCGTCAGGGCAAATCAGGCTGGTACTCGTCGGAGTGCCGTGCTGGAAAGAGAGCCCTAATTCTGGCAGTAAAGACTGGTGATGCAACATCAATAGCTACCAAACGCAAGTCCTACAAATGTGTGCTAAAGGCAGCAAGGAGAGACTGGGAAGATGCCTTTTGGCAGGAACTTCGTGTCGCCAGCATAGAAAAAAATGCTAAAGGTTTTTGGGACCTGTTGCGAAAGAAAAACAGACCTTTAGACACTGTCATCACATGCAATATAACCGAAGATCTGTGGTATTCACACTTTTCAAAACTGTACACAGCATCTGCAGTAGAAGCGATGGACTTCCCACTACCACAGATCTGTCGAGGTGATGGGAGCTATGAGGAGAGCCTATTCACCAGGAAAGAAGCTGAAATTGCCATAAAATCTCTGGTCCCTCGCAAAGCAGCTGGACCTGATGGCCTTCCTGGCGACCTTCTCCGCATGGACACAGACGAATGGGGCATGCTAATTGCATCGCTACTGAACGCTGATATGGCAGGGGCCCCCCTCCCTGCTTCTTGGATGGCAGCCGAGGTGGTCCCCCTGCACAAGAAAGGCTCAAGAGACGACCCAGCTAATTACAGGCCGATCAGCCTGATAGATTGTTCCCAAAAAGTAGCGGGCAAGGTCCTCTTATCTAGGGTTCAGCAGTGGGCAGACGAAAACAAGATACTCTCGGACTTCCAGGCTGGGTTCAGAGCCGGCACAGGAACAATAGAACAATCGCTAAGGCTGCTCATGATCCACTGGAAGGTCGTCACGATTGGGAAGGGTACCCTATACCTGGCCTTCATCGATCTCCGGACGGCTTTTGATTTGGTGCCCAGAAACAACCTATGGAAGGTACTGTGTGACCTCGGTATGCCACCCTACTTGCTTCACTTGATCATGAGGTTCCATGAAAATAACTTCGCCCAAATACGCTGGGGGCCAAATGGACAAAAGACCTCAAGAATAGAGGTGAATAGAGGTGTGCGGCAAGGTTGCGTACTTGCCCCAACCCTATTCTCCCTCTATGTAAATGGGGTGGTGGACTTCCTGACCCAGATACCAGCAGATGCGCCCCGTCTAGCAGGTCGTCTAATCCCTACCCTGCTCTTTGCGGACGATACTTTACTTCTGTCAAAATCTCCAATGGGCCTCCAGCAGCTTCTCTCCGGTTTTGAAGATTTCTGCAAGCAGAGAGGTCTCTGTATCAATACAGACAAAACAAAGTACCTCATGTTGAACCCCCCACAAAAACTCGGCCCCCCTCCAACATTGGGGTCCGTTGCACTGAAAAGAACCAAGACGTTTAACTACCTGGGCATCCGCCTGGTGGACTCCATGAAATGGGACTGTCACTTGACCAAAATGTTGTTAAGCCTGAAAAGAGTGACTGGGGCCCTGCTGAAAGAGCAGAGAGCAGCTTCCACAAAACCAATAGCAGCAGTATTGGACATTTACTCGGCCAGAGGAGTGAGTGCAGCACTTTATGGGGCAGAGCTCTGGGGGATGTCAAACATGAAAGAGCTAACACGAGCCGAGAATACCTTCCTGAGAAGTTTAATGTCTCTCGGTCCATCTATCCCCATCCTACCATTGCAACTGGACATGGGTTGTCGGGCGATTGAAGATCAAGCGAAGCTACGCCCCCTGCTACTGTGGGCCCGCATCTGGAGAGTGCCAGAGCTCTCAAGTTATGCGGATGGCCTACGGGAGATAATCAAATCCACAGGTTGGGCAAAAATCAAATGGCTAAGGGACATTAAGGCTCTACTTGCCAACCTGGGGCTGGAAGAAGCATGGCACCAACAGTCAGCCCCACCGAAATCTACGTTAAAACAACTCTATTGGTCATGGGTGGCAAACAAAAGAAACTCCTCTTCAACGACCTGCAAGTCGACTAGAAACTTCGTGGAGTTCAAAGATGTCCCCATCAGAGAACTGTATTTGGACATTATCTCTGCCCCATCGGAAAGATCCCTGTATTTTAAATTTAGAGTAGGTCTTCTCCCTGTAATGGAGCTCACATGCCACTGGAAAATCCCTTATCAGACTGCTCCATGGTGCCCCTTCTGCCCTCAACGCCGTGAATCTGTCCCCCATCTGTTATTCGAGTGCCCTGCCTACAAGGTTCCTCGTATGAAATGGATCAAACCAATGTGTCTCACCTTGGGCACCAGACATTGCAACGTGGCACTAAGAATACTACTTAGAGACACTCATACATTTTTCGCATGCGCCACCTCGAAATATTTAGGGTGGGCATGGCGGATTCGGTCAAAAAGACTCAGGCAATTTGTTTAATCATGATTTTAAACTTATGGTCTGTTTTCGGCCTATCTTTTTTAGCTAATTTAAATAATTCCCCCTCTAGAAATTGTAGGAAAAAAACGTTGATTCCTAGTATGTAAGGGTTTTTTTATGCTTTTTATCTAGGTAATGTTTAAAATTGAAATTTCCATGTATGTATGCTTTTTAAGATATTTTTTATGTCGAAATAAAGCCTATTTGACTTGACTTGACTTGATTATTCCCTGTAAATGCTCTACCTTCCACTTTTAACCCCTTGGCTAGGCCTTTTCAAGACTCTTCCACAACTGTGCCCATTCCCTTGGTGCCAACTAGGGATAAAATAAATGTAGATACCTTTTTTTTGAATTTTTCTCCTTTATTCGATACTGACCTAATTCTAAATAGATCAGTTCTGCTCACTTGTTTTCAGGAGATTGAAAGTTTAAAACTAATTCAAACTTCGGACCTAGATGTGGTACTTCTTCTCAACGTCACTCTAGGGAGAACAGCAAGGGTGAAATTTCATTCCAAATTGGTGTTGAATCACATCTTACAGTGGGCACAGGAATTACAAATCAGAGGGATTGATGTTACTCCATATTTCGTAGAAAAATGAAGTGAAAGTTTATCTACTAATTTGCCAACACCTCTGATATGAATTTGAAGCCTACAGATTGGTCCTCAGTTAGATCTGAGGACTTAAAAATATGTGTCTCAAAAAATGAAAGGCAAGTTCTTTATAAAAATCCTCCTCTTCCTAAACAAGCTTTGATGGATGATAATTCAAAATGGAGTGGGTTACCGGGTGTTCTCTCTAGCAAATCTACCTCTTGTCCTAAACCGCATCCAAATTTTTAACAGAGATTTGAAGTTTATCTCATGGAATACTGCGAGTTTCAAAGATTACAAGGAAAAATGATGTTTTCTACGTTCCCTAGAAGCCGACATAATTTGCCTTCTGGAAACGTGGGTGGAAGGTAAATTAATACTAGAAAAAGAGTTCTTTGTCTTAGAAGGTAATGCAATCCCCTCTAGGAGAGGTCATGCGAAGGGTGGAATAGCATGCTTATTATCCAATAGAATCAATTGGAATTATTCCCACTATCTTGATCCTGATAAATTGTTTCAGGCAATAATTTTAAAAAATTTGTTCAAGGATTGTCCCAATAAATTACTTGTTTTAATAAATACTTACATTCCCCCAAACTTTTGTTTTAATGATGGTTTAAAAGTACTCTTCTCCTTCATACCTAAAATTATGGACACTTCCCCCCCTTATATATTATTACTTGGGGACCTGAATTGTAATATATCTAATTGTGGTCTTGATTTGTTTAGAAATAAATTTAGGGAAGAATCTCTTAATATACCTCAGGCCTTGTTTCCAGCAAATATTAAATCTAATAAAAGAGGTAAATTAGTTTTGGAAGGTCTTTCTAAGGTGGATTGTCTAATAATAAATGGGAGACTCCCTTCTGACATCCCGGCAGCTTTCACACATAATTCAAAAAACGGAGTCTCTATTATTGATTATGTAATCGCAGATTGTTCTTTCTCTTCCTATATGAAAGATCTTTTGGTTGTAGATACTAAACTTAGTGACCATAATGTGCTGATGCTTACAGTTTCTCTCAGCCCCCTTATGGCGGATTCCTGGAACATCGACACGGATGTGGTGAATTTTGGCGCCAGTTCGGGGAAATGTTTTTGGAATCACAGTTCTTTTGTGTGTTTGCTGACTCTTTTAATTTCTACTGTGGAGAATTAATTTCGGTGGGATGGGAGGGAACTATTAGGCTTTGCTGAGTTTTTAGAATTAGTGACCTCAATAGCTAAGAAGGGCCCCTCCTTTAAAAAATCCTTAGTATTCCCCCAATCGCTTCGGCTACTAAATATTGAAATAAATAAAGTGATAAGGGGTCAATACTTATCATTTAGCCAGGAAGCCCATCAGAAATTAGCATTACTAAAAAGAAGGAGAGCAAGGCTTAAGGCCAGTTTAAAAAGAGATAAGGAGGATTCCGTGTGGATCCAACTCCGGGAAGCCTCATATAAGGGCCAAGCTAAGACATTTTGGTCATTAATTGGCAAAGGTTGCGGCACTAGAGTTAGTCCTACGCCAATTGCCATTGATGAGCAGATCTGGGTTCATTATATTGAGAATCTGTACAGTAATAATAATCTGCAACTGAAAAATGATGTAACTTATGATGACTCTTGCGTGTATGATTCCCCGACCGAAAAGGAAATTGAATTAGCCATTAAGAGTATGCGCTCTTCTGGTGCGATGGGTCCTGACGAGGTTCCCATCTCTGTTCAAAAACAACAGAGCAAATTATGGAGCAAAATTCTTTTTCCTGTGTTTAAATCTTGCTTTGCTAGCGGAATAGTCCCCCCATCCTGGAAAGGGAGTATTCTCGTCCCTTTATATAAAAAAGGGGCAAGAGACCTACCACAAAATTACCGTCAAATTGCTTTGCTTGATGCCATCGGCAAGGTCTTTGCAAAATGTATTCTCACCTTAAACAACGATTGGGTAACTAAGTCCAAAATTTTGCCTTTTGAACAAACAGGTTTTAGGCAAAAGCATGGAACGTTAGATAACTTGACTGCACTTCATGTTATTACGGAAAAATATGTGAAAGTCCGTGGAGGGCATGTTTATGGCGCATTCATCGACTTCTCCACAGCTTTCGATAAAGTGGACAGAACATTGCTGTGGAGAAAGTTAATCGATTCAGGGATGCCTCCCTTTCTTATTAAATTAGTTTGTGCCCTCTATTCAGACACCTGGTGCAGAGTGCTGCTAGGCGGTGAAAGAGGTTTATCTAGAATAATTCCCACATCCAACGGGTTAAAACAGGGTTGCCTATTGGCTCCTCTACTATTTTCTCTTTATACAGTTGATTTACCTCTGGCTCTCTCAGCATGTTCAGGTATTGTCCCGATTCTGGGGGGCTCTCCAATTGTATGCCTCATGTATGCTGATGATATTTTGATTCTCGATCTGACTCCTAAGGGCCTGAATAATCGCCTGCAGGCTCTATATGAATATGCTGGAAACCATTTTTTGTTGATAAATATTGCAAAAAGCAAAGTGATGTGCATGTCGGGTAAGAAGAAACCTAAATATTCGAACTTTCCTTGGGTAGTAGGGGGTCAAAAATTGGAAACAGTGAAATCTTATTCCTTCCTTGGTAAAATTGTTATGAGTAATTTAAGTGAAAGCTATTGTTCAGGGAAAGAGTTTGGTATCCTTGTATAAGGCTACAGGTAGAAGGCACTTTTCGATATTATTAGATGTATTTCGAGCAAAAGTTCCTGCTTCCCTACTTTACGGAATAGAGTTAATTGATATAAAAAAATTGGAAATTCTTAAATTCCTCGGAAGGAAAAATTTTATGTAGCCTAGTATCTGTCAATACAGCTAGTTCAACTGCTGTCTTTAGACAGGAACTCGGCTTATGTAGTAGCTGGGTCCAAGGGCTAGCGGGAATCGTGCGCTGGGTTGTCAGCCTTGCAAGGAACGAGCCTAGTACCTTAAGACATCCTATAAAAAATGAGTTGTTGGGAAATTTTAATGACTATTCATTAATTGTAAAAAAAATTTGATATGCTGTGGGTCAATTACAACTGGATAAAGATGTTTTATTCTCTTTGTCACCTTATCAGTTAAAAACCCTTTTGAAGTCCTCCTCGTGGGAACTAGGGTTCAGACTGGATAGAGATCTCCGGATTTTGAAAAAGGGCATCACCCCAGTTATAGATTCCTGCCTGTTGAGGAAAGCTTAACCTTATGTTCAATGGAACATTCCTCATGGCGTTAGACGCCTACTGTTTTTAGTAAGACAGGCTTTGCTTCCTTTGAAATCGCTCTTATCCAGATGGCATGGCTCTTCAGCGGTCTGTGATTTTTGTCATATGTATGATCAAGATTTATCTCATGTCATTTTTGTTTGTCCAGCCCTGATGTCTTTCAGGCGAAGATGGCTAAGACCAATCTGCCTTCAACTGAACATTTTGTCTGCTCCTTCTTTTAGTGCAGCTATGATCAACCCTCCTAATGAAATGTTTTGTTTCAAACTGTACAAATTTTTCAAATGTTTCCTGGATTTTGTATTAATTTGGTAATTTCAGATGCCCTAATTGTTGTGTATTTTTATTCTATGTATCTGTCGATATTTTATTTTAAAGCTTTTATTGTATGTATTTTATGTCTTTTATGTGGATCTCGTAAAAGTTCCGATATCATAATAAACTTGAAAAAAAAAAAAAAAGTGATCCTTAGCAGCCTGTTCCTCCCTCTAACTTAAGTTTTGTTCTGTGTATAACAGGGGTGTGGGTCTGGTTACGAGAAAATGGCCAGCACTTCCCGAGTTATGTTCAGTTCTGTGCCGGTGGTGTTGTCATTTTCAAGAAGGAATTTGGCCAGGTAAGAGAGATAGAATAAGTGCATTTTTCAAGATGGCTGCATGTTGCACCAGACAGGAAGCAATATGACCTGCAGGAGATACCATAACACCAGATTTAGACAGATTTTGTTCTTTAGTTCCATTTTTGTGACAATTATCTCTTTTCTTCCATTGGTAGCTTGGTTTCCCCTTCTAAAATATTCTTATTTTGGGGTGTTGATGGTGTGAGTGATTACGTGGTGGCCAAGGATACATTGTTCAGAGTGTCCTCCTGAGAGCAACCAACAGCTTGGAAGCAGAAACATAACGTATATTTTAAAAGCATGCCTCCTCCCTTCTTGCATTCCATGCCTTGGCTAGCCCATATCTGAGCTTTACAGAACAACAAAGACTCGACTAAACCAAGCCTGTTTCCCAACTCAATGTGGTGGGCTCATCCAAGCCAGGATTTTTGTTCACTTTCTAAGACATGTAGTCTCACAATACAATGCCAATCCATACAACCAAATCAAACAACATAATTACAATCCACACAATACCACTCAAAACCACATAGTTCTACTCTACCTAATTGCAAACTACTCAACACCACAATAATAAACCGCCAAAAACCCACACTATATTACATGTTGCACCAGACAGGAAGCAATATGACCTGCAGGAGATACCATAACACCAGATTTAGACAGATTTTGTTCTTTAGTTCCATTTTTGTGACAATTATCTCTTTTCTTCCATTGGTAGCTTGGTTTCCCCTTCTAAAATATTCTTATTTTGGGGTGTTGATGGTGTGAGTGATTACGTGGTGGCCAAGGATACATTGTTCAGAGTGTCCTCCTGAGAGCAACCAACAGCTTGGAAGCAGAAACATAACGTATATTTTAAAAGCATGCCTCCTCCCTTCTTGCATTCCATGCCTTGGCTGGCCCATATCTGAGCTTTACAGAACAACAAAGACTCGACTAAACCAAGCCTGTTTCCCAACTCAATGTGGTGGGCTCATCCAAGCCAGGATTTTTGTTCACTTTCTAAGACATGTAGTCTCACAATACAATGCCAATCCATACAACCAAATCAAACAACATAATTACAATCCACACAATACCACTCAAAACCACATAGTTCTACTCTACCTAATTGCAAACTACTCAACACCACAATAATAAACCGCCAAAAACCCACACTATATTACATAACAATACACAAAAAACACTCTGTGCCATGCCACATAATTCCAATCAACATTATTTCACTCTATACCACAATGTTCTATGCCACATATTCCACTCCACACAAAGCCATTCCACGCCACATAATTAAAATAAAGTAAAAATATTTCCACCCCACAACACAATTTTACCACACACCGCATACATCCAATTTTCAACACATATTTCAACATCATACCATAAAATTCAACAACACACCACAAAATTAAACTCTACTACATAACACTATACAACCCAAAATACCAGTCATAATTCCAATCTACTACACACAATACCATGCCACATAATTCCAATGCACTCAAAAACGCACAATTACTATCCAAATACAGATGCACACCATACCACATAATTCCACTACAAAAATAGACTCTACACTACACAAATCCATGGTACACAATGGCAATAGTAAGAATTCCAATTCAACCCACATAATTCAACTACACAACACATACATTCACTGCAATGCTTAACATATAGATAAGAAACATTTACAACACCAATATCTATAACTCTTTCTCTTTTCTTAACACTCAAACACACAGATTTGAAGCTTAGCTCCTGCTTATTTCTTCTTTTTTGGCACCAAACAGGTAAAGCTATCCACACATTACAATACCACACAGTTCAGCTCCACAAATTTGCAATACACACCACATAATTCAACACCAAACCACATAATACAACTCAACAAAACAATTACACACCACATGCATTTAGTTCACACAACACAATTCCATATTGTGCCACACAATTCAACTGCCCACCATAATATAAAATTCCACTACATACCACTCCACAACACAAAATGCCACTCCACATAATTGAACTCCATAACACAGTCCCACTCCACATAATTCCAGTACACTAAATATCACATACTTACGATCCATATGATTCCACAGCACACCATTGCACATCATTCCACTACACAAATCCAATCCAAGCCACACAATTCCATGCCACACAATTGCACAACTAACTAATCCAATCCAACACACATAATTCTACTAAACACCACATAAACAAAATGCAAGACCTTTTGTATTTTCAATGCTTGTTTTGTTGTGGTACCGGTTATATGCCATATTAGTTTTGCTGATACGAAGTGCAATTCATTATACTGCTCCATTGGTAAATAGCTCATGCTTTCCAGCATGGCCACTGCATCCTCACATACATATTCATACATTAGTATCTTATTTCAAAAAAGCATTCCAATGTATTTAACGTGTGGAACCTCATGTTTCTGGGTGGAACCATAATGTTAGCATTGTTTCTGGGAGCAAAACATAAATTCCTGAACAAACGCTGCCTTTTACGTTATAATTGTTCCTTTGACTCTATTTTCTCAGTTGTTTTGTGTTGGGAAAGCTGTTAAAATGTCAGCGGTTCCATTTAAAAAGGAAATATCTTCAACACCTAGTTAAATGACACATTTTTCTGAAGTTTGTGCTATTTTCCTAAGGCCGTTTTTCAGAGCTCAGAATTATTTCCACTGGAACAGTTTTCATTTAAGTTAGCTGGTATGTGACCAGCAGTGCTCCAAGTAACCTACTGTGCAGATGAACCAACCACAACCTTTGGAATACCTCTCTGAAGGCAGGAAATGAAAATAGTGTGATGTACTGGTAAGAAAATTATCATACATCATATCAGTTCAACAGTGCAGTGAAATCAATTGTAAATCCAACGCATTATTTTGTCGAATTGCAATTTAAAAAAGGTTTGAAGAAGCCATTAGTTTTGGCATTGGCCACAAGCCATTTGGCAATTCTTCTTATGTTATGTCATGATATTTGCAAAATTTTATTATTTAGGGATCTGCCGTACCTTTGATAATCTAAAAAAAAAATGATTGAAGGCAAACATGTTTTTTGGTCTCAAAAAAGAACATATCACCATAGTACTCCCTGGCACTGGAGGGAACTACTTTGTGTGGGGGTGTGCTCTTTGTGACAGGGCAACATGCCATAATTCATAATGAAGTCTGTCAGTAGCTGAAGTGGGAAAGACAGAAGAAAGGAAAGGAACAAGCAGAAAGGAACGAATAAAACGTTTTACAAGTGCTGAAAATTATACACAATAAAGGCTGTTTTTTTCACTAGGCAAAGTTTATTAAAGAACCATTGGTGAAACTGAGAACAGAATATATGTGTTCTGAAGAAATGTGCCTTTATGAATTCACATTGTATAATTTTGAAGCTTTGCATGCATGGAAAAAAGAAGATAACTTAATACAGAACAGCTTCCACGTATTTAGTCAGATAATCAAAGGGCACTCCAAATGTAATTCACAGCATTGACAGCGAAGAGGAAGTTAAACATCAGGAATGTGCCATGTACTAGAAAGAATCCTACAATCACATCAGGCTCTAAACCCAAAAGCAGCACTAAAGCATTTATAAAGTAAAATCAAAGACACTGGCACTGAAGGGACTACCTGGTCTGCAGATGTGCTTATTGTGAGATAACAAAATGGAGCCACTCAAAACTAAGTAAACCAATGGCTTAAGTAGGCTGCCCCATGCTGTTTGTTGTGGTGGGCAGAAGCAAAATGTGAATGACATAACAAAATACCGATGGATGAAGATAGGTGGCTAAAAGCCCTTTTAAGTAAACATATTATACATAAAATGTTAATAGAATCACAGATTCTTGGCTAGCGCCAAACCTAAAAATGTAGATCTGTTCAGGCTATCTTACAATGTATTCATGTAAATTGTCACATCAACAAAATCTTCATGAACTATAACAGGAAAAATAGTTTTTAGGTCGAGGCCTCGTCCGGACTGCTGTAAGCAGTGGGCGGAGCTGAAGATTTTATGTTGTCCAGTATGGGGGGTTGAACCCGCCCCTCTTCTCCATTGGCTGGCCTCGTAAATGCTGGCCAGCCACTGGAGGAGAGGGGCGTCACTCGGTTCAAGCCCCGGATGAGCAGATTCGGGTGGGTGTTTTTTTTGCAGTTTTTAAGCCATGACGTCACCCGTCGCTCAACTGCAAAAACACGCCCCCGAATCCGAAAATGGCCGTGTATTTCTCTGAGGCATTTCCGCTGCGCCTCGGAGAAACGTGGATAGTGCTGGTGTTTCCGGAGCTGCTCGCCTCCCTTCCCTTCTGCTTTCAGGAGCTGCTCGGCTCCGCTCGCCTCCCCCCCTTCCCTCTGCCCTCCTCCATCGCGCTCTCGCCTCCCCCCTCCCTCTGCCGCAGCTCTCCTCTGTCTCGATCTGAGGTCCCTGGGCCCCCACCCCTACCTTCCTCTCCAGCGGCCATGCTGCCTCGGCCTGTTTTACAATTCGATCACTTTCGCGATTGTTTGAAGTGCAGCTTGTAATTTGGGGTCAGGGGGTGGGTGACGAGTTCACTTAGCGGTGGAACAAAGTCGCGTTGGGATGGGGTCTACTTTTAGACAAAAGTGCGGTTGCAAGGGAGCGATAGGGACAGGCAAGGGATGCTGGCATAGGTCTTGTTTGCTGTTTACGCGGATTAGTAACGTCATGCGAGGAAGAGGGTGATCTCACCTCTGAATTATTATCACTGAGTAAGTGCCGAGTAACATAAGGAAGGGGCAGGACCTCCTGTGAAAGAAGACACTTCACGGGGTAATTTGTATCATGCATAGTTTGTAATGTCAAGGGATAAATACAGGTATCTTGCTCGGTCAATACTGCGGAATGACTATGGGATGCGCAAGAACGTCTCTTTAAGGCCACGGTAAAGAGAGCGGGCGCCAATTAAGTAGCCAGGGAGGAGGCATCATTGGGTCTGATTAAGACCGGGTTGGGGGAGGGGCCGCCCAGGAGAAGGAATGTTGAGAGATAAGGATAGGGGAGCCGGCGAGGCTTGTATCTTTACATCTTGTACATTTGCAATTTTTTGTGTGTGTATCTTTTATGTAACGCATGTAATTCCAAGTCCTTATGTTTCTCAACTGGTTCTCATGTAAAGCGCTCTGACACCTTCGGGTACAGTTCGCGCTATATAAAATCGCATTAAATAAGTTTTTTAAAAAGTATGCGCCCCGGAGCACTCCTTCAGTTCACAGTCCTCCTAGCCCAGTGCGCAGCAGTACCACCCTGCCGGGCACCATCTGCAGTTACAAACAGCCCAGATGCAGCCATTGTGTGCAGCCATCTGGGGCAGGGTAGATTAAAACAACAACTAGCACAGGGGAGGGGTCCTTCCCTCACTGTCAAATAAACGCATTGTTGTCTGGGGCGAGTCCACACGACACCCACCTTGAGGAAGGGCCCAATTACAACTTTACATCACAAAATAACTTCTTATTAGCCGGCGCCGAGGCACAGCCGGCAAAGGAATGAATAACAGAGGCTTCGACTGCAGGAAAACACAGGAGGGGATGCACCTGACCCCGCCCTACAAAGACATGCAAAGAGAAATACAGCAATATACGCCCAAAGGAGCCTAAGAAGGGCCTGGCTGGACACCACCCGGATGCATCCACCCAAAGACTGATAGCCCATCTCGCATAGCGCACGAGGACCTGCTGGTAGGCGCTTTAAGGCGTGGAGCCAGCGCTCAGGAAAGTTTGATAAATATCACAAGAGCAATAGAATTCAACACAGAAGGAGAACGGTATCCAACATTCTTATCTGTGGTAGGGGTGTATGTTTTTCTAATGGACTGCGCGGGCCGTCAGTTTAGCGTCTGCATACGTACAACGCACCTTCCTTCCGTGTGTAACAAGAAAATAAATTATGCAGCAAAAAGTGGCACATTTATTCTTGGTACTTCTTTATTTTGCAATTTTTACGCAAAGTAATAGTGGGCAAATAATTCAAATCATTAGTTCCAGTTTAAGTACGAAATACAGAAATAAGCAACTGAAAGCTGACCATTTAACCTTTGTGAAGGTCCTTCCACTGTGAGCGAATACGTCATCATGTTTTTAGGAATTTAGTGAGTGCAGAGTGAGTGTGACTGCAGAGTGAGTGCAGAGTTAGTGAGAGTGAGTGCAGAGTGAGAGAGAGTGAGAGTGAGTGCAGAGTGAGTGTTGAGGAGGTCAGTTGGAAATGGGGTACTAGTAGTTTTCTTGGGTTTTAGGGAGAGGGGTAGGCCTGTTGCAGGATGTGGAGTGGGAGTTACGATTTATTTGTTAATAAATGGATTTCTGGTTTTCTTCAGTACGTGTGCCTTTATTTTGCTTTAAATATACTACTAGGCATTACTGGTTAGTGTAGTATCACTATTAATTAAACAGTAAGCTCCACCAATGTTGTGATGCAGAGACTGAATCCCACACCTGGCCCATCACAAAGTAATGGTCCAGATATGTCAATCTACTTTGTCATCTCTTTAGTCTCACCCTACCTGAGCTACCTTGCTGGATCAGGTAGGTTACTTACTTGCCCTCCTCCTGTTCACCCTCCTGCAATCAGTGTTGTAAAACTGGCCATACCTAAACCCAACCTCCTCTTGGCCAGGCTAAGCAGCATCCGTCCTCCCATCACCAGTCGTTGTGTAGTTACTGTCCTTACCCTACCATCTGAAACTATTGGCACTTAATAGTTTAGGTCAAAACAGAGAAAAAAAACAATCCGTCTTTTCCGTTCTTTGTACTTTTTTCTTACCTGAGTAGAAAAGGTGATGTATGCTACCTCTTTCAATCCTCCTACTTAATACAGAATTTACCAAAAGGCCTTCTTAATGCTGCCTGTGGGTAGCATTCCACAAACAGGGAATACATCACAGGAAAAACCAGGTTCTTTTTACTCTTATAGATGCTAGTGAATCTCCTCAAGGATTATGATTTAGATATCAGGGGTAACTAGACTAAATTATAAAACAGAGTGGAAGAACCAAGATGGAGACCATCATCATAAAACAGCAACTAACAAAATAGTGTAGATTAATTTAGTAAAGTAGGCATAAAATATACCCTCCGGTCTCTGAACTCATCAGCAAGTTACTTCAGTACAGTACAGGGGCCAGAGATTGTGGTAAAAAATATGTACATACTCCCTATCCTACCTAACCACTGTTTTAATTTATTTTCTTCACTATGATGTTACTTTTTTGTCTTGTTAAGAGAGATGGCATGAGCAAATTTGCTATTTTTGGTGACCTTCTTCTGTAAGAATTGGCGATGCTTTAACCACATTGGCCCTATCAAGTGTGAGATCTTCTGATGGTGGACATTAACAGCACAATGGATAGAATAACCTGGGGGAAGATGATTAGGGATCTCACAAATAGATGGGTCAGGGGATTTGGGAAAGCTGAGAGATAGACAAAGCCAACATTCATCAAGTTCATGAGCAGCACATGATGTCACTAGACGCGGGCAAACTTTTAAATACTCCAGAGTAATCATAGTAATTTTTATATCTTCACATTACTCTTTTGATGCAAAATGACAAAAAATAACCATATCATTCAAGTTCATGTAATTATTAGTATTTTAGCATAGAAATCCCACCGCAGGAAGACAGAATCAGAATTTTTTTATCTGCGTAGTTAATTAAAAACATTGCAACACAAGTATCAAAAATTCTTAAAACATCCTTATGAAACATTTAAAATAGGTCATAAAATAGAAAATTTATTATGAAGAACCTCAGCAAAGATGGATAGAGTGCTTTCCTTTTTTCACTATCTGTAGTCCTGGACTCTATGTTATGAAGCTCTAGCCCTCTTCAGCCAGTTACTGTGATTGCCCCATGAGCTCTATTTGCTCCACTATCTAGCACTAGTCCTAGACATTCATGTTCTGTAAGATGACATTCGGTGTCCATCTGCTTATCGGCCTGCTTCCGTAATATTCTCTGCCAGTTTTGGCATTCTCTGTTCGGCCACTCCCAAGAATTTAAAAAATCTGCAGTTCAGTTGCGTATTTGATGGATTCAAACAGGCAAGCACCGCTTGCCTTCTAGTACCAATTCTTCTCTGCCTAAATTGGTCTTTGAGAAGCGATTGATGGGCTTGTTGCAAGTCTTCACATGAGCAGATTATGTGAAGGATGTCACCATTGCTGGAGTTACATAGCCTTCAGGTCTCATTGCCATCCTTCCTCAGCCATGGTGGTATGTGCCGTGGGCATGGCAGAATCCCTAGTCTGTACTTTAAAAAGCTAATTTGTATGGCTCTGGGGTACCCCTGGTTAAAATATATTTGTGGCATTAGTGATTTGTAGGAGGTTAGAGTCCTCCATGCACGTGATCTTTTTGAAAATAAGACCTTGTCCTCTAGTAAGGAAAGTGATTTGACATTTTTCTAGACTATTTTTTTGAAGTTGCTATGCCCAAGCTTTTTGTCTCAGAGCTCAGAGAGTTTGGTGAACTCCAAAGCTGACTGGAGGTATTTCCTTGCCTCTGAAGCATCTCTGCTTTGTATGTCACTCCATAACAGAGAGTTTAGTGTGTTTGTGGTAGCGCTTCTTAATTTGTGGCAGCAAATGATGTATGCTCCTTGCCTGGCTATATCTTGTTTCTGCTGCCGAACTCCAGTCTTATTTGAGCTGGAGATGTATAAGTCGGGAGCGAGAGCATTGTTCTATAGGCTTTCACCTGTATACTGTCCAGATCCTTGGAGTCCCTTCCCCTCATTGCCTCGCTGCCATAAGTGATCGAGGGCAGCAGTTTTGCCTTGATTACCTTCAGAAACGGGGTCATGGTCGGACCCATCAGTTTGGTTGCCAGATTTTTCATCGTCAAGGCAATCAGTGTGCATCTCCTTATTTCCTGCTTCTGGTACGTGAAAGAGCCTTCTTTATCAAATATGACTCCCAGGTATTTATCCTCGCGAGCTGGTTCAATTTTTGTGTCAACGTGCAGCCAGCACTTGCATTGTTTTTTTGGCCTTTATAGACATTGTTTATTATGAAGAACCTCAGCAAAGATGGATAGAGTGCTTTCCTTTTTTCACTATCTGTAGTCCTGGACTCTATGTTATGAAGCTCTAGCCCTCTTCAGCCAGTTACTGTGATTGCCCCATGAGCTCTATTTGCTCCACTATCTAGCACTAGTCCTAGACATTCATGTTCTGTAAGATGACATTCGGTGTCCATCTGCTTATCGGCCTGCTTCCGTAATATTCTCCGCCAGTTTTGGCATTCTCTGTTCGGCCACTCCCAAGAATTTAAAAAATCTGCAGTTCAGTTGCGTATTTGATGGATTCAAACAGGCAAGCACCGCTTGCCTTCTAGTACCAATTCCTCTCTGCCTAAATTGGTCTTTGAGAAGTGATTGATGGGCTTGTTGCAAGTCTTCACATGAGCAGATTATGTTAAGGATGTCACCATTGCTGGAGTTACATAGCCTTCAGGTCTCATTGCCATCCTTCCTCAGCCATGGTGGTATGTGCCGTGGGCATGGCAGAATCCCTAGTCCGTACTTTAAAAAGCTAATTTGTATGGCTCTGGGGTACCCCTGGTTAAAATATATTTGTGGCATTAGTGATTTGTAGGAGGTTAGAGTCCTCCATGCACGTGATCTTTTTGAAAATAAGACCTTGTCCTCTAGTAAGGAAAGTGATTTGACATTTTTCTAGACTATTTTTTTGAAGTTGCTATGCCCAAGCTTTTTGTCCCAGAGCTCAGAGCTCAGAGAGTTTGGTGACCTCCAAAGCTGACTGGAGGTATTTCCTTGCCTCTGAAGCATCTCTGCTTTGTATGTCACTCCATAACAGAGAGTTTAGTGTGTTTGTGGTAGCGCTTCTTAATTTGTGGCAGCAAATGATGTATGCTCCTTGCCTGGCTATATCTTGTTTCTGCTGCCGAACTCCAGTCTTATTTGAGCTGGAGATGTATAAGTCGGGAGCGAGAGCATTGTTCTATAGGCCTTCACCTGTATACTGTCCAGATCCTTGGAGTCCCTTCCCCTCATTGCCTCGCTGCCATAAGTGATCGAGGGCAGCAGTTTTGCCTTGATTACCTTCAGAAACGGGGTCATGGTCGGACCCATCAGTTTGGTTGCCAGATTTTTCATCGTCAAGGCAATCAGTGTGCATCTCCTTATTTCCTGCTTCTGGTACGTGAAAGAGCCTTCTTTATCAAATATGACTCCCAGGTATTTATCCTCGCGAGCTGGTTCAATTTTTGTGTCAACGAGCAGCCAGCACTTGCATTGTTTTTTTTGGCCTTTATAGACATTGTACGTGTCTTGCTAAGATTAATTTTTAAATTGTTTACATTGGCTTAATTCTGCATTTCAGTAAGAAGACGTTTAAGGCCGATGTAAGTGTGACTAAGTAGCACAACATCGTCTGCATACAGAAGGTTGCTTAAGGTTTTTCCGCCTATCCTTGGGGAGTGAGAAGACAGGAACAATGAACTTATCAAGTAATAGTAATAGCGGCTGCTTGTTGCTGCGGTTCGACTTCTGTTACATGTGGCTCGAATTTAGTACAAAATGTATCCTTGGATCCATTTTGGAGGGAGCGTGCACTTTGCCCTAAGAAAATTGCACTAAACTCGGTGGCGTGCTCCTTATCTAGTTCTACATATTCTTGCATAATTTTGCTGTAATCAATTAAACAATCAATAAAACAGCATTTGTATAGCACAACATTGTCACCCCTAAGGGTATCTGGGTGCTGAGGAGGCCATGTCTCTGTTTAAAAGCCATGTCTTGTAAGTTTCTTTCTGATGTCTGCCAGGAAGGTTGCTGTTTGGAGGAGGTGGGGCAGGCTGTTCCAGGTCTTGGCAGCGGTGAAGGAGAAGGAGTGTCCCACTGCTACAGATTCTGGGTGTGTGTGTGTGTGGGGGCGAGAAAGGCAGAGCATAGGTGTCTTGCAGGCAGGTAGAAGATCAGTCAATGGTTGATGTATGATGCTTTGTGAGCATGGAGAGCTCTGTATGTGTTATTGAAGATCTTGAAGTGACATCTCTTCTGGATGGGGAGCCAGTGGATGTTTCTAAGGTGAGGGGTGATGTGAGTCAGTTTGGGGGATCCAGTATGAGTTGGGATGTGGTGTTCAGTATGGTCTAAAGTCTTTTAAGGAGCTGGAAGGAGATTCCGGCAAAGAGAGCACTGCGATAGTCGAGGCCGCTGGTGATGAGGGCTTGTGTGATAGTCATCTGGTGTTGATGGGGATCCATATGAAGAGACTTCAGAGCATGCAGAGTGTGTGGAAGCAGGAGGAGGTACTGCGCTGACTTGTCATTTCAGGGTAAGTTGGATGTTGAGGATGTGGCTGAGGTTGCATGCATGGTCTGTTGGTGAGGGAGCTGGTCCAAGTTTATTCAGCCACCAGCTGTGGTCTTATACAGATGTGCTTCTTGGGAAGATCAGTACTTCGGTTTTGTTGGAGATGCATTTGAGGCCGCTGTCTTTCATCCATTTTGGCATGTTATTCAGGGTATTGCGAAAGTTGGTTTTGGTATTGGAGGGGTCCTTGGTGAGCGAGAGGATTAGTTGAATGTCATCAGCATAGGAGTTTACGTGGAGTCTGTGGGATCTGATGACATCTGCGAGTGGGGTCATGTAGTTGTTGAACAGGTTGGTGCTGAGGAATGAGGCTTGGTGAACGCCCCATATGATGTTCTTGGGTGCAAATGTGAAAGGGGCCAGTCAGATGCTCTGAGTGTGTCCTGAAAGGAAATAAGTGATCCACTTAAGTGAATTCTGCTGTATGCATATGTTATGGAGTCTGTTGATGAGGGTGTGGTATCAAATGCATCAGACAGGTCAAGGAAGATCAGGGTTAAATGTTCTCTGCAATTGAGGAGAGTTCTGATGTTGTTGCGATCAGTGTAGTATCAGTGCTGTGTTTGGCATGGTATCCTAATTGTGTGGCATTGAGTGGGTGGTTTCGATCCTGGTATTCGGTAAGCCTTTAATTGATGGCCTTCTCAAGTAATTTGGCTGGGTAGGGGAGCAGGTAGATCTGTTTGTAATCTTTCAGGTAGCTGGGTTTGGCAGATGGCTTCTTGGGGCTTCTTGAGGAGGGGTCTGCCTCCACAGTCTGCCCACTGTGTTTTAACATAGGTCTGGGAAGGTTGCTGTGGAGATGGAGGTTTTGAGGATGCTGATGAGTTCCATGTTGATTGGGCTGCCTCAGAGGTTGAAGAGATGATGGGGGCAGAGGTCATTAGGCACCCCAAAGTGGATGGAGGGCATGATGGCTGTGGGGGTTCGGCTGATGAGCAGAGACCAGTTGGGTATTGTTCAGCTGGTGTTTGCTGGTTGATCGTGTTGTTGAGGCTGAGAGTGGAGGCTTGGGTATCAAAGTTTTTGTAGATGATGGCAATGGTGCTGTGGAAGCAGTCTGGAGTTGCAGAGTTCTTGGGAGTGGTGGATGATGTTGTCCGTGGCTGTCGGGTAGAGTATTCTATGATGATTTTAAGAAATGTCTTTAGGTGGTTGGTTGCTGTGTTATTTTGGATGTTCGTTTGGTTTCTCTCAACACAGGTGGTAGTTGCTTAGGGCTGTCCGAGGGGTCCTTGGTGGTGTGCAAGAGTTTCTCGAGTAAGTAGCAGTTGCTGTTTAAGTAGCAGTTGCGCTTAGTGGTTTTGAGCTCCAGGGTGTACAAGCTCGCTTGTTTCAAAGTTCTGTTGGTTTCTACTATTTCTAGTTTTCTTTTTATGTATCATATGTTCTGTTGGTTTTCACTGGTTTAAATGAGCAACTCTGTTGGCACATTTATTGATCCAGGCAGAGAATCTCTAGACAATCTGGTCAAGGCTATAAGGTCCCCTGTGTCCTGAGGACTTCAAGACTAAAGTGGACTTCATCCCCTAAGCAGCAGTGCGCCATGAGGCACGTTTGCAGAGTGTTGAAAAAAGGGGGAGTGGCATCTGATCACCTCTCAGCAATCAAGCTTTGTGGGGCTTACTGTAAGCAACAGGAGGGCTAGTTGGCCCACAGGAATTCCCAGCAGTGAAAGGGACTTCACCCTCCAACCAAGAGCACACCAGAGTGGTGGACAAAGGGGCATGGCGTGGTATCAGAACTCAGCTATCCTGCCATGTTGGACTTACTGAAGGTAAATGAATGGGTAGCAAAAAGGATGTCCTTGGGGCACAACTACCCCTCCTGTGACCTCCAGTAAGGCCTACACAGCAGGATTGCTAAGAGCTTTTTGGAGACCACACACCCCTTTTTACACCATTCTGCAAATGCACCTCCTGATGCACTACTGGTTGGGGGAGGAATCCACTTTACTCCTGAAGGACCTTGGGGGCCAAAAATTCCTCCTGGTACATCTAGTAAGCCCTACAGAGCAGAATTCCTAAGCGCTGATTGGAGTCCAGCATCCTTTCTCCAACACTCTGCAAACGCAACTGCTAGTAAAAAAAAAAACCATAAAAACTAAATGAAAGAAACACAGGTTTGAAGGGCATTATAGTTAGAAATTAGCATTTAAAAAAACATGGAAAGTCACAGAAAAAAAACAAAGGTTACAGGGACGTTATAGTTAGGCTGATGCACAAAACCAGAGAAATCCAGCCCGTATAGTTAGCTGAGCTAACTATAACTCATGCCCCACAATGAATTGCTTATGACCTCAATTAATATATCACTCATGACATGGTCAGCAGCATCATTGATGACATCACTGATGACATCTCAAATGCCATCAGTGATCACATCATCCACTTTAACCTTGACAGAGTGCTCTTCCCATTGCAAGCAGACACCTACATTTATATGGCCTACTTCAAGTGTACCCTTCCAGAGACTCATACAAAGTAGCCTAATCCCTAATCCCTCTGCCAACATGTCTTAAACCTTACTTTTCTCTGTCAGCTTCACTATTCACTGAATGCCCTGCATGTTGGGCCTAGCCAAATATAAAGCAGAAACCCTCCCCATGTCACTTTTGTAAGACTCACCATGTTTCCGAAGGCTTCAAAGTGTGCCTATGCCTAAGTAGTGTGGCTCACTGGTTAGAGGCGGCAGACCCGAGAGCAGAGGACGGCCCGGGACCAGGGTTCGATTCCCGGTGCGGCAGGTTTCTGGACCAGGGTCAGCGGACTCGATAATTCTCTCGCCTCGGTGCCCACTCTGATCAGCGATCACACTCGGCAACTCTGGGCATTAGCTTGCCTCATCTTCACTAACGGCCCCACCAGACCGCCGGGGATGCCTGGTCTCACCCTGGAGATACCCATTAAGGGACCATCTCTCAGGGAAGCCAGGAAGGGTTTCGCAGCGGTCGAAGCGCCTTGGGACCCTACGGGTAAGTAGTGCGCTATATAAATGCCTATATATTACATTACATTACATTATACATTACATTACATTCAGGTACTGGAACGGTCGGAGGACCGAACTGCATTGTGGGCAATGGAGTACCTTAAGGGGCGGGAAGCCTCTGCAGAAAACGTATTTAGGAAACACAAAGGACCCGATGGAAATACAACAACTGGGTCAGCAGAAACCACTCCCCCTGGCGTGGCAACATTGAAACAGAAAGGATTTAATCTGGAACGTCTAAGAAAAAAAGAACTAAGCCGCTGGTGGGAAGCTACATCCCTACAGAACTACATAGAAGTGGATCGCGTCCCCCGTGGCTTGCGCATCTTTATTGTTCCTACCCTGAATAAACCAAAACCGGAAGTACTGAAAGCATGGCGAGAGAACACTAATGCCTGCTCCAAAACAATGATGCAGATCTTGGTTAAAAACGCCTGGGAGGAACATGAGGATTTAGTAAAAGAAATACAAATACTCCTAGACGAACTGGCTACTGAGAAAGATCAAACAGAGGTATCAAAGATTCTAAAAAGTGTGGATGAAAAAATACATAAATTTGAGAAAGATCTGATCGCAAGGAAGCAACGCAAATTTGAACGCGATGAGCGAGACTACAAACTTGGAAGAATCTTAACATTCGCGAAAAAATTTGACAAAGCACGCTCCACCCTATTAAGGGACAAGGCATTGGGAATGGCAGACAAAGATCGGTGGCAATCCGGGACCAGCCTGAGCTCTGAAGCAAGCCTAACTGATGTCAATACAGCAGAGAACCTAGAGGTAACGGTTTTTTCCGACGAACTGCGCCTAGTAACAGAGGCCAACGAACAATCTATACGGGGAAGAACCCGATATCAAGGCCGAGGAGGCAAGGTAAAAGCAAAAAACGACAGCAGCGACGCAACAAACTCAGGAACTACTGGTGTGGGAAGCAGAAGCCAGACACAGAAGGGAAAATAATGGATGAACAGACTCCAGAACTAATGGTAATGAACCTATCTAATAGACCCTTAACTGAAGATGAAGAAAAAGTTCTTAAACTTGGTTTAACATTTTGTCCTGATCTTTGATTATACTCAAACACGTATTGACATGTATATGTTTGTGAGGAAACTTAAATTGCATAAAATACATTCGCATAAAAAAATCAGTTCAGAACTGCCTAGCGCTGCCACTGATTCTCCTGTCAATAACATAGATTTGCAAGATGCTTTAGTTTCCCTGCATGAAGAGGGTATGGTTGATCTGACTCAATCTCAGGTCCCTACCACACAAGAGGTTGTAGACACTATCTCCGCACTTATTGACCCACCTAGTGATATTGAATCGAATCCCTGCACTGTAACCACGCCTTTCAGACCCAAATCCAGATACAGACCCCAGCTATCTAGAGACAATATAGATTTATTCCATGATCTTGTAAACAATGACATGTTGAAACTATTGAATAGACCTCAGGAAAGACAGAATTTGACACCGGGGATGAGGTTGGCACTTAATCAGCTTAAAAATGACGATTCGATCGTCATAAAACCCTCTGACAAGGGGGGAAACGTAGTTTTGTGGGACAAGAAACTTTATATCACTGAAGCTATGAGACAATTGTCTGACACCACATGCTACACAAAGGTAGACCACTCCTATCTGAGTAAACTACTGAATAGGGTTCACCAAAACATTCGAGAGTGGGAAAAAATGAAATTACTGAGTTGGGATGAAACTAAATTTCTCATTATTGAGAATCCCACCACCCCTACATTTTACCTACTCCCCAAAGTGCACAAGAATCAGACCCAACCCCCGGGAAGGCCGATTGTATCTTCCATAAACAGCCTCTTAGAGAACGTCTCACACTATGTCGATCACTTTCTGAAAAATTATGTCAAAGATCTAACCTCACATCTAGAAGATACCAAAGACTTTTTACAGAAAGTTGAAAATATAAACTGGGAGGCACACTTTTGGCTAGTATGTCTAGATGTTGAAAGTTTATACACCTCTATTCGACACAGAGATGGTCTGAAGGCTTGTGAGTATTTTCTGAAGACAAGGAGCAGACATTTGGAAGCTCATTCGAAAATGCTGCTTCAAATGATTGAATTGTGCCTAGATGAAAATGTCTTCCTGTTCAATGGGTCTCTATACAAACAAATCCAGGGGACTTCTATGGGCACCTGCTTTGCCCCCAGCTACGCCAACCTTCTGGTGGGCTGGTGGGAGGAGCAGGTGCTCAGGAACGACGACCTGGAACATTGGACCAAATGTGTGAATGTCTGGCTCCGCTATATAGATGATGTCTTTTTTGTGTGGGAGGGGAGCGAGAGCGACCTAATTGGATTTGTGGAAGCACTTAATTTGAACAACCTGAATCTAAGATTTACAATGCAGCATAGTCAGCAGACAATCGACTTTCTTGATATCAAATTAGTTATCAAGAATAATACGATCGAAACAGAGATCTTTAGAAAAACAACAGCAGGGAACTCCGTGCTCCACTCGAATAGTTGCCACCCTCCTAGCTTTAGGTGGGCAATCCCTTTTGGCGAGTTTTTACGCGCCAGGAGGAACTGCAGCACTGAAGAGAAATATCAGAAACACAAGAAAATAATGCATGACAGGTTCAAAGTGAGAGGTTACCACGCCAATATGTTGAAAAAAGGTGAAGACAGAGTAGCCCTCATCCAGAGAAACGAAGCATTATTTAAAGACTCCAGAGCCAGTCCCCCCAATCCGAAAGCTCCAATAAGACTGATAACCACCTACAATACCCAGTCCTCATCTTTCAGCCAGATAATAAGAAAGAGATGGGATATCCTTTTACAAGACAAGGTACTAAAAGAAAGGCTAGACCCACATCCCTCCATCACCTATAGAAGAGGAAAGTCTATCAAAGATCTAATAGTACAGAGTCACTTAGAAAAAAAGAAGACCTGGCTGTCAGCAAAAGGAGGGTTTTTCAGGTGTGGGAAGTGCAAGGCCTGCAGCCACAGCTCCAACGTGAGGGAGGTCGAGCTCAAAAGGATAAAAAGGAAATGGAGAATAACTAAGAACATCCAGTGTACCACTGACCATGTCATTTACGTTGTTACCTGCCCTTGTGGCAAATGGTACATAGGCTCCACCACTTTCCCCGTAAAAAAGCGAATTTTGGAGCACTGGCGTGCAATCACAAACAAGGATTTTGCATACAGTACGGCCAAACACTTCCACCAATACCATGATGGAGATTGGACCAAAGCGAAATTTTTCGCATTGGATTCAATCCCCAAACATATCAGAGGAGGGGATCGTCTGACAGCTTTACGCAGAGCAGAGTCCAAATTCATTTTACAGGCAGGGTGTATCTTTCCCTTTGGGATGAATATTGACGAAGAGATGTATGTACATTTGTGAACTGCTGTTCTGCATGCTTCCCATTTTCCCCCTTAAGGTACTCTGATTTCATGACATATCTCTTCAAATATGTCTTTTAATTAATATGATTTGTTTTTCAGTAATGTTTGGTTCTTTGCTGAATATAGCTATTTATTATTTCAAAATTGTTAACAGGTTGAATTGTGGAATATTATGACTTCGTGTACAAAGCTGTGATGTCTCAAAATGAATATGTACAGTTGATTCCAGTGTACTAATATGTTCTGTTCTCACTGTCTCTCGTCCCCTAGAGTGTAAGACCTCGTCTCGATATGAAGCGACAAACCACTGATAGAAAATATTGCTATGAGCACCACTGCTTCACATGGATTTATTGAATACGACTATGAGCACGAGATCTTTCTCTTTTTTTTGGGGGGGGAGGGAAAGAGAAAATTATTTTCGAGTAATATTTTCTCACTATCCTACGTTATTGACTAGACATAGATCATAGCTCATTTCACCTATTTTTGACACAAATAGAATGAGATTGGAACACATAAGATGATGATACAGAGGGTACTACACCCAAGCGATCTTAATCTTTAGAGATATATCCATATCTTTTCACAAATCACAGATTCCATTACTCCGTGATCACTTCCTCCTTTGTTTTCAACCTGTCTTTTCGGAATCTATCTATGGGTACTACACCCTTAATGTGCCTTATGCAACATGATACATTCAAACCTGAAATGTTATGTTTCACTTACATTTTTTCTTTAAAAACCAAACAAGTGGGGAAATGCATTATCATAGATCCTCTATGAGTTTCTATTGTTGCTATGAATAAATGCATGGCTTTTAAAGAGATCTCCGTGTGATGTTTGTAAACACGGAGATCTTTCTTCCCTTTCTATGATTTAGTGTCAGTACTTAAAGATGAGTAAAAAAATGCTGGTCATGTGACCAAGAGCCCGTGAGCTCGAAACGCGTCGTTTGTTTATGCCCAAATAAACAACCTTCTAAAGTACCTGATGGTGTGGCTTGTCATCCTTGTTCGGAACGAGAGGATTCTGTGGATATATGCATATATGTATATATATACATATATGTATACATTCATTGAAAAAAACATAGGTTTCAGGGGTGTTATAGTTAGCTGGACATTTCACTTGTATAAAACCATTGAAATTCCCCCGTTATAGTTAGTTGTACTCACTATAACTCGCGCGCCTGCAATCCACTGCTGATGATGTCACATATTACATCATTCATGACAAGGTCACTGATGACATCACTGATGACATCTCAAATGACATCACTATTGACATCACTGATGACATCATGCTGTTGATCACCACCATTGTTAGTTTTCTTTTCTCCTCTCCTCCCAGTTTTAGTCCTCTTTTCCCAGTTCACATGTTTTCCCCTGTTTAAAAAAAATAAATAGAAAATCGTTCAAAAAAACAAAAGAAAGTACAAAACAACAAAAAGAAAAAAACGTATTTTCAGAATTAACTACTCTGGTTAAAAAAGTAGTATGCTAGTGTGTGAAAGTTTAGATGAATGTATGTGTAGTACATAATTGACTGTAAAATACATTTGTGATGTGTGTTTGATGCTTATCTGCAGAATTCTAAGGAAGTCCTGCAACATGACACTGTAAACTATTTAACTACAGCGTGCTGTGGTACATCAGAAGCACAACGATGTGACACATAGACATAAATATATTGCAACTCTGTGCTTTCCTCTGCACAGCTGCACAAACTGCAGCCATATAGTGACACAGGCACCCTTGCACCATGGTGCATGAATGTCTGTGTTGTGTAGAGACTGTTTTTGTACAGGAAGAGTCAGTAGAGGCATTTTTCTCCTTCAATATATGTTGTGCATTACTGCATATATTGAAAGTGAAAAAATGAGAAGTGAAAACAATTTTCATTGTTGTGCTTTGCTACACTTATAGGAAGATGGTGTAGATTGTGGACCGCGCACACAATTCAGCGAAGCCATCGCCGATTTCATCAGCCCGCATGCCCTCACCTCCGCATACTACATCCTCCCGGGGAACCTGAACTTCCACCAGGAGAATAACAATGGCAAGAAAACCAACTCCCTACGTGAGAACCTCGCCAACCTCAGACTCAGGCAACTGGTGAGAACCCCCACCCACCTCGCCGGTCACACACTGAACCCCACCTTCTCCACCAGCAACAACGTCACCATCAGCCACACCACCAGCCCACAATGGATTGACTACAGCTGCGTCCACTTCACCTTTAAGAAGACCACATCCCACCACCGCCCGCAACAGATCCCCCTCAGATGCTGGAGCAAAGTCACCACCGACCAGCTGACCACACCACTAAGCCAGAATACACCAAATGACACAACTGACGCCAACGTCGCCGGAAGCAACCTATCACTGTGGATCAGGGACTGCACCAATGCCCTCGCACCACTGAAGAACCCCTCCGACAAGCCCAGCAACGAAAAAGCCACCTAGTTCACGGACAACCTCGAGAACTCAAAGAAATCATGCCGGACCCTCGAGAAGACCTGGCACCACAAACAAACAACAGAACCTCACAGCCATCAAGAACACCACCCGCAAACACCACCATCTCATCCGCACCACCAAAAGGACAACTTTCAAAGAAAGCCTAGACAACAACGCGCACAACAGCAAGGAGCTCTTCAGCATTGTGAAAGAACTCTCCAACCCCAGCGCCAACTCCAACGACATCCCACCCATGCAAGACCTCTGCAACTCTCTTGCCACCTACTTCCAGCGCAAGATCGCTGACATCCACAACAGCTACGACGCCCAGACCCTGCCACCAGCCACCGAGCCAACGCCCCCCACCGCCACCCTTAGCACCTGGACCACTGCCAGCATCGAGTACAGCACCAACATCATGAACACAAGTCACTCTGGCTCACCAACAGGCCCCTGCCCTCACCACATATTCAACAAAGCAAACGCCGCCATCGCACCACACCTCCGGAAGGTCATGAACAACTCCCTCTTGTCCACCACCTTCCGGAGAGCTGGAAGCATGCTGAGATCAACGCCCTACTGAAGAAACTCACACCGGACCCAAAGGATCTCAAGAACTTCCGGCCCATCTCCCTTCTTCCCGTCCCAGCAAAGGTCATTGAGAAGACCCTCATCAAACAGCTGACCACCTTGCTCGAGGCTAATGGCTCCCTCGACCCATCCCAGTCCGGTTTCCAAGCCAACCCCAGCACAGAGACCACTTTTATTGCAGCCCCGACGACATCAGGACCATGGTCGACAACGGTGAAACTGCCGCCCTCATCCTCCTAGACCTCTCTGCCGCTTTAGATACCGTCTGCACACCGCACTCTAAGATCCTGCCTCCACAACGCAAGGATCCAAGGAAAGGCCTTGGACTGGATCACCTCATTTCTCTCAGACAGGACCCAGAGAGTCCGCCTCCCTCCCTTCCAGTCCACAGCAACCACAATCATCTGTGGCATTCCCCAAGGCTCCTCGCTCAGCCCAACCCTCTTCAATATCTACATGAGCCCCCTCACCTCCATCGTACGCAAACATAACCTCAACATCATCACCTACGCCGACGACACCCAGCTGATCCTCTCCCTCACCAAAGACCCAGCCACTGCCAGGATCAAACTCCAGGAAGGAATGAGAGACGTCGCTGAATGGATGAATGGCAGCAGCCTAAAGCTGAACTCAGACAAGACCGAGGTCCTCATTCTGGGACCATTGCAATCTGCATGGAACGACTCCTGGTGGGCACCCCACCGGCACCCACGGACCACGCACGCAACCTGGGATTCATCTTGGACTCCTCGCTCACCATGACCAAACAAGTCAACACCATCTTGTCCTCATGCTTCAAGACCATGCGCATGCTCTGAAAGATCTACAGATGGATCCCCACCGAAACTAGAAGGACGGTCACCCAGGCGCTCGTCACCAGCCGGTTGGACTACAGAAACGTCCTATACACAGGAACCACAGCAAAACTTCAGAAAAGACTCCAGCGCATACAGAACGCATCCGCACGCCTCATCCGGACATCCCCCAACACAGCCACATAACCGCTCACCTGAGAGACCTGCACTGGCTCCCCGTCAACAAAAGAGTCACGTTCAGGCTCCTCACCTGCACACACAAAGCACTCCACAACACCGGACCAGAATACCTCAACTGATGACTCACGTTCCACACTCCAACCCACCAGCTCCGCTCCGCCATCCTCACCCTCACCACCATCCCACGGTTCTGCAGAACCACTAGCAGAGGAATATCGTTCTCCTACCTGGCTGCCAAGACATGGAACTACCGCCCAGCCCACCTACGTCTGACCCAGGACCATTTCATCTTCAGGAGTCACCTCAAGACCTGGCTGTTCGAACAGTAGCAGCACCGCCCCCACTCCCCCCATTGCCTTGAGACCCTCACGGGTGAGTAGCATGCTCTACAAATGTCTTGATTGATTGATTGATAGTATTCACAAACATGTCCAGATTTATGATTTCTGATACATCTGGATGTGTCTTGTTATATGAGTGTTCTGTGCAAACACGCACAGCAAAACCTATAGAACACCTTTTCACTGCAAAGTACTGTATATGATGAGATTATATTTACATGGAAAAGAAAAGGTATACAGAATGCCTTTTCCTCACCTTATAAATAAGAGAGAGAGTTAATGGCTAGGCAAATTGTTATTATAGGAGTACATTTCTATACTAATAACAGAGAACAAGAAACATTTACAACTACTTACATTTTATTGAACTGATAGGACATGTTTATATATTACTGAAGGGAAGGGCTGCGACCTAATATGACATTTGGAAAAACACTGAATGATGTGGTTTAGGTGAAAGAGTTTCATTTCTTTTAATTCAGAAATTATTAAGACCTACAAAACAACCATATCAGTCTATTCTGTACTATACCATGTATCTTGCAGACGGGTGTTTTGAAGCTATCCCCTATTTTCTATCTGTCTGCATCTCAATTTTCGGGCACAAATCTATCCATGTTCCTTTTCTTCAACTGTGTGGAAATACAGTTCATAGTGCATTTTAAGACTTACTAAAGTTTACTTCAACAGTAATGCACGTAAAAAACGATACACATTTCATTCACTTGTTTTTTGTAATGTAAATGATGCTAAATTTGATATCTTAAATTTGAGATCTGTAAAAAGAAAGAAAAACATTGTTATAACATGCACAGCATAATTTTAATATTTTACAAAGTAATTTCTTTACCTTTTTTGCTGTTCTCAGAATATATTGAATTTCACTAGAAATAGTGATTTCAATTTTACTGATCACGTAACAGCATGCAAAAAAAACAATCAATGAGATTGTTTAAAAAAACCAATAATTTATCTATAGTAAAATACTAGATAATACAAATCACACGAATATAAAATGATTACTGTTAAGAAAATGTTATAACTTACATTTATAAACACTATAAATGATGCCAGTTAAAATTGTACACTGAGACAACGCAATAAAAAGTCCATAATTCAAAGTAAATACATTTCCTTGAGGCCAAATTTATTTTTGCAGTCATTTATATATAAATTGTCTAATGTTAATGCTGTTAAATCATAATTATAAATTCCTCAGAGACTAAGGGGCATATTACCAAGCAATACTGATAATTAACGCTATTGCTTGGTTAGAGACAACAATTTACCGCTGAGCTGCGGTGATTTTTATCGCAGATAAACCTTGGTATTACCAAGGTTTATTGCAAATGCGATAAAAATCGGCCGCAATGCATGAATATCGCTGAAAAGTCAGCGATATTCATGCATCACCGAGCTAATGCTCTTAGCCATGTTATCCACCTCCCATTGGATAACATGGCTAAGAACTGCTCAGGGCAGGTGTTAGCTTTTGGAGACCCCAAAAGTTGGTAATAGGAGATAGCGATGTTAGTGACTGTTTCCAGTCGCTAACATCTTGGCACGCCCACTTTGCATGTCATTATTGATAAATATCACTGACATGCAAAGTGGGGCCCAAGATGGTCGCTATCTCCTACTAGCTGTCGCTAACTGGTGTTAGCGACAGGTAGGTAATAGGGAGATAATTTTATCTCCGCTTTCTTGGCTTTTAAAGCCACAAAAGCAGAGATAAACCCCCTTGATAATATGCCCCTAAATTATCTTCATAAAACTTTGGTCTTAAAAATATTAGGTAGGATTTTTGAAATACAAAGGCAAACGTTGTTTGAAAACCAACTCAGCATCATTACAAAGGCTCCAGCCTTTCTCACTTTTTAAATAGGCAGTGTAATGTCCAGATGTTGTTGAAGGACCATTGTGGAAAACAATTGCTACTGCTACAAAAGTCCTTCCTGATATTGATAGTTGTGTAGCTACAAAATGTTTCATTAAATTGTACAATTTTCGTCCATCAGCTGTACAACATTGCATCATTAAAATTATATATTTTCAATATTTTTGTATAAATAATGTTGATAACATTTCTGATTTGCATTGGGTATACTCCATGTTTTGATTTTCAGCTTTAACTAATTTACTGAAAGACACTGATTTACTGTCTGGTAATGTCAAATATAGAAATCTTTCAGTATCTACATTAGTGCTACATGTATACATTGATTTTTCACATTGATGTTCCTATTTATAACAAAGGCCAAAAATATTCTCTATGTATACACCTTCATTTTCCAATACAGTAAGCATATACATTAGAAATTCTGGAGCATCTTGTTGGATATTTTGGGTAAATTTTGTAGAACCAGAACATACATCCAAAAGATTACAAATATCAGAAACTCTTTGTATTTTACTTTTATCAGTTCTCCATTTTTCATGAACAGAATACAAGGAACAAAAGCTTTTTTCCAGATTCTCCATAATTTGCTGTTGCAAACCTTCAAGAAAAAAACACCATTGACATAGCAGTTGACACCAGAACTATTTTCAAACTGATAACCAACAATCTCTTTAACAGTCTCCTTTTACTTGTTGCTTGCAATTACAACATTATCTTTTTTTCCCTTCTCCACACCTTCAGTACAGATATTCTCATACCTTCTTTTTCGACCAAGCACACACTTTTCAAATACAGGATATTGACCTAAATTAGGAGCATGTGTTCTTCTTAACCTATTATTCTCTTTGACACAGTTGGCATCTGTAGTAACCTTTGTATCATCAAAATCAATCAAAAACAAACCAGATAATGTTCTGACTTTCGACAAAGCAACATATGCCATACCCTCTTTAAACACAGTATTTCCAATATTTATCAAAGCACTGTCAACAATTAAACCTTGAGATTTATGAATAGTCACGGCATATGCCAGAGAAACTGGAAACTGTTTTCTACGTACATATAAATCTTTAACAAGCAAAAAACTAACTGAAGAATGACCAATTTGTTTAACTTCTTCAATCTGATAAAATGTAATCTTTAAGAACTCAATACCATCTTTATTTTGATAACTAACAAAATCCATTGCCCATTGCTCCTTTAACTAAACCTTTTTCTTTGTCCAAATTACGCTTTAAAGTGACTCGACAGTTTCTTCATGCATATAGATTCTTTTCTAAGCCAGCAGTTTTAGATATTGATTTTTCTAAAGAATTCAATTTTGTCTTCAATTTTTCAGTCAAAATAATAGTGATTCCTTCATGCTCTATTTTATCAATGGCTTCCATTTTTGTTATTTCTTCATTTTCCAGTTTCAAAAGTTGTTCATTAAATATAGAACACTCATGCAGTGTTGGCATTAAGCATATTACAGATTTCTTTTCTGCAATTTCCATGTATATTTTCTCTGGAACTATATCATTATTTGGAAAAAAAATTGAAAGTAATCGACTCTGCAAAGTTTGTTTGCCATAATCAGTCAGTAGTCCAATTCTTATATCTTGGAGAATAGTTCCATAATAAACATCATTTGACTGCCGCATATTTGGAATGAGTTCTTTGTATTCAAAATATGACCAAATGTTCACGTTTCCAATACTACCGAGAGACTTTCTGGTGTCTTCATGCGCAAGTGTTTAAATACTGGTTGCCCTTTTACAGGAGTAAGTTGCAGTAGATCTAAAAAAACTTTGACATGTTTTTCTCTAAATAACACGTTGTACTCTGTTTTAAGAATTTGCTGCATTCTTAAATGCACAAAGGCAAGCATTAAGTTTGATATCATGCTTAACATATCAATAATGAGACATTTCATTTTCTTCAAGACTCTTGAAACTTCACAACAAGCATCTCCAGATAACTTGTGGTATTCAAATTTGTTTTCATGCTCAACTGGTAGCATTAGTAAACAATTTAAAGTAATTCCTATAATGTTGTGTGCTGCCAACCTATTTCGAGCAGTGACAACACAAGACAAATGCGATTCAGTTGTTTTCTGTAGATAATTTGTAATTACTTTAATTAAAAAAACGTTTTCCTGTTCCAGTTTGTCCACTCACGTACATTCGGATAGGTTGAAATGACATGCATGAGCACTCTTTCTTTTCATGAAGTAATCCATGGTCAATCTGTTGTCTCACTTGCTCATATATTTGTTTTTGCTCAATATTTAGTTGTTCTTCCAAGTTTGCTAATTTTGTTACATCTTCTTGAGCTTGATGCATTGCTCTTTCAACCACATTCATGGCAACTGCTGCTTCATTTTCAACAATTGTTTGTCCTAGTGGATCTTGACTCAGCGCAGCAGAACTTTGACTGTCTTGAGAACTGTATCTAGCAATCTCAAATGCAATTGTAGCTTCTTGATCTATTTCATCGTTCAACATTTTCACATAATTTGCAAAAGCACTACATTGTATGCTTTCTTTACAAGCATTAAAGGAATCTTCATAGCTCTGGAAATCTCCAAATGATTCCAGTTCTGAATGTGATGGTTTGAATAGTTGTAAATGGGCTAAATAGTAAAATTCCCTGTTTATTAGCAGTGTCGCAACTCAGGTTCCTGTGATTAATCACATTTCCTTTCGTTTGTTTTACCAAACATCCTTCGGAACCAATGACTCCATATTTTCCATCATTGATGTTCTCTGTAGTATTCCTTTTAAAAGTGTAGTTTTGCAGCACTTCATAGAGACACATGTTCTCAAGATGATGGCTTCGGTTTGGGTAATATGTGTCCAACACGTTCGTTTTCAAAATATCTGTACTTTCTGGATCTTTTTCTGCTAAATATTCAATTTCTTGTACAGGTTTCAGTACTCGATTTCGCGTTGCAGCAAGACCTAGACTTACCCAAAGGATTCTTCTAGATTTGGAGTATAGACTTGCAGATGATAACCGATCTCAGCATTCATATGCCCCTATTTTTTGATGTGATAACATCTTCAAACTGAAACTGTATAATTTCTTACTTAGAGTCTTCTTGTGAGAAATCTCTTCCCGCATTTCTTTAAATTCCGTCTTTTCTGATTTTCTAATATAAGGGCAACAGCAACGGAATTGTCTGCAACATATTGAATATCCATGTTAGCATTTCACTTGGACAAAATAACTGGGTTTTAGTCATTTATGGATTTTGACTCTTCATTTCTTCTTAAGTTGTAGGTATTTTTTAGAGACTTTCTTGTGATAGTATGATGCAAGATGACATAAAACTGTTCACTCTTCTTTTCGATATTTCAGGACATGGAAATGCAAAACGATATTTGGTGTAGAACTTAGATTTGTACTTTCGTAGACATTATTTTCCACATTGGTGGCTTTGGAATCGTAACACTTGTGCTCTTAAGTTGTTTTCTTCTCTGCTTTTGGGTACATCACATGTAGCATATTGTTCAATAAAACTCAATACAGTATATTCCGCATCTGTTCCAAATTTGGGAGCATCCTTAATCCATAACAGCATATGTATATGAGGAGCACCTCTTGCTTGATACTTCTTTCTCCAAAAGAAATCAACAACTTTTCCAAGAGGAGGATTTTTTTATTGCAGATAAAATATATCATAGAATCAGATTCATGATTAAAATACCTGCGTACATTAACAGGATCCAAAGAGCACAAATCTCCAGGTGTCTTGTATTCAATATTTGTTATATTAGAATTTGCCTCTCGAAGAAATTCTAGTAAATGATCCCAAGCATAGTCAGCACTGCTTAGAGTAAGAAACCATGTAGGAGTTCCTAAGTTCCGTAGCATACATTTGAGTTCTCCATGATGAGGGTACCAATATTCATTTGTCCCACGCTGACATGCCATCAAATTAATGAGCTGAGATTCTAGATGATCATCTCTCTTGTGCACTTTACCCATAAAATCTTTTGCAGATACATTTGCAGATGTATTCCAGTTTTTAAAATATGATTGACTGCATATGAAAGTCCATACAAGTCACTTTCAAACAACAGATGAAATATATAAAGGATACATTGTCGAAATCTTGCATCTTCTGCATATAATCTTGTTGTCCGATATTCAGATGCAGGAATCTTCACGGGACGTTTATCATATCGTCCTCCTTTTCCAGTTGGGAACAACTGTGGAAAACAATGAGCTTCCAAGCTCTCTTCCCATACACTCATGGGACTTCCTTTTGCATTTTTCATTTGGAACAAATCACTAGTGTTCCCCATCACTTCTTTTAAATGAAGTGAATGCACACTGTAGTGTTCATAGATTTCTTCACATCTTAGCATATCCACTTTTTCAATTTGTCCACTTGACGTTTCAGTATCTTTTGATAAAACTAATTCTTCTTCTCCCATACAAACATTCTTATAGTATGATTTTTTTTATTATCAAATACAATGTTGCCTTTTGCACTTTTCTAATATCCACTAACTCTCGCCAGATTTTCTTACACACCATTAACAAGAATAACTAGTGGTTCACTTTCTATGCTCTCTAAACCAATAGTTTCAATGTTTTTCTTTAGTTCTAATGGTAAATACACAACTCTTCTTTTTAATCCTCTTTGTAAATCCGAAGGAGGCAATTTACCTGTTTTAGGCTCCATACAAACGATAGCCTGAAACGGGTGCACACAGTGAATGAGAATAGACTCATAGATGATTAAATCTATCCATTCTGGAGGAATAGCAACCAACTCTAGAATAACATGAACAGCTCTACCGGGTATTTTATTCTCATCTAATTTGTTATTACAATATCTAGAAATACGCTGATAAGAACCCAAATCAAAACAATTCTCTATCAACAAATAAGTTGCAAATTCTTTCCACGCATCATTATTTTCTTTTTCACTTTTTAAATACAGATCAACACTTCTAGTCTGATTTTTTTAGTGAGTTCGGTGACAAAAAACACAAGAATAATTTAGCCTTTCACCTGAAATCACCTTAAACTTTGTAATTTCATTTTCAAAAATTTTTAAACAAATATGTTCAATATTCTCTACAACATTTTCTTCTATTATTGTCTCAGTTTCTGCACTCTCTTGTTCAGGACCAAAGTAACAAAACTCAATATCATCACAAACTTTCTTAACATCTGATACTGACCCACTCAAAAAAGCACTGTTTAACTCATTTAGCTTTAGTGCTGGACTTTTTGCATAATATAATCTTCTCACTAACTTCCGCATTTGAGCATGATGTACTGCCAACATCCTGAAATGGTGAAAAACACTTTGACATACTTTCCTAGAAAGACAAGCCAAAGAATGACCATGCAAACCAGTATATTTTCACACTCTGCAATGGTTGTAGCAGGGATTCTGCTCCTACACAGAACTGTGCATAGAAACTTAGAACCTCAGTGAATTAGTGTGTGCCAAAACTCACCTGAGTATCCAAAATCCCCTACCAGACTAGCAATCAGTGTCTCATTGGTTCTAACAAAACCCCAATGATTTGACAACCCAGAACATGGACTTAGAGCACCTCAGGTAACGTGGAACACATGAACACTCTTTCGTTATACTAACATATCAATCCAGAACTAGGAGTCAATGAGGACATGTGCGAGTTTGAAATGTTTATTTCTAATGCAGTGTTCTCAAATGCAGTATCTTAGCTAATACAGGCAAACATATTATAAAGATCAAAGTTAAAAACATAGCTACTATTCTATAAAATAAAAAGGGAGAAAGCATGTTAAAAATGCTAAGGGAAACAGGTCTAAATAGAACCTTAGTTTACCCTCCCTAGCTAGTATATTATATTATATCTAAAGAAGGTCTCTTTGGTTTTAGGAGGGCGGGCCCATACCTTTAGGTTTAATGGAAATGGATCACATCATCTCCTACACCAACACTCTGCATACGGATATTCATCAAGTGTGTGTTTCCTGTCTTACGCAGTGCAATATCATTCGCGCCTAAAACAAAGCTGTTCAAAACGGGGGTGGTGATGGATGGAGCATCTGAACCAATCAAACACTCACACCCAGTCAACAGGTCTGGGTTTCATCCAACATCGTTCTTTAGCCCTCTCTGCCCCCCCAGTTCAGACATGGCCATATGCAAATCAGTCTGACCCTGTGCATCATGGGAACAGTCCAGCCCAAACTGCCAAGCCATGCTTTCCCAGGACGGAAACAAGCTTCCTAGGACCGGTTTCTGGCATTACAGTCGTCTTCAGCCAGGCTTGCTTGAATCCAGTGGCAAAGTGAGCAAGGGACTCACGTCTGAGCATACCCTGCCAACTTATGGGGAACAAAGCGGTACAAAACGGGGGTGGTGATGGACGGAGCATCTGAACCAATCAAACACTCACACCCAGTCAACAGATCTGGGTGTAATCCATCATCGTTCTTTAGCCCACTCTGCCACCCCAGTTCAGACATGGCCATATGCAAATCAGTCTGACCCTGTGTCTCATGGGAACAGTCCAGCCCGAACTGCCAAGCCATGCCTTCCCTGGATGGAAACAAGCTTCCGAGGACCGGTTTCTGGCATTACAGCCGTCTTCAGCCAGGCTTGCTTGAATCTAGTGGCAAAGAGAGTAAGGTACTCACAAAGTTGGCCACAGCTGCATCCATTTTATGTCTACTCTGTGCGCTGATCAATCCAAACAATAAGCGCTGTGTTGAGATAACCTTGAAAGGCCTCAGCACCCACTTTACAGACATAGCTTACCAAGCAAGACTGATATTATAAGCAAACATGTTATTCTCGTGTAAAGCAAAATACCTAACTAGGCGAAAAGGATTAATAACAAAATGTGTTGTGTGCAGAGGCAGCAGGAAAGGAAAAATTGAGTTTAAAACTCTAACTAACACATGCCAACTTAGCACCGTGCAAAGGTGAAACCCATACATACCCAGCGTGGCAAGGGGCAGCGCACTATAGTACTCAAGCATCCGGGCACAAAGAAGCCGTAGCCGAGACAGCCCGTCTTGCAACACAGGATGAGCATCCATTTTTAAATCGACAGAACAGCAATAGTACGCCAGCAGCAAGAGCCAGTAGTATGGGAAATCCGCCAAACAGGCTGGATAAAATAGAATAGAAGAATGCTGGAATGACACCGAAAATATTTTGGAAAGAAGTCACCAAGCCACTGCTTACAACTTTAAAAAAGTGAGCCAGCCCCGAAGTGGAGGATGCATTGAAGATTGTATGAATTAATTCACCGAAGTGCAAGGGCAGATCAGTATTTAATAAGGCATGTACTTCTGTGCGGGTGTTAGCCACGTGAAGGACAAATGTTTCACAAGCAGATGTGAGGGCAACTTCTTTCTGGGACAATAGAGCTCTTATGCGACAAATCTTATTGAACTCTGCCTTCAAGGTCGAGAATTCGCGTATTTTGCAGATTGCGAGTTCGCAAATACGCAAATTCGCGAACGCCAGATTCACAAAATTCGCCCATGCTTAGCTACGATGCCAATCCTCGCACAATCAGCAGATCCACGGTGCCCATAGATATACATATACTTTTAAATGTATTTTTCTCAGAAACTACTGAAAAGATTTAAACCAAATAATCAAAAGGCACAAGTCTGAACCAAGGACTACATCTTTGCCAAATTTGGTGTAATTCCGTTCAGCCGTTCAGGCTGTAGCTGTGGCTAAAAGTCCTATGCAAATTGCATGGGGAAAACATGTTTTGGGACCCCTCTTTTTTCTGGGCCACACTTTTAGGGATGGAGGGGAACTGAGCTGGCCAAAGGTTTGAAAAATTTCACGCACATTCATCAACCGGCCCAAAGTTATTCCATATAGAATGTTGCAGATTTCCTATGGATAATAGTTCCTAACTATAACTACCTACTGGCGACCGCCAGTAGGTAATATATATTCCATAATATGGAACAAGACACAGCGTCACGGAGGAGGCTAAAAGTCAAGAGCATGTTTGTGAAAACAAGTGAGCAGCTACAGACACAGGAGAAGGTAACGGGGCCCACTTCTCTGCATCAAAAAATTGGAGAGATTAATGAGAAAAGAAATCTCAAAATGGTGGGAGGCCATCACATTAGAAAAATATCAGGAAGAAAAACGTGTCCCTCGAGGATTGAGAATTTTGATTGCTCCCTCACATGAAAATACGGATGTGGAATTGGCAAGGGAATGGGCAGAAAATCTGAGTGATTGCTCAAATCGCATGCTGTCTATACTTATTAAATTTGCGTGGAAGGGAAGAAATGGGTTGATCAAAGCAATTGAAGAACTACGGAATAAAATTGAACAGGAAGAAAATGATGAGATTTTTAAGATCAAAAAGGAAGACAATAAGAAGAAAATAGAAAAATAGAAGATTAAATAATTGCTAAAAAGGAAAGAAAGTTTCTAAGAGACAAGATTGATTACCAATCTGCAAGAGTCTTCACTTTCAGTCGCAAATACGACAATATGAGTCACAAAGCAATTCAAGGTGATTTGGACATGTTACAAGGTACAGGAGGAGCTGATAGTGAGGTTAGTGAAAGTGATGTATTTGAGGATGGCACTCCACAGGCTGTAAGGACAACCACGAAAGCGACACATTTTTGAGAGGAATTTTTTTCATGAACCAGACACAAAATCAGTTCAATTGGCAAATAGACAGAGGCAGAGGGAGAGGAAGAGGATTCACCGGACAAGACAGGGGAAGAGAAAAAACTTCAGGAGATACAGCAACACCCACAAACAAATCAGGACGGGTGGATGGAAAAGTTGCAACAACCCCAATGGGAGTGGAAACACGGGGACAAAAACGACGAGGGACATGAATGCCAAGAATATGGTAAATCTTTCAAGTCGCATTTTAACTGGTGTTGAACATGAAATGTTACAATTTGGCCTCTCATTTTGCCCCACTAATATATTTTCTTATCATCGTGAAAGAATTGATTTGTATTATTTTACAAGAAATCTGCGTCTTTATAAATGGAATAAACTTAAAGTGAAAGGCATTTTGCAGCCAAGGACCAATATGGCCGGGGTACCGGCAGTAGAATCTATCAATGAAATAGAGACTTTGATTGCTCTAAAGGAATTTGAGCGGGACAATGTAGAATTATCATCTATTGATGCTCAATCATTGGGGTATGAGGTCAATTTAAGTTGGCCGAAAGATTTTAAGTCAAAATCTACATTAACCCTGTTTTACCTTCTAGTGGCATTGATACTTTTGAAACTTTAATGAGCAATTATCTTTAAAAATTGGCCAAAAAGAAATCATGGTCCCATGACAACCTAACACAGGAACAGAGAGTAGCTATGAAATCCCTCAAAGAAGATGGTAATATAGTGATCTGACAGTTGGATAAAGGAGTTAATGTAAATTTAAATGTTGAAGATTATGTCCAAGAAGGCTTGTAACAACTTGACCAACAAGAGTGTTATGAGCAGGTCCCCAAATCCAAAATAGAAGAATCGAATGCCACCTACTATGGAATGTTGAAAGACTGGCATGCAAGTGGTATCCTTGAGTGGGATGAATAGGAATCCCAAAGTGGCAATCCTTTATCTGTTACCGAAACTACACAAAGATCCCACTAGACCACCAGGGAGACCTATAGTGTCCTCTATGGATTCCCTTTTAGAGAATACATCGAAGTATATCAACTATTTTCTGCGCCCTTATGTAGAATCTTTGCCCTCGTACTTGAAAGATAGTCAGGATTTTTTGAAGAAGATTAAGGACATCACCTGGCAGGATAGCTTTCTCCAAATAACCTTTGACGTGTGCAGCCTGTACACCTCAATTAGACATGACGATGGTGTGAAAGCGTGTGAACAAGATCTCAAATCACGCTCAATCTCATTTTACAAACATAATGAGATGATTCTTCGGATGATACGTTGCGGTCTGGAGAATAATTTTTTCATTTTTGATGGCTTGTTTTACAGGCAAATTCAGGGTAAGGCTATGGGCACCTATTTTGCTCCCAGATTTGCCATCCTTTTTATGGGTTGGTGGGAGCAGCAGGTCCCCATGGTGTATCGTCAATATCGCAGCCTTGTGATTACTTGGCTGCGGTATATTGATGATTTATTTGTCATCTGGGATTGGAGTGAAGAGCAAGCGATGTCGTTCATTAACAGTTTGAACACCAATGACACTAATCTTAAATTTGAAGCAAAAGTGAGCACTACAAAAGTTGACTTTTTAGATCTACAGATTAGGGTAGAAGATAACAAATTGACCACCAGTCTGTTTCGCAAGGAAACTGTGGGCAATACTCTACTGCACGCGGAAAATAGTCACCCATCTACCTTAATTCACAGTTTCCCTTATGGGGAGTTTCTTCAGGCCTGAAGGAATTGTAATTCTGAGGTAGATTTTGAGAAAGAGTGTGATTGCATGACAAGAAGATTTGTAGAGAGGGTTACAAGTTTGATTCGATTCAATCCTCTCGCAGCAGAGCAGCCAAGTTCAAACAAGAGGAACTGTTAGTTTCATTTAGCAGCAAACAAGAAACCAGCATTATCAGATATATTACCACCTTCAGTTCCAGCTCGCAATCCGTGCGTATATGCCTTACAAAGCATTGGAAGACATTGAAGACAGAAGCAACTGATGTGGTAGGGAATTATCCCAACATCACCTATAGGAAGGGTCACTCCCTTAAGGACAAACTATGTAGTAATGATGTCATCAGAAGAAAAGATTCCGGCCTAGGTATCAGGGGCTTTTTCACATGCATGTCTTGTAAGGCGTGCAAATACTGTTGCAATGTGAAAAAGGTCTATTATCCTGTAGGGGACATAGAGAATGCAATTGACAAGCATCTGACGTGTCTTTCAGATCACTGCGTTTATGTCCTGATCTGCCCATGTGCCAAGAAATATGCTGGCAGCACAATGTTTGCAGCAAAAAAACGTGTCCTTGAGTACATGAGGGCTATCCATAATAAGGACAAAATAGCGAGGCACTTCGAAGATGTCGTGATGTCCTATGCTTCTTTGTGATCGATAGAGTGCTTCCATATGCCAGAGGAGGCAACAGGATACGTAAACTCCAGCAGTTGGAATCCCAATACATTCTTGATTTAGATAAAAAAATCCCCGGGGGTTTGAATTCAGATGAAAAGATGGCCTGGTATCTGGGGAATAGCCGGTCTGTAACTTTGAGGCTAGTAACAGATAAGGTGGCATGTGGAACTGCTCAGGAATAGAAATGTAAAGGCTCTTTGTCATACCTTCGGTGTTTACTCCGCTGTCAGATTTTACGTCACTGTCACTTTGTTTTAATTGTATATAGTTGGAACATAATGTTGTCTGGTATTGAAGTGAAGGTGATGTTGCCCTCTACATATATGTGTTTATATATTTTTTTTATGTGCAGGTATCAAAAAAGTGTTGCAGAAGTTACATTGTCAGAGGAATGAAGAAGTGATTGGGACCTTACCACCTCACTGGGGATAACAAGAATGGTATGGGTGTTGGGGATTTTTCATTGTAGGGATAAACCACTAGGGTAGTAGAAATGGAGCTAGAACTGACTGAGTACTGGTAAATATACGGAACATACCCATGATTGAGGGTATTATACATCATACTGAGGCTTAAGATGAAGCACTGTAACTGTATGACAATTGATGTAAATATGATGTAAATATGAGAGAATATATTGTTAGCTCGGTTATGATGTACCCCTATGGCACCTGTGTTTTTTTCACCCACAAGGGTGTATTTATTTTATTATCATAAATGTATAGAGGGCCTTGGGCATTAGTTTTCTTTTATATCGAAGGAATGAGAATGAAGAGATTCCAACTTTATTGATACATAGAGCTGGCAAGGCAGTACGCAAGGGGTCGTTTAACTCGGCAAAGTCATTATATGCCATTATATGCTCCAATACATGAATCTAGAATCTATGTTTATCATTAGTTACAAAAAATTCTATTTTTTTGATTGAGTGTAATACACACAAGGATTGATTTAAATTTTGTGATGTTACCGCATACTGACGGAATATAAAATTATGTATGAATTCAATTATTATTTTGCTGCCTAGTGGCATGTAAATTGTAAAAAATGTATAATTTGCGATACTAAATGAAATACAGAAATAATTTATGATGAATATGGTGGGCACGCATCTTTACTGATGATAAATTGTGTAAATCAACATATTACAAAATGGGCAACAACGTTTGGCTTTCTGTTTAGTCCACTTTCTATGGTGTAACTTTTGATTACATGCACGTGACAGGTTTAAATGTCTGACTGAGCAATGAATTAACCCATCAGCAAGGTGGCTTCGCCAAAACGCTTAGGGTGTTTTCTTTGGCTTTAATGCGGAAATAAACTATTATCTATAAGCAGACTTCTGAACTGTTGGCGTTATTACTGTGAGGAGTGCGTTCGTACTTTGTTGTACAGTGAGGTATATATACATAACCATACACATATATATCTCTTCAACATGCTTATTTGTAAATAAAAACAGGCTTCACCACGCTCGGGCTCACTAGTATTGGCTTAATTGTGGCTTACAAACACAGGTAACGTATCAGCTGCTGCCAAGGTCTTTGTCAAACCTGATGTTGCCGCCGTTTTTATTTTCATTTATACATCCACACAGAGTTTCAAACCTTATATTGCAATATTTACTAATCAAAGTAACCTGTGCAATTTATCTTTTTCCCCTCAAATTATTCAAACAAAGAGATCTGTGCCATATTTGTTAATACATCTTAACACATTTTAAATTGGAGCTTATGTCAGTATGGAATTTGGAAAAGACTACACTGAAAATATGTATAAATAAATAATAGGCAATTGGCTCTGTGGTTAGTTTATACATCAAAATGATATTGTATATCACCAGTGTGCATTGAAATTCATAATTACACAGTCGAAATAAGGTAATCTTCCATTTTATTAAGACTAGGTGCCTAGTGCCTTCCTAATCTGATCAAATTATCACCAGGCACTTCAATATCTCTCCTAATGTGATCACTATATCATAATATTCATTGCTTTTTATACATCTAAAATTCCTACTGAGTGTAAACAACATAATTGTTAGAAACGTTCTGTGCAAATAATTAAAATAAAACTTCCATGAAATTTGGATGAAACTGTATATACAGGATTGGACTTGGATGATAAAAATCTAAAATAATTTGTAGAGATTAAAACCATGTTCTCTACAGATCTCTCATGTAGTGGCCTCACTGGGTAATTTCATAAGTGTACATGAAGATCTTCTTCAGAGTTGAGATAGTTAGGGATCTTAGAGTTAAATTGTAAAATGTATCTGGACTCCAGCTGTCTCAAAGATTTCTCATCGTTCCCACCTCTTATTCGATTAGGCACCTGATCCAACACAAAGTATTCCAAATTACTAACATTGCTCTCATGCACCTATTCGAAACGTCTCGCTTTTGGGTATGGCTGATATTTGTTTTTGATAGCCCTTATGTGCTGTAAAGTATGTTCGTGTGCACACAGAATGATACTTCCAATAAAGAGCTTCAGATAACAACAATTTAGAAGGTATACAACAAACTCACTTCTACAGTTCAAAGGTTTCATGATCTGCCATTTCAGAAAAAGGTACAGGCACATCTGCAGCATTGACACCATAATTACAAGCTTTACAGTTATGGCATCTTCTAAATCCTTTGCTCCCACTTAGCCATGTTTCTTGTTGTTTTGCGCGCGGACTACATGCCTCCTCGATCTTGCCTTGCAAAAGTAGTGAGAGGTCTGTTGTGAATTTTCGGCCCTAGTGTGGGATCACGGCTTCTGAAAAATGGTTCGAATTTTTTGATGTTACATGTTATACCCAGTAACTAAACAAAATGTTTGATCCAACTCATCAGGTGCATCTTTTTTATCTTATCAGTAAAAATTAACTGTTCCCTAGGTCTTGAATAAGCTTTGTTCTTGGCCTTTTCTAGGATAACTTTATTGTAGCTGCGTGACACAAACCTCTCATTTAATTCAGTTGAGCTTTGTGGAGTTGCTCTGCGCTGCTACAATTCTTTCTCCTACGCAGATTCTCTACCTAAGGTATACTGTTCTTTTGTTTTGTAGGATGGAAAATGCAAGCATGCAGTAGAGTTTTTGCTGCAGTGCTCTTTCAAAATGTTTTAATCTACACTTTCAATTTTCTACGTAAATTGTTAAATCCAAGATCTGGTGTTCCCTTTAACTGAGATAGGGTGTAAAACGCAAACTCAATTCATTCCTATTGAGTCTCTTCACAAAGTCCTCTGGTGATGACACGCTGCCCACCATATGACAAAAAGATCATCAATATTGCGTGACCAAATGACCACATTTTCTGTCATCTCTTGGGCATAATATGTTGCCAGCACCTGCTCCTTCCACCAGCCCATATGCAGATTTGCATAGCTGGGGGTAAAGCAGGTAACCATGGCCATGTCCCTCATTTTATAGTACAGATCTGTTACAAAGAAAAATATGTTGGTATGAAGGAAGTAGGTAGTTATAGATATTTGCCATAGGAAAAGTGTTTTTTCTTTTCCCAAACACTTTGGCGCTTGTTGATGAATCTTCACGAAATGTTCAAAACTATTGGCCTGTTCCAGTCAGCTCCTGTCTTGAAAGTTTTGGGGTGATTTGCCAAGAGGGGGCCGAGAAAAAGGGGGATCCCAAAATGTGTTTTCTCCATGTTATTTTCCATAGAAAACTTTGGACACTGCTACAGCCCGAACTGATGAAAGGAATTACACCAAATTTGGCAGAAAGGAAGCCCTTTCCTTGGATCAGAAAGAGCCAGTTTTAAGTCTTGTCTACACAGCGTACATACACTGCATAGGAGAGAGACCTGTAGCCACCGGCACAGTTTTGGGGGCAAAAACGTGCACATGTTGCATTGCTTACAATGGCAACGTGTGCACGTCTGGTGATTACCTTGCACAGGCCCCCTCCCACTGCTGCTGCACGAGGCACGCTCTTGACTTGCTCTAGAATGATGCTTTCGAACCAATTTGGATTGTATAAGAACAATGTGGCAGAATGTCCACTAGATGGTGCTATTTAACTAGGAGTCTACTTGGACACAGGTCTTCACTCGAATAGTACGCAGAATGTGCTTTCATTATATTTGTAGGTAACATCGAGAGATTATTCAAGTCCTTATGATTGAGGAATCGAATAGATTTTCTTGTAATCACAACAATCTTTTGTTAGCATGATGTATCTATTTGTATGTGTAATCTCCACTATTAGTTATTGTTTAATTTTATTAGTTAAAGTAGCCTCTACCTGTTGTTTTTCTGTATTTCTTAAATACAAACTGAAAGCTAGACAAATGTCATTTTGTTTGTACACTCATTAGATTCAGCTGCGTTTACGTGCTCCCCTCCAGTAGTCAGTAGGCTTTTGCTAGTTGAGTTATAAGGAGCAGCTGAATGCACACTATCCTTTCTTCATCCTGAGACCCAAGGTCGCATCTGGCTTCAGAGGTGATAAGCGCATTCTTGAAGGCGCCGTGCCTGTGCTCCCAGGCACCGAGATGTAGGGGAGTCACCCCTCCTAACCCTCCCCAATAATAGTAGAAGCAGACTTTCAAACAAAGCCTTGTGTGCCATATATGGTCTTTCCTTCTAGCTTCAGTGCCAATCAGTATCTTTCCATGTACGGTGATCTCATGATTCATGATAAAGGTATATATGCCATGTATTGACTATGAACTGGCAGTCTTCTCTGTGCACTGGCTGGGTGACGATGGAGAGGCTCCCTCTATAGAGTATTCTGTGTTAATAAACAATTGATTTTTCTTCACTGCCAACTGACTGATTATTTTGGTAAACTATATAGGGGCTATTGGTCGGTATAGCTCCTTATGTAATTTTAGTAATACATCATGATGTTTGGTTTCATAACACCACAACATAAAAAGAAGTTAACAGAGTTAAAGCACTGTTTGCCAGAGAGGGGACAATAGTACAAGCATTGTTCATTGTGGCAGATAAATCAGAGTTCTATAAAATAGATGTTCATGAGTGAGGGAGGGGTGGTTTTCGTAAAATGTTCCTGGCGCTTGGTAAAACAGCTTGAACTGTGTGACTATGACTTGCGCGCCGAGAGAGCATGCACAAATGTTGATGTGAGAGACTGAAGACATTGAGAGTTAAAATCTGCAAGCGACAATTACTTTCATTTTCTTTGCTACATAAATGATCGAATTTAATGGTTGAGTGCTACACACAAATCTGACATTCAAAATCAGTGATAGAGTAGAAAGCCTCCAAGAGTCACGTCCAGCCATGTCAGCGGCCGCCTATCTTTCTGCCATGTCCTACATCTATAGAGCTTGACCTTATCCCAATTAATTGTGAGGACGTCTTACTTGAAAGGGATAGCGGCTCCTGGGTATAATTCCATCCAGTCCCCGGATCCGATTTCCAAGGGATCTTACGGTATTACTTGCAAATCAGGGGGCTGATTACCTGGCCTGCTTCTATGCAATCACACCTTTCAGTATTCAGAATTTAGGGGGACCCCAGGCCTCCCCTCGGCGCCTAACCATGTAGAGAATGAATGCTGGTTCCATGTCCGCTTGGGGAACCCGACCGCCACCCTGAGGTGTGCTGATCATCTTTGCTTACGATTAAAAACTAAACCACAGGGGGGCATAATTTCAAAAACTGACTAACAATGTGAACAAACACTGGCACATCAGACCCGTTTCTCGAGGTCAGGTTGAATGGCACCTTTAGACATGGCTGGATTTCTAAACACAAGCACTTTGCATGCTGGGACTTGCACCCATAGTTATGATGAGAAAAGAAAAATTACAATTATTAGAAGTCAAATTGCTGCAGAATAAAATGAATAGGAATAGTTAGACATGCCACACAAGACATTTACCAGATGCATTACGTGGATAGAGCCATCAGAGGTTATACTGTGATAGGGATCTCAATTTAGATCAGGTCTCCACTAACCTTCACTACCAACTTTCCTACTACTCGGCCCCCTGCCCCTAGCTTTGCCCAGTTTTTGTCCTCATGGAAGCGTGGAGAACAAAGCAGATTTGGGGAGAAATATGCAATGTGGTCATATTCTTGATTATCCTTTTCCGAATCCTACCCTTTCTTTCTTCCATTTTGCACCAAGCACAAATAACTGAGCAGTAGGTGAAAATGTGACAAAATATACACTTTTTCATTAAGAGTTAGTGTCATAGAATGGTCAAACCTTAGTTGACTCAGTAATGTTCACCATCTCTGGTAGCTCTCTTACCACCTATGGTCAGGACAGCAGAAGACTGGAAAATAAGAAGTGTAAAAAAGAAAAACGAAAAAGGTAGAAGGCCTTCTCTTTCTATACACCTATGATCTGAATCAACATCTTCGTGTCCATAAGGCCTCCTGCAAATGCTGCTCCAATTTAGGAAAGAGTTGAAGATGCAGCTCTTTAAAAAAAAAGCATTAACTTTCATCTCCTATCGCTTGTTGACTTTATGAATGTTTCTGGCCCTGTACAGCACTCCACTGCAAGGCACAAGTCCTAATAAACGAATTGGGGGACCAACCAAGTTAGGCAAAATGCAAGTGATATCACATTGCATGACTGCACATGGCATCACAGGAAGTGGAATCACAACCCACATATGCAAAGAGGAAATGAAGAGAAAGATATTTCACCTTGTTATGCCAGCCTCGGCTAGATGCACCATTTTGGCATAAACCCATGTTTGCAAGTCTTTGTAAATATGGGTTTGTATCAAATTATATAGGTGGATACACAAGAATGCCCATGCACCTTCCATGTAACGCCTACCTCAAGCATGGTAATGCAAGGCAGCGCTATGTCCTGCATTATATTTTTTGTTCACAAAGCCACACAAATCAGGGTTTGCATGGATTTGTAAATACCAACATAGATTCTGCGCAGGGCTCCACCAAAAAAATGACACCATCCAGGTGCAAAGTCTTAGTAAATCTGGGCCTCAAATATGCATTTAGTTAAAAAGAAAAACTGCAACAAAGAAATTGGCAACAAGGAGATACTTGGGAGCATAGAATAAATGTAAAAATATTTCATGGGGCTAAGGCACCTCCTGCAGAAATATGTATGCCCCATGGTTGTATAGCATTTTAGGACCCTAGTGTAATTTTCCAGATTCATGCCCTTACAAATTACCTTGTCCTTATATAGGCATAGAAATCATAACCATATTTAGACATAACCTATGTAGTACAAATACTGGCCTGGATACTTCCAATAGTTCCGAAAAGCCACAACGATTTCTTGGAAAACTTGGCTTCAGCAGTTAGGGACTTCCCCTTGCTTGAATATTGATTTGTCCAAGAACTCATGGAGTTTTCAAAGAACTGCGACTTTTCAATGACGTTATTATGTCCACCTTTACGTCAAACTCGGCACCCTAAATATGCCCACACTTGTCCTAGCAAACACATCGTGGTTTGGAGAAGTTCGACTATCTACTTGCCCGAGGCAGCTCTCTACAGCAGGTGCCGAAGGAAGCCGATCCTCCAGCTGAGCACTGAGAGAGACGCTGTCTTTTCCCTTGCTGAGAAATCCAGCTCCAGTGTTTCCAAGCTCCACTTGCGGGGTGTGGGGAAATCGAGTCCGGAGACAGAAATACCAGCTGATTTGACCCTAAGAGTAATCTTGGATAGATTCTTAGCAAAAGAATACTAAACTTATGCTACAACTCACTTACTTCTTCCCTCGTACTAGAATTAGGTTAGGTACATTGGGGTAGGCATATTTTAGAAGCACAAGTTGAGTACTTTTAGTCTTTATTTATTTATGTATGTATTTTATGTCTTAGAAACCATACCATGCTTTTACAGTATTATTTAATAATACTCTTCTTGCTGTACGCATTATACTTTACAGCCAGTATTACGATTGTAGCAGTTAATTTCTTCTTCTGCATGATAAAGAAGACTGTTCAATAAATACTTTTATTGAAAACGCCCATCTCTGGAATGGAATGGAATGGAAGATACATTTGTATAGCGCAGCTATCACTCCAAGGAGCATCTTGGCGCTTGGTGCCAACCAAGGTGGAACATGTTGGCTAACTGATGTCATTCGAAGGGTCCTGTACACTTTATACTAGGGCTTTACAGGCGGTATCTGTAAGGGAGAAAACCCAGGTCTTCAGGGCTTTCCTGAAGAGCTTTTCTGTTGAGATTTGCCTAAGCTGTGGTGGCAGTTTGTTCCACGCCCTGGAACCAATGACAGCCAGGGATTTCCCACCCTTATTGGTGAGCCTGAATTTAGGGGTCACTAAAAGGTTTTGATTGGAGGACCTTAGGCTATGTGCAGGCAGATAGCTTCTGAAGCCATTCGACAGATACCTGGGCCCCTGTAAGTGAACAGCTCTAAAAGTGATAACCAGGATTTTGAATAAAATACGCTTATGTATTGGTAACCTATGGAGGGGATTGAGTGCAGCCAAAGCAGATGACTTCCTAGGCCAGCCAAGGACCAGGCGGGCGGTTGTGAGCTGGACCATCTGCAGTCTGTGGAGCACGGATTTATTTGCTCCTGCATACAGGCTATTGCAGTAGTCCAGTCTAGATGTTATGAGTGCAACCGCTACTGTTTTTCTTGCTGGGAGGGGGAGGAGGTCAAAAAACTTTCTGAGGGTTCTGATGATGTGGAAAAAGGTGCCGGCCACGACCACTGCTTGTTGCTTAAATGACAGAGCGTCATCGAACTTAATGCCTAAGTTACGGGCAGAGGAGATGGTGTTTGGGGGAGCTTCGGCATTTTCAGGCCACCACTGTTTGGGCGAGAACAGATTTTGAGGACCGAAAGGCAAGATTTCGGTTTTCCCCGAATTACATTTGAGGTGGTTGCACTTCATCCACTCGAAAGTAGCAGTGAGCCAGTTTTTTAGGTTTTCTTCAGCCCCAGGCAGCTCTCTGTCCAGCACCAGGATGAGCTGTGTATCATCAGCGTATGATATTGTGCTGATGTGAAAGGAGGAAATAAGCTCAATCAGGGGGACCATGTATAGATTGAAAAGTTCAGGGCTCAGACTGGAGCCCTGAGGGACCCCTGCGCTGATATTTTGTTCCTCAGAGCTGAATTCCCCCAGTACAGTGACTTGACGTCTTTGGCTAAGAAATTTTTTGAACCATGTCAGCACTACCTCTCTTATCCCTGAGTTAAATAGACGGTCAATCAGGATAGTGTGCGAGACCGTGTTGAATGTCGCTGTCTCTATATTTCTCTGCACCTCTGTTGAAACAAAGCATGCATGATTGACTGAGTAAAATATCTATCTATTGTTTCCACGACTCTGAAGTTGTGATGTTTCTGCAGTTGTCAGAAACGAATCCCTTCTTGTGAATTCGAGAAAGTTTCTAGTGACCTCTGAGCTAGCTGGCACTCGCAATTAAGTTCAATATATTCAATTTAATAAGTGGTGGGACAATGCTACTGCGCTGTGTGAATACTTCATACAGATAAGGTGAATACTGTGTTCTACAACAAACAAGTAAGCTAAAATCTTACTTGGATAATTGGAAATATCCACTTGTACGGGCCCACCGTAGTATGGACAATTCAATATAGAAAACAAATACATTTCGATAGAGGAAGTCGTTTTGAAAACACTATAAGCCTTGTGACATCAATTGCGCCCTGAAGAAGTTCTGGTTGACAGAACGAAACGCGTTGGCTGGTTTCTATAAATGGAGTATTAAAAGAACTTTAAATTTTGTCAATCACGATTCAGCGTCTTTATAACAGGACAGTTCAACGACCTCTTCATCTCCCATGATCTGTGGAGATCTACTTTTGCAGCGGTGCTTTCTCATTTATGATGAAAATATAGACTTTCTTTCCAAGTTTTGGATATGTTTTCAGGACAGGGAGCATTTGAGAATTGCACGCTAGTTCATTGAAAATCAAAATATGTTGGTGACAATTGGGTTGGTGCTTTGAGAAAATTAAGAGTGGTCCACTGTCCGTACTGTGTTGTATCAAAAATATATTCAATAGAGACCTAGTTGCCCTAAGTCCTACGTCACATCTATAGGATATAATATTCCAATGCTCAAACCTATTGGGAATATAGGAACTACACTGCACCATAAATCTCAAGCAGTAGCAATAATGGTAGGATAACTCTGGTGGATAATGCATTTTCCTGGAGAGATCAGTGTTTTGTTTAGTCACAGTTTTGCACAGAGGGTTGATGTCTCATTCAAAGCACATTGTGCAATAAGAAGATATCAGAATTTATTTTTTTATACAGCTAGGTAAGTGGGTTACTGCTTTTAACACATAGATCTTTTTGTTACTTACAGTTCCATAATTGCAATCTTCCTAATATAGCACAGCGAGCTATAAGGATGATATGTGATTCCTACTCATTGTAACCTTCATTGTTTGATGTAACAGTTCCCTGTACATTAATTTACTTACTTGTACAGTTTATTGTTAAAGTATAATGTGTGCATGATGTTAAGATCTCTGACACCCTACACTGGGATGAGTAGCACTATAAAGGAATTAAAAAAAGATTTGTGATGTTTCAATTGTTGTTCGTGTACTGTAAATACTCATACAGGCCATCACATCTGGCATTCTTACAGTGCATGCATATCTCTTATATATAGGATTGAACAAAGTCTAAAACCTGCCTCTAAATTGTAGTATCTCTTAAGTGCTTTATGGGCTTTTATTTCCCTCTGTTGCATTAGAAACTCAGTGTGAGACTTCAGCTAGATCCTAGACAGGATTTAACTGGAACAAAATGATGTCTGATGGCCCTTTAACAAGGTAGAGGGCCTTATCTTTATATACACCAATGACCAGAATCAACAGCTTTATGTACATAAAGCCTCGATAATAAAAAGCCCCATCACGCCTGCAAGTTGCTGTCAGAACAGAAAGGAGTTAACTGCAGGCGTTGCTGAATGTGACCGGAAGCATATTTCACTGGGCACAAACTTCTTTCGAGGGGGACGGCGCCCAACCAGTGAAAATAGTAGATGTATGCTGTCTACCCATGTTTACCCCCAACAGGTGTCCTGTTTCACTCCCTCTTGAATAGGTTCATGTGATGCAAATAAAACATAAATATATGTATATGTATATCCGTACGTTGGACTGAAGGGATAATTTGAAGAGTCACAGAAAGGTAATTTTATATACTTGAATTTGAGTGTAAAATGTAGGTTGCGTTCTCAAAATTGCATCACATCAAATATAATATGTTGATTTGACCATCAATATGAGACCTCCTAGGAAATACACAGTACTTTTTAATTAAGTCAAAAGCAATGTTTTTATACTGTGATACTTCAATCAATCCCGCAAGTAAAATGCATTTTACAAGGTTGGATAAGCATTTTACAACTGATGTCAACAATAAAATGACAGCTTTCTTCTGTGACCTTCCAAAGTTTGCCATCAGCCCAATGCCTTTCAAAGCAAAGGTCAATTAGGACGAGAAATGTAATGACGGAAAAGAGGCATCTCAAAAGAACTAAAGGCTGACAGTAACACTGGGGTGATGGTAAAATGGGGAGGGATGTCTTGATGGAAGGATTGTGTTAGTGATGATTCGTGAGTGACTTTCATCCTTTTGCACTCAAACATCTACTAAGTGTCCAATGTAGTCTTAACAATCTGCCAAGAAATTCTCTGGGTGGAATCACTCCATATGAAATCCTTTTTAGTACTAGGATGATTGTCGCAGACCTTGATCGTCATACTTCAGTGATAGAACAAAAACCCTTTGATATCAAAGACAGTTTGGCTGCTTTGCAGGACTTAAATGAAACAAGAAGAAGTCTAAGCAACACACTACAGAAGCCAACGACCACTGAAAAGTAACCACCTGTCCCAGCAAGACCTGTCTGGATGCCAAAGATTTGGGATCTGGTCAGAGAAAAAATAGCGGAAAAGAAGGAATTTGAGCCTTCTTACAGAAAACCAGTACCTGTGCTAGCAATCCAGGATAAAGAACAGTGTTACTGCTGCTTGCTGGAAGAAAGCAGAACAGGTTTGTATCAATTGACCTGGCTAAACCACACCATATGGCCGATAATAAGTAGTAGACCCAGTGGACTCCAAAGATGTAGCATAAAACCAAATCTCACTACTATCCAGGAGGTTCAAACTGAAAGACTCATCACCTTTGAAGAATCTGCAGTAAGAAAAGAAGGACTATGCAACAAAGCCATGAAATGTGTGCCTCTTGAAACCCAAATAACAGTTCGTCAAGAAACTCCCATCTACAAAGATGTAGCATCTGACTATACTAATATGTCAAGGGACCAAGCAGCTCCAGCGATTTCAAATAATCTGGATGTAATACCAACAATTGACAGAACTGCCTCTGGCTATTTCATCAATTTTGATACGTTTTCTGATGACCCCAGTGAGCCCGAAACAACGTCAGCAAATAAAACTTTTAAGGAAAAAGTAACAGAACTTTTTCACCAGCTTGCAAATACATGTCTGGTTTCACCATGGGTTGAATTTTGGATTGTGTTAGGTGTACTTTTTCTCCTACTTTTACAAGTTGCAAGGTCCTCTGCAGAGATACATGCCCTATTATCAACAAACTGCCCCTTACATTTTGCAGAAATGTTAGGTCGTATCTTTAACAAGTCTGATACCAGTGGTATTGTAAATGTATTATTTTCTTTTATTGAAAACGCCTGTCTCTCTATTTCTCTGCACCTCTGTTGAAACAAAGCATGCACGATTGACTGAGTAAAATATCTATCTATTGTTTCCACGACTCTGAAGTTACGTTTTATCTTAGGGAAACAAAGTTGTCATGTTTATGCGGTTGTCAGAAACAAATCCCTTCTTGTGAATTCGAGAAAGTTTCTATTGACCTCTAAGCTAGCAGGCACTCACAATTAAGTTTAATATATTCGATAGAGACCTAGTTGACCTAATTCCAACGTCACATCTATAGGATATATTATTCCAATGCGCAGAGCCTATTGGGAATATAGGAACTTCACTACATGGTGCCCAACGTTGGATAAGGCACTCATTTAAACCCTTCCGTTTGGGGGACATATTCCCCCGCTGTGCTGGGGGCATGGGGTAAGCCCGCAGCGCCCCGGTGCTCATGACGAGCTCAGCTCATCATGAGCCACGGTGGTTGTGTGCTCATGACAAGCTGAGCTCGTCATGACCACACCCGTTTCATTAGAACGCTTGCACAGCAGAGGAATTTGCCCAGGGTGCGAGCGTTCTAACGGTCATGACAAGCTCAACTCATCATGAGCACACGAGCACCGTGGCTCATGACGAGCTGAGCTCGTCATGAGCATGCAAGGGTTTAACGCTAGATACTAGAGTTACTCAGTTTTGCTATTCACAGAGACCCTTTTTTTCCCGTAAAATACTCCAATAGACGTCTGGAGTGGGTGAAAGGATAAAATCCACCATAACTGAGTAGGACGAAAATCGTTTGTATTAGTTTTTGGTTTTGTTCAACGTTGAAGGATACAGTGTTCCAAAATATTGTGCACCTTATCTTTGTTTCCTTGAAATATGCTCTGCAACATTCATTAAACAATGTAGAATAGCGACACCGAGAACGATGGCAATAATGCAACCGATAGAGCTGCAGCAGCAGCCCGACCGGGCTTTGATAATACAGGTTTTAATGAAGACGATGCGGATGCTATAATCATCCCGGAAAATCTAAGGAAAACCATCACTATAAAGCTTATAACAAATGGCCTATCATCGAGAGGTGGTAGGGTGATATTTGTCATAGATGAACATGAATACCGGCTGACAGAGGTATTCTATTCATTGATTACCTTCCAAAAAGCAAATCATTAACACATGTGTTCCACTTCTACAAGATAGAGGAACCTCCAGCATAATACACTCCTTTTGAGGACATTGAAATTCCACTAACTTACCAAGAGCATCAGCTCTAGTTTAAAGGCACCCTACAACATCACAATCACATTACCAGGCTCGGTCCACGAGGTAGACCAGGAGCAACATGGCCGGTACTAGCCAGCTATACACCACATCCTGACATTGAAAGAATGACATATGTAAAACTATTAGCTCAGCTAAAACAATTAATTAAAATACATAGACAATTGGTTCAATATGACTCTAACAGTCCAACCTGCTATAAGAATTCCACAGCACACCCCTCTTCAGGGGTACACAAACAAAATTACACCACAGACTACACAATCGGTCATTGGTAAATTACCCACAAAAAGGGATCAAATTCCATTCTGGTTAGCTCAAAACATTTCTCAAGTCGAGGCAGTATTTACCGATAGTGCACCTCATGAGAAACACAGGATTCAAACAATCTGTTTACCAATGGAGATCGGCTCACACCTGGTGGACTTTGACACTAGGGGTACAGTCTTTGCTGCAATCTACACAAAAACACATGGTGTTCCATCTATGGCGGTAATACCAGACATCCTGAAACAGATTCAAAATGAATACGGGCAGAGGCTTCTTTTAATCTGGGTATGAAGTTACTTAAAGATTTCAAACAGGTCTCAGCTTTAATATTATCTTATATTAAAGGTGAAGCAGTATCCGTGGCAATCCACCAAAAACTAAAAGAACTTGATGTTACTGAGCAACCATTTGAATTGGCCAGAATAATAGAAGAATCCTATGAAGAACTAGGTAGAGATAGTTTGGGTGGGAAACCAGTAAAGCTCGAACTAACAGAAAATCGTGAAAATGGTCTTATTAAAAATACTCTCAATACTCCTAAAAAGAAGTGGGAAAATACTAGACAGACACTTCCTAAAGAGAAGCGTTCTCAATCCAGAGGTAGGTCTCCTCAAAAGGAGCCCTCTAAAAAGAGGTATAAACTCAGAAACAGGGATAATTTGAGAAAACCTGATTGATATCAAGATACTGACACACGTTCCTCCCGTACCTTTCAGACTTCCTCACAGAAATCAGAAAGAAGAGGACGATCAGAAAACAAGAAAGACCTCGTCAAGTCCAAAGACGAGGAACACGTTCCAAAAAATAAGAAAACTCAATTCACCAAAAAGAAGGTAGCAGGTCTAAAAATCGGACATGCCAAGGATCTTGAGGACACAGCTCAAGAACGGGGATGGGCCAAGACAATGCAGGACAGCGCAGCAGAATTTACCATAGCTCGCAAGATCCTGAAGGATCATCTGGAGACAGTGGCCTTGAATGAATACATTCAAGTTGAACCTGCCAATATCAGGGTTAATGTACCACATAAGTTTTATGAAGTAACACTCCAGATGGAGGGGGTCATAACTAGAAAAATAAAACACTCTTTTGGGAGAAGCTCTCTCAGGGTTATGACATTCTTCTAGCTGAAAAAGACTGGCCACCTGAATTTGTCAGGGAGTGCCCACCTTGCGAAGAGATCATTATGCCAGCCTTCTCAAATCATATTCCTATTCATTAAAAATACACCTATGCCAGAAAATGGGCTGTAGCCAAGGCTTCGGCCTTTTATAAAAAGCATGTGGGATGGGATGAGGATTCTCCTCACCATAAGATCCAGTTAAAAAATCAACCAACTGCTCAGAAGCAGTATCTAGTTAAGCAAGAATCTAAAAAACAGGTCAGGGCGATCTTAGATCAAATTTAATACCAAGGGGTGATTGAAACATGCACCTTGTGTGTGAACAATCCTTTGTTTCCTGTCTCCAAACCAGACAATACATATTGTCTAGTTTTGGACTACAGACATTTAAACCTCTGCAGTACAAAATGCACACAGCGCAGCACTGATGAATAACATGGTGCGCAAAAAATATAAAACCACTTTAGATATTTCTAACGGTTTCTTCTGTCAAAACATTACATCTGAAAGAAGGTATTTGATTTCTTTTTCAATTATGGGGACACAGAGTCAGTTCTGTCGTCTTCCCCAGGGATTCAAGAATAGTTCAGGGTTATTTTCAGCCAGAGTAACAGTGTTACAACAAACGATGATGATGAGGCATTATCTTATGTCGATGAAATCTATCTTACATACGATGACTTGGATAAGCACTTGAACAGACTGAATACCATAATACTTGGATTCGTCTCTGAAGGGTACAATTTCAACTTTAAAAAATCAAGAATTGCCCATCTCAATGTACTATTCTTAGGATATGAAGTATCAAGTGAAGGCAAAAGCCTGGCAGCAAACTTTTTGGAAAAAGTGGGCGCTGCTCCAACCTCCAAAAACACTGAAAAACTTACAGTCAATTCTAGGCTTCCTGAATTTTGGAAGAACTTACACTCTAAATTACGCAGACAGGGTTAAACCTCTCTACAAACTAATCAAACCTGATTTCAAATCAACTAATTGGACTCAAAAACACACAGACATTTTGCGTTCAGTGCAAACAGACATGTTAGCAACAACCGATTTACAGACACACCTAAACGTATGCAACCTTGTAATCCGAATCATCCCAGGGAGATGCGGATTCACGTACTTAATCTTTAGTGAAGGTGAAGAGGTACGAATAGCTAATAAATCACACTTATACACACAAGCTGAAATGAAATTCACTTCAACAGAAATAATTCTGACAGCTGTTCAAACTGCAGTAGCAAAAGAGAGAGAACTTGCACAAGGAAAACGCATAATGGTCATTACGCCTGTACCTACATTAGAGGCAGAGACAAAAGCGAGCATTCCGAATGCAAAAGCTTACATCCAAGGTGGATACAATGGGTTAATTATCTTGCTGCAACAGACGTTGAATACGTTTTTGACCCTTACTTGAAAACTCAAGAATTTCAACAATACGAACAAGAATGTACTCTGCCCACTGAGATTCAGCCTCCAGAACATTACAGCTGTATAATTTATACGGGCGGATCAGCACAGCCCGCTATTGGGGGAAAACAAGCTTATAGTGCTGCGTGCGCGATTGTTAAAGGTCGCTGGCACAGTGGTAAATTCAGATCTATGGTCACAAAAACTCAATCTCTAGGGGATTGCACAGCTCAGCGAGCTGAACTACAGGCTTTCAAGATGGTGCTTGAAAATACTGATCGCAAATTCCCCAGACTCATAGTGTGCTATTCGTATTACTGCGTCCAATCTTACAATGAATACTTTCAGAACTGGGTTAAAAACGGTTTCAAAGATGTAAAAGGTGGCACAATCAAGCATAAGTTGCTTTGGGAACAAGTAGTTAAATTACCCGCAGAACTACAAAAGACTCACGTGATCCATACACTGAGTCATCAGCGTGATGGCGTTCACGTTGCAGGGAATTCATTGGCTGATGAAGCCGCGAAGGCAGCTGTGCAAACAGCTTCCGTAGCTGCAATCACTCGTTCAAAAACAAAACTAGACAGCAAAATAATGCAAGCTGTCACTGCTTCAATAAAAGACAGTGGTAAAAGACTTCCAAAAGACTTTCCACTCAAGTACTCAAATATAACTGATGCAAATAATGTTCCTTTTGCTCAAATCCCTGGAGTGAGGGATAGAGTAATCCCAAACATGGAACATGGATTAGGACTAATTTTAGCAGCACATGAAGGACTTGCCTTTGCACACGCAGGTGTTTCCGCCACAGTGTCCTTATTAAAGCAAATATACTTGTGGCCGCGCATGAGGAAACAGACCCAAAACTATGTTTTGGAATGTGAAATCTGCCAGAAAATGAAAGTTTCAACTGTGAAACGCCCGGCCCAGATGCCCCTTTTAATTTGAGCTAAACCACTTGCATGTGTTTACCTGGACCACTGTGGTCCCTTACGAAGGGATGTCAACTATAAATATAATATGGTCGCAGTGGATTCATGCTCAAGATTCATTTGGATGCGGCCTCAGCGCTCGGCTGACGCCTGAACTGTTATAAAAGATTTGTGAGTGTTTATCAGCACATACGCAATCGGCATGCTACATTCTGACCAGGGTCCTGTGTTTAGCTCCAAAGCTTACAAAGAGGCGATAGCTAACTTGGGCTTTGCATTGCGGTACTCAAGTCCATTCCATCCTGATGGAAATCCAGTTGTGGAAAGAAAAAAGTGACATAAAGCAATCTATAACAGCAAGGATATTAGGCTTGGGTGACTGGTGGGTCAAACATCTAATAAGTGTCCAATGTAGTCTTAACAATCTGCCAAGAAATTCTCTGGGTGGAATCACTCCATATGAAATCCTTTATGGTACTAGTGTGGTAAATATTTGATTTACCGTCTTAATTTCTATGCAGGTAAGTACTTAATCAATAATAACTCAATCGGAAAGAAAGACGCAGAGTCCGTGGTGTTAGAGTTCTTAGGGGTTTTATTCCTTAAAAAGGAATGGTCATGACCGGATATCTGGTTCCTGCCACCACTGAGGGTGCAGGAAGGGATAGAGCAATATTTTATTGACAATACATAGCTTACATACTTGAGTTACATTATAGAAACTAATATAGTAGGCGTAACAGCTGAGAGAAACAAGATAAAACACACACGTGGTCGTGATACGTAATTAGAAGGCGTGAACTAGGCGTGAACATAGAGGTGTGTGCTAGAAACGTCACAGGTAGGTGTCATAAGTGTCATAAGTGGGTGGCAACAAAAGCAGAATCTTGCAATGTCAGCAGAAATCTGAGGCCTGGATGCGCGCGCAGCTGCATGACGTGTGACTGACGTGAAGCTGAAGGGGTGCAGGGGACTTGACATTTTAACTAACGGAAAGAGACAGAAGTCTGGAATGTCAGATCAACTTGTGCTTCTATCATATCTGATATCTGATGTTTAGGAACTGAGCTATCTGGACGGAAAGGTCTCTGGGGCAGAAGCTATTCTATACTGACTGTGAGTGCGTGTATAAGCGCCTAAGTGTCTGCATGAGAAGCGTGGGGCATGGGCCTTCCATGGGAGCATGGTAACAGAGGCTATGAATTACTTGCACAGAGACAGTAAGGCCAGGCCCTTCGCTCTGCAGCTGGGGGGATGTTTACTTAAACTGGTAGGCAGGAATGCATCTTCGGAGAGGGAAACAGATAACTCGAAGGTTGAATTCATTCTTGGCAGGCAGCAGGCTGAGCTAAGCGCGGTGGGCCGCGCTGGAAGTAAGGCAGAGTTCACAGGTACAGGGGCAGCCTGGGCTGAGGCTTTCAGAGTCAGAAGGCAGGAAAAAGGCTCGATGGCAGAATTCAGGGCCTACTTTGCCAGAGCTGAAAAACGTGTAAAGTACACCACAAAAAGACGTGGGCATGGCATACTTAGGAACTGACTATTCAACCCATTCAGGGTGGGTCTGAAAGAGGACATGTTAACGTTGGACGCAAATGTATTTGCGTCTTCATAGCTGGCACAGGAGGGAAGTTACATGTACTTTAAACTCGTACATGGAGACGGTGGGGTACACGATAGGGAACATAACTTGACCAAAAATTTATATTTCCTCATTTCCTCCTTGTTCCCTACGGACCCTTCATGATATCTCGATCATCATGAATCGATCAGTCTGTTCTTGTAACATCATTTGCTCGTCTCTCTTCCGTTGTCGGTTTGAGAGGAAACTGGAATGTTCAATGCACGATGTGGCGCACAGTCCACATATCGCCGGCCCACACTGTAGGCACAGGCAGCAACTGAATACTATGACAAGGCCAATGCCTAGGAAGGATAGGATCTTCCATCCCCAAGCGGTCAACGTTGTCCAGAACCAACCGGACCAAGTCCAGGTGCCTGGATTCTGATGTATTAAACTTGCAATCTTATGAAGACGTGTAATAGCCTTGTATACAGATGGCGCGTTTTCTGGAATGAAAACACAGCAACTTGACCCGATGACCTTACAAGCTCCACCTCTATCTGCCAAGATGACGTCAATAACAAGACGATTTTGAAGGACAACAATCCGCATAGCAGACTGCTCCTCTGTTAAGTTACCTAGGGCGGAGGCAGTTTCATGTACTACTGCTTCAAGTGTTCTAGTTAATCTACGTATTAATTTACTGTTTTGGACGGGGCCTGTGAAGAAAAAGAATCCTTTATTAAAATCTGTGTATTGCTCCCATGCCGTTTCAGTATAGTCGACAATCGGGAGATTTCTTCGGAATCTATCTTTTACTAGATTTGTATTTCTATGATAATCAGGGGGAGCTAGAAAAACAGGGGGCAGAAGGAAAGCAATGTAACAGGTACCATCCCAATCTGGAGGTAAACGTATGTATGCGGTATGGCCGCAAACAAAGTAGGAATGACGCGTAGCTCGGAATGAGGACCTACCCTCATCAGTGAATTCGACCACAGTAGTACATTTACTATGACCTAAGTGTACTGAACCTTTCTTTCTAACACAAAGATGACCAGTGACTGGTAATACCGACATAGCGGGGAGAATGGGTGCAGCTTCGGACTCAATAGTAAGGATCATGAGGTTAACTGTGTAATTACCTAATCCATATACTTCGTTTTCTAGATCAGTTCCTATTCTAACGGATGGTCCACTTTTATCAGGGTAACAGACGTCGAACAGAACTGAATTCAGGTTTCCCCAAACCCAGTCCCCCTCGCGGGTAACAGCAATATCAGAATCTAAAGAATTAATCAATCTACTCCATGCACCACAGGAGCCATTGTGAGTGAACGGATACGGAAAGAGGGGCAGAACTCCCTTGTATTTCTGATGGGGAGGGAGTCGGCCACATATCCAACAGTTTGTAGCGTTGCTCGTCTGATGGGAGTGATGTAACATGCTAATGAATGTGTTGTTGCGCAGCGCAAGTCTGTAAGACAATTCATGAGGGGGTAATGTACTAAAAGAATGTTCAGCAGAAACATTGTAAGCAGATTGTTCACGCTTGAAGATAGGGTAATATATAGGAAGCAATATACTCGCCACAATAATCAGAAGACTTAGAAAAAACATGATTAATAAAGTCACTATACAGTGGCTGCGGAGTGATTTGCAATATGCACGTTTCTTGAATTCTCTCTCTCTCTCTCTATCTCGATCTAGGGGATACATGTCAGAAACTATTTAACCGATTCACCTAGGGGAGGACTTAAACAATTAAACTGTCTGACTTGCTAGATCGAAGCTTCAGTTTGTACTCCTCTTGGGGAGTTTTCTCTCGTTCGGGAACCTTAAAGTCACTAGGTTTAATACAGTCTTTGGTGGGGGTGGACGAGTCAGGGTCTGGTTTCAGTTCGTTGCACTTTTTAATATGACTCGTATGTATCCACCCCTTTCTGCCTTCCACTTTTATTGCTGTCCTCGTAGTGAGAAGGACGGTCTTCGGCTCTTTCCAGCGGGGCTCCAGCGGACTTTTCCTGTCAAAGTTCCTTATTAAAACGGTGTCGCCTGGTCGGACATCGTGCGGTTTTACATCAGTGTTGTCAGGGAAGGCTGCGGCAACCTGTGAACGACATGATTGGAGTGCAGACATCAAGGAGGCAAGGTAATCTGTCAGCATATTACAATCGACATCAGTAATTTTCCTAGGCATGGGCGTCCTCCACATTTTCGGTGGTCTGCCAAAAACCACTTCGTACGGGGATAGTCCTGATCTCGAATGGGCAACCATTCTCATATAGAACAATGCAACTGGCAGGGCGACTATCCAGTCGACCCCTTTCTCTTTACAAACTTTAGCAAGGCGGGTCTTTAATGTCTGGTTATGCCTTTCTACAAGGCCTGCAGCTTCGGGATGTCGGACACAATGGAATCTCCACTGATATCCTAGCAGAAGGGAGACATGCTTCATGAGTTCGGATGAGAACGGCTGTCCGTTATCTGAGTACACGACACGAGGCAAGCCGTATCGTGGGAAGAATTCTCGAACCAGCTGCCTGGCAGTGGTCGGGGCAGTGTAATCTGAGACTGGGTATGCTTCGGTCCAACGAGAAAGTGCACAAACAACTACGAGGACATATTTGAATCCCCGACAACGGTCCATCTGGATATAATCCATCTGGAGGACTTCAAAAGGGTGATCGGGAGGATGAAATCCACCTTGCTCTACAGGAACGCTTTTACCTGGATTGAACTGACAACAGATCATGCACGTACGCACTTTCTGTTTTGCTGCTGCTCGTAAGTGTTTGTTGTACCAGAGATTCTGTAAACTGTCTAACATAGCTTTCTCTCCTAGATGTGCAGGACTATGTGCTGTATTTATCATGATTTGGACCATAGAGTCGGGGAGGAACCATGTAGATTTTCCCTTTGTGACCCACCCTTGATCTGTCTGGATCCCTCCTAGTTCAGTCCATTTCTTTATTTCATCTGGAGTGGCATGTGTCTGAATATCGATTACATCTAGGGTGGGATCCCTGACTGACATACACTGAGTTGGTACTATTGTCTTTGTCACATCAGTAGTCTGGGTGTGAGTCAATGCTGTATGTTTTGCTGTCTGGTCTGCCAGGTCATTACCCTGGGAAACAGAATCCGTAACTTTAGTATGTGCTTTACACTTCATGACTGATATGCCCGAGGGCAAATGTATTGCTTCTAACATTGCTTGAATGAGGGGACCGTGTTGGATCTTGGCACCATGAGAGGTCAAGAAACCTCTTTCTTGCCATAACATTCCGAAGTCGTGTACGACTCCGAACGCATAACGGGAATCAGTGTATATGTTAACATTTCTGTTCTTGGCTAGTATACAAGCTCGGGTCAGAGCGATGAGCTCTGCCGCTTGAGCAGACAGTGTGTCAATACGATGTGTTTCTTTAACTTCAGTTTCAGTGGTCACTGCATACGCGGCCACTAATTCTCCTGTACTTGTTCTCATGCATGAACCGTCCACATAAAGTGTCAGGTCTGGATTTGCCAGTGGAACATCTGTTAGGTCTCGTCGAGGTTTTGTTACTGTATTAATGATCTCTATGCAATCATGTGGAGTTGGATCTGTCATAATTGTAGGTAACAATGTTGCGGGGTTCAGAATGCTACAGCGTCTGATTTCTATGTGTGGCTGGAAGAGTGTCAATTCATAACCTGTCAGTCGTGCTATAGTCAAGTGTTGAGTCTGGGTTCTGTTTAAAAGAACCTCTACAGAATGTGGAACTTGAACTGTTAATGGATGTCCTAAAACAATTGAGTCGCTCTGTCTGATTGCTAGTGCTGTTGCTGCTACTGACTTCAAGCACGCACGGAGTGCCTGAGCTACTGAATCCAATGTACTTGAAAAATAAGCGCAAGGCTTATGTGAACCTGCTTGATCTTGAGTGAGGACAGACAATGCTGTACCCTCACGTTCTGTAACGAAAAGTGTAAAAGGTTTGCTGTAACATGGTGTCGCTAGAACTGGTGCTTGGCATAAAGCTTTCTTTAATTCTTCAAAAGCCTGTGTATGTTCCTGAGTCCAAGGGAGGGCAGTCGAAGTCGCTTGCTCCTGCCTGTGTTGTTAACTGGATGAGTGGTTTAGCTAGAAATGCATACTGGGGAATCCATTGTCTGCAGTACGAGGTGAGGCCTATAAAGGCCCGCACTTCCTTTTGTGTCTGGGGTTGTGGCATATTTACAATTAACTGGATGCGATCGGGAGTGAGCTGTCTCCCCACTTTGGACAGCAAGTGACCCAAGTACACAACTTGCTGAACACAGAATTGTAGCTTCGAAGGAGACACCTTGTGTCCTTTGTCGGCCAGAAAATGTAAAACTGTCAGTGATGCTTGTTCACATTCGGGCTCACTTCGTGCGGTGATCAGCAGATCATCGACGTATTGCAGTAAAGCGGTGTTAACTGGCATAATGATACAATCAAGTTGTCTTTTCAGTGCTTGGCTATAGATGCTGGGGCTTTCTGTGAATCCTTGAGGTGCGCGTGAAAATTTGAAACTTCGTCCATTTAAACTGAATCCGAAGAGATATTGGCTCTCGGGATCAATAGGTACACTGAAGAAGGCGTTCTTGAGGTCAATTACAGTAAAGAACGTTGCTTCTGAATCAATAGCCGTCAATAAGGATGAGATGTCGGGAACCACAGGGTACTGTGGAATAATGCATTTATTCAATTCTCTTAAATCAATCACCAGCCGATATACTGGCGGTGCATTGGGATCAGTACGTTTAAGGATCGGAATGATGGGTGAATTACAGATATTGGAGTCGGTTTCTACGACCACTCCTTGGGCAATGAGCTCTTCAATGATTTCCAGTAAAGCCACTACAGCATCGGGTGGTAACTTGTATTGTCTGATTCTGGGTAAAACCACACCTGGTTTGAGTGTAACACGGTATGGTGTAATGTGCATACAACCTACATCAGTTGGGCCTTTTGCCCACAAGTGATCTGGTACATTTTTCAATCTGACATCAAACTCTCTTAACACATAATGACCCTTAAAGTCTCTTAAGAAAAGTCTAACTCCTTCCGGGGAACAGCAGATCACGGCTCCTAGAGCCTTCAACGTTTTTATTCCTAACAGATTTTCTGGACATGATTTCGTCAGTAACAGGTCTGTAACACGTGATAATGGACCCACAGCCAGGGGAACTGGTTTCGATACCTCATTTACAATAGGCTGTCCTGAAAAACCAAGGGAAACATTCTGTGAGCCTGAGAGGGGTGCCCCTGGAACTTCATCATGACTGATTGTGGTGCGACTTGCCCCTGTATCAATTAAAAACTTTCTGTCTTTTCCCAATACTTGACTATGTACATAAGGACCCTCTTGATCTACAGGAATTTCAATAAGAGGCAAGCCACCCTCCCTCTCTAGGCTGTTTCATGTGTATCGTTGATAATCGGGATAATCAGATTGGGCATACTGGTACATCTGTTGCGATACTTGCTGAGTCGCGGCAATGGGCTGTGGCTGTGACTGTCTCTGAGGTACCGCTACTGTCTGTGCTGTATGTGATGGAGCATGCATAGGCTGTGTATTCTGCATGGGCTGTACATTCTGTGAAGACTGATGCTGATTATGATCTGGTCTAGGCGGATGCGGTCTTTCTTTAGTTTTACCTGTCGCTATATTATGTTTCAGAACTGGGCATTCGTGTACGTAGTGACCTGGCTGCTTGCAATAGTTGCATGTCCCTTTAACGGGAGCTGTGGAATGGCCTGTCTGGGTCGTACCCTTTCTCTGGCCGTCGGCTGGAACTGATTGGGCCACTAACATTTTCATTTTCGTGTCTTTCATGCGTTTCTGTTCCTGATCCTGTTCTTCTCTAATTCTGTTCTGATGATATTGTAACATCTGTAACATCTGGGATGGCGTATTTGCCTGCCAAGTACTTTCAACTTTATACACGCGGTTCTTAACTAATGGCAGGGAATTCTCGACTAATTTTGATACAAAAAGATGCGGGTATGACTCACTACTTGGTTTAAGGCCACTATTAATAATGAAACATTTCTCGAATCTTGAATAGAAGTCACTAGTATCTTCATCGTGTTTCTGCTTACAGGACGAGATTGCGTCCCAATCTTCCTTTCTAGTTGTTAGTAATCTTGGGAGAACCTGTACTATTAAACCTGGTAATGCTTTAGTTTTCTCCCCAAGGCCTAGCCCTGGGGTACGTTTTCCCTCCTCTTCTTCTATTTCTGCCCATACAATCTTTTTGTCTCCCACTTCCCATTCTTTTTCCTTGAGTTTCTCGTAGATGCCCGTGGGCAGCAGTACCTTCAACATTTTCATGATATCTTCATATGTGTAATCCCCCATCAGTAACATGTCTTTAAGTTCTCTATGAAAACCTGCAGGGTCTTTATCATGACAGGGTACTAGTTTCTTCATTTCCAATAGTTCTAACTTGGTCAGTGGCGTGTGTACGTACACACGTTTCAGATTATGATCGGCACCCATGACTGGATGTACTTCTCGTAAGGGGTTCTGACTTTCAATGCCATGCAGGCGCTCCATATGATACATTTTTCTTTCTGGGGGCGGCGCAGGAACATATTGTGAACCCAGGAAAGTGTTATGTCTGTGTCGTTGTTCTAGAATTATTTGAATTAATTTGGTACTTAAGGCTCTCCATCTATCCATGAGTAGTGCTTCTAATGTATCGTGTAAGGGACCTGGGTCAGCGTGTTGATATCTGAATAGCGTGAGGAGGTGTTGAATCATGTATACACCTGCTAACTTCTGCTCGTCTGGGGAAAGGTTCAGAAATGTCTGTGCTACGGTGTCATCATTGTATATATTCGGGTTGTCAGCCCATAATACGGCTGACCGGGCTAGTTCTTGTTCATCCATAGAATTGAGTACATGGTACCCCATTCGTTCTCGAAGCCTTTTATCAGTCTCCTGGAACTGATGTTCAGGAGAATTCGGTTTTGTTATGCCAGAGAGGAAAACTCTCTTGCTTTCTGGACGAATGCCTTTCCTAAGGTAAGCTCCTTTACCTACATATGCTATCGTATCTGTAGTCTTTTCTGGTTCTTCAGGTTCTTCCTCCTCCTCGGAGGAAGCATTCTCTTTTTCTTTTTCTTTTTTGTGTATCTCTATTACTTCTTTTCTTATTTTCTTGTACATACTGGCTATGCAACCCCCTTTATCATGTTTTCCTTCAGATATATTTTGACCCCACTTGTTGAGTCCATCTAATTCATCCTGGTCTGTCTCAGGCCTGTCTCGTTCTCTTATTAAGCAATTTATGAAAAAACGTAGTAGATACGCTTGAGTGTCGACTTTCTGATGTGCCATGGCTTCCTTAATACTGTCAGGGTCTTCCCCAGTCCGGACAAAATTATATATTCTATCTAGGTACTCTTTCATTCCTGGGAAGTACAGTAGGTAATCTGTAGCTTGTCGTAAGCGTAGTGATGCTATAAACATCCTATCATCTTTACCGGGTACTGGGTCGTATCTGCAAACTTGAAGCGGTTCTTTGAGTGGGTCGAGGCGAGGTGAGTGGAGCATAAAGGGCTTCTGCAAGTGTAATCTACGTGTTGGCGGCGGGGTCTGGGGACCCCCGGACGCACCTCCTGAGGCTGAAGCTTGAGCGTTATCTCTTTGTGGAGTCTGTATCGGCACTTGAATTTGTCTTTTAGTAGGATCAGGTAGAAGCGGTTTCGGTATATTAATTTTAGGTGCGGGAAGTGGTGGAGGTGGTGGAACAGAGGGAACCTGTCGGACGGGAGAACCTTGGTGTGGTACTGGCGGGATACGATCTCGGGGCGGATTACCACCCCCGTCACCGTCGGTAGGCGGGACGCGGACAGGCAGATTGGTGTAAGCGGGAGCTACATCCTCTAGATAGGAATTCAGGAATATGTCTTTAGTGGTCCTGTGAGTTACTTTAGTTGGAATTAATGGTGGCGGCAGATTTTTCGGTATTTCTGAAGTGGCCTCTGGCGAACCCTCGGCCACGAGATACATGCCATTTACGAGATTGTTTCGTGTGCGGTCTATTTGCTCTGATTTTACTCGGATCCCCTCAGTAACTAATTTGTTTTCTTGAGCTTTATCTGATTCTTTAAGTCTGTCTTCTCTACGGAGTGCTTTTTCAGCACGCTTATGTGATTCCTTACGCCAAAATTCTATGGCGTCTTTCTGAGATTGTCTGGCTTTCTTTTTCCATAATGCTTCTTCTACCTTCATGATGCACTCGGCATCCCATGTTCCGGTAACGGGCCATCTGTGTCTTTCGTCTAGATGCTTAGTATAATCTGCCCATAATTCTAGATACAGTATGGCGTCTATACCATGTTTATGGTACATGAAATTTCCAGGAGTGTCCCTAGGGGGATAGGAATTTCTTCCTCTAGCATCCCTTTCCTAGTTCCTATCTGCTTTAACTTGTTGAAAAACGGCATCTTGTTTACTTAATACTGAATGCTCAATCCTTGCTACTTAATACTGAATACAGCTAGTTACACAAGAACACAATAATGTACATAAAACAGTCACTCATACAACGACATTAATCACATGGAAAAAGACATTTAAAAAACATTTATTACTACCCCCTATACCGGATGTACTGCTAAACAGCACAGATACACTGCTGAGAACAGTGCAAGAACTTGAATCATCGGATATACTGCTAAACAGTACAGATACACTGTCTAAAACAGTGCAGACCGGACTTGTGTACCCAAACCCGTCTAGATACGTCCCAGCAATGGTACTCACCGGGAAGCACGGAAAACAGAAGGCCTCGGAAAACTCGACTGGACTGGACCGGACTCGACTCGACTCGACACGTGGATACTTCGGAAAACTGGTGGGCCTCTTGACACCTCGGACCTTGCTTCTTTCGGCTAGGCTCTGGTCGGGATCCTCCGCGCTCCTCACCGCCTCGTCTGGGTGCTAATTGCAGTCTTCGTCACCTCCGTGGGCCAGAGGGAGATACAGGAAATCCTGCCGGTACGCGTAGTTTCCGTCTAACTGATGGCAGGGGACAGAGTTTGCAACGCACCAACCGGCGCGTGAGGTGGGGGAGGGGTCCCTATTCGGGCGCCAAAATAATGTGGTAAATATTTGATTTACCGTCTTAATTTCTATGCAGGTAAGTACTTAATCAATAATAACTCAATCGGAAAGAAAGACGCAGAGTCCGTGGTGTTAGAGTTCTTAGGGGTTTTATTCCTTAAAAAGGAATGGTCATGACCGGATATCTGGTTCCTGCCACCACTGAGGGTGCAGGAAGGGATAGAGCAATATTTTATTGACAATACATAGCTTATATACTTGAGTTACATTATAGAAACTAATATAGTAGGCGTAACAGCTGAGAGAAACAAGATAAAACACACACGTGGTCGTGATACGTAATTAGAAGGCGTGAACTAGGCGTGAACATAGAGGTGTGTGCTAGAAACGTCACAGGTAGGTGTCATAAGTGTCATAAGTGGGTGGCAACAAAAGCAGAATCTTGCAATGTCAGCAGAAATCTGAGGCCTGGATGCGTGCGCAGCTGCATGACGTGTGACTGACGTGAAGCTGAAGGGGTGCAGGGGACTTGACATTTTAACTAACGGAAAGAGACAGAAGTCTGGAATGTCAGATCAACTTGTGCTTCTATCATATCTGATATCTGATGTTTAGGAACTGAGCTATCTGGACGGAAAGGTCTCTGGGGCAGAAGCTATTCTATACTGACTGTGAGTGCGTGTATAAGCGCCTAAGTGTCTGCATGAGAAGCGTGGGGCATGGGCCTTCCATGGGAGCATGGTAACAGAGGCTATCAATTACTTGCACAGAGACAGTAAGGCCAGGCCCTTCGCTCTGCAGCTGGGGGGATGTTTACTTAAACTAGTAGGCAGGAATGCATCTTCGGAGAGGGAAACAGATAACTCGAAGGTTGAATTCATTCTTGGCAGGCAGCAGGCTGAGCTAAGCGCGGTGGGCCGCGCTGGAAGTAAGGCAGAGTTCACAGGTACAGGGGCAGCCTGGGCTGAGGCTTTCAGAGTCAGAAGGCAGGAAAAAGGCTCGATGGCAGAATTCAGGGCCTACTTTGCCAGAGCTGAAAAACATGTAAAGTACACCACAAAAAGACGTTGGCATGGCATACTTAGGAACGGACTATTCAACCCATTCAGGGTGGGTCTGAAAGAGGACATGTTAACGTTGGACGCAAATGTATTTGCGTCTTCATAGCTGGCACAGGAGGGAAGTTACATGTACTTTAAACTCGTACATGGAGACGGTGGGGTACACGATAGGGAACATAACTTGACCAAAAATTTATATTTCCTCACTAGGATGATTGCCGCAGACCTTGATCGTCATACTTCAGTGGTAGAACAAAAACCCTTTGATATCAAAGACAGTTTGGCTGCTTTGCAGGACTTAAATGAAACAAGAAGAAGTCTAAGCAACACACTACAGAAGCCAATGACCACTGAAAAGTAACCACCTGTCCCAGCAACACCTGTCTGGATGCCAAAGATTGGGGATCTGGTCAGAGAAAAAATAGCGGATAAGAAAGAATTTGAGCCTTTTTACAGAAAACCAGTACCTGTGCTTGCAATCCAGGATAAAGAACAGTGTTACTGCTGCTTGCTGGAAGAAAGGAGAACAGGTTTGTATCAATTTACCTGGCTAAACCACACCATATGGCCGATAATAAGTAGTAGACCAGGTGGACTCCAAAGATGTAGCATAAAACCAAATCTCACTACTATCCAGGAGGTTCAAACTGAAAGACTCATCACCTTTGAATAATCTGCAGTAAGAAAAGAAGGACTATGCAACAAAGCCATGAGATGTGTGCCTCTTGAAACCCAAATAACAGTTCGTCAAGAAACTCCCATCTACAAAGGTGTAGCATCTGACTATACTAATATGTCAATGGACCAAGCAGCTCCAGCGATTTCAAATAATCTGGATGTAATACCAACAATTGACAGAACTGCCTCTGGCTATTTCATCAATTTTGATACGTTTTCTGATGATCCCAGTGAGCCCGAAACAACGCCAGCAAATAAAACTTTCAAGGAAAAAGTAACAGAACTTTTTCACCAGCTTGCAAATACATGTCTGGTTTCACCATGGGTTGAATTTTGGATTGTGTTAGGTGTACTTTTTCTCCTACTTTGGCTCATTCTTGTATTAAGTTTGGGAAAGCAGATAGATGGAAAATGTAGTAAAATGGACACAGCTCCTGAAGCCACACAAATCATCTCATTGTGAACAAAGAGACCTGTCATCAGTGAACATCACAGCCCGTTCCTCTTCCTGGTGGTATAGCATGGGACAGCACTGATTATGACATTTATGGTCCTGTGTGACCTTTGAAGATTCCACACCAACTTAAGGTTTTCTTGAGTGACTTTGTTTCACCCAGCACATTTTCTGATGATTGGGACTTTGAGACTGTTAATAACATGATGGCAGCCTTAGAAATGTCAGCAATATTTAAAAACATGAATACTTAGAAGGTTCAAAAGATTATGAACAAATGTATTGTTTTAATCATTATGGTCATCATTATTTGCACATAACTGCAAACCCTAGAAATGTTTTTACTTATAATCAATGGAAACATTGTCCAACGCCACCAAGGGTAGCTCAAAAACATTTTATGAACAAATTCCATACTTCTCAGGTTTTAATGTCACAAATCCAGAAATATGTTACTTTAAAAAATGCTAATAGGACAGGAATGACAAGTATGTTGACTAATACTAAGCACATTTATTCTGCAGCCTTTCATGCTCAATTGTCCAAATAAGTTTTAACTTTTTGGAAAGAATACAATGAGACAAAAAAATTCTTTGGCACACAAGACTGGCAGGTGCAAGGTTTAGAAGCCTTATTCAGAGCCTGCATCACCCCAGAACAAATAATGTTCTTAAATGAAACTGTTCAACAGACATCTTGTCTTGTCCTGGATAAGATAAAAGACTTACACAAACCGTCCATACCTAATCCCACACCTGATAGTAATGGAACTACAGATGAGGTGGTTGACGTAAAATATATTTTAAAACAAAGCAGAACTAATCCTGATTGGATTGGAAACAATGGTTAATCTGGCCAACAGACATGAATAACTGTCAAGATAGATTCCTGAATAAGACACAGGGGTTTATTGTAACTAGGCCAGATCCAAGATATGTCCAGAGGCAACATCCAGGGATAATAACAACATACAGTGTAGGAAAACTGTGCCTTGAGTGGCTAAAACATTTGCACTCCCAGATATAAAACAACACTTAACTTTACTTAAAGATGGCGTTGATTTAAGAGACTCCATACTAGGACCTCGTAAACCACGTCATAAATGTTTCATATATGCCGGTATTTATGCTGCTTATAATGAAGCATGGAAAGTCACGCAAATGGAAACTGCAGAACGAATACGAGAAATTGATCGTATTCATTTACAGAAAGCTCTCTCTGTAGTTGACAATGGGTTAACGACTCTGTCATCCAGAATTTATTCTTTGAACAGCAATGTATCCTCTGCCATAGACATAATGGATCAGGACTTGCTCATGTTACAACATGGACAGTATCAATTAGATTCAATAATGCTGCTAGGCTGGACGTTACAAAACCTTCTTTCCGGCTATGTGCCTTGGCACCTCATCAACACCACATCATTATTTGCTGGGTTTAACCTTACAGATAATCAAATCTCGTTGGCACAGAGGGTAGCAGACTATACGGTGCTGAGCATAGAAAAACTGGAAAGATTACCATTAACCGTTTCTGAGAAACCAGCCGTAGATTGGATAATACATGGCACCATCTCGTTGCCAGTGAAGATTTTCCAGTTTCAGTATTGCTTGAAACACATACCAGCAGGCATGTATGAAACATTGGGTAAAGAATACATACAGTCGATCTGGGATTTACCATACACACACAAATGTTGGAGTGGGGAAAAGGAGGTATTTCTTAGTGGTAAACATTACAAAAGCACATTGAGCGGTACACTTTTATGTCAGGGTATTATTTTACATGGAACTTGCGATAGTTCTCCGACCAACTTACCCTGCCACCTGCAAGGTTCTCCGGCAGCAGTGATAGATCCAATTTTTAGGCAGCTTTCCAATGGGAGCTACATAATGTTGAATGATCACAGCTGTTGTGAATGATGCCAGGAATAGCCTATCTAGTCTCGTTAGTGTGACAGCCAGGGTCACTAGTTGTATGCAAGTATTGTTTCCTAAAACTAAGACAGACGGGGAGTCGCCACTATGGCCTTCACTGAACAGATCTTTTATTCAAATTGATACTTTAAGCAGAATGAAAGCCATTCTTTTACAAAAACTGTGCCACTGACCTTGTCCAAAGAGACGTATGATCTACAAGTTGCAAGGTCCTCTGCAGAGATACATGCCCTATTATCAACAAACTGCCCCTTACATTTTGCAGAAATGTTAGGTCGTATCTTTAACAAGTCTGATACCAGTGGTATTGTACATGTATTCAGTAAGATTTTTTCGGGACTGTTAGCACCCTTTGAAGCAGTCCTAGGCATTTTTCCAAACTTTGTGTACTCTGTGTTCCGCGGCCTGCCTCTCATCTTGGGACTCTTACTAGGGATACTATTTTTGATCCTTCTGCTCCGATATGGCAAGTCCAGTCACCAGCGATACCCAGATTACCATGGAGAGCACTCTTCTGACAATGCAGTATCGTGAGCGCATAACACAGATCCTTGGCTTGGCTCGTTTGAGAGATCTGAATACCTTGTGGTTCCTTTCGTTCAGACCAATCTGGCGAGATTGCCTCTTACCTGTTCTACGATGCCTGCTTTGTGTAGAGGAATGCGTGTTGGATATTTGTCTGACACTTCCATCAGCACTGCCAACGGATGTTGACGCTTTGCTTGGTTCGGTAACGGCTCATGCATTGTGCTGTCCCAAACAGCTATCGATCCTGATGACGGCATTCATTGAGGTCTAACCAGCAATTCCAGCTGATGGTGAGATACGTGGACCAACAGGCACACAGGTACCATCTACTGCCAACATTGCTAATGAGGTTGTCGCTGACTGCGATGCTTCTCATCTGTGTACGATTGATCTACTTAATGAAGTGGTTCAACTTTCAGCTACTGTGGTAGACGATTTCTTTGCCAGCCTAGAAGATTTAATGTTGTCTCCTGACACCGAGAATAACTTTTCAAAATAGCACACAGCGTTATATTAACTTTGAATTCGACCTTCGTTTTTCAAAACAAAAAAACTTCTAACTTTGGAACTATAGTTTTCTATGATTTGATTTGACTTTTTCCAAAAATGAACTTTGGCACAAAGTAATCTGCTTAAAGTAGAACTATTCCTAGAGAACAATAATTCTTTGAATACTTCCTAGAAACAATATTGACCTTATCCAGAAACCAAAACATTTTATATATTCTGCTATGGGATGGCCTCAACCTTTTTATTCTGCATTTAAGAGCCATCTCATCAATGTAATTTTCATGATTCATTCAGTTAGCATTTAAATGCATACAGTATAAATGCTCATTTTCGTGTACAACCATTTCAAAAGCATTTTATGTATTTTTGGGTGAGGTTGTGAACACATGCTTTAGGTATGTTTTAGTGCTTAAATTTAGTAATGTCGAACAAAATAAAGTGGAGTGGGTGTTGTATAGCATTTTAGGACCCTAGTGTAATTTTCCAGATTCATGCCCTTATATATGTATAAATCACCTTGTCCTTATATAGGCATAGAAATCATAACCATATTTAGGCATAGCCCATGCAGTCCAAATACAGGCATGGATACTTCCACTAGTTCCGAAAAGCCACAACGATTTCTTGGAAAACTTGGCTTCAGCAGTTAGGGACTTCCCCTTGCTTGAATATTGATTTGTCCAAGAACTCATGGAGTTTTTAAAGAACTGCAACTTTTCAATGACGTTTATATGTCCACCTTTACGTCAAACTCGGCACCCTAAATATTCCCACACTTGTCCTAGCAAACACACCGTGGTTTGGAGCAGTTCGACTATCTACTTGCCCGAGGCAGCTCGCTACAGCAGGTGCCACAGGAAGCCGACCATCCAGCTGACGCACTGAGAGAGACGCTGTCTTTTCCCTTGCTGAGAAATCCAGCTCCAGTGTTTCCAAGCTCCACTTGCGGGGTGTGGGGAAATCGAGTCCGGAGACAGAAATACCAGCTGATTTGACCCTAAGAGTAATCTTGGATAGATTCTTAGCAAAAGAATACTAAAATTATGCTACACCTCACTTGCTTCTTCCCTCGTACTAGAATTAGGTTAGGTACATTGGGGTAGATGTATTTTAAAAGCACCAGTTGAGTACTTTTAGTCTTTATTTATTTATGTATGTATTTTATGTCTTAGAAACCATACCATGCTTTTACAGTATTCGTTTATAATAGTCTTCTTGCTGTACGCATTATACTTTACAGCCAGTATTACGATTGTAGCAGTTAATTTCTTCTTCTGCATGATAAAGAAGACTGTTCAATAAATACTTTTATTGACAACGCCTGTCTCTGGAATGGAATGGAATGGAATATACATTTGTATAGCGCAGCTATCACTCCAAGGAGCATCTTGGCGCTTGGTGCCAACCACGGTGGAACATGTTGGCTAACTGATGTCGTTCGAAGGGTCCTGTACACTGTAGGGCTTTACAGGCCGTGTCTGTAAGGGAGAAAACCCAGGTCTTCAGGGCTTTCCTGAAGAGCTTTTCTGTTGAGATTTGCCTAAGCTGTGGTGGTAGTTTGTTCCACGCCCTGGAACCAATGACAGCCAGGGATTTCCCACCCTTATTGGTGAGCCTGAATTTAGGGGTCACTAGTAGGTTTTGATTCGAGGACCTTAGGCTATGTGCAGGCAGATAGCTTCTGAAGCCATTCGACAGATACCTGGGCCCCTGTAAGTGAAAGGCTCTAAAAGTGATAACCAGGATTTTGAATAAAATACGCTTATGTATTGGTAACCTATGGAGGGGATTGAGTGCAGCCAAAGCAGATGCCTTCCTAGGCCAGCCAAGGACCAGGCGGGCGGTTGCGAGTGGGACCATCTGCAGTCTGTGGAGCACGGATTTATTTGCTCCTGCATACAGGCTATTGCAGTAGTCCAGTCTAGATGTTATGAGTGCAACCGCTACTGTTTTTCTTGCTGGGAGGGGGAGGAGGTCAAAAAACTTTCTGAGGGTTCTGATGATGTGGAAAAAGGTGCCGGCCACGACCACTGCTTGTTGCTTAAATGACAGAGCGTCATCGAACTTAATGCCTAAGTTACGGGCAGAGGAGATGGTGTTTGGGGGAGCTTCAGCATCTTCAGGCCACCACTGTTTGGGCGAGAACAGATTTTGAGGACCGAAAGGCAAGATTTCGGTTTTCCCCGAATTACATTTGAGGTGGTTGCACTTCATCCACTCGAAAGTAGCAGTGAGCCAGTTTTTGAGGTTTTCTTCAGCTCCACGCAGCTCTCTGTCCAGCACCAGGATGAGCTGTGTATCATCAGCGTATGATATTGTGCTGATGTGATAGGAGGAAATAAGCTCAATCAGGGGGACCATGTATAGATTGAAAAGTTCAGGGCTCAGACTGGAGCCCTGAGGGACCCCTGCGCTGATATTTTTTTCCTCAGAGCTGAATTCCCCCAGTACAGTGACTTGACGTCTTTGGCTAAGAACATTTTTGAACCATGTCAGCACTACCTCTCTTATCCCTGAGTTAAATAGACGGTCAATCAGGATGGTGTGCGAGACCGTGTCGAATGTCGCTGTCTCTCTATTTCTCTGCACCTCTGTTGAAACAAAGCATGCATGATTGACTGAGTAAAATATCTATCTATTGTTTCCACGACTCTGAAGTTGTGATGTTTCTGCAGTTGTCAGAAACGAATCCCTTCTTGTGAATACGAGAACGTTTCTAGTGACCTCTGAGCTAGCTGGCACTCGCAATTAAGTTTAATATATTCAATTTAATAAGTGGTGGGACAATGCTACTGCACTGTGTGAATACTTCATACAGATAAGGTGAATACTGTGTTCTACAACAAACAAGTAAGCTAAAATCTTACTTGGATACTTGGAAATATCCAATTGTATTGGCCCACCGTAGTATGGACAATTCAATATAGAAAACAAATACATTTCGATAGAGGAAGTCATTTTGAAAACACTATACGCCTTGTGACATCAATTGCGCCCTGAAGAAGTTCCGGATGACAGAACGAAACGCGTTGGCTGGTTTCTATAAATGGAGTATTAAAAGAACTTTGAATTTTGTCAATCACGATTCAGCGTCTTTATAACAGGACAGTTCAACGACCTCTTCATCTCCAATGATCTGTGGAGATCTACTTTTGCAGCGGTGCTTTCTCATCTATGACAACAATATAGACTTTCTTTCCAAATTTTGGATATGCTTTCAGGACAGGGAGCATTTGAGAATTGCACGCTAGTTCATTGAAAATCAAAATATGTTGGTGACAATTGGGTTGGTGCTTTGAGAAAATTAAGAGTGGTCCACTGTCCGAACTGTGTTGTATCAAAAATATATTCAATAGAGACCTAGTTGCCCTAAGTCCTACGTCACATCTATAGGATATAATATTCCAATGCTCAAACCTATTTGGAATATAGGAACTGCACTGCACCATAAATCTCAAGCAGTAGCAATAATGGTAGGATAACTCTGGTGGATAATGCATTTTCCTGGAGAGATCAGTGTTTTGTTTAGTCACAGTTTTGCACAGAGGGTTGATGTCTCATGCAAAGCACATTGTGCAATAAGAAGATATCAGAATTTATTTTTTTATACAGCTAGGTAAGTGGGTTACTGCTTTTAACACATAGATCTTTTTGTTACTTACAGTTCCATAATTGCAATCTTCCTAATATAGCACAGCGAGCTATAAGGATGATATGTGATTCCTGCTCATTGTAACCTTCATTGTTTGATGTAACAGTTCCCTGTACATTAATTTACACACTTGTACAGTTTATTGTTAAAGTATAATGTGTGCATGATGTTAAGCTCTCTGACACCCTACACTGGGATGAGTAGCACTATAAAGGAATTAAAAAAAGATTTGTGATGTTTCAATTGTTGTTCGTGTACTGTAAATACTCAGACAGGCCATCACATCTGGCATTCTTACAGTGCATGCATATCTCTTATATATAGGATTGAACAAAGTCTAAAACCTGCCTCTAAATTGTAGTATCTCTTAAGTGCTTTATGGGCTTTTATTTCCCTCTGTTGCATTAGAAACTCAGTGTGAGACTTCAGCTAGATCCTCGACAGGATTTAACTGGAACAAAATGATGTCTGATGGCCCTTTAACAAGGTAGAGGGCCTTATCTTTATATACACCAATGACCAGAATCAACAGCTTTATGTACATAAAGCCTCGATAATAAAAAGCCCCATCACGCCTGCAAGTTGCTGTCAGAACAGAAAGGAGTTAACTGCAGGCGTTGCTGAATGTGACCGGAAGCATATTTCACTGGGCTCAAACTTCTTTCGAGGGGGACGGCGCCCAACCAGTGAAAATAGTAGGTGTATGCTGTCTACCCGTGTTTACCCCCAACAAGTGTCCTGTTTCACTCCCTCTTGAATAGGTTCATGTGATGCAAATAAAACATAAATATATGTATATGTGTATCCGTACGTTGGACTGAAGGGATAATTTGAAGAGTCACAGAAAGGTAATTTTATATACTTGAATTTGAGTGTAAAATGTAGGTTGCGTTCTCAAAATTGCATCACATCAAATATAATATGTTGATTTGACCATCAATATGAGACCTCCTAGGAAATACACAGTACTTTTTAATTAAGTCAAAAGCAGTGTTTTTATATTGTGATACTTCAATCAATCCCGCAAGTAAAATGCATTTTACAAGGTTGGATAAGCATTTTACAAATGTTGTCAACAATAAAATGACAACTTTCTTCTGTGACCTTCCAAAGTTTGCCATCAGCCCAATTCCTTTCAAAGCAAAGGTCAATTAGGACGAGAAATGTGATGACGGAAAAGAGGCATCTCAAAAGAACTAAAGGCTGACAGTAACACTGGGGTGATGGTAAAATGGGGAGGGATGTCTTGATGGAAGAATTGTGTTAGTGATGATTCGTGAGTGACTTTCATCCTTTTGCACTCATTTTGAAGTGACCCTCTTTTGGATGCTCCAAACTATTTTAATATTACATTTTTATTTAAAAAATTAGAAATTTTCTCAACTGAACCGCTAGAATATCTAAATCATTCACTTTTGAAAGATACAGAAGTGTTAGGCATTTGCGAAGAGACATGGGGCTTCAATTGTAGATTGAACGTGGTTCCCTCGCCCGGTGCGGTCCTAGTGGTCGCTTAATGTCTGATTTAGAGTCAGCACTGAGGGGAAGCTGTAGTTTTCTATCTAATGCACTATGGTCAGTTTTAGAGAGTCAAGGAATTCATTTAAACCTGTGTATGCAGAAAGGTCTCTCAAAACTATTTCAAGAACTTTTCTGTTCAGGACAGATTTGACATTCATCTTGCTCGTGGGCATAAAGGATGTTAGTATGAATGGTGTCAGAGTGACAAAAAGGATGGTAGACCGAACATCTGAATTTGCTTGTAAGATGTCTCATTACTGCCCTTATCTGAAAGGGAGCCTAAGTTTTGAAAATATTTTTTCAAATACATTGAAGCCAATGGCCTTGGCCTTGGTTACCGAGTTATTATATTTGGCAAACATCAAATGTGTTTCTTTTTTGGACTCGGGTATAATTTCTGTTTTGAACTGCATCAAGTAGCAAGGCCAAATTATATTTGTCAATGAACACATGACATTTGTCCGTGACCTATGTGTTTTTATGAAAGGACAGAACTAAGCCACCCATGTAGGAAACTGAACAAGTGAACTATAGGATTCTATTTTGTATGCAAGTGAGCATTAACCATTTTGACATAGCTGTACATTTTTGCATGTCTTTTGATAAGTGTATCCAAAAAATTACAATACAAATGTATATCTCCTGTGGATTTTTGTTGTTTCGATTCATTTAACATCATCACTATTGCACAGATTGAAACATATTGAACAGAACATTCTACAGAGCCAATTCTTGGAATGGTAGACATAGGAGGTACTTAAGATCATGCCGATGTGGGAGCTTTACCTCAATATTTAACTGCACTTCAATATTTTGATCACCCCAAAAGTTGCCTTTGAAGGCTCAGCTCCTGCACCCTTGAGCTAGTGTTAAGTCACCAACCTCTTTGACATCAGGTCTGACAAAATAGCAGAGTAATTTAATTATAAATGACTGGGTCTACTTAATAACTGAATTCTAGGCCTATGAAAAGTTAAAAGACTTCATTATAAAATCTCAAAATAGGTGACAAAGAAGAATTAGAATGCAATGCCAAGAAGGCTCAGATACAGAGTTTATAGTAGTAGTAGTAGTAGTAGTAATGTAGTAACTGAGCTTATAAAGCGCCTGGTTTCACTAGCCAGAGTGTCCCTGTGCTGTACCGCTGAGGAACCCATCCTTGCCTGTTCCTGTGAGGCGCCCACTCCTGGGTACCCCAAGTTGAAGCCAGGCATCCTTAGCGATTAGGGCCAGTGTGGAGATTAAGCAAGCTATTTCCCAGAGTTGCAGAGTGGGACCCATGATTAGAGTAGGCACTGTGGCGAGAATTATCGGGTCCGCGGACATTGAGCCCAAGAACCTGCCGCAACGGAAATTGAACCCTGATCTTGGGTCAGATCTCTGCATCAGGGTCTGCCGCTCTAACCAGTGAGCCACACTTCTCCAGAATAGTCAGAATCAAAATTATTCTATGTCCCAATAAGCAGCAAGAATCGGAAATGGAACAGACAGCATTCATAGAGAACAAGCATTGGCATAGCCAATAGGTCTCGCTTTTCGGACCTTATAAGTATTTAGTTATGCAACACAATATCCTTGGTGCAATAACATCAACTGTTGTACAATGGTGTAAATCCGTTTAGTAGTTCCTGAGAAATTCAAAAAATAGAGGTCCGAAAATCAGTTTCCCATAAGAAACTTTTGCCAAGGCTACAGCCCGAGCGGTACAAAAGGGGGTGGTGATGGACGGAGCATATGAAGCAATCAAACACTCACACACAGTCAACAGATCTGGGTTGAATCCATCACCGTTCTTTAGCCCACTCTGCCACCCCAGTTCAGACATGGCCATATGCAAATCCGTCTGACCCTGTGCCTCATGGGAACAGTCCAGCCCGAACTGCCAAGCCATGCCTTCCCTGGACCGGAAACAAGCTTCCTAGGACCGGTTTCTGGCATTACAGCCGTCTTTAGCCAGGCTTGCTTGAATCCAGTGGCAAAGATAGCAAGGGACTCACGTCTGAGCATACCCTGCCAACCTATGGTGAACAAAGCGGTACAAAAGGGAGTGGTGATGGACGAAGTATTTGAACCAATCAAACACTCACACCCAGTCAAGAGATCTGGGTTTAATCCATCACCGTTCTTTAGCCCACTCTGCCACCCTAGTTCAGACATGGCCATATGCAAATAAGTTTGACCCTGTGCCTCATGGGAACAGTCCAGCCCGAACTGCCAAGCCATGCCTTCCTTGGACCGGAAACAAGCTTCCTAGGACTGGTTTCTAGCATTACAGCCATTTTCAGCAATGCTTGCTTGAATCCAGTGGCAAAGTGAGCAAGGGACTCATGTCTGAGCATACCCAGCCAACTTATGGCGAACAAAGCAGTACAAAAGGGGGTGGTGATGGACGGAGCATCTGAACCCATCAAACACTCACACCCAGTCAACAGATCTGGGTTTAATCCGTCACCGTTCTTGAGCTCACTCTACCACCCCAGTTCAGACATGGCCATATGATATTCAGTCTGACCCTGTGCCTCATGGGAACAGTCCAGGCCGAACTGCCTAGCCATGCCTTTCCTGGACTGGAAACAAGCTTCCTAGGACCGGTTCTGGCATTACAGCCGTCTTCAGCCAGGCTTGCTTGAATCCAGTGACAAAGTGAGCAAGGGACTCACGTCTGAGCATACCCTGCCAACTTATGGCGAACAAAGCGGTACAAAAGGGGGTGGTGATGGACGGAGTATCAGCCCGAACTGCTAAATGGGATTACAAAACATTTGGCAAAAATGTAGAGATTGGTTCAGAAAGCGTCTTTTTCAGGTCTCGCTGATCTATCGCGGATGCGTTGATCTGCGAGAGTTTAGTAGGACTTTTAAAAATGCTCCCAAAGTCTGCAGATCGGACACAGTGCATATGTGACGGGGGCACGCACCATTTGTCCACCTACAGCTTTGGGAGCAATTTTGCGGCCGCTTTGATGTTCTCAGTGAGCCGCGTGGCCAACATCAAAGCGTCCGTGAAATGCTCACCATTTGACACCCCTTCCTGCTTGTTTGCTTTGCCTGCGCTGTAAACCCAACAGTGGAGCTCATCTCCCAGCCCGGTCCTGGATATTAATCATAGCCGCTGCGGAATTGTCTACTGAAAATCACAACTTTGTAAACTGCCTTTTAAATTCTTCATGTTTCCAGAATTAATTATGTACAGTTTAGTGTAATGAACGCTGAAACCGGCAAAGAAAAAGTTCTCCAGCGCAACAAATGCTACTATGAGACTCTTTCCATCCTAAATGTGCCATTTCCTTTCATTTTCTGCTCCAATCTTTGAATGTTATTTTTAACGCTGCATTAGTCTTTCTACTTGGTCTGTACAGCATACCATATTGTTTTTGTTTTAATCTTTAAAACGCTTCATATTCCATAGATGCTTACATAGGAAGAGCTATGCTTGAGGTCTCTAGATGCTTAGTTTTTATAATGTTTGTGGCATTTGTATAGCGCCCAATCTGCTATTGGTAAAGCATTGCAGCGCTTTCTAAATCTGCCTGTGTATCATTATCAAGTTCAGAACCATATATTTATATTTAACATTGATTGATCATTTATTTTTTGCACAGTACCAAATATCACAGTTCTGCCATTTCCTAGCACTGTAAATAACAGATGTTAGGATTACTTAACATATAGCAAGCCTATAGTTTATAGGGGAGCCAATTGTAGAAGATTTGGAGGTCCAGACAGGAGGTGGATGCAGTGGCCATATTGGAAGAGTGTATAGAGCGGCCAATTGTAGAAGATTTGGAGGAATACTCAGTGAAGGAAGGGAACTGAGTTATAGTATCATTACCACAGCCAAACCCAGTGACTTATATACAATACATTATTTACATCAAGGATTAAAAAAACTTTTCTCTAAGGAGAGCAAATATATACAGCGCTGAAGTTAAGGAAAAAGGCCATTTAGAGCTTTATAGAAGCGATGCCCAGTCCTCATTTCTGTTGATTCCACCTCTTATGCTGTCCATTTGAATAATCATTTTGAGTTCTTCCTGGTTAAGTAGGAGGGCCATATATCAATGCTTTTATTACAGTCCATTTAATGTCATCCTCAGTGTGGCCTTACTGCATAAAATGTTCAACCAGGGGGACATTTGGGGTTTTACAGCGAACCCTGCTGCGATGTTGTCCAATTCTGGTTTTGACCTTCTGTTTGGTATGGCCAATGTACACTTTACGACAAGGGCATTGTATGAGATAAATAACATCACTAGTATTACAGTTTATGGATGATTTACAATTTATCTGTACATTATTAAACACGAAGGATTTGCCTTCGATAGTGTAATCGCAAACGTTACATGAGACACATTTTGCATGCCCTATCAATGGCGTTTGACTCCAATGCGCATCTATTGTATGGCACTGTGGGGGGCTAGGGAGTGCTGCCCTCACTAGATCATCTTTAAGATTGGAGCTTTTGCGATAGGCGAAGACCGGGCGCTCTATGTGTAGGGAGCCAAAGTTGAGCAAGGGCCAATGTCTAGGTATGGATTTTTTCAGGGCATTGGACAGTGGCGAAAAGGTGGCAACACAAGCAATCTTGTTGGTGGGGTCTTTTTGCTTAGGACAAAGGAGGTCCTCTGTCTGGCAATACCATGCACTTTTAACAGCCCCACATACTAGTTTTTTGGGGTACCCTCTATCTTTGAGTTTGTTAGATAGTACCATTGCTTCCCTAAAGTAATCTTCTTTGGCAAAACCATTCCTCCTGATCCTCAAAAATTGAGAGTAGGGTAATGAGTTCTTCAAAGTTCTGGGGTGGTTACTTGTATAGTTCAGCAAAGTATTCCGTTCAGTAGGTTTACGGTACAATCTGGTATGCAGAGAGCCTTCCAGGTGGTAGATTGTTAGGTCTAAGAAGGAAAAAAAGATTTATCAACTGTACTAGTGAATGAAAGACCAAAGCAATTATTGTTGAGCCAATGGATAAATTGTTGGAGACTGTCATGATTGTGATTCCAAATGAGAAAAATGTCATCTATGTAGCACCTTCAGATGGAAATGGAGGAAGAGAAGGGGTTGCTGGGCGAGAGTATATTATGTGACTCAATGTAGTCAATGAAAAGTATGGCAATGTTGGGGGCAAAAGTTGCCCCCATGGACGTACCCTTAACCTGTTGATAGTACTGCTGGTCAAAAGTAAATAAATTTCTAGTGAGACACAACTCCAATAATTGGAGAATGAAGAGTGATGGTACTCTATGTAGTCTTGGCCTAGAATCAAGGTTGTTCTGTATGATGAGCATGGCGTCAGTCTGAGGTATATTAGTGTGCAATGACTCAACGTCAAGTGTACACAATAGTTGGCTATCTTCAGAGAAAGGGAGGTCCTCAATGAGATTCATTATCGCCATGCTATTCCTCAACGTAGCACTGGATGAAAAAATTGACAAAATGTCCAAGGGGCTCTAAAATTGAGCCACAGCCGGAGACTATAGGTCTACCCGGTGGGCTAGTTCTATTTTTGTGGACCTTGGGAAGAGTGTAAATTACAGGAGTTCTAGGAGATTTTACATTTAGAAAAAGACATTCTTTTTGACTGATGAACCCAGATTCTAAGCCCTCAGTGGTTATTTGGCAATGAGACCTTGCAATTCCTTTGTAGGATTAGTTGGAAGTCTCACGTAGTGATCAGTATTAGCGAGTTGTTTAAGTATTTCAGTGGTATATAAATACCTATCCTGTAGGACAATACCACCGCCCTTATCTGCACTTTTAATGATCAGAGTTTCTATGGATTTCAGTGATTGGATGGCTTTCTTTTGCTCCAAGGGGAGATTGTAAGGAATATACTTTTTGGTTTCTTTAAGTGACCTAAGGTCTTTGGTAACCATTTTCTCAAATGCTATCACCTCGGGCGGAATCATACCTGCTGTGGGGGAGAAGGTGGAAGGTGGCCTTAAGGGAGTATTAGAGACAGTCATGGGTGAGGCATTGACTTGGAAGAAGGCATCAAGTCTTACCCTACGAAAAAACCTCAAGATTTCGGTATGTAAATCAAGAAAGTTGGTAGGTATGGAAGGCACAAAGGAAAGTCCTTTGCTTAAAAGGGCAGTTTCAGCAGTGGACAGGTTATGCATCGATAAAATAAACATGAGTCCAACTAGTAAAATGCATTACTTTCACTAGTGGCTTGATTCGTAATTGCCTGTAAATATCCCTCCCCTTATATGATTTTTGGTTTGTCCTGTTGTGTCATATGTGCTGGATACAGGAGTGTATCCCACTTTATAAATGTTTTCCTTTATTTTTTTTACAATCGCCTTAATTGTTTAAAATCAGTGTTAGGCTGAACACCTTCTCCATTATAGTACAGAATCTTGTCTATAACTTTTCCATTGGTTCTGGTTATTCTGTTTAGTCAAGGACCCTTGTTAATTGTCAAAACTGCTACCCCTGGTCCTTGATTACCTTGAGGGTTCCTTTGTTCTTTTGAAACTTCAGTTGGTGCTCCAGCATGCGCACAAATGGGATAGCTTTGCCTAAAGTACAGTCCTCCCTGCTGACTTCACGTGTTAAGACCTCAAAAGAATGGAGCATGTCTGTCTGGATTTTAACTAGGTCCCATTCCTCCAACTCTAGCCTCATGTCTTTCATAGAAGAACCCTGTGCAAAGACATACTCATTGATTACCAAGCACTGCTCAGACAGACGCTCAAGCATGTAGAAGGTTAAGTTCCAATGTGTTACCACCTCCTGGATGAGTCCTCTGACTGGCACTCTACGGTCACGTTGAATGATCCTCAGCTGCTTCCGGGCCATAAAAGAATGGCTGAAATTTGTGCGGATTCTTCGGCAGGTGGTCAGTAACTTGCTGACATTGTTTTCTTTTTTCATGAAATCTTGAACAACAATGTTAATACTGTGCGCCAAACACGGCACTTTGAAATAGCCACCATCATTCATGGCCCTAACCATATTGCTGCCATTATCCGTGGAAACATAACTAATCATGCACTTTCTTAGATGCAGCCATTCAAAGGCCTTACTGTTAAACTCCTCCAAAATATTTACTGCAGTATGAGATTTCTCCATGGAAAAATTTCTACTGTTGCATGTTTCCAACTAGCTTGAAAAATAGTGGCAGTGTCAACACCTGCTGACATCTTGTCTCTAACACCTGCAAAAGACACCCAGTGTGCAGGGATGCACATGTAATCAAGGGCTTGGCTACTGGTCCACATGTCTGTTGTCAGGTGGATAGTGTGACCAGCACTCGTCTGCAAAGCTGCCCCAATCACCTCCAGCACATGTTGATGTAGTGCTGGAACTGCAACTCTGGCAAAATAGGACCGGCTAGGAACCTTCCTTTTAGGGCAGACTGTTGCCACAAATTCTCAAAAACCCACCCCTTCCACGAAAGAAAAAGGGGGAAGGTCCAGCGCTAACATTTTAGCCAGCATTGCATTATAAAGACGTGCCGTTGGGTGGTTGCGTTCAAATGGCTCCTCGACCAAAACATATTTTATTGGTGGTCTGGACCGTTTTCATATGTGATGAGGAGGATCCAGATGTCTTCAACCTAGTTAGGCTCATTGATGTACTTTTTCGCATTGGTGTCTCTACCAGACTTCTGTGCCTCCTTGATGTTGTTGGGGTAGAGGAGGGTGTGGGCGCTACCACTGCAGTGCTGTTGCCAGGGGTACTGTGTGTACCAAAAAAAATGTCTCTCGGTTGTTCACCCCCCCTGCACAATCAGCTCCTCTTCGTCATCAGATGCAATATCGGTGTCAATGTTTGGATTTGTACTTTTGGCTTTCCGGATGTTACTTAGGTGTGCCTCCCACTAGATAATGTGGTGTTTTTTTAGATGACCTCTTTGGCCTCCGGTACCATAGTTGGTACCAAGCTTACCCCGACAAACTACTTGTTTACAAATCAAACAGATGACTAGGTTTTCCTGCTTTTTACTAATACTAAAGAAGTCCCAAACTGGGGACTGGAGATTTCTGGTGGTAGTGGAGGTGCTACTTTCAATGCCAGATGAAGTGGAGGATGGGCGTGGCTGAATTTTACTCTGTTGTGCACTTACAGCACCACTACTTGAAGTAATGGAGGTCGAGCTGGATGGAGGCCCCTGCCGGCCCTTCTGACGAGAAAATATGGAAGCTGTAGGTCGTGTTGGTGTAGTAGTTACCTGTGTTGGTGGTGGTACTAGTGCCACGCCACCCACATCCCGCTCAGCAGCAATTCGGGATAGGGTAAAAATGTCTTTCTGCTGTATGCCCGCTGGGGCTGTAGTGATGATTGTGATGACTGGATCGTCATCGTCAGACTGTTCATCAGCAGCAGAATCCACCACTTCTACTTCTTGTTCGTCGTCATCACCCATAAGTGAAAGACTTGCGGGAACCTGCCTTTTAGGCTTAGCTACCTATGTCGGCTCATTGCGTGCCTCCCTCTCAGACTGCATTGGTGGGTTCCAATCAAGATCTAGATTATCAGGAGGAAGGGGGCTTGAAGAAAAACTTGTACTAGCCCTCCTTGACCTTTTTCTTGCTGGGGATCTGGAAGACAATGGATCATTAGGAAGAGTGGCTTGCTCGGATGATACCTCCTCTTGAATCTTGATTTCCTGATGTGCCCCTACTTCTGGAGGAACAAGCATTGTGAGCAGTTGTGCCTCCCCATGCGCCTCTCCATGCACCTCTCCATGCACCTCTACTTGCGCCTCTACTTGCGCCACTCCTTGCGCCTCTACTTGCGCCTCCACTTACCCCACTCCTTGCGCCACTCCTTGTGCCTCTCCTTGCGCCTCTCCTTGTGCCTCTCCTTGTTACACCTGTGGTTGTCGCTGCGGCTGTGGTTGAATACTCGTCAGATGAGTTACACCCTGCGTTGATTGGATGCTACTTTCTTGCGATGAGTCAATGCCAACATCACTGGTCGATGGTCATTGAGCAATTAAAGTGGCTGCCTCTGCAGCACTCATGGCCTTGGGCCTAACTTGGCATGGTGGCACTGAGACCAATAATGCTGAGGTGTTGCTCCCAGCTTGGTCCCCGACGGACACCGCTGCTGCAGGCGTTGTTTTTTTTTCCCAAAAAAGTGTCTGTGGGCACACCAGTCTCCTTGGTAAGTGGTGCCACTTGCTTCGTCTGCTCCTTCTTACTGGCAGTGGCACTGGCAACTTTCTTGGTAGAGGAGCTACGGCCACCTTTCTTTGGGCCCATCTTCTTAAGATGTCTGAACAGCAGGCCGAAGTTGCACGAGTTGCAGAGTTGTCTGTGGCCACACGTGACGTCACGTAACGTTGTGCTGCACACACCGCTGTAGGGCTTCTTCCTGGCACTGATGATGAACGATGAGGATGATTTGTGGTTCTCTTTGTGCACCTAAAAGCAAAGGAAGCCAGAGAATCATCAGTTAAATAAATGCTGCATATGTCGTACTTCAATTATTATTTGCAACTAGTCATTTGTTATTATTACAACACACCCAAAAACGGAAAGACCAAAAATAAAAACTGCAATTATTTCTAATCAAAAATGGATGTTTACATTCATAGAAGAGAGACCACACAGAGAGAGTTGTTTCATGCACCACTGAGAACCCCTGGGCATAATGGATGAAAGCAGGGCAGACTGGGTGTAGGCCTATGGCACAAAGCACACTGCCTAACTTCAAAATGCCCCCTTGACCCCCACCCACCTGGCCAGGGCCCAACACCACCCCAAAAAATTGAAAAACACACAAAAATAACCACAATCCAATGCCATCCATGCCCTAAATGATGTTTAAATTCAAGAGACCCCATAGAAAGCCTTGGTCCATGCACCACTGAGTACCCCTGGACATAATGGATGAAAGCAGGGCAGACTGGGTGCAGGCCAATGGCACAAAGCACACTGCCTGGCTTCAAAATGGCCCCTTGACCCCCACCCACATGGCCAGGCCCTGCCTGGACCAGGCCTAAAAATGGCCCCCAACCCACATGCCAGGCCCCAACAACACCCCAAAAAATTGGAAAAACTCACAAAAATCACCACAATTCAATGCCATCCATGCCCAAATTGATGTTTAAATTCAAGTGACCCCACAGAAATCCTTGGTCCATGCACCACTGAGTACCCCTGGGCCTACTGGCTAGTGTGGCTTTAAATAAAAAAAATCCACATATAACAGTGAGCTATTCAATTCCATGACATAAATTATATTTAAGTTCAACAAAACTCACAGAAACATTTGTATCATGCACCACTGACTAATCCTGGGCCTACTGGATACTGTGCCTACCCACAATATATTTTGTTTAAAGTTGTGAAAAAGTTTAAAAATGGTAGTTGCAGCAACTGCAATGCCCCAAACAAACAACACCAACTTACTTGTAAAATCTCAGATCCAAATGTAATCCAAGAGTGATCCAAACAAAAAGTCCTCAAATACAAATATCCAGCAGCAGCCACAAAAAAGGAATCCTTCCAGCTCCAGATCCAAATGAAAAGTGACCAGGACATGGACAATGCACTGGGAGGAGCCTGCTGGACAGGAACAGGAAGTTGGAGGCTCTGGGGCACTTCCTTCCTCCCATCCCCCCGAAAATGGACTCCTTGCACAAAAAAGTGCAGCCAAATGTTAATCTGATGAGTTGTTCTGATCAAAATGATCATTTTCAGAAGGTTTATGCTGGCAGCGGTAGATTTCTTGTGCAGAATTGCAATGTTTGCAAGTTCGGGAAAGCAAGCTGTTCAAATCTCCCCCTGGAAGTCAGCTGCGCGCCGCATCTTCGTGTTCGCAATTGTTTACTCCTGCGTGTGTGATCGCGGGCCCTTATGACGTAGTCGCATTCTCAAACTCTCGCAGTGCAAGATGGCGGGCCGCTATGACCTACTCGCGGTCGAAAAGTCTTGCACGATCACACAGCCAGATCCAAAATGGCACGCGCAAACCGAGGGGAAAAACAACTCGGCGTACTCAGAAACACGTTAAGTCAATGCCGCGTGCGCGAGATTGTATTTTTGAAGTGCGACCAAGCAAAAATATCAGCTAGCTTGCGAATTGCTAATTTTTTGACAATTTCTCGTGATTCACGGACAGCGAAATTGCCAAAAATTCGCAAATTCCGCTAGCTGAACAGATTTTCAGCCCTCACTTACTGCTACTGTCCAACAGTTGTCACAGCACATATAACCAGTACTAGAATAACAACTGTGCAATAAATGTTATTGTAAACACACCCAACTGTTTCTTCTATGTACTTCTCTGAGATGAGTGACTGAAGGAAAAGTAGTATATCGTTCCCTCGATCCTAAGGGATCAGGGTTTTATGTTATGTGGTTGCCAGAAGCTATTCTCTTCTTGTCTTCAAGAAGTTTCAAGTGACCTCTGAGCTAGCTGGTACATAGTAATTAAGTTTAATATACTTGATAGGGGCATACTGACCTCTTTACTATGCCAAGCCTATCGTGTATGTTATTCTAATGTGCTTAACCGTTCAGGGAAATAGGAAACACACTACATTTCCAGATGATAAACAAATCATCTATATACTGAAGCCATACAATTACCTGGCTCAGCATGGGGAGTAAGGTCTGGTCTTTAAGGATTGCTTCCTCCCATGCCCCAGAAAGAGATTTCCTCTAATGGGAGTGAAACAAGTTCCCATGGCTGACCCCATTGTCTGTTTGTATATTATCCCATTGAACATAACAATATTGTTGTAGAGACAGAATTTCATCATCTCTACTAACATATTTGTGTTCAAGGTACTGGATAGGTCTGTCTTCTAGGAAGTGTTGGCATGCTCTAACGCCAAGGTTGTGGTCAATAATAGTGTAAAGGGAGTTCACATCCATTGTAGTAAGGATGAAATCCTCTTCCCATTTCACTCCATTTAGTTTACTAAGGAAGTCCTTGGTGTCCTTTATGTACAATGGAAGAGCCATGATGTATTGGCGGAGATGTGGTCAACATATTTAGATATGTTATCAGATACACTGCCTATGGATGAGCCAATAGATCTTCCTAGTGGTGCAATGGGTTCTTGTGGATTTTGGGGAGTAAGTAAAAAATGGGTATTCTGGGATAGCAATGTTTCAGATAACTGAATTCCTCCCATTGTAGGATGCCTTTCTTTTTCCATCTATTCAACTTGTCCCATATATTATTGATACTCTCATTGTACTGTTGATGTTAATTTTAGTGTAGACTTCTTTGTCCCACAGAATGATGTCACCTCCTTTGTCTGCTGCAAGGATGACAATAGTGTAATTGCCAGCAGTATTTGGGAGTGGTTAAAACATTTCCAGCAGAACAGATCATTCCAGGTCATACAACATCCTTTTAAATCTAGAGTCTGCGCTCTGTCACAGGCATGCCCCAGGGTTCCCCTTTAGTCCCACCCTATTTAATAACTACATGTGCCCCCTGGCAGATATTGTATTGAGGCATGGGGTAAAACTGGTGTCATATGCCAATGACACTCAGTTGATTGTTACTCTGGAGCAAAAGGAGTCTGGCATCTTATTTTAAGGTCTGCTTGGGTGCGCTTGCTGATTGGATGAAGCACAGTTGTCTTTAGTTGAATGCAGGGAAGACTAAGGTGATGGCAATTGGTAAACAGCCATCAATTTGGTCTCAGCTATGGTGGCCAAAGGAACTGGGACTTACGCCGATCCCGAAATGCAAAGGTAAAATATTTAGAAGTATGGTTCGACAACAATCTGTCCTTTTCGGAGCAGATATCCACTGTGGCTAGAGCCTGCTTTGGTATTCTTAAAATGCTATGAAAAATCTTGAACCTACTTCCACTTGATGCAAAAACAACCATTGTACAGGTTCTTGTTACTTCGCACCTTGACTATTGTAACATACTGTATCTAGGGGTGACCGCCAAAAATATGAATATCCTGCAGAAGGTCCAGAATGCGGCAGCTTGACTGAATCTGAATATTCCCAGGCAGGCATCAGTGGGGGAAGCCTTGATGAAACTTCATTGGCTCCCTATACAGGCCAGAGTTACTTTTGAGGCCCTATCCTTTGGACATAGGATCCTTAATCAGACGGGACGAGATTTTTGCTCCCTCTTCTTACTGCACATCAACCTGCCCGAAACCTGAGATCGTTGGGCACAGCGCCAAAGTGACTGTGCCCAGGGTTCGAAAGGTTCGAGCAAGAGGGAGATCCTTTGGCTTCTTGGTGGCTAAGGCATGGAATGATATTTCTGTGGATCTACGGATGTGTGTATCGGAAACTCTGTTTAGGAAAAAATTAAAAGCCTGGCTTTTTCAACACCCGCACGGAGGATGAAAGTAGTGTCTCTATTTGACGGCCTGGTAGTCTGAGGCATAGCAAGGCTGCTAGCACAGGCAGCTGGTAGGGGTCTGATGATGGTCCAGTGGGGAGACACTCTGGTTTGAAGTAACAAGGCTAAATAATAATAATATTAATAATAATAATTACTTCCCTCTGTCCGATAGTGGGATTGCTTTGTGGGTTTTTGGCACTGTTTTGATGCCTAGCCTTTTTGAGATCATGCTTGACTGTATCATGGAATGTGTCAAAGTTAATCATGAGAAAGAATAGGATAAAACCTAGTCTAGGTTTTGAAATCCAGGGATGCCGGTTGGTCAGTAGTGATATCCATTGCCTCCAGTGTATTTGGTTTTTCCAGACCAATTTCTATGAGCAGTTTGTGTAGAGTTAAAAGGGTGCCGCCTGCATCTCCTATTATCAAAATGGCACTAGGGTAATTGTTAGTATTTGGCTAAAAATTTTGCATGCTGTCTAATACTCCTGGAATTGCATGCCTTCGAAGTTGATGCCATTTATTTAGTTTCATTTTGCGGATACATCTAAAGATGTCAATTCTAGTTCCAGATTTAATTGGAATGGTCTGAGGGACAGAAAGAGTGACCTAGAGTGTTATTTTTTCCAGTAAAGTTAGAGGTCGATTAGACAGGTTGACAATTGTATTATTTACTGTGGTGTCATCCATCATGCTTGTTTTTAGGAGCCAGTTGTTTTGTTTACCATTGGCCCTTTTCCAGGTCCTCTGCTTCTTCTGTTTCCTCTGTTTGTCTTGCTTTCTTCTCCACTTTTTTCCTGGTCTCTTCCCTGGCCCTTTCCTCTTTGTCCTCGTCCCCTTCCTCGTGTCCGTGGGATAGGTGTTGTCCTTAGTGTTTGACACCCCATTCTTAGGAGGTGATATTTGTCTCAAAAAGTTGTAGGGGGTTCTTACTGTTCATTCTCTTGTTTGAGAGATCTTTCGTGTCACTGCTGGTTACTAATTCTGTTCCGCTAGTGTGAGCCACTGTGTCTTCAATTGATTTTCCCTGCAACAATTTATTGTACAATTGATCATATTTGTGACTGTAGTTGAGGATTCTGCCAGGTTTTGTAATCTGTGCAGTCCCAATGTAGTTTCCTTTGTTTCTGGGCTTTGGTATCATTTTTGTATAGTTTCAATATGAGCTTCTGATCTTCCATGAATTTTTTTAACATTTCTTGTTCTTTATAGGTTTTTAGTTTCTCCTCAAGTGCTTTCAAATCCATGAGACTTGACTCCCTATCTTCCCACCTATACTTAACTTAGATGATTAACATGTATTTTGAGCTTCTTGCAGCGTTCTCTACCAATTCTTCCAAAATCTTAGGGCATGGGAATTCATAGGAAGGAGTAGTGTTTATTTTTAGTCCCCGTGGGAGCATCTCTTTATATAGTCTTTTAGAGATGTCATCTCCCACCATTTCAATATCCCTGCTTTTTTCAATTTTTCATGCAGGGTTGTGTCTTTGACAGTTGGTTATTTTATTGGTGGCCTTTGTTGGGAGCTCTTTCAAAAAGGCTCTTGGCAGCCGCCCGCCTTTCTGATTCCTCTTCTATTTATCCGTGTTTAGACACCACTTGTATCCAGAACCAAGAGGGAGCTGTGGTGCTAATGACTGGGAAGCCCAGTAGATCTCCTGTGCAATCAGAGCGTTCCTACTGCCATTGTGGAATGGTTATATGAGCCAGTCAGTACTGATGACATGTTCTAGGGAGAAATCGTATGGGCAGGTGCCGGTAAATACCAAAATGGAGCTGTGAATTCACTTGACCCCCTCAGGGTCACTGCATGATCACATACCAATTATTGCTGTGATTCAAGGTATTCAGTGATATGTCATAACCTTTGGGTCTCAGGGTGTAATGTGCAAGTTTGTATGTGAAAGTGCCACTGTCTGGTTAAATATTTGCCCACATTAATACTTGAGGTGGATAAGATTGCTGTGTTGGTGAGTTGTTTCCCCCTTAGCGTGGGTTCCCTATGCCCGATAGATGAGTGGGACTCGAGCGCCTGTCTTTTTCTTTGCCCCTGCAGGTCTCAAAGCAGACTACATGTACTCCTGCCGACCATCTACCTCTAGGACATGGTTCTTGATGGTATCCCGAGTACTCCTTTCCTTCAGGGAGGATACAGATTCTTCTACAACACGGTTTAGGATGAAGTCGTGGGGTTCTTTTTCTTCAAGGAGGATCTTAATTCTAAAAGTGTAATCCGTTTACTGTTTCAATTCTCCGTATAGTGCTAATTCCTGTCCATTTGTTTCCTTGACAGCCAGCTGTCAGGGGTCATCCATTATTATCAAGCTGTTGCTTTGCTTCTTATGCCCCCCACTCACGTGGTAGTTGGTGTGCAGATGCCGGCAAAGCTCACTGAATGCAATTTAATTCAGTATTGACCAAGTAAGCGCTCACTCAGATGGTCAGTACCCAGCTTTAGATTTTAATATCAGTAACGCGTTTCAGAGAGCAGAGTCTCTTGGTTTACACCCCAGATTGTTGCCAAACCGCACATTTACATGCCGGTAAATCAAACATAGAGAAAGGACAATACTTGTAGTAACATCCTGCAATGGAAACTCAAAACAGCAAACTAATGAATTTTCCAATCTGGATGTACATTTTCACCACAGGGTAAATACCAGTTTTCAAAATTGAACTCTTATAATTTTGACAACAAATTAATCAACCTTGAAGAAGCAGAACCAACACAATTCTCTCCCAACAAACATGTTAAAGGTTTATGATCAGTACTTCTTCCTCTGCAGATACGTTTTGAATTTTTCCACACCACACGTAATGTGACATCATACAGCACCAATACCTATTGCATTGGCATCAACAGTGACAATGCTTTTGATGGTGGTGAGTGGGCGGTGGCAGAGCCCGTGAACTGCTGGCGCTTTGCTCGCTTGGCTGACCTGCTGTTATTTTAACTGCACTTTCTCGTTTTGACGCTGCATTTTAACCTAAGGAATTGCAACTGGGGTTTTTAAATAACAACTGGGAATCCTACCTGGGGCTATCAGTGCAGGTTTTGAGGGGCTCTTGGGCTTACTCTGTGCTTGTGCTCCTTCTTGCAGCCTTCCTGCCCCCGACCCACGTGGCGATTAGCGTCGTTGCGCGAAGGGCGAGGAAGGGAATGCCAAGACACTTCCGGTGGGCCGGGTAGCAGTCTAGTTGTTGCAGGAGAACGGGGATAAAGGCCGCTCGGAAGTGCGGGCGCGTTGTGGTGAGTGGGCGGTGGCAGAGCACGTGAACTGCTGGCGCTTTGCTCGCTTGGCTGACCTGCTGTTTTTTAAACTGCACTTTCACCTTTTGACGCTGCATTTTAACCTAAGGAATTGCAACTGGGGTTTTAAATAACAACTGGGAATCCTACCTGGGGGTATCAGTGCCGGTTTTGAGGGACTCTTGGGCTTACTCGTGCTTTTGCTCGTTCTTGCAGCCTTCCTGCCCTGGTCCGACGCGGAAGGCAATTAGCGCCGTTGCGCGGAGGGTGAGAAAGGGAGAGCCAATACACTTCTGGTGGGCTGGGTAGCGGTCTAGTTGTTGCAGGAGAGCGGGGATAAAAGCCGCTTGGAAGTGCGGGCGCGTTGTGATGAGTGGGGGGTGGCAGAGCCCGTGAACTGCTGACGCTTTGCTCGCTTGGCTGACCTGCTGTTTTTTAAACTGCACTTTCACCTTTTGACGCTGCATTTTAACCTAAGGAATTGCAACTGGGGTTTTTAAATAACAACTGGGAATCCTACCTGGGGGTATCAGTGCCGGTTTTGAGGGGCTCTTGGGCTTACTCTGTGCTTGTGCTTGTTCTTGCAGCCTTCCTGCCCTGGTCCGATGCGGCGATTAGCGCCGTTGCGTGGAGGGCGAGGAAGGGAGAGCCAAGACACTTCCGATGGGCCGGGTAGCGGTCTAGTCATTGCAGGAGAGCGGGATAAAGGTCACATCTGAAAACGGCCGTACAGCGGCCACCGTCTGCGCCCGTCTGCGGCCGTATGGGGACCGGGGCCAGAATCCCTGCTCCAACAGTGGTAAGAATTCAATATAGCTCTACTGAGCTACAGGCGCGGTGCCCTCCTATGGCTAGTGGCTGTAGGCACAATATGGCGGCCACCCTCAATGAGGCGTGCTGTCATTGCTCGTTCAGGTGGAATACTGAGCGTGTAAGGCAGTCAGGGAGTACTGTCCTATGCTGCGGGCTACTGAACTGTAGATCTTTATGTAAACATAAAAGTGAAATCTATGACCTGATCGTGGAGAACAAGTTTGATATTCTGTTTCTTACGGAGACCTGGCTGGATAATGAGTCTGAGGCAGATATCCTAGAAGCACTTCCCCCTGGCTACACTAGCTAGAATGGATAGGGCAACAGGCAGAGGAGGAGGGATAGCAGTCATCTTTAAACCCCCCCCCTTGAATGCCTCCTCGAACCATCCATGATCTGTGAAAGTGAGGCAGGCTTTTTTACGCTTAAAATGAATGCCACTTCTACGGTGAGAGGGCTTCCGGTTTATAGACCTCCCAGTCCCCCTACACGTTTCCTCCCTAGTCTGGTTGAGGGGATTGCCCACTTTGCATTAAGACATGATAAGCTTCTGGTATTGGGTGATTTGAACCTGCATCTGGAAGACCCTTTGGATAAAGAGGCCTCTAGCCTACGCCAGGACCTTTTATCGCTCCACATGAGCCTGAAATCCTGTGTCCCCACACATCAGCATGGACACCTTTTAGACCCTCTGTTTTCTAGTTGGGAGGATCCTTGGTCGGATCACTGTTTGATCACCTTTAAGGTGGGGGTGCCAGAGACCGGTGGTCTGGAAAAAGAGCATTTCAATCATCTGCGCAGGAAATTGAAGAATTTCGCCCCGGACGATTTTAACAGAGCACTGACAACAGGCGGGCCCCCAGGGGGCACATATATTGATACTGCCTGTCTGAACCTGGAGTGGTGCATAGACAATGCTCTTAATATGGTGGCCCCATTACTCCCTAATGAATCTGTGGGTAGGGCTCAGAAATCTGCACCGTGGTTTACATCAGCTCTGCACTTTGCAAAAGCTGAATTTAAACGCCTGGAAAGGCAGTGGAGAAAGGGCTTTCTGTGCCATAACAAAGTGAAATACACTGAGGAACAAAAAAAAATACTATGGCCTTATCAGGAGGGCAAAAGCTTTCTACTATCAGGCGAAAATTGGATCCGCTGAAAATTCCACCAAAGAACTCTTTAAAATATATAAGGAGATCTCTTCCCTTGCAGCTACCGCCGCACCAGTAGCTGGCTCGGCTGAGTCATGCAACCGGATTGCAAACTTTTTCACTGAGAAAGTGGAAAAAAATGTACTCCTACTTTCCAGGGATTGGTACGAGGGTTGTGGATTTCGAGGAAAAGACTGTGGGAAGATGAGGTTGGTCAGAGATTGTATAATTTTACAATTCCCTCCCCCGAGCTCCTCAGGAAAATCTGTAGTATCATCAGGTCTGGTTCACCCAGGGACCCTGCCTCACCCAAGGTGTTGGGCGAAAGTGTAGATTTTCTGGAGCCCTATATTAGGCATGTTTTGGAGGTCTCATTTAAGTCTCATACGGTGCCTGGTAGGTGGAAAAGGGCCATTGTTCCCCCTCTCCAGAAGAAGCCGAACATCAGCCCAGACATATTGGAAAACCTGCAACCTATCTCGCTTCTGCCATACATGGCCAAAATAGCGGAAAAGGTGGTCAATCAACAGCTGATGACCTATGCTGAGGAATCTAGCCTCTTGCACCCCTCCCAATCGGGTTTCCGGGCTTTTCATTCTACGGAGTCTGCATTACTCCGGGCCACGGAATCCATCAGACAGGGTGCAGACGCTGGGCACACTATGGCCCTGGTTATGCTAGACCTTAGCGCTGCCTTTAATACTGTGGCACATTACACCTTGCTGCAGTGTCTGAATAAAGGCAGTGTCTCTGGCCCGGCTCTTAAATATCTGAAATAATTTCTGGTAGAGCGGAGCTTTCAGGTCAGACATAGGGGCGCATTATTCCAAGGATGTCAAGCTGGAACAGGGTGTGCCTCAGGGCTCTGCCCTGAGCCCTACCCTGTTCAATTTGTATGTCACTCCTTTGGCTGAGATAGCGCAGGGGTTTGGAGTAGAGGTTGTCTCATACGCCGACAACACACTGCTGGTGATCTCTCTATCTCACGTGCCGGAAGTTGCTGCCTCTAACTTCAGGGCATGCATGCAGGAGCTTGCCTCCTGGATGGCGAAGAACTGCCTGAAGTTGAATGGCAGCAAGACAGAGGTGCTTGTGGTGGGGGAAATGCATCAGCTTGGACGTCGGCATGGTGGGCTATAAGCCTGGGCCCTACTCCAGTTCCATGTACCCTGGCTAAAAATCTCATAGTCTGGCTGGACCCCACTCTCTCCTATGAAACACACATCAGTCGTGTAGTGGGGAAATGTTTCGGAGTCCTCAAAAATGTACGGAAAACAATGGATCTCCTTCCTATAGAAGCGAGGAAGACGTTGGTGCACACCCTCATTATATCCCGCCTAGACTGTGGCAATATCCTCTATCTGGGCGCTACTGCTAAATGCCTGGGGAGATTACAGGTAGTGCAGAACGCCGCGCAGCCTGGGAGGGCTAGTTGCCAGTTAGGAAGTGAGTGATGTTTAAAGCACTGTGCACATGCCATTGCATTACCCAGGACATAGGATCCTCATATCTGAAGGACCTTGTCACCAGCTATGTGCCTGGAAGGTCCCTGAGATCCAGTGGGACCGGCCTATTGATAGTGCCTAAAGTGAAGAAGGTCAGAATGGGAGGTAGATCCTTCCGGGTCTTGGCAGCTCAGATCTGGAATAAACTTCCTATTAATCTCCGGATTGAGACCTCTGAAGTTAGGTTTAGGAAGGCGCTTAAAACCCACTTGTTCTCTAGCTAAGTTTGGCTGAAGCCTTGGAGCCGGGTCTCTGCCACTTTATCTCACCCTAGCGCGGGGACACGCCAAGATGGTGTAACCATGCGCTTTTTACATTTCATTATTATTATAAGCAGAAACAGATGTCTTGAGTGTAAACAACAGTAGGCAGAAAACATTTTATATTATCAAAAATACCCTGTTCTGTATCAGTTCAGAATAATTTTTATTTTTTCATGAGCATTTTTAAGTAGTTCCTTAATTGAGGTGTAGCCCTGCAATAAAACAAGAATAACAATCACTCAAAAAGATAAAATATTTAAGTTGTTCCTTATCTTTAGAACTAGGAATATCCCTTAGCGCCTTAATTAAGTTACATTTAGTTTGGGTTCCCGTCCCTAAAATTCCATGGACCGAATAGTCAACAGCCACCATCATAATGTACAATTATATCTGGAAACTACCATACCATGTTGTTTGAAAATACATAAAACTGCTTCCAACGCAGGATTGTGCTCATCAATATTACATGCATAAATTAGAATGTTATCTTGCAAAGCTTGTACACAAGCAGATTGTAAATCAATACAACTAAAACATTTAGCCCCGCTAATTACATGAAATAGGGAGAGGGTGACAATCAACAAGGATGGTTTTGTTGAATGACCAAGGGGCAGCGTACAAATTAATTTGCCAATTTTGTTTTTAGCAATAACAACATCACTAACTAACCCTAGGCGAAATTTGCGTAGCTGTGATACGTGAGGCTACGCAAAGAAGCAAAAAACTTCTGCAACACTACGTATAGATACGCGAGCATACAATGTTGCTTGTTTTTGCATGCTCACGTGTGCTAGCGTATGCTTGCGAGATGTTTTTGATGTATGGCAATTTAAATTACATGTTTGGGGGTAATATTGCTTGAACTTTACCACGCAGTTGCCAATGAGTGCGCCCATCTTGTTTTCATATTCTTTGCATGGTTCTGGTGCCTGTTTTCCAGTCCCTCGCTAATCTTTTTAATCCTTCGTTTTTATACTGTTTTTCTGATCTTTTTTATTTGTTATCCATCCCTCTCCGTCCCTGAGAGTATATTTTGCATTTTATGTCTACTCTAACTGCGTTTTTTAAAAACTTTTCTCTACTGTTTTATATCACTTACATTTTTACTCTTCTACTTCTCCTCCTGACTTTATTTTTTACTCCTACATTTTCTTTTTCATCCCCCGCCCTCAGAACCATGGCTAAGGATACCGGCTCCAAGAGGAAAGCACCTGCGCCCAAGAAGAAGAGCTGCCTTCCTTGCGGCAGATTGTGCCCAGAAGGGGTGCAGGCCCGTCCCTTTTTTGCAAGGCGGAGGTGGATGCCCTTGTTTTTTATGTACAGCGCCACCTCCCCTTGACCTTGGCAGCAGGCTGCAGGCCTGACTTCGATACGCTACCCAGGAGCATCACCGCCGGTGGGCGAGTGTACGCCTGGCAGTGTTTTGCTTCTCTGGGGTCCAGCACACCCATAATTATTGGCCCACTGGTGGTCAGACATCTTGGACTGGGAGAAGGAACTGTTGGACCTGCTAGTTGTTGAGGTTGTGGGGCATGGTGAGTAGCTAATAGCATAATACTAGTAGTATTGTTTGTTCTGTAGACTATGTTACTGTTATTTTGAATATAATTTATTTCTGAATACAAGAACGCTGCTGCTTACGTTGTAGGTAAATAACGTTTACAAATCTTCTGTGATTGTTATTCTTATAGACACAGGTGCTTGGCACTACTAATCTTACTTGTTTGCAACTTTGTGCTCACTGGGCTGATATGTAAGAGAGTTTATTTTAGAGAACTTAAGTTAGGTAATGCTAGAGAGACTCTAGTATTAGTTGGTCATTTTTTTTTGGTCTGCGTGACACATCCTCCGTCACGTCATGTGCAGGAGTGCTACTTAATCCAGTCCTTAGTAGAACCTTATGTAGGTTGTTAGTGAGGGAGTAATAGACTTAGCAGAACATCAGCAGCAACCATCCAACTTTTTTATGTATGAAAAAATGTATGCATGCGTCCTCCATCTATGCATTTATGAGGACTAAAATAAATGGAAATGCAGACTTAGTGAACAATTGGCCAGTCTGGAAAAGGGGGGCTAAATCAGGTGGTACCTAGGCTTAGGATGGGATTCTGGAATCAGACTGGAACACTGGATTACAGTTTATAAATAATAACTAGATTATTATTTTGAATTCCGCGATATTACTAGTCGATCAGATTAGATGGGCCAATTTTATTGCAATTGTTGTTTCCCAAAATATTTGGGGGCGCATTTTTAAAAATAAATTTGTTTGTTTCACACCGATCATCAATGTTTGTCTGTTTTATTATTATATCTTACATGATCAGCACCCAGGGGCAAGAAAATAGGGTCAGAGTCGGCGGCAACAGGACAAGATGCCTCTCAGGGCCAAGACCGCTCCTCTACCGAGGGCTCTGTGGCTGTCCTCAGTAAGTCTTCTTGTTGTTAATATTATTATTATATTTTCCTAAATTACACTGCACCTTAGTTTTTCCCAACTATTTTTACCAAATCTTCATTGATCTAGACTATCTGTTTCTAAATTCTTGTTATGCCTGCCTCTAACTGCCTCTGCTCTGATTCTCTGTACTACTACTATATTAGTCTGTCTGTAGCTAAGCTTGCCCAGTTGGCCACTCTTTATTTTTATTTAAAAGGTTGTAAAACTCAGATTCACCAATAGCTTTAGGCACTGACTCCAGTCCTTTAGGTTGTCCTCTTCTAGTCTTCCTAATCTTCCGACTTTTTGACAATTCCCACCAACAAAATGCTCAACCAGATATTTTACTATTTTTGATAGAATAGGACATACTACTATTAGTGTCTACTCTACCCCAGTAGCCGATTTGTACTAGTATATTTAATATGTATTTTAACTTTTTTTTCAATCTTGCTAGTGAAAAAGAAAAACTAGGAAGAGGTTTATATGGCATCTTGTTATTGTTATTTTGGATTTATAGCACGCCCAATCACCTGCAGGTCTCTAAGCGCTTAGAAATCGATGTTATTACAATAACTTGGCTCAACACCTCAGAGAGACACAGCTACCAGACTACATTGCGCTCAGGGCTCTTCCAAACAGCAGTGTTTTCAGTGATTTCCTGAACCGTAGGAGGTTCACCTCTCTGCGTAGCCCCTCAGGCAGCTTGTTCCATAACTGGGGGGCCAGAACAGAGAAGGCTCTCCCTCCCTTAGTCACTAATTTGTAGCGGGGTCAGACCAGTAGCTGGGAATCCGATGATCTAAGTATTCTCTTTGGGTTGTATACTTCCAGACGAACTTTGATGTAGGCCGGAGCATGGCCGTAGATCGCCTTATGCGCTATACAGAGGCTCTTAAACTCAACCCTCTCCTTAACAGGGAGCCAATGAAGATTCTGGAGTAGAGGGGAGGCCTTCGTTCTTCTGGGCAATCCGAAGATCAGTCGTGCGGCGTCATTCATTACGACCCAGAGTCTGTTTGTCAGCATTTTTGGGAGGCCAAGGTACAGGGCATTCCCATAATCAATCCGTGAGATGACGGTTGCTGCTACAATTGAGCACATCATAGAATGAGAGAGGAAGGGGGCTAGCTTTCTCACTTGTCTGATGATGTTCGTGCAGCTTCCAACAACGGTGGAAATTTGGCTGCACATTGACAGATCACAGTCTAGTTTAATCCCAAAGCTCTTTACGTTGGCACTTGGCTTTGGGGCTAATCCAAGCTCTGCAGACCAGTACAGATCACTCCACGGTGAGGTGGTAGATGAGATTACCAATACCTCAGTCTTATCCGGGTTGATCTTTAGTAGGTTTTCCGTCATCCACCCTACGGTATACCTCAAGATGTTTTGAGCTTGGATTTGTGCTGTCCCTGTGTTATCGATACTCAGCACAAGCTGAGTATCGTCAGCATAGTTAAAGACTTTACAGCCCATCTCGGCCAAGGATGCAATCAGAGGTTGTAGGTAAAGATTAAACAGAAGTGGGGACAGTGCGGAGCCCTGTGGTACCCCGCACTCTAAGAACCCCACCTCGGATATCGAGTCCCCCAGTTGTATCCTCTGTGTCCTTCCCGAAAGGAAGGATTGCAGCCACTTAAAGGCCAAGCCTCTAATCCCAAAGGCCTCCAGTCTTCCCTCGAGCAGGTCATGGCTGACAGTATTGAACGCCGCTGACAGGTCTAATAAGATCAGGGCGCTCGTTTTTTTGCTGTCAGCTATGCCTCTCAGTTCATCTAACACCAAGAGCATCACTAGCTCGGTGCTATGGTGCGCTCGAAACCCCGCCTGTCGCTCATGCAGTAAACCATGGGATTCGAGGTACAGGGACAGGGACTTCAGCACGTGTTGCTCTAGGACCTTTGCAAGGAAAGGCAACTGGGAAATTGGCCTGTAGTTCTTCAGGACAGCCGGGTCTGCGCCTGGTTTCTTTAGCAGGGGTCTAACTCGCGCCTCCTTGAGATCACCTGGTAAATGCCCTGTTTCTAGGGACCTATTGAGGAGAGAGATGATCCGAGCTTCCAATAGCGGCCGTGCCACACGGAAAACACTCGGGGGACATGGATCCGCTGGGGAACCAGATTTGGTTTTGCCCATTAGCTGCTCTAGGCTCAGCTCATCCAGCTCAGGGAACTGTACTATAGAGCAGTGAGCAGGATTATGGGCCTCAGAATGTATAGTGCCACTATTCACCGTACTATTCTTAATTTCCAGGATGATGGTTTTTACTTTTTCTAAAAAATACCCCTGGAAGGTGTTACAGTTTATGGGAGACTCAGAATTCTCCTGTTTTTTACTCAGCTCCGACAGGATTCGAAAAGTCTCCTTCTGGGTATTCCTAGCCTTCTGTAGGCGAGACTCATAGTACTCCGCCTTAGCTTGTGAGATAAGTTTTTTGTACAGATGGAGTGAGTCTTTATAGTGGTTCCTTGCTGTATCCTGCTAAGTTTTCCTCCAGATTCTCTCCCGAGCTCGGAGTTTTCTTTTTTGTTCCCTTAATAATGGGGTGAACCATGGAGCCTCTTTACCAGGTCCTTTTATTAGCTGAGTTTTTTCCGGCGCTATCTGATCAATAGCTTTGTTCAGGCTCTGGGGTAGGTCCGCATATTCTACATCCAGGCTTTTATCTGCATTCGTCAGGCAAGCCACTTTCCGGAGCACCAAGGTCAGGGTTTTTAAGTCAACCTCGATCCATTTGCGGGTCCTTCTAGTACCTCGGGGTAGGTGCTTTAAGTGGTCATTAACATTTACCTCACAAGTCACCAAGTAATGGTCAGTCCAGACACAGGGAACCACATCCCTAAGAATGACATTTGGGTCTGTGGTCCATACTAAGTCAAGCGTATGACCCTTGATGTGTGTGGGTACTTCCACGGGTTGACTAAAACTCAAAGCGGACATGGTAGTGTCCAATTGGCGTGTTGGCAAGTCCCTTTGAGGGCTATCCCAATGCAAATTAAAATCTCCTAATATCACGATTTTCTTGTATCTTGTACATAGGTCTGATATGATGGGAGCAAATAAATCATTAAAAAGTGGGAATGAGTTGGGCGGGCGGTAAATAGACAAAATCACCCAGCAGGAGTTATTCAGGGAAATTTTTACTCCTACTAGGTCAGCTAGATCCACTGTTTCTGATAGTAGGTGAAAAATATGTAACTTTTTTCTAGGCGTACAGACCACCAGTGCTGGGGTCTGCGGCGGGCCGAAGAAGGCTGAAATACCAGAAACCGGTCCCCGGTAGCTTGTCTCCTTTCTGGTGAAGAATTGGCTTGGTAGTTTAGTCTGCCCTGTTCCCACGATGCACTGGGCCAGGGACAGACTGATTTGCATATAGCCAGGTTCTGAGCTGGGATGGGGCAGTGAGATAAATAACGGTGATGGATCAAGCCCTGATCTTTGGACTGGGTAAGAGTGGTCTGTTTAACTCAGACACTCTGTTCATCACCACCCCCTTTTGTAAATCGTTTTTGGCCACTATAGGTGTGGCAGGGTATACTCAGACATGAGTCCCTTTCTCACTGCTCCATCAGGATTCAAGCAAGCCGGGCCGAAGAAGGCTGAAATGCCAGAAACCGGTCCCCGGTAGCTTGTCTCCTTTCTGGTGAAGAATTGGCTTGGTAGTTTAGTCTGCCCTGTTCCCATGATGCACTGGGCCAGGGACAGACTGATTTGCATATAGCCAGGTTCTGAGCTGGGATGGGGCAGTGAGATAAATAACGGTGATGGATCAAGCCCTGATCTTTGGACTGGGTAAGAGTGGTCTGTTTAACTCAGACACTCTGTTCATCACCACCCCCTTTTGTAAATCGTTTTTGGCCACTATAGGTGTGGCAGGGTATACTCAGACATGAGTCCCTTTCTCACTGCTCCATCAGGATTCAAGCAAGCCGGGCCGAAGAAGGCTGAAATGCCAGAAACCGGTCCCCGGTAGCTTGTCTCCTTTCTGGTGAAGAATTGGCTTGGTAGTTTAGTCTGCCCTGTTCCCATGATGCACTGGGCCAGGGACAGACTGATTTGCATATAGCCAGGTTCTGAGCTGGGATGGGGCAGTGAGATAAATAACGGTGATGGATCAAGCCCTGATCTTTGGACTGGGTAAGAGTGGTCTGTTTAACTCAGACACTCTGTTCATCACCACCCCCTTTTGTAAATCGTTTTTGGCCACTATAGGTGTGGCAGGGTATACTCAGACATGAGTCCCTTTCTCACTGCTCCATCAGGATTCAAGCAAGCCGGGCCGAAGAAGGCTGAAATGCCAGAAACCGGTCCCCGGTAGCTTGTCTCCTTTCTGGTGAAGAATTGGCTTGGTAGTTTAGTCTGCCCTGTTCCCATGATGCACTGGGCCAGGGACAGACTGATTTGCATATAGCCAGGTTCTGAGCTGGGATGGGGCAGTGAGATAAATAACGGTGATGGATCAAGCCCTGATCTTTGGACTGGGTAAGAGTGGTCTGTTTAACTCAGACACTCTGTTCATCACCACCCCCTTTTGTAAATCGTTTTTGGCCACTATAGGTGTGGCAGGGTATACTCAGACATGAGTCCCTTTCTCACTGCTCCATCAGGATTCAAGCAAGCCGGGCCGAAGAAGGCTGAAATGCCAGAAACCGGTCCCCGGTAGCTTGTCTCCTTTCTGGTGAAGAATTGGCTTGGTAGTTTAGTCTGCCCTGTTCCCATGATGCACTGGGCCAGGGACAGACTGATTTGCATATAGCCAGGTTCTGAGCTGGGATGGGGCAGTGAGATAAATAACGGTGATGGATCAAGCCCTGATCTTTGGACTGGGTAAGAGTGGTCTGTTTAACTCAGACACTCTGTTCATCACCACCCCCTTTTGTAAATCGTTTTTGGCCACTATAGGTGTGGCAGGGTATACTCAGACATGAGTCCCTTTCTCACTGCTCCATCAGGATTCAAGCAAGCCGGGCCGAAGAAGGCTGAAATGCCAGAAACCGGTCCCCGGTAGCTTGTCTCCTTTCTGGTGAAGAATTGGCTTGGTAGTTTAGTCTGCCCTGTTCCCATGATGCACTGGGCCAGGGACAGACTGATTTGCATATAGCCAGGTTCTGAGCTGGGATGGGGCAGTGAGATAAATAACGGTGATGGATCAAGCCCTGATCTTTGGACTGGGTAAGAGTGGTCTGTTTAACTCAGACACTCTGTTCATCACCACCCCCTTTTGTAAATCGTTTTTGGCCACTATAGGTGTGGCAGGGTATACTCAGACATGAGTCCCTTTCTCACTGCTCCATCAGGATTCAAGCAAGCCGGGCCGAAGAAGGCTGAAATGCCAGAAACCGGTCCCCGGTAGCTTGTCTCCTTTCTGGTGAAGAATTGGCTTGGTAGTTTAGTCTGCCCTGTTCCCATGATGCACTGGGCCAGGGACAGACTGATTTGCATATAGCCAGGTTCTGAGCTGGGATGGGGCAGTGAGATAAATAACGGTGATGGATCAAGCCCTGATCTTTGGACTGGGTAAGAGTGGTCTGTTTAACTCAGACACTCTGTTCATCACCACCCCCTTTTGTAAATCGTTTTTGGCCACTATAGGTGTGGCAGGGTATACTCAGACATGAGTCCCTTTCTCACTGCTCCATCAGGATTCAAGCAAGCCGGGCCGAAGAAGGCTGAAATGCCAGAAACCGGTCCCCGGTAGCTTGTCTCCTTTCTGGTGAAGAATTGGCTTGGTAGTTTAGTCTGCCCTGTTCCCATGATGCACTGGGCCAGGGACAGACTGATTTGCATATAGCCAGGTTCTGAGCTGGGATGGGGCAGTGAGATAAATAACGGTGATGGATCAAGCCCTGATCTTTGGACTGGGTAAGAGTGGTCTGTTTAACTCAGACACTCTGTTCATCACCACCCCCTTTTGTAAATCGTTTTTGGCCACTATAGGTGTGGCAGGGTATACTCAGACATGAGTCCCTTTCTCACTGCTCCATCAGGATTCAAGCAAGCCGGGCCGAAGAAGGCTGAAATGCCAGAAACCGGTCCCCGGTAGCTTGTCTCCTTTCTGGTGAAGAATTGGCTTGGTAGTTTAGTCTGCCCTGTTCCCATGATGCACTGGGCCAGGGACAGACTGATTTGCATATAGCCAGGTTCTGAGCTGGGATGGGGCAGTGAGATAAATAACGGTGATGGATCAAGCCCTGATCTTTGGACTGGGTAAGAGTGGTCTGTTTAACTCAGACACTCTGTTCATCACTACCCCCTTTTGTAAATCGTTTTTGGCCACTATAGGTGTGGCAGGGTATACTCAGACATGAGTCCCTTTCTCACTGCTCCATCAGGATTCAAGCAAGCCGGGCCGAAGAAGGCTGAAATGCCAGAAACCGGTCCCCGGTAGCTTGTCTCCCTTCTGGTGAAGAATTGGCTTGGTAGTTTAGTCTGCCCTGTTCCCATGATGCACTGGGCCAGGGACAGACTGATTTGCATATAGCCAGGTTCTGAGCTGGGATGGGGCAGTGAGATAAATAACGGTGATGGATCAAGCCCTGATCTTTGGACTGGGTAAGAGTGGTCTGTTTAACTCAGACACTCTGTTCATCACCACCCCCTTTTGTAAATCGTTTTTGGCCACTATAGGTGTGGCAGGGTATACTCAGACATGAGTCCCTTTCTCACTGCTCCATCAGGATTCAAGCAAGCCGGGCCGAAGAAGGCTGAAATGCCAGAAACCGGTCCCCGGTAGCTTGTCTCCTTTCTGGTGAAGAATTGGCTTGGTAGTTTAGTCTGCCCTGTTCCCATGATGCACTGGGCCAGGGACAGACTGATTTGCATATAGCCAGGTTCTGAGCTGGGATGGGGCAGTGAGATAAATAACGGTGATGGATCAAGCCCTGATCTTTGGACTGGGTAAGAGTGGTCTGTTTAACTCAGACACTCTGTTCATCACCACCCCCTTTTGTAAATCGGGGTCTGCGGCGGGGCAGGCGATGCCAGCCAGAAGGGTGCAGTGGGTGCGGAAGCTGCCACAGGGGTGGGTGAGCCAGCAGCAGTGGCGGCTGGTGGTAAGTTATACTTATATTCCTTACTTATTGACAATAGTTACACACTCGCTGCAAGGGTGTACACTGTATTTTGAGAGAGACTAAGTTGTTGTGAACAACAGTTGAAGAAGACACCCTTTACTTAGCATTAGAGCAAAAGCATTAGCGGTGGGAGTAGTAGTTGAGTAACTAATGGCCTCCTCTATCTGACTTCAAATCAGCTGGGAAAGTTTTATGGAGAAGACTAAGAGTCAGGCGAGATGTAATATATATGACTGGCAGAGAAGGAAACGTGGGATGCATGCATAGGTGGCTGATGGGAATCAGACGCATGGGAGGTTGAAGGGTGGGTGGAAGGTGAAAGAAAAGATGGGTGATAGCAAGAATACTCTGGGGTGTTTCAGGGGTCAAACTCAAAGGCAAGCAAGGAAGGAAGCGTATATTTAACAAGGACCCCCTGAGTTCATAGAAAATAGATTCCTAGACCAGGGAAAAATAACCATTTGATATTTAACAATCTAGGCAACCATAAGAGACAATCAAAGAAGTTTTAATAAATGGAAGGGAATTAAGCTACAAAATGTTTGTAAAGAAAACAATTTATTAAGAGTTAAAAAGAACAATATCACATTCACAGATGTAATATGTATGTTAAAAGAGTGTAGTTTAAACAAACTAGACTTAAAACAACAATCTATAAATCACATGGCATGAATCACAATGCAAATGAGAACATATATAAAGTTAAAAAACACTGGAAGTGGCAGATTGGTACTCTACCTTTTTCTAATTATACAGGGGTTTTGCTCTACCAAATATCTCCACATCAGGAGGATCTCGCTATTTTAAATTACCAAGTATATCCTTCACTTGAATGAATAAGAGGTTCCGGTCGGCGGGATCAGTTATTAACCCCTTTTTTTCATACAGGTAACTCATTGAAATTTTCCTTAGAACAACATAATTAGAATAACACGAATTTCCAAATAGATTAATTATAATGATAGGTTGGTAGTTCATCCATACTGTCAAATTGAGATCAATTTATCTAACCGATCATTACACTAGCTAAATTAATATGGATTCTATAATTCGCTATCTCGCTTAATTTCCTTAGAATAAGATAAAGGTGATAAATTAAAAAAAACTCCAATACCTGCATCTCCTGGATTTAAATGACTTGTAGACTGATTACCTAACAATATTAACCAGCAATGAATCTTTCAGATAATCTGCCTAGGAACCCTTTCATAAAATCACCCTTAAAATACAAAAAGATAACTTAACCATGATGATATGGCTAAAATAAGATAACAAACCTGGCCATTTTTCTAAATATCATTTTTATCCCTTGTGAATTTACAGCGTGATATTTTCTTGTTTGGAATCCGTCCATCGAGGAAATAAAATACTAATGTCCTATCTTGACTAGACGTCGCCATTGAGCTTTACACGCTATATCTACATATCATGTAAGTTTCTCATAATTGCTAAAATATATATATATATATATATCAATGTCGCATAAAGCTAGGATTGATATAGAAAATACATTTTTCTTTAGACTCTCGTTACCAGACAGCTAGAACCGCTCTCTAAAGAAACTAAGAAAGAAAAGTATTTTCCTTACATCATTACAACAACTTTTTGTAAGTATAGATTATCATTCCGTTCTTTTTCTGCCAGTTTTGTTAAAAGGCCATCAATATCTACATGGTCTTAAAGAGGGTCCATTGCCCATATTTATTCTCTACCACAGGGTCTATTCAAGTAAATTTGTATTACTTTTCCATATTGGTCAGTATTACAAGGAAATGAAAACTTTGATAAGATTTGTCATTATTTTGTGACTATCTTAAATAGGAAGGTTCAATTTTTAAGCTACTGTAAAATCTGTAAACTGTTCTCTTGTTGTAAAGTCATTTACCTATGTATGTAATCCTTATTTCTGTCTATATTTATTTATTTTTTGAGAAACTTTTTGTGGCTACTCCAGAAGAAGGCGCTGGCCGCCGAAACGCGTGTGGAGTACCAATCTGCCACTTCCAGTGTTTTTTAACTTTATATATGTTCTCATTTGCATTGTGATTCATGCCATGTGATTTATAGATTGTTGTTTTAAGTCTAGTTTGTTTAAACTACACTCTTTTAACGTACATATTAAATCTGTGAATGTGATATTGTTCTTTTTAACTCTTAATAAATTGTTTTCTTTACAAACATTTTGTAGCCTAATTCCCTTCCATTTATTAAAACTTCTTTGATTGTCTCTTATGGTTGCCTAGATTGTTAAATATCAAATAAGCAAGGAAGGAAGGACACATGGGTTGTGGTTTAAGGAAAAATAATAAATGTTTATTGTTGGTGAAACAATAAACAAAGGTTTGTTGAGAGATTAAGAAGAATGATAGACATGTTTACTTTGGAGGGATGGATGCCTGGATGGTATTCATCATAGTATAGGTGGAGAATGTCACTGGATGAAGAGTTCATGAAGAGAATGTAAAAGAAAGTAAACTGCACCAGAGTAGCAAAGCCAAGGAGAATAGAATGAAGTTGTATTTTCAGAATACTCCCTGGACTCACAGTAATTTGCAAGCACAGTATATATATCTTGTGTATGTAATGTATGTTGTTGTTATCAAGCGCTCCCTCCGACTGTGAGGCCCACTCCCTACCTATGTTAATTTATTTTCGACTGTGTCAGTCTGCTATGGGTGGCCTGGCCTTTCACCTGCATGATTAGTTACACAATCAATCAAAACAAAGTACCTCATGTCGTCCCATATATAAGCAATGATCATTTGGATCAGATATCATCTGCCTTGTTGTAGTAGTCAGGGCAGGATGTAAGTGAAATTGAGCAGTTGCCCTTGATGCAACAGAGTATGGCGAGTGCCACCCACAATAGAAAAATAAAATGATTGTCTAGTCAGCTTCCCCACCTGCAGAGAGTAGTAAATAAAAATAACATGAGTCTGCATCACGAGTGTGTTTGTCTTGGGCATAAGCTGACTGAGCTGGCATGCCAGCTATAACAATGTTACTCAATTTAGCTAAACAAGAGATAAGAAGAAGACTGGTGTACTCAAGTCCATAGTGCTAGTATAATGCCTGAAACTCCCACTAATGTAAGATGCCGAGGAAGTAGGAGGATATAAACCACAAATGTTATGTACTGTACTTGCTATTGCTACTGTGTCACTATGTGTAGAACTAATTTTGTGTTACTGTTTTGCTACAATATTGATTACATACTTACAATTGTCTTTTTTCTGTTTTTGGCCCGGCGCCGGAAGCTGGAAGTCATCCGCATGAAATATTGGCGGCTGATGGCTCTGGTGGGGGAATAGGAGGAGGAGGCAGCAGCTGCTGCAGCCTCCTCAAATGCCCATGGCCCCTGTCAGGCCCCTCGAGTGGTTCGCTGCGGCGGTCTGGCAGCTGCCCACCCCACTTCAGCCAACACTGCTGCCCCCCTACAGACACAATTGTCGAGCTTTTAAGCGCTCCATGCTCCCTCCGAATGGCACATCTAGAGAAACAGATAAAGGAGGTCCTGGCGATTAACTGGCGACTACAAGCTCGCCAATAGAGATCCCATTCGATTGCCCCATTTTTTATCCTTTTTTTGGTGGGTGGGCCTTGGGCATGCATTGTGTAAAAGTTGAGTATATATATTTATGTACAATTTAATTTTTTAATTTAACGGACATTGGTTGGACTCTTTCTTCATCTTTTTGGACATTGGCTGGGGTTAGGAAGAGGGGTGGGTTAGGTGTTGTGGGATTTTCTACATTAGTTTATTTTGTTAGGGGATTCAATTATATTCATACTTAAACTTTACATACAATGAAAATGTTTTGTGGGGGATTACTCTTACTTCACACAATTTCCTTCCTTTGCTGCTACGGTCCGCAGCCAGTTGTTGATTTAAATTATCTGCTGATTTTGTAACACAGGAACAGGGAGATTTGGTACCCACACTGAGTGACGTGTCCTACTAGTAATGTCGGTCTCTCCATCTAGTCTCTGCAGTCTGCAACTGGACTCAAGGGTGTGGGTGTGTGAATTAATGAATTAATTTCCGTTATTAAATATGCCTCCCCCAAACTTCTTCTTTTACCTGTGGTTGATGTTTAAACTTAGGCACTGCAATGGCTGCATGGTGATGATGGTTTGGTTTCCTAAGATGCCATGGTTGTGGTGGTAGTAGTAGTCACTGGCAGTAGCATTTTCAAAAAAGCAATTGAGACAGTCAGTTGCTTGAGAGAGACTCTGGAAGTAGTAGTAGAATAAAATACAGTACAGTACACAAGAAGACTGTCAAACAAGAAACCATTATAATGATGATTAGCAATGCTAAAGTAAAATAAAACATAATTGTGGCGGGATAGCCTAGTACAACAAGTGACAAACCATATTTGTCTTGAGTTACTCAACACAAGCATAACCTTTAGTGCTGTAAGGAGGAGGATGATGAATCCAATCGATGCCACGATTAATTATGATGGTTTATGTTTCTTTGGAAATAAAATGGACTTGCAAGTATGCTGAGCTTTGGTGGGCAAGCAAAAGAAGATCCTCACCCTGCCTTAAAATATAATTAGTGTTGTTTTTACTACATCCGCCCCAGGAAGTGTGTGATCAAACATTGGTATAAATGTTATTTAGTCGCACCTTAATATAAATCACACAGCCAGGGGGAAGCGGGGTAGCATTTGATGAATGGTTGGGAAGCGGTTATTGAGGGAAAGGTTCGACAAAGACAAACACTACTCATGGACAGTAACAACTGAACACACACAATCTTGGCAGACGACCATCATATGTCTGTTAAGGAAGAAAAAGAAAATGAATGCATGATGATGACTTGATGGTTAATGATGATAAGTAGGACTTACTAACTAGACTAGTAGACAGCACAGGGCAGCACTATAATATTAATTATTATTATGCAATTTGCCTTGCCTGTCTGCCCTCTGAGAGACCCAAATTACATACATTGTATGTTCTGTTGTACCGGGCTTCCTTTTAAAGATAGCAAAGAAAATTTAAATATAGCTGTATGTATCAATTATAAGCAAAGAGCAAATATAATAACAACAACACACAGTCGTAATGATTGGAGAGCAAAAAGGAAGAATGATAATAAAGTTACTGAATGTTATCCCGGTCAAATTGGGGAGTTGCATTTCAGCATTCCTCTAGGTCCTCCCATTCATGGACGCTGCATCCATCAATTTTGGGTGCCACTGCCTGCCTGGCGGATGCGGATTGGTAGGTGAGTGTGAGTTGTTATTCTCTGTTTAGCACAGGGTAAATGATTCAGAAAAGGGGGTGGTGATGAACAGAGTGTCTGAATTAAGCAGACCACTCTTACCCAGTCCAAAGATCAGGGCTTGATCCATCACCGTTTTTTAGCTCACTGCATCATCCCAGCTCAGAACTTGGCTATATGCAAATTAGTCCGACCCTGGCCCAGTGCATCATGGGAACAGGGCAGACCAAACTAGCAAACCAATTCTTATACTGGGAAGAAAACAAGCTTCCGGGGACCGGTTTCTGGCATTTCAGTCGTCTTCGGCCCGGCTTGCTTGAATCCTGATGGTGCAATGAGCAAGGGACTCACATCTGAGTATACCCTTCCACGCTTATGGTGGACAAAAATGATTCAGAAAAGGGGGTGGTGATGAACAGAGTGTCTGAATTAAGCAGACCACTCTTACCCAGTCCAAAGATCAGGGCTTGATCCATCACCGTTTTTTAGCTCACTGCACCATCCCAGCTTAGAACTTGGCTATATGCAAATTAGTCTGACCCTGGCCCAGTGCATCATGGGAACAGGGCAGACCAAACTACCAAGCCAATTCTTATACTGGGAAGAAAACAAGCTTCCGGGGACCGGTTTCTGGCATTTCAGCCGTCTTCGGCCCGGCTTGCTTGAATCCTAATGGTGCAATGAGCAAGGGACTCAGATCTGAGTATACCCTTCGACGCTTATGGTGGACAAAAATGATTCAGAAAAGGGGGTGGTGATGAACAGAGTGTCTGAATTAAGCAGACCACTCTTACCCAGTCCAAAGATCAGGGCTTGATCCATCACCCTTTTTTTAGCTCACTGCACCATCCCAGCTCAGAACTTGGCTATATGCAAATTAGTCCGACCCTGGCCCAGTGCATCATGGGAACAGGGCAGACCAAACTACCAAGCCAATTCTTATACTGGGAAGAAAACAAGCTTCCGGGGACCGGTTTCTGGCATTTCAGCCGTCTTCGGCCCGGCTTGCTTGAATCCTGATGGTGCAATGAGCAAGGGACTCACATCTGAGTATACCCTTCCACGCTTATGGTGGACAAAAATGATTCAGAAAAGGGGGTGGTGATGAACAGAGTGTCTGAATTAAGCAGACCACTCTTACCCAGTCCAAAGATCAGGGCTTGATCCATCACCGTTTTTTAGCTCACTGCACCATCCCAGCTCAGAACTTGGCTATATGCAAATTAGTCCGACCCTGGCCCAGTGCATCATGGGAACAGGGCAGATCAAACTACCAAGCCAATTCTTATACTGGGAAGAAAACAAGCTTCCGGGGACCAGTTTCTGGCATTTCAGCCATCTTCGGCCTGGCTTGCTTGAATCCCTGTTCCCGTGATGCACTGGGCCAGGGACAGACTGATTTGCATATAGCCAGGTTCTGAGCTGGGATGGGTCAGTGAGATAAATAACGGTGATGGATCAAGACCTGATCTTTGGACTGGGTAAGAGTGTTCTGCTCAATTCAGAGACACTGTTCATCACCACCCCCTTTTCTGAATCGTTTTTGGCCACTATAGGTGTGGCAGGGTATACTCAGACATGAGTCCCTTTCTCACTGCTCCATCAGGATTCAAGCAAGCCGGGCCGAAGACGGCTGAAATGCCAGAAACCGGTTCCCGGTAGCTTGTCTCCTTTCTGGTGAAGAATTGGCTTGGTAGTTTAGTCTGCCCTGTTCCCATGATGCACTGGGCCAGGGACAGACTGATTTTCATATAGCCAGGTTCTGAGCTGGGATGGGGCAGTGAGATAAATAACGGTGATGGATCAAGCCCTGATCTTTGGACTGGGTAAGAGTGGTCTGCTCAATTCAGACACTCTGTTCATCACCACCCCCTTTTCTGAATCGTAGCACAGGGTAAAGTCAGGCCTGAAAATGGAGATGGCAAAAACAAAAGGGATAATAAAATATCAAGGAGAATTTTTTTTTATAAATTATGGAGGAGTGCAAACACTGTCAGAGGTGGCATGGCTAAATCATGTCTACTCTGCTGTCTGTTTCCAGAACTAAACTTCAACAACAGCAACAGGACAGAGCAGGCCCTTGGCTCCCACCCAAACTCCACTTGCTTAGATTTTGACTGAGCCAGACAGAGCACACATAAACAGCAATATAGCATTTTCTAAAGTAAGTAACTAAATCAATGCTTGGCTTTCAGACATACCACTACTACACTTGTGACTCGACTCCACCACTACAAAGACATGTAGGTCTGCTGTGGTTGTGGTTGACTTGTTTACCTTTTTTGCCACTTTGTGAGATGCCCTGAGTTATCTCCAAGTCAACTGACTGACTGCGAAGATGTGGTCATCATCATGGTGTTGTCCAACTCGGTCTGTAGTGTACAGAGTGAGTCCAGATTGCATATTCAAAATTGCAATGGATCAACCTGCAGTAGAAGAACAATTGTGTTATTAAACAACAAGAAGGGAAACATTGACTTGAGTCACTTTTAGTGTGTAGATTAAATACTAGCACACTTCAACTTCATGCACAACAACAACAACACAAACACCAATCACTCAGAGTGAGGGGCCAATGCATGCCATCATTACCTATTCCTTCTCATTTTAAGTTAAGGGGCAGTCCTTCTCAGCTCGGAAAGGAGGATAACTATAGTAATCATGTTCCGCTTTTTTGGGAGGGAATCGATGAGGCAATATTTCTTGTTCTATTCTCCATCCAATGTCCAGCTTGAGGGAAGTGGATTTAAGGTTAGTCAGGAGGATGGAGCAGGACTCAGAGGAGTAGACTTCTTTAATAAATGCACACAGCTGCAACTCCAATATGGCAAAAACAAGAGAAGACGGTGGTGATGGATTTGTTGTGATTCGAACCAGAAAGACAGAGACACACACAAAAATTCAAAGTAAATAAGAAAGAAAGAAAGTTACAAGGTGAAACCCTAGTTGTCAAGAAAGTAGAGCTCGACCTCAAACTCTAGTGGTTCACACTACTTTTGTCTACTAAGTCGCTATCCTCATCTTCCTACTGTGATACATGTATTTTGTAATCCAGTGGTATAAAGTGCTGATTCTTTTTAATCATGGTTAACCTCGCCACTTTTTTGAGTGAGAGACTGGTCCTTTTCACTGTTACAATGGCACCTGCAGCACTGAAAACATGCTCAGAAGAGTCCTTGTAACAGGGCAAGCCAGATAGTTTATCGCCAGCATGCTGAGGGCTGGCCATTGGTGCCTTTTGCACACCAATGGGTTTTGATCAATATAAACCTCTGTTGGATCATCCAGAAAGGCCTGGACCATCCGCTCAATGCTCAGGGGTTCTCAGCTTTCCGGTGCCTCTTCTGCATTTACATCACCCCTGGACCTAACAAGCCCTTGATGTAGATAAGAATCCTGTGCCGATTTTACTGGGACTGATGATCCTGCTCTTGCTGTTGTTGTTAGTGTTGGTGACTGCTGTGAGCCAAACGCATTGCCCTCAGGCTCTGAAGTTGAACTTGATGGCAGATGCCCTGCAGTACATGTTGTGTGTTGGAGTAGCAGACCTTTAATTACCAGCCGTTCTTTTTCCAAGTCACTGGCTACCTCAGCTATCCAAGTTTTGTACTGGGCAACATCCATTTCTGAAAAAGGAATTAATGTCTTAGTGTTTAATGCTGATTTGTACCGTGGATCCAGGATTGTGGTAGAAATGTAATGTTTATCTGACACAATCTTAGTTTGCACGCTTGTATTTTCAGCTAAGCTAAAGGCTAAGCTCTCCACCAACTCATATGCTTCTTTTTTTCCTCCACACCTGCATACGTTTCAGACACCGCCTTCAGCTGTTGCTCTAGCATGTGCAACAATGTGATAGCTTGGCCCATAGTATAGGCCTTCTGGCTGACTTTACGTGTGAAGAGCTCAAAAGGAAGTAGCATCTCTGTCAGGTATTTAACTAGGCCCCATTTTTCCATTTCAATGGTTATGCTTTTCACAGTAGCATATCCTAGTCTTTGCATGACATAGTCATTGATTGGTCTGTACGGATCAAGCAGATGATCAAGCATGTAATAAGTTGAGTACCAACATGTTGGACCCTCCTAGATGAGTGCTTTGACCGACACTCTATGCTCATGCTGAATGATCCTCAGCTGCTTCCAGGCTTTAGAAGAATGGTTGAATTGTGTGCATATTCTTCTGCAGGTGGTCAGTTTGTTGCTGACATGGTCTTCTTTTTTCAGAAATTCTTGAAGAATGATGTTAATGCAGTGCACCAAACCCAGGACCCTGAAATAGCCACCAGTGTGCATGGCATTAAGTATATTACTGCTATTGCCCAAAGCAACAAAACCAATGTTAACCCATCTTGGGTTCAGTCATTCAAAGACCTTGCTGTTAAACTCTTTCGAAATGTTTCATCCTCATCAACAGCAATGGGTTCAGTTTTTTGGCCGCTAAGGTGCATCTCCCTCTGGATCAAGTGTTGTTTTTTCAAATGGGTTGTTTGGCCTCCGGTACCATAGTGTGTACCGAGCTTACCCTGACTAACACCTTGTCCACAAATTGAGCATATAGCAATGTTCTTGTCCTTACTGCTAACTGAAAAGAAGTCCCAAACTGGGGAGGTGAACTTTCTTGTGCTGCTGGAGGTGCCACTTGCAATGCAATATGAACTGGAGGGTGTGCCTAGAATGTGATTCTGTGCAGTACCACTACCTACAAAGGAGGTGGTTCTGCTGGATGTATTGTTCCTGCGGGGCCTTCGCAAATATGGAAGCTGGAGGTGGTGTTGTTGTTACCTGTATTTGTGGTATCCGTGGCACATCCCTCACAGCAATTTGGGATCGGGTAACAATGTTGGTCTCCATCTCCACTGCGGCTGGATTGATGTTCATGATGACTGGATTGTCATTATCCTCCTCTTCTAAATTGACCTCCATAACTCTCATGCTTTCTGGAACCTCCCTTTTCCCTAGCCTTGTCTTGTGGCGTGTCTCACTCACAGACTGAGCTGATGTCTTCCAATTGGCATCTAGCTCATCAGAAGGGGGCTTGAGGAAGAAGTTGCTAAATTACCCTTCTTTTCTGTGCTGGGGATCTGGAAGACAATGGATATCCTGAAAGTTTGGCTTGGTTTTCTTCTTCCTCTGCAAGAAGCTTGATTTTCTGAACTTCCCCTATTTCAGGAGGAACAACTACTATTGTGGGCAGTGGTTGCGGCTGTTGTTGTGCTGTTGTTGTGACTATAGCAACTGTTGTTGCGGCTGATGTTGCCCACTGTTGTGACTGAGTACTACTTTGCGATAACGATAAGTCAATTTCAACATCACTGCTCACTGGCGAGTAAAGCGATTAAACTGGCTGCCTCTGCGAAACTCAAGGGCTTCGGCCTAGGTTGGTGGTGTGGGCACACTGATGCTGAGGTGCTGCTCCCAGCTTGCTCCTCGGACACTGCTGCTGCAGGATTAATTTTTTATTTCCCCCAAAAAATGTTGGATGGCACACCACCTGTGGTGCTAAGTGCCAGTTCCTTCTTCTGTTCCTTGTTCTCACTTTCAACTTTCTTGACAAGGGAGGACATGGTACCATTCTTTGGGGCCATCTTCTTCAGATTTCACCAGGACACAGTTGCATCAGTTGCGGAGATGGCTGTGGTCACACGTCACATTACGCCATGTGCAGCAGGACTTCTGTCTGGCAGTACAATAAGTTATGAGGATGACACCCAATCCTCAGTCTTTTGTGCACCTAAAAGCAAAGAAGCCAGAAGAACATCAGTGAAATGTGGCATTGGCTGTTGTGGTTCAATTACTACAAGAACAAACAAACAAATATAATATATAACTTAGTGTGTTGTGGTCACACTTGAATGTTTATTATTACATTTTATTAACTAAGTTATTAAAACACAGTGTGGCCATTTGCGAGACTTTAACAACAAGAGCTTTCATGGTATACTGTGTAAACTCAGGAAGGATAGGAAAGAAGAACAAAAACAAAAATACAAATGTAATGGAAGTGAAACCAGTTTGGCATTAATTTGCACACCACGTCATTCAGGGAGCTGCAGCTGGCAAAGCGGATGGAATCAGTAAGCCAAGGGAAACAAAAGGAAAGACATGCAGGCCTAATTGGCAAAAGCAGCACACTACTAAACTGCCACCACAAAGTAGCCACCAGCCACATGGTCACTCACAGTCACAACAAGCAGGAGGCCTAGAAAACCATGAACTCAAGAAGGCCTATAATATGGCCAAACAAAGGAGACATGCTAACCATCACAGCTTTAATACAAAAATGGAAAAACCAAAATCCAAAGGGCTAAAAAAGGTATGCAAGTTAGACAACACAAGCACAACCGCACCACATACACTTCCAACAAAGGTATTTATGTAACACACACCAAAAAAAGTGAAATACCCCCAAAACACATTTTGTTATTCAATGCAATGCCCTCCATGCCCTAAATGATGTTTAAATTCAACAGATACAAATAATCAACATGGAGGAAGAAAGAAGAAGCTGAGATCCATTCAGCTTCCTAAATCTATATCCGAAAATCAAGTGGGGAATGGATCACTTGTCCTGCATAACATGGGTTAGCATTTCGCAGTGTTTAGTGTCCCAATAAAAAACCCTCATTCACGTGCAGATGGTAGATGTAGCAGTATATCTTGATTCTCCGCTCTACTGTTAATCACGTGACAGCATCATCATTGAGTTAGTGTTCATGCTTCCTCCACCCAGAGGTGTACCCCTAGTTAGTGCAGTAGTGATCAGGGATACTAGTGTCTTACATTACAAAATACTCGTACAGCCAGGTGTGAGTTTTAATAGATCTGGATTCAAGATATTATTTAAAAGTTGGTTGTTTTGCGTGATTTGGTTGATTGGGTTGCAGATCTCCTGCATTCACAAAATTGTTAAAAAAGGATGGTCGTCATGTTTCAGCCCTTGTGTTGCCGCTGTGGGTCAGGTGGCCTTTCTTCAGGACCAGGGTGGTTGGGTGTAGTGAGACTGTGGGTGTCTCTGTGAGTGATTTTCTCAGGAATGTTATTCTTGAAGAAGTGTGAGGAATTAGCTATATTAATCTGTTTCCGGTGAGGTCTAGCAGAACCTGTATAGATAATAGTAAGGGGTGGGGAGAAACAAACACAGCCAGATAGAGAAGTGTGAGTTTGGTCAGCTTCCTATCAGTGCTGTCTATAGTGCGTGTATTTTTGTAAAGCATCAAGATAGAAATGCCAATTCTTTATCTTGAGGCCACCGGTAGTCTCTCAGGCAAAATGATCTCTCTTATTTCTTTCTACATAGTTGGTCAAAATTTTCTTCAAGAAAGTTTCATAGTATATAGATATAAACGTGGCAAAATATCTCCTACATTCTGTGGTTCTATGTAAATAATGTTATGGTGAGTGGCATATTCGGTCTCAATATGTGTGGCCCACAATTTTACTGTGACGTAATAGGATTCATGGGGTGCATATTATGGCTGACTATTGCTAATTCAAGGTCACCAAAGATTTTCTCACTCAGTGCCTATGATTAGAACAGATGACTCTCAAAATGGATATTTGTTAGAACTGGCATTCGAGTTAGTACACTGCGTGGTTGAGGTATGATTTCAGAACTTGGCAATGCGTTATAATGATACGGTATATGTTGAGACTCACTCTCATTATTTATTGGTTACCCATTTTTGTCATTAAGTGCCCGTTAATTTATAATGTGGTCATTATTTTCATATTCGCGCTTTCATTCTGACACACAGTGTAACCTTAGAACATTAACGTGAAGCTCAGGACGGCGCGCTGGGTAACCGGGTGTCAGGGGTGCCCGAACACACATACTAACATACCTTTTGTGATTCACAAAGTTACTTCAACGGTTGGCCATCGAGTTTCTCGTCCTACCGGGTGAAGGACAATGCTCTAATTACATACAATTCGGGCGGAGTATAATTTACGATTTGTGTTGAGTTGGCTCCACGCGGCTACTCAACAGAAGAAATTGATGCAATTCGGTCCCGACCACCACTTCTATTAGACAAGGATCTCACCCAAACCCTGGCCCACGCCAATGACTGGGATGAATTATCAGAAGTCAAGAAAGAACAAGTAAGGACTGCTGTCCATGGAATCACAATGAACGAGTACTTACGAACCAACACACCACCCAAAGAACTTTGGGTGACCAATGCACCACGCACTTTTTTCCAAAGATTTACGCTTCAGAAAAGACTGGTCAGCCATCTCTTGGAAGTGTACAAGAGACTATTTGGTTTTAATCATTAAAACCGCCACAAGACTTATAGATGAACTGACAATCAAAATACAAGTGAGTAAAATTAAAAACATGGTTCACATCACAGTGTACAAAAAAAGACTGGAAGAGAGAAACCGAGAAATGAGCGAAGCGAAAGAATACCTAACAGAAAATAAATTACAAAAACTAGGTAAAGATCTGAAGAAATTTTCTCTGGAGTGCATACACCCTATACAGCTCGGACAACTACATAGCAAATGACAATGCTTCGGATAACAATTCAAATACAGGTTCCTTCACAGAAGGATCAGATTGGAGCAGAGATGAATTCCAAACACCAAGAAGAAATCGAGTTTACAACAGAAGGGCAAACCACAATAGACCAAACATGTGGCATACGGCCAACTATGGCAACCTTCAACAAGGGATGCCTTTCCAACCATTCAACCCCAATTTTCATGGTTGGATGAACGCATATTTCCCTGGACCAACAGTAATGGCGAACAACATGCAACAACAAATGGGACCTAACTACCCACAAAGGATTCCTTTTTTAGGAAGGGGCTAGATGAATCAGAAAATGTAATGGAAAGGGGTCACCTGGACAGACCAGGAGCGACAAGTTCACACCAGGAGCATGACAGGGGAAAAACCAGGGACAAGCACGAATCCCTCATTGTAAACCTAACAGAGAAAACCCTCACATAGGAACAAGAAAAAGTCCTGAACAAAGGGCTAGGATATGTCCCTACACCAAATTTGGACATCTTCAAACTGAAGTGCGAAATGGCTGAATTCTGCAGAAAATTAAAACTTAAAGCCTTCTACAGTAATCAGGAAGAGAGCATCTATTACGCAGGAAGTCAAGATTCTGCCCTCTGAATAACCAAACCCCGATCGAAATACTTGCTTTTGAACAAGGAACAATGGAGGAAATAGATGATCTGAATGACCACATAAAAAAACCCAAGAACATTTCGAAAACAGAACAACAAGCCCTTGATGACTTAAGAAACGATGGTGAAATTGTAATCAGGCTTGCTGACAAAGGCAGTGGAATTGTCTTACTGAGCAAAGAAGGATATGACGTACAGTGTACAGAATTACTTTCAGACCAAAAATTATACAAGAAAATAACTACGGATCCTACACCAAGACTACAAAGGACCATTGCACTTATGGTTGAAGAGTGTCAAGATCCGACACGCTTCTCCTCGGAGCTGTGTTGAAAGTCCTAAACCCGCGCTCACGCAACCCACCCGTGACCCGGCATAAATCACAGACCAATAGGAGAGTTCCAAAATCGCGGGAAAGCAAGGGGACAGCGGGGAGGGAGATCTGAAATGATAAAGAACAAGGGATTTATTTTCACACCCCTCCCTATCTACTCTATAATACAAAGGCACTCTATAGGTTAACAGGACTCTATTCCCCCACTGATAGTCAAGCCTACCTGAAAAGGAAAATTCTAAGTCTTTATATGCAGGAGAGAGAGGGAAGGTCCTATCAGTGGCAATAATCTGGTATGGAAAGAACACAAATGTACATGTATTATACCACAACTGTACCATACACCATAGGCTGCTTATCACACCTCACATGCCAATGCTTGACCATAGATTGTCTTGTTCCACTCTTTCGTTACTAGGTACCCCCCTGTTTCCTCTCCTGCAGTATGAAAAGAAAACACAAACAAGTTGTCGAAAAGAAACATGGAAAACATATAATGAGCTGAAGGTTAACTGCACCTTTAGAAATGTTTCAGTTCAGCAAACAAAAGTATCACGTTTGTAATATTGGTAACGTGCCAAGCAATAGTCCATTTATAACAGTCTTGTACCCCTCACTTCAACTGTGAGTCTTAATAGTTCCGCAAACCTTCACTCTCTGAAAGTTATCTCGTTCTTTATCCAAATAACATCCCAAGATAGAAACGCAGCCGCGCTTCTCAAACTCTCGGAAACCAAACACTTATCCTCCGGAAAAGGCCACCGAGAGAGGAATCTGACGAACACAGCCGTGTCCGTCTCTCCCGGAATTCCTACAAATATCCCGCTACAGTTCAACTGTTCTCCAGCGTCGTATGTTCCCAGCCGGAAACACACTGCTAATCTTACTCACGGTTCCTTCACGGATGCACAACAGCCCTTCTCGCCGGCTCACCAGAATTATCGGCTCCGTTTGTGCTGTGAGTTTGGCTTATGTTTCCGCAGTTGCGCGTTAACCTCTCGCGCAGCTTCTCCCTTGGCCCTCTGGGGATTGTGGTCCAAGGAATCAAGGCATCAGAACCCCACGCATTGCGCGGTCAGCGGCCCAAACGGACCGATTCTGACAAAGAGGCGGAGACCAATAACTGGATCTCAAAAAATGAGGCAACATTTTTACAGACCAAAACACCAAGGGTACCATATTTCTATTTGCTCCTAAAGATCCACAAGGAGCAAAAACCACCTCCCGGAGGACCAATCGTCTCGGGGATAGGTTCTGTCTTAGAACCACTTTCTCAATTCACTGACCAATACCTGAAGCCCATGATACAGAAGACGCCAATGTATCTAAAGGATACAAGGGATCTACTGAATCTCTTGAAGGACCAGTTCTACTCAGAGGAAAGGATGCTACTAGTGGGGCTGGATGTGGAAAGCCTCTGCACTAGCCTCCCTCAACAGAAAACTCTAGAAACTTTGGAAACATTATTATTCGGTAAACGTTGGGATTGCAAAACTCCGAGACATTTCATTCTGGAATGCTGTAGGTTAGGACTAACCGAAAACTATTTTGAATATGATAACACTCTATACCAACAATGCCATGGAACTTCCAAGGGGATCAAATTCGCCCCAAGTGTGGCTGGTCTATACGTAAGCGATTTTGAAGAAACCCATATAAAGAACATCACTAATCCTTTCCATCATAGGATATTATTCTGGAAGCGCTACATAGACGATATCATCCTTATATTGGAGGGTGACATGGAAAGTCTAAAAGATTCCACAAATGGGTGAATACCTGATATGAATGGTTAAAATTCACATATACTGGAGACCAAAAGAAACTTGACTTTCTGGATGTAACTATATATGCCAAGAACAACACCCTACAAACAAAAACTTTTTACAAACCAAAAGCAAAAAACACCCTGTTGTCATACCAAAGTTTTAATCCCCGGCCTCTAAGAGAAAACCTTCCTTTACAGCCAATATCTACAACTTAGACTTAACTTGCAGCAAAACACAAAAGTACAAAAAGCAAGCGAATGATCTCTGTGATAAACTCAAGAACCGCCCACAGAGAATCATTAGTAAATGCAAGAAGAGGGCAAGAAACCAGCACAGAGAAAATCTCTTCGAAACTACCCAAAAACCACCAGGGAAAGACCAAATGGCTTGTGTCACAATTTATAACAGCTTCAAACAATGTAAAAAAGATAGTCAACAAGAATTGGAGAATTCAGACATCTGCTTCTATAAACTGGCTAAAACCTAGATTTGCCAACAAAAGAACACACAATTTAAAAGACATGTTGGTTCACACAAGACCTCCTCCAAGAAAACGAGAGGAAGAAATGACATGACTATGGAATAATCCCCCTATCACGGGCCACTAACCGTGCGGTTCATGTTCAGTCTGTGAGTTGACCTGAACCACCAAACTCATTCAACTCCTCCCTGAGTTCTAATGGACCATAAGAAGCCACACAAATTGCAATACGACACATGTTATCTACATGATTACATGTCCATGCAATATGCGCAACATAGGGATGACATGTTGCAAAGTAAAGCAGAGAATATGCAAACACAGGAGCAATGTGAAATGCAAAAGGAATACTACCAAGATGAGTAATCCTTACATTGAAGCAAAACATACGGTGGAAGATCTACAATGGATAGTACTTGAGACCCTCACAACAAAAATCCACAACTCAGAAAGAATCCTTTATGAGAAGGAACAAAGATGGGTGCACAAATTGAAAACTGACAACCAAGGACTAAACAACCACATTCCGTGGCTGAGTCTAAACTACTGAATGGCCAAAAAAACGCTGCTAAAATAAGAAGACACATCAAAAATCCATTCCATCTACATGCCAAACATGACAAACACATGAATGGAGCACAATAGAACCACTGATCAGGCAGCCAAATCTTCCAGTCGACAAATATTGTCAACGAATAACACTCACTTTTTAAACACATTTGTAGTATACCAAAGATGAGACATAATAAAGGTGAAACTTTTCTAAACCCACTTTCACTTTTATTTGAGAAAATATTCATCCTCACTACGGAAGACAAAATGATTCTCAGATTCTCAACACATATTCACCAAGCTAGAGACCTAATTCAGATCGATAAATACCTAAAAATACCTCTTCAACTAGAGACTATTGTTTAACACATAGTATTTCTACACTCTCAATGCGCTTCACATACTGCTTAACAACGACCCGGCAATGACAACATTGCATCCGGGGCCAGAACGGAAAAGTCAGCACAAGTCGTGTCCTCGAAGAGCCTAAGGTAGAAGCAGCCGCGTGGAGCAAACTCAACACAAACCTCAAAGCATACTCAGCCCGAATTGTATGTAATTAGAGCCTTGAAGCGTGAGTCAAAAGGAACAAAGGAAAGGCGTGTAGGCCTATTTGGCAAAAGCAGCACACTGCTAAACTACCACCATAAAATGGCCACCAGCCACATGGTCACATGGTCACTCACAGTCTCAACAAGCAGGAAGCCTGGAAACAATGAAGTCAAGCATGCCTATATGGCCAGACAAAGGAGGCATGCTAAACAACACAGCTTTAATGCAAAAATGTAAAAACGAAAATCCACTGGGCTAAAAAAAGGTTTGCAAGTTACACAACGACCATACCGCACAAATCACAGGGATTTATTTAACAGACACCAAAAAAGTGAAATACCCCCAAAAAACAAATCTTGCAGTTCAATTCAATGCCATCCGTGCCCTAAAAGATGTTTAAATTCAATAGAAACACTTTTTTCATGCGCCCATGATGAGTAGCGTTGAACCTATTGGCTGAAAGTCCTATTGGGCCAGCCTACTAGGCTAGTGAATTAAATAAATATTGCAAACTGATTGTAAAAGTTGAAGAAAATGTCGTGAATTTTGCAACATGTTTACTTTATAAAAGAAAAATACTAGTAGAAAAATTACATACGCAGAAAAACAACTAGGCCCCTACTGTAACTACAGGCCACACACAACAATAACAACATTTTAAACAATGAAAAGTACAAAAAAATGTACGTGCAATGCCCAAATCAAACTAATGAAAACTGACAACAAAGTCTCAACCTGTATTTGTTAGAAAGGCAATTTTACATAGATGTACAAGACATTACAAGAAAAGGAAGAAGGGAGAGTTGTAGTTGGTTTTAAGATGTGTTCATGACATCATATATTTAAAGTAGGAAAAATTGGAAATCAAGAGGCAATACCAAACAGTTGTGTCAGCACTACAGGATTCTCAAGTGAGGAATTAGCGCAACACAAAAGATACTCGAACAGAAAAAATCTGATCATGAATACAGTAATCAACACAGATCTCATATTTCCAAGCACTTGTTAAATTTTTTTTCTAGTTTCAAATGTAAGTTTATTAAAATGATATTAAGACAGAAGTACAATATAGCATTATAATGTATAGATAAGTGTGGTTATTTAATAAAAAAATATGATGTAAATAGAAGTTAGATTATACGTGGTATAAAAGGAGGAAGGTCTGGAAAATCATATATAGATTTAGTGTACTATAAAACTTTTTAAATATATTCAAGCAATCATAGTATCAAAGTGAGGAATTCCAGGGAGGTTGTAAAATGTCTTGTTGTAGGGGAGTATACAAAAAGCACCTTTTGCATTATCAGCAATAAACTTTGTGACAGGGTGCCATAACAATAAATGCTTCATTTCAAGAGAGATAGGATATACATATGTTGTATCTAATATGTGGTTATGGCAAACAGCGTACTTTGAAAGATAATTTATTTGAATCCTTCAAATTTTGAGTAATTTGTTGAAATGCAACTGCTATGAGTAAGTCCAAAATTCATACATTGGGAAGTAAAGTATCCTTGTCTTGGATAAATGACTTAAAAATATGTTAGTAATAGTAATGAGAGCTTAAAATGAAATATTCAGTTAATCTGAGCTCAAATACATTTCGAAAAGGCGCGAACAAAAGGAGAAGTAAAAAGTAAGGGCTTTAAATCAGCGAGTATTGAGGAACCTGTCCAGCAAGTATCAGAAAGACTGTAGCTGCCTGTTCTCTTCGCGATTCACGGAGGCACTCTGCAACAGCAGGTGATCCTGTTAATCTGCTGGGGACTTCAACTCCAACCTTACCACGCAGGTCACGTGCATTTAAGTGCGACATCCCCCATGGTGCGGGATGCGCCCGGGCCATGCCCGGGCTCGTCCACACCCATCCAAGTCCGGAGGAGGCTGGGCTGGACCCCTTCTGCCTTGGTAGTCTTTAGTCGCCCTGGTGTAAAGAGTATCATTTGCCAATGAGGAAACAGAAGACCAATCCTGTGACCCATTGAGGTGAGTCTACTAAAATCTACAACACTTTCCTCCTAAAGGCATCTGGCGCACTGGACAAAGAGATTAAAATTACTGAGCACAGGCTTGCTATGGGGGACCTGGTCCGACAATTGAGCACTCAAACACAATGACCCTATCCGTGACTGCTAGTGATCTCCCAGCAATTACCTACTCCAAAATCCAGATCCTATTGAGCTCCCATTTGGGTAAAATCTTACTCTTCCATTCAGAATACCAGACCAAGAAGAATAAAGGAGGGGGTAGATCAAGCAAGTCTATACCTGCTCATATGGGTTCTACTTTGGCTACCCTTCAGTATCTGAGGCATTGATCCTTAGGGTTGAGCAGTCGAGTTAGTTATAACCTCTTTTGGAGAGACTAACCAATATTGAGGTTAATATAGCGCTACTTATCTCAATGGAGGGTGGATATTACAGAGCGACCTGATCAAGTAGACACTCACTGTATTTTCTCATAACAATACAATAGTGCCCCCCTGTTAACCACCAAAAAAAGTAATGACTTCATGATCCTCAGGCTTTAATGAAGGTTGGAGATGGGGGAGTGCCCAAATGCCATCTAACGAGTTGTACTGCCCACCTGGTAGCAAGACTTCATAAGTTCAGCTCATCAATTATCCCAGACGAACAACTGTCTACCCCATGACCTGTTTTTCCTCATTGGAATGCCTCACAGCGGCAGAGGACTTCTAAGGGCTTAGACTTTTAAATTCTACTGAAGAGGCTAGAAGGAGGGCACATATCTGGTTGAAAAGACCAAGTAAATTCTTTTACAAGATTAGCCCTCCCACCAGCAGCCTGCCCATATGTGATAATCTTGGCAAACACCCCTGGGTTAAATAGAAATCAAAAGGAATCAACCAAAAAATGCATTTGTAAAGCATGCCACTGGATCAATAAGCATGCGGGGGCCAGGCAAAAGTTTTCTCCAGAATTATGATGGTGAAAAGGGTGGGCTGGGTAGGAAACTCATAGATAACCTTCAGGGGGGACAGTGTAGTATTCAATTTTAAGTCCCACTTTATGGTTCAGAAAATTTTAAGACCACTACCAAATGGGCCATCAGGGTACACACAGATGTTTGCACTACCATTTGGCTTTTTTTATAAACCAGTAGCGTTTACCTCCTGGGGACAGGGCCCTGTGGTCTTTTCTAGTCTCCCTCACCTGGAGATTCAACACCTACCCTTGAGACAATTTACTAACTCCCTCCCAAATAGCAATCCATACACTGTGTTGGCAGATCTTGAAGCCTGTGATTGACAGAGGACGAACAGGAGGACTCCTATCCCTGTAGCAGGCTGTGATTTATGAAGGTCAAGAGCATCCCCTGCATAGTATGGAAATAAAGGATCAGATAGAGTTAATTGCTTGGAATATTGAAGGACTGGGTTCTAATCTGTCTGATCATGTATGGTTAAACGTTATTATCACTTATCATCTGATATGCTTACAAGAAACATGGGAAACTGGCCCTATCCATTTAGATGATTATCATTCTTTTTATCCTCCACCCCTTCTGTCAACATCAGGTCGTGCTAAGGGAGTGATTTTGACATTGATGAAAAATACTCTGAGATTGGAAGGCTTGTCCACCCATTACATTTCCCCTTACTACAATTTATTACATCTAAAATGCCCAGGAGGTAATACAGTGCTCAAAATCTATTATTATAATAACAACTTTGTGGGTGAAATAAAAAAGGTTGCAGACTTATTGGAGGAAAAATGAATGCACTACTCAACACCTTTAAGCATATACCTTGCATCCTGTGGCTGGGTGACTGTAATGTGCACAGTTGTTGTTTTTTTTTTTAAATAAAGCAATATGTAGATTAACTGATGAAGCAGGTGAGATTATCCCTCATTTCATTCATAACCCTCATTGTGATGCATTGAATAGTCTTCTCATTATTAAAGATCTAGAAAAAATTAATCCTATTGATACGAGCTTAGGTTTCATTAATATTGATTACATGCTAGTTTCTGAATCATTCAAAAATTCAATTTCTGACATCCAAATACATTTTTCAAATTACAGCGATTATGCTGTTATCTCCTGTCAATTGGTATGGGAAGGTATCCACATCAAGCAGATGAGGCAAGTAAAACCCAATATAACCAGTAAAATTCGGATTGTTCTTAAATGGGCCACGATTAACAAAGAGAAAATTGTCCCCACGGATCTTGCAAACAGACATAGAGTAATGGCCTGTCCTGATTTGGATTGCAACCCAAACATGGTAAAGACTGCCTATGAGTGAATGCTAGTTGAGGAAAAAAACTATTTGACCAAAAATGGCTTCATTGTCAATTGTGTGGCCCCTAGCTAGTTAGGTCAAGCTTGCACTGTTTCTTTATCAAACCTACATAAGACCCTTATGATTATCCTAAGAAAAGTGGATCAAATGAAGCATTTGCGCCATCAGTATAAAGAGGATAGGTAGGCCAGACTAAAAACACTGAAGGAAGAGGCATGGGAACAACTCTCTCAGGCTTCCATTACAAATAACTCCAAGGGTTTCTGGATGGTAATTAATGTTCCTTTCTTAAAATCACCCACAAACCCTCACCTTGATTCTCATGTGGATGAAAAATATTGGGTTGCCCATTTTTTCAAAATATCTGACCTAATTAGTGAGGGAGGGAATTTATCCCAGAAAGACAATATGCTACCCACAAAATCTATCCTCATTTTTAACCATCTGGAAGTCACGGAAGTCATTATGCACTTTTCTAGCAATAGGACAGCACCCCAGTAGATTTGTCTCTGAGTAACCTGATCTTTGAGGCCCGGTATTGACAAACCTTTTTTTGTAGTTGCCAAAGTGGGACCATTAGATTTGTGATTGAAATCTATTTAAATCCCCTTTTATAACAAGGGAGATAAATGTGAGGCAAAAAAGTAAACTCCAATCTCACTTTTGGATAGTACAGCCAAACTTAAGGACTGTGTTTTATTGAATAGATCAGACGAATGGGCCCCATGTCACAATGTGTCGATTCCTCTCCCATATGGTTTTAAAAAGGTGAAAGGCACTCAGGATCAGTGCCTTAATCTAAGTTTGCTTAATTCCAAGTACACCCAAGGCAAACACGGCAAGCTTTACTTGCCATTTATGGATCTATCCACAGTGTTTGATTGTCTTACCCCCCATAATTTATGGAGGATTATAAAGGAGATGGGCATTGACGAGGCAATTATTCTATTTATCAGGCAGCTATACTCTATAGCTTAGGTATGAGTCTGCTACTGTAAGCAAGGAAAGTGCACCCGGTGGTTCCCTATAAATATATAAATAGGGGGTTTGACAGGGGTGCATTCTTTTACCATTTCTCTTTTCAATCTACACAAATCGCGGGAGGCTCCCCTGTTAGAAACTACGCCATTTGTCCCAAAGAAGAACCAGGTGCACATTCCTATACTACTTTCCACTGACAGCACGATAGTTATTGTTTGCACTGGTCTAGCGCTTCAGAAACTTCTAGATATATGTGTGAATTACAGGCACAATTTGGACTTAAAAACTAATGAGGAGAAGTTGTTTATTCTAGTTACTGGTCATAAGGACCAGAAGGCATCAACTTTTTATAAGCAGGTTGAATAGTGACACTGACAGATACGTTTTCATATTTAGAGGTGACCTTTGACAGACTATAAAATTGGGCACATATGATAACTACCAGGGGCCTAATGTTGGAAAAAAGTATTACAGCCTTATATTTCTAAAAAGCTGGCATTTTTGATACGGTTAAAAAGGAATATATGGCCTAATCCACCTCAGTAACAACCTACGGGGCAGGTATTTGGGGATATTCTAACGCTTCAGCTCTCCAGGCTTTTGAAGACAACTTTTGGAAAAAAATGTGTTGGACTCCCCAAAAGCTGCTCAAATTTCATCTGTCCTTTAGAACTGAACGTTCCAAACATATCTAACCTAATTAGCCTGGCCTCAATTCTTTTATGGTAATCCAGTTGGAGAAGAGAATCCATTAACCTTACTCATAAGTTTATTAAAGACTGTGTTTCTTTGGAAAAATCACATAGGATCCCTTGGGTTGCATATGTCAACAATATTTTAATCTCTCTAGGCATAGCAGATAATTTTGAAATGTTCCACCAGCTCTAAAAAGGAGATTTAAACCCTCTTTCTAAATCAAATGGCAAATTAAAGATTCAAAACTAACAGCTCAAAACATACAGTAAAATCCTATTTAGAGGTACCGATTACAAACAAAGGGATAGCCCCATACTTTCCGTGATAAACCAATGCCATAGATTTATTCAACTTAGATATTGTTAAAATCTTATCCCTTGTATGTTGGCCTTATCCAATAAGAACCTTTTCTTTACACAAGCTTCTGCCTCGTACATGCAAAGGTGTGTCTACACAATTTAATCTGCATATCTTTTTTTTTCTAAGTTTTATTCGAACCATCGTAAAAGATTTATACTGCCAATCATGCGCAAATATAATTTTAGGCAATGCCGCCCAAGGATGTTATTTTTACAATTATTGTCTGATTACAATGTTTATTATTGTGTTGCATCTTTTTTTATGCTTTTGTTTGAAGACCAGGAGATTGCACAATGACATAGAATAAATTACAGGTTTTTATTTTGTTTTTAAGGGCTGGTTTCAACAGGATATTTTAATATTTTGTATTACGGTGAATGTTCTTTGCTTGAATGCTCGAGCTTTTATGCTCTTATCGAATAAGTATCTAATAAAGTGATTTGAAGTGAAGTAAAGTATCAGAAATACCAATATTCATATTATATTGGATAAAAAGAGTGTTTATGTTGTATTAACGCTCTAGACGTTTTCCCAATTTTGGTCTGTTAGTCCTGGCATCATTGGCATGAGTCTCCTTTCCTTTCTGACGGATTGCCTGCTCTGTATTTCTTTTTTGTGTTCTCATACACCATAATGGGAATTTTAGACGGGAAACAACACACTCCCTCTGTATTGGCCATCCTATTCCGACCCTGGTGTTTAAAAGTCCCATGCAGAGAGAAAGATGTAAATCCCTCAAGCCACTACTGTTTTCTTAGTCCACTCCATTTCACACCACCGCGAAGACCCTGTGTTACTTTGGAGGCAAAGAACCAACAGTGCCCGGGCAAAATCATTGGAACACCATTACCTGTTATGCCAGGCCACGAGGGCAACCCAGATCTTCTCATAACTTGTGCTGTCACATGCCATATCAGATTCACTTGTAAGAATTATATGTTTCAGGCACTCCATAAAGGTCGGGGCATTTACATCTTTCCAGGCCCTACATATCTCGTGCCTTGCCAGGATAATGACATTAAATGACATTAAAGATGAATTTAGAAGACAGTTCATTAAGGTAGTAATCCGTCTTAAGTCCGAGAAAAATAGTCCCCGGAGTGACCTCCACTTGTTGATGGAGCACATCCTCCAAAAATTCCTGTATCTCAATCCAATAATTTATTATCCCCGGGCAATCCAAGAACATATGGAAATCATCCGCTGCTGGGTGCTTACACCTAGGGCAATGGTATTCTAGGCCTGTGATCTTAGCTAGTTTTTTGGTGTAATGTATACCCTATTTGTAGTGTATAGATGGTTTCTTTTGAGGGCAGCAGGTTTAACAATTGCCTGCAGCATAGTAAAGGAATCTCCCCAAATGCCCTTAATGTTGGTGGAATTTAGACGGGTGACATTATCCCATAGTTTTTGAAGTTCATGTTCTGTCACTCCTCTAACCTCTAGCATGGCCCAATACCAGAAAGAGACCTCCCGCTTCCAACTACCCCTCCTTAAAACGGTGTCGAATTTTGGGTTTGATTCTCCGAAGTCCAAGGATTTCGTTATCCACCATCCTGACAGCTGATAATACATAAACCTGGTGAGTGTCCCACCTGTCATACTAGAAAGAGACTCCCAGCTTAGAAGCTGCAAATCTTTCTGCAGGTCCCCCCAACAAATTAGACCTGCCATTTTCAGGGGCCGGGACAATTGATCTTTAAGACAGTCCAGCGTACCCGGAGAGTCCCAAATCGGGGCCTGGAATGCATAGTAGGGGATTTTTTGACTTTTCCTAATATAAAGCCATTTCTTCAAGGCAGCACCCAGGATCTTAAGCATAACTTTTTTGTAGAACTTTGGGTCACCAAATTTAAAAAGAAAAAACTCTTCCCCCTGAGGAATATCATGCAATAAGGCTTGAAACAATAAACCCAGTGAGGATGCATCCGTCGTATTCACCAGTATTCTGAAGTTCTTGAAATGAAATGAGTGACAGTAAATAAGTAAATCTGGTAGAGCTAGCCCTCCCATGTTTAAACTTCTCCTTAGCTTTTTCCAGGTGATTCTTGAAGACTTAGTATTCCAAATAAAGGAGCCAATTTTCCCTTGTAGTTTCGCAATATCTGGTGTCATAAAGGATAAAGGAATTGAATTAAGTAAAAAAGTTATTTGTGGCAAGATGATCATTTTTATCAAGTTAACCCTCCCAAAGATGTTTAAAGGGAGGCTTGACCACCGCTGAAGCAAACCACAGACATCCTTGGAAACTCTGGTCCAATTTTATGTCTGCAGTTTTTTGAGCCAAATATATCCCCAAATACCTCATTCGTGGCTTAGCCCCTAATGTCCCAACATCTTGGTTCTATTCCATGATCTCAGTTTCGTCTTTATTTATTTTGTACCCCGAGTTTTCCCCAAATGATTAAGCCTGATCCACTAATCTCGGGATGGCTTCAGCTGGATTAGAGGTAAACATAAGTAGATCATCGGCAGATAGAGCAAATTTAATATATAAATTGAACAATAGAGGTGACAAAGGGCACCCTTGCCTGGTGCCACGGGAGATTATAACCCAGTCTGTTAAAAGTCAGTTCACTAGAATTTTTGCCCGAGGGCTAGAATAAAGAGACCTGACTGCTGACACAAAATTAATAGGAAATCCAAACCCAGATAGAGCATTCCACAAGTATGACCAGTTCACTTGGTCAAAAACCTTAGCGGCATCAATGGCTACAAGGGTCAGTTAAAGCTTCTTATCCATTGCCACATCTATTACCTCGATAGTTTGAAAGGTTAATTCGTTTAACTGCTTATCGGGAATAAAGCCCCTCTGATCCTGATGTACAATTGTTTTGATAACTCTTGCCATTCTCGCTGCCAAAACCCCCGCAAAAATGTTGTAGTCCGAGTTTAACAAGGAAATTGGTCTATAAGACTCAATTTTTAACAGATCTTCGTTGGGCTTCAGGATCAGAGTAACTGTGGCTTCAGACCATTATTTAGGAACAGTGTCACCAGATAGGTCAATTCTATTAAACAGAATCGTTAAGACAGAAACAACCTTATCAAGAACTATCAAGTATAACTCTATTGGAAGCCCATCTGGGCCGGCTGCCTAACCCCTGGTCATTTTCTTAATCTGGGTTTCAACTTCACTCTCTTTTATGCTTGAACAGAGAAAAGCTCTATCCACCTCAGATATCTGAGGCAGTCCTAGCTGGTTCAGCCAATCTTCCGCTCTCTGAGATAAAAAACAAGTGTCTTCTTTATACAGATCTTGCATAAATAATCTCCCTAATTTGATCATCGTCATGTGTGATAGCTCCTGTGCTAAACTGGAATAGGCTTTTAATCTGATTTCTAACCCTATCTGACCAGGTTTTCCAGGCCAGAAAAGCGTCCACATCCTTCACCGTAGGAAAAGTTTTGAAGCTTACTGGCGTCCCACCTATCTTTTAAGATCTTATCTAGGCTTGCTTGAAATTCTTAGAGAGGCGTTCTTCCTCTATCCTCCTCCTAGATTTATTTCTCCTGATCAGTGTACTTAGAGATCCTATGAGAAAGGCCTTAAATGCCTCCCATTCCACCTGATAATTTTCGGTACCACTATTATGTCTAAAGTATTCCTCTGCCTGAATCCCTAAGTCCGACTTAACCTCATTCTTTAGTAATATAGACCGATCTAGTGTCCACCTTCTCTGATGCTCTTTTTGCTTAAGGTTCACTACCAACTCCACCACAGAATGATCAGAGAGTAGGGCTAGGATATAAAGAATAGAGCCTACTGCTGAAAAAAGAGACTGGTCTAATAGGAAAAAGTAAATTCTGGAATGGTGTCTGTATTTCCGGCTGTAAAAGGAAAAATCCTTTTTACATCCATTTTTTGCTCTTCAGAAGTCTATCAAATTAAAATCTTTGATAAAATTTCTCAGCTCGATGTGTGATTTGCGAGGAGGAGTATATTTAACCCTTGAAGTACGATCCAGGATTTTGTCCAAGATCAGGTTAAAATATTCCCCTAGGATGATCGGTATTGCCATATCAGAAAGGCTAGCTTTTAAATTCAAGAGAGCCCCTGGAGCATCTTGATTAGGCCCATAATATACTGCACAAACCAACGGGGAGCTTCCTATTAATATTGATGCAACCAGCCATCTCCCAGAATGATCTGTCTCGAACGGATGTACCATGTTACAACGCATACTATTACAACTACCTACCGTTACAACGCGACCATTACAACGCATACCATTACAACGCATAGCGCTTTGAGGTGCTGGATAATGGTAAGTATAATTTACTATTCTAACTCCAGTCCCCGTGGACACTAGGGAAGGTGTTGGATAGTAAATTATACTTATTCCCTATCCTAGAGCGCCCCCCAGCGCAATGCGTTGTAATGGTATGCGTTGTAAAAGTCGCGTTGTAATGGTAGTGCGGAGTAAAAGATGCGTTGTAACGGGTGTATACCGTCTCGAACTTCTCCACTTTAATCCCCGCATTATTTCGAATTACTATTGCCACTCCCCTCGTATTACCATTTTGTTCTGAGCAGAGAAGATCTTGGACTCACCTAAGCTTACCGAACATTAACTTGCACTCTTGTGCTTCTAAGTGGGTTTCCTCAAGCAAGCAAATATGGGCCCCAGAGTTATTAAAAAATTCACACACTCTAGACATCTTTCTCATATCTCTTAATCCATTAACATTCCAACTAATGATCTTGATTTTGTTGGAAATACTGTTCATCTTGGGGTTTCTTTGGATAGACTGAATTCTGCTCCCGCCCAGCAATTATAACTTTCTTTATTTCCATGGTTGTATAAGGATTAATTTTTTCCCCCTTTTTACTGCCACCACCCACACCACCCACACCCCCCCTTGAGGAACCCCCCTTATCTTCTTTGGCGATCTTGGCGCCTATCGGGAACCCTCTGAATCCGACCACAGGATCTGTCCCCTTATAGATAACACACTAGTTAATATACTGTGACCCTCGTTAACTTTTTTTCCCCTTGCCTATTTATTTATTTATCCTTTTTTTATATATACAAATATATTTTATCTTAACCCCTGCCTCCTCCCTTTTTTTGTGTATATGTACAAAAATGTATATGTATATGTTTAAATACACAGACATGTATGTGGAAGAGCCCCATTACAGTGTATATCCCAAAATTCAATTTCAAATTGGAGTCTAGCCCCTCAAATTCAGAAGAAAAGAAAGAAGAAAAACACTCTAATGTGAGCTTTCTTTCATCAGAATCAAAAACGTATCTACTTCTTGAGGGGAAGTAAAGTTATAAGTCTTATTTCTCCACATCACCTTCAGTGAGGTCGGAAACTTCATCTGGACATGAGCACCCAGGCTCCTTAAATCAGAAATTCTGGACCCTAACTCCCATTGCATTTGCGCCGTAACTTTGCCAACATCGGAGCGAATAAGATATTTTATGGAGTCAGTCTGAAGGGTTGTATCGATAAGTGCTCTTCCTAGTTTCAACTCCTTGACTGCATAGGTGTGGAAGTTAACTAAAAATTTTCTTGGAGCTTTCCTGTCTGGGTGCTACCTAAAAGGATCTCTATGTGCCCTTTGAATTTCTTTTTCGAGATCAATATCTGGTCTATCCTTTAATACTCCTTCTCTAAGAAACAAGTGATTTAACATCCCCATTCTCAGCTCCCTCCAGAATCTTCAAAAAATGTAAGTTGTTTCTCCTGGCCTGGCTCTCCAACCTTTCAATATCCATTTGGAGTGATCTATTCTGGGCTTTCAGTCCCGCTATGTCTTTAGTATGTACTTGAGCTACTTCTGAAAGTGTGGCAACTTCCACTTCCAACGCCCCCGTCCGCTTACAGATATCGTCCAATTTAGTTTCCAAATTAGCACACTTCTCGTGTATTCCCTTCTGGTTGGCCTCGGAAATTCCAAATTTGGAAACTAAGATCCCTTTAAGGGACTGTAGGAGTGACTCTAGCTGTAAAGGCCCACTACCCAGATCTCCAGGTCCTGTCTTTAAGGGACTTTGATTGATTCTTTCGCCTGCTTCAACATCAATAAAAGATGATGGACATAATGCTGATTGGGGAGGAACAGCTGTACATATTTTAGTTTTGGCCTTAGCTGCAGGGTCTGAACCTTTATTTAGATATTGGATTTGAATCAAGATGTCAGGTTCAGTTGAGGCTTGAGAGATAGGTGCCACAGGGGAGACCAGGTGTTCTATGCCCGGATCACATATTAAGGGAGTTTGGAGTCTTTCCTCCTTTAGAAATGGCCACCTGGTCCATTATTTTAAAATAGGATTTCAGTGAGGGAGTGGGTTTTAGTGAGGGGGCAACATTTTTCGGGAGTTTATGATTTTTAGCCTCCCCTATCTTGTTGTTTTTTTCCTTCCTTTTTTTTTTTTGCAGAGGAGTGAGTGGAACCACTACCTCTGCCCCTACAGTCTCCTGTGGAGCCAGTAGGTCTTTGTTTTTGGAGTTCCAACTGAGAGCGCAGCAGGTACCTGTTCTTAACAAATGGTGCAGGTGGCACAGGTAGAGCTTTCTCTCTTTCCTTATCCTCCGAACCCAAAGTCTTCCCCAATTCTAGGACATGTACCAGGACCCCGCTCGGAGACAATGTCCATCACTTCAGGACACAACAAGAAACAGTCTGCTTTCACAAGGGGGGCCCGGGAGATGCCCAACTCACTCCGATCTGCCACTTCCACAGCACTCCGAAGATTCTGCGAGTATTGCTGTATGCAGCAGCCCCTCCCTTTCACCACTGACTGTGTCACTGTAGCTCCTCTGCCCTCAGGGATGCAAAAGTTGATTTTAGCCGCCGCAGCCCTTATTCGCCGCCATAGTCTCGGCCGGCGTCCACCATAGCCTCCACTCGTCACGTTCACTGCTGCCTCTGCCCTCGCTACAGCCTCAGCTCCCATATGTCATTCGGCATTCAGCTCCAGGGTCCTACCACCCACCTCTCACAGTCCCGCAGATCCATGGAGCATAAAGGATGAAATGATAAAATACAACAAAAAAAAGAAATTCAAGCTAGACACATATCCCCATAGCGGAGACGGGTCTCTTTTCCATTCTCACAGTGAAATCAAGAGTAGATCATCGAAATGAGGTCGGTTTGTTAAGGGTATTCTCTCGGTCGGATCCGAGCTCCCGCAGCCGGCATCAGCCCGCCGCCATGTTCCTCCGGAAAAACCCCATTTGGGTCTTGTTGCCTCCTCTGTTTTGATGTGTTTTTGCTGGTTACATGCTTTGGACACTGTGCCACTGCTATTCTAATTGGTGATTTCATGATTGTGTTATTTGATTTACCTGTCAGCCCCTAGTACAGTGCACCATGTGTGCCCAGGGCTTTTAAATCAAGTGCTGCTGGTGGGCTTGCAGCACTTGCTGTGCCACCCACAGAAGCAGCTTGTAAGCGTGTACGGGGCCTGTGTGCAGTCTAGTACTGCCATGTCGACTTGGCAAGTGCACCCACTTGCCAGTCCCTAAACCTTCCATTTGCTTCATATTACACACCCCTATCGTAGGCCCAAGGGCAGGGTGCATTGTAAGTATAAGGTAGGACATGCTCTGGTCTGTGTAGCATGTCCTTGTAGTGAACTACAGCAATTTTCATTTTTCACTATTGCAAGGCTACCTGTTCTCCATAGGCTAGAATGGTTAGATTATTAAATTCCTATAATCATAACTGACTCAGGGAACATGGTAGACATTCGAATTTAGTATGCCTGAGCTCAGAATAATAAAATACACCTTTTAGTAAAGTTGGTTTTATTATTCTTTGTTTGAAAATACCACTTTTAGAAAGTAGGTATTTTCTTGCCTAACTGTCCAGGCCGGCCTCTGCTAGGTTTTGTATTCTTTGTATGGGTTTGTGAGTGATAGGGCTGGGGGATTCCAGGAGACAGGCTGGGGCAACCCAGTGGCGAATACTGAGATATCTGCATCTACATGGGATGGAGGAGTTGCACCTGGGACCTGAATAGAGCTGAGCCTTCCCTCTACAATGCTGGCTCCACCTCCTGTGGCTTGTCTGATGTCTCTGCCCTGCACTGTGAAAAGAGAGAAGGAATCTTGTCAACAAAGTGCTCCAGAGTTGTGCCTTCCTTCCCCTGTGCTGGCTTCACCTCCTGTGGGGTGGCTGAGGTCTCTGCCCTGCACAGTGAAAGGAAGGAGAGAGTCATGTAAACAAAGTGCTCAGGAACTGGTTTAGACTAGGCAGAGGCCTTTCTTCCTGCAGAGAAAAAAGGATTTGGGGGTATAAAAATTGGGCCCAGTCCCAAGAACTTTAGATCACTTCTGGAACAAGAAACCTTTTGCCAAGGAGAAGAACCAAGAAAGCTGCAGGAGTTTTACTGCCCCTCTGTCAGTCTGTTGTTTGCTGGGTTGGCCTGCAGTGGTTGCTTCATTGCCATGGAAAGGAGAAGGAACTTTTTAAGGACTTTCATCATCTACAGAATATTCTCCAAGGGCTTGAACTGTGCTTGCCTCGTGCTGAAGTCTCAGGATCAAAAGACTTCATCTTTAGCTCCCCTCTGAATTTCCTTGCTGAAAAATTCTAACTACAGACATCTGCGAGTCACTGGGAGCTGGGAACTGGAAGTGAGTCACATCGAGAGGAAGCGTGTCGCCGCTGCAGCTGAAATTGTCACATCGCCGGAGAAGCTAGCCTTCGCTGCATCTCTCTGGAAGCGTGTGTTCCTCAAAGCTGCCTGCTGTCTTATCACCGGAGAAGCGTGACGCCATCAAGAGAGTATCCATGACATCCCCGGAGAAGCGTGACATAGGGCCTGTCGCGGCTCCAAAGTACAGTTGTCGCAAGGCTGCCAGGGAGCCTACGCATAATCATCGCAGCGTCATCGCATCGTCGCATCAAGGGCACCATCTTCTCACATCGCAACTGGATCATCGCATCAAGGTGCCATCTTGCGCACCACAACAGGCCCGCAGGCTGAGAATCTACGTATCAACCCCGCACCGGTAAGGAGCGACGCATCCCCACTTTGCGCAAGCATTGAGGCACGACGCATCATTTTCCCCAGATCACAGAACCAACGCATCTCCCCTTTTGCAAGCGTTTTTCTTACTTTGCGTTACGCATCAAGGTACTTTGTTGAGACCTTTGTTGCATTTATCATCAACTTGAACTAAGTAACTTTTATCATCTTTAAAGCAATCTTAAGTGTAGTATTGTGGATTTTTGTTGTTTGTGGTCTTGTGTTTAAGTTTATATAAAGAATACTTATTTTTATAAAACCTGTGTTGTGTCCATCTGTAGTGTTTTCACTGTATTACTGTGTATATTCACAAATGCTTAACACACTGCCTCTGAGATAAGCTTTTCTGCTCATGCCAAGCTACCACAGGGGTGAGCAGGGGTTATTAAGGAGTGCAATCCCCTTATCCTGACTTAGAAGTAAGGGTCCCTATTTGTACAAAGGTGAATACCATTGCCAACTAGAGACCCCCAGATCTAACATGGTCCATATTTTATTTCATATGGGAACAGAGCATTCCAAACCTAAATCCTGTTCCCAGGTGAACTCAATAGTGGTTTTGTCCCTATTAACACAGGGTAAGCGCAAATGGAACTCCATAGTGAAAGCTTTGGGCAAGTGGGGAGAAGACTGCGTAACTGACTAACATGTGCTGGATTATTGAGAGGATGTGAGTTGAATTGAGCATATGCGAGACATAGGGCATTTTGTAACATATTTATTCCAAGAAGGGAATTCAAATAAAAGGTGAGCATGAGAAAACAATATAACAGTATTATTATCAAATAATTGATTCACTTAAATTAGACCTTTTCATCTCTAAGCTTTCCAGTAAAATGGTTTCTCATTAATTAGTATGAATTTATTGTGCCAAATAGTTGACTTAGGAAAGGTCTCAAAATCTCTAGGCAAATGGCGCAAAACAGAATGCAGTAACTTACTCAAGCACTTAAGAATGGTAGTAGATGGGGTGTGTTGTTTATGAGTAAAAAATAGATATAACTAAAAACAGAAAGGTAAGCTTGTTCAATCTGAACCCAAAGTTTTAAAGTCTAATGAGAAACGGGAAATCCTTCGAGAGAACTGGCGTAACAATAACACCCGGTGATAGAGAAATCAGATAAGTTCACCCCACCTTCAGTTTTGATATTGACCTGCATGACTTTTTATTACTCCGTGAGGATGAAGATCATATAGAATTAATTTTCTTAGAAAATGTAAAAGGCACAGCTGTTGGTATGCTAGAAATAATATTAAGTGTGATGGGGTCAACATCATCTTGATAGTTTCTAAATGCCCATACAAGGAGAGATAAAGGAGGTGTCACTTATTGCTTTATGTGGACAGCTTCTGTGAACACCTTTCTATGTTTAAGAAAATTAAGGTTTTAATGGATGAGGTAAAGTATAAACCCAAATACTTTATATGTTGGGCACTCCACATGAAATTGGATATGTTAAAATCATCCTTAAAGTAAATTTTGTAAAAGGGAATATTTCACACTCATCATTATTTAATGTATAACCAGATACCAGTGTGTATAGAGATACTGTGTTGTGAAAGGAATAATAAAATATCATCAGCTTATGCTGCTAATTTAAGTTGCTAATTATTGGACTCATATCTATGAACCAAACTATTTAAGTGTTTGAAAAATGAAAGGCCATTATACACTGTGAAATGCTTGTTCTGCATCTAGGACAATTGCGATGATAGAGTCAGATTTATGGGAAGTTTTGGAGAGAATATAAAAAAATAAACATGTGTTATCATATGTTATCTGTAATAAAGACGTCCCTTTACTAACCAGACTGTTCCTTACCAAGTAGCTTAGGGACACACAACTCTAGCCTCAAATCTAAAGCTTTGGAAAACAATTATAATTAATATTTACTAAAGACATGGGCCTATAATTTCTGCAATATTATAAATCTTTTCCGTCTCTGTGGATGAGACAAATTAAAGCATCCAAAAAAGAGCCAGAAGATTCACAGGCCTCAGGATGAAGGGGAGCCTGCTAGGTTCCCCAAAGTCAGTTTCTAACAGACTTTTTGTGTCAGACGGTCCGAGTAGGAAAGGCTGTCCAAATCGACATCGTAATACATCGGTCTGAAAAGCGGTCCGTAGAGCTGTATGATTCTGCTTCGACCGACTCAGAGTTTCCGAATGCCTGTCGAAGCCAATACAGAATGACCAAGTGGTTACCTTTCCTTCATCATCGGTCGGTAGGAAATGTTTCTGACCGACCATTTACAATGGGTTCTGACACGGGTTAGGAAAATCCACATGCCGTTCAGGGCCATTCCGACCGACATTGTAATTAGGCCCATAGTGCCTATAAATTAAGACAAACATTCTTTTGATTTGGTAGCATAATAGAAATGTTCCAGTCTCTTTATTTTTGCAAATGGTTTGGTGGCATACTTGTGGGAATTGTTTTATTTTGTAGAGACATAACTAATAATAAAATCATGGGAAGTTACATGAAGGCATCCCAAATAATGTGAATAGATAAGTTTTCAGTTTGATTAAAATTAAAATATTTATAAAAAAATCAAGTGCATGAAAAGGAAAATACAAGATCCAGAAGTAGTGAATTTTGTAATACCAGCATTTAGGTAGAATATGTTTATTAGGTATATCTAATTGAATGAAAACAGGAGCGTGATCACATATTACTATAGAACAGATATCAGCGAATTGCAAGGATTGAGTTATAGTATGTGATACAAAAAAATTATCTATTCTTGATTGTGCTGATGTACAGGGGAAAAGTAAGTAAATTCTCTCAAGATGGGGTTACACAGTCTCCATATCTCTATTAGCATTCGTTGTTCAATGGTTTGCACAAATAGCGTATGAGATTTATCCAGTGTGAATGAAATCAATGAATTATGATAAATTAAAAAGGATCAATAATCTGATAGTAGTCGCCCACTAGGATAAGGATATCATCAGAACATTGCAACGGTTTTTTGGTAATGATAGACCAAAAAGGAGAAACACCAAAAGTTGGGTAATATACATTAAATAGAGACTGGAATCGTTTTAATCAATATCTCAGTACAAAAGCAGCGACCTGTAGCATCTGAATCTTCAGAAAATAATTATGTATCACAGATATATTTATGACCAAGAGTAGCAACTCCATTTCTCTTACCATTCCATGGAGAAAAGAAAACTGCACCTACATATCACTTTTGAATTTTAAAGATTGTTTTTTTCCGTAAAATGGGATTCCTGGATGAAAGCTATATCAACTCCTAATTTAGATAAGTGCGTCAAACCACATTGCTTCTTAACAGGAGAGTGCAATCCTCTGACAATCTATGCAATTATTTTTACCAACATAAAAACTTTTCCAAAGAAAAGAGAGGCATTAACTAGACATATTATAAAACAAACTGCAAACCATGTAACCATTAATATAAATGTGAATGTAAAAGAGAGTATTACAAACAAAAGGAGAAGTAGATGAGAATAAGGAAACAGGAAAATTGGTAAACGGGAAATCCCAAAAAAGATAGTGGAAAGAACTGAAAGGAAAGAACAGGAATGGGATAGAACAGACCTAAGAAATTCAAAACAGACTGAAGGGATGAAACCACATGGAACAGATGACAAGTTCAGACTCCGTGAAGGACACATCAGTCAGCGCACTGACTATGATTGTGCCTGCTCAACCCCTGAGGCGGAAGCCGGGAGCTCTATCTGCTTTCCCTGATTTTTTAAAACTTGAGTGTATCTGTTTATTATTTGCGCCGTTCGCCACAAGTAGATTCACTTACTGTGGTGTAATTTTTTAAAACATTTGTGGAGCTCTCATACCTTGTACCCGGATCCCCTGTGCAGCCGATTAGGCACTGACGTGGAGGGACCGGGACAGGTGCTCACAGTCGCCATATTGAGAGGACTAGGGGTTGCAGTCAAGCTGCAGGACTCCTCCCGACCTCCCGGGTTACTTAAACAGCTCAAAACCCGCAGCGCGCTGACTATCATTGTGCCTGCTCAACCCCTGAGGCGGAAGCCAGGGGCTCTATCTGCTTTCCCTGATTTTTTAAAACTTGAGTGTATCTGTTTATTATTTGCGCCGTTCGCCACAAGTAGATTTACTTACTGTGGTGTAATTTCTAAAAAACATTTGTGGAGCTCTCATACCTTGTACCTAGATCCCCTGTGCAGCCGATTAGGCGCTGACGTGGAGGGACCGGGATATTGAGAGGACTAGAGGTTGCAGTCTAGCTGCAGGACGCCTTCCTCCCTCCCGGGTTACTGAAACAGCTCGAAACCCGCAGTGCGCTGACTATCATTGTGCCTGCTCAACCCCTGAGGCGGAAGCCGGGGGCTCTTTCTGCTTTCCCTGATTTTTTAAAACTTGAGTGTATCTATTTATTATTTGCGCCGTTCGCCACAAGTAGATTTACTTACTGTGGTGTAATTTTTAAAAACATTCGTGGAGCTCTCATACCTTGTACCCGGATCCCCTGTGCAGCCGATTAGGTGCTGACGTGGAGGGACTGGGACAGGGGCTCACAGCCGCCATATTGAGAGGACTAGGGGTTGCAGTCTAGCTGCAGGACGCCTCCCACCCTCCTCAACACTGTATAAAAGTCACATGTCTTCCCGTTCGCGCAGCGGGCGTGCCGGCGGCGCGCCAAAGGCAAGCCCGTCTGCGCCCGTCCGTGCTCAAACGGGACCAGGGGCCACCCCCCCTGCTCATTTATTGAGACAGAGGAAGATGTATAGCTCGGACTTTTTACACCAGCTCTGCCCCCCTATGTTATCTAGCTGTTGCCATCATATACACCCCCTGGAGATTCCCCAGCTCTGTCCGCATTGTAAGACTGAGCTCACTAGCTCCTTAGCCAAGCTGGATGTAAGGGACTACTCCATGTTTCTTCTCAACTGCAGGTCTCTCCCAAAACACAGCGTAGAAATATCCCTGCTGTTGGATGAATACACACCGGATGCAGTCTTTTTGACGGAAACCTGGTTGGCCCAAGACTCTCAGCCTGACTTGGTGCAAGCCCTTATACCCGGCTACCAGATAGCCCACCTAGACCGATCTCAGGGTAAAGGCGGAGGGCTCGCTATTATTTATAAGGACATTTATGTATGTTGCAGTCTGACTTAGTCTATCGCGGATTGCGAAAGTATGCCCTTTGTTATTGAATTTTCCCCAAACACTAGTTTTACAGGTATTCTTATTTACCGCCCCCCTGGATCCATTAGACAATTTCAAACATCCCTCCCTTCTGTTGCGGCTGAACTGGTTACATCTCCTTCAAATTTTACACTACTTGGAGACTTTAATGTCCATTTTGATAACATCTCAGACATTGCTGCCACAGAGATGATAGCTAGTTTAGCTGCTATTCAATTGGAGCAACTTGTTCCCTTTCCAATGCATGTGAAAGGCCATCTTCTAGATCCAATCTTCAGTAATTGTGAACATCTCAAAGTGGGTACCATCAGCTGTCTCCCCTGGACAGATCACTTTCTGATTCCTTTCACCTGGACCACACATAAACCTCCATCTTCTACCTTTATTTCCTGTAAAATCCAAAATTGGTCCAAACTTCATGTAGATAACTGGACCAATACCCTCATCACCACTAGACCCTCACCTTCCTGTGATCCTTCTATCAACAATAGCCTATATAATAATTGGATCACCACCTCCTTGGACTCCATACTCCCTCTTCATACCTCTGGCTCGAAAAGACAGAAAAAAACTGCACCTTGGTATACGGAAGAGCTCAGGGACAAAAAACGTCTCTGTAAGAGATTGTAGAGAAAATGGCGTATTACTTATGATCCTACGGATAAAGCTTCTATAGGGAAGGCAGTAGGACCTATAAATCCGCGATAAAAGCCATATAATCAGCCTACTATAATGAAAAGATAACACTGGCTAAGTCTAAGCCTAAAGAGATATAACAAATAGTAAAAACTCTGATAAGGCCTCCATCTCATTCGGCAGGCAATTGCAATTCACTTTCTCAATGCAATGAGCTGGTTGACTTCTTTTTCCATAAAGTTAATACTATCTATCTCTCCTTTTCGGACTCAGTTGTGGAATCACCCACCCAAAGTCCTGATTTGGCCTTAGATATAGAAGTTCCCCTTCAAAACAAATTAGACCATTTCCCTTTGCTGAATCTGGAAACACTAGAGACTCTAGTACATCAAATAAAATCTGGTTCCCCGTGTGACCCTGCTCCCCCTGGCATGTTGGTTTGGGCCAGCAAAGCCATCCTCCCCACACTTATGGAGTTGTTGAACTCTTCCATCTTGAGCGGGACTGTACCTTCGGCCTGGAAGCATGCCATGGTATGGGCACTGCTGAAGAAACCTGCTCTTGACCCAGGCAATCCTAGCAACTATCGCCCGATCTCCTTGCTCCCCTGGGTAACCAAGATCTTTGAAAAACACATTAACATCGCTCTAACTCAGTTTCTCGAGGATAACAATCTGCTTGATGTCTCTCAGACGGGTTTCCGCCCCAAACATGGGACGGAGACTGCCCTGCTGGCTGTGACAGAGGAGGCGAGGCGGATCCTGGATCGGGGAGGATCGGTGGCATTGATCCTCCTCGATCTGAGTGCCGCATTTGAATCCTCATGAACCGTCTCGCCGACCTGGGTATATCGGGAGAAGCCCTGGTCTGGTTCAAGTCTTTTCTAACCGATCGAACCTTCCAGGTCTTTGATGGTATATCTGTCTCGTCAAGCAGGCCTCTGGGTTGTGGAGTGCCACAGGGTTCTTCACTGAGCCCTACGCTCTTTAATGCATATATGAGACCGCTGGCTGGGATTGTTTGTCCGCATGGCAATAACATCATTTCCTATGCGGACGACACCCAGCTAGTGGTCTCCCTTGTGCAGAAGAGTGGCCTCCAACCATTGCCCAATTTAACAATGTGCTTGGAACAGGTCAAGAGCTGGATGATGAAGTCCTGTTTGAAGCTCAATGACGATAAAACAGAGCTCATGCTCCTGGGCCCGGCAGCCCACTTCCCCCTGGAGCTGCTGTGGACTCTGAGCATGGGTACAGCTCCCACTCCCAGAGATAACATCAAAAGTCTGGGGGTATGGTTAGACAAATCATCAATACACAGGCTACCAAGGTGGCGGCAACCGGCTTTGCCCTCCTCAGGATGATAAAAAAGATTCTTCCACTTCTTCCTTTTGAGGCCAGGCAGATATTCATACAGGGCCTTATTCAATCCCACCTTGATTTCAATAATGCCTTGTACCTTGGGATGCCAGAGTATAGTTTGCAAAAACTTCAACGAACTCAAAATTGTGCTGCTCGAGCACTGCTTGGAATTTCACGAAGAACCCCAATAAAGCCTGGGTTAAGAGCTCTGCACTGGCTCCCTATTAGGGAGAGAGTAAAGTTTAAATCTTTGTGCATCGCTCACCAGTCCTTTTGGAAATCGGGTCCAGAAATTAGCCATTCTCTGATCTCACTCTATCTACCCAACAAAACTCTCCACTCATCATCTGCGTCCCAGGCCAAGGTTCCCAGAATTCAGAGAGCTAGAGCAGGAGGTCGATCCTTCTCTTATAATGCTTCTAAGTTGTGGAATACTCTCCCCGTGCATCTGAGAACTAATCCCAATCTGCTGAGCTTTCGTAAACAGCCCAAGACCTTTCATCCCCTTGTCGGGGATGTAATTAACAAAAACAACAATACTGGACTCTATCGAGGGCCTGTAATTTGAATTAGAATTGGCAACCACATCCAGCAAATGCAGCAGACACGCAAATTACCCACTGCCTTGTTGGGGAAGTAGGTACCAAAAACAACAATACTGGAGTCTATCGAGGGTTTGGAATTAGAATAAGAATTGGCAACCACATTCAACGAAGGCAGCAAACGCGTAAATTACCCACTGCCTCGTCGTGGACGTAGTTACCAAAGACAACAATACTGGACACTATTGAGGGTTTGGAATTAGAATAAGATTTGGCAACTACATTCAACGAAGGAAGCAGACGTGCAAATTACCCACTGCCTTGTCGGGGATGTAGTTACCAAAAAGTACAATACTGCACTCTATCGAGGGCTTGTAATTGGAATTAGAATACGAATTGGCAACCACATCCAACAAAGACAGCAGACGCATTGCCTTCTTGGGGAATTAGTTGCCAAAAAACTATTATTGCATGAAATAAGAAGGTCTGCAAAATTGGGATGGATATCCGGATGCGGAGTTTATGGTGCTGTGGACGTGCTGGCTACAGCTGGTGGAGAGTCTTCATACAGCCTGACGGATGGAGCTCTTGCATAATTGTGGGGATGAAGAGTTTTAACATGTTTTACTATGCTGGCAGTTCCAAATGAATATTTTTTATGATAGTAGTTAAGATGTGCAGATAATAATGCACAAAGGCAAGCATTAAGTTTGATAACATGCTTACCTCATCAATAATGAGAAGTTTCATTTTCTTCAAAACTCTTGAAACTTCACAAGAAACTTCTCCAGATAGCTTGTGGTATTCTAATTTGTTCTCATGCTGTACAGGTAGCATTAGTAAACGATGTAAAGTAATTCCTTTAATGTTGTGTGCTGCCAAGCAGTTGGAGTAGTGACAACACAAGACAAATGCTACTCAGTTACTTTCTGTAGATAACTGGTAATTACTTTAATTAAGAAACTTTTTCCTGTTCCAGCTTGTCCAGTCACGTACATTCAGATAGGTTGAAATGACGTTCATGAGCACTCTTTCTTTTTATGAAGTAATCCATGGTCAATCTGTTCTCCCCTTGGTCATATATTTGTTTTTGCTCAATATTTAGTTACTCATAAATTGGCGTCAACCCCCCAAGAAAAACCTACAAAACTCTACGCTTGTCCATTCTGCCATGATGTGTGGCCATTGTAACAATGACTGCGAAGTGTGCTTCAATTTCATGTTGCAGCAAGATCTAGACTCACTCAAATGATTCTTCTAGATTTGGATTATTGACTTGCATATGATAAGTGATCGAAGTATTCACACTCTCCAATTTCTTGAAGAGATAACATCTTCAAACTGTAACTGTATAATTTCTTACTTACACTCTTCTCATGGGAAATCTCTTCCCACATTTGCTTCAATTCTGTCCTTTCTGAATGTGTTATGTAGGATGTTACACATCGAGCAAGAGCAATGGAATTGTCTGCAACGGAATGAATATCCATGTTAGCATTCCACATGGACAGAATAACTGGATTATAATCATTTATAAATTTTGACTCTTAGCTTCTTCTTAAATTATAGGTATTCTTTGAACACTTTCTTGTCAAGGTATGTCGCATAGCTGACATAAAAGTGTTTACTCTTCCTTTGGGTATTATAGGATGTGGAAAACTAAAACGACATTTGGTATAAAACTTTTCTTTTGACTTGTACTTTCGACTACAGTATTTCCCACAACGATGACTTTGGAATTGTAAGACTTGTTGTCTTAAGTTGTTTTGCTCTGTGATTTTGGGTATAGCACATGTAGCATATTCTTCAATAAAAGACAACACAGTATCATCTGCATCTGTTCCGAATTTGGGGGCATCTTTGATCCATATTAGCATATGTATATGAGGAGCACCTCTTGCTTGATGCCTTCTACGAACAGGTCCCCCCATGTTGAAATTTCGGCATCTTTGAGTGGAATTACCAGAGTATCGTTCACCCAACCCGGGGCAGCTGGGAGATCCCATATAGGAGATCTGTTCGAGTAGTATCCTAGTTTGGTTGCAGCTCTGAGATTGGACCAAGTTCTTGCTAGGCCCTGTAGCACCTTCAATTTACCCTTTTTAAAGAATTTAGGGTCACCAAACTTAAAAAGAAAACCCGACTGCCCAACTCCTTCACCCTGTAGTAGAGCCGAAAACATCGTCCCTATGCCTTGATCTGATGGGATTTTTAGCAACATACGTACGTGTGTCATCTGAAAGGCCCACGCATATATTTGAAGGTCCGGACCAGCCGAACCGCCTTTCTCCCTACGACGCCTTATTTTCTTCCATGCTATTCTTACACTTTTGTTTTTCCAAATAAACGAAGAGATGTCACTCTGCAACTTCGCAATCAGAGATGTGTCAAAATAAAGTGGTATGGTATTAAAAATAAAAGTTAACTTAGGTACAATGGACATTTTTACTAAGTTTACATGACACAGAACCATCAGAGAGAGATGGCCCCAAGACCCCATTAACTTCCCGCAGTTTTTAGCAACTATGGCAAAATTGGTGGAGGCAATCAGATTGATATCTTTAATAATTCTTAATCCAAGATATCTCAAGTTCTTACTTAGTTGCTCATTAAAACCTGTTACATCACTATTCCATGCCATAATTTCGGTTTTGGAGGCATTTACCTCATACCCTGAGATTTTCCTAAATTCCAGGGATAGGTTTATTGCTGCCGGGAACGCGGTGTTAATCTCTGACGTCATGATCAAGATGTTGTCTGCATACAGGGACACCCTTCTTTCCCAATTTCTGTATTTAAAAGGCTTGATGTTGTTGTCCTCCCGAATTTTTTGAGCAATCGGCTCTATATAAAGATCAAAAAGCAGAGGGGATAAAGGGCAATCCTGCCATGTTACCCTTGTAATAGCGAATGGTTCGGACAGACCTCCGTTAACTAGGACAGATGCGGATGGGTTATGATATAGGAGCTCCACCGCTCTGCGAAAAGTCCCACCCACTCCAAATTTTTCCAAGGCCCCCGACAGGTACAAACAATTGACCCTGTCGAAGGCCTTGGTGGCATCCAGCGTGAGGATAGCCAAACATATAGAGGAACTTGTCGCCATGTATATTGCTCGTATAAGGTCATACGTCAGCTCAAAGAGCTGGCGACCCTTAACAAAGCCCTTCTGATTGGAATGCGGGACTGCAGTAGCAACCTGGCCCAGCTTCTTAGCCAGGAGTGATGCAAAGATTTTATAATCGGCATTAAGAATTGAAAGAGGGCGGTATGAACCACAGTCAGTGGCAACCTTACCTGATTTTAGAATAAGAGTGATGGATGCGTTATTCCAGGAAATTGGAGGTAGTACTCCTTCCTGCAGAACTTGATTGAATAACCCAGCGAGGAAGGGCGCAATTTCCCCCGCAAGGTGCTTATATATCTCGGCCGACAAGCCGTCAGGCCCCGCCTCCTTACCCCCCTGCTACTTTGTATTGCCATCATCACCTCTTCTTCCGTAATCACTTTGTCTAGAGATGCACTTTGATCGGGAGATAACAATGGTAATGAGACACCATTTAGCCACTCTTTTATGTTCTCGGGAGAGATGTTCTTGTCCTCCTGATAGATGTTATGGAAAAAATCTTTAAAGGCCAATCTTATTTCTAGATCCGAAGATACGGTCCCAGCAGTAGTTATTATAGAATCAATGTTATTGCGAGTCTGATCCGATCTAGATTTCCAGGCCAGCAGTTTGCCTTCCCCTTCTCCAAATTCGAAATGAGCTAGTTTACTAGCTTCCCATCTCTGGAGGATGCGCTGATTAAGCACAGAAGCCAGTTGCCCCTTAAGTTCCAGCAGCTTCTCCTGGTTAGCCTATGTAGTAGGATTGAGAACACTGCTAAAGGCATCTAATTCGTTTTGTATTAATACCAGGTTGGTCTCTATAAATGCGACTTGTTGAGTGTACTGCCTCCTACGGAATACAGTTTTATTCTTAATAACCCTCCACAGGGAACACTTAAAAGCGTCCCACACAGTACTAGAGGCAGCTGAGCCGATATTGATTCGCAAAAATTCTTGTGCTTCTGATCTAATATATGTGATGTCATCCGACGATGAAGAAGGGAACGATCAAAAGACCATGACCTAGCCGGGGATTGAATCAAGCCTACAAGATCTAAAGAGACTGAGGAGTGGTCCGACAGGTGCGATAGTAAGTAACTGACATTTTTTACCGAATCAAGCAAAGCTCTACTTATTAGAAAAAAATCAATCCTGTATCGATGGTGGTACTTAAAATTCTGGAAAGAAAAACCTGTTTTCTGACCCACCCTTACTCTCCAGATATCCAAATAGCCGAATTGACACATACATTTGAGTAGGAAAGCTCTGGATTTAGACAACGTTTGTTGTCGACTGGATGGAGTCTTATCTAGCGAGAGGTCAAGGACGATGTTAAAATCCCCTGCTATTATGACTGGTTCTGGGAAGTGCAAAAGTTCGCAAAACAGTGATTCTAAGGCAGAGGGATCATCTCGATTAGGCCCATAGTTCCAGCTATAGACAAACGTGATCCACCTACAACCACTGTGGCGATTGCCCACCTTCCTGCGGAGTCTGCCTTCTGCCTAATTAGTCTTGTGGTAAGTACTTTTTAAAAAGGATAGTCACTCCCCTGGTATTAATTGATTGGGAGGTAGAAACAGACAGATCTATCCATCTGTTTTTTTTACCAGATCAATTTGGTCGTTGTTCAGCTCGGTTTTTGCAAACTTCTTAAAATATCAGATTCAGGCTTTTGACTTATGTAAGAAACTAGAAACAGTGTCAAAATCTGGGATATTATTAGTGTCAGCATCTATTCTTGGAATGTTGAGCTATTGTTGCGCTTTATCAAGGGCTTGGAATTAGAATTAGAATTATAATAAGAATTGGCAACCACATCCAATGAAGGCAGCAGACGCGCAAATTACCAACTGCCTTGTCGGGGAAGTAGTTACCAAAAACAGCAATACTGGGTTCTATTGAGAGCCTGTAATTGGAATTAGAAATGACAAGCACATCCAACGAAGGCATCAGACGCGCAAATTACCCACAGCCTAGTCGGGGAAGTAGTTACCAAAAGCAACAATACTCAGCTCTATCAAGGGCCTGTCATTAGATTTAGAATTAGAATTGGCAACCACATCCAACGAAGGCAGCAGATGGGCAAATTACCCACTGCCTTGTTGGGGAAGTAGTTACTAAAAATAACAATACGGGGCTGGAATTAGAATTGGCAACAACATCCAACAAAGACAGCAGACGCAAAAATAACGCACTGCCTAGTCGGGGAAGTAGTTACCAAAAACAACAATACTCGACTCTATTGACGGCCTGTAATTGGAATTATAATTGACAACTACATCCAACAAAGGCAGCAGATATGCAAATTACCCACTGCCTTGTCAGGGACGTAGTAGCCAAAAACAACAATACTGGACTTTATCGAGGGACTGTAATTATAATTAGAATTGACAACCACATTCAACTAAAACCTTTTGGATGTTTGGTTTTCCTGTCCATTGCACAGAGTGTGAGTCGGAGTCCACAGTGAGAGCCTGGGAAACGGCTACCACATCCAAGGAAGGCAGCCAATGTCGGGGACGTAGTTACCAAAAACAACAATACTGGGTTCTATTGAGGGCCTGTAATTGGAATTAGAATAAGGATTGGTAACCACATCCTACGAAAGTAGCAGATGCGCAAATAATCCACTGCCTTGTCGGGGATGTAGTTACCAAAAACAACAATACTGGACTCTATTGAGGGCCTGTAATTAGAATAGGAATTGGCAACCACATCCAACGACGGCAGCAAACGCGCAAATTACCCACTGCCTTGTTGGGGAAGTAGTTACCAAAAACAAGAATACTGGATTCTATCAAAGGCCTGTAATTAGAATTAGAATTGATAATCACATCCAACGAAGGCAGCACACGCGCAAATTATCCACTGCCTTGTCGGGTAAGTACTTACCAAAAACAACAATACTCGGCTCTATTGAGGTCCTGTAATTAGATTCAGAATTGGAATTGGCAAGCACATCCAACGAAGGCAGCAAATGTGCAAGTTATCCAATGCCTTTGTCGGGGATGTAGTTGCCAAAAACAACAATACTGGACCATATCGAGGACCTGTAATTGGAATTAGAATTGACAACCACCTCCAACGAAGGCAGCAGACATGCAAATTACCCACTGCCTTGTCGGGGACGTAGTTACCAAAAACAACAATACTAGACTCGATTGAGTACCTGTAATTGGAATTAGAATTAAAATAACGATTGGCAACCACATCCAACTAAGGCAGCAGACGTGCAAATTACCCACTGCCTTGTCAGGAACGTAGTCATCAAAAACAATAGTGGACTCTTATCCAGGGCCTGTAATTGGAATTAGAGTAAGAATTGGCAACCACATCCAATGAAGGCAGCAGACGCGCAAATTACCCACTGCCTTGTCGGGGACGTAGTTGCCAAAATAAACAATACTGGACTCTATCGAGGGAGCGTAATTGGGATTAAAATTAAGAACTGTCTCCAATGAAGACAGCAGACATGCAAATTACCCACTGCATTGTCGGGGACGTAGTAGCCAAAAACAACAATACTGGGGCCTCATTTATGAGGCCGCGCGTCACTTTTACGCCGCCGGTGCGTCACTTTTTGTGACGCATCGGCAGCGTAAATTATGCCTTCTGTTGCTCACTATTTACAAAGTGACGCATCTAAGCAGATGCGTCACGTTGTAAACCGCTGCGCTACATTATACCTGCGTCAGGTATAATGTATGCAAAGGGGGCGTTCCCCCGCAAAAAGCCTCATAATAGTGACGCAGTGAAATCTATGAGATTTCACTGCGTCACTTTTAGGACGCTGTTGCGTCATAATTTTGCGCCTGCCTCACAGCAGGCGTAAGACTGACGCAAGCCCTTTCACATGGGGCTTTCCCCATGTGAAAGGATGCATTGCTGGAGTTGCGTCACTTTTGTGACACACTCCAGCAATGCGTCACTTTTGCGCTTACAGATACGTCAGAAATATTGACGTATCTGTAATTCCTTGCGCAATGATGCGTCATATTGTAAATATGACGCATCATTGGGGTCGCAAGGAGGTCGCAATGAAAAGTGGCGCATCGCTGTTTTCTCGCAGCGATGCGTCACTTTTCATAAATGAGGCCCCCAGAGTTTATCGAGGGCTTGTAATTAGAATCAGCAACCACATCCAACGAAGGCAGTAGATGTTCAAATTTCCCTTTGCTTTGCCGGGGAACTAGTTACCAAAAACAACAATACAAGGGTGTATTGAGGGCCTGTAATTAAATTGGCAACCACATTTAACGAAGGCAGCAAACGCGCAAATTATCCACTGCCTTGTGTGGATGCTGAATAAGGTGAAAAGTGAAAGCTGTTTCTTGTGAAGTCTTCAACAAAATCTAAAAAACTACAATGATGATGCGTGGCCTTTGTAACAATGACCGAAAAGCCTGCTTCGACACGTAGTGCAACCTCTTTGAATCTGTGAGTCAATGGGGTGCAACAGTCTAGGTACACAATATTGAGAACTTACTGGTATGCAGTGGGAGTGCATGGGATATACTACTTTGGAAGAAAAACAGCGCACAGATACCTCCTTACAGTGGAACTTGATAACTTAACTTGGAAGAAGAATTAAAGTGGCTCTGTATATGAAGGAAGATTTGAGCAAGTTGACAACTTGGAATAAAAAATAAAGTCTGTGTCTCTTTTGAATGCTTGGATTTCCAGCCTATTACACAGATGTGTCCAACATGGTATGTAGTAGTCAAACAGCGTTCAGGAGTAGAAGTCCCTCTCCGTTGTCAGCTCGACGTTCGGCGTTGAAGGCATACATACAAAATACATATTCTACATAAACTCGGGACAATCGCACTTTCCCCTCAAGACGAATAAACGTTCAGATGTCTTCACTATCAACTTTTAATACTACTTTCTGTGCCTACCATGGTGAAATATGAAAGAAGATTTGAGCAAGTTGAAAACTCGGTAGAAGAAATAAAGTCTGTCAGCCACATGCAAGGAAGACTGCAGAAGCACAAACTACACACTCCCGACTCGGTGACGTAGTGACAAAAAATAATAACACAGGACTCTTACGTAATTTGAATAAGCAAGTTGACATTTCATGTTGCTTAGCAACTTTGAAGAAGAATTAAAGTGGCTTTGTTAAGCTTTTCTTTCTACACGAATGCTAAATAAGGTAAAAAGGAATTGTAAAGTATGAGTCCATAGAGGGAGACTAAGAAACATCAGCCACATGCAAGGAAGGCTGCAGAAGCATAAACTACACACTCCCGACTCGGTGACGTAGTTACAAAAAATAAGACAGCGCTCTTACGAGGCCCTGTAATTGGAATGGGCAAGTTTACATTTTGTGTCGCTTAACTTTGAAGAAGAATTAAAAAGGCTCTGTATATGAAAGAAGATTTGAGCAAGTTGACAACTTGAAACCAAAAATAAAGTATCCTCTAACATTTGAAAAAGATGGAAGACGCCTTGGCCATCGCCAAGAAAACGCCCGATAACTGTGCTGTCTTTTTTGATAAAATTAGATTTTTTTTTAATGTAGATGTTTGGGTGTGTGTGTATTACAATGGAAAAGTGTTTGTAATAAATTAATTAAAATACATACAAAATACATACTATAGATAACCTCGGGACGATTGCATGTTCCCCTGAAGACGATGAAACATTCAAATGTCTCCACTATCAACTTTTGATGCTAATTTCCTTGACTGCCATGGTATCAAAAATTAACAATACTGGGCTCTATCGAGGGCCTCGAATTTGAATTAGAATTAGAATAAGAATTGGCAACCACATCCAACGAAGGCAGCAGATGCGCAAATTAACCACTGCCTTGTTGGGGAAGTAGTTACCAATAAGTTAATATTGCATGAAATAATAAGGTCTGCAAAATCGGGACGGAATCCAGATGCGGAGTTGATGGTGCTGTGGAAGTACTGGCTACAGTCGTGGAGAGTCTTTCCACAGCCTTTCGCATGCAGCTCTCGCTTAATTGTGGGGATGAAGAGTTTTCACATGTAAATACAGTTGTTCAATAATGTCTGCTGGTTTGCCATTTTAGAGTTTATAGCTTCTAGTAACTCTAAGTCATCCAGTGCTTCCAAAAAATCAGCATCATTGCTTTGATTTTCAAATTCAAAGATGACATCTACAGTAGTGATGTCCTGTTATAGATAGTTTTTCTAGTTTAATTACAGTGTTGCTCATTTTTAATGTTTCTTCTGTAATATTGGCCTCTTTATCCATAACAAATCTGTTATGCTCTAGGTCCTAGCACAGAAACATAAAAACATCACTTTAACAGTTTTCTTAGTACATAATACAAAAGTAAGTTTACCATCTATTGCGACCCCCCAAAAAATTATGTAAATACAGTCGTCTAATAAAATTCCAACAGTAGAGTTTTAGTAGTTTATAAGGTTATATAAATATAATTGCTTATAAAGATATCCTGTTCTTTAGTTTTCGTAAAACTCAAAAACAGTCACTGCTTATGACAATGGAAAATGACTCAGGCTGTTCTACTAAAATGCAGTATAAAAAATGTCGAATATGTCTATTCACCTTATCCCAACTAAAATAGTAACTGGGTTGGCAGCACACAATATTAAAGGAATTATTTTACATCATTTACTAATGCTACCAGTAGAGCATGTAATGCTACCAGTAGAGCATGAAAACAAATTGGAATACTACAAGCTATCTGGAGAAGCTTTTTGTGAAGTTTCAAGAGTCTTACAGAAAATTTAACTTCTCATTATTGATGAGGTAAGCATGGTATCAAACTTAATGCTTGCCTTTGTGCATTTAAGAGGAGGAAAACACGTCATAGTTTTTGGAGATCTGCTACAATTTACTCCTGTAAAAGGACAACCAGTAATTTTTGAAAATCAAATTTGATCAAAGTAAATAACTATGACAATTTAGTCGTTATACAGCTTGGTGTTTGCAAACTTCTTAAAATATCTGCTTCGGGCTGTTGACTTATGTAAGAAACTGCAAACAGAGTCAATACGTGAGATATTATTAGTGTCAGCATGTATTGTTGGAATGTTCAGCTATTCATTAACATGTGTCCTCCTGCCTACCCTGTCAACACCTGTTGTTGTTTGATGTTATTATTTATTTCACATACTCATTTAACAACTCTATCTTACACATACTTACTCCAGTATCAAACTTGTGTGTGAATAGAAACAATGGAGTCGATACCCACAGAGAATAAAAAAGAAGAGGAGTGACCTTACTCGCAGCTTGAAAGACTTCATCAAATAAATACTACTTATGATAATCCAGACACAACACTAGATGGCTGGAGTATGCAGAACATGTAATTCTATAGCTGGCATGCGATCACATCTTTACTTTCTTTTTTTTTTTTTTTTTAAATTTTTAAAACCTTTATTGTAGTAATGCACACAGCTATTCAGCCTAACATCCCGGAGGCAAGGCAGCATGGTATCAGAAAGAGTAGTGTGCAAAGCGATTCATATCAGGACAATGCAGGTTGTTTTTTATTTTATAGATAAACAAGAACCTAAACAGAGGCGGCCGAGGGCGCAGAAGAAAGGCAATGGAGAAGGAGAAATGCCCATGAGTCAGTAGGAGGCGTCAGAGGCCGAGTAAGATTTAGAAAAGAACGGAAGTAGGATGTAGGAAAGGGGGGGGGGAGGAAGGAACAGGAGAGTTACACACAAGTAGCATAGCTGGTGTCATTGGCTACGGTGACAGGTGTTCATCGCGGGGAAGCGGCTCTGGTGGCAGGCACAAGTCACCTCTGTAAGCATTCCATGCCCCCCACACCTTATTCCATGTCTGAGGCCGTCCCCTGGCAGTATACACAGTCTTCTCACGCAGCATACACCAATCCATGTTGGCCTTCCATTGCACCACCAGGGGGGCCGCGTTGGATCCCCACTTCTGCGCTATATCCCTCTTAGCGACCATGTTGCCCAATGTAGCCCAGCGAGTCTGCGCCGTGTTGTAGTCATTCGGCTCCCAAACATTGAGGAGGCACCTACGCGCCTCTGCAGCCAACACAACTCCAGTCACCTCCCTCATCACTCGATGTACTCTCTCCCAATAAGGGGCAATAACGAGGCACTCCCACAATATATGCATAAAAGTAGCAAGGGCTCCGCAGCCACGACGACAAAAGCCATCAGGCGAGAAGCCCATACGTACAAGCCGGGGGCCGGTAACATACACCCGGTGGAGGATTTTAAACTGCACCAGCCGCAGACGCGAGGAGATGGCGACCTCCTTAGGGGAGGACACAGCACTCTGCCAGTCCTCGTCGTCCAGTTCCAGGCCATCGGCTACCCACTGTTCCCGCAAGCGCTGGAGGAGGTCGAGTCTAACATTAATCAGCTTCTTGTAGGACAGAGAGATGGTGCTATCTGGCATATGTCCGTCCAGAACCCTGTCCTCCAAGGGGGAGCTCTCGGGGATTTCGCCCTCCTCCGGTCTAGCGGCAGTTATTGCGTGCTTAAGTTGGGCATAACGGAAAAACTCCGTTCCACCCAGTCGGTATTCCGCCTGGAGTTGCGGAAAAGTCTTGACTTCCCCCCTGGCCAGCATGTCTTCCACCCTCGAAATGCCTATGAGGTCCCACTTGTCGAATCCCTTGGTATGCCAGAGCTTGCCTAGGATATCTGAGTCATATAGAGGGGTGAATTTCGTCAGTCTGCCCTGCCAGCCCTGTATTTTATTGATCGTTCGCCACGTGTGGACCGCCGCCTTGGTCGGGCCTGAGAGGCGCCGATCGAAGGATCCAGAATAGAGGGCGCGGTAGTAGTTGCCGCCTTGCAAGAGCCATCTATCCATAGCATAGCCCAGGCTGTCCACAGGACCGTAAAGGCCATGGTTAATAGCGGTAAGTTGAGAGGACCAGTAGTACCTCCGCACATCTGGTAACGCAATGCCCCCATCATGCCACGGCATCGTAAGCTTCTGGACAGCGACACAGGGTCGACCATCCCAAAGCAGGGCACGCTGCAGGCTCTCAACCTCCCTAAAGTAACGAGCCGGAACAAGGTCTTGAGTGTTCTGCAAGGCATACAGGAACCTGGGCAGGGACATCATCTTAAATAATGCCGCTCGGCCCAGGAGTGAAAGAGGGAGCTTGTGCCAGTTCTCCACATCCCTCCGCAGCTGGTGGAGCGGCAGGAGTAAGTTGTGGTCATACCTCGCCTTAGGATTGTTTGATATATAGATCCCTAGGTACTTGAAGCCCTGCCCGGCCAGTTGTATGTTGCAACCTCTAGGGAGGCGCGGCGTGTCACCCCTGAGGATGTAAAGGGAGGACTTGGCCCAATTAATAATCAGGCCAGAATAGCGCCCAAACAACCTAAGCACGTCACACGCCACAATAAGCGACCTACAGGGGGAGGTGAGGTAAAGCAGGATGTCGTCCGCATACAGGGAGACCCTGTCCTCGAAGCCCGGGGACCAGGAGATCCCATGCAAGTCAGGGTGCGAGCGTAGCATAGCCGCGAGTGGCTCCAAGGCCAACGCAAACAGGAGTGGTGACAAAGGGCAACCCTGTCTGGTGCCGCGGTGGAGCGCAAAATGAGCAGACATGCGGCCGTTAACCGTGACAGCAGCCAGAGGGCAAGCATATAGAAGTTGCACCCAGCCCAGGAAGCCCGGTCCAAACCCAAGCTTTGTCAGTACCGCCCATAAGTAGCTCCACTCCAGGGAATCAAAGGCCATCGTGGCATCAAGGGAGGCAAGTACCGCCGGTTCCGTAAGGGCGTGAGCTCTGGCCATGACCCCGTGCAGGCGTCTCAGGTTAAGGGCAGTGTTGCGGCGGGGAATAAAACCGGATTGGTCCGGGTGTACCAAGTCGCTGATAACCCCGACCAGCCGGTTAGCCTGTAGTTTAGCCAGGATCTTGGGCTCCGCATTGAGGAGAGAAATGGGGCGGTAGGATCTACAAACATCCCGCGGTTTGCCTTCTTTATGGATTACCACTATGGTGGCCAGCCGCTGGTCCAAGGGAAGGACACCCTCCTCACGGGCCCGGAGGAACATATCCCTCAAATAAGGAGAGATCACATCCGGCCGGATCTTGTACAATTCAACCGGTATGCCATTGGGGCCGGTAGCTTTACCCGCTCGCAGGGCGCGGATCGCCAAAGCAATTTCATCCGCGGTGATATCCCGGTCCATATCGACACTTTCCTCTTCCGAAAGACAAGGGAGGTCAATTGCCGAGAGGAACTCAGCCGAATCGGCCTCAGAGCGATCCGAGCCGGCTGTATAAACACCCCGAAAATAATCCGCAAAAGACTCGGCAATGGCACTCGGGTCTGTGACCACCACTCCGTCTTCGCCCAGGATTTCCGGGACCACCCGGCTTGCCATCTCCCGCCTGTCCAACCAGGCCAGCAGTTTACCGGCCTTGTCACCGACATCATAAATGCGGCCCTGCTGCTCCTTGGCCAAGACCAGGGCAGCGTTCGTAGCGAGGTCATGATACTCTGACTGTTTCAGGGAGAGTTCGTGTAGGAGAGAAGGGTCAGGCTCAGGCCCCAAACGGGACTCGAGATCCAAGACTTCGTCTTCCACATGCAAAAGGTCGGCATCACGAGCTCGCTTAGCCTCTGCAATGAGAGCTAGGGCTTCACCCCGCAACACAGTCTTGAATGCCTCCCACAGGGTGACCGCAGAGCCAACGGAGCCCACATTTTCAGCGAAATATAGGTCGATGGCCTTAGCCAGGAGTGAGCGCGTTTTATTATTGCGGAAATACCAAGGATTCACCGCTGCCGGGCGGCTGGACAGGACGACACCGAAATCAAAGGAGACCCACAACGGCGAGTGATCGGAGACGCCCCTTGCCAAAAAACGGGCCTCGGAGATGGCAGGCGACTGTGCCGCCAGGGTGAGAACATAATCTATGCGGGACAGGCTCCCATGGGCACCAGAAAGAAATGAAAACTGGCGGAGCGCAGGGTGCAGTAGCCGCCAACAGTCCACCAGACCCATAGAGTCAAGGAAGGTCGGCAGCCACATTTGGGAGCCCAGTAGGTCCCTCGGTGGCTGGCGATCAAGGGTGCCAGAGCAGACTGAGTTGAAATCGCCACCTAGGATCAATAAGCCCAAAGGCATGGACAAGATGGCGCTACCAAGGTCCTGGAAGGTGCTAGATCGGAGGCCTGGGGGAACATAAACCGAAAGCAGTGCCAAGGAACGCCCCTCCCATCTTCCCGCCACAGCTGCGTAGCGTCCTCTGTCATCAAGTAGTGTGACGTCTATTTCAAGAGGAAGGGACGCACGCACAAGGATGCCCGCCCCCTGGGAACCCGAGGAGAACCCAGAGTGGGCAACCATTTTGTAACCCTTGCGATTTAGGGCCCTACAGGAGTTTCCCACCAAGTGCGTCTCTTGCAAAAGTACAACATCAGGCATGTGCCTCTTTATCAATTGAATTACCACCCCTCTCTTAACTCGGTCACCTAGTCCATTGACATTCCAGCTAAGCACTTTCAATTTCCTACCCCCCATCATCCAACAACCCGCACCACCCGACTCCAACCAACTCAATTATCAGTTGCATATGAAAACACACGACCCATTGCCTCAAGAAAGAGAGAGAGAAAGAGATAGAACAAACGAACAATAAAACTTGCATAGTTGCACCCCCCACCCTGCACCCCTGCATATGACTAAAAAGCCCCCCCAACCAGCAGTGTGCCTGTCGCCCCATAACTACTCTACAAGAAGACACCCAGAGGAGTAAGGAATCTCCGCGAACACCCCCCGCCACCCTCCATGAACTGACAGGAGAGGTAATACGGCATCTGAAAGCTACATTCGATAGTCAATAGAGGCAAATAATACAGGCGAGGAATCACCCACTATAGAGCCAAGTCTCATAGGTCCGGGCCGCCAGCAGCGCTGCCTTCATGGTCTTCCTGTGCGTCTCGGCGTGTCGATAAAGTGTCCAGCCAGTCACTTACATTTTCAGCAAAGTCAAAGAAAAGGGCACGACCCTCGTGTTCGATCCGGAGCTTGGCAGGGAACATCATGGAATACTTGAATCCCAGGTCCCGTAGTCTTCGTTTCACCCCTGCGTAGCTCTGGCGCTGTCGCTGAACCGTCCTGGTGAAGTCCGGATAGAAATGGACATCGGCATTCTGGAATTTAAGCGGTCCATGTCGTCTGGAAGCCTGCAGGACCGCATCTCTGTCACGGTAGTTGAGCAGCCGGCTACGATGGGTCTGGGTGCCACGCCCGACTTCGGCCGGCCACCCGGCACTCGGTGGGCACGCTCCACCGAGAAAAAATTGCTGAGGCCAGGCGGCGCCAGATGAGTTTTGATCAGGTCTTCCACGAGGAGGTCCGTCGCCGCCTCCTCCGAACCCTCCGGTACACCGACAATGCGGACGTTCTGCCGCCTGGCACGGCTCTCAAAGTCATCTAGCCGCCTTGCAAATTGCTCCGCTGACCTCTGCAGGTTCCGGACTTCAGTTTGTAAGTCCGAGACATCTCCCGTCAGACTGGACGTCTTGATGTCCAGATTTTTGACTCGATCATTAGTTTTACCCAGGTCGGCTCTAATGAGAGTCAGGTCAACGGCCATGCCATCCACCTTATGCGTAAGGACTTCATGCTGTTGCTGCATGTCCGCCCGGAAACTTGTAATGGCCCCCAAAATGTCACTCAAAGTGGGCAGAGCCGTCCGGCGAGCCCGAGTGCGGGATGTCCTTGGCAGAGGTCCCAGTAACAGGCGGCGTCTTCGGTTGAGTATAGCGCTCAATCCTGTTCTGTTGTTGCTGTGATTTGCCGCGGACGCCTCTGTTCGATGTCTTATCGGGGTCCCCCTTGCCCGCCATATTAGGTCCAAGCGAACAAAGGGCTATGCCAGGCCAGTCCGAGCCCAGGGAGCCGGGGATCCGTCCGGGACAGAGCGTAGAATGCAGTCACAGGATCGCTCCGCTTTCCAGTACACCTCGCCACTGATGAGGGCAGGCAGGCACTTCGCAGATCGGCAGTGCGTAGTGGCGGAGTCCGGAGAGACAATGGCACTGGGCTGGCACGGAGTCCCACTCGACGTAGCTCAGCGTAGGAGACACCGATTCGGGATCTGAAAACGGTTCTCGCCTCAGTGGACCATCAGCAACAAGCATCCACCCACGTGGATCAGGATTACGGGCAGGATGGTTGCGGAGGATCGGAAGGTCCGCGGAGCTCCGAGCTTACGCAGCCATCTTGGTTGCCCGCGAAGCTCCTCCCCACATCTTTACTTTCTTAATACATACATTTGTTCAATTTGTAACATGAAAAAGGTAACTAAGATCTTGCATTTGTTTTGATACATTCAATGTGAACCCATCAGCAGCATTCTAAACATTGTGGCTGTTGGGAAAAAAGTGAAAATTAATTTGTTACTCTATTTGCACTGAATAAAGGTCAATATCTTTTTTTATGCCAACTTAAACTTATTTACCTAGTAAACATAGTGAACTGTCCTCAGTCAGTGGCAAAGTGCTGTTGAGTCCATTACTAGGAAGGGTGCATAGCCAATGAACCAATATGGCGAACGCAACTCAGCAAAGACCCTTACCGTAAAGTTTTCCGTATATATTGCTGAAGCTTTTTGGTTGCAGACATCACAATACTTTTCAACAGAGTCTAAATGTAAAAAAGATGTACATTAGCGTATCATAACAGCAATGCTAAGCATTGAAAATTTAATTTGCTATATATTGTTCATGTTTCCAAGGAAATGAGTCAGTCACAATTGTTCCAAAGAAATTGTAATGGCTAGACAACAAACATAATTGAAAATTCACAAACATAATGAGAATGTCTCCCTATACTATGTTAAAATTTAAAGTTATGCATTGTTCTAAAAAAAAATTATATGACAAAACAAAATACCAAATAATCCAATCTTCATGACATCACTAGAGTATTACACCTTTTTTATCATTGAAATGTTAAAGTTAAACCTTATGACTCAATTAGGTCAATTTTCGATAGATAATTCTCCAGAAATATTTCATTAATACAACTCTGGGCAACTGACAGCTGACTTATGTAACATTGTGCAAACTGAAAAGAGAGTTATAAATATATATATTGTACAAATGTCCAACCTGAATTTTCATTTACATAAAAACAATTGCTTGCAATAGGATTGGGGTTGAAAAGCAATTATAGGTTTCAGAGCAACCGCATTAGGACCATAATAGTGGCCAGACAAATTCATATGCGAATAGCAATATGCCTGCGATGGACACTATAGATACATTCAGTAGATGTTCACAAATGCCATCCCTAAAATCCCTGTTTGCTATTTATGAGTATTGTAAAGATGTAAGCTATTAAGATAAAGTAATTTATCTTTAACAAATTAAGATAAAAAAAATCATAATGTAAGTATCAGTACCAGCATGCAAAAAACACCACAATTGTAGGTGTCCTGTTGCTTTTGGTTACATTCTACGACTAACTGCCATTGATCATATTTGGGAAGCTTCATTTGCTGTAGGAAAACTCTTTAGAGATATACGAATAGTTATGTTAAATATTTTGCTATTTTAATATCACAAAGAGAAATCATATTGACAATGTTATATTTATGCAATATAGGAAATATTAAAGGGACAACTGAGATTTTTTTAGGGAAAAGTTACCTTCAATTTTGTAAAAACTCTTGATAAGTCTAAATTTTGTTACTCAGTGAATCATGAACGATTATTGTCTTGGTTAAAGGTTTCAAAATCTATAAAAAAACAATATAGAAATAAGATTTTTATTAAGGAGAGTTAACATTTTATGGTACAGATGTCTACTCTAAATACATTACAAAATCATTTAAAAATATTAGTCTTTAAGTTATATGAAAAAAAATGTAGGCACTTTAAATTATTACAACCAGTCATATTTTCCAACAATAACTTTCAAAACAGAGTGATAAATGTTGAAAATCTTGCAGTTACCAGAAGTTTCCAATGACAGCCAGTATTTGTCAGGCAAAGAACAATGTCCATTTTCTCAAAAGGTACCTGTAGAGTTAAAAATATAATCATGAATAACTTTACATAACAACCCAAATACATACATTTAGACTTACAACAATTCGAAAACGTGAATATGAATGCAATATATATTCAAAATTCGGAAACTTCCCTTAAAAAATATCTTACATTTGTCATAGTCTTCTAAACATTACTCAAGTCTACTCTCAAGCATTAATTACAAGAATCACTAACTTTCAATATTCCTTTGCACCTGTAACACTGAAAAGTCACATAATAGATATGAATATTTTGCCTGAAAAGCAGAAGATCGATTTTTTCCCAGGAATATCGACACTGTTGCTGAGATTGCTGAACACTAACGTTAAAATAAAAGGTTTTCAGTACACACATTGATGAAGAATTATTATTTATGTCTAGGTAACTGGAACATCATTACACCACACATCTAAATTATGTCGTACTACTTAAAAAAGTACCCTTTAATAGATTACCTTTCACGCTCGATTTATAAGGCCTCAACATGTCGAGATTATATGTTCTACGTAAAGGCATGTTGCTACCATTGACTAAATTTACATGCTTTCCTTGTATTTCGGAAATACAGTAGGATACTGTAAAGTTGTTTTCCAAAAGATTTTCATTTCCTCGTTGTTCGACTGCAATTTTTTAGAAGCACTAAATCTCCTTCTCTGAAGGTGCATGGCTTATATTTCTTGGAAACTCTCTTTTAATATTTTTTATATGCTTTTCTTGGACAACATCAATATTCTGCTTTGTGGGCTTCTGCAATTCTGTTTTTCTAATGTTCTTTTCTGCTATAATGCCTGCATATTCGCTTTCTGTTGGTAGTACAAACTCAAGGTAATAAAGGAAACATAAAACTCAATCACTGATTCTTACCATTTAAAAATATATACTCTATTCAAATTTTAAAAAGTTACATTTTTATAAATACATTTTATGACAAAAACAGGAAAATTAGCACAGCAAAAAATAGATGTCATGTTTTTAACAAGTATTCAACAAGTAAATGTATGTATAAATACATATCACATAAATTTGTAGATTAAAATACACATTGTAGTACTCTAAAGTTCACATTACAATGATAAATCAATACTCAGAAAATTATACCACGACAACAGTGAATTCTTTAGACAGTCTACGCAATCCATGCTTCTGGACTTTACTGAAACCACCAGGATACCTATTACGGCTTACAAAATACAGATGCTCTTGGTACTTAGTGGCATCCATTTCTATTTCAAATAAAGATAAACGAGAAAAAAGACGAAGAAAATTGCATGTTAGATTTAAAGAACAAATTGAACAAGCTCACATTCAATTACAAAGACATAAATAACTATAAAGGTGTGTGAATACACATTTACTAAAACAAGTGTCACTTTATCTTCACAGCTCAATCTGCTCCTGAACTTTAAGTGAGGGTCTAAGAATACCTAGCATTACATGGAGGTAGCAATTTTCTGAGTGGGAGAAAATTTACATTAACTTTGGGGTTATGGCACGTCCGATTTTTAAGAATAGAGGTCTGTGAGGGCCATGTGATGCATCAATAAGTATTATAATCAGGGGAGGATTAAGAGGGAACAAATTACATTAAGTTCAGCGTCAGACATGCATGATATTTGAAAAAACAAGCCAGGAACAGCCAAGCGGCACAGGAAGAAATATAAAAGTCTAGGGAGGATTAAGTGATTGGACCACCACAGAATTAGGATTGACCTTACACTACCATTGCATACAAGGAAGCACAGGGCACGTAGCGCAGCGAAAAAAAATGTGGCACAGAAATTCACAAGAATCAATTTCCTGAGCGGGAGAAAACTTACATTAACTTCGGGGTATGGCACGCATGATTTATAAGAATAGAGGCCTGGGAGGACTACGTGTAGCAGTAATACCTATTACAATCACAAGAGAATTAAGAGGAAGCACATTACATTAAGTTCAGCGTCAGACATGCATGACATTTGAAAAAACAAGCCAAGAACTGCCAAGAGGCGCAGGAATAAATATGAAAGTCAAGGGAGGGTAAAGTGATTAGACCACCACAGAACTAGGATTAAACCTTACACTACTATTGCATACAAGGAAGTACAGGGCACGTAGCGCAGCACAAAAATACAACACAGAAATTCACAAGAATCAATTTCCTGAATGGGAGAAAACTTACATTAAATTCGGAGTATGCCATGCACTATTTATAAGAATAGAGGCCTGGGAAGGCCACGTAATGCTGCAGGAAGTATTACAGTCAAGCACGCACGATGTATAAGAATAGAGGCCTGGGAGCGCCATTTGATGCAGCAAAAACTATTACAAACACGAGAGGAATAAGAATGAGCACATTACATTTACTTCAGTGTCAGGCATGCATGATATTTGAAAAAGCAGGCCAGGAACGGCCACGCGGCGCAGGAATAAATATGAAAGTCAAGGGAGGATAAGTGATTGGACCACCACAGAACTAGGATTAAACCTTACACTACCATTTCATACAACGAAGCACAGGGCACGTGGCGCAGCACAAAAATGCGACACAGAAATACACAACGATGTACGGGAAGCAATACAGTACTTATAGTTACAGTATAGACAATTACAAAAAGAATGCAAATTTCACACCTTGCAAGGACAGGAAAAAGATGAGGTATGCACTCGATGAATTCAACGAATGAGGTATGCACACGATGAACTGGACGAATGGGCCTCCTTGTTCGGTAGTTCGGGCCTACATGAAGCTTTCAAACCAGTAGGACAGACCATCCCAGCGGTTGGGATGGGAGCAACTCTAAAATGTCATAGAGCATGTGTGCCCCGTCTTTTTTATAGGTAGGGTCACATGTGTTGTGACGCATGTGCTGAATGGGTATGGTGTGGGTGTACACCAGCAAAGAGGGAGTGTGTGTGCTCTTCTGACCACTAGACCAGGAACTAACATATCACTACAATTGAAATGTGGGCCATGTAATGTTGTTGTATTTTCCTGGTAGCGTAAGCGTAGTGGGTTGGCCTGACGTACACTTGTGCTGCGCAAGGCTCTGAAGCATGATTTCGGAGCTATGGGCATGATTCCCTCGTGAGCTATACGATAAATCATGGGATTCGGAAGTCTGTTTTGTAGAGCTGACGTCACCCAGGTCTTAAAAGTAAATGTGTTATTATATCTGTAAAGTTCCACAACTTGACCAACATGGAAGGTACAGGGTATCACTGACTGTATAATCGCTGTACAAACATACATGACATCACGCGGAACTGCCGATGTGATGCGTAACATCGAAATGTATGTGTGACGTATGCGCTGGTACATGTACAGTATGATTATACTTGCGCAGCAGTATGCGAGGACGGTACGCGTACCCTACGGTTACTAAAAAAATGCAAAAAAACACAGAAATTAATTTTAATAAATTGGGAAAAAAAGATTTTTGATTTTTTTTATTTTACATTAAAAATATGTAATGTAATTTGAAAAATAAAATAGTTAAAAAATATTATTATAAAAAATGTGGTAAATTAGTATAAAAAAATAAATATAACAATTAATAGATTTAAAAAATGGCATTCACAAAACCTATGAAATTCACTGAAAAAACCATAGGTTTCAGCCACGTTATAGTTAGGGATTGGCATTTAAAAAACATATAAAATTCACAAAAAAAACATACGTTTCAGCCACGTTATAGTTAGGAATTAGCATTTAAAAAAACGTAGAAATTCACTGAAAAAAACAAAGGTTTCACACATGTTATAGTTAGCTGGTCATTTCACTCATACAAAACCATTGAAATTCCCCCGTTATAGTAGTTAGCTCAGCTAACTATAACTCACGCGGCCGCAATCCACTGCTGATGACGTCACATATTCCATCACTCAGGACATGGTCAGCGACATCACTCATGACATCACTGATGACATCTCAAATGACATCACTGATGACATCATCCACTGAATGTGTGCCTTTCTGAAAAATAAATCTTTTTTATATATGTATATCTAAATGTCGCTGGAAGAATAAATGGGTAAATAAGTGTTTAAATGGATGTTTTATTTGTAAAATTGACTGTTGCGCCGCTGAAGAGTGCAATGAGCACGAAACGCGTCCGGCGTGAATAGACAGGCATACTGTAAACTGGATCTGCTTGCCGATCCGGCTTTTACCTCATGAAGGTTGCTGCAGTGAATGTCAGAGTGCGTCTCCAACAGGTGGGAACCTTGGAGCTTTGATTTATACGCGGACTCCCAGCCACGGGAGATGAACCACCCGGAAATTTGGGCCATGGAGCTCCGAATCACGGAGTCTCAATGAGGAAGCATCCATGGAGGATTAACAAGCCGGATCCGGATGTGTGACTGGAGGCCCATTGGTGGGCTTGAAACAGCTCAGACAGTGGCACATAACTGAAGCACACACTACAAGACCCACAAACCAACGTGGACTCATTCGAGTTGCCCATTGGAGGGCTCATATTTTTAAGTGGGAGGTGTGGCCTCTATGCCAAAATGACTGTCGCACTGCTGAAGAGAGCAATGAGCATGAAACGCATCCGGCGTGAATCGACAGGCATGCTGTAAACTGGATCCGTTTGCTGATCCGGCTTTTACCTCATGAAGGTTGCTGCAGTGGATGTCAGAGTGTGTCTCCAACAGGTGGGAACCTTGGAGCTTTGATTTATACGCGGCCTCCCAGCCACGGGAGATGAACCACCCGGAAATATGGGCCATGGAGCTCCGAATCACGGAGTCTCAATGAGGAAGCATCCATGGAGGATTAACAAGCCGGATCCGGATGTGTGACTGGAGGCCCATTAGTGGGCTTGAAATAGCTCAGACAGCGGCACATAACTGAAGCACACACTACAAGACCCACAAACCAACACAGACTCATTCGAGTTGCCCATTGGAGGGCTCATATTTTCAAGTGGGAGTGTGTTCTCTATGCCAAAATGACTGTCGCACTGCTGAAGAGTGCAATGAGCACAAAACGCATCTGGCGTGAATCGACAGGCATGCTGTAAACTGTATCCGCTTGCCGATCCGTATTTTACCTCAGGAAGGTTGCTGCAGTGGGAACCCTGGAGCTGTTATATATATATACTAGCAGCCCGCCCCTGCGTTGCCTGGGGCAGAAAGGGGCTGGGGGCAGTATTTGAGGCTTGCGTGCACACCCGCCACGATATTGTCTGTGTCCCGGAGCCTGCGTCTTACCCTCCCGCCCCGGCCCGGCCCTCTTCCGGCCCGGCCCTCTCCCGCCCCGGCCCGGCCCCCTCCCGCCCGTGTCCCAGAGAGCCTGATCCTTACCTCAGCCGCCGGTCCCGATCCAGGCGCCCCGCCCGCACAGGCCACCAGTTCGCCCAGCAGTAAGCAGGGCCGCTGCTGTCCTCCCAGCAGGTCGCGATCTGCGCCGCCATTTCAGGAAGTGTTCAGGAAGAGTTGGGAGCGCAAATGATGTTGTCTCGCAGACGTAGCGGCCGGCGCTACTTGCAAGGGACTACTTTATTTCTATTTCTAAATTTTTTAAACAACGTATATTTTTTATTTTTAATAGCCTATGTCCTTCTGCTTACCCTGAGGTTTTCAAAGATGTCTTGGGTGTTTTGATTGGTGGTGTACTTTTCCATGTCATGAATGATGTAATATGTGACATCATCAGCAGTGGATTGTGGGTGCGCGATATATAGTTAGTGCAACTAACTATATATGCGAATTTCAATGGTTTTGTGCGAGTAAAATAAGGTTTTGTAAATGCTAATCCCTAACTATATATGGTCTATAACCTATGGTTTTTTCAGTGAATTTTCAAGGTTTTGTAAATGCTAATTCCTAACTATATATGGTCTATAACCTATGGTTTTTTCAGTGAATTTCAATGGTTTTTTAATAGCAAATATCAAAAGATGTAAAATGTATTCTTTTTTTTTTCTTCACTAAAGTATGCTCCCCGGTTAGCTTACCGGTGTGCGTACCGAGCGCTCCCCTCGCGAAATTTTTTCTTTTTTTTTTCTTAATTTTTGCATGTATCAGCATCCTAATCCTCCCTCCGAAAACCTAAAGGGTCACAAAGTGTCTACCGTGCCCCCTTCTACCCATTCTGTACATTGTTTGTCCTCCATCTTATGTCTTAATTCTACCAATACACAAAATGGAGGACTCCCGTAACGCTACCGGTTCGCGTACCGGGGAGCGCACCGGTAAGCGCTCGATAAAAAAAGGTGGGAAAGTAATTTACAGAAAAACCACTATAGACACTTTCATCAAATATAGAATAGCCCCTACTACATAGCAGTCCCCAACATTTCCCCAAATTTTATGGAATTTCATTGTGAAAATTATGCTGTAAGCCTGATTAAATATCCTGAGGTAAATTACCTAACCAAAACACTTATGAAGTGTTAGAATTGACAACCAATCAAAATGCTACTTTCAATATCTTCTATTATTTCATTACATTTGATTGGTTATGTACCTGAATATATATAAAGAAAGAGAGAGAAACACAGCCATTTTGACTACTACTTCTTGAAGTACATATCAAGTACATTTCAACTGATAACTTGAAATTGTATTTGAAAGGTAAGATGTTATTTTAAAAACTGAAGTATGTTCTGTACTGTAAGCTAATTAGGAAAACATTTTCTGATAGTTAAATACTATCCCTCTGTAATACTTATAGAATAAAATAGACTTCTCTGTTTTAGTTATGGATGGAGTTAGACTTGTCTTGTATAATTAAGAATTGACTTAGAGTTTATTTCATAAATTTTTTCATATTTCTACTTCCAGTTTGATACCATACACTGCCCAACGAAAAAATCACTGTTTAAAAAACCAAACTACCTGTCTGTACTTAAACCCAACAGTGCCCTATTTGTACTGATATATTTTTTTAAAATTCATTTTACAGCATAGAAATGGAAGGAGAGCAGAAAAATAACGTGGAAATTGCAGAATGCAACCAAGACAAAGAAAATGATTCAGAATTCTTTGATCAATCAATGGACATAGAACTTCTGCAATGTGTTCAAGCTGTGGATTTGTTAATTGAAAATGAGTCAACATCTGACCAAGAATTATTAGAAGTTCTTTTTAATTTTGAAAATAAATCAGAATAATAAATGTATATATATTAATTCAAAAATTGTTTGAGACATTATTCATTTTTATATGTATTTTTTAAACTAGTAGCAAATTGATTTTAATGTAAAATCAGACTTTAAATATAATGTGCAACTTTAAGTTTGCTCATAGTTACTTCCTTTCTTCCACTATATCATCTCCAATGTGTATTTAACATCTCTTTATCATCTCCTGCCTCCATGGTGTTTCTGCTTTCCTGACAGACTACGCTATGAATTCCATATACCACAATAACTTCTGAAACAACCTGCAAGATATCTACAAAGGAAAAAATGTATTTTTATTTTTAGACTCTGCATTGGTACCTACATGTTGGTACTTAAATAAAATAAATAAAAAAAACAAAAATAACAATCAATAAACATACAATATTTGAACATTCTTTCATCCTATTTTCCCAATATTACGCTTCCCGGACCGCTTCCCGGTGCGCGTACCGAGCGCTCCCCCCGCAAAAAAACAATATAAAAATTATTCTTTTTTAACCCCGCGAGGCCCTTTAAAAGCCCCCTCATCAAACCTAGGGGGTCAGGGAGGATGTACTCTGCCCCCTTATGCTCATTTCCCACTTTGTTTTGGCCACCTCTTGTGTCTTGATCCTACCGAGACACAAGATGGCGGCCGCTCCGGACTGTTTAGAATGTTTACAGACACCCGAGAGCCAATCAGCTTCGCTTCGCGAAGTTCCGTTATGCGCCAGGTACGCGAACCGGAGCGCTAACCGGAGCGCTGTCACAGATATATCTGTTTTTTAAAACGTTAATTTCTCAAAATCCACTGGAGCACATATATGGAGACATAGCAAAGGCACGTCGGGCAAACCATATCTACAATTTTGCCAAGTTTCGTATAAATCCATTCAGCCGTTCGAGCTAAAAGTGAGTCCAACCGCCCTATGGAAAACTCAATGTTAAAAACGTGTTTTGGGACCCCCTTTTTTCTCGGCCCCCCCTTGACGAAACCCCCCCAGATTTTTAGGGGCTGCTAAGAAACAAAATGTGCCATTTTCCTGAAACTTTCTGCCAATTCCGTCCACAAACGCCAAAGTTATTCGACATGGAATTTTCAAAAATCCCATAGGAAAAAAATCCTAACTATATATACCTATATATATATATATATATACCTATATATACCTACTGGCGACCGCCAGTAGGTAATATATATATATATATATTACAGTAGGTAATATATATATATATATATATATATATATATATATATATATATATATATATATATATATATATATATATATATATATATATATATATATATATATATATATATATTACCTACTGGCTATCGCCAGTAGGTATATATAGTTAGGATTAATTCTTCCCTATGGGATTTTTGAAAATTCTATGTCTAATAACTTTGGCGTTTGTGGACGGAATCGGCTGGGGAATTAATCCTAACTATATATACCTACTGGCGATAGCCAGTAGGTAATATATATATATATATATATATATATATATATATATATATATATATATATATATATATATATATATATATATATATATATATATATATATATATATATATATATATATATATATATATATATATATTACCTACTGTAATATATATATATATATATTACCTACTGTAATATATATATATATATATTACCTACTGGCGGTCGCCAGTAGGTATATATAGGTATATATATATATATAGGTATATATAGTTAGGATTTATTTCCTATGGGATTTTTGAAAATTCCATGTCGAATAACTTTGGCGTTTGTGGACGGAATTGGCAGAAAGTTTCAGGAAAATGGCACATTTTGTTTCTGAGCAGCCCCTGAAAATTTGGTGGGGGTTCGTCAAGGGGGGGCTGAGAAAAAAGGGGGGTCCCAAAACGCGTTTTTTACATTGAGTTTTCCATAGGGCGGTTGGACTCACTTTTAGCTCGAACGGCTGAATGGATTTGCACGAAACTTGGCAAAATTGTAGGGACTGTTAGCCCGATGTGCCTTTGCTAGGTCTCAATATATGTGCTCCAGTAGTTTTTGAGAAATTAACGTTCAAATCAAGATATATATCTGTAACAGCGCTCCGGGCAGCGATCCGGTCCGCTTACTTTTCGCGTTTCGGAACTTTGCGCGCAGAAAGCTGATTGGCTCTCCGGTGTCTGTCAACATTCTAAACAGTCCGGAGCGGCCGCCATCTTATCTCTCGGTAGGATCGAGAGAGAAGAGGTGAAAAACGAAGGGGGAATTTATTGAAAGGGTGCAAGGTATACCCCTCTTGACCCCCTAGGATTGTTGTTGGGGTTATTAAAGGGTCCCGTGGGGAAAATAAAAAAAAAAATATTTTTCACGGTAGAAGCGTTTCCCGGGCCGCGAACTGGGCCGCAAACTGGTAGCAAAACGGGAATTTGCCATTTTGTGCTTCGTTTTAATTGTTTAGAGACAAAAATTATCGCCGCACATCGGCCACAATGCATGAATATCGTTGAAAAGTCAGCGATATTCATGCATTATCCAGCAAATGCTCTTAGCCGTGTTATCCACCTTCCATTGGATAACATGGCTAAAAACTGCTCTGTGCGTGAGCTTTTTTTTTTTTTTTTTTTTTTTGCTGCGTGACGTTTGTTAACGTTCGATTCGATGGAAATGAGGAAGTGTTGACCACCATTTTGTCACTGCGAGTAAATATTTTGTTATAAGTGAATCCTTATTGATAAACATTGTCTGCGCCATCTTGCGTTTTGTCCAATGCCACAATTTTGTCGTGCACGGCAGCCATTTTAGATGCCTTGACCAGGGCCACTCTCTGCACGCCGCCGATTCTCAGCATGGCTCCCCACCCTCGCACGCATCTCCCCCACGCAATGGTCACCCCCGCTCTCTCTCTCATGCATGGGCTATATACTTCCCCCCATCTGCGCTGCTCTTCTCTGAGAATCACACCCTGTGCCCGCCCGACACCTCCCTTTCACCCTATTCACTACCGCACCCTCTGACACTCCTCTTCCTCTGTGTCCGATTGTCCAGGCCGGACCCAGGCTATCACCTAGCCCTGCGAATGTAGTTTATGGCCCCAGCTGTAGAGTATCCAGACATGCCAACCCTCCCGATTCAGGCGTGAGACTACTGATTTCAGTGCTAGTCTTTCGCTTCCCGATTCCTGCAAGGAAAAACCCGGGGGCATATTACCAACAACTAGCGGTAATTTTTGTCTCTAACTTGTTTAGAGACAAAAATTATCGCCGCACATCGGCGAATTTTATCGCACATAAACCTTGCTATTAGCAAGGTTTATCGCAAATGCGATAAAAAACGGCTGCAATGCATGAATATCGTTGAAAAGTCAGCGATATTCATGCATTATTCAGCAAATGCTCTTAGCCATGTTATCCACTTCCCATTGAACAAGCGCATGGTCTTTTAAAGATTTGTGAAGTACTCGGGGCGGCGGTGTGTGTGTGCCCTCTTTCAGGAGCGGGCGGGGGGGCACTGCCAGCAATTTGCAGGCCAGGCAGTGTTCAACACGTGCATCACCCTTTCTCTGCCTGCTATTGCGCTCCATGCTTCGGAAAGGTAAGAAAAAGAACGTGTATTTGAGTTTGAAATGTCCGATCTTGTAGCAGTACACTTGCAAAGCCCACACATGACAATAACCCGATTCAAGGTCCCATTCACCCGATTTTTAAAAAAAATATAGTACTCCAAGACAGTTACATTTTAAAACTTTATTAACATTTAAATATAACGAACGCAACAAAAACTGTAAATATATTTAACCATTTTTTGAAATTAACCAGAACTATAACGATAACAACAACAATAATATAACTTTAAGCCTAAATTACGCAAACATTTAGCTAATCTGCTAAAGGGGGGAGTCGCAATTTCTTTACAATAATCAATAATGAAAAATCCACATCAATAGGGTTGCCCGTTTTCTCGATGCAGCACTATAGTGCAATATACACAGCACCTGGGGTGTCAAGAGTGAACAGGTCTTTCTTTGTTCCTTAAGATGTTATCTCCGAGAATGCTGATGCATTGGTGTCTGTACACTTCTTTGTCAATTCTGTCAAGATGATAACTGCTTTATAAACAGACGATATCTTTGTTTAGTCATTAGTGTTAAGTGTGTCTGAAACTACAGTGCCCTTCTGTTTTTTTTTCTTCAGGCTCTACAGAGTTTTGTGTGTTGTTCTTTTGAGCGACAATTATTCCAGAGGTTTCAGGTTCACTTGTTTTGTCCTGCAGTGAGTTAACAGCTTTAGAGAGTTCATGTTTATTTGCTATGTCCTGCTGTTCGTCAACTGCTTCAGAGAAGTCAGCCTCATTTTTTATGTTTCAGTAGATCCTGGACCTGCCGGGCCGCGCCCAAAATGGCGCCGGTGTAAATGGGACTCGTAACTGCTTGTTCTGTACTGGTTGCCCAACCTTGATATCACGAGATACATATGCAGTTTTGAAGCACATGGCGGAGGCTTGTCTGCTGTAGTGGGGCGCCCCTTTATCGTTTCAGTCGCCATTCCGCCCGCTTTTGCTACACTGTGCCTTTTCCGCCATTCAGCTGTTTAGCGCCCGCTCTTACGGCTACAGCGTCTCGCTCACCATGTAGTTGAGTTGCTCCCACTCTTGCGGTGCAGCGATAGGCGGCTGCCACAGGACTCTTAAAATGGCGGCCGGCTCTTCGGATTTGGGCCTGGTCCAGTAAAATGGCCCTGGGACACCTTGGAACTCGGACGCTTGTCTGCCATGGCTTGGGTTCCATTCTCGAAAGCGTCCCCTCAGCCTTGAAGATTGTACAAAAGTCTTGGGGGCCCTCGACTCCCGCAGGCTTCCGGTGGGGAGCGGCTGCCATGATTGCTTGCGGAATGGCCACAACGGAGCTACGAGATGGTGGTGCTCTCATGGTGACGCCAGCTTCAGTCTGAAACATCCAGAAACAAGGTGGGGCTTTCATCGTTTGGGGAAAAAAATGTTTTAATCCAATGAAAAGTGTTATTTTTAGGTCACATGACCTAGTCTTACATAATTAGGAAAAGAAAAGTAAAATGAACCAATGAAAAGTTTTATTAACAAGTCACATGACCTGTTATGCTTACGTTACGCGCTGCGCGGCGCGCTCTGGATCGTTTCCGGGAAGCTGCGCCTTGCGCACCGGAGCACTTCCGGGTGCGCTAACGCGTCGCGTCATATGACGCATTACGCGACAATGCAGGTGCAGAATATAGTCAAAATGTCTCCACCAACCAGCGGTCGGAATACAACCGCTTTCAGCAGTCCAAAAAGTTCGGTCAAATCTTAAGAGCGGGAGCAACTCAACTACATGGTGAGCGAGACGTTGTAGTCGCAAGAGCGAGCGGTAAACAGCTGAATGGCGGAAGAGGCACAGAGTACCAAAAGCGGGCGGAATGGCAACTAAAACGGTAAAGGGGCGCCCTACGACAGCGTGTCTTCAGGTGAAACGGATTGTGGGACAAGGTCCAGAATGAAAGATTCTTCAAAAGGGAAAAAATTCCGCCGGACCCCGGGAGCCGGCTGCCTATGCCGGGGGCGATCTCAGGCCTCACCAGGGCAACACGACTTGGGGAGGGGGCAGGAGCCAAGCGCCCCCTCTCAGTCCGCGCCATCTCACCGCCCCTCGGGGGCCTCCGTCAAGCGGTTTAGGGAGGCACCGTATCACATTGTTTTCCAATGCAGTCAGGTCCACAAATGGACCCCACTTACTTTGAATAGTGAAGCTGCAGCAGGTGCAAATAAGGTTTAAACAGTGTTACAAGAGCTGCTTAGAACTCTGAAGTATGGCACTCTACAACCAGGACTTATGCCATGTATGTAAGGCAGTGATATGGAAGCAAGTCAGGGACAAAAAGCATGAACGAACATTCACGTATGAAAATCTTATTTGGAGAAGGGGTAGAATCCAAACGCCCCCTGCCAGTTCGCGCCACTACACCGTATGTGGAAAATCTGAAGCCATCATTCTACAAACTCTCAACGCTTGTTATCAGTGCATGAGTTTCATGCTCGATCGATTGAGCTAGCCGGATCGGGCAATAAAAAGTATAAAATAGTTATGTAAATAGTTATTTAATAAAATGTTTTACTCTGTTTCTTTGCTGGTGTGTTGTGTATATTTATAATATTTGCATAGGGTTTGCCGTTATTTTGGGCTGTGTGGGTGGCGGAGTCGAGCTGTTTTGCAGCCCTCATGGTGTGGAGCTCAGTTCATTTCACTATTTTCGTATTTCTCATGAAGGGTTATTCCTAATGTTTGTATTTTACCGAGGTCAAAAAGAGATCGAATTAGTGGTCTACTGATTTTGCTCGATTACTTTTATTTTTTTACACGATTTTTCACTATCTGCAAAGACTAAACAGAGTATTGCGACTTTGTGCTTGTTTGTAAATAGAGAATGATCCAAAGAGAACCAATTGTAAAACAGTAAATGCTTGGATAATAATCAATCAAATGGAGAGACAAGCAGGTACGACGGATTACAACAGGGGTAAAGGTCTGAGTTAACTACCGTTCACTATCTGCAAAGAGAGAGTACTACTAAGAGAAAAGAGGGGAGTGGGGGGGGGCAGCGTTCAAAGCACATCAGCGTGCATAAACACGAAAACGTTTTTACCTATCACGTACTTGACATTTGACAGCTTTTGATATTTGCTATTAAAAAACCATTGAAATTCACAGAAAAAACCATAGGTTATACTCCATATATAGTTAGGAATTTGCATTTACAAAACCTTGAAAATTCAATGAAAAAACCATTGGTTGTAGGCCATATATAGTTAGGGATTTGCATTTAGAAAACCTTATTTTACTCGCATAAAACCATTGAAATTCCATATATAGTTATAAGCGCTAACTATATATCGCGCACCCGCAATCCACTGCTGATGATGTCACATATTACATCATTCATGACATGGTTAGTGACATCACTGATGACATCACTGATGACATCTCAAATGACATCACTGATGACATCACTGATGACAACATCCAGTGACTGTATGTTTCTGTAAAGTTAAAACATGTTTTACATATTGAAGAATGAGTGCATGTATAAGTGTCTGGATGAAGGATTTACTAGGTGCATGACTGACTGATTGAGTGAGTGATTAAATGTGTCTCACTGAGTGCATGGGTTAGTGACTAAACTGTTTTCCATATACATTGCATATAGATATATAATTTGCTCAAATTCAATTTTCTCAACAACTACTGGAGGGATTTTCACCAAATAAAGAAAAGGCACTACTGCATACGTGTCCTTACCATTTTGCCAAGTTTGGTGTAATTCCTTTCAGCCGTTGGGGCTGTAGCCGTGTCTAAAGATCCCGTAGAAAATGCAATTTGAATAATTTCAAATTAAATTTTCTCAAGAACTACTGGAGGGATTTTCACCAAACATAGCGAAGGCACATCTGCGTACCAGGCCCTACTATTTTGCCAAGTTTGGTGTAATTCCATTTAGCCGTTCGGGCTGTAGCCGTGTCTAAAGGTCCCTATGGAAATTAACATGGGGAAAACACGTTTTGGGACCCCCCTTTTTTCTCGGCCGCCGCTTGACGAATCCCCCCAAAACTTTTAGGGAAGGAGCAGAGCATAGATGAGCAAATTTAAGGAAAATTGCACCCAGATTCCTCAATCGGCGCCAAAGCTATTCCCAATAGAATGTTGGGGATTTCCTATGGTAACTAGGTCCTAACTAAAACTACCTACTGGCGACCTCCAGTAGGTAATTTATTTTTTTATATATATATATATATATATATATATATATATATATATATATATATATATATACACTGCAACAAAGACCAACATTGCATGAGTTCCAATATTATGCCAGAATGATTGTCTGAAACGCGTAAGGCATACTATTTGAACTCATGCAATGTTGGTCTTTGTTGCAGCCCAATATACCGGAGGTTTGCAGATGGGGAGTGCATCCTAAAGCTTGGAGCATTGTGGAACTGTATTAAATACCCGGCTGCTCTGCCGGGGGGATTGCACCACCGCATGGAGTTACAGCGGCCCGGCGGGCCCTAAATGAGGAGCCTTGACATCGGCCTTTCTGCTGGGCGTTTACTTTGTGCAACAGAGGCTTCAATACATGAGAAGCCCACTAATGGCGATATTGTTTTTTGTAATTTGGAGATGACAGCGTGAGTCCTTATTACGAACTCTGGTGCTATAGAGACTACGTATCCCAGAAGGCAACCTTTTGATCATGTGAGCCCCCCAGCTGTGGGCAATAAAAGAAACTGGTGATGTGATGCTTAGTCTCTGCCATTTATTTGCTGGCACTCAGCCTTTGACCAAGGACAGAATGATTGCAATGTTGGTCTTTGTTGCAGCCCAATATACCGGAGGTTTGCAGATGGGGAGTGCATCCTAAAGCTTGGAGCATTGTGGAACTGTATATATATATATAAACAAGAGTTGCCTCCAAAAGAGATAAGAGATTACCACACCCAGTAAGTTCAAGTCCTTTATTCAGAGAAGCACAGCAGCAGCGCAACCTGCGTCTTCGCAGCACTAATGTTGAAGCCAAACGCGTTTCGGGCGTTCCATCGCCCTTGATCACTGGCAGGAGGAGGGAGCAGTTAAGGCAAATCACGTGCACATTATATCTCCCGCCCCAGTGGGCGTGTGCACAGAATGTATCCTGGTACTTGTGGTTTGCCAAAAGTCAATACATGCCCCAGTGGGCTCCGCTCTCCCTCCACGAATAAATCAATACAAACCCCAGTGGGCATGCTGGGATCTGTCTGTGTTGCTCGCCGTGTCATTACAACTTCTCCGATCGGCTTACCGTTCTTACAGCGACCTAAGTAGTTGGCACTGCAGACCCGCTCTTTCCAGCAGTGGGGCTTTCTCACAGCCAGGCTAGCCGTTCCATACACAAACAAGAGTTGCCTCCAAAAGAAATTACCACACCCGGTAAGTTGAAGTCCTTTATTCAGAGAGGCACAGCGGTAGCTCAACCAGCGTCTTCGCAACACTAATGTTGAATCCAAACGTGTTTCGGGCGTTCCATCGCCCTTGATCACTGGCAGGAGGAGGGAGCAGTTAAGGCAAATCACGTGGACATTATATCTCCCGCTCCAGTGGGCGTGTGCACAGAATGTATCCTGGTACTTGTGGTTTGCCAAAAGTCAATACATGCCCCAGTGGGCTCCGCTCTCCCTCCACAAATAAATCAATACAAACCCCGGTGGGCATGCTGGGAGCAGTCTGTGTTTCCATAGGAAATCCCCAACATTCTATTTGGAATAACTTTGGCCCCGGGGGATGAATCTTCGCAAATGTCTCCAAAAGAATGGCCTGCCCGGTTCTGCTCCTTCCCTGAAAGTTTGGGGTTGATTCGTCAAGTGAGGGCCGAGAAAAAAGGGGGGTCCCAAAACGTGTTTTCCCCATGCAATTTTCAATAGTGACCTTTAGCCAGGGCTATAGCCTGAACAGCTGAACGGAATTACACCAAATGTGGCAGAGAGGTAGAGTTCTGGTCGCAGATTGTGCTTTCTGTTAAATGGTGTAAATCTGTTCAGTAGTTTCTGAGAAAATTGCAAGTAAAATCATAGCGATATCTAGAGACGGAGTTCAGCACGCATACTGAAATCTGTTCAATTACAAGCGCAAACTGCATGCTGATTGGCTGTGAACTGTCTGTCAACACTCGAAACCAGGAAGTGTTAGCGGCCATCTTGTCCCTCGCTAGAACCGAGTCACAAGAAAATAGTAAAACAAAGTTGAGGAATAAGGGAAGGGGGTAGGCTAGAGACATTCTGACCCTCTAGGCTTGCTCAGGGGGTCGTACATGGATGTTTAGGCTCTATTTTTAATTTTAGTTTTTAAAGAAAAATGGCGGCGTATGTGTATGGAAATACGTACAATTTCGAGCAGGAGCTGCATGCTGATTGGCTGTCAATACTCCAAACCAGGAAGTGTTGGCCGCCATGTTGTTTGTCGGGAGAGGAGAGTCACAAGAAAACAGTAAAATAAAGTTGAGAAATAAGGAAACGGGGCAGGGTGGAAATATTCTGAGGCTATAGTCTTGGTCAGGGGGTGGTACATGGATGTTTAGGTTCAATATTTACTTTTTTTTTTTTTTTAAATGGCGGGGTACTCATGCAGTACTTGTACGCGGTGGAAAAGGTGAAAAAAAATAGAAGTCCATTTTATTCATTAGGTCCCGGGGGGGCAAATTACGGGGGCAATTTATTTGCATAATGGGGGCATGTAAGGTGCCCGAGCACTGGGGAACGGCACTCCTCTGGTTATATTTTGAAGTATGTTGGGGGGTTACGATCCTACTCCCCGCAGTCCCCGTGTGTGGCACCCCTCGGGTCTTTTTAAAAAAAAAATGTTTTGAGCTCTCTCTCTCTCTCCGTACACGTCCGGGGGAATGCCACATTTCTCGGGCAGTGATATGTAAAATGACCTTCCAGCTCCGGGTACCTGCATTGTCTGAAGTTTTTTATTAATGTAGGGAGATTGGGCTTGATAATACGTCCTTGTAAATTCCCATAGAAGCCTATGTTCTGGTGTTAACATGGGCTTCTATGGGAAATAACAAGGCCGTATTATGAAGCTCATTATCGCCGTTATATCGGCAGTTTCCTGCCAATAAAACAGCGATAATTTTAACACCGGTCCTTAATAATATGCACCTAAGTTTACTGGTAAAAAAAAAGAGCAATGGGCAATATTATCAACAAAAGGCGAAACATTATCGTCGTTTTTATCTTCAGGAAACTGCTGATAAAGCGGCGATAATGGGCTTGATAATATGCCCTTGTGAATAACCATAGAAGCCCAGGTTAACATCAGAACTTGGGCTGCCGTGGGAATTTACAAGGGCCTATGGTTTTTTACTAATGTTGGGAGGGTGGGCTTGATATTAAGTCCTTGTTAATTGCCATAGAAGCCTATGTTCTGGTGTTAACATGGGCATCTATGGTAAATAACAAGGTCGTATTATCAGGGTCATTATCGCCGTTTTATCGGCAGTTTTCTTGCCAATAAAACAGCGATAATTGTAACACCGGTCTTTTTGACATCTCTCTCTCTCCCCGTACACGTCGCGGGGAACGCCACATTTCTGGGGGCAGTAATATGTAAAATTACCTTCCAGCTCCGGGTGCCTGCATTGTCTGGAGTTTTTTATTAATGTTGGGAGGATGGGCTTGATAATACGTCCTTGTAAATTCCCATAGAAGCCTATGTTCTGGTGTTAACATGGGCTTCTATGGGAAATAACAAGCCCATATTATGAAGCTCATTATCGTCGTTTTATCAGCAGTTTCCTGCCAATAAAACGGCGATAATTTTAACACCGGTCTTTGATAATATGCACGTAAGTTTACTGGTCAAAAAAAAGAGCAATGAGTCATATTATCCACAAAAGGCAATACATTATCATTGTTTTTATCGGCAGGAAACTGCTGATAAAGCGGTGATAGTGGGCTTGATAATATGGCCTTTTGAATAAGCATAGGAGCCCAGGTTAATACCAGAACCTGGCTGCTATGGATAGTTACAAGGGCCTATTATCAAACCTATTATCGCCGCTTTATCAGCAGTTTCCTGTCGATAAATGCGGCAATAATGTATCGCCTTTTGTGGATAATATGACTCATTGCTCTTTTTTTGACCAGTAAACTTACGTGCATATTATCAAAGACCGGTGTTACAATTTTAATTTCTATAATAGTATGTAAAGCTTTCCTTTTTTTTGGTGTAGCAGTTGTACTCTCTTTGCATGCTCAGCGTCGTTTCAAAGCCCAAGTTCAACAAGCAAACCTTTCTTTGTATCAGTTAGTAAATCTGTTGCTTTCTTTTCCCGGTTCGTGTGTGTCATCCGCTGCTGTACTTTTGTACAGTATTAGTAGTCATGCTTTTTATATATTTATTTGAAAGGTGCTGAGGTGCCAAACGTTGATTACGTACTCCATCCATCGCCATTTTCGTAGTTTCTCACCATTGTTTTCATTATATCTGTTAGTTAGAACTCAGTAGTTTTAAACCCTAGTCTTGAATATCTTACTATAGTATTTCAACATTATTTTTATTGTGGGCCGTCATACCCCTCCCCCACAAAAAAGAAGTATGTATTTTTTTTTTATTAACTTTTATTAAACAATAAATATAAACGAAACTCAATTATAACTATATTAGAACTGGAGAAAAATAACTTATACAATGTTATAAACACAGGGAAGATCATACATCATATAATTCACAGGCTCTACTTAGTGCATCAAGAATCACGCACAGTAAGGTTGCTTAAACGGCCCAACACCATACCAATGTTCCAACTGACAGAGAATAAGCCTTGAAAATGTTACATCAATGTAATGAAACTCATTTCGGCTTTCATGGACTATTTTCCCATCTACAACGACCAGGAAGGCCCTAGGAGTAGGACCTCCAGTCAGGCTATCACTGTTGACTTAGCTAGTAGTGCTCAAAGAATTTGTGATTCATACACATAATGTGAACGTGAAAACATTAAATTGGATAAAACCGATTCTTGATTCTCTGATGATGTCTTCTCTCTTTGCTTGAGACTTGTAAAATGTTCACCTACTGATAAAAAAAATTTTGTAACAAGATCTGTAGGTATTGGCCATCGACTTAAATCTTAATAGCACATTGCTGAAAATACAATATAGCGTGCCCAGGTTCACCCTATATTTTAGACTTTCAACAACAGGTATTTCATGTCTGTTGATTTGGCATCGTTGGTAGTGGGATGCCATTGTAATCTCGAATGGCACCGTAACTGATTCATTCATACAAATACTGGAAATGGATAATGCTGAATCATTGATACTTTTTGATGTGTATTAACCATGACTACCGCCTTATAATATTGTAAAGTCCTGGGGGCACTCGCAAATTAATTTGCCGGGGCCTATGGGTGCTCCTGCAGCCCCAGGGACGGCCACCTCCCGGGGCTTATTTCATTGTATGCGTGTGGCACTATGGCTCCCCACAGCCCCGGTGACCACCACCTCTGCTGGCCTGTATAAAAATGCATGGGGGTCCCAATCCCCCCCATGGTCCCGCAGGGACTGCCACTTCCCTGGGGCTCTGTATCACAACCAAAATGATGTGTGGGGGAAGAGCCCCTCCCAACATTCCCCAGGCACCACCACCTCCCGGAGGCACATACTAATAAAAAATGCGGGGGTCTGTAGCAAGCCCTTTGCCCCGGGGACCACCACCTCCCCGGGGCTTTAAATACATAGAAGGGGGGCCATGTGGCCCCCCTCCTGGAGACCTCTATTACCCTGGGGACCGCTACCCCCCAGGGCCGGCTCCTCCAGTGTCCCGAGGTCTCCACCCCTGGGACACTGCTGTTTGCTATGGCAGGGCGGGAGAACAGCGGTCACCCTGTCATAGCAAACCCTGCTTTGCTTCGTTGAAGCTAGAGCAGGGAAACCTACTCTCGCTTCAATGAAGCAAGCAGAATTGGTTTTGAACAAGGGGAGCTGCATGTCAGTAGCTCCCCTTGCTCAAAAGCAATGCCAGCTCCCGCAGGAGACAGGGAGCCGGCGGGACAGTGGGTGCATTAGGGCTATCCCCACGGTCCCAAACTCAAAGGGCCGGCCCGTGGGATGGTTTCCATGTGGCTCGCTCCCTCAATAAAAAAAAAAATTAATTAAAAAAAGGCACTGCCCGACAATGGGTTCAATAGAGGCTTCAGGAGGGGGCCCCTTCACATTTGTGTTCAAGACAAAAACAGGTCAGGCCCTGAGGGATGGGGTCCCCATGGCCCCAAATATTGTAAAAGAAGGTTGGCCACAAAGCCCCTCTAATAAAAAAAAGCTGTCATTGCACCAGAGGCCCCGCCCCCTTCCTGCAGCATTCTGCAAACGTGCCCCCCTGCCGCGTTTTAAGTTGGGGAATTAATTCCCCCTGAATACTGAGGGTCCCAGATTTATTTATTTGGCCTCCCCCATATTGTGATGCTGTAATGACTGTTGTGCCTGAAGTATGGTGCCTTTGAGAGCAGAGCTCGGGTCGGTAAGTTACTGTGCCTCCAGGGTCCTCTGGCAGTCCTCCAGATCTAAAAATTGCGCGACTCAAGTCAAGTCAAAGGTTTTATTTGAATAATTAGTTAAAATTGTTACAAAATTCGCATGATAAAATAACAATACAACATTTATTAAAATACTAGAATGATTAAATCTCGACATCTATTAAAATTGGGGTCAATACGTGTAAGATCCTCAAGTTAGAGTGTCCCTAATGGCCCACCAACTGGGTGTTCCCCCTGTTCGGTTTGTCCTAAGCGTTTTCTTACTTCTGCCAGAAATTTAACTCCGCGGCATGCCAGGATTATGGAGGAGCCTCCGAGCCAGCATGTGACTGCTGTGCAAGAGCGAATGTTTAGGGCGTTAAAAATGGGTTTCAATAAGAGTCGTCTCTGTCCTATCAGCGCCGGACATACACAAAAAAGGTGGGCAAGTGTTTCAGTTTTAAACCCACAGAGGCGACATTGCTCCTTCTGGTCGGAGTATTTCCAGGACGGTAGTAGGTCCTTTGAGACATGCATCCCCAACCGATAGTCTGTGAAAGCCTTTTTTAGATGACCACTGAAGTGGGATGATAGGTATGCAAGTGGATTTGAGTTTGTGAAGGAGTTCACAATGGTCCAGCCATGCCGACGTTTTGCCAGTGTCTCTTTTTCCCTTAAAAAGGATTTCCTTTTTACTGCCGCATTGGCTAATTTGCTTAGACTTGCTTTATCTGTCCCAGATTTCCAAGCTGATTCCTGCTCCAGCTTTTCCACACAGAATTTCAGTTACTTTCCCCAGGTGTTCGGCGTTTCGGTATCCACCCGTTTTTCAATTTCCTCCCAGCTCAGCCAGTCCAATGTGTCTGGGTCTGCAGATCGAAGTTTATAACAGAGTTTCACGAAGCCGCTCATGCTCATGAACTTCTGGTTTTGCAGTCCAAATTCGAGCCTGACTTGTGAAGCTGAGGCGGATTTTGGCAGATTGAAGACCGCTTTATAAATTTTAACCTGTAGTTCATTTAAAAGATCGGCCTCCTTGCCACACCACGTAACAAGGCCATAAGATAGGGTGGGCATATTCTGTGCTGCCATTACTTTTAATAGATGATTAAAGTTGGGCAATCCATTTTTACTTTTAACGAACGGTACGCAAAGATTAAAGATTGTGCTTTTGCTTGTAGAGCTATTTTGTGATCCTTGTAGTTAACACCTTTTGTTATTGTTATTCCCAGATATTTATAATGCCCTTGTTCTTTCACTGTTGCCCCTTGGGCCATCCATTTGTACTTTAACTTATGCGGATCTACTAAATGGACCACTATAGTTTTTTCTTTATTTAGTTCCAGGCTTTCCCGTTCTAGGTACAATGTTAATTTATTTATAGCTCTTTGTAGGCCGATTGGTGTTTTACTCAGCAATACAATATAGTCGGCGTATTGTAGATAGTGTATTGGGTTGTTAGCAAAAGATGGTGGGCGGCTATCTGCCGATTCCAGAGCGCTTGTGAGGTAGGAGAGAAAAAGGTTGAGGGGGGTGGGGGCTAATACGCAGCCCTGTTTTAGGCCTTGATGTGTCGGAATGCTCCTGGTTGTGCTGCCTCCGTTTCCCAGTTTCACTCTTGCCCAGGTGTGGTGATGTAGGGCTTTGATGGCTATTAAGAGTTGGTGTGGCAACCCCCAGATCTTTAGTTTCATCCACAAGCACTCTCTATTCACCTGATCGAAAGCAGACTTGATGTCTATAAAACAAGCGTACAAGCGGGAACCCTTTGCTTCCACTAGATCCATTAGGATGGACAGGCAAGTTAAATTTGTTATTGTTCCCATTCCTTGCCTGAATCCTGTTTCAAATTTAGGCATTATCTTTGTTTCTGCTATCCAGGCTTGTAGTTCTAGTAGAATGCAGGAAGCGTAGAGCTTGGCCTCTACGTCTATTAACGATATTAGTCTGAAGTTTATGGGGTTAAGATGGTCGCCATGCTTGAATATAGGGTGGGTGATGCTACCTTTAGAGGATGGTAACTCTGCTTGTTTGTATATTTGGTTGAACAGAGGCGTTAGGGTCTCTGACCACAGGTCCGGCTCGTACTTAAAGATCGAGTTTGGCAGCCCATTTGGTCCCGCTGCGCCTTCTGACTTTAGTCTTGATATTATCGTCCTTAGTTCATTTTTGGTGGTTAGGTCGTCTGGCTCTGTTGGTCCCTTCTGCACTTTTTACTGCTCAGAGGCTCTATTTTCCTTGCACTTGGCTCCTTTTAGTTCCTACGTATTTTCCTGTGTTGCCCCTGAACCATTAACGGGGCCTGAATCTGTGTTGCAGTATAGGGTTTGCACGTGTCTGGTCCAGGTTTCTGCTCCAACCCCAGCTTCCTGTTGGAGTTTTACTCCTTGATTTAGGTCATTTATAATACCCCAAAAAAGGATGTTTACCCGCGATTCGCAGTTTGTTCCAGATGATTTCTTTGTGCGAGTACTTTGCAACCCTCAGTGCTTTCCTATAGATGCTCTAGGCTCCATTCAGGTTAGATTTGTTCGTCACTGACCCCGATGTTTTTTGGCTTGCAAGAGCTCGGACTTCCTTGGCAACTTTCCTTTTTTTGCTCTAAGGTCCATGTTGAACCAAGGCTCCTTCTTGATGTTAAAATTACTCTGGTTCCCAGGCCTTGCTGGGAACTTTTGCTGAAGGACCTGAATCGTTTGCTTCCAGTTGGATACTAGCTCCTCCTCTTTTTGGGTCCCGAGGTTGGCCATAATGACTTTAACTGAGTCCGTGATTTTGCACAACCCATCACCACGCCATTTTAAATTTCTTAGGTTGAACTTTGATACGTGGTGGAGAAGGGAGGTCGTAGTTGGCGCCATACTTGGTACAATATTCAGTCTTATTATTTGGGGGAAATGGTCACTTTCTACTCGATGTTCTATACAAAATGATTTGATGCTGGGAATTAACTCATCACTTACTATGGAATAGTCAATTGTTGAATGGACCTTGCCGCTCAGATATGTGATGGCTGCCGGCCTATCGCCCTTTGTGTTGCCATTCAGGATTGAGAGTCCATGTTCTTTTAAGCTAGATGCTAGCTTTTTTCTGCCACTGTTTGCAGTCGTCTTCGCCTTCGCCTTGTTTTGGGCAATAAGGGCGTTGTTGAAGTCCCCGGAGATAACCAGTGGGCATTGCGAGTGAGTCCTTTGCATTACCTTGATCAGTGACAGCAAGGTCACGTATTTTTCTTTTTGTGACTTTCTGTGGGGACGGATATAAACATTAAATATTACAATTTTCCATGGTTCAATCCCCGATGGCGGGTCTTTGGTAATTCAGGCCACGTCCAGCTCTTCTGATGCCCAATTATATTTATGGGTTACATATGTTGATAATCCACCGCGTGGATGCCCGTTCGTTGAGAGGCTTTCTGCAGATATTCTTTAAAACCTGGGATTGAAGTCGGTTGTAATTTCCCTGACTCCTGGATCAAGATTATGTCTTGTCGTAAGAAAAAAGTTAGCGTTTCGTGATCATGAGCCATTTCTCGGAAGCCATGCACGTTCCACGAACAGAATGAAAAGTTTGGTTTCTTTTTTAAATTCTGGGGGAGCTTCTTTTTCCACATGGTCCCGGAGAAGTTTGGGTCTGGGTTAGGTAGCTTTATTACTCAAGACATTGGGTATCCAAACCCAATCCGTTCTGTCTGCGTGGTAGAGACCAGTTGATTGTGGTTTGCGACTTGCGCTTGATGGCTCTGGTGAGGCGGCCCAAGCGCCGCGTAGACAAGAGGTATGTTGACCTCTGGTCCCTTATTTTGGTCATGTGTGTTAATTTGTAAAGGATAGGGGTACCTTGGCCGCTTATGTTGCATAATGGAGATGCCCCATGATTCAAACTGAGGTCTTGCAGAGTATATATTTTCTACGAGGTCCTTTGACGCCCAAGTTGTAACTGTTTTCTCAATGGCCGCATTGTTTATGTTTTGTTGAAATTCAATGGAGTAAAGGTCCTGAGAAGTGATTTGTTGTAAAGCTGAGGTTTCATTGAAAAATGTTAACAGATTACCTCAATTAAGAATGTCCTGCGTCCCCCTGGTTGGATATTCGGGGATAAAGGTTAGCTTTAAGTCAAACGCCTCTGGATGTTGACTTAGCTCCTTTTGTATTGAGCCTGATTTGCGAGGTAACGGGTTGTGAAGTTGAGTACTTTCACGAAAGGAGTGGGTCGGTTGTTGTGCTTGCTCTTTCTGTGCTCCCTGAATTGTGTTTACTTTTTTCTGTGTTAGGGCTGTGTTGGTTAACTTGGTTGGTGCCGTGCTTAACTCCCGTGTCATTAGCGAACATTTACTTTCCTTTTCAAAAACTGTAATTCGCACGGGGTTGGCACAGATTTTATTTCTGGTGCTGGACCATGAATTTCGTTTACACTTCTTTCAAATGTTGTGGGTGTTTGTTGCTCAGTAATGATTTTTGTACTGTGGTTGCAACCCTCTCTGCAAATGCCTTTTGTGCCCAAATCTGTTTTTTGCCAGGGCTGATGTCGATTCGTTTTGCTCACATCCTCCATTTTCGGCCGCTTGCATGGGCCTCATTTTTTCTCGTCCAGGCTTGTGCGCTTTTAGTTGCTGGTCCGATCTTTTATCCATTTGACTGTTGTCACCTATAAATGGGGATGAACTCGAGTTAACTCCTATTCTGGGGACTTCAACCCGTGATGTGCTTGATGAATTTGACTTCTCAAATGGCTCTGCAAGAATTTCCTCACCCACTGGCGACCCGTTCAGTGATTTGAATTTATTTTCATGAGGGATGCTTGTTTTAAATATGGGAAATTTTTTACCCGGATGAGCGTTTAGTTGTTTTTCATACTTGAGCCTGGCCTTGCTTGCCATTTTCCTTTGCCTCTTTGTTGGTTTGTCATCAATGAAGGATTGTTGGGTAAGTTGTGTTTCATCAGTTTCAGAGACTGTTTTTTCTAGACGAAATTCCTTTGATGTTTGTTCTTGATCCATTATTCGTTTACTTCTTGTAGGACCGTTAATATGCTTTCTCTTTGCCTTTTGAGGCTTCTCCGGGGTCGGTTTAGTTTCTATCGCCTGACTGTGACTGAGTGATTGTTTTACCTCCTCTAAAATGTCCATCAAGATGGCCGGGAGGCTTGCTAGCTTTTCAATTATGGTTCTGCATTCACAATTGCACTGTTGTTTACTCAAGCTGGTGTTAGCCTCCAATTTCCCCTGGGTTGTTAAGAGCGATGATAGGGAGTCTAGTTTTGCGTTTATGCCCGAAATGTGCCCAGCCACTATCGTGATGAGGTCGATCTAGACTTCCATTTTGTTAGATTGGTAGTTCAGTACCCTTATTGCTTGCTCTAGAGTGCTAAACAGGGATTGGGTCCATGACGTAGAGGGTTCGTCGTTTTGGATTTTGCTTAGGTCCTTGGGCTCTGAGTCCAACGTGCTCCCCGATGAAATTATAATTGGTATAGAATGGTTGGGATGAGGTTGATTTATCTGCATAATGATACTATCGTTTATGGATACTTTTTGTTGGTCTCTTTTTGATTCGGGGCAGCCAGGGGTTGAGACCAGCAGACCTGGACTCATATGTCGGTCATCAAAACCATATTCTGTTTGTGGTGCTCTCCCTTGTGAGTCGATATACTTCGTAATTCTCTCAGTGAGTTCCACAAGTTGCGATTCATTTGATAGGAAGAGGGGCTTTAACCATGGGTCCCCTTCTTGTCCGGGTGAGGTGGATAGGTTTTTATGACCTGTGTTTCCCTCCTTGGCACCCTTGATAACCTTTGTGTGGTCACTGGCTTCGACGAGCTCCGATGTTTTTTGCACTTTTGCTCTGACTCAACCGGGTGTCCTTTGTGAGGGGGTTTTCTATGATGTCCTTTACGGCTCTACCTCCCTTGGTTTTGTTTGTGGCTGCGGGAGTATTAGGACGATGCACCTGGGCGGTTACTAACACCAATTTGCCTTGGTGATAGGGACCCGAACACGATGGAGGGGGTAGACACATTTTTACCACATTTTTCCCCCCTAAACCAGGGGTGAGGAGCACATTGCTATATACAGTCAGTCACAATTTCTAAACAAAACAAAACCACTAATTATTTCTACAGTGAAACATATACATTACATACATAGGATGATTAATATCTGTTATACATTTAAGAGAAAACAAGACAACTTTCCTGCTGTAAACTTAAGAAACCCTGCCTCATATCGCAGTATACAATCCATCCCCTACACATCATAGCAAATTATGGTTCTTTCTTCTAATTAAATATTGGCTCCCATATTTTCAATCCCAGCTTCCTCCCCTTTTCCCCTTTTCTGGCATAAATTGCTTTTTCCCAAATTATATATATTTAAAATCCTGGCTAACCACTGTTGAAATATTGGTGGTGCCTGGTCGAGCCACGCTGAAGTGATACAGAATCTCAATACAGCCATTGCTACAAAAATAAAACAACATCCTTCTCCCTGAATGCCTTCTGAATTCACCCCCAATAGTACTATCGAGGGGGTTAAGTTAACTGTTATTTTTAACGCTCCTTGTACAAAGTTCTTTATTTCTTGCTCATCATGTTCTGCTGGCTATTTGCCCGTGGGGAGGGTACAGTCAGTGGCGCAATGGGGCTTGGCAGCTTGCCAGCCTCAGCTGTTGGTGTGTATATCGCCGCCATTGGGTCCTTTAAATAAAAAAAATTTGGGAGTATGGTTTTCTGTCTGGAGTCCGATGTTAGCTCAGGGGTTGGTGCTGATACCAACCTCTCCCTGGGATTTGGTTTGGTCCCTGTTTCCGGTGGTGATTTAACTTCCACAGTTGGCTTCCTTGATTTTTTTTGTTTTTTTTTTACTTTCCGCAGGCTCCTCTGCTGCTGCTGGCTTCCCAGCAGTTGCCATAATTCCTGACTCCTGATTACCGGTCGCAGGAACCTCCTTCGGCTCTGCAGCTTTCGGCTCTGCAGCTCCACAGCATTTTCGTTGAATGGCCCAGCGCAACTCTCACTTCCAGCCACTCTTCCCGCAGTGGTGGCTCAGTGCTCGGGGGGAACCAAGAACAACGATGACTCTGCTTGAGTCCGCTCCGATCCCCTCGCTCACCTACCGCTTGCCGCCACTTGCCGCCGCCACACGCTGCACGCCGTTCTCCTCTCTCCGGCTCTCCGACTCACCGCGGCTCACTGCGGCTCGCAGCGGTTCGCTCACTCTGCTCGCAGCGGCTCCTGCAGCTCCTCACAGTTTGCGCTCTCAGACTCTCAACGGAACCGGAAATCGTCCTCATTTGCGTTTAGCCATGGCACGGAAACTGATATCCATCCCACGTACTGTGGGCTTCATGGATTCCCATAAGATACATTTAGAGAGGGTCCAGACACCATTAAATTTGAGATATTCTGAGACCGCTAGTTACAGGGTCTCCATATACTCCGGGTCCCGTAGGTGCCATGGAGATATCCTCCACCTTAATGGGGGTTTGTAAGAGTGTACCTGGAGCCATCACTCAACTGGAGAATGACCCGAGAGGCCCCTGGGAAGATGTGACATGCAGGAGACCCGATGCATGTACCTAAGGGAGACAAACATATAGTCCAGGTGAGACAGGGATCAAAGGACTGCGGACATATATGTGTAACTGTGCTCAGAGGGGTGGAACCACGCAAAATGTCTGACCAGCCTATTGTGGTAGCCAGAAGGTGTAGTTTGGTTCTATCTGTTGGAGAATTTCACCCTAAGGCACGCATTCTGTCATTTACTGTCATGGTGTTGTTCCAGTCCCTACCCAGGAGTGTCAGGTCATCTGATAACACACACCATAAGTATGTTATCATTTTAACAAAGGTGGCGACTAATTGTGGAGCGTCATAAATACTGCCTAGGTTCAGGCATTCCTCGTAAAGTATGCCTGATAGCAAGACATATTTTCTGCCCGGATCCAGCCAGTGCTTTGTGTGTACAAAGGGGATATGGTGATGTATAAGAATGGCAGTTGCACGGGATCCCCTGGTGAACCCTGTATGGTATATGGCGTGAAACCCAAATATGGAGAGACAGGGGGCCTCAGTGCCCAATAGGTGCATCTCTTGTAAAAAGAGAATATCGGCCCCATAGCTTTTGGCTTGGTGAAGAATGGCACCCCTCTTCACTTCATTGAGAAGGCCCCTAACATTCCACTAGACTATGGTCAATTCCCCAGGCGTGGGAGCAATCATTTGTGTTGTCATAAACCCTGGGCAATGAACTGCGCTCAGCTAGCGGAAGTTGAGGAGATTTGGTAAATAGGCATTTCATTGAAAACACAGAATTCATGCAAGATATCCTACTCTGCTACACAATAGAGTTACCTACTGTATCCACAAGCCTTTGGTAAATCAACTCTATCTTTACATGCTAAAAAGTATATAGCCAATTCACAAAAGTGAACTTTGAAAAACAGGGAATGAGATAGGTGATGATTTTGGGGTCACCCCTTACCTAGGTCGAGGACAAGCAGATGAATTGAGCACAAAAAAATACCTTTCTTAACTTGGAGATTACAAACACCGACACAGGTTTCAACACAGATATATACCGTAAACCCACAGACCACAATAACCTCTTACACTATCACAGCTTCCATCAGGATAGTTTAGAAAAGCACCTACCGTACTCAAAAATGTTTCGGGTTAAAAGGATAGTATCATCACCAGAAATGGCAAACAACCATATTGAGGAAATGGAAAAAAGATTTCAACAAAGAGGGTACCCTCAGGATGCACTAGACCAAGCGAACACGCGATGTGCGCATAGAACCAGACAATGACGTTTGGAAAAAAAAAACACAAAAGAAAACACCCGGGTAGTAATAGTTTCAAAATATTCTACCAAAAGTAAAGCATTCAAACATATCATCAAACAACACTGGTCTGTATTGGCACAGGAACAAGAATTCAATCACATTTTCAAGGATGAACCAATTTTTGCATACCAGAGAGCAAGCAACCTGGGAGAGATACTAAAGCCAAAAGATTTCAAGACTGAAGCAATATACCATAGTACAATACCATTTCAAAATTGCAGCAATTGCAACAATATTATGAAAGGTGCGATTATTACCCACCCAAGGAAAGGCCATAAGATCAAACTTAAAGTATCAGCTACATGTGACACTATGAATGTAGTGTATCTTGTAAAATGTCCATACGAACAAGGTTATTTGGGGAAAACTGAATGAAAAATTAAGACCAGAATAAATGAACATAAATCAAATATACGCAACAGAATGACAAAATTAACAGTAGCAAGCCATTTCATGGAAGCGTCACATAACATTAGTGAACTCGGATTCACGGTACTAGAAATAGTACAAAAAAGAGAAGGAAAAGACAACAACAAACTATTGTTGCGAAGAGAAAATTATTGGATATATACACTGGAAACCCTAAAACCATTGGGGATGAACAATAGAGTTGAACATAGTTGTTATCTGTAAATACAGATTGATGTACATTGTAAGAATATGCTTCTAACAAGCCCCTGAGATATTTCTCTTGTAAATAGGAAATGTACCATGGAGAACATAAGACTTATTTTTTTTTTTAAATCATAAACTAATCGAAGAAGTCACATCATACAACTTTTGTATTGTATTATCATAATATTTAATAGAATGTCACATATCAGGTTTTTCAACACATGACTGATAGACACATTACATTTACATTGAGGCTTTATTAGGACCTTTCAGGTTTTCAATATGGCACCAACATGAGCGGCTATTTTAGTCCTTCATCTATTCACAATGTAACCAATGCAAGATGGCCCTCCACCATTCAGTCTATCTACAAAGTTTAGTCCATCTACTATGTCACTATTCACATACAGGCATCCACTCGTTGCTTGGGAATAAAATGAAGGACAACACAGCCTTTCACATACAGCGGATCGTTCCAAGTAAGTTACAGCACTTGTAGAAAAAGCCATGTGGCACCTAATCAATGCATGTATAACTATGAGAAACAGCACCAGTTATAGCGAGGAAGTCGCAACACTAACCTACTCGGTAATCACGCAGATCCCAAGTATTAACCACGTATAGAGACACACGGCACCAGCCATTTAAGCAAACACACCGCCGCGATCCCAAACTACTCGTAAGACATAGAGCTCGAGTATCATCACGCATCATCACAAACGTTTGAAATAAGCCAATCCGCACATTCAAAGCATAGAAGCCTGATAGCGACCTGGTTCCACACGGTAATATAAAAAAGCACAGAGTTCTGAAAGCTCATTATCTTTGCCAAGCTCACATTTTAGACCAATTTAACAAGGTTCACAGATAATGTGAACACTTTATCATGTTGGAATAACATAATTCACAACCGACCACATTAAAATTTGACGCAGTACAGAGTACTGGAGAAGTGTGGCTCAATGGTTAGAGCGGCAGACCCTGATGCAGAGGTCTAGCCCGGGACTAGGGTTCAATTCCCTGCCTTCGCGGGTCTTGGGCTCAAAAATTCCACAGACCTGATAATTCTCTCCTCGGTGCCTATTCCAATCATGGAGTCCCACTCTGCAACTCTGGGCAATAGCTTGGGGGTGCCCAGGAGTGGACGCCTCACAGGGAAAGCCAGGATGGGTTCCACAGCGGTATTCGTAAAAGCCTTGAGACCCTTGCGGGTGAGTAGTGTGCTATACAAGTATCAATTTACATTTACAGTACTAAAAATCACATTAGTCCAATGGTAATTTATACTGCCACTGTTTTTTGGTCATTTTCATCCCTTTACCAGGGCACAACTTCACAATGTATATTATGGTTCAATACATTAATTATATGTATCCTCGTGTATTAAAATCATACATTTATTTTTCCAAACATGCTCCCTGGCGAAGGCTAGCATTTGCCGAAATGCATTGAATAAATCAATAACAGGCATTTGGGAAATGAAAGAATTTGAAATAAGAGTGAATAACAACTCTAACATACAGAAAAACGAAATGAATAAAAAAACTGCGAATTAAACCAACGAATAAGTGGTTGATTTAATATTATTTTGATAACATTACAGCCCCTAAAGGGGACACAGCAGTGACCAGGGGACGTTCCCCAATAAGGGGGCATGCATTTTGAGATTTAACCACGTGCACAACGGAATGCACACCCAGGAATATGCAACAAATACCAAAACCGTAAAAAATCGGGAGTGCAAGTGAATATCTAATTCATTGAACACAAGTAGCACATCATGCTGAACGATTCGGTGGTGGTCCCATCCTCCAACGACCACCCCAGACAAAGTTATGGGCAAAAATACAATGCCAACCATAGGTCCAGCAAAGCATTATGGGGTGAGATTCTAGAGTTTAGTGAATATTATAGTATTAGCCCTCGGCTGAGCCTGAGAGTCTGCTGCTTGAGGAGTGTTTTGATATTGGATACTTTAATATTCACTGCAGTCTAGAATATTGTCCCATAATGCTTATCAGGGCCTTTGGTTGGGATTGTATTTTTGCCCATACCTGTGCTTGGGGTGAACCTAGGAGAATGGGACCACAACCAAATCATTTCAGCATGATGTGCTCTTTGTGTTCAAGGAATCTGCTTGGTTCTCTCCCTAGGTTCGTGAGGACATCAAAATCATCACCTCTCTCACTGCTTGCTGATTTTTTTTTCACTTTTGTGAAATTATTATATGCATTATAGCATGAAATATTAGAGGTTCTTGTCATTTTATCAAGGGTATGTGAGGTTTCTGTTTTATTTATTGTGGTGAGACAGAATAGTGTCAAGAAGTTTTTGATCAATTTTGTAGAATTCCGTGTAGTGGTACTCGGCCAACTACGCCCACCCTTAGTTGTAATCTATCCTCAGGACGTGAATGTATTAAAACTGAGACGGGGGGATTGGGACCTGACCTCAGCCCACTAACTAAAACAGAAAACAATACTAATATAGTATCATAATAAACACCAAAACCCTTTCCACCCCCACCCAATACTGCCTAGAACGGGGAGCATCCATCGCAGCTGAGGGCACTCTCGGGCCCCCAACAGAGGGACTCAAGGCACCTCTTTCAAAAGTAACCAGAACACCCATGTAATTTTAACAAACAATAAAAGTTTCTAGGGTGGGAGAAAGTATGTGGCTGAACACCCATGCCATCTTTGTGGTTCGTACAGAGCTAAGCATACTTGAGGGTTGTCTGCCAAAGCGTCCCTGTTTCTTTGAATGATAGATGTCTACAACTGGTATTAGGATTCTTCTTCCGGGTCTGAGGAATGCCGGGCAGATCCCGATCTGTAACATCTTTTGGATTGGTTTCTCTTTGGCCTGTTCCTGTGTGGGTCCAGAGATGAGTCTGATTCCATTGACAGGTGATTTCGGATGTGTTCGTTCATCTGTCCAGGAAAATTCCGCCTCAGGCGAATCGAAGAAGTAGAACTTAGAATTATAAATGACTCGCATGCGGGCCGAATATAAAAGCATGTATTGTATGATCAATTCCTGCAGCCTGCATTTTGCCTCCATAAAAGACTGGCACTGTTGTTATATTAGATGGGCATAACCCAGTAATATCATTATAGATTTAGAGTCATGTTTAAGTTTGTCTTTTTGGGTCCTGGCAAATTGCAGAATGGAATCTCGGTCTGCATAATTCAGAAACTTTGCAAATACGGGTCTTGGGCTTTACCCTGGAGGCGGATTCTTTGTTAAAGCAGGATGTGCCCACTGTACAACAAAACAGGCAGACAGTTTGTCAGTTGGCAGGAGGCCTGTTAGCCATTGGGTGAGAAAATGGGTCATGGTTGAGGCCTCGCAGCCCTCCAGGAAGCCAATAATGCACAAATTATTGCGTTGTGTGCGCCTTTCACCGTCTTCGACCCAAGAGGCTAATTCCTGTGTCATTACCGTGAGTTTATATACTTCCTTCTGCAGGGTGGTTACTGTATCTTTGATTGTTTACACACGCGTCTCCGCCTTGGTAATGTAGTCAACAGTTTCCCAGAGATCTTGGCATAAGAAGGAGACTTCCGATCCCACAGCGCCAATTTTGGCATCCAGTGTGTTCCTTGCTTCGGTGATGGCCACCAGGAGTGTTGCATTGTCTGGCATCACGCAGTTCATGTCCCCCCCAGTAGCGCCACGAGGAACTGTGGCATACTGATCCAGGGAACTCTGCTTAGTACCTGCCACACCCGGCTTATCTTTGCCCATGGCGATGGGCGACTCAGCGGCTGGGTTAGAATCACGGATCTTATTGCAGGAGGGGGTAGAGATGCGGCCCTCATCGTTGTCTCCCACCCTCAGACCACCGAGCAATCATTGTGTTTCTCAGGAGTGATGCAGCAGTCTGGGCCTCACGAAATCCAACGTGTCTCGGACCACAAGCCACACCAGGCCTAGCCCGGCCGCCTCCATAGCCCCCAACAGCTGGTCAAGTAGGATCCGCTATAGAGACCAGACTCGCTGGACCCCCATCCCACCACGTGCAACGAATTCACTGTAGTGTAACGGCACCCCCTCTCAGAAGGGTTGATGCATTTGGTTGCGTGTACCCGGCAGTAGCTTCACACAGGACTCGGAGAGGATTCTGATTTCAGAGCCTGTCGTCTTCCTGGTGTATGGCAGATTCTCTTGGCCCATTAAACTAGTGGCACCCTCCTCACTCCACGCTTATCCGCTGCCCCTCCCACTCCACCGAGTCGAGTCCAAGGATTGTTCGTTGCATGAGGGGGTCAGGCATTGGGGCTCAGGGAGCTCCATGGGCACTGAAGTAGGGAAGGATTGGTGCTTGGCCTCCAGGCCGATGGGAAACCGGCTCAGGCGGCCACCAACAGTGGCCGGTAAACATAGGCCGAATTGGGGGGGCCCCTTTGTTGAGAGGTCCACCTCAGGAGGCACCCGCAGTCGGCAGACAGTCCCAGGCCACTGGCATACACTCGTGCAGGTCGCCCCCAAAAGCCAAAGCCTGCACAGGTAGCCACCCAGCTTTGAATAATCTGTTGGTGGGCCCAATCCACACGGTCCAACCTGGCCCCTAGTGTGTCCCAATCTGCGCCAATTGGCTGGGCCTCTCATCCTGCTGGGAAGCACGGGCTGAGGAGTAAGGCTTATTTGGAGTCGGTCCGGGGGCGTCCCCAGCAGGCAAGCCCCACACGGCAGTCGGCCTACATGCCTCCGGGCCACAATCACAACTCAGAGCCATCCGGGCGGTCCCCGAGCCACAGGGCACCCCACCGCCTACCTCAAGGGTCGGAATGCTGACAATTCTGCCCACTAGACCGCAAGCGGAGCTCAAGGCGGAGTTGCAGGGCGGTCACCAGTCCAGTGACATGCAGAGCTAAGCCTCAGCATGATCGCCCTGCCGATTGTACCTCACCAGGTCCGGGAATCCTGTCATGATGCATCGCTGGGTATTCCTAATGTGTAGCCGTGCAATAGGTGTATTCTGTAGGACAGGATGTTGTCGGATTTATTATCTCATGGCGTGGATGTGCGGACCTCCGTTAAGGTGTGTCCGCCATGTTGGCAGTCCAAGCCACACCCCCTTCTTACCTCTTTTTAAAGTATTTTATTTGTGTATTTGATATCTCCAGGTAGGAGATATACCAAGCTAGTTCTTGGTGTTGTGGTAATAAATACAAAAGTGTTTTTATAAACACTTTTGTGGCTCTTTCTTGTATGAAATGTTACTGACCAACTGTGTGGTATATGCACATGCTTTACACCCTCCTGGATAAATCTTAGCTGATCTCCACAGCTCCCATTTGAGAGCTTTGGTATCAATGTTAGAATATCGACAAACAAAACTAACGAAGCAAGAATATCAAAGTCAAGAATATTGACATCCTTTCTACATTATGGTAAGTACTAAAATATCCCCAAAAATATCGTTGTTATTAATATTTTTTGTATTTAAGTTAAATGAATAATGTAAAATAAAGTAAATAATACATATAATTAAAATAAACATAGTTAAAAATATTTTAAAATGTTTAAAAATTATAAGTAACATATATCATGTAAAAATAAATGAAACACATACATATAATATATAATATATACTTACTAATAATTTTTAATCACTATTTTTATAACTTTTAATAAAAAAATCATATAAATGATAAATACTTCTATACACATAAAACAATCATATAAATACAAATTCTATAAATATATATAACAAATTAAAAAAATTAAAAACATTTTTAATCTTTTTAATAATAATTATATACTACATTAACTAAAATAATACAAAAAACATTAGATAGCGGTGGTAATAAAATAGCTATTCCAACTCCAAATGGTGCAACAGTAGGGAAAATGTGGAATAGCGTAGGGGTAAAAATTACTATTCCCACCCCAGTGAGTGAAACAGTAGGGAAAGTGTTGGATAACGTAGGGGTAAAAATTACTCTTCCCACTCCAGTGAGTGCTACAGTAGGGAAAGTGTTGGATAGTGTGGGGTAAACAATACTCTTCCCACTCCATTGAGTGCAACAGTAGAGAAAGTGTTGGATAGCGTATGGGTAAAAATTACTATTCCCACTCCAGTGAGTGCAACAGTAGGGAAAGTGTTGGATAGAGTAGGAGTTAAAATTACTCCTTATGTCCTTTTTCTATGGAATGCTGCACTAATGTAACATGTGTATTTCTAGTGCATATGGCCGATTTATGTTCCCCAAAACTCAATCTAAATTTCCTACTGGTCTTCTCTATATTTCTTAGTTCACAGGTGCACATAATCAAATACACAACATTCTCACGTCTGCAGTTGGTAATCTCTCTCAACATGATCCTATATCCATTATGTTCCAATCGGTCTGTGATGGCAGCCTCACACGTGTGGCAAATTCCACTACGATGGTTACGTTTTATGGACTTTTCTTCTTCTATGGACTTTTGGATCTATTTATTATCTGGTTTCAGTCTGGTGTGTGCAAGTTTGTCCCTCAAATTAGCAATCCTCCTAGAGTCATATAGGAGTCTTTCAAGCCTCATGTCCTCCCAATTGCTTTTAGGGATTTCCCAGTTGCAGTCAATGATTCTCCTTAGTTTATAGTTTACATTTGAATGATTTGGTACATACACCAATCTGTCCTCCTTCTTCTTCTTTGCAAAAACAGCTTCTTGATTGTAATGTTAAGTCCTTTTAAACAAATACTTTACCAGATGCTGAGGGTATCCTCAGTGCACCTACTTGTTCCTTAGCAGTTACCCATTTCTTACATAGTCCTCCATCCTGGAGCAATTCCTCCTAATTCGGAGGAATTGCCTAAAAAGTACTAACCATTTTTGAAAATATAGAGGAAAACTAGAGAATTGGAGCATTGTGTTTCTTCCTGTGAGCTTTCTACATAGGACTACTGTAGGATTACACTAGTGCATATAATCCAGATGTCGAAGAATTCCTCCTTTATCCTGTTGATATCAGCTGTGATTCTCAGAGTTTGTTTGCTAGGATTATTCCACAGCAGAAATTCCCTAAATTGATCTTCTTTACCATCCCAGATAAAAATATATCATCTATGAACCCAATCCAGTTCCTCACATTTTCTAAACTCTGCAATTTAATTGAACATGTGCTTCTCCTCATACACAGCCATGTAAATATTCACTCTACTTGGGGCTGAAGAAACCTTCAAACTGGTTCCTTTCACTTTTTAAATAGGTCTCCATAAATTTTAAAAAAGTTATTTAAGAGTTCAATCCTAGACATTCCAGGATAAATTATGTTGGCCTCTCCCCCAGAGTCCTCTGTCATGAATCACTTCCATTGACTCTCTTTGGAGTGTATTTGAATAGCTCTCATCTATGTCTAAATTTAATAGTATCCCATGCCCCATATTGTAGGAAAAAGTTAATTTTTTTCCTGTCTCTTACCCTGTATCTTTAATGTGAGACTGACACGTTTTAACTATGGGGCAGAGAAAAGTATCTACATATTTAGAAAGTGGTTCCATCATAGCATTAATGGTGTAGATAATTGGATGAAGTGAGGAAGTCCTTCTCATTTTTAGGCATTTTAGAGACACAATAAAAGGCTGGTATGATCCAACCTTTTTCTAAAGTGTTCACTGATCTTCTACTGGAGGACCAGTATATCCTCTCTCTTCTCCCCTCTCTTGTGGCCTGAGATAACTAACATCTTATTCACGTGCTCTACATAGTCATTGGTGTCCATCAATACAATACCTCAACCCTTTGGTTAGATGGTAATCTTTGAATTATGTTGCAGCCTTTTAAGGAGAGGTTCACTCCCTGCAGTGAGATTAGGTGTGAAGTAAGACAGATTTCTTGAGAATCACTGCCACTGATCCAAGCATGTATAGCGAAGGTGTAAATCCAAACTGAGATGCTATTCTCTTTTGCATATGACTGATTACTATACATACATTTTTTCCTTCAGTCTTATTTTTCTCAAGGAAGCATGTACATCTTTGTTCATCTGAAAGATGTCACTTTTATGGCCTGGAACAAAAGTCAGACCCTTAGAGAGTAGTTTATTCTCATACTTACTGGTCCCTACTGATGACCAATGAAAAATATGGGTGGCATCTATAGATGGTATAGTACTATTCCTTTCTTCTAAGGACTCCAGTACTGCTGTCTGCGTGTTTTCATATTTTGATGTGGATCCTATTGGTAAAATCTCCATCTGTCTTGGTTCTGAAAACCTGTTGTGTCCCCTGCCACTTCTGTGGGAGGGAAGGGAACTGGTGTGTATTTGTGAGATTTGGCAGAGGATCCTGCAGACACATACCACTGAGATTATCGAGAAAATCATTTGGGAAACAGGACACTGGTTACACTAACATTTTGATGATATCCCTTGAGGTGGTAGATGTATATTTCTGTGTAATGTACTTTATAGTGCTTATGGCTAGTATAGTATAATATTTTGTTTCCTTAAATAAGGTCAGTTGATCCGAAGTGGGTATGGGTTAGTGAACTTATAGAGTTAACCCCCTTTCCTCTTTTTGCTCTATCTCCATTCATGATGTCAGAATATTTAGTTCTATTTTAGTGACCTATTGCAGCCAGTGTTTTATTTTGGGTAATCTGAGGACCTCCTTTAGACGACTAATAATGCATAGAATGTTGACTTGCATATCTTATTATTATGTATGTCTTAGTCCTGGTAAATGTAGGGAAACAAGCTTTCACCACTCAGGTAATCTCATAGGTTTTTTTGTAGACTTCAATTAATGTATTTTACTCCCGAAAAGTCGAATAGGTAAGCTTTGTTAGATACCCTTATGAATTCCCCCCTTGGATCTCACAAGCAATATGGCACGCAGGTTATCCTAATGGCCTAATGACTGGTTAGAGGACAGTCTTTGAGTACTCAGGAGTACATTTTGGAGTGTAGATATAATATCCCAGTACAGGCCTTATATGAGATCTGTAAGCTGGCATACATTTAAAGATGACATTATTTACATCTTTACACATGATGGAACAGGAATTGGGATCACATGGAGTGAACTGCAGGTGTTCCTGTGGCTTTATAACTAGTAGAAGTAGTTGTTTTTATCACTATGAAGTTCCCAGTGCAAGGTAAGTTTGTCAAGTGTCACATGGATCAGGGAGGAGGTAGATGAGATTTGACAGCATTATCTGTACCTCTAAAATAAGGGTGGTTATAGAAAGCCTTGGACTTGAATTTAGGAGTTTATATAAGCAGTGGCGGCCGCCACTTACAAAAGATAGTGGGGTGGGAAGAGGGGCACATGGGAGGGGGAGCGCAGGGCAACAAAAAGAGTTAAAAACATACTTTAAGTTGACGACTGCGTTGCGCATCATGCCGGGTGCTTCCTCTTCCATGTCCCAGCAGGCACTGGGACTGCATCAGAATCCCTGAGAATGCAGCCAGGCTGGAGAAACCTAGGTGTGCGTGTCCGTTTTGGTCGACCTGAGATGGCCGGCCAAACACACATATGCACACCTGCACTCCTCCTACCCCTTCCCATGCCCCACCCCCACCCCTCCCTGACTATGCTGGTTGAGCCAGCTATTTAAAAATAAAACAATAATCAAATATCCTTTTATGTTTAGCTGTTGGCTCTGCTAGTAGGCCCACGCTCCTCCGCCATTGCGGAGGAGCCGACCTTGGGTATAAGGGTATCTGGTTAGGGCGAATAATTATCTGCTTGTGAGCGTATCCAATTAAGAGTTCATTTACTATGTGCCATTTGCTCTATTTTCAGCCCCGTACATACCTGAGATCGATAAAATATTTGAGTAAGGATTTACCAAGAAAGTTTTGGATCCAGAATATGGAAAAAGTAAACGTAAGAATACTATTTGGAACAGAAAATGTCAGAGTCACCTTCGATTTGGTGGTGATTCCCTTTGCAGAAAAAACAGACAAATTGTTGCTATTTGAGAAATGCATAGCTTTTGGTTTTAATAATTCTTGTTACCAACAGAACCTATTATATAAGTAAGGGTTTGTTAGAGTACCTCTGGAGATTTTCAACTTTAGTCTGCAGAAATAGCTCTGTGCAGAGGTTATGTTATGTCTGATTGCTGGATAATACATGTATGTCACCATAACGGAGAAGTAAAGCCTCTGAACAGTTAGTCTTGTTGGGTATATGGGACCCACCTCCTATGGATCTAGCAACTACTGTTAGTCAATATCGAACAGTTGCCCCTAAGGGTGTGCTCTGCGGTGAATCTAGGGTATCTATAGTCAAGGTAGGTAGGCACAATAGGCCTTGTAAGGCATAAACAACAGGCTACTGTAACATGGTGAGCCGCTAGTTAAAAAAAACAACTTATTGAGACACAAAAGGTGGTGGTGTTTTGAAGCATTAGGCTTTTGACCCTGCAAGTAAATCTGTGAGCAGCTGCTGTCCAGGCAGGTAAGAGCGGTGGAGTGGTAGGGCCGGGTGGGGTGGGGGGATTTTGACAGATGACCACGAGGGAAAATGCATTATTTATTTAATTATTCCTCATGGTCATCTGTCGAAATCTAGTTCTGCCTCGTCATGACTACGAGTATAATAAGTGGTAGCCCATAAGGAGGAGAAATACCTCCACTTTGGCATGAGGTGGATCATCACACGTATTCTCCAATGTTTTGCAATGTAGCTATACAACTCTTGAAAAGATATATATTTCATTAAAGAATCTATCACAATATTGTTTCTACAATCATGGGGGTTATAACTGATCCTAACCCCAAGAGTGGTTACATTGTATTTTGAACAAACCTCCTAGATCTTTTTGGAAGGAAGATAAACTATATTATACCCTGAAGAAGGTGGTTGTAAACCATTTTCAACCCTGAAAAATGCATTAGCTGAGACCATTTTGTGAGTCCTTTAACCATGATGCAAAAGCAGTAAAAGAAGGAATAACTACCTCTGGGTCGAGGAGGATTTGATTTGGGGACTAAAGTGCCTGAGGTTCTTTGAGTGTGATTGAAAAACATGTATGAGAAGTGTTTGATGAGAGGGCATTTTTGATGAAGTATTACTTTTTATTCTCTTTAATCAGTTTTGTAATGAGGTTAGATACGTTTGACAGATTTGATATTAAAATGTAACAATGCACTTTATACGATGGTGTTGTCAATGTCATGTGATCGCATGGTACACATTATGTGCAAGTTTGATTAAAATACTTTACAATACAATACAATACTATACAACGAACAATAGAATAAATGCATATAGAAGTATAGGGGTTAAGTGACTTTTGTCTGATTTATTTAAAGTGGGAAGAAATACCGGTTACGCAGGAATATATTTGTTACTAGTTGCTATGCTTTCTCCTCGTTTCCTGAACCTAAATACGTGTTTGGGGGTAGGGGCTTTATTTGTTTTGCCTTTTTTTTAAAGTCTATCCACTCCTCAATTGCTATCTAATAAGTGTAATCATGCCGCATTGATCTTGTTTCTGGTTGATGTTGAACTAATGGAAATGAAACAGTGGTTTTGTCTGGGAGTTTGATTTTAGGGATACTTACAGGAAATCAAAGTGGTTAATTTGATATTCCACTCGACAATCCCTGTCACATATTCAGCAGACGCTCATTGTCTCAGTCCCCTCTGTTGAAAGAGCCTCAATGAGACCTCAGCTCAGGGCTGCTGACCATGGTTCATGCTAGAAGTAGCCGCTGGGTTATGTGTAGGCTTACCCTTTGGCAGAGTTATCACAGTTAAACATGCCGACGAGGTGACAGCTTCCTGATTTCAAGCTCTCCTAAAAGATAGACCACAATGTGAATCACGGACCTTTTATAACTAAGACAGTTTATACCATTAAAGCTATCCCTTTCCCCATGCTTTTTAACATCTACTTGAGGCCTCTTGTTGACAAAGATCATCACATACATTTAAAGATATGTGCCTATGACACTTAGGCTCTCCAGACACCCAGCATCTATAGGTACTTTCCAACTAATCCCAGAGGAATAGGGATAATGAATGGGTCATAACAGTTTACAGTTATACAGGTCTAAGACCAAGCTAATAGCCTGTAGGCCAAAAGAATTGTTAGTTTGAAAGTTCTGACCCCTCCTAGTCTCTTGGACAATTTATAAACTGACTTTGCACTGTAGGCTTTTGTGACTTTTGCTCCATACTTTAAATTGGTAATGATGCATGGAGTGTCTTTTCTTTGGTATTTACGTTTAGATTTTTAAATAATTTAGCCATGCAGGAAAGATTAGAGTTTTATAAGGCTTAATCTGATATAATCTGTTGACAAGGAGCATTTGCCAGCCTACTCTACACTTTGCACTTTTACGAACCATCATCTTACACATTACAGCGGGAATTTTGGTTAGCATAGTTGGTTGGCACCAAAGGCAAATCTATCTGCTCCTGCCCAGCTACAGGCTAGCAGTTTGACAAGGGTATCAATACCTCTTTTCTGTTGAAGTGACAATTCAGCAGGATACAGTTCAGAGACTAGTAAAACGATGGATTGTAATTGTAATTGCATTTATATAGCGCTTCCTATCCCTGACAAGTTGTTGACGCACGCTACTCCGGAACCCATAAAGGATTAGTGGTCAATTTGTTTAGGGAAATATGAAATTAACTTAAGCTGTGAACATGTGAGTCTGTTATTTGGATTGAAAAGGGATAGTGGAGGGATAGAAAAAGGAAGGGTTTGCATTTATAAAGCACTTGGTACCCCTGATGATGCATCAAAGCACTTTTCAACAAGTAGCATGCTACTCTGGAACCCAAACAGGATTCGTGGTGAATTAGTATAGGGAAATATGAAATTAATTTGAGCCGTGGACATGTGAGTCTGTTAGTTGGATTGAGAAGAATGGTAGAGTGGAGGTAGAGGAGATATTGAGAAAGGTAAAGGGTGAGATATAAGGTAGTGCTTTGGAGATGCTGAACTAGGAATAAAGTTATAAATATAAAGATGCATAAGTACATCGAAGGTATATATGTATAAGTAGGGTGATATATATCTAGATTTAAGTTGTATAGAATAAACTCAGACTTAAAAAGGGTTGCTGTACTTTAAGCTAATTTATTTGTTTTTATAATTCTTTTTATTAATTTATTAGTGAAGTAATTGTAGATTAAAAAAATGTAAAAATGCCTTTTTTAATTACAATGCCTCTACATGGTTAATACATGACAACGATAGCTGAAATGTTCCTGGCACCAACATAATATTAGTAATATTGTATGATTTTTCACTCAAATGCAAGCTTTAAATATTTTTTAGAAATCCGTTACTCTCCAAGCATCAGCTTTTGAGTAATGAATATACACATATTTTCATATTGAATATACACTTTTGAGTTTTGGTATAAATATATTCATTCAGCCAAACAAAAGCTTCTGATTTAGTAGGATGTACTGCAAACTGGAGAGCTACTTTCAGGCAGCTGGAGAGCTGGAGAGCTACTAGTAGCTACGAGTAGCTTCAGAGTTACCTGTTGGAGAAGCCTGGTCTACACACAACTGGTCTAGAATAGATTACTGGTTAGCCACTAGAGATGTGGTTATCTGGACTATGAACATTGCACACCTCCTACGAACACTTTACAATCATGCCGCTGTCTTGCTTGAGGTGGCCCACCCGAGTACACCTTACGTGCATTTTCCTGGAGGTTTCCCTCTAACGCTCTCCAAGACCAAGTATTTCAGAGTGAGGTTGGGTGGCCATCAGTGACTATTTCGAGTGCAATACGCTTTCTGTTTCCTCCCTGTCCACTCTGTGGGAGGCGTTTAAAAGTGGTTATCCGGGGTGTGCATTGCTAAGCAGGCTGGAGGGGTCAGGGTGCTGTCCGGGGAGCCGGTGTGCCTGGAGGCAGAGAGCAGAGACCAGGAGCTCCAATACTTTGACATTTTCAGCAAGCCACTCCGGCTTTCATTTGAAGTGCGCTTTTAGAATATGATGAAGTTGCACTCTGAGCATCTCATTATCTTGGGAAAGAGCCCAGCGCTCAGTGCTATGGTGAAGGAGGTAGAGCGGGTAAGAGCCATGCTGGTTTATTTCGCAAGCCTTGGACTAGCGATTATATTGTTGAGCTCATAGATGACCAACAGATTGCCCAAGTTAGCATAGAGGCTACACAACGCACATTTATCTCCTTCTACTCTGTGCTGTACACCTCTTCCCTGCCTCAGGCCTCCCGCATTGACTATGTACAGCAGATTTGGTTAGAAGAGACTGCCTTCTACAATGAATATGCCCCATAATTGCCACTCACCACCTGGATATGTATCCGGTTCCCTGTTGAGCGGTGCCCCTCCTCCCTTCAGGAGGCTTATATTGTCATCATTTTGAAGACCAACAAAGACTCACAGCACTGTGACTCATATAGAGCTCTTTCAATGATTATTGGGGACATCAAAATATTGGCAAAAATGATTGCCACAAGTCTTCTCCCCCTACTGCCGAACATAGTCTGGCCCAATGAATCTGGCTTTGTACCCAGTCACTCCACGGCGCATAGCCTGCACACCTTCTTTGCCCTCCTTCGTACAATTGACCTCAATCTTAGTGCTGTTGTGGGGATCTTAGACGCCACTAAGGTGTTTGATTTGCTGAAAAGACCCTACCTTTTCCATCTCCTCATGCTCCTTGGCATTGGGGGGACAAAATTTTGCACCTGATTAAACTACTATACATCCAACCCATTGCCCATTGTCGGTCAATGGAGTGATTACCCCATCTTTCAAGATTTCCCAGGGTACTCAACGGGGCTTCAGCCTGTTGCCCATCCTTTTGCGGTTGCAACAGAAACCTTAGTGGCCTGCCTGTGGCAGCATAATTCCCACCAACGGCTCACTTTTACCCCCAGGAGGGTCGAGGTGTACGCGTGTGATGTTACCTTAAATGTTCGGAACCCCCAAAGTAATCAGGCTCTCCTAATTAGAGAGCGTAATTGGTTTGGTGGCTTTGCGGGAATCTTCATCAACAGGTGTAAATCCACAGTGTTCCCTCTCACTGATGCTACACGCACCCTTGAGTTAGAGTTTTCCCCTGATCTGGGTGCACAACCCAATCAAGTTCCCTGGGATCTGGTTCAGTCAGGACCAAGATGAAGTTTGGCGAGTGCATTATGGTGGACTAATGTCATGACTTGAGGACCACGTTGCAGCGTTGTCGAGACTCTTGCTGTCCCTTACTGGGAAGTTAGCTATAGCTAAAACGCTGGTACTACCCAAAGTCCTGTACCTGTTTCTAAATCTGCTGACTTCAACAAACACCTCAGATCCCACCATATAACACTGGCAGGGGTGAGCAAACAACCCCAACTGGCATGAGAGGTACTGACACTTTAATTTGATCAGGCTGGGCTCGATGCTCCATACATGGACCTTTATTTTCACTGTGAACCAGCACAATTTGGCCATCATTGGCTGCACACCATGCAATTTCAACAACACACAGCACCCCAACACGACCATGTCGCCCTGTACCTTCCTCCTAAGCTGCCATGGGCTCAGAATGACATGGTGGCGTGCACGGTTTGGATGTGGGATGGCCTGCGCCAGCAGGCATGCCTGGACCACTTGAGGCACTAAGCTATGTCATTCATGGGGGTTCACTGCAAAGCCCCTGGGCTCTAAAGTAATTAGGTGTGCTTGGATGATTCACTCACCTCTGTTTGATAAAGGAACTCCTGTCTGGAGAGTGTGACACAATCAATAGCGGCAAATACCCCAGTGGCCATATTGAATATGCCCCTTGATTGTGTCCTTGCTTGACAAACGTCCGGGTTGTGGGAAGCTATGTACTCCAGCCCTCATGGCTTGGTGCTTTCCCTAAACTGTGTTTACTGGAGCCCTTGAGGATACCAGCATTTGCATGCCCTTGGCTTGGAGCCCAGTGTGCATAGCAAGCCACCACTTGCTTTCCTACCTTTGTTTTTACACGCTGGATCGGCGTGCTATTACTCAGCGCCCAGATGAGTTTGTCACTTCACTGGCTGCAGCTTGCATCTTTCAGCTACAGGACACATGCTGAGCTAGTTTGTATTGTCCCTGTGCTGGAGTGTACTGCAGCTCTGGAGAGCTGACTTTTAACTTCCTGCAAATGCTTGGAAAAAGCAAAGTGATCCAATTGCATGTGTGAGCGTGTAGGAAAGTGCCCCTTTTTGCAAGGTTACCACCTAACTTTTTGCCAGATACCTGATGCCAACTTGACTGAACATTTGCTGGGATCCTGCTACCTGGCTCCAGCGCCTGTGTTCTTTCCCAAAACTGTACCTTTGTACCCACAATTGGCAAACCTTTGGGCCACATGTAAATGCCTTTTAAAAGGTACTCCTGGTACCAATGGCCTTCTGATCAGAGAGGGACTCTGAGAGCTGCAGTTTGCTCCCAACCTCAATTGAGGAGTGCCTTAAATATTGCAATATTGGCTTTAAAGCATCAGGTAGCTATTCTTGATATGATGGTGGACCTGATATTAGATATCCTTTGCATCTATGAAAAGTGGCTATTAGAGAAGTCCAGGGACATTATTAAAGATATAATCCCCATTTTTCTATGTACAAACCTAACTTTGCGAGTCAGCAACCTATTACCAACCCGCAATATAGGGTATGCGAGTCGCTATTAGGAACGGGTGTGCCAAGGGCATCCCTTTGTAATAGCAAGTTGCAGAGAGCATACAATTGGTTTGCGATCAAAATTTGGTTGCAAAACAATCGTAGATTACCACCTCCTTCAAATAGGCAGTAAGCCAGTCGTAAATGGGAAGGGGTCCCTAGAGGACCCCTTCCCCTATGTGAATGGTAGCAAATTCTTTTTAGGAGCAGGCAGTGTTCCCACGGACCACTGCCTACCACTTAAAAAATGAAACAGAAATGCTTATTTTTTCTTTTTGAAATGCATTTTGTTATCCTTTAAGGAAAACTGGCAGCTTTTTAAAAATATTAAAGTTGCTTTTTTGAAAAGCGAACACAGACATTGTGATCTGCTGTCCGCAGCAGGCCACCATCTCTGTGTTATTGCTCATTCCCAAAGGGTCGCAAAGTGCTATCTGTCTCATGAATATTGATGAGGCAGGTTTCTTGCGATCCATTTGGGAATCACTTATGTGTCTGAGACACATTAGTTCATTTCTTTTTGCGAATTCGCAAAAATAAATCAATTAGAGACTCGCAAAATAAAGTGTTTGTCCATCTGGCCCCAGATCTAATCCTTAGTCCCAAAGGACTACAAGTACGACCATTTTTTTTTGCGACTTGTAATTTGCACATTTTAGTATCTTGCAATTTGCGAGTCACAAACTGAAATGTATTAATGCGTCTTAGACACATTTTGTGATTCCCAATTTGGTCGCCAATGTCCTGCCTCATCAATATTAATAAGACAGGTTGCAATTTGCGATCCAATGGGAATGGGCAATAACAAAGGGATAGTGACCTGCTGGGGACAGCAGACCCCCAAGTCTGTGTTTGCTTTTCATACATAGCAACTTTTCTTTAAAAATGCAGCCCATTTACCTTAATAAAACAAGATGTGTTTCAAACAAATCAAGTTCAATTTTTTAAGAGTAGGCAGTGGTCCGTGGGACAACTTCCTGCTCTTAACCACATCTGTGCGGTGCAGATTTACCGCCGGTGCAGGGTCCTAATTAAAACGGGCGTGGTCATGACGGAACGGTTCCGTCATGAGCAATGTTCGACCTATGCTCATGACGGAACCGTTCCGTCATGAGCATCGAAGGGGTTAACAAACGTTTTTGCTCCCATACACCAAGGGGACAGGGTCACTTGGGCACCTCTCCCCGTATGTGACTGGCATACTACCTACTTGATGTGGGTGGTAAACTGCGATAGTTTTGCCACCACATTCTGGTCGCAAAACAATCGTACATCCCCCTACGACCTGCTATAGAAATGGACGTCCTTGGCACACCCCTTCCTAATAGCGCCTCCCAAACCATAATTTGCGAGTCGGAGACAAGTTACAAACTCGCAAAATAGGGTTGATATCTGCTACAACCCTTTTTAGTGGTTGCAAATAGCCCAAATCTCCATTTGCGACTCCTAAAAACAGTTGTACATGTGGCCCAAATTTTCCAAATTAGTATCAAATATATTCAGTCTCCCCTTTCTCTAAGGTCTTTCCTCACCGTTCCAAAATGCAATCTTAAACAGCAGAATGCCATTCCTGAATCAGTTTCCAAGCAACTACAAACATGGCTGGCTTTTACATCAGGTCGCCAATCAAATGACTACTGCTATATGCAGTTCGGCGTTCTAACTCTTTATGGTACATCTCTATGATTAACACTCACTGGCATTAAGCAATTTTCTCCTTAGCTTAATAATTTGTAGATAATGTTGGCTTCAATTCATGGGTATTGTAGAATACAAAAACGTATATAAGAAAATACCTACAATTAATAATTTCATATTTCCCTCGGTATAGAAAATATTTCATACATTTCTAATGCATTTTCATTACTGCTCAATCGATGTAAAGATATATGATGGTCAATTCAATTGATCGAACCCAACTCCTCATTCTTAAAAATGTCACTTAGTACTAATGTTAAGTATTACTTACATGTACTAACTGTTCACAAGATTTATATATCCTTATAACGCCTATATCCAGACAACAATAAAAAATTACAATTCCTCTAATTGAAATTGCATAAAACCAATTATATGATCTGAATTCCATACCGCATGGTATCAAATGAAGCTAACATCCCTCATTTATCCTTTCATCAGTCGAGGGGTATTGAAATCTGGCCTGTCTGGCTTCCCGCTCTCATTTCAAACCCTTGCACTATAGGAAATAGAGTGCCTAAAATGAAGGCTGTTGGGGAAGTTTGTACGTGTTGTTCTACCTGCTCGAAGTGTGAGAGAGCCTTGCACTGCTATTCCTGTCTACTTACTACTGACACTACGTATTATAAAAACTATGTGGAAACGCTGGTTTTGCGTTTTAAAGGCAAGAAATCAATTTTCACAAGACCTGAGTTCCCTCGGCTGGCTCCCAAACAGAGTGTGTATTGTTAGAGAGTACTTATGTCTGATACATAAATCTTTGTACTCCACAACACAAAAAGGCCCTTTTGGGCGGTGTCAAGTGGTACCAGCCAGCACACTGCTGACAGCAACAGTGCATACTTCACTCACACATGGAGCAGGTATGTGAATGCCATTAGCAAGGCAAACTTCCCTTCACTCATACAGAGCACAGGTTCAAAATGGCAGCCTATGTGCAAATTCCCAGTTGTATTTCTGATGATGCTAGCATCTCTATTGCTTGTGCTCTGTGTGAGGAAAATTGTACTGCTGTTGTCTATGTATGTCCACTTTGTATACGAAAGAGTCTTATGTATGTTTCATCTAGCTAGAAAGTTTAGACTGATGCCTGCAATGTACACATTATGTGTAGTGCAAGGCAGCTTGTCCTACTGGTGACCTTTTTGTGCCTTTTCTCTGTATAAGGGACGTTCGCACGTCTTGTACCTATTCAGGATGTTAGCAAGCCTTGGCCTGCCACTGTTCATGATGTAAATAACCTGGCTTTGAGGGAAGCTTGCATTGATACTTTTTACTGTGTAACTAATCTGAATGTTTTAGTGAAGCTCAAAGACAATATTTATACAATCAATGACCTTTATTTTAGCATGCCTTGCAAAGGCATACTTAAGCATCAGAAGTAGGTACAGGTCATCATATTAAGCATCGTTAGGTGGCCTATGGGCTCTGTCCCTGATTTTAAATTATGTAACATAAGCTATGGTATTTATCATACTTAGTATATACTACTAAGCTAGGCTGCCATGCTTAGCAGGTGTGGTACTTTCAACTCTGATTTTTCAAATTCGAATGAAGGTATAACATACGAGAACGAGTATTTAAGGCATTGAATTCAGCATGTTCAACCTTCTTTCTAAATGTGTTTCCCTGATGAATTGCGCGAGGTTTGTATATTTCCTAAAGCACAGTTAACTTGATCAAGGCCACTTGCAACATCCCCACTGTAGTGTTCCATCCCTACCTGCTGTTGACGGTGCAGCTTGATAAAGTGCTAATATCAGGTGTCAGCCGGTGACCAGACCTTGTAAACCTGTTAAATAGGCCCATAAGCGGATGGTGGCTGCACTTATGATTGATATTTTCTTGTAAAACTCTACATAAATGTGTTACAGCCTCTTTTAGTTTCGTAAAAATTATCAGCAATCACGTTTTGCCCATCCTCAATTGTGTTATTTAGCTTATCTAACCACCTTTGATGTTGCCAATGTTTCCATTCATGGAAACTATGGGGCATATTACCAAGGGGGGCGATAGGCAATTATCGCCGATTTAGCGGCTGTGTTTGGCTGCTAAGCGGCGATAATTCTATTGCCCTATTAGCAAGCTGTCGCTAACTGATGTTAGCGACAGCTTGTAGGCAATAGCGAGCGGTTTGGGGCCCGCTTTGCATTTCAGCAATATTTATCGCTAATGACATGCAAAGTGGGCGTACCCAACCAGTTAGCGACTAACAGCAGTCACTAACGTCGCTATCGCCTATTAGCAAGGCAGGCGTAGCGTTGTAAATATTCGCGCTAAGCGCGAACATCTCCAAATACTAACACGTGCCCAGTCGAGTTCTTAGCCATGTTATCCAATGGGAGGTGGATAACATGGCTAAGAGCATTTAGTCGCTAATGGGTTAATATCGCTGTATTCTCAGAGATATTCACGCATTTCGCCGCTATCGCTGGATATTTTAGCACAATGGAGAAAAACGTTGCTAATAGCATGTTTTCTCCGCTAACATATCCAGCGACAGGCAGCAATAAAAAAATCGTCACTAAGCCTATTTAGCGATAAATATCGCTACATGTTGGTAATATGCCGCTATGTATTAAGCGATTTTATGTTCTTATTTTATAGGCGGTGAACCGCCACGTTGAGGATGTGTTGTTATCAAACTTGTTAATAGGTCACCTGACTCCTGAGGGAAATCTGGCACAGGACAGACTGGTATTCTATGTCTGGATTGCAAGGATAGTGTTGGTGCTGGTGTGGTTGGATTATGTTCTTTCATGGTAGACGTGGTAGTGTCTTAAGTGGCTCCTGTTAGGAATCTTCATCTTTTGTCGATGGGACATCTGTGAGATTTACAAATAGTTTTTAGTATGCTGAAAATTAAAGCAAAACATTTTTTTTCAATTAAATTAATACTGATTTCTTTTTTAAAAGTGATGTAAATTTGTTTTTAAAAATGCATAAATATATTTTACAGCTTTTAAAATGTTTTAGGAGTTAAACAAGCCTACCATGTTTGCACTTCATTTCCCAGAATGCATCATAACATTAATAGTATGCATTGATCTGGTTTTTTCTGAATGCTACTGGCAGAACAATTATCTTGGATTATTACTACAATTTACAAGAAATTATTTCATAATGTCACCCTCCTGTTTGGAGGAAGTGGGTGGGATAGAGGTATTGATTTGTGAAAGCACAAATATATTCTCTGACTAAAAGGTGCTTTCTATTGAGGCTTCCGGAGGTGTTGAAGTGCCTTGGTTTAGGGGCCATCACCTTTTCCATGAGCCTCATAAAGTGTATTAGACACTTTTTCTTTTGGGCGTGAACACACATCTTACCACTGCACTCTTATCTCCTATGCCACTCCCACAGGGATTATTTTGTCCCGGATGGCCTTCAAATTTTTTATTTCTTGCTGTCAGGAACGTGAAATTAACTTTTCTGGAAAAGCTCATAATGATGACTAACACATTCTTCAGTGAGCACCTCCAGATCCTTTTTTACAGATTTTGTTTGTTGCAGATTTATACAGCGCAACCTCGACCCGAAGGTATTGGAGTGCTTACATAAGCACCAGTTATGTTACAGAAGGACAGATTCATTAATGTAGACGGGGGAGATTACATGATTTTCCCAGAATCACAGGATGTTGAGCCAATGACGAGGCTCAATCCCAGTTCCCCAGCTCCAAAGTCAGGAGCTCTAACCGTAAGGCTACAGCCACTCAATTTCATCTTCCTTTTGTGCCCACCAGTTTTCTTTTCAGTCTCATCTTGGGGCATGATGTTACAAAGTTGCTTCAAAAGCAGGATACTAAACTCACATTGCTTGCCTTCCTCTCTGATTCTGTGTACTTTAGACAACATGTGTGAAAGCAGTTTCTCATTGTGATGTCATCAACATGCTCTCATAAATGCCTTTCTCAATTTGCGATTCCTATATATCCATTAACAATTTACCAATTCAGTATTAGGAAATCACTAAATTGTGAATGCAAATCATACCAAGTCACTAATGAAGGAAGTGTCACTAGGATACATTAAGAATAGTAATTTCCAAATTGTGATTCAGAAAAATTAGCAATTTGGAATTTATCTTCCAAAACTTTGAACATCTGACCCTTAGAATGCTGTAGCCATCTCACAAAAATTACACACCTTAGATTGGCATGAATGTGTTGGTAATCATTCAATATATATGTATTCCAAGAAACAATAGCAATAAACCCAGTTTATATCACTGGATATAGGGCTTTTAAGTTGCCGTCAAGCAAGCACCTCAAGTGCAGACTGCATAGTGGATTGACAACCTGGAATAACATTGATATGAATTGCTTATTTAAAAAAAATTGACTGCAGCACTTGGACATGCGGCAAGTGCCTCTAACTTTTAAGATTTTAAACAAATGATGGTTCTTAGGTCGAGCCTACCAGGCAGTCCAAGCTGCCTGGTTGCAAAATACCTATTTTCAGGCTACCAAGAACTTACAGTGGGCTTAAGGCTCACCCATTGCTTACTATTGGTTGAATTTATTGTCACTTTCATTTGCTTGCTTCTTATTTGATGGCTAGTGTTGTCCACCGTTTGCTCGTCTGTTCCCTGGAGTATAGCCTCTTTACTTGCGCTTCCACTGCTCATTAGTTTGAGCCTAGCGCAGCGCACATGGGCTGTCCAGCAGATGACCGTTTGGAATCCGTCTGCACTTTCCTAACTCTTGTGCTCTTGTGCTCGCATTCAACTTGAGGGAGTGAGCAGTGGTGCGCATGGGCATCTGTTTCTGATTAGCATGTCCGCGCTTGTTCTCTTGGTAACAGAAGGTAGTCCTTGCTTAACATATCACATGTTTCCCATTGTAAACCCTCTCTCCTGTTGTGTTCTACTGCCACCTGGTGGAGGAAAGCACCCGCAGGCGTCAGAGCAAATGGAAAGGGGCGACCAATCGGTCCCCCCGAACGTATGGGAGTGTACCACGATCCCCCCGGGAAGCCATCTTGGGCGGGAGGCGAGTCTCGGCTGGTATGCCCGAAGCGGCGTAGCCGGGGCGCGCCTTTTCCCGCCCTAGAGTGGGTTGGCCTAGACACTGACGCGGCTGGCCACGCCCTTGGGGCAGGCAGGGGCGGGTTTACGCCCGCCCTGAAGACGGATAAAAGGAGGAACAAGACCAGAAAGCATCCTCTTGTTCCTGTGCTCTGAAGCTGCACCTCCTCGCTGCACGTGAGCTCGAGACGGAACGAAGAGCCAATTTTGAGCATTGTAATCGTTCTTGTTTGTTTTCCAGATACTCTGTTGGAGAATGCCGAAGAAGGCGGGAAAGCGAATGACTACCGACCAGATGCTGCGTGTTCTCATGAAAGAGGTGACCGACCTAAAGAGGCGAATGGATAAAGACGAGGAAGGGGGGCCGAAACGTCCTTTGGTGGGAGCAGCCCCGGGAGGAAAAGGCAAGAGGCCCAGGAGGGGAGCAGCTGGGGGAGATATCCCGGGTCCCAGTGTCCCGCTCGAGGCACCCACTCCCGTGCCGGAGGAAGGGAATCCGATTCCCGTTGTGGTCACCCCCGTGTCCGGGGAAGATATGCCGCCCGAGCTGGCAGCACAATTAGCAGCGTGGTTGGGTAAAGGTAGCGAGGGCGCCACGGCTGTCGACGCGCAGGTATTGATGAAGCAACTGCGTGAAACACGGGAAGCAGCGAGGGTATCCACGCCGGCTGCGGCCGTGGAGAAGCCACAGGGGACGGTTTCAGTCACAGACACAGCGTCCGGTTCAGGTAAGCGGCCATTGCCGATTGCGAGGGAGGAGTCGGCACCCTCTCGAAGGGAGAGGTTGGGTCAGCATGTCCCTTTAGCTATTAAAGAAAAGATATGGGCAGGGGAGTATGTAAACATCTTCTCGTTGCTTACTGATCATTATGAGATGGAGCATGTTAAAGGTCAGAAGGACCTCATGCATCCGAGTGTTTGGCGCGCAAAGATGGCCGCCTTTAAGGTAAATGAAAACATTGGCAATTGGGGCAAGGCGTGGGGGGTTTTCACATCGATCTTGGGAGAACGAAGGCCCGAATTGCTACCCGAATTGCCGATTTATCAGTCACGGATCATGGGGTACTCTGTATCACACGAGGGTAATCATTGGTTCTGCTATGATAATATTTTCCGAAAAGCAAAAGAACATGATAAAAACTTAACTTGGGATTGTTATGATTCTGTGTCCTGGTCCAAGATGAAGGATACTGGTATGTTGAAATTGCCATTGGTAGGGAGCAACGTGGGCGAATCCTCCCGTCAGTATGCGGGGACGCCCTTTCGATCAGGTACGGGTACCGACAATCACTCGAGGCCTACCGGTAATGCAGGTAAAAAGGGGGTTTGTTGGAACTTTAACAGGGGTAAATGTACTAGGCCCCAGGGGTCGTGCAAATTTAGACACGAATGTAGTGGGTGTGGGCAATCATCCCATCCTGAGTCCACGTGCAGAGCCAAAACGGGTGATAACGGGGGTAGAGGAGGTGCCAAACAGGTCTAACATAGTCCGAGGGGCGCCTTTACCTACCCCGATTGATACCTTGGCAATGATTCCCTGGCTCAGTGAATACCCGGATCGTGCTTCCGCTGGGGTGGTGCGGAACGGGTTTTCATATGGTTTCCGCATCCCAGTGGGGGACTATCAGGGTGTGGAAAAATGCAAAAATCAGATATCGGTCTTGCAGCATACGACCGTGGTACAGGCAAAGATCCAGAAGGAGGTTACTCGAGGTTGAGTCGCCGGTCCGTTCAGTGTACCCCCGGTTGCTAACTTTGTTTGTTCGCCTTTAGGAGTGGTCCCCAAGAAGGACCCGGGTGAGTTTCGGCTGATACATAATTTGTCAGCCCCACGGGGTCTGTCTGTAAACGAAGCGATAGACCCGGAAATGTGTTCGGTGCGGTACGCATCCTTCGATGAGGCCGTAGCCATTTTGAATCGCCTGGGGCCCGGTGCGCTGATGGCAAAATCTGATATCGAGTCAGCGTTCCGGTTGCTCCCGGTACACCCAGACGATCAGCGTCTCCTGGGATTCATGTTTCAGGGTCAGTATTACATGGATAGGTGTATGCCGATGGGATGCTCTATATCTTGTGCCTATTTCGAGAAATTCAGTAGTTTCCTACAATGGGTCTTCACTAAGAAGACGGGTTTCCAACATGTGATGCATTATCTCGATGATTTTTTGTTCCTGGGGGCAGCCGGGGATCCGGAATGTGAGCAAGCTTTGGCTGCATTTTGTGTTTTAATGAATCAGTTTGGCGTGCCATTGGCACCAGGTAAGACGGCGGGTCCTTCGACTTGCCTCGAGTTTCTGGGGATCGAGTTAGACTCCGGAGAAGGTTGTTTCCGTTTGCCAGGTGATAGAGTGTTAAAGTTCAGGGCATCCCTGCAAATGTGTATGAGTGAATCTAAGGTTAAGCTGCATCAATTACAGCAGTTAGTGGGACAGTTGAATTTCGCCCTAAGAGTTATACCAATGGCCCGCCCTTTTTCCCGTTCGATCGCTCAAGCCATGGTCGGACTGAAGGAGGGCCATCATCGCACAAGGCTCTCGGCAGAGGTCCGCCAGGACATGCGCATTTGGTTGGCATTTCTGGCGGATTTCAATGGTCGAGTCGTCTGGAACAAACCGGCCGTGTCCTCTGAGGAGCTGGGGCTGTGGACAGATTCGGCAGGGAGCATGGGTTTTGGTGCCATTTTCGGCACTCGATGGTCTGCACAAAAATGGCCGGCATGGTGGCATAACAGTGGACTGACAAGTAACATTGCTTTCCTGGAACTTTTCCCCATTTTGGTGGCCCTGAGAACGTGGCCCGAAGGGTTCAGAGATCACTCTGTGGTATTTTGGTCTGACAATATGACCGTGGTTGAGTGTATCAATAGCCAGGCAGCACGATGCAAATGGATTTTGAGACTGCTCAAGGAAATCGTATTACTGTGTATGCAATTGAATGTGCTATTCAAAGCAAGACATGTCCCGGGGGTAATGAACCAGGCGGCTGATGCCCTTTCTCGTTTTCGTATGCAGGCCTTCTGGGGTTTTCTTCCCACAGCGGACCCGGAGCCAGCACCCTTTCCCGAAGCTCTCTGGTCTCTCGGTGCCCCGAACTTCGTAACCTCGTGGGAGAGAGTTTAGCACCCAGGACGAGGAAGGCATATGAAGGGGCGTTCCGGTCCTATTTAGCCTTTTTGGGGACTGCTAGAGAGGAGCTTTGGGGCCAGGAGGAATGGGTAGTGAACTTTCTGATGTCGTTACATCTGGCAGGGAAATCGGTGGCCACGGCCCAGAGGCATCGGGCTGCCATTTCCTTTGTTGCTAGGGCTCATGGGATCCAGGACCCGACAGCGTCTTTCGTTGTGCAAAAAGCGCTACGTGGGTGGCAACGCCTTGAGGGTCGCAGAGTAGATGAGAGGCGCCCGATAGGTTTGGATAGGTTGGCCCAGTTATTATCCAGACTCCCTACAACATGTTCATCTCAGTTTGAGACAGTGTTATTCCGAGCCGCTTTTACGCTGGCATTTCATGGGGCTATGCGGGTAAGCGAATTAGTGGCAAGGAACAAGCAGGATGTGACGGGAGGACTGTGCGCAGAGCACGTTCAGATCAGAGGGGAGACGATGACTGTCTCGTTTGTGAGGTCCAAGACCGATCAGAGTGGGATGGGTGACTGCATAATTATACGCAGGATTCCCGGGTCGTCCATGTGCTCAGTGAAGTGTTTAGAGGATTATTTAACACGAAGGGTGGCATCATGGGAGGGGACCTTGTTGAGACACGCGGACGCCACCCCACTGACAAGGTTTCAGTTTCAGCGGGTGCTTGCGATGTCGATTACAGCTGCGGGCTTGAACCCGGGCGAGTTTGGGACCCATTCCTTTCGGATAGGGGCTGCTACAGAGGCTACAGCCAGGGGTCTGAATGTGGAACAAGTTAAACGTGTGGGGCGTTGGTCCTCCAATTGTTATAAAAGGTATGTGCGTTTGCACATGTTGTGAAGCTGTAATGATGTACTCACGCTTCTTGTTTTGTTTGGTTTTCAGTTATGCAAGCCTACGAGGCGGGGCGGACTATGCAGTCGACCCAACACCGGGCCAGCGGTCAGACATCACCGGCTGTTAAAAAGGAGGTGTGGGTCGTGGGCCACTCATACGTGAGGCGTGCCGCGGACGTATTCAAGGCAGGTGACATGGTGCACGTGGCTGGGGAATACGGGTACAGTGTGTCCTTCTACGGAAAGGGCGGTCTCTGTATTGACCAGTTTCAATCAATTTTCGAGGGTTTGCTAGGGCGGACGAGGTCACCGCCGTCTGTAGTCATAGTACATCTTGGGGGCAATGATTTGGTCACCACTGGTAGACGACTTCTCCTGGAGGCGATGCTTTCCACTGTAAGTTGGTTAGCGAGGAGAGTTCCAGGGTGCACAATTGCGTGGTCCCATATGATCCCACGAAAAGTGTGGCGGGGGGCTTTTTCTGTTTCTGCTTTAAATCACTCTGTGAGAAAAATTAATAACAAAGTGAGTAGGTTGTTCCGTTCCAATGCACTGCATTCTATCTCGCATGGGTGTATTAATGATGACAGTATGTACTTGGGGGATGGTGTTCATTTGTCTCGGATGGAGAATGAGTTACTCATAGGAGACTTCATAGCTTGGCTGAAGACGTTAAAACATGACCTTTAGGTAGGAGTGTGGTGGGGGGTCCGGATAGCCGGTCAACTATCCGGACCTGTGGCGGTAAGGTCATGATCGGTGAGCACTAATTGGAAGATCCCTATGAGTGGGCGTCACCCATTACGGATGGGGGCGCTCGGGGGAGGTGGCCATTGGCCCCTCAACGGGGAGGCGGTCCCTTCTAAGGATGGGTCGCCGAAAGGAAAGGGAAGGCGGTCAAGGCCCCTTCATGGGTAGGAGGGGTTACAGCCCCCTCCTGGGGAATTTCCCGGGGCCAGGACGTCTGCGACGGCAGATGTGGTAAGTTGTGTGGGGTTTGGGGGGGGGTCTACGCTACCTTCTAGATACCTCACACGAGTCCTTGTACGACCTTTAAGTGGCGTCGAGTTTTATTGGGGCCCCCGTCAAGTCAAGGGAAATTGGTAGTTGCACTTGAGGTATGCCTCCGTGCCGCCCCTCTCAAGTGAGGGGGATATGTCTGGGTTAGGGATCTTGACACCGGTTACGACCTTGCCGTTGGCCCTTAAACGTTAGGATGTACAATTTCAAAAGTTAAGTAAATGTTTGGTAGGATGTTAGTTCGGCTAGGAGAACCTTTGTATTAGAGGATATGTTAAGGTTAGCCAAACATCGCAATGTGGTAATGAAATTGTACATAATATGAAACTGTTGATTTAATGTTTTAATTTTGTTTCATATTTTAATAAATACGGCCCGGGAGGGTCACTCCCTACCGTCTTCCAAAAACTTCAGAACTGTTTCCGGTTTCCCATCCTTGGGGATTGTGTTGAGAGGGGGTGGCGGGTATCTCAGCCATATATGCACGACAGCCTTGCTGTCTTTTCTACGGTGGTTCATGGCGAATTAGTGTCAGTTGCCATTTCTGTTAAGCAGAGCAAATAGATACAGCTTTAATAAAACATTCAGAAAAATGAAAAGATGCGCTGTCCAGGAGATGACCTTTTGGAATCGGTCTGCACTTTCCTAATTCTTGTGCTCTTGTGCTCACATCCACCTTGAGAGAGCGAGCAGCGGCACGCAGGGGCATCTGTTTCTAATTAGCGTGGCCACGCTTGTTCTCTTGGTAACAGAAGGAAGTCGTTGCTTAACATATCACATGTTTCCCATTGTAAATCCTCTCTCCTGTTGTGTTCTGCTCCCACCTGGTGGCGGAAAGCACCCGCAGGTGTCAAAGCAAATATGCACAACAGCCTTTCTGTGTTTTCTATGGTGGTTCATGGCGAAATTAGTGTCAGTTGCCATTTCTGTTACACATAGCAAATAAATAGAGCTTTAATAAAATATTCAGAAAAACGAAAAGATATGCAGTGCAGAGTCCCTAATCCTGCCTATTTTCCAAGCATCATCAGCGTGCTGGTGCGATCTCCAAACAGCAGCACCCAATGTGCGCCATACGTGAAAAGATCTATCTTTGCCACTTGTTTACAACGCACTGTCTCTGTGTATCTTTGCTGCCTTAGTTCTTTCTATTCTCCATGCTGCAGGTCTTTTTTTTTATTTCTTTGATGTTTCATCTTCATCTTTTATATTGGGAAGCTGTTTTTGCTGTTGATGCTGCAAAAACCTATTAATTGAACAACCGTTCATGGTGGACATCTCACCCCTGGACTTAAACCCTGCTGCCCTAGCTTGTTCTGTCAAGCTGATGCTTCTCTACCCTTCTGTAGCCCTCAGCTTTTCTTCCCTTCTGTGCCCCCTTGGTTCTATGGCTTCACTTCAGGGCCACCCCCCATAGCGAACCCTCCGATAAGATGAAACCTGTCAAGTATCAGGTTATCACCTGCCTCCAGCACCCCGCCCCCTCTGCCCCGGCTCACACGGCACTGCTTGAACTCACCCTTCTGTTTTATACACAGTTTGCTCCATTTCCACCTATTTTTGGACAGTTTGAAGCCTCATGTACACCTTGGGAGTCTGTCTTGCTTTGTTCCACCCCGCGTTTCTCACATGGTGCTGTGATCTACCCACTGCTGTAGGAGAAGTAACAACTTACAACCGGTGTCCGGTCTCGAGAGATCCATCTATCTGTGTCTCCACACAGTTGCTGTTACTGCACTGTGAGCCATCGCAATTCACATTATTATCGATAAAAAGTTATAACAAGCATTTGTAATGCAACAGGTCTTGCATTTACAGGAGTTTGAGCTATTGGCATTGTAAATTACATGACCTTTTATTTATGTTTTAAAACCCAACACATAAATAAAAGGCATTGTCTTTTACAATGCCAAGGCCAATAGCTCAAACTCGCGTAAATGCGAGACCTATTGCAATGCATTGCTACGTATGGAATTAATTATATTACCAATGATAACAGTCACATTTTTACCAGAAAGCTGCTTGCAGCACCGCATATCTACAGAACACCAACATCATCAGATGTCTGCTGGCTAGAGTGGCGAATTCTAAAGAAAAGCAAAGTAAGAAAACACTGAAAGAAAGGGGCATGGGCCTGCGTTTTTAGGTCAATGTAACAGCTTGAAATCTCTAAACGAAGAACATTTCAAAAAATGGAAAATTCTAAAGAGTTTAGAATTATATGTACACCATAACCTGTACAATGTACACCTCACCTCACACACGCTACCACCGTAAGCCAGGCAATAGTTCACTGCACATGGGAAGTCATGCTCTCTGTACATCAAGGTGCAGCAGAGACAGAGCAAGGCTCTCCAAGGCATGAACAGCGCACATTAGTGCTGAGAATTTTCAAAATAACTAACTGTACAGACAGATGATGTCATATTTTTGGATGCAGATTTATTCATTTACTTAAGAACGAGACCCACACACTTTGGTAGAATCCTGTTTTGAGCATGTGTTGCATACTTGTAGAGATCCCAAATCACACCCCATACTTTCCTTTTAAGGTATTTCCGTAAAGCAGCTTTAGTTGTTTATTGTCAAAGACCTACTGTCTCAAATAAATTCAGATATATACATATCATGGGCTTTGGGTCAGTCCACTGTTTGTTAGTGCTTGTCATTCTTGTCCATCTCATCTGCTTTCTTGCTATTTAATAACTTTCCTCTTTTTGTGTTGTACCCTCAACTAGAGCAGAGCTTCATGACCATACTATCGATTGGATAACTTGTATCTTTGCACTGCTTGCATTCAGAAAATAACAAAAATACTATAACACATTTTTTTTATATGGCAACCTTGATTTTCTAAGAGGAACGTCCAGTTGCACATGGTGTCTTCTTGGTATAAGGTAACAAAAAAGATTAGAACTCTTTTTTATTGTACCTTTTCAACATACTGCACAGCAGCCACACTGCTCTACAACAAACCTTAAACACATTGGCAAAACCAATATCTCAGGCTAAACACTTATAAGGTTCCAAAGGCGAGACCTATTGGTTATGCCAATGCTTGGTTTTAGTCAGCTACTGTTTTCTTTTTGCTCAAGGACTCTGGAAGACTTCAAGTGTTTTGTATTCCTCATGTGGTTCTGTCCCCCCTCCAGCTCCATGTTGGTCTCTCTCATTCATGTGCTTTTTACCACCTATAACGCTCTCTCTCCTTTCTATTCTGCTTAAGCACTCTAGAAGTGCATGTACTTTGCAGCTATCTCCCTTCTCCCCCTCTGCATGTTGCTCTCCCTCCTCTGTGCGCTTCTCTCCCTCCAGCCCATGCTGCTGGTTGCTTTCTGTCATCCATTTGCTTTTGTAGTGTTCCCCCTTTTGTGATTCTCCGCTCTGCCTTCCATGAGTTGCTTTCCCCCTCCTCCATTACCGCCAAACGACAACACCTGCAATCCTGTATTTTGTAACTGATGCTGATTTTTTTTTCTTCTTTTATCAATACGAGTGGCATCTCTGATTGGTAAATAAAAAATTAAAGCCGTCATCGTTCCACTGGAATGTGCATGCACTGCGATACGCGTGTCAGTCCAATTACACCACCACCATTGTGCCTTTTTTTAAAATGTATATATATTTTTTACCCCTCTGCACAGTGTCTCGATATTGTACAGTTAGTTAATGTTTAATACAGGACCACAAACCGTCAGGTGACTCCCTAATCCTAAAAATGTAAGACATCTGCCGATCGAGCTCCAGGAATTTAGCTTCAACAGAGGGTGACCGTAATTGTAGTTGTAGGAGATTATAAGCATTGAGTCAATAAAATATTATTTATCCATTTCACAAGAGGGTGATGCTTGGGGTATCCGTCGTACAACAAGAACATCTAGCCACAATTCACCGAGTGCCCGTCAGCAAACCGCCTTAGTGACTTTATGTCATGGCCTCATCATGTGCGATGGCTGGACTATATTTGACAGTAACTGATGATTTACTTTCAGAAGGGCAAAGGAGTGCCCAGAAAGCGAATACAAACCTCTCAGTCTATATCTTTTCCCAGCCCTATCAAACTCTCAGACTTGTCAGCAGAGGGCTGTGATGTTTTTCTTAGGCTCTTTGCGGGTCATATGTTATTAATTTAATTAATATGTACTTCATTAAGGAAATAACCAGTCAAATTTACCTTTCAGACTTAAAACCACATAAATGCACTAAATGTCACATCCCTGCTTCCAACCAAATTTCTATGTATGTGACAGAACTTGCCACCAACAGAAAGGTAACAAAATCCAAGTGTTAGAACTGGCATATTTTGGCATGTTTTACTCTGTCTTTTTGCTTCTGGCATCCTGTATTTTGACAGTATGCTGCATTTCTTTTTTGATGGTTTTAGGACTCTATACACTTTACCTCTGCTGACCAGTGCTAAAGTGCAAGTGCTCCCTGTGTAAATTGTATTGGTGTTTGGTTTATCCAAGATTGGTATAGTGGATTTACTTACAAGTCCCTAGTAAAGTGTACCAGGTTTGCCCAGGGCCTTCAAATCAAATTCCACTAGTGGGCCTGCAGCACTGATTGTGCCACCCACATGAGTAGCCTTGCACACATGTCTCAGACCTGCGACTGCAGTGGCTGTGTTTGCAGTTTTAAACTGCCATGTTGACCTGGCAAGTGCACCCACTTGCAAGGCCTAAACCTTCCCTTTTACTACAAGTAAGTCACCCCTAAGGTAGCCCCAATGGGAGCGTGCAGTGTATTTAAAAGCTAGGATATGTACTGGTGTGTTTTACATGACGTAATAGTGAAATACTGCTAAGTTTGTTTTTCACTATTTCAAGGACTATCTCTCCCATTAGGTAACATAGGGATTGCCTTGAAATAAATGTATGTGTAAATTCCCATTGGGAGCAGATAGAGATTTGGAGGTTGCGGTCTCTGAACTCACAATTTAAGAATACATCTTTGAGTGAAGTTGGTGTTTAAATAGCGTGTTTTAAAATGCCAATTTTATAAAAGTGGGCTTTTTTTGCTTAACCATTCTGTGCCTCTGCCTGTCTGTAGAATACACATCTGGGTCGGCTGGCAGTTACGCTCTTGTTCATTCACTCTGGACAGTCAAGCAAAGGGAGCAGAGGTGTATTTTGCATATCCTGATAGCTCATTACTAGTTTGATGGGCCTTTCTAAGTTAAAGTGGTGGATGCAGTTGTCACTGATGCCTGGAAAGGGCTGTGCTTGTCCTCACACAAAGGTGCCTCCACCCCCCCCCCCCCTGTAGTGTGTCTGGAACCAGGTCAGACAAAAGCAGGGTCTTGTGCACTACAAAATCCTTCCTTCGAAGTTTGGTTAGTTCAAAGGCAGAAAGGGGTATAAGTATTAGGGCTCTGACACTCCAAATTCAAAACACTTCTGGATTGAAGACATTCTGTCAGGAAAAAAAGCTAGATGCTGTAGGAGGAACTGCCACTCTGTCTGTTGCTTTGTTGTGCTGGCCTGCTGCTTGCTGCATCTGTACTTGGAGTGAAAGGGCTATACTTTGCTTTCTACATTCTGAGTCCAAAGTTCTGCAAGGGCCTGTGCATGCTAATCTCCTGTTAACTCCTTCCATGCTCATGACGAGCTGAGCTCCTCATGAGCTACGGCGCTCCCGTGCTCATGACGAGCTCAGCTCGTCATGAGCCGTGGAACGCTCGCATGCGGGGATAATTCCCGTGCTGTGCTGAGCATTCCATGGGAACGGGTGTGGTCATGACGAGCTGAGCTCGTCATAAGCACAGGAGCGCTGTGCCTCATGACGAGCTCAGCTCGTCATGAGCATGCGGGTGCCGTGCGCGCCTCCCTCCCCCCAGCACAGCGGGAAAATAATCCCCGCAGCGAAGGGGTTAAGAAGTCTCAGGGCTATAATAGGCTTCACCTACCAGTTCTTGAGCTATTTTGCTGGGAGTCCTGACTTGCTAATAGGTGCCATATCTACTTCCTAAGGCGATAGAAATGTAGCCTTGGTGATCTTAAAGAGAAAATCCACACATCGACTCCTAGCACCTGTTTTCTTGATTCATCACTGCAAAAGATTGCTGCAACGCCTCTGCCTACACCAAAGTGTGGTTCTCATTGAAAAAATCAACCACAGCTTTCACCACAGGCCCCGCAGAAAGGAACGGAGGCCGCATGTCCACAAACCAATGCATCATCTTCCCTGTCCAGCAGTAAGGAATCAACGCATCCCCTCCCCTGCCAGTAAGGAACTGACGCATCACTTTCCCTGTGTAATAGGGAACTAATACATCGCTTTTTCAGGTGCCTCACGTCTCCTGCACCTTGCACCGTCTTTAATTTTTGACGCATGTCAGGTACTTTGTGCTAAAACAATTACATCCATTGATTTCTATGGACTAAACTTGCATAATCATTTAAAAATGATATTGTGACTTGTGTATGTAGGACCTTTGTTGAATTGGTCTTCTTTTATTCAGATACATATTGGCTATTTGTCTAAAAGGGTGTGGACTACTTTTGTAGTGTTTTTACTGTGTGTGTGTGTGTGTGTGTGTGTGTGAGTACAAATGCTTTACACATTGCCTCTGATATAAGCCAGACTGCTTGTGCCAAGCTACCAAGGGGATGAGCAGGGGGGGTTGTCTTAGCTGTGTGACTCCCTTACCCTGACTAGAGTGAGGGTCCCTATTTGGACAGGGTGCAGACCACTGCCAACTAGAGACCCAAGTTGTAAAACCAAGGTACACCTATGCTATGAGAAAAATTTTAGGAAGGCAAAAATTTTCTTTTGAAAGCCATAGTATTTAAAGTACCCAAGTTGTAACATCTTGGTCTCTTAGTTTATGGGTTGAGAACCCACCTTAAGCAACAAACACAATCCTTTTCTGGGTCACTACAGCTAAGCTCAATCCCCCTGGTAGCTGTGGCACAGAGCAGACAGGCTTAACTTAGAAGTTGTGTGGAAGTGTGTTGGCCATGGCATCCTTGGTGTGTTTTCCCCTAACTTTTCGCCTTCAAACCTCCTTATTTGTTGATTGCATTTGTGTTGACCTCAGGACTCTGCACACTTAACCACTGTAGGTACTTGTGTTGACTCCTTAAAACTGTTTAGAATTGTCTTACACCCAACTGGCATAATTCATTTATTTGTGAGTTACTCCCAATCCCTGCCCGTGTAGAAAAATAAGGGGTTCCTTGATAATAAGTCCTCAAGGAAGGCACCTCCAAAGTACTGTGAGTGGCAACAGGTTGGGCACTACAAGGGGAATACTAAGTGTCCCAGGTAGGCACCGCCCTGCGCTGGTAGGCAAAGACCGTTGTTGGATAGTCTATCACTTGGGTAAAAGATTGCCCCAGATAGTATGAGGGCTCCTGTAGAGGTTTCCCTAGTACCAATGGGTGGCAGAGAGATGGTCTCGAGAGCTCACATGACTAGGAGCATTAGGAAATACTGGGAGTGGGTCACCACCAACAGTCAGTGGTTGGAGGTTCTGAAAGACAACGGAGCCACCATGACAACTGGCAGATGTCATTTGGTGACCTCAGACCAGGTAGTCCCTAATGCAGTCCACAAGGTTATTGCTGCCAACAACCATGGGAGTCACTAATAGTGAATCTGGTTCCCTTTGAGGGGGGTGGGGGGGTCTCAGGTTCCGTGAGGGTAGCTGTGAGTCCATCCATGCCTGTCGACCTCTGGAAAGAGGTGGAGCTGAGGTCATACCTGAAGATGTGAGGGTTGCTTGAGTGAGTGTGCTTGACTACATGGCCCATGCTCACCTGAGAGAGTAGTCAGGAGGATCTGGAGCTTGGAAAATTGGCCCAGGTGTCTGACAAAAAGAGGAATAGCAAGGGGCATCGATGGGTTTTGCCGAAGCCCCAGCGTACTCCAACACATACATGTCTAAGTTCGAGGAAGACCATATTTGATCAGATCCGGATTGACAGGTCAACTTGATTTTCTACAGATGTTTCATCGACAATATTCTTTTGATTTGAAACAGCACAGAAGAATGATTGACAAAAAAATAAGTGAATTGAACCTAAAGAATTCCTGCATACATTTTACTGAGCAGATCAGCAACAATCAAATTTAATTTCTGGATGTGTCCATTATCAAAACATAAGGAAAGCCAGTCACCACTGTCTCTCACCAAAAAACTGATCGCAACAATTTTCTGTTGTATACTAGCTTTCATCCACCTGCTCTTTTGTCGAATTTTCCCTATTCACAAATGTTAGGAATTAAGAGAATTTCATTGACACCGGAAGCAGGAGTAAGGGAAATTCATCTACAAAAGAACACATTTCAAGTATGAGGATACCCCACAACAGTAATCTCTGCAGCCGAGCCTAGAGCGGAAAAAAAGGTATCCAGAAGTGACCTATTACAATCTAAAGTGAAAAAAGGACAAGACAGGATGGCCTTTGTCTCAAAATGTTCCACTAGGTCTAATCACATCAAAAACATTCTCAACTGTTACTGGGAATTGCTCCAAAGTGAATCAGATTTTAAAGGTCTGTTTACAAAAAACCCTTATTTGCTTACACCAGGAGCTGAAACCTCAAGGAACTGTTAACCAAAAAAGTACCCAATCCAAGTGTTACAGAAGCGGGCATAAAGAAATGCCACAATTGCATTCATTGCAATAACATTGTGGGTAAAAGGATCACACACTCTCAAACAGGAAAGGCCATCAAATTACGTGACACAACGGATTGCAACTCCATGTTCGTGATTTATTGCATAAAATGCCCCTGTGGTAAAATGTATGTAGGGAAAACAGAAATAAAAAAATTAAATCAGAATCACAGAGCATGAGAGCCTCATTCAAAACAAAAATCCTAGTTCACGTTTAGCCATGCGTTGGATGGAGTCTAATCACAAAATACCACAATTGAGATTCTCATCACTTGAAAAAATAAACCTAATTCCTGAGAGGGACAATTCCAAATGGTTACCGCAAAGGGATATATAGTGGATAAAACATTTCAACCCCATTATTCCTGCTGGATAAAATGACAAATTAGACATGAACTGTTACCTTTAATGTCACACCTATACATAACATCATTTAGAATGATCTTACAACAGCGCGCTAGTTTTCAGATTTTCTATTCTATAGACAGATTTATATGGATTAATTTCTACCAACGACAAGGGTGCTTAGTATGAGGGAATAGTTGCGCTCCACTGGATAATTGGCCAGGTAAGTGATCTAGGTTTGCTGGTGTGGTGCAACTAGGAAAGGGATGACCATAGCAACCCCTTGACAATGTTATGCTACGCATACATCTACAGTTTAAATGAAAAAACCTGTGCACACACATAAATATCAATAGCAAGTAATATGTTGTTAGTATTCTTAGAAGAAAAACGAAGAAGGGCAGTCGTTGTTCGTTGAATGTGTTGCTTTTATCGCGCCAGAACATGTGTTTCATTGGAGTGTGATATACTCAAAATCTTTAGGGCTAAATCCTAATGGATAGTACAGTGAATCCCCCACAACTGGTGATAATTCCGACCCAGTCAGGGCATCGGTGGATTGTTCAGCGGGTGATGGCCAGATGAGTCAATAAGAAGCGCTGCCGAATGCAGGGTCCTGTGGCGCTCTGAGTAATGAATGTCTACGCCGATTCTATGCTGGGACAGACGATGAAGAATCTTCATGTATTAGTATATGGGGTTAGAAAAGGAATAATCTGTTCAGTGAAAGTGTCACTGAGCACCGCAGTGGTGAATTCAAGTCTCTGTGGAAGAACAGAATATCCATCGCCACGAGAGGGACGCCGTATTCGCTTTTGGACAGACACAGAGACTAGTGAATAGAACACAGCTCCGACTCTGGATGCGGTTCTTCCACAGAAACTTGAATTCACCACCGCGGTGCTCAGTGACACTTTCACTGAACAGATTATTCCTTTTCTAACCCCACAATAAATTGTATAGAGCAAAGTTTCCTAAAAAAGTTTAGCAAAGTGTTTGCAGCCACAGCGGTATGGGCAGGGGCAAGGGCACTTAAACACTTGCAATTCTTCCATAAGGGGCACAGAAAACCCACTCGTGAAAGTTTAATGGTCCCGGAGGAGATTTCTCAGGTTAAAACCAGGAACCTCCAGGGGAGGGCACTGCTCCCCTGGGGAACCCACCTAAATCGACCAACTGGCAAAAGGAAATGAGTCCCACTAGGGAGGAGTTCTGCAATGTGCTGATGGAATGCCCTACTCTTGAGGGCTTACTGCGGCAGGCTGATGTCCAGGCAACTGGTGACATCTCTGGTGATCACCTGATTTATTGGGAAAATGGTATCCTGTATAGAGAGCCTAAGGTTCCTGAGCCTAGGGCAACCCCATTATTGGTGGTTCTGCAGTGCGGCAGGCCCTTCCTACTGGAACTGGCTTATAATATTCCCCTGGCAGGTTATCTGGGGCAGGACAAGATATTTAAAATCCTTGTCATCCACTTTTATTAGCCCTGGATGAGGATGGCTTCAGATGCCCTCTGTAGGTCATGAGCTGCCAACCAAGCCATTAAGCCAGTGGCAAGTCAAGACTGAAGCGCAAGGCTCACCAATAACCATTTTCTGTTGTTGACACTCCCTTTGACTGGGTGGGTATCAACACATTTGGGCCTAATGACCCCAAGTCAGCCCTTGGCAACAGGTTCATCCTGGTCTTGGTCAACAATGCTACCTGGTACCTGGCAACTATACCTCTGTGGACAGTGACTGTGTCCACGAATACAAGGGCACTGATTGGGATGTTTATGCATATGACGTACCACAAAGAAGTAGCATCTGACCTTGGTACCGACTGTGGTACCAACTTCATGTCTACATAGATGAAGTCCATGTGGAAGGTATGTGCGGTAACTTATAAGTTCTCCACATCCTACCATCCCCAAACTAATGGGCTTGTTGAAAGGTTCAACACAAGTCTAAAAAGAATGGGCATATCAGAGTCCTTGAGGGAGTAGTGGGACGTCCTCCTGACATGTCAAATGTTTGAATACAGGGAGATACAGCAGAAGGGGTTTTGATTCAACCTCTTTGAACTTCTATATGGATACCCTGCAAGAGTGCCTCTTAGGCTGGTGAAGGAGGGGTGGGAGCAAGCTCTCAAGAATGCCCTCCAGATATGGTCAGCTACATTCTAGCACTCCATACTTAGATGAAACACTTTTGGAAGAAGGCCAAAGAGAAATTAGAAGCCAGCTAGGAATTTATGAAACTGTGGTATGACCTCAAGGCAACTCTGGTCAAATTTCAGCAGACCTAAAGGACCGCTCATCTGGACCCTATGAGATGAAAGAGCCCAAAAGTGAGGTTACTTTCCTGGTGTACCTTAAGACTCCCAGGAACCCTTTAAGAGTTTTGCATGTCAATCACCTCACACCCCACTTCGAGATGTCCAAAGCAACCATTCTCCTGGTCATGGATGATGAAGTGGAGGAGGAGAGGGATCCTCTCCCTGGCTCCTTTCTTCCAAGGAGAACGATGGGACAGTGGAGAGTATCAGCCTTTCCCCTGACCTGACCAGTGGAGGTAAAGAAAATTTTGAATTTAGAAAAGAGTCATTTGGGTAGATCCTTCATGGTTTTCCTATAGAAACTAACAGTTGAAATAAAAAGAAATGGAGTTGAAAAAAAGCCTTTTGTGCCTACATTTCACCTGTAACGTCTTCTGAATATGACAGATTTTTTAAAGCAATATACTGTTACGTCCGTAAGACAGTTCTGGTTGTGGCGATATATAGGGCTTGTAGGTTCACCAAGAAATTAAGGTACCCAGAGCCAATAACAAAGCTGCACCTTGCAATGGTTTTTCATTGAAAAATTGGTATAAGCAATTAATTTGGTAAAATATAAAGAGTAAAAAATAGGCACCAAGGAAGCCTATGTATTTCTGAAATAAAAACAAGATACAGAGTTTAGAAGCAGTGGTTATTTGCACATATCCTAATTTGTGGGTAGCCATACTAGCATGTGAATTAGAGGGCAATTCTCAAAATGTCTTTTATTTTACCCACTGTCTTACATTTGGGAGGTAGAAATGCATTGAAAGACAACTAGTATTACAACTTGTTCTACTATTCTGTGTCTTCAAGATGTCCAAAGCAACCATTCTCCTGGTCATGGATGATGAAGAGGAAGAGAAGAGGGTTCCTCTCCCTGTCCTCCTTTCTTCCAAGGAGAACGATGTGACAGTGGAGAGTATCAGCATTTCCCCTGACCCTAGAGCAACAGAGGTACTGCCACCTTCTAAAGGTTGGTCAACCAGGTCCTGGTTGGGGTGGAGAACTTCATTGCTGCTTACCTAGATGGCATTCTGGTCTTTAGATCCAACTTGGAGAAGCATTTCTGCCACCTTAGGTAAGTGCTTCAGGCTCTGCAGAGGGAAGAACTTTCTATCAAAGCCAATAGGTGCCAAATATGACGGGGTTCCTTGGTCTACTTGGGACACCAAGTAAGAGGAGGCAAAGTGCAGCTCCTCCAATCAAAAATCCAAACCATTCAGGCTTGGGAACACTCTACAAACCAGACAGAAGTTAGAACCTTCCTAGACCTCACTGAATACTACAGGAGATTATTCAAGCAGTATGGCACCATTGTTGCTCCTTTGACAGTGCTGACTTTTGGCAAGCAGTCCAGGCAGGTGATATGGATGCAGGCATACCAGAATGCGTTTGACACCTTGAAGAAGGCCATGTGCACAGTACCTCTGCACAAGGACCCTGATTTTTCCAGAGAATTCATTTGTCAGACAGATTCCTCAGAGCATAGGATAGGGGTATAGGGCCCGTCTCACTCTAAATGAAGAGGGCCTTTATAATCCTGTAGCCTTCATCAGTAGGAGGTTACTTCTCAGGGAACAGAGGTGAAGTGCGATAGAAAGGGAAGCCTTTGCACTAAAGATGTTGAGACAATACCTGTTTGGTGCTCACGTCTGGGTTCAGACAGACTGCAGACCCCTCACACACCGCTATTGCAGATGAGGGGTGAGAATCCCAAATATTTGATGTGGTCCATAACTATAGAGATGGACTTTATGGTGGATCACCGCCCTGGAACAGACCACATCAATGCGGATGGTCTGCTCAGGTATTCCCCCACCCTATTGATGAGCACTCCCATGGGGTAGGGTAGTTCTACCCACTTTTAGCAGGTGGAGGGTGCGTGTTGGACCTAGCATCCTTGATGTGGTTTTCCCATAACATTTTGCCTTCAAACTTGCTGTTTTGCCAAGTTTGCTTTTGCTGGCTTTTGGAGTCTGCAAACGTTATCACTGCTAACTAGTGCTAAAGTGTATATGCTCTGGCCTTAAAACATGGTAGAATTGATTTATCCCCAACTGGCATGTTTAATTTACTTGTGAGTCCATAGTAAAATGGTGCTACCTGTGCTCAGGGCCTCTAAATTAAATGCTACTAGTGGGCCTGAAGCACTGATTGTGCCCCCACTTAACCCCTTAGCTGCTAGGCCTCCCCTGTGCCAGGCCCTTTTTGGACTATTTGGGGTTGCTTGCACTTATGCCGCCATAACGTTTTGTCCACATAAGGTATCCATGCCAATTTTACATTCTTTTCTTCCAACATCCGGGGGATTCTAAAGTACTCTGAGTTTTTGTGGATTCCCCCTGAGGAAAGTAGGCACAGTACAGCTAAAGTTGGGGCTCTTGGGGATAAATGGAAGAAAAGTGTTGCAGAAGAAAGCATCTAATTTTTTCCCTTCAAATGTTATCAATAAAGTGTTTCTGGAGCTAAAATCTCTACTTTCCCAGCTTTTAGGAACAGGTGAAATAAAACGAAATGGAGTTGAAAAAAAGCCTTTTGTGCCTACATTTCACCTGTAACCTCTTCTAAATATGACAGATTTTTTAAAGCAATATACTTTTACGTCCGTAAGACCGTTCTGGTTGTGGGGATATATAGGGTTTGTAGGTTCACCAAGAAACTAAGGTACCCAGAGCCAATAACAAAGCTGTACCTTGCAATGGTTTTTCATGGTGTACTGGGTACAAGCAATTCATTTGGTAAAATATAAAGAGGTGAAAATAGGCACCAAGGAAGCCTATGTATTTCTGAAATAAAAACAAGATACAGAGTTTAGAAGTAGTGGTTATTTGCACATGTCTTAATTTGTGGGTAGCCATACTAGCATGTGAAGTAGAGGGCAATTCTCAACATGTCTTCTATTTTACCCACTGTCTTACATTTGGGAGGTAGAAATGCATTGAAAGACAACTAATATTAAACCTTGTTCTACTATTCTGTGTTCCACTATGTCTCTTGATAAAAATGGCATCCCACTTATTTGGGTAAGCCTAGTGCCTGCTACAGGATGGGGCCCAATAAGTAACATGGACCCATCACGTTTTTCCACAGAAAACTGTCCCTTTTTTAGCGAAGTGCCTAGCTGTGGAATTTGGGCACTAGCTCAGCTGGCACCTAGGGAAATCTAGCAAACCTATACTTTTTTAAAAACTAGACACCCAGGGGGTCCAGGATGGACTGACATGTGTGGCTATCACCTGGTACTGTTACCCAGAATCACTTGCTAAGCTCAATCTTGTGAAAACAAAAACACATTTTCTTTACCTTTCTGTGTTGGAATTTTCTGGAGTATGTGGGGAGTCACAAACATCCACCCACCCATCATTCCCCAAGTCTTCCGATACAAATGGTACCCCACTTGTGTTGGTAGGCCTAGTGCCTGTGATAGGAAACAGCCCAATACGCAACATGGAAACATCACGTTTTCCCACAGAAAACGACCTCTTTTTTGCAAGTGCTTAGCTGTGGATTTTGGACATTAGCTCAGCCGGCGCCTAGGGAAACCTAGAAAACCTGTGCATTTTTTACATTTAGACACCCAGGAGATTCCAGGATGGAGTGACTTGTGTGGCTCTTACCAGGTACTGTTACCCAGAATCCTTTGCAAAGCCTCAACTTTGTCAAAAACACTAATTTTCCTCACATTTCTGTGATGGAAAGGTCTGGAATGTGTGGGGAGCCACAAACATTCACCCTCCCATCATTTTCCCAAGTATCCCGATAAAAATGGTACCCCACTTGTGTGAGAAGGCCTAGTACCCGCAACAGGAAACAGCCCAATACACAATGTGAACCCATCATGTTTTTCCACGGAAACCGACCCTTTTTTTGCAAAGTGCCTAGCTGCGGATTTTGGGCCCTAGCTCAACTGGCACCTAGGAAAACCTAGCAAACTTGTATATTTTTTTAAACTAGACACCCAGGGGATTCCAGTTTGGGGTGACTTGTGTGGCTCTCACCATGTACTAATACCAATAATCCTTGGCACACCTCAAAGGTTTATACAAAATCCAGATTTTCCTCACATTTCTGTGATAAAAAAGTTTTGGAATCCACGAAGAGTCACAAACTTATACTGTGAAACCAGATCCTTTTTTTACAATGTGCCTAGCTGTGAATTGTGGGCCCTAGCGCTTCCGGCATCTAGGGAAATCTAGCAAACCTGTAAATGTTTTCAAACTAGACATGTATCGCTCTCACCAGGTTCTGTTATCCAGAATCCCGTGCAAACCTCATACTTTGCCTAATGGGATTTCTGAACCCCAGGAAGCAGATCCGGGGCGATTGCCCCTTCCTGTCATCCGGGGGGGCAGAAAGCCTGTGGCATTTTTTGTTGTGGGGTCGAGGCTTGGCATTGCCCAATATGGGCAGACAGCCCATCCTTTATTAAAAAAGGAATTTACGGTGTCTGGTGGGATTTCTACCCCCCCAGGGGCAGATCGGGTTAATAACCTCTATCTGCTCTCTAGGGCAGGCAGAAACGCTGTCCCTTTTTAGTTTGGGGCAGTGGGTCCCACCCTTACATATTCAAAACAAAACACCCCCAGTGCCTAGCGAGCTTTCTGTCCCCCAGGGGGCTGATTGGGGCTTCTACCCCCATATGTCCCCCGGGGGGCAGAAAGACTTCTGTTCTTATAATTAAGGGTGGGGCATAGTCTTACCCATTGTGGGCAGTCCCCATCCCTCTTTCATAATAAAAAAACCCCTTGGTATCTAGTGGGCTTTCTGCTTTCCCTCGGGGGCAGATCAGCGGTGATAACACCAATCTGCTGCAATGGGAGCAGATAGGCTTTTCCTTTTGTCCTGGGCATGAGGGGCACCTGCACGCCCATTCTGGACAGCTTCCACCCCTCTTTTACAAAAAAGAAAATCCCTGGTGTCTAGTGTGCTTTTTACCCGCCCGGGGGCAGATCGGGGGTCATAAACCCATCTGCTTCCCGGGTGGGGGGGGGGGAGGCAGAAAGACTGTCCCTTTTGTTTTGGGGGTGGGGACATTGGTATGTCCATTGTGAACATCCCACATTCCTCTTTTATGAAGAAAAACAATCTTTGCTGGTGCCTAATGGACTCACTGCCTCCCCCCTGGGGGCAGATCAGAGGCTATTGCACCCATCTGCCCGTGAGAGGGCAGAAAGTCTGTGCCAATTTTTGGAGGGGTTGGGGCATTACAATGCCCATTTAGGCCAGTCGCCCCCTAAGTTTTCGCAGAAAAAATCCATGGTGTCTAGTGTCCTGTCTGCCCTCCCCGGAGGTCGGATTGGGGGCTACTTCTGATACTGTCAAATTTATATGGTGGAGCAAAAGCCCTTGCCTTGCTCCCCCTTCCCTGGTATCTAGTGGGTAGATTCCTGCTTGTGGATTGTCCTCTTTCGGCAATCCCAAGCATGGATCTACTAGGAAAAGGTACATTTGGAAAGGGGAGATTCAGCCTTTCCAATAATACACCTCCCCTCTACCTACCTGCTCGGGGGGCTGAGATAGACCCAGGAGCACATAGGCAGTGAAAGTGAATTGAGCCGAACAGCTTATTTCACTTTCAGCTTCAGTGTAATGACGTCAGCATGCCTTGTGTGCCTATTGTCACTACTCTGAAAAAATAAATGCCTCAGGCTGCTGGGGAAGCTATTCCCCAGCTCCCGGGGCAGTAAAACAAACAAGCCTTTACAATGCAACGGTTTCGCCTTTGTAAAAGTTAGAGCTATTGGCATTGTAAATTACCATTTTTTTTATTTATGTGTTGGTTTTGAAAACAGATAAATTAATGGCATTCTTTTCTATAAGCAACCTTAAAGCAGCTGCAGTAAAGAATGCTGCTCTCAGCAATACAGGATGTAGAAATACTGCTGGAAAAAAACACAATGATGTTATTTTTTCCCCCGGATTGTCCTTCTGTGTCTGTCTAAGTGTAAACCATTCCCTTATCAGCGTCAGATGGAATGAATGACTAACTTCATGAAGGACACAGAAGCATAAGTTGTCTGGTGTATCGCTTGTTTTGCATCATCCTCGGTTATAAACAAACTTTCCCGAGACAAGCTCAGATATCTGACCAGTTTGGTTCCATAAAGAAATTAAAACACAGGCACATTTAACTCTAAACAGCATCTTACAATGTGATATTGGCCTAAATTTTCAACCCTGAAGTGGTTCGTCCACCCAAAAAAAATCAGAAGAGACGACATGGAAACTTATATACAAAGTACCTGAAAGTAATAAATTCAGCTTGATTTAAACTTGAAACCTGTCTGCAATATCTGTAGAAACATGTAAAAAGTGCTTTAGTATTGTAACTGTTCATATGCCAAGCGATCCAACGCCCATCAGGTTTAGCTCACTATGTACAACTGCAACATACATTAATAGTCACTATTACACATGCCCAGTCAATTTTATTCTCCAGGTCAATTTATCAATTTGCATGTTGTATGTACAGTTATTCTACCCTGGGGAACATTAGAGAACGTCACAGAGTAACTATGAAAAGCATTTACAAAAAGACTTCTGGTAGACAGGTATGGGGGCATTAGGAAGGGGGAGTGGGGCATGATGGGGAACCAGGTAGGAATGATGGGATTTGAACAGTACTCAGAAGGGACAGTTAACTTTTAATACTATTTTTATCATAAACTACACCACCTCAGGAAAACAAGAAAGAGATGACTGGACTGAGATGACTCCTGACATAATGCACGGATGCACACCTATTTAGCAGGAGACCCTCATTCGTGTCCCCTATGCCCCTCCTAATCAGACTTTGTCATCTTGGCCAACTTGCTTTATTCCCTCGTAGTTACTTGCCACTGCTAAGAAACTATCCCGGTTGCATCGTGTTCTAAACAACTTTGCATCATTCATCTTCAATTAATTTTGGAAGGACATGTTGGTTTTGGATGCTTTAAGTAGCAGTACATATTTGGCGTCCAATCACCTAAATTGTTTATTTTTCGCCCCAAGGGAACAGAGCAGGCTTTGAAGCGGGTCTGGCATTTTTAAATTTTTAGCCCAAATGTCGCCACTCCCTCCCCCGCCCGGGCTTGTAGCTTGGGAGCGGCGCCTGCTTTCATGAAGTTGTGTTTCCCAGATAGCCATGTCCTTGTAATTGCCTGGGCCCGGGTTACTTGAGCCCTCGGAATAGCTGAGCAAATTCCAGCAGTTCACTCACAGCGGCCAGATATACCGGTTACAATCGCCCTTTTGTCCTCGTGCGATCCCTGCTTGCCTTCTCAGCTAGTAACAAATACCCCAAAAAACGCAAAACAATACTCTGCTTTTTAGAAAAAAAAAGTACAATTAGCGTTTAAGGGAGTGATATCGGCGGCGCATGCTGGAGCCCGCAATCCTGGAAGGGGTGGAGGGTCCGAAGGCTCTAGCTATGTGTGAATCTGTCTGCCCTTATCTAGACTCTGTGGTCTAGAGAGATCTTTCTTTTCATTCCGTTCTGTCACCTCCTGTTCTTATCTCTATCCAGAATCGCCCGTCTATCTTTGTGTATTAGTCGTTGTGTAACCTTCCCTATCATTATCCAACCCCCAGCTCTCTGTTTATTCTCATCCGTCCGTCTGGCGCATCTCTGTGTATCACAGTCTGTTCTCTCATGAACTGCCTCTCTCTTGTGATCTATCGATCGCACTTACCTATCTTTATCTGTCATTTTCTGTCTATCACTTCGACTTGTAGGTTTGCAATACATTCATTCCACTATTAGTTCTTCACACTCACACTTCAGCTTCCCTTTATGAACCATTAATAGCACTGCTCTAGCTGCATCTTCCAGCGTTAACGGGCTGCCTCGCCTCCTCAATCTCAATGAGAACCGCTCTTAGTTTGTGTTTTTACAAACGTGACTAAAAGTATATACACAAATAATGAAATTTAAATACGGGAATGATTTGCCAGTAGTGGCCGCCATATACACAAGGCATAGACATATGTGTGTGACAGTGTATAGAGTGACATGCACGCGACATACAGATTTACCTACCCCGCATTACTTGTAAGAGATGCAGCTGTAAACATGCAATGTGATAAACATGTTAAAGTCCGTATAAGGGAGGGAAAGTGGGGTTTTCAGCTGCGACTCTGATACACTTTTCAAACGTTGGTCTCTGTGGCCTGCTCCAAGTGTGAAGTAAAGCACATTTAAAACAGGGTGGGAGGCGGGAAGGCCTAATGCCGGAGTCATCTGCCCCGCAGGCTCGGAGCCTGGAAACGGAGCAGCAAGCAGGACTCCTCGCCGGATAACATCTGAGCGTCTCGGGTCGAGGCGGCCCATCTGCGACTCCCGGAGGCCCTGTCCGGCAGTTACGGCGGTGCCAGCGGGAGGGTGCCTGGGAGGAGGCGTCTGGAGGTGGGTGGGGGGAGGGGGGCAGGTGCCCAAGTCCACAGGGACCAGGGATCGTGCCTCCATCCAGCAGATGGCGCAGGTTCACAAAGCCTCACCAAACACACACCTCCATCCACATTTCCCAAGCCTCACACACCCTTTACATCTGCACACACACAAACACGCACGCTCATTCACAAACTCGCACACAAACACGCAAACACACCAGCAATACCTTCACACCCAAAGAGGCACTCGATTGTCCACACACAATCCAAAGAAAAAACGTTGCACACCCAGGTGCATGCTGTATAATTCGGTGGTCGCACGCCAAACTGGACAGGAAGTACACTGCACAACTACATACACAGACCACACGCATGCAGATTACAGGGTCGCAGATAAAAAGAAATAAGTCAGATCCCGGGCCGGCAGCCAATCACAGCACGGCCCGGGACACACGGCAACAAGGGGCGGGACAGAAACGCCCACGATTTGCGTTCTGAACGGGAAAAAGTGATTGACAACGATGTCTTCCAATGGATAGCCTCCATTTATGGAGCTAGCCTATGGAAGAAGGGGCGGGTTCAAGTCCCCCATACTGTTCTAACATTAGATTTCGCTTGCGCGAAACACTGCTTGTGCAGCTTTAGACAGGCTAAACCTAAAAAAGGAATCCCTCTGCTGAGGAATTTCTGACTGCTGTGCTGAGGACTTAATGGTTACATCCTAGGCACAACAGTACTGCAGCCAGGGACATAACCATTATGCCCTGGGCATGGAAGGGCATGGAAGGGTTAATATTTATCATTATAAAAAAGGAAAAACACTGTTAATTAACTAACTAATTAACTTTTTTATTTTTCCCTGTTCCTTGCCAAAAGAAGATCTTCAACCAAATCATACAGTAAAGCATTTCTTTAACTCGAAAATACTTAGTAAAATGAAAATATGTGTTTATATTAAATCATTATGTAACTTTTTTCCTATATTTATTTTTCTATATTTATTCTCAATGAAGTATAAACATGTTTTAAAATGTTTTAAAACTTTTCCATTAGTTTTGAATAAAGCATTGTAATAAATGGAAATATATCAAATTAAATTACAATTATTCTTTGAGATGTTTAAATTAAAAAACAATACCACCTAAAGAAAAACATGTTGTAATATGCATTAATAAATATTAAAAGTGATGGATTTAATTAAAATTTACTGCGCAATTTTAATAAAACATTATTGTCACATTCATTTTTAGATTCAAAATATGGTATTTAAAAGATTTTAATATTAAATAATAACCTTTTATTATTTGCATATATATGTTTGTGGTAGTATGTGCTTAAACCTTCATAATTTTTTTTCTACGAACAGTATCAATACTAAATTTGTGTCCTTTTTCCTAACATCCAGAGGTTTTTAGAGGTACCCAGGCTTTGTTGATTCTTCTAGCGGAAACTGAGAAAATAACTAAAATGTAGCTAGTTTTTATGTTTTGGCGTGAAAAATAGGAAAAAGTGCTGGGCCAGAAAGCTTTTGTTTTTTTTCTTAACAATTTCATCAAAGAAAGCTTTTTTTTTAAATCAAAATTAGTGATGGCTACAGCTATAAAACCCCTGGTTGGTCCCAGAAAGCTATATATTTTTAAAAAGTTGAAAAAGTAGACAAAATTCTAAATCCTAAATCGAGTGGTCAATTATAGAGCTCCTCCATGGTTTTCTCAAAGAAGCTAATCCTTGAAATAACAAAAAGCTAAGGAAAATTATTATGAAAAAATACCTATTGGTGACAACATTTTCATTTCTAATGTTTTGTCACGGTGACCAATTTGCAAAAACTGTATACCGTTACGTCTGCTACACTCTATGGTCACAAGGATATATAGAGTAGGTAGGTCATCAAAACCGGATACCCAGAGCCACCAACTGAGCTGCAGTTTATCATAACTTTCATTTTGTACTGACCGTACAGCCGTTCATATGTTAAAATATAATGAGAGAAAACAGGGTGTGAAGAAAACCTATGTGAATTTGAAAAGTTTACTAAGCTCAAAAACAGTGGTTATTTGTACACCTCCGAATTTTGAAGCTACAAATGAAGAGAAATCCAATTGGTAATAACTATATTCTATGTTCCCACTAATGTTCTGATAAAAATCGTACCCAACTTGTGTAACTGCACCTAGCACCCATGACACAAAATGCCCCAAAAAGCAACCTTGCGACAAAGATCACTTAGCAAAATCAATGTTCTTTTTCAATATGGGTAGCTGCAGACTTTTGGCCCCAGCTCAGCCGCCACTGATGAAAAACTAGAAAACCCAGACATTTCTAAAAATGAGACACCACAGGGAGTCCAGAGTGGTTTGACTCATGTAGACCGGGACTTTTTTCCCTAGAATGCCTTGCAAACCTCAGGCTTTGGCTTAAAACATCAATTTTCCTCTTGTTTCTGGTAGAAAAAGTCCAGGAAGCTGTGGAGATCCACAACATTCCTACAATTCAGCATTCTACAGTTTATACTCAATAACGATCATACCACAGTTGTGAGGTTGGGCCTACTGACTGCAACACAAAATGTTCTAAATCATGCTGTGGAGAAATAAAAAAACTCTGAGAGAAAAATCGCACAGAGATAACTACCAAACCCAAACATTTCTAACAACTAGACACCCACAAGAGTTCAGGGTAATGTGACTTGTATGGAATCTTTTACCAACAATCCTTACAAGCCTGAAATATAGGCTATAAAACATGCCTTTTCCTCACATTTCTGTGAGGAAAGGTTCTTGAAACTGCAGGGATCCACACAATTCCTACTTCTCAGCATCTCACGTCTTCTAATAAACACAGTATCATACTTGGGTGGGTAGTCCTAGTACCTGCGACACAGAAAACCCTAAAATACGAATATGGATACAACCTTTTTTACCAATTGAAATTGCCCCTTTTTCATGATGCAGATAGTTTGGGATTTTGGACCAGGGCTTGGCCGCCACTCAGGGAAACCTAGCAAACCGACACATTTCTATTCATGGCGAGATGTAAAATGTGCAAGGTGGTAAATGTTACTTTTTTACATATAGCCTGTAGTTGAATTTTTTGGGGAAAAGTGTTCTCCACATTATCAGAGATAATGGCGTTACCTATAGAACCTGAACCAGAATTGACCCTATTGGGATTAACTGCAGAAATGTCCAAGTCACTGCAGAAGATCCCATCTATGGCCGTGCAGTTGGCCACACATCAAGTTGTGGTGCATTGGATGACCCTCAAGCTCCCAACAAATGTAGCAAGGCTAAAAGACATAGCTTACTGCTGTATGTCATCCGAAGATTATAGTAATGTACTACATTACAAAGCATGCCCAAGGGATTTCTGGGAACCTTATAGAGCATACATGAGAACAACAGACACAGATTCACTATAACAGAGTTGACTGGTTTTGGCAGTATTCATTTACAGCTATGTCTGTAATACTGTAAAATTGTTAAAAGACTATGGGCCAGATGTAGGAAGCCTAATACCGGTTGGTAACGGCCGAAATTGCAGAATTTTGGCTGTTACTGACCGGTATTAGGCTTTTCAGATGTAGGAGGCCAAATTGTATGTTTCGGTAATATACCGAATCGGTAATTTAAGGAATCGGTAAATTACTGAATTCTAAAAATACCGATTCAATAAATTACCGAATCCTTAATGTAGGGAGCACTCAAATGAGTGCTTTTCTCATTTCAGGATTCGTTATTTACCACTAACTACAAATTGGTGGTAAATATCGAAACCGTGAAAAAAAGGTTTTTTTGCACTTTTAAAGAGGGTCATGTGGCAAACATACATGCCCTTAGTAAGTAAGTAATCTTTATTGTTTAATTATTTAAAATCTTACAATATTACAAATTAATTAAAAAAGTTGCTGGAGTAATTTACAAACAATTAATAAAAGCCGTTACATCTTAAAATGCATTTGATTTAAAAAAAATTACATTTTAAAAGTTTTCTCTCCTAGTTTTCTTTTTGCTATTAGTAGGAACCTTACAAAGGTAGCGTTCAATCTTACATCGTTCGAATGGAGACAGCGTGTCAAGGCCTGCCTACATGTCCTTATTCCACGTGCATTAAGCGGTAATTTTAGTAAGGATCTTCTCTCTAGATACACAACGCACCGTTGTGTATCTACATACTGCCCTTCATCCAATATTCTCAAAAAATTGATCCATCAGAACTGGCATCTAGTAAAGGAACTGGATGACCAACTCACAGACGCCCCCCTTTTTGCATACAAAAAGGATAAAAGTATTGCCAACCACATTGTTCGAGCTGCGATCCCAAAACCGAAAGCGCCAACCTTACGTGATTATTTGAGCCTTCCACCTATCACTGGTCATCATAAATGTGGCACGTGTCTTTGTTGTGCATCAACCATTGAAGGCAATTTGTTCCATCATTCAGGGATATTTTGGAAACACGACCAGTTCACCAATTGTAAAACGAAAAATGTGGTCTACGGGATACTCTGTCCATGTGAAAAATTATATATAGGCAAGACATCCCAAGAGGCGAGACAGAGAATGTCTCAGCACAAGTCCAGGATTAAGAAAAAAGTCCTCACAGCTCCATTAGTACAACATTGGATAGAGAAAACCCACAGTGAACATGAGTTTAAATGGACAATTATTTCTAAAATTGACACTGACCCTAGAGGCGGAGACGTGGAGGCCAAGCTGCGACTACGCGAGGCAATGCTAATTCTGAAATTTAACACCACAACACAAGGACTTAACGAGATGTCTGAATTATATAAACTTTAGAACTCCTCCCTGGAGCAAGTGGCCAAATCCAGCACATTTATGGCTTTAACAGTATCCTATTCACATTGTCCACTCTGGACCTGCAGCCCCATGGCAATCGCCTCGACATTATAATCATCCGAGCTTTTTTTACCATGAAAACCCCTGTGTCTAACTTCATCTCTCACTTGCCCCATTTCACGTCATGCTTTCCAGTTGAACACAATACACTTCGCTCGTTTTTTTCAAAGGCAATTTCAGTGTTCTCAGCATTAAACAAGGGCGACATATGATTAATAATATCATAGTACAGCAGTCCACACAGGTCTTCACGTAAGAATTTCGGGAAGAATACTACAACTCCCATGAGTCACGCAACCTAACCCGGAAATACCGCCCATTAAAAGAAGATCAACCCGGATGTTAATACATCGCGTCAAGCAACAATGGCGAATTAACTGGAGGAGACGGACGGCGGATCAATAAGTAAGTAAAGAGGACACGGTCCTTTTATTGTTATTTATCGAGCCCCACTGAGCACAAAAACTGCGAGCTCTATTTCGAGATACTTTATGACAGAACGCGCTATCGCAATGTATTTGGACATAGCCTGATTATATTGCCCAGCTGTAACCGGCGTGTATTTAGCATTAAATCGTACCCTCAACCGAACGCTCGGGATCCCGGGCACATTGACTTATATTCTGTCACCTCAGCTCGTGTAGCCTAAATCATAGATCTCCCCTTTATTTTGTAGAACTGTACCTGAGGCGTCTCAACCTGAACTGACTGAGCGCTGAGGGCTGCCATAGACCCGAACTGACCGAGCGCTGAGGGCTGCCATAGACCCACACTCAATGTGCTAAAGGATTTCAACCCATACCTGGAATTGACTGAGCAAATTGCTAGTGAGTAGTTCCTTTCAGATTCTCCTCTCCATGATTACCAATGGGGTAAGACTATCCATGGCCTCGCGGTGACACAGGTTCCTTTTAATCTTTTTCAGCTCATTACAATTCCAAATCTTTATTGAAACTCTGCGACAGGTAAGCTTCCTGAGAGTATGCCGTGGCTGAATGAAAGTTGAGAGTCTCCCTCTTATATGAATGTTCCACTGACAGAATGCTTGTATCTATTATGTCTTTCAGATTGATTTTGTTTTGGTCCTGAAGAGAATCCTTTATAATAATTTAAGGATTCGAAACGCGTCGACCGAGGTGGTAGTTGTGTTCTGGCCAAACTGTTGGCCGTTGATCAATAGCTGCTCTATAAATAAGAGTGATAAAGAAACATTGGAAAGTTGTGTTTGGTCTTAGTTACTCCTGTGATCTTCTCGAGCTTATGTATTGTATGCCACCATTCCTATGATTATAAATAGGATTATGATTTAGCTCCTTATAAAATTGCAGTTACTGAATGAGTTGAAGACATTTTTGACAAACCTAGACTACCAACTACCACCCTCCCCTGAAATGTTATGTATATGTTCACTGTCTTGTGTACACGTGTCTTGTGTCTACCTGTGTCTTTAGTGTCTACATTATTCATCAATCCCCCTTGTTCTTAAATAGTGTTCCCTTGTTCTAAAAAATGTGTACTCCTCCATTTCCTATGTAGGATAAATAATTGAGGTTGTAAACATTTGCACACTTATATGTAAAAATCCTTCATTTTTTCAAAAAACATATATAAAAAAAACAAACTTAATTTACAAAAAAGAAAAAGAAAAATTTGAATTTTTCTACCAGTAACCTAGACTGAAAGAGTGGTCCTTTCTGGAAGTAGTGATTGTTAGCTTCTTCTGTCATTTGGTTGCCAAATAGTGCACAGTACTGGCAATTGTTTTGTTCATTACATTGTGGCGCAGCCTTACTGTGCTTACCGCCAAACCCGTTCAGTTTTGTGACTCGTGCACATTTGGCGTTTACCGTACAAGAGCGAGCAGCGGCAGGGCAATAATTGCTAACAGATGGCACCGCAGCTCACTCCCACAAGGGTAATGCCAAACGCGCATGAGTTGCAATACAAACCAATGCAAAACATGCACGGTTTAAGCAAAAGTCCTGAGCGATAGCAAGAGGTCCGCTCCTAAGCAGTGCTTGCACGCTACGTAGGCGAGACCTAAAAAGGGAATCCCTGTGGGGCCCTCACAAAGGGATTCTCAGCTCTTGGGTCTTTGACTTAACCACTATGGGCAATAATGAAAAGGAGCCTATGGGGTTCAAACCCGGAACAGGACGCCCCCCACTCAATACTGCAATACAACACCAACCCTGTTCCTGCTATATGTGTGGGAAAACAGCCACCATATAGCTTGCAATAAAGACACCCTACTTAGAGTATCCCCACAGTGGATTTTATTTTCACAACTGTGCCCTAGTGTCCTAGATCACTACAATAATCTAAAAAGAGTGTAGTATAGAAACTGCTAGTACCTCCTCACATCAATGTACACAGAAATCAGAGAAGGAGGTGGAAAAAGAAAGAAAAAAGTGAGGGGAAAGTAGGTAGAGCCTCACGGGAGTAACACCAAGGGAGGTTTACAAGCTGGTAGTCACCTGCATCCTCAGGTTCTCATTATCAGTATCTGCCTACTGTCAACAACTGAAAAGTAAGGGGTGCAGGGATAGAAAAAAACAAAAGTATATAGTGATGTTTTATAGGACCTTACGGGGATTCCACCATCTACTATAGAAATGTGGTATTCTCAAAATTAAAAATTAGCTCGGCAGCACTGGCTAATCTACTTTATTCCTTGCTGTTGCCCTGCTCAGTTAAAACCAACATGTTTCATTGCCTTACACACTTTGGAGGCAATTGTATCAGGGTGTTAGGGTCAGCGTCCTCACTGCACCTCGTTTCTCCATTTATTGTACCTGCAGAAACATAACAATCCACACTGCATCACCATGTATATGAGACACACATCTCGTTAGACACAAGTTTAATACAACAAGAGATTATAAAAATAGAGAGGTTGAGAGGGACTGGATTCTCTGACAAAGGCACAATAACGCAAATGGGCTATTTACCAGGTAGTGGCCATTACTTGGTCTACCGGCACCCCGTAGAAGAAACTGCTATGTCCACTGTGGCTTAGTCACAATGATCGTAGTGGTCGCTGCAAACTGTCAGTCTAAAGAAAAGAAATAGAGCACGCTGAATGCCATTCACACGCCCCATGTCGACTGTGTAATTCTTCAGTCTCTCCAATAATGTACTTGTAGGTACTTCAAGCACATGAATGTTATCCTCCCGTGCCCCAACTCCAGTATCGCTTCCGCTTGGTGCCCCCTTTATTGTTTATGTGCCATAAAAAGGCTGGTCCATTCTCTCCTAACTAGTATCAATAGCGGGCCCCCCCTATTCCTTACCGGCACCGTAACGGTTGTCCAGCATCACGCTCAGACCCTTACCGCAATCGTTTCGGAGAGTTCTTGTTCCATTTTTCATAAAAACCAAGTAGCATCCAAGCGCGGCCATGTCATCTCCCGCGTAACACTGATGCCCAACTCCATCCTTAGCATTCTCTAAAAAGTGAAAAGGATCCGACAGTGGATGCCAGCTTAAAGTGGGTAGATGAACATAAGTCAAGTTATGTGTGAGGCATTTTTTATCCAAATCCACTCTCTAAATAGAGGACCTCATCGATGCAGCCTCAAATTAGTTACAGATGTGAATAATCGCCTATTGGACCCATATTTTTATGGATGTTCTACTCCACAGTCCATGTCTCGGTAATATCCCTCATAGTCTGACACACTGCGATACAGTTGCCCCCATGTGATATCGGCAACTATACACTCTAAATGTAAGCACATGATGCAGGGGAATGTTCACAAATATGCAGACACATTATATACAATATGTAGGCATAGATGCTATTTTCCTATGTCTGTGTAAGCTGCCTATACTCTAGCCAGAGTATACAGAACCATCTCATGCTACAACCCTTAAAACACAGGTAATGAAACTATCACAACTGTATGGCACCTCACTTCAAGTGTTGCTGACATGGAGTTCATAATGATAGAGTTCAAAATGATGAAAATATATATTTTTTTTGGGTGGTGGAAGACTAACCAGGAAATTTCTGCCAGCCACTTCACCTGAAAAAACACTTTTGTATTACGTTTTCATTTGTTTATTTAGCAATTCATCTCAAATCAGTAAATACAAAAGAACAATGGCGCCCATGCATCACACATACACACATATAAAATGATGCTATCTCTGCAGTCACATCATCACTTTTGTATTTATGGTCAGCAGCACAGCATCTTGATGATGCTATGCAGTATCAACAAAAGACATTGGCAAAGGAAATATGTTCCAAAGGCGGGGCCTATTGGTTTTGCCAATGTTTGTTTTTAGCGTCTGTGACACCGACTCATAGCACATTAATAATAAAGAAAATATTTTAGACCTGGCATATCTTGGCGTTATTACCAATGACTTTTTGACTCTACCTCCTTTATTTTTAGATGCTTTGGGTAAATTGCCATTGCTGATCAGTGTCAAAGTACAACTGTTCCCTATGTAAAGTGTAATGGTAATTGGTTGGCCATGATTGGTATGTTTGCATTACTAGTAATGTCCCTAGTAATGTGCACTGTGTGTGCTAGGGCTAGTAATGTAAAGACGCGCGGAGAAGGGAACTGAGGCCTGCAGTGTAGGGCCTGCGCGCAGTTTGCTAAGTTAGCATGTTGTCCTGACAAGTGCAACCACTTGTCAGGTATTATTTTCCCTTTTGCATACACATTGGGCACCCCTGTGGTAGGTCCCGGGTAACCCCTGACCTGAAAGACATTTGTTAGAGCAGGGAGGCCACAGAATTCCTAACGGATTTTACCCTTACTGTCTTACTATCGTCAAGTGACCTGACCAGTATAGTATCGTCAATCATTGAAAACGGCGCTCTTTAACAAATATAGTCAAAGTCACAGCACGCTGCTTATGCTAAAAACTGACCAGTTTTTAAATGGTCCTAATTTTAACACTACTGACGTCACTTTCATTGGTGGCTCCAATGAATGCAAATTATAAGAATTATTTACCAATACAAAGGTCATTCCTTTCTTTAAACATCACAGATGAGAATACTCCTTCCGTCTCCAACGAGTGATATAAAAACCTCGATATATTGAAGTTTTATGTAGATTGTTTTAAAATAACTCTGTCCTGAAGAAGGTGAAGGAGTTACATCTCACTGAAATGCCTCGTCGACTCTTTTGTAGTTTTCTTGTGATGTGTAAACTGTATCAATAAGAACCAACAATATTGTATTTCTAGTATGAGATGTTTTTAAGCCTATATGCAATTGTATTGTCTAAATGTTATTACATTGTTTTACTGACATATTAGTTTGAATATTGTTTTTCATGTAACTTTGTATCTGCACTCTGAATATTATTGCAACTATATTTGTTTATGGTATTTTATAGCCCTTGTTTCAACACATGATCCACACATTTACTTTTGTATAGATTAGGGACTTTTTTTTGTTCTCTTTGGTGCTAAACCATCCCTTTTCTGAGCATTAGTGTACCTCCTTCTTCTTTTATAATCATTAAGTAAAAGTCAGGACATAACCAGAGGTGTGTGCTATGTCCTGACAGTGAAAGAAAGACTCCATTTTGTTTTCACTGATGAAAGGCTATTCTGCCCATAGGTCAGAATGGGGCAGGCTGGGTAGTGTGCTTTGTTAGCCTAGTTTCCTATAAGTTTATAATGGAGAGGTGAAGTGTAGTATGTATGAACTCACAGTGTCATAACACATCTTTCTATGAAAGTGGTATTGTCACTGTGTGTTCAGATACCACTCTTTTAGAAAGTGGCTCAGTTTTGTGCTTTAAGCATTTCTGTGTGTCTCTGCTGAAAGTGATTGACTTTCTGGATCTGAGAGGTGAGAGGAGCTGGGGGAGGTCTTGACCAAAGGAAGGGGTTGAAATGGTACCAGGCTGATCTGCAGCTGGAGAGTAGGCGAGGAGAAGTCCCAAGAGGTGAAGAGTCCTGGGCTGCTGCTATAAAACAATTGACCCTTCGCCTACTAAGTGATTAAAGATCCAGACCCCCAATATCAAATAGAGAAAGGTGACACTGGGAGGGAGACACCCAGAACTGATTTAGGGAGGGGTCAGGGACCCCTGAGCACAATTAACTTCAAAGACATTAAGGGGTATAACTATGAGAGCTGAAACCCCTGAACGTGGGAATGAAACAGAAATGGATTGAGACTGAAATAGCTTGGACCCATTTCGTGGTCAAGAGGAACCTAGGATAAGGAAGTAGCAATTGAAGAGAATGATGGGGAAAGACCAATTCTTGCTTTGTGATCTGGGGCTGGTCTGCAGTTTGTTGTTCGAACCAAGGAAGAGGCTGTTGGGATGGAGCTTGGAGGCGCTGAGTTTCCCTGCTTGACGAAGACTATGCTTTGTGCTGTGTCTTGTAACCCCAAGGGCCCGAGGTGAGCTGGCTTCCTGTTTGGAAACACAGGAACATAAAAGTTTCATGAGAAGTTTCAGGCGACCCCGTGGGCGCGTGTTGTGGCAGCTTGAGACCCTCAGAAGGTGTGCCCTGTGATCTTGGATACACGGAGGAGAAGTGAGAGTCAGACGCGCTTGGTGCGTGTCGTGGTGCAGAGGAGGCATTAGTGAAGAGCACCTGGTCAACATTTGCACCGAAACTGAAGTGAGTCTTGGATGCTCTTGGTGCGTGTTGTGGTGCACCGCAGGCGTTAGTGATGAGTGCCTGGACTGCATGTGCACCAAATCTGGAGAGAGACTCAGATGCCCAGGGTGCGTGTCATGGTGCACCACAGGTGCTGGTTGAGGAGCGCCTGGTTGGCGTGTCTATTGGAGGTGGAATGAGTCTTGGACATGCAGGGTGCATGTTGTGGTGCAGAGGAGGCGTTGGTGAGGAGCGATTGACCAATGTGTGCATCGGAAGTGGAATGAGTCTTTGATGCGCAGGTTGTGTGTCTGGGTGGATCTAAGGCATTAGTGAAGAGTGCCTGGTCATCGAGTGCACCAGAGGAGAAGTTGAGGCTCAGGCACAGTGAGCGTGTCAAGGTGCGGCCGAGGGCATTGGTGAAGAGCGCCTGGATATCGGGGCACCGGAGTTGGAGTAAGTGTCAGTGAAGCTGCGTGCGTGCTTTGGTGCAAGCTGGGACTGTGGAGGTGATCGGCTGATCATCGTGTGCACCAGAAGATAGTGAGTCTCTGCAACGCAGTGTGCGTGTCTTGGTGCCAACTGAGACCTCAAGACGGAGTGCCTGGTGTTCGTGCACTCGGAGTCAACGTGAAGTCCCATTAGCTTTGTGTGTTTGGCTTTGTGCCAGAGGAGACCTGGATGGTGTGGTGGTGAACTTGCACCCGGAGTAAATGTAATCTCAGTGGCGTGGTATACGTGTGCCCTGCGGCCGACTGAGACCTTCCAAACAGTCGTGGCCCAGACTGGCAGCCCCGGAGGAGCTGAGCTGCCAGGCCGAGATGCTGAGGCCCATTGAGAAAGTTCTGCGCGGAAGGCCCAGTTTGAGGAAGGAGGAGAGGAGAGTGGGGTCACGCCCCCAGGAAACGTGGATTACTACCTGGGTGGGGTGCATGCTCGAAGGGACACTCTCTCGACCTCTCAGTTCTTTTGATGACATGAGCCTTTGCTTCAGCTCAGAGTGGGGCCCGTACTGACGAAAGGAGTGGCAGGAAAGGGGCCGTGTGGGGTGGCAACTGTTCTCGAAGAGGCTGAATGTCGTAAAACACATTGTCAATATTGCTGCTAACAAATTGCCGAACTGTCTTATGATGCCTGACATTATTATGCATAATGAAGTACACGATTGTAGTGATACACATTGCATTATTTCTCCCTTGCCAAGTACATTATTGTAGCGGCCCGCATTGCATTATTTCTTCACTGCAATGTACATGATGCTAGTTACACATTACATTATTCCTTAATTGCAAAGTAATTGATTGTAGCGGCCCGCATTGCATTATTTCCTTATTGCAAAGTGCGTGATTGGGGTGTGACGCATTGCATTATTACTTCATTGCACAATACATGAATGTAGCGGTACACATTGCATTTTTTCTCCCATTGCAGGTACCGGGGTGTATCGTTACTCACTGTATTATTTCTCCTTTGCCCAGCACAGGATTGTATCATTTCGCAATGAACTATTGTTTGTCCATTGCAAAGTGTGTGATTCTAGCATTGCGACCAGCATAGCATTTTAAAAGCGGTGGTTGGGATTTGAACCTACCAGCTAGCCAGATTTAATATTACTCTTTATTCTATGTTGGTTTATGTATCATGTGGTCTGATCGTATATTTTTTTGTATAAAGTTTATACTTATTTTTATCAAACTCGTGTGGAGTCCATATGTGATGTCACCAGGGGGTTGCTGTGGGCGTGGTTGCAGATACTGAACACTCGTGCCTTGGAGATAGGCCTGGCTGCTCGTGCCAAGCTACTAAGGGGGTGAGCAGGGCAATCTCAAATGGTGTCCTTGCTTGACCTAACGTTGAGTGGGGATCCCCGGGTCTCGAACTTGGGGACAGTAGAGTGGGACTGGGACTCTGGCTTACAACAACATGTTATGTATAGTACAAACAAACACATCTCATTTATCTTTTGACATTTCAAGTAAATAGGCCACATAGAAAGGTCTCTAATATTGGGGGACACATTTATAAGAAGCAGACCCTTATATTATGCATCCAGTGGGTCAGAGCGCAGCCACGGGTCACTGCTTCTCATCAAAGGAATTTGATTCTGGTGTTGAGGAAATTCCGTCCATGCCTGCGTGTTGGAGTGTGGGCGGTTTCCTTGTGTTTTTACGCAAATGGATGACTTCACAGTCCTGGTCCATATTTTTCTCTAAGTATCATCCAAAATTTCTAGGCCCAGGTCTGTGCTCCAGGCAGACGTGTAAGAGGGGTGGTCAGTCAGTTGGTGCTTTGTTTATTTTAATATACATGAGAAACGTTCCTTTTTTTGTTGTTTATTGTAAGACAGATGTTCAATTGGAGCCCTGTCTCAATAAGCCCCACACCTTTTCCCTTGGTTTTCTGAACAGCGTGTGTGTGAATGTCGGGACACTTTCGGGGATTTAGTGCCCCAAACAAAGGTGAGAAGTTTCTTTTGGATGTGTTTTAGTAGAGGAGGCATGCACCCAAGTGGGTGTTGTGCTGGGAGGACGCATAGCAGTCCGGGAAGAAAATGCATCTTGATGTTAGTGACATGTCCCAGCCAGGAATTCTTCAACACACCTCGGCTATACGGGGTTTTATCCATTTCTCCTATCCCTACAACACATTTTCACAAAAAAACTTAGCCTACTGCTATTTCGTTTTGAAACCTAAGACATACTTTTAGGCCTAATTAATATTCTTTTTAGAGGTTTCCATAATATTAGAAAAAGACGCAGCAGTAAAACAAAGAGCCCCCGATCCTTCCAGCTTACTCGTCAAACGAGCAAAAGGGGTCCTCCATAGTTCTCTGGAGTGGAATGAGGCCTTGGGTCCCCAGCATTCATTATGCCCCAGTGGTGTTGATAAGAATTACCAAAAGATACACTTTTAGGTGTGTTTTTGCCTTTGTTGAAAGTTAATGCAGTGTTCTTCCTGAAATGTATTTTTAAACTGAAAAGGGCTTTCTTTTTGTTATCCTGTCCCTCTTCCTATATGCTGTATCAGTTTTTTCCCAATAAATCAAGAATCGAAAGAAGAGAGATAGACAGAGCAACAGATGCTACATAGCGATTGATGACGGTTATGGTTTGGTTACACTGGTGCAATGTTTGTTCCAAGTTGAAAGTTGCCAGCTTCTAGTTGTTGAGCAGTACTACCAGAGAAGCCAATTGAAAAGACGACAAAAGTAAGCAGGGAGTTCCAGCTTATGGTATTTATTTTGAGGAGATCTGGCAGATGTGTGTCTTGTTGTTCTGAGCGATCACCCCAGATTTCTCACCTTTTTCTGGACCGTATTTTTGCTGGCTAAGGAGGAGTAAAGAGCCTGTGCTCCCCTTTAAACATGCTTTATTCTTGATTGGCAAATGTAAGCGTTTCAGACCCTAGTATATGGTGCAGAATGTACACACAGGGCCTGGAAGGTAAATGCCAATTGTGGACTGCAGCACCTATTGCATCATCCACTACAAGAGTAGTACAAACATGGCTTTGGGCCTGCTCAGTGTAGCCTGACTGCTTCAGTCCAAAACCTGCAGTTTGACCTGTAAAAATAACCAACCCTTTTAAATGCATATGTAAGTCATCCCTATGTAGGCCCTGTGGGCCACAAGGCATGGTGCATAACATCTAAAAGTGGGACAGATTGAAAATTATTAATACCATGTCCCTACATTTACAAGATCCAAAAATATTTTTGCAATGTGGTATGCCTGGGAGATTAAAATAAAAATTGTCATTACTTGGGAAAGGGCCAAATAATGAAACCACTCAAAACTAAAAGTTGTTTGGTAGCTGAGACCTGAACATTAGATTGGTAGGTAGCTAATAAGTAAGCTAGAATACCAGTTTTCTTACTGCGGTGTGGGCATGGATCTCAAAACAATTTTGGTTGCTTTGTTACATTTCGTTTGGAAAATAGTTAAGTGTTTAGTTCAAACACCATTTACAAAATGATGACGGTTGGTTTGAGGCAAGTTTTATTAAACAAGTTTTCTTGTGCATGTTTAATCAGAAAGATTGCAGTTGTGCTCCAAACACAACCAAATAATACAATAATACCTGACCACATTACAATAACATGTCATTAATACACTATTCGTCTGCAGTATATCCTCAAATCAACACTTTCAAAAGAAACACTAACTTTTCAAAATGTGGTATTGTCTGAATAATGTCCTTTATTTAACAGACATAATTATACTGAATAAAATATGTTAAGAAACCCAATTGAAGCTCTTCGAACTCCAACATCATTTAACAATATTGTACTAAAACCTGCAGATAAAGGTAGATAATGATACAAAATACGAAATGTAACAATGAGATTATGCGGCTCATTATGAAGCTGGTCGGATGAGTGTCCGACTGACATTGTAGCTGAATTTAGACAGGCCGACTAGTAGTCGGAGGTCCCACCCACCAAATTATGATGAGACCACTGTGCAGGCAGTCAGAATCATAAATGTTCTCTTTGCTGCTTGTGCTGCCGTCCAACAAGGGCTGCAGCACAAGCCCCAATGGAAAACTGATGTTTGCAAACATCCATACCCAGTGTGCCAGGCATATAGTGGATTAGTAGCCCTTCAACCCTCCTAACTGCATAAATGTCAACATGTTTCAGCCAGTTTTATGTAGCTCTTACGCAGGTCTTTACGGCTTTCGTCAGGACCTATGATCCCCTTTCTTCCCCTACTTTCCTACCTTACTTCAGTGGGTTGAGGATAGACCCATTCTGGTTTCGGGCTGCTTATACACATTGCGGTAATACCGAGTTTCACTGTTGTTGAAGCTCGAAAAGGTGCGGGAGGGATGGTGGCTCCCTGTAGTCAAACATTTGTGAAGGTGAGGCCGCCATCCCTGTACTTCTCTCCACACGCCATGTAGGAAGGAGAAGTACAGGGAGGGTGGCCTCACCTTGATGAATGTTTGACTACAAGGGGCCACCATACGGGCTACATAAAACCATCTGAAGCATATTGACCTTTATGCAGTTCGGAGGGGAGAAGGGCTACTTATAATCCCTGTCACCACCATCCTATATTTATTTTAATCCTGACCAGGAAGTAAAAGAATAAAGTATGTAAGCCGATATTTCTGAGCCAGTTCTAAACTCTGTGTTCTGCACCAATATTTCTATTTTTTGATCCCTTTTTGATTTTTGGTTTGTATTGTCTTCCCCCTCCCTTTTGTTCCACCCCAGGCATTTGTCTGCGGGGGGTGTTATTTAGCAAGCCCTTTGATGAAGCATGCCACAATTTGTGGGTGAGGGCAGTTTTAAACAAATAACACATGCCACAATGTATAACAGTGTGTTTTATTTATGTATTTATTTTTGAGATTTGTAAAGCGCTCAAATACCCGTAGGTTTCTCGGCGCTACGGACTGTGGTATATAATGGGCGGAGTGCACTATTGATTAAATAGCCAGGTTTTGGACATTTTTCTAAAAGTAAGCAAAGACTAACAGGTTCTGATCTGTAACTGAAGTGATTTTCAGAGTCTAGCCGTGGTGACGATAAAACGCTTATCGCCCCAGGTTGCCGTTTTGACGCGGGGAACCTTCAGCAAGAATGCAGTGGCTGAGTGTAAAGCCCGGTTAGGAGTATAGGTTGCTAGCTCCTTTTTTAGAAATTGGGGTCCAGAGTTCAGGGTGGCCTTAAAGGCTATACACAAGGCCTTAAATTTAGTGCGATTCTCCACCGAGAGCCAGTGATACTTTCTGATGACATGAGAAATAGGCTTAAACTTGGGTGTTCTGGATAATAATCTGGCTGCTGCGTTTTGGACCGATTGTAACTTTTGGATGACTTTTTTTGTGCATTTATAAATAGCCTGTTACAATAGTCTATAGAGCACAAGACTAGAGTACTGAACAGAGTCTTTCTGGCATTCAAAGGAATGAAAGGTAGAATTTTCTTTATCATTTGTAGTTTAAACAGTGAGGCCGAGACTACCGAATTTGTGTGCAGTGAAAAGGTCAATCTGTTATCAAATATGATGCCCAGGTTCCTGACCTTGATGACAAGGGTGGGGGGGGTCAAAGTTTGAGGCCACCAGGACTGAGACCAGACGGGCAATAGCTTGCCGATTATCGTGACCTCTGTTTTGTCAGAGTTCAACTTAAGGTAATTGCTGGACATCCAGCTACTAATGGCGAGCATGCCTTCTTGGAAATCGGCTGCCACTTTGTCACTATTGTTATTTATTTCCAGAACCAGTGTGTGTCATCGGCGAAAGATGTAAGGCCCATCCCATGTGCTTTGATGATTTTAGCTAAGTCCGACATATAGATGTTGAAAATTGTCGGACTCAGCAATGAGCCTTGTGGTACACCACACGGGAGGGCCATTTGGGCCGAGTGAAAGATGCTCAGATTTACTGACTGGGTGCGTGATGCGAGAAAGGATGACAGCAGGTCTCGTGCCTTGAGTATGATGCCCAGTTTAGTGCCACGGTCGATCAGGGTGTTATGATCGACCGTGTCAAAAGTGGCTCAGAGGTCCAACAGAAGGAGAACTGCTGTTCCACCCTGGTCCAAGATGATTCTGATATCTTCCAACGCCTTTATGAGCCCGGTTTCTATTCCATGCCCTCTGAGAAAACCAAACAAGGTGTCATCTAATAGGTGATGATCATCAATACATTTCGAGAGTTGGCTGTTCATTACCTTCTCAATGATTTTAGCTGGAAAAGGTAGGCTGGCTATGGGTCTGTACTTTTTAGTGTCTTGCAGAGCCAAATTTGATTTTTTCAGCAAGAGCTTCAGAATGATTTTCTTCCAGGAAGTGGGATAGATACCTGAAGTGAACATGGAATTAAAATTGTTTGACAAGACAGATGCCACCTGATCAGTAAAAGGTGTAAGTACAGCCTGCGGGCAGGGGTCATTAGCTGAACCTGAATTAATTGAGGACATCAGGTTGAAAATCTGGTCTGAAGTTGTATTAACAAATTGTGCTAATGCGTGTTGAGGTACATGCTCTATAGAAGATGGATTCGTAGCATTTGTCTGGGTCAAAAATTTTGAGTAGATGTTATTTCCTTTTTCAAAGAAGTAATCTGCTAGGGAGTCGCATAGTGACTGAGAGGGAACAGGAGCTGCAGTGGAAGTGGAGCTGGATAATTTCGAGAGTACTCGGAATAGCTGCTTGTTGGAATTTTTTCCGGTTTCAATCTGTGTAACGTAGTAGTTGCTTTTTTCCTGTGTGATTAAGAGTTTGTATTTAGCGAGAGCCTCTTTATAAAGGATTTTTTCTTGACTGGGGTACCCTTTACAGCATTGTTTTTCCCTGTTTCTACATATTTTCTTTTGTTCCCTGAGTGTTTCTGAGAACCATGGGGCAGATGGAGATCGCTGGTTTGTAGAGTGGGCTTTCAAATACTCCTACTTCTCTTGTATTTACACATTTTCAAAGTGCCATACATCAGCCACGTTTCACATTGGCTTAGTCTTAGGAGGCTGTTTTCAGTTGCAAATATGATAATTCCTTTGTCGTTTTTGCAGGCAGTGGTTAGATGTTCTAGAATTTGTATATCTTGGTACAGTCTAGAGCCACTAGTTGTTTTAAAGTAGGAATGGAAGGTAGCTTACCTGAAATATGCTCAGGTACTTTAGAGAGCATGTCTTTTAACATGTTGGTAGTGGGGTCCTGGGAACTAGCGCTTGCCTTATTTTAAACATGAAGTATGTGCTTTGCTTCTGTCTCTGTTACATCTGAATGGTGATTGTGTTCTCTGACATTAATTACAACATAAATGTATAATATTTTAATATTTAGCACATTTCTCATTCACGTTCTTGGTGTTTGTGATTTCCTCGTTGTATGCGCATCCCAAGTGGGACAACAATTGCTTTCCTTTCTAGGATGTGATCTATGCTCATCCTGCCATTCTGTCTGAAAGTAGTATAATTTTTAAATGAATGCTTTTGTAATCCAAACATTTTATATGTTTGCTAATATAATATATACATGCTTTCACATGTTTTACATGTTATACTTAGATGTGTGCTGTTGCTTAAGTTGCATTTGATTGTCTTCCTTTTCTCTTTGACATTATCGAGATTTATGCCAGGTATGCTTTTCATTGCTGTTGTTGAGAAAATATTAGATTTGTTTTTGTTGGTTTGGTTAGTTTTGGGAGGCTGTGAGATTTGAAGTTTAACCTTATCATATTGGGGATGTTTTATTTTCAGTACCGTTTTATTTTACTTACTTTAAAAGTGAATTTGTCCAGGATTAGGAGTGTGGAGTTGGAGGTTTTGGTGTGCAGTACTTCATTTTGCACTTAAATATTTCTTCATTATATAATGACTAACATACATAGTAAAAGAGAGTTTAGTAATTTATTTATACATTTGAATGCAAAAAATATTTGAGGTCACATTGCAGTTAAGTTAGTTTTTGAACTTACTTGTGAAGGTGACACATTATATCGTTGAAGTTTTCCTTTTGGCTTTTCTCCATGCAGTCTAGGAAAGTGTATTTTTACTTGTAGTTGTTACATTTTCCTGTGAACAAAAAAGAGAGTTTGTGCTCTTTTTATATGTTAATTTATATATTTATGTTTTTAGTGGTTAGTTTGTTTTACAATACATTTTATCAGCTACCTTGTGTACAGTTTCATTTGTTTCAGTTATTTCCATTTTTTTGGATGCAAATTATAATGTCTGTTTTAATTTAAAATAGATCTATTTGCTTGATTGTTGGAATATTTAAAAAGTTACTTTAATTTTAAGTATGTTTTTTATGTATTGATTTGTAAAATAGGTAAATTTATTTTTAATAGTATATGTAGTGTGAATAGATGGTTTTATATATGAATACTTTTGTTTGTTGTTTTAATGTATTCATAATTTTGCATGGTTTATTTGTTATATTTTATATTTAACCTATTTAGAGATATAGGAGTTTATGATGTTTAAATGTGATTTTTCCCTCATTTTCACGATATTGGTGTCAATGTGTTTTGATATTGTGTATTAATTTAAATAATATACAATGTTTTGTGTTTCAATATTTGTATGTTCGATATGTTAAATTTGGATTTTCCTGTGATAATTCTTTCATTAAACACAAGGAGATGAAGGACGAAGCGCTACAACATTTCAGACATTCACCCCCAGTCACAGATCTGGGTTGAATCCATCATCATTCTTCAGCTCACTTCATCACCCCAGTTCAGACACTGCTACATGCAAATCAGTCTTGACCCTGTGCCTCATGGAAACAGTCCAGCCCAAATTGCCAAGCCATGTCTTCCTGGACTGGAAACAAGCATCCTGGGACTGGTTTCACACTAACAGCCCTCAGCAGCCAGTGGAAAAGTGAGCAAGGTACCCACGTCTGGGCATACCCTGATAACTGATGCAGAATAAAGCAAACACAACACTGGAATGGCATGGTGTGCAAAAAAAACGATGGATTTAGTCCCAGATCTCTGAACTGGGATGAATGTATGACATTGTTCTGCATTCTGTCCATCAATTTTTGCATTTACCACCGTGAGCGGGGCGGGTATGCCCAGTCGTGGGTCCTGTGCTCTTGATGCCACATTAGTCAAGCTATCCTGGCTGATGAATGCTGAAAGCCCGAAATCGGCCCAACAATGCTTATTTACAGTCCAGGGAGGACCTGGCCTGGCAGTTAGGGGTGGACTGTTCCCATTGGATGCAGGGTCAAGACTGATTTGCATATGGCTGTGTCCAAACTGGAATGGCATGGTGAGCAATAAAATGATGGATTTAGGCCCAGATCTCTGTACTAGGGTGAATGTATGGTATTGTTCTGCATTCTGTCCATCAATTGTTCTTTTTGCATATTTATTTCATTGGCATTTGTGGTATTTTAGTATAAGATGACAATATTTTGTAATTTATATAATTTTGACGATATTTTGAAGAATTTATATTGTTTTGCACAATATTCTGTCATGGAACCCAGAGATCACATCCCACCACATCTCCAATTGTTCAGCAAGGATATTTCCAGAGGTGGTCTTTTGATAGCTAGTGCCCTGGTTGAAACAAAATTTGGCATACCATCCCACCTTTCCTAACTGTGTTATAAAAATGAGAGGGGAAGGGGGAAGGTCAGGGGGTAAGAGAAAGAAGTCCAAGTCAGCCCAGTCAGAGACAGACAGTTGCAGCCTACTGTCCTCCTCTGAATATTCCACCTTGGACGTGGGTCCAGATCACCCGTCTAAATCCTGGCCCCGGGCACTTCACCACAATTTAACTTCAACAAAAAACAAAGAGTGCAAGATTCTATTAGAATGTAACACAGATTAATATACATAGTGATATTGTATTGCATTGTCATATGTACAGTACTGGCACAAACTTTCATTTGTTTTATTTCCTTAATGATTTAAACACATTCAAACCATCAGGAGATATTGAATTAGAAATGAACGAAAAATTATGTACTTTTTTGGCAGGTTTTAACAATTATTCTAATTTACCCTCAAGCCCTCCAACAGCCTTCTGTGTGTCTGATCCCAGGTAATTTTGACCTCACGCAAGGGGTATTGTGGGTGCTGTAGGCCCTCCTGCACTGTGAAGTTTAATTTGTCTTTCTACATCCACAAAGGCTATTTTGTGGTTGATTAAATGCCCTCTTGGGCCCTGAAACAGCCTGAATCCCTGTTTATGCACCCCCTAAGGGTTTCTCCCATAATGTCTGTGCCTTTTCTTTGCCTCATAGTTGATGGGGTTCAACTGCATATACACAGGCCACTCAATGGATTGCCGCATTGGCATGTGCGGCTGCATCTATCCTCACACTTCTCTTCTATACCCATGAATAGATGCAGCTATATACTTGCTCATGACACAGTTTCATTCATATCCACACACCAAAACACTGCAAACATAAGCCAGACTACACTCACACACTACTGTCCATCAATTAGAATTGAAAACTTAAGGAACCTAACTCTAACTCATTTTCTCTCAAATGCATGCAAAGGCATAGAGACAAGATTTACTAAGAACATAACTCTGGTCCTGGTGCATGACATCACAAAACACTCCATATAGGCCAAACAATAAACATGTCAGTTTCATCTATGGCACTCCACAGAGTAGTGTGCTACCCTTCTACAAATGTGTTGTGACACCTCTTTACGAGATCTACTAATGCAAGTACCATACAACACAACATACTCAAACTTTATAGGTCTGCACATCCATAATAAAGGCAATACAGAGATATGCAAATCTATGTTGACATTCCATATCCCTGACTTCTATAAATGATCATACTTTATTCAGACGGATTCAAAGTTGTTTAAAAAAATTCTTATCCATGTACAAATGGATCTCTGCAAGCAGAACAAACTTCTGAGTTGTGCATCAATACAAGATTTTGCTGTTTTCGTCTGTCAAGTGTCATGAGAAAAAGCCTGGGGAAATATAACACGATCAAAAGCTAAGGCATAAATGCAAAACATGCAGTAATCAGGTGTGGTAAACAGCAATTGCACGTTAGGCTTCATTGTGAGCTGGTATCTTAGAAGTTAATTATATCATCCGTCAAATACCCCAAAGAAGTATAGCTGCAATTACCATGTGCACTAATTAAGTCTATATAGCTTTTAACCAAAGCCTTATACTTCAAATGATCCTTTGTGGTTCTATCATGATCATATCTATATAGGTACATAGCTTACACTATACTAGCATCAGTTTGGGGTCACTAAGACCACCTAGTTGGCCCATTTTATTACCTGATGTAACCTAATCACCACTAATAAATATTTACCCCTTTTTTTTCTTCCTGGTAATGCAATTACATAAAATAACCAGAGAAGGTGGTGTGGGGTTTGTTTGTGTGTGTGTCTGTATGTGTATGTGTGTGGGGGGGGTGTGCATGTGTGTGTTTTCCTGCAGTCAATATCTCTGTTGTTGCTGTTGCACTTTCATTATCCAAGAGGATAGCTAAACAGATAATAAGGATCATGCATAGATATTTGTGATACACAAAAAGAACAACTAGCGTGATATGTTAAATGTCTTTGTTGTATGCCACCTGTGTGCTTCCCAGCACACAGGTTTCTTAGAATTTAGAATGCTTTACCTAGCTTCCCTGTTAGAAGTTCCATGTTGGTCAGTTGGTGTAAGTTTAGGCAACCGAAAGTTCAATATTTAGGTCATGAAATCTCCAAAGAAGACATTAAACCTAAGTTTGATCATATTGCCAGTATTTCCAAAGCTCCTGCTCCTATCAACAAGGACCAATTGTTTTCCTTTCTTGGTTTAACTGAAAGTGTCTTCTCTTCGTGTTTTATTGAAAAAAAATGCTAAATTTTCCTGGGGTAATGAGCAACAATTGCAATTTGATGACTTAAAGAAGGAAATTTGTTCTGCTCCTTTTCTTAAACCATTCATTGTGGGTAAGGAATGTATTGTTGCTGTTGACGCAAGCAACACTGGTTTAGGAGCTGTTCTTCTCCAGAGAGGTGTTGGTGAAAAGTGTATCGTTTCCTACGCTTCTAGAACATTGAAGGGTGCTGAGTATAATTACTCAACTATTGAAAAAGAATTGTTGGCATGTACTTGGGCTGCTCAACATTTTAGGCAGTTTTTATGGGGTACCAAATTCGTTCTCAGGACTGACCACAAACCCCTTATTAATATGCTAGCTGCGGGTGGTGGTAGGATTTTAACAGCTCGCTTGGCCAGATTAGCTGCCAAGCTACAAGAGTATCAGTGTGCTGTCGAGTATATTCCTGGCTGACTTAGGGGCTCATTATGATTGCGGATTTTCCGCATCCTCCGGGCCGGCGGAAGCCACCGCCGGCCCGGAGGATGCGGAAAATCCGCAGCGGACCTACCAAAGACCCACCGCCACATTAGGATGGCTGGTGGGTCCTGGTTTCCGTCCGCAGCTTTTCCTCCGCGGTTGGCTTACAACCGCGGAGGAAAAGCACTAATCTGGTGACGGTGTCTCTCAGACACCGTCCGCCAGATTAGTATGTGCCTGCAAACATGCTTTTCCGCGGCGGCTTTTCCGCCGTGGAAAAGCATGTGTAACTTCACTGCGGGGGCCCTTTGCGGGCCCCCTAGGTGAAGGTGGGGTGGGGGTCACATGGGGGGTACCTATGGTACCCCCTGCATTTGTATGCAGAAAGCGGCAGGCACCGCACGGTGCCTGCCTCTTTCTGCATGCAAATGCAATGCGTGCATTTTTAACATTGCTGCGGGTGCAGCTTGAAGCCGCACCCGCCGCAATGTTAAAAATAGAGGATGTGACCGCCACCCTGGCGGTCACATCCTAATCGCACAGGAAGGGACTCCGCAGCCCATGCGGACGTCCCCTCCTCCTCAATGATCGCGGACGGACGCAAGTCCGTCCGCGATCATAATCGGCCCCTTAATGTGCATGCCGACTGCATGTCTAGGTTGGCTTTGCCTAATCTGGATGATGAACTCTCTGAAGAATGTGATGTAGCCTACACCATGAAAGAATCAATATGAATGATTCAAGTGCTATTTCGGAGGATGTTTGGGTAAAAGCCATGTCGGAAGATGACACTCTCTGTCTTGTGTATACTTATCTAAAGTGTGGATGGCCTGAGGAAAGGAAACTTTCGGGTGATTTGAGTTCTTTCTTTAAGGTCTGTGACGAACTTATGTGTTTTCACAATATTGTCACCAGAGGTGACAAGATTCTTCCTCCTTTTTCGGTCAGCGAAAATTTGATTAGAATTGCTCATGAAGGCCACATGGGTATGTCTACAACTAAGAGGCGTTTGAGAGAGTACTATTGGTGGCCCTCAATGGATGCTGTTGTTGATAGATGGGTTAGGAACTGTCGCTGTTGTTCCAATAGTGATAAAACTGTTAAACCTCTTTCCACTTCTGTCACTCCTATTGAGTATTCTGAGGGTCCTTGGAGTAGATTAGGGATTGACATCATTGGTCCTCTGAATTTGCATGGCTGTGGGGAAGTTTATGGTTTGGTCTTAATTGACTATTTCTCGAAATGGCCAGAGGTAAAAATTGTTGATAAGATTACTTCTAGTCAAGTCATTGACTTTCTGAGTAACATCTTCAGTCGTGAGGGTCTTCCTTCTGAGATTCCTTCTGAGATTATTTCTGACAATGGCACACAGTTTACTAGCAGGGAGATCGAAGTGTTTTTTAGAGAACATGGGATTACTCATAAAAGGGTCTCGAATTATAATTTCTTCTTTGCAAGATTCTCAAAATGTTTTGCCTAATGATTCTCTTTATTCTAATGAACCTTTGACCACCACTCTTGATTCACCGAATTTTGACAACTGTGACGGTGTTTCAGAAGTCTTAGGTTATTGTGGTGATGTTGGTAATAATCCTGCTGTTCATGATGACTCTGTCCAGGGTTCTTCTGATTGTGTAATTAGGAGAACTTCACGTGTTTCTCATCCACCTGTAAGAATGAAAGATTATGTTTGTTCTTAGTTTTTTTTTCTTGTTTTTTTTTTTTTATTCAATGGGGGGAGGTGTGTTGTATGCCACCTGTGTGCTTCCCAGCACACAGGTTTCTTGGAATTTAGAATGCTTTACCTAGCTTCCCTGTTGGAAGTTCCATGTTGGTCAGTTGGTGCTGGACTGCGCTTGTTGCCAGTCCTTGTGGATGTCAAGCTGTTCCTCTAAGAAGATTACATCTCATCTTGAACCTATAACCTTTGTGTACCCCGTCTCTTCACAACAGTCTTGTCTATTATAACCCTAATGAATCATGCCCAGTGAACATTTAGAGCCTGGTGGTCAGTCAGCAGATCTGCTAGGGGAGATAAGCCCAATGTCTCCGCCACTCAGACAGAGGACCGTTCACCATATTTACAGACTCCAACTTGCTTGATTTGGATTTGTGCTTTGAGGGCAGCAGTGACAGTGACATCCATTTTAGAAATCCGCAGACCTGCTAAGCAGGCATCATTTTCAAACCACTCACTTGGCAACCTTCTGTTTATTAAGAAAATAGCTCAAACCAGAAGTTTTTTTCTCAATACAATAGAGAGATGACCTGACCTGGTTTCCCCCGGCATGTCGGCCATTCTACATTTCCGCTGCCTGTATCCAGCGTGCCTCGGCCACAAAAAATTAAGGAAGGTACCTCCATCGTCAATAGGGTGGGATGATCCGCATTCTGAATTTGCTGTCAGTTGGAAGATTGGCTGCCAGGTCAGAGGTTTATACAACTTTTCTGTAACTCTGAATAGAGTGGGTGAGGGGAGGTTTGATGAAGGGAGGAACCAGAGTTTGGGTTGTGCTTCTGCTCTGCCAAACTATAAATGAGGCCCTTAGTTTTGCCTCTATCTTTGCTCCTGGTGCTCTAGAGCTATCAGCATGCAGCATATAGTGCTGAAGAATACACCAAAAAGATCGGATAACAGCAAAGCATCATTCTTTAAAGATTAGGACAGGCTGGAGTTAGTTTAGGCATATCTGGTTGACATCAGAGCAAGATAAACATGTTTGTAGTTCCACCACCTTTGTATGTACAAAATATACAGTTATGCATTTAGTAAAACATATTGTATTACAAGTTCTATTTGTAAGATCACCAAGTCTTTAGGGGCTCTTTTCCAGACAGTCTCCAATCTTGCCAATCAGTCCTCTGTCAAAATGATTGTACCTCCCAGCCCCCTAAGAATTTTGTGACAATTTGGACTTTTTTCTATGAAGAGATAAAGGACATTCATGATTGTATTACCCAGCTTCTGGTTTCCTCCTGTGTCATACAGCACAATCCCTAGTCCTTGCCCGTTTTGTCTCTTTTCTGACAGCTCTCCCAATGATTAAGGAAAAGGAGGAGGTTTCCTCACTGCTTACCTTTCCAAAGTCGGGCTACAGAGTTTATCTATGTTCAGTCAAGACCCTAAAACCTATATCTTTGATTTTAACACCTGTTTTTACCTTCATCCTTCATCTCTAAAACCTGTTTTAATCTGGCACAGTCTCAAGTGTATGGAGGAAAGGGGTAATCAAACCCTTTTTAAGGAAGCCAAATTTGTACATATGGGCAAAAGCTGACCATATGTTCAACTTTCTTATGCCTGCAGTCATTAACATTTACGAGAAGTTCTGGCTCACCAGCTATCTAAATAGCTTTAAAAGCACGATTTACTTCATGCTAGCTGCATGAGTTTGATGGCTGGTTTAGCCACTATACCTGCCCTTGCGGCAAACTGGATGGATGTACCATGTTACAACGCATACCATTACGACTACCTACTGTTACAACGCGACCATTACAACGCATACCATTACAACGCATAGCGCTTTGAGGTGCTGGATAGTGGTAAGTATAATTTACTATTCTAACTCCAGTCCCCGTGGACACTAGGGAAGGTGTTGGATAGTAAATTATACTTATTCCCTATCCTAGAGCGCCCCCCAGCGCAATGCGTTGTAATGGTATGCGTTGTAAAAGTTGCGTTGTAACAGTAGGTAGTTGTAAAAGTTGCGTTGTAACAGGTGTATACCAAACTGGATGATGTGAGACAATATTACAAAGCAGACATTCCACCTGCTTCATCCTGCTGTTGCAGTTTTGGTATTTGGTTGCCTCCAAATAAGGAGTGGCAATTAATTAAAAAAAAGGTTTATCTTCTTTTCCATGCCATTTAAAATCTTGTGGCCATTCTATTATACTTTTCTACATTGAACTATGCCATTGCTTGCTATGCTACACTGGCTTTTCTGAGTTGGCCTTTTAAAGCATCAGTGCATTCAGAGTGTGGCAGTTTGACTTGCATGAATTTCAGTAAATTTGATTGTTTATCTGAGGGTCATCTTAAGCTGCACTGGTTGCCACTTTCTAGAAGGATCCATTATAAGATGCTGTACTTTTACCACAGTACCTATTATAAAACAGGCCCCATGCTGCTTATCTGTTTGCTTCCAAATCTAAGCTATCCCTTCATTTTGTCTCTTCCTTGCTTCTAGAGGTCTCCCCACTTAAAGAGCTCAGGTTGAGGATAATTTTCCTTCTCTTTTATTGCTTACTTTGTTTGCAATGCACTCCACCTTAGCCTAAGCAAAACAGAGGGCTATTCTATGCATACCGAGGCAGTCCATCTATCATGTTGTCTTTATACCTTTTTTGATATTGTTAATCAGTTCAGCTTCAAGATTCCATAGGGCAGCAGTTCCACTTTATAAGTAACAACTCTACTCAACTAATATCTTGGATGTATAGTTGTTATAAATGTTTAGTGGGTGCTCTCAGAACTAAATGCATGGCTGGTTGCAATGTTATAACAAATTGAGCAGAAATGCAGAACAGTGGGTCTTGTCCTTTGGTGAGGCAGCTTTGTCGCCTGTGGGGTAGCTCAGGTGTCTTAACCCTGACCTGTGGGTAGACTGAGAGATAGCACAGCTGTTTGAAGCATGAACATATAACTTATGCCAGCCAGAGCCATACCTCTGCCACTAAAGCTCTATGATCAATTTCTCAAGGTGATTAATAAGACAAATGTAGAATTTGCTTCAACATATGCCTTTTGTGGTTTTCCTGTGGGGCAGTGCCTATACAAAAGCAGTATACCTCCACTACCCTTCTTTAGACATTGTATCACTGTGTTCTGCCTCCTTGGACTATTATTATTTCCACTTATAGAGCACACGGCTCCCCAATGGGTTTCCTAGCGCTAAGCATAAATAGAAGTGATACTTGGCCCTACGTGAAAAAATTAAAATAACTAAGTTTTAAGGGGCTTGCGAAATTGCAGCAGAGAGATACAGTTTCTTGAGAATTGCGGTAAGGAGTTCCAAAGTTTAGGACCTAGGTACGCGAAGGAGAGACCCCCTGTGCGGTGCACGCAGCATAAAGCCTGATTCTCATATCTCAGTCTGTATGTATGTATGTATAGGCATTTATATAGCGCACTACTTACCCGGAGGGTCCCAAGGCGCTTCGACCGCTGCGAAACCCTTCCTGGCTTCCCTGAGAGATGGTCCCTTAATGGGTATCTCCAGGGTGAGACCAGGCATCCCCGGCGGTCTGGTGGGGCCGTTAGTGAAGATGAGGCAAGCTAATGCCCAGAGTTGCCGAGTGTGATCGCTGATCAGAGTGGGCACCGAGGCGAGAGAATTATTGAGTCCGCTGACCCTGGTCCAGAAACCTACCGCGCCGGGAATCGAACCCTGGTCCCGGGCCGTCCTCTGCTCTCGGGTCTGCCGCCTCTAACCAGTGAGCCACACTACTTCACCTCCTACTGGGTTGATAGGGAGCGACTGAGTCCTGAATATTGCTAGGGCTAAGTCCAGCTCTAGTTTTAAACATAAAGCATAGAGTTTTTAATTGTACAATCTTTTCCATTGGAAGCCAGTTCAGTTCACAAAGAATAGGAAAAGCCAGAGCATACTTCGGGAGCTGAGAAAAGAGTCTTGCAGCTGAATTCTGCTCAACCTACAAATGGTAAATATAGGCCTTGTCATCTCCCAGGAAGGGAACATTATCATAATCCACTTGTGAGAGTATCAGGGCCTAATCAGTGTTCTTTGTGCGGAGTAAGAAATGATCCAATGTTTTGGAAAACTCAGGCAGAAAAATGGGTCTATAATTAAACCAGTTGGTAGGATCAAGATTGGGCTTCTTTTAAAGTGGGAGGATCATAGCTCATTTTCAAAACCGTGGAACACAGTATTCGTAAAATAAGGAATTGAACAAATCCCCCACTACTTGCAGCAAGCCAGGACAAAGAAGCACCTACTTGGCTAGAGGAAGTGGGTCTAAGGAAGAGTCTGATTTAATTGATTGCAGGATAGACAAAAATCCAGAAAGATCCAGCTGAGGCCATGACTCCATTTTGGGTGCCAGGCCTGGCATATAATGAAGAGGATTAGGGCTAAATGAAGGAGTTGTCGAATAACATCATCAGAGTCTTCTAGTTGTATTCCGATTGAATAGTGGCTACCTTGTCAATAAGCAAATGAGCTAGTTATGCGCATTGAGAGTGGGACAATTTAACTCGGGTCAGACAATTCTTTGGCCATATGAAAAAGTGTCTTAGGGCAATTTGAGCATCAGTAATTTTTTCTGAGTAATCAATCAATCAATCAGTGTTGGTGAAGCACAACTACTCACCCGCGTGGGTCTCAAGGCGCTGGGGGAAGGGGATGTGCCTCCATGAAGTGCTGGGGTCATCCAAAGAGCAAGGGCTTGAGGTCCTTCCTGAACAGGGGCAATATGGTAGATTGACGGAGGTGGATGGGTAGGGTATTCCAGGCTTTGGCTGTGAGGTAGGAGTAGGACTTTCCACCCGTTCTATTCTTGTTGTTACAAAGGACGGTGGCCAGACAGAGCTGTGCAGATTGGAGGTATATTTTGGGTGCATGGAAGGATTTGCAACTGGTCAGATATGCAGGTCAGGTGTTGTGAAGTGCCTTGTATGCATGGGTGAGGAGTTTGAAGCTTCTTCTTCTTCTTTCGAATAGAAGCCAGTGGAAATCGGGCAGGTGTTAGGTGATTGCTATGGGGAATGTCAAGGAGCAATCAGGCTGTGGCGTTCTGGACAGTCTGGAGTTTGCAGAGGAGTATATTATCGATTCCGGCGTAGAGAGCATTGCAGCAGTCTTGTCCACTGCTGATTAGTGCATGTGTGATGGTTTTTCTAGAGTCCGTTGGGATCCATCAGTAAGTTTTTGTCGAGCATGCAAGAAATTGTTGAAGCAGGTCGAGGATACGGCGTTGATCTGGCGGTTCATTGTGAGCACTGAGTCTAGTATGATGCAGAGATTTACAGTGTTTTTTCTCAAAATGAATCATATTATTAATCCATGGAGCCAGCAGGTTCAACCTCACTGTGGCCTTAGCTATGAATGGAAGAGCAGACTCCAAAGAGTTTCTGATCCTGTCACTAGTCTACATTGTTAGCAAAATCCTTGTGAAACCTTTTGCTGATGTCACACTAAGCATGGGTCTGCCAAAAGCAACATAACTCAGATGTTGTGTATAATTGGTTGCTAATGAAAAAGTATTGCTTAACTATACACTACTTTGTGAACTAGTTGTTTTAATGTTACAATGCCAAACTGATAACCATGTTGTCAGCATAGTATCTCTCTTGTGTCCTGTTATGGTTGTACTTTAGGAGATGATAGACGGAGTGCTGAAACTTTTCAAACACTCACCCCATGTCACAGATCTGGTTTGAATCCATCATTGTTATTCAGCTCACTTTGCCACCCCAGTTCAGACACATCCGTATGCAAATCAGTCTTTGCCTTGTGCCTCATGGGAACAGTCGAGCCCAAACTGCCAAGCCATGTCTTCCCTGGACTGGAAACAAGCATTCTGGGACCGGTTTTGGGGTAACACCTATCATCAGCCAGGCTAGCGTGAATCCAGTGGTAAAGTGAGCAAGGGACCCACATCTGGGCATACTCTGCCAACTTAGGGCGAACAAAGAAAACACAAGGAGATGATAAACGGAGTGCTGAAACTTTTCAGATACTCACCTCCAGTCACAGATCTGTGTTGAATCCATCCTCATTCTTCAGCTCACTTCGCCACCCCAGTTCAGACACATCCATATGAAAATCAGTGTATGCCCTGTGCCTCATGGGTAGGGTTCAGCCCGAACTGCCATGCCATGGCTTCCCTTGACCAGAAATAAGCATCCTGGGACCGGTTTCGGGGTAATACCTCTCACCAGCTAGGCTAGGTTGAATCCATTGGCAAAGTGGGTAAGGGATCCACGTTTGGGCAAACCCTGCCAACTTAGGGTGAACAAAGCAAATACAAGGAGATGATGGATAGAATACTGAAACGTTTCAGACACTCATCCCAGTCACTGTTCTGGATTGAATCCATCATAGTTCAGCAGCTAATTTTGACATCCAAGTTCAGACACATCCATATGCAAATCAGTCTATGCCCTGTGCCTCAAGAGAACAGTCGAGCTCGAACTGCAAAGCCATGTCTTCCCTTGACGGAAAACAAGCATCTTGGAACCAGTTTCGGGGTAACACTACTCATCAGCCAGGCTAGCTTGAATCCATTGGCAACGTGATACCCTGCCAACTTAGGGCAAACAAAGCAAACACAAGGAAATGATTGAGGAGTGCTAAACATTTTCAGACACTCACCCCAGTCACAGATCTGGGTTGAATCCATCATCGTTCTTCAGCTCACTTCACCACCCCAAGTCAGATACAGCTATATGCAAATCAGTATTGGTCCTGTGCCTCATGGGAACAGTCCAGCCTAATCTACCAAGCCATGTCTTCCCTGGACCGGAAACAAGCATCCTGGGACTGGTTTCGGGGTAAACTGAACTGCCAAGCCATGTCTTCCAAACTGATAACCATGTTGTCAGCATAGAATGTCTCTTGTGTCCTATTTACGATTGTACTTTTCTCTACTCAGGCCACACTAAATCCTATATTTAGTGTAGACATTCAGGAACAATCATTATAGAGAATATGGATATTCTTCTCAATAGAATGTTGGAATTTTTTTAACCAAATGTTGCATCTTAAAATGCACATTACACCAGCAGGATTTAAAAACAACATGTTATTTGGTGAATTTGACAGTTTATGCATTTTGTGCTTCAGAACAGAACTGACAGCTTGATGGTTATTATTATAACATATGTTGTTAAGAGGCAATATTTTCTTTTCTTTTGGATCAATCTCCTTGCATCCATTGCCCATCAGAGACACATTCTATGTGTTCTGGTTGTTGAAGGAATAATTTTATCATTTGCATGCTGAATGGTATGCATTAAGGCGGGGGAATGAGTACTACCAATCTGGAAGGATCTGGGTGCTCTCAATGTTATATCCGAAACCCTAAACCAAAATCTGCCATTGGCGGCGGATATGATCCCCACTGTGGTAAATAGTTGGGCTGTGTCAACATTGAGTTTCATACCTAGGTACTCGCTTCCCTAGGTGAGTACCACCTCCACTCAGGGAAAAATAGTGGTGGGAACCATCTAATGGTGTCTAAAAATACCTCCTGTATTGTCAAGGAATTTCTTTAATGGGATGGAAAATAGCTCAAAAATCTCATATGAGAACTTCTCAATGTGGGATGGTATTAACAAATATTTTATTTTTGTTTAAAATAGCCGATACTCCTGGCTGAGTAATTAACAGGCAGCAATATTGCCACCTGATTGACAGTCATATGGCAGGAGAAAAAGAAAATGCATTATGACTCAAAACCAAGACAAGACACTCACACATCCTGAAATTAAATGGATCAACCAATTAGGCTCAATATTCTGAGACCTTTATAAGCAAACAAGCATGGGTTGCAAAGTCTCGATGAGCAGACTAAAAATTTACTTTTGGTCAAAAGCCAGACTGGAGCATCTTTTCTGAAGTTTAAATGAAAAACTATTTTATGTGAAGATTGTCATTTTACAGAAGAATTTTTAGAGCATTGGAAAAAAGTTCCATTGTATTTAAATACCTTTGTGAAAATTAATTCTAGAGTGCTTTGTATTGAAATCTGTATAAACTTTTTTTTTAAGCTGTCAAATTACTCATTTTTCTCTTTAGAAATCGCTTTCAGTAGCCTATAAATACTGTCAAATCCACTGAAACATATCTTCTTTCAAACATGTCAGTTTCGACCAAAATGTTTAAAATGCACAATGTATCACTCTGTTTTCATGTATTGGCTCTAAGGATTGCTAGGCCCATTATTGGAAGTGCTAACCTGTCACTGTTTGTCCTGTTAGCCCCGGCCAAAGTTAGAGTCTAGTTTTGCTCGCCTAACAGCCAGCAAACAATTTGCCAAAATAATCATTCCTGGATTTTAGTAAACAATTAAACATCTATCTGTTCTCCCTCTTCTCTGTACACTAGTTCTGCCTATTTTTCTCCTACTACTTCAATTGCGGTATTAGGGCCAAGCCACATATTTTAAGGTAATCATCGTCCTCTATAAATTTTCTATTGAATCATTGGTTTAAGCCAAAAGGTTGGAAAATGCCAGTAAAAGATGAGACCTATTGGCTTTGCCAATGCTTAGTTAGCTTCCACTCAGCACTGAGTACGCATTTAATTATTAATCTTGCAACACTTAAAAAGCATTTTTTTCAAATGTTTATTTAGAAAGAATATCTTTAAATGTCTGTTTTTTAACAACTAACTGCATTCCAATTCTCTTCATGCGTTATTCCTAGACATATATAATTATTCAACTTGCTTTTGAAATTTCATTCAACCGTAAAAAAGGGAAAGTAATTAGACAGCTTTTACAAATGGGCGCACTCATGCGAGGAAATGAGTAGGCTTATATCTGTACTTCTTCCTAAAGAGCATCTTTTACCTAAAGCCAATCGAGTGCTCGAAACAGTCAAAGGAGGTTGTAAAGGAAACGTGAATAGCAGATCAAAGACAAAAAGTCAGTCAGACTTCCCGTGTGCTGTTATGTGACAAAGAGCGTCTCTTATGAGGAATAAGAATGATAAGCCAGAGACCTGTAAAGAAGGGGGAAAAGAAACAGGTGGAAATTCAAAGTGATAGACGCCTATCAATTAAGCACATCTTAAGGTTTGTCAGTAACGGTCAGGAGCAGGCATCACAACAGGTCATCAAGAGGAGGAGAACAAGGAAAGGACCTGCATTACCCTGATAGAAAAGTGCATATTTGGATGTTGATTTCAGAAGGTTTACTGTGGTATGTTAAAAGTTATAGGTAAAAGCATACAGGACTGCCAGAAGTATGTTGACACCATATCAGCCCAAGGAATAACGAGACATCCGAAAGGACGTAGGGGCATATTATCAAGGGGGTTTATCTCTGCTTTTTTGGCTTTAAAAGCCAAGAAAGCGGAGATAAAATTATCTCCCTATTACCTAGCTGCTGCTAACACCAGTTAGCGACAGCTAGTAGGAGATAGCGACCATCTTGGGCCCCACTTTGCATGTCAGTGATATTTATCACTAATGAGATGCAAAGTGGGCGTGCCATGATGTTAGAGACTGAAAACAGTCGCTAACATCGCTATCTCCTATTACCAACTTTTGGAGATATTCCCGCTTAGCGCGAATATCTCCAAAAGCTAACACCTGCCCTGAGCAGTTCTTAGCCATGTTATCCAATGGGAGGTGGATAACATGGCTAAGAGCATTAGCTCGCTAATGCATGAATATCGCTGACTTTTCAGCGATATTCATGCTTTGCGGCGATTTTTACCGCATTTACGTTAAACCTTGGTAATACCAAGGTTTATTTGCGGTAAAAATCGCCGCAGCGATGCGGTAAATTTTTGTCTCTAACCAAGCAATAGCGATAATTATCGCTATTGCTTGGTAATATAATATGCCCCTAGATCGGTGGTTCTTAAACTGTGGTTTGGTATTGCTTAGGACATTAAATATGATGAAAAAATAAAGTGTATGTAAATGAGAAAGTAAAATGCACAATTAAAAATGTTAAATCGTTATATAAATGTGAAGGAATCTGAAATTTGAGCCTGAAAATTAAGTAAGTGTCCTCGGATTGATTTGTTGGAGCAGTGCAAGTGCATTCGTCAGAATATAGTATGGACTACGAGTGGCTTCAGATGAATTTCGAAAATATCCAACCTTTTTAAAAATATTTTTTGTTTGTAAATTTACAAATATTTAATCATTTGTGTATTTGTTTGATGATTATTTGTTTCTGTATATTTTGTGTGTTGATTTGCGGGTCAAATCATCAAAAATTCTTCGACCACGTTCCCCGGCTTCTAGTACTGAATAAGTGGGGATTTCCGGTTTCCAATAATTATTCAATAGAGGTCCCTGTGTTCCAGAAATGATTAGGTTGGGGTACAGGAGTCAAACGGTATATAGATGTATATTTGCTCATGTATATACTTCCTACTTCACCTAGGTGTAACTTGACAGTGCTTTGCTGTTCACCATTTCAAAGGATAGATTTTCACCTAGGTGTAGGCTTGCATGTCTCCATCAATCAATCAATCAATCAATCAATCAATCAATCAATGATTTGTATAGCGCGCTACTTACCCGAAGGGTCTCAAGGCGCTGGGGGGAGGGGTCTGTTACTGCTCGAAAAGCCAGGTCTTGAGGTGCTTCCTGAAGGAGAGGTGGTCCTGGGTCAGCCATAAGTGGATGGGGAGGGAGTTCCATGTCTTGGCCGCCAGGTAGGAGAAGGATCTTCCTCCACCGGTGGCTCTGTGAATGCGTGGTATGGCGGTGAGGGCGAGGCTGGCCGATCGTAGCTGGCGGGTGGGTGTGTAGAAAGTGAGGCGGTTGTTGAGGTACTTTAGGCCCATGTCGTGGAGAGCCTTGTGTGCGTGGGTGAGGAGTCTGAACGTGATCCTCTTGTTGATGGGGAGCCAGTGCAGGTCTCTCAGGTGGATCGAGATGTGTCTGTGGCGAGGGATATCCAGGATGAGTCATGCGGAGGCGTTCTGTATGCGCTGGAGTCTTTTCTGTAGTTTGGCAGTGGTTCCCGCGTAGAGGGTGTTCCCGTAGTCCAGTCGGCTGGTAACGAGTGCCTGGGTGACTGTCTTCCTGGTTTCAGTGGGGATCCATCGGAAGACCTTGCGGAGCATGCGCTGGGTGTTGAAGCACGATGATGATACGGCGTTGACTTGTCTGGTCATCGAGAGGGAGGAGTCCAGGATGAAGCACAGGTTACGTGCGTGGTCCGTTGGCTTGGGGGTTGTGCCCAGGGCAGGGGGCCACCAGGAGTCGTACCAGGCGGCGGGCGATGATCCCAGGATGAGGACTTCCGTCTTGTCTGAGTTCAGTTTCAGGCGGCTGTTCTTCATCCACACGTCTTTCATCCCTTCGTGAAGGCTGGCTCTGGCGGTGGCGGGGTCGTTGGTGAGGGAGAGGATCAGCTGGGTGTTGTCGGCGTAGGAGATGATGTTGAGGTTGTGTTGGCATACGATGGCTGCGAGGGGGCTCAAGTAGATGTTGAAGAGGGTGGGGCTGAGTGAGGATCCTTGTGGTACGCCGCAGATGACTTCGGCGGCCTCGGATCTGAACGGGGGGAGGCGGACTCTCTGGGTTATTCCGGCGAGGAACGAGATGATCCACTCCAGAGCCTTCCCTTGGATTCCGATGTTGCTGAGGCGCTGTACTAGTGTGCGGTGCAGACAGTGTCGAACGCCGCAGATAGGTCCAGGAGGATGAGGGCCACTGTTTCCCCGTTGTCGAGCAGGGATCTGATGTCGTTGATGGCTGCGATGAGGGCGGTCTCGGTGCTGTGGTTGGCTTGGAAGCCGGACTGCGAAGGGTCGAGGGATCCGTTTTTCTCGAGGAAGGCGGCGAGGTGTCTGTTGATGATCTTCTCAATGACTTTGGCAGGAAAAGGGAGGAGCGAGATGGGGCGGAAGTTCTTGAGGTCGGTGGGGTCCGATGTTGGTTTCTTCAGGAGGGCGCTGAGCTCGGCGTGCTTCCAGCTCTCCGGGAAGGTGGCGGTGTTGAAGGAGATGTTGATGGTGTCCCGGAGTTGGGGTGCGATGATGGAGTCAGCTTTGTTGAAGACGTGGTGGGGGCAGGGGTCGGTTGGTGATCTGGTGTGGATAGTGTTCTTCGTGCGGGTGGTGTCTTCGGTGCTGACTGGGGTCCAGTTGCAGAGGGTGGTGGTGGGGGGCGTTGGTTTGGTGGTTGGGTGCGTGGTCTGTGCGTCAAAGCTGTTGTGTATGTTGGCATCTTGCGGTGGAAGAAGGTGGCGAGGGAGTCGCAGAGGTTTTGCGAGGGTGTGATGTTGTTGTTTCCGGCATTGGGGTTGGAGAACTCTTTGACGATGCTGAAGAGTTCCTTGCTGTTGTGGGTTTTGTTGTCCAGTCGTTCTTTGAATGTTGTCCTTTTTGTGGTGCGGATCAGCCAGTGGTGTTTGCGGGTGGCGTTCTTGAGGGCAGTCATGTTTTCTGTGGTCTGGTCGTGGCGTCAGGCTTTCTCGAGGGTGCGGCAGTTTTTCTTGGATGTTTTGAGTTCGTCGGTGAACCAGGAGGCTTTCTTGCTGCCGGGTCTGCTGGGAGGGTTCTTCAGTGGTGTGAGGTCATCGGCGCAGTTGGTAAGCCACTGTGTGAAGGTGCGGGCTGCTTCGTTGGGGGCAGTTGCATTGGCGGGAGGGTTCAGGCAAAGGGAGGTGGTGAGCTGGTCGGCGGTGATCTTGCTCCAGCTCCTGTGAGGAACCTGTTGCGGGTGGTGGTGGGTCGTGGTTCTTTTGAAGCTGAAGTGGACGCAGCTGTGATCCGTCCAATGAAGTCCGGGGGAGTGGCTGAAGGAGATGTGTTTGCTGGAGGAGAAGACGGGGTCAAGCGTGTGGCCGGTGTAGTGGGTGGGAGTGTTCACCAGTTGCTTGAGTCCGAGGTTGGCGAGGTTGTCCAGTAGGGCGGTGGTGTTGCAGTCCTTGTTGTCCCCAGGGTGGAAGTTGAGGTCCCCTAGGAGGATGTAGTCAGCGTAGGGGAGGGCGTGCGGGCTGATGAAGTCTGCGATGTCTTCGCTGAATTGGGTGCGTGGTCCCGGGGGTCTGTAGATGAGGGTGCCTCTGAGGGTGGTCTTGGGGTCGGTGTGTATCTGGAAGTGGAGGTGCTCGGCGGCGGTGAGGGTGTCATCGGATTTGGTCGAGATGCGGATGGTGTTCCTGTGGATGATGGCGATGCCTCCTCCGTTCTGGTTGACGCGATCCCTCCGGGTGATCTTGTATCCGTCCGGTATGGCTATGGAGATGTCGGGGGCTGAGGAGGCATTCATCCATGTTTCCGTGAGGAAGGCGACGTCTGGTGATGTTGTGTCGAGCAGGTTCCAGAGTTCGACGGCGTGTCTGTGGACGGAGCAGGTGTTGAGGAGGATGCACTTGAGGTGGTTGTTGCTGGTGCTCGGCTTTGCGGGTGCGGTGCAGTTCCAGAGGCAGGTGAACTTGCAGGCGTGGCAGCGGAGGGGTCCGTGGGTGCGTTTTGGGGTGGCTCGGTGCAGGCAGGATTCCGGTCGGGTTTGAGTGCGTGGAGGGTGGCGGCGTCGTAGGTCCGTCGTGGTGGCTGGTTTCGTCAGGGGCCAGGGGTCCTGGCGCTGGGCGTGGGCCAGGCGTGGACGGGCACAGACAGACTTGCCTTTGGCGCGCCTTCAGCGCACAATTGACACGCCTGCTGTGCGTGACCGCTGCGCGTACGCTTGTACTCCATATGAGGCGAAGTGGGAGGGAGGAGCAGCTGGGAGGCGGGAGCGGGGCAGCCAATGGGGTAACAGAAGAAAAAAGGCGGTGGGGCCGCGAGGTGGCAGCGACGGGAAGCGAGGAGCGGGGAGGGGGCACACCAGGGGTAGCGGTATTCACGAGGCAAAAAAGACAATTGCAGAGTCAAGAAGGCACAAAAAGACAGTTACAGAATTCAAATGGCACAAAAAAGACAGTTACAGAATCACAAAGTGCAGCTGGGAAATGCACACAATGAGAGCAACAGCGGGGCAGAAAGAGAGCGAGCAGCAGCGGGGGCACCGAGGCCAGGGACGAACCTGTGGCCCTGGGCAGAGACGCGATGCAGCTGGCGAGCCGCGCGGCATGGGTGGTGTCCTGGAACAGGTCAACCCCTCAAATCAGGGAGTGGAACCACCAACTACAGTGTAAAATTACTAGTAGCAACTTTGCATGAATAGGTGGACGACTCTGTCATCGTCCCTAGATCTCCTTATGGGAAGGTGTGACTGGGAGAGGAAATTGGAAGACAAACAAACTATTCCATGACATGTGCTCAGCTCACCTGCATGATCTCACGACCCAAGCCAAGAGGAAATACGGGGAAAGACTGGTTCTGGTGTCAGAAGTGAGGACACTTCTCACGTAAAACCCGCGCAACCAATCATTGAAGAGTGAGGTCTTTTTAAATCCTGGAAGCAAGCGAAAGGGACGCTACTGGAGTGAAACTCGGTCGGCGAATCCTTGGAAGGTGACGGAACAGAACTGGTAGATGTCACTCAGGGACGCAAGGAGATACCCAGGCCCACATACTTCCTCAGCCAACGTTGGCAGGTAAAGCATCCTCGAGGTTTCAGTCACTCCTTGACCCCGAGCCTCAGTGAACCTCGAAAGAGAAGGAAACAGGCCTGAACCCACAGAGAGTTGGAGGTCCTGGATTTCAGAGAGTTTGCAGAGATGCAGGAAACCTGACTCCACAGAACGGAGTACCACGACAGGCGCACCGCCCGCCACATTTCTGGAGAAACGGGGCTAAGCCAGGTATGGGGGCTCATCTTTGGTTGGGGGGAGGGATGTGAACAGGGTGGAAAAAAGAGCACTACATTCAAATTCACTGAGCTCACCCTCTGTTCACAGCTATAATCCTATTTTCCTAACCAGGAAACCTGGATTTAACTCCCTTACTGTCTCTCTGGGAGTAAAGTACCTCAGTGTGTGACTCAACACACAGGGTGAATACGTTTTTGCCCCCTCTTCCCAGACAACAGAGTGGTATCCCAGGCACTTCTTTGAGTGTGGGGAATATACGTTCACCTGTTCTCCGATTCTTTTTGTTGGTTACTCTCCCCCAGCACGGGTGATTTGGGATCACTGCAGCCTAACATTTCTTTTACATTAAATAAAAAAGGAAATTAAGTTCCTTACCTGGTCTCTTCTGTCTTTATCCGAGGGGAATCTCGAAGACATCGTGGACTCCCTTGCTGGACCTGAAAAGAAAAGAGGGGTAAATATTTTATTTTGTCTTGATTACAAACCAAATACAACTTTATGTTTTAAAAGTACTGAAAGACAATAAAAACCAAACCAATATCAGGAGAGTTGTTTGGGTGTGTTTCCTGCATGTTTACAGAAGTATTGGGAAATGTTTCAAAGGTTATTATTCTATATAAAAAAAACTAAAATATTTTCATGTAAAATAGTTATATAAATTAATTTTAAATATTTCATTTTAAATTAGAACTAATACAATAAAATTGTTGGAGTGCATCAATAAATTACACATTTTAAACAATAAGTAAAAAAATACAAACCTCACTAATATTTATTTAATGTAAATATAGTACATTTTGGTTAGAAAAACTACATGTATATAGATATTGTTTGCTTATTTCTTTTGACAGTTCTCAACATGCACTGTATGTTACACATTGTGGCTAAATGGGTAACAAGGGCCATTAGGAACATTGTCCAGGGAGAAGAACTGCACTAGAACAACAGACTGGTAGACCCTTCCTGAGGTACCCACTGAGGATCTATCCTTCAGCACACAATGTGTTGCTCATTGGAATGAAACTGCATTACTAGCCAGCTACTATACCCATTATATAATAGTCTTGTGACAATGGCATGTTGCCCACTGAGGAGTATTTAAAGTTTTAAATATGACACAGTGACTAACAGTAAAGCAGTTACATTATGTATATTTACCACATGTAGGCACTATTTCTGACTCCCATTTTCCTCTGGGACTCTCTTGAATGGATTGTACTGTCACTATGAATGTATAGACTGGTAACCCATTGTCAACAGTGTATTGATTTTAGCAATGCTGTGGGCAGATTACCCTGATAATTACTAGCAGTATTTTTATTTTCTGTATTTTATCGTAATTGTTTGTGATATTAAGCAATTATTACTTTTTTTTTCGATATGCAGGAATATTTTGATAACTTGCTTAAGAGACTGTACCACTCTAAAATGGCCCCTGATAATTCTGAAATTTTCCTTCTTTGGTTTGCACTATAGATTGTGGATAGGAAACATGGCTGTCATGTGATCAAAGCCGAAATGCATTGTCTTTTCTTGCCTTGTGCCATGTCCAGAGTGTTTACCTGTAATATATATTTACATATATATATAGCTCTGACCAGGAATCCATTGACAGCAATTCATCAAACACAGGAGAAAAGGTTTCTTTTTCTGAGGAACTATGCCTCATACAGAGGAATCAAGAACACTCATTCAGGGGAAAACCAGGAGGAAGAGGCGCCAAAACGAGAGCCAAAAAAGATGACGCCGTAGAAGAAAAGAGCAGCAGCACTGGTGTGGGAACAAGGGGCCAGAACACGAGGAGGAAATAATGGATGATAACACACATCAATGGTAATAACCTATCAGAGTGAGGTATAACTAACAATGAAGAAAAAGTTCTTAAACTAGGCCTTTCCTTTTGCCCTGATGCACCAATAGACTATGCACAAACCCAAATTGATTTGTACTAGTTTGTACGCAAAGATAAATTGTTTCCAATGCATGCCATACGAAGTAATGCTAGTAATATGACTACATCTAGACAGGTAAGAAGTGATATACCTACATTGGCCATTGCAGACATCTCAACACTGGGAGTTTGACATGACCTCCAAGAACAATCACTTGTTACCAGCACATCTCATGACCCCTTCGATCCCACACATAATGATGGTTCACTACACACACTTGGTATTGAAACAGGAGCAGCTAGCCAAACAAATTGTAGAGTACCGTCAAGATACATACCACACACAGTAAAAGACAACATTGATATATTTCATGAGGCAGTCAGTAGTGATTTATTGAAAAGTGTACACATCAGGCCCACTAAGGAACAGACTCCAGAAAGATGATAAAATTGTCATTAAATCTTCAGACAAGGGGGGTAACATTGTTGTGATGGACAGGGACAAATACATATTTGAAGCATTGAGACAGCTTAATAACACAGCTTGCTATGAAAAGGTAGAGAGATCATACCTAGATAATCTACAGCACAGATACCATGATCTCTTGAAGGGATGGTTTAAGAAAGAACTCCTAAGCTGGGATGAACATCAGTTTTTACTCTATGATATACCGACCACACCAACTTTTTACTTATTACCAAGGTACATAAGGACCCAAATCAACACCCCTGTTTGTCCCATTGTATGCTCAAAAAACAGTTTGCTGGAGAAAACCTCTATATTTCTAGACCATTTCCTATTTCATTATGTGAAAGATCTTAACTCATACCTAAGGGGCACAAAATATTTTTTTACAGAAAATCCAAAGCTTACACTAGGAAAAGGAATATTGGATGGTCTACCTAGACGTTGAAAGCCTATATATGAGCATTAGACACACAGATAGCCTAAAAGCATATCAACACTTTCTCAAAGCTAGGAACATAGAGTTTTTGGAACATACACAAATGATTTTACAAATGATTGAAATCTTCCTCACTGAGAATGTGTTCATGTGGTGGGGCAAGATGGCGGCGGTATGCTAGACCACTGTTAGCTGCGTCCTGACCGGTGGTGGTGGTAGCAGAGGTGGCGGAATGAGAGCATAAGCAAAACTGTGGGCTACTACTGCCTTGTTTAAAATAATCCTGATGATGTTGGTCATGCTGGTCATGTGCACTGAAAATGACAATTAAATCCACCGGGAGATGATGAAGACGATAATACCGCCCCCCCTGGAAAATACAGCAATAACAAATAACGAAAGCAGGGCTGCCTTAAAGACTCAGCTTTCGCTTTTCACGTCTCTGATCGGCATCATAGTCTTTCGATTGCTTGGGGGCTTACGAACAACTACGCCAACCCGAAATTGTGCACAGTGGAGTAACAGCGAAAACAACTCCTACCTGGGTGCTGAGTGTGACGGGGACGGTGACGGCACTGTCATGGCTCCGAAAAACGCCGCGGCGTTGGCGGCTGCAGCCACGAAGACCAGAGCGGCAAAGCAGGCTCTGTGAGACCGGGAGCTGATGTTGAAGCGCGCTGGCGGCGGTGAAGTTACTGGTAGCGGGGAAGCAGGCAGACCTGATGCAGGCGTGACGCCTATCCTAGGAAAGCCAAACAGCCGGTGGTTTTGCCTGGCCTTTCGGTTGTGGTTATGCTCCGCAGACCCCATGGATCATCCTCCGCGAAATCACCCTTGAAGCTGCCTGCTCTCAATGAGAGTGCTCAACCGGTGGCACTGACTCCGCCGATTGCACAGGAAGAGGTGGAAACCAGGACTGGAGTGCCAGCAGAGGAGCGGACTGGAGATACCACGGGTGTCATTGCCTCTACAGGAATGTTTGCAACTATTGCTGCCACAGATCAACTGGAGGCTGCTGCTGAGGCGCATGATGGCGAGGGGGAAACGGTACAGCTACAAGGTATGACCCCTCAATTAACAAACCTCCTTGAACCTGCTCTACTAAAAACTACTCCCATATCCAAAGAGGTAAATGATATGACTCGCCAGTCTGATATTCTTGAGTCTCCGGTAGTGCTAGAGCTGTTACATGTTGTTGAGGAGGCTAATCCTGCTAGTCCTGCTAGTCAGGAAATAGGTGAAAAATTGGTGGGCACAGGTGGAAACAGGCCATGCATAGCTAATTTTGTTGAGGCAGCTGCCGAGATAGCAGAGACTGACAGAGACCCTACAGATTTTTATTCATTTTCTGAGGATGCCGGTTGGTCAGCTGATACCGAAGAGGATCTTGTGGATGATCCTGAGTTTGATTCTACCACTGAAAGTGATCAAAACTTAAAACACAATGGCCCCAGGGATGGTCGGAAAACAGTCTTAAAAAAGAAAAAGAGCCATCACGGCGCAACAGACCTGGCCTGGGATTATTCTCCAACACTGCAGGTTATGAATCAAACCAATCCTTCCCATTTTGTTGGATCACCATTACCTTCACTGGATCACTCGGATCAACCAGGGACCACACTGACCTCAGTTATGGACACTGTTCTTCAAGCTATTGCCTCACATCGGGAGGCGACCTCTAAAGATGGGCGTAAGGCTTAGGCAGCCCTGCACAAAGTCCAGGGGGTTGTGCGTAAGCTAGCAAAAACTGTGGGCACTTTTAACAAGCGGATGACTGAGATGGAAGATCGTGTAGTGATCAATGAAACCGAGGCCGCTTTAGTCCAGGAACGAGTCGACTCCCACGGGGCAGAACTAGAGGACGTAAGATGGAAGCTGGAAGACTGTGAAAACCTCCTACGTCGAAATAATTTACGCGTCCTAGGCATTCCTGAAAAATTCGAGGGGGATGATGTTCATTCATACATCAAACAGCTATTCTGGGACACTCTCCCTGAACTTTCTAGCTGGAGTTGGGACTTGGAAGTACAACGTGCCCATAGAGTCCCACTGACATTAAAATCGGCAGTAAAATCGGGAGGTTACCCCCGTGCGATTCTTGTGTACTTCGGGATCTTTCTCTTAAGACAAGCCATCTCTGACAAGGCTAGGCCTGAGGCATGAAGTAGCAGAGATTCTATCTCATATTTCATTCGACCGGATTTTTGCCACGGCACAGTGGAGAGGAGATGGCGCCTTCGACAACTAATCAAACCATTCGTAGAGAAAAACGCACAGGCATATCTCAACAATCCGGCCAGACTGAAAGTCGTTTTTAGGGGTCAAACGAGCTTTTTTACCTCTGAGGTTAAGGCAAATGAATATTTAGATAGCCTGGGTTAATTAAAAATTAGGAGAGTAGAGGGGGGCAAGAGGGGGGCAGTATTGCAATATTTTTCTCTAGAGGGACACACAGAATTCTGCACTATGATCAACACTGTTGTTGCATGTGGTGTACATGCTGTTTTTTTTTTCTTTTCCCTCAAAGGTTTAACGAGATCAAGACTAATTTATTGGCCTTTAAGAACTAGAGGGAAAGGATTGGAAACCTTATTTAGCAGAGAAAAATAATAAGTGAATAGATGTGATGTCTTATGATATGGTATAATAACCTTGAAAGTTCTATCTCATCTGTGCTCATTTTCTCCTACTCTTATCCTTCCTTCTCGATCTTGCTGCCTGTCTCTCTTATTCCCATGCAGTAATCTTTTTTTTTTCTTCGCACTCTCACTTTTTTAAGTCCACTGAGCACCGGTTAGGTAGCACTATTCCATCACCACAGACTCTCACAGAGTCTTATTTTTTTTTTTTCAGTCCTCATTATGCAACGTTTAAGTAAGGAGATATCAGGGTCCCACTTTCCCTTTATTCTCTTTCCTTCCCACCTTCCTGGTGGATTCCGGAATTTTTCCTTCTGGGAAATTTTGGGGCCCCTTACTTCCAATTACTATTTTGAAGGTTACTCTCCGGGGTTGGTTGAGCTAGCCATTTTGGCTACTCTATTTGGCCTTCAAACCAGTTGGATTGTTGCTTGCACTAATCATAGGACTCAAGGAAAAGGAAAAAAAACAAAAAAAACATGTAGAGGGTAGCCCCATTTCCATTAGATCTTTAGCTGCCAGAATGATGATTCTCCCATAACTCCCAAAATCTATATTTTTTAGAAAAGGGTTTCTTCTTTTTGTCTAAACTATAATTTTTTAGAATTGTCGTAAGCCACTCACCCTTAGTCGGTGGAACTGGGGTGATCCACTTTAAACAAATCTCTCTCCTAGCCAAGAGAATCAAAATAAACACCAGATTTTCTTCATGTTTTGTTAGCTTGACTACTGAGGGAGAGCCAAATACCCCAAATAATACTAAGTCAATACTCAGTTAGCTGCTTTCCCAGTACCTCTTCAATAGTCTTTCCCACTTCCTTCCAGAAACCGTCGAGATGGGGGCACTGCCAGAACATATGCAGGTCATTGGCCTTCGTTAAACCACATTTTGGACAGGACTTCACCATAGATCCGCTGAATTTGGATAATTTTTCCGGCGTCCAATAAGCTCTGTGGGTGGTATATAAATGGTTTCTTTTTAATGCCGCAGATGTTACTATTGACCAGCATTTGCTCATTGATACTTGCCATAGGTAGGTCGTATCCAGCGTTGGCAGATCTTTCCCCCAAATTCTCTCCGGTATCCGAAATTCCTCCTCCCCTGCAACTATGAGAGCCCAGTACCAGAATGATATTTCCGTCTTGAAGGGTTTTTCCAACATTTTCTTTTCCAGGAGTATATTGCCAGTCTTGGTTTCCTTCACTGACTTTGTCCAGATCGAGAGTTGGTAATACTTGAATTTGGATAATGAGGAATTCATGGTTTGATTCAGAATCTCCCACTCCAAGATTTTGTTCTGATATAACAATTGTCCCCATGTTGTTATTCCTGCTGTTTTTAGGTGGGTTGTGAGCACACTGCTTAAAATACTGGCTCTAAAAACAGAGATCAATAGTGGTTTGACACAAAAGGCAGATGAAATTTTTCAGGTGAACCAAAACAATGTTTACGAAAATGGGGAAAATGTGGGAAAACATCTTGCCCTCCGTACACGCCAAAAACAATTTTATAGTGCTATACAGTCTATAGACTTTGAGGGACAGAAACATACATCACCTGTAGATATTGCAGGTGCTTTCCAATGTTATTATCAAAGGCTTTACCAGAACTAGGACAAAGCTGTAGTAGTAGCCACCAAAGATTTCCTAAGGGACTGGCTAGGTGATTCTGACTCACTTAAGATGATTGATGAATTAACCAAAGAAGATCTGGATAAAGAGATCTCATTTACCGAGCTCGAATTAGCACTCTCCGAGCTCGCTAATGGTAAAGCCGCCAGTCCAGATAAAATTCCCCTGGATCTATATAAAATACTTGGAAAGCAAATACTGCCATACTTATTAGATTTGTTTCTTGGCGTACAATGGCATGGCAACCCACCTGATTCATGGAAATCTACAAATATAGCCATATTCCCAAAAAAAGGAAAACCCCCTGAGTTGCCATCTTCATATCGACCCATTTCTATCATAAACTCTGATTCGAAACTCTATGCCAAGATTCTCGCTAACCGGCTCAGCAGGGTCATCGAACATCTGGTCTCCCCGTGGCAACATGGCTTTATCCCCGGAAAGGGCACTACAGATCACACCCGTAGAGCCATCTCCCTTTTCGACATCATGGGAGTATCGGGGGGCCAGATGTCGATGATCCTGCTCGACGCCGAGAAGGCTTTCGATCGAGTCTCTTGGCAATTTCTATGGCGAGTTTTGGAATTAAATAACTTTGGACCGTGCTTCATCAAATCCATCAAAGCCTTATATGTTGATCCAAAGGCCAAACTTACCATAAGGGGCATCGAATCGGAGTTTATCAGTATTCAAAGAGGTACGAGACAGGGGTGTCCGTGCTCCCAAATTTTATTTGCCCTTTACATCAACCCACTAATTTCAAAATTGCTTATTTCCAATTTAATTCAACCCATGACAGCTGGTATGTTTCATACCAAAATTTTGGCTTATGCCGATGACGTGGCGGTATTAACACCAAACCCTACTGAGGCAATCCAAGAGATAGAACAACACCTCTTTTTGAAAGTCCATATAGAGTTAATCAAGCTACTTATCTTGGAGTATGCATTTCTCCTAAGCCAGGGGGCTGCCTTGCAGAGACATGTAGAGTGGCCCGCCCCTTTTTACACCTCTCTGCAACGCAGACCCCTGGTGCGTTTGCAGAGGGGGAACTGATTACCCTTGCATACTGGTGGTTCCTGGGGCCAACTAGCCCACCAGGAACCTCCAGTATGCGCATGGGGGCTGCGTTGCAGAGATGTGTAATGAGGCCCTGCCCCTTTTTACACCTCTCTGCAATGCAGCCCCCTGGTGCGTTTGCAGAGGGGGAACTAATTCCCCTTAAATACTGGGGGTCCCTGGGGGTCAACTAGCCCACCAGGAACCTCCGTTATGCGCCAGGGGGCTGCCTTGCCGAGAGGTATAAAAAGGGGCGTGGCCTCATTACACATCTCTGCCAGGCAGCCCTGTGGCGCGTTTACAGAGGGGGAACTAATTCCCCTTGAATACTGGGGGTCCCTGTGGGCCAACTAGCCCACCAGGAACCTCCAGTATGCGCCAGGGGGCTGTATCTTTCAGCTCACTACTGTCCCTGAAAAATAATTTTAACCGTACTTACCAGTAACTTGTATTTCCTTCCATAACATATATTTTCCTGCTATAGAAAATATATCTAAATTAAAAAAAATATACAATAAAAAAAATTACAATTTCAATATTTTTAAAAACATTTCTTTTCAATTTATATTAAAAATATGTAATGTAATTAAAAAGAAATATCTAAAAATAAATACTTTAAAACAATGTAGTAAATCAGTATAAAACAAATTTAACAATTAATACATTTAAAAATCATCAGTTACAAAACCTTTGAAATTCACTGAAAAAGCCATAGATTTCAGCCACGTTATAGTTAGCAATTAGCATTTAAAAAACCTTAGTAATTCACTGAAAAAAACATAGGTTTCAGCCACGTTATAGTTAGGAATTAGCATTTAAAAAACCTTGCAAATTCATTGAAAGAACCATAGGTTTCACACTTGTTATAGTTAGCTGGACCTTTCACTCATACACAACCATTGAAATTTCCCTGTTATAGTTAGTTCAGCTATTTTTGGGGGAAAAAAATCCCGGTATACGCGTATGGTACGTGTACCCTGCCGATCAAAAAAAAAAAACATTAAGGCACCACTCTGCAAATGCACCCCCTGGCATGTTTGCAGTGGGGGAAGTAATACTGGTGGTCCATGGGGGCCAAGTAGCCTACCAGGAACCTCCAGTATGTGCTAGTGGGCTGCCTTGTACCGACGTGTAAATAGCCAATGCCCCTTTTTACACCTCTCTGCAATGCAGCCCCCTGGCGCATACTGGAGGTGCCTGGTGGGCTAGTTGGCCCCCAGGTACCCCCAGTATTCAAGGGGAATAAGTTCCCCCTCTGGAAACGCGCCAGATGGCTGCCTTGCAGAGATGTGTTAAGAGGCCATGCCCCATTTTACACCTCTCTGCAACGCAGCCCCCTGGCGCATACTGGAGGTTCCTGGTGGGCTAGTTGGCCCCAAAGGACCCCCAATATTCAAGGGGCATTATTTCCCCCTCTGCAAACATGCCAGGGGGCTCCCTTGGAGAGAAGTGTAAAGAGGCCATGCCCCTTTTTACACGTCTCTGCAAGGCAGCCCCCTGGCGCATACTGGAGGTTCCTGGTGGGCTAGTTGGCCCCCAGGGACCCCAGTATTCAAGGGGAATTAGTTCCCCCTCTGCAAACGTGCAAGGTGGCTGCCTTGCAGAGACATGTAAAGTGGCCCGCCCCTTTTTACACCTCTCTGCAACACAGACCCCTAGCGCATTTGCAGAGGGGGAACTAATTCCCCTTGCATACTGGTGGTTCCTCGGGGCCAACTAGCCCACCAGGAACCTCCAGTATGCGCATGGGGCTGCATTGCAGAGATGTGTAATAAGGCCCTGCCATTTTTACACCTCTCTGCAATGCACCCCTCTGGTGCGTTTGCAGAGGGGGAACTAATTACCCTTGAATACTGAGGGTCCCTGGGGGCCAACTAGCCCACCAGGAACCTCCGTTATGCGCCAGGGGGCTGCCTTGCCGAGAGGTGTAAAAAGGGGCGTGGCCTCATTACACATCTCCGCCAGGCAGCCCCCTGGCGCGTTTGCAGAGGTGGAACTAATTCCCCTTAAATACTGGGGGTCCCTGTGGGCCAACTAGCCAGGGGGCTGCATCTTTCAGCTCACTACTGGCCCTGAAAAATAATTTTAACCGTACTTACCAGTAACTTGTATTTCCTCCCATAACATATATTTTCCTGCTATAGAGAATATATATATAAATTAAAAAAATATACAATAAAAAAATATTACAATTTCAATATTTTAAAAAAAAAAAAATCAATTTATATTAAAAATATGTAATGTAATTAAAAAGAAATATCTAAAAATAAATACTTTAAAACAATGTAGTAAATCAGTATACAACAAATATAACAATTAATACATTTAAAAATCATCAGTTACAAAACCTTTGAAATTCACTGAAAAAGCCATAGATTTCAGCCACGTTATATTTAGCAATTAGCATTTAAAAAACCTTAGTAATTCACTGAAAAAACCATAGGTTTCAGCCACGTTATAGTTAGGAATTAGCATTTAAAAAACCTTGCAAATTCATTGAAAAAACCATAGGTTTCACACTTGTTATAGTTAGCTGGACATTTCACTCATACACAACCATTGAAATGTCCCCATTATAGTTAGTTCAGCTATTTTTTTGGGAAAAAAATCCCGGTATACGCGTATGGTACGTGTACCCTGCCAATCTAAAAAAAAAAACATTAAGGCACCACTCTGCAAATGCACCCCCTGGCATGTTTGCAGTGGGGGAAGTAATACTGGTGGTCCATGGGGGCCAAGTAGCCCACCAGGAACCTCCAGTATGTGCTAGTGGGCTGCCTTGTACCGACGTGTAAATAGCCAATGCCCCTTTTTACACCTCTCTGCAATGCAGCCCTCTGGCGCATACTGGAGGTTCCTGGTGGGCTAGTTGGCCCCCAGGGATCCCCAGTAGTCAAGGAGAATTAGTTTCCCCTCTGCAAACGTGCCAGGTGGCTGCCTTGCAGAGACATGTACAGAGGCCACAACCCTTTTTACACCTCTCTGCAATGCAGCCCCCTGGCGCATACTGGAGGTGCCTGGTGGGCTGGTTGGCCCCCAGGTACCCCCAGTATTCAAGGGGAATTAGTTCCCCCTCTGCAAACGCGCCAGATGGCTGCCTTGCAGAGACGTGTAAAGAGGCCACGCCCCATTTTACACCTCTCTGCAACGCAGCCCCCTGGCGCATACTGGAGGTTCCTGGTGGGCTAGTTGGCCCCAAAGGACCCCAATAATCAAGGGGCATTATTTCCCCCTCTGCAAGCATGCCAGGGGGCTCCCTTGCAGAGAAGTGTAAAGAGGCCATGCCCCTTTTTACACGTCTCTGCAAGGCAGCCCCCTGGCGCATACTGGAGGTTCCTGGTGGGCTAGTTGGCCCCCAGGAACCCCAGTATTCAAGGGGAATTAGTTCCCCCTCTGCAAACGTGCAAGGGGGCTGCCTTGCAGAGACATGTAAAGTGGCCCGCCCCTTTTTACACCTCTCTGCAACGCAGACCCCTAGCGCATTTGCAGAGGGGGAACTAATTCCCCTTGCATACTGGTGGTTCCTGGGGGCCAACTAGCCCACCAGGAACCTCCAGTATGCGCATGGGGGCTGCGTTGCAGAGATGTGTAATAAGGCCCTGCCATTTTTACACCTCTCTGCAATGCACCCCTCTGGTGCGTTTGCAGAGGGGGAACTAATTACCCTTGAATACTGGGGGTCCCTGGGGGCCAACTAGCCCACCAGGAACCTCCGTTATGCGCCAGGGGGCTGCCTTGCGGAGAGGTGTAAAAAGGGGCGTGGCCTCATTACACATCTCCGCCAGGCAGCCCCCTGGCGCGTTTGCAGAGGTGGAACTAATTCCCCGTAAATACTAGGGGTCCCTGTGGGCCAACTAGCCAGGGGGCTGCATCTTTCAGCTCACTACTGGCCCTGAAAAATAATTTTAACCGTACTTACCAGTAACTTGTATTTCCTCCCATAACATATATTTTCCTGCTATAGAGAATATATATAAATTAAAAAAATATACAATAAAAAAATATTACAATTTCAATATTTTTAAAAACATTTTTTTCAATTTATATTAAAAATATGTAATGTAATTAAAAAGAAATATCTAAAAATAAATACTTTAAAACAATGTAGTAAATCAGTATACAACAAATATAGCAATTAATACATTTAAAAATCATCAGTTACAAAACCTTTGAAATTCACTGAAAAAGCCATAGGTTTCAGCCATGTTATAGTTAGCAATTAGCATTTAAAAAACCTTGCAAATTCATTGAAAAAACCATAGGTTTCACACATGTTATAGTTAGCTGGACATTTCACTCATACACAACCATTGAAATTTCCCAGTTATAGTTAGTTCAGCTAACTATAACTCGCGGATGCCTACGCGTTTCAGGGTTTCCACGACCCCTTCTACCTGGGCAAAACAAACAACAGCATTTCAACTTTTCATGCTTGCATTTCCGGTTTTATTCATTTGCAGGTAACGTGTGCATTTTCAACATCATTACAATGCATGATGGGACATAGGGTTCCTTAGTTAAGTTCAAATGCTCAGTCCGTAATTTTTAAGTTCATCATTACCTCCAGTAGGTTTGTGTCACAGTTTGGCAGGTTTCATTTAGCACCAAGTGACTTGCAGGTCCAATTTTGATAAGTTCAAAGTTGCTGCCTCGCCAGCTGGTTGCAGATACTTTCCCAACTGGCAATGGTGCTGCTTCCCACGGCCAGGCTGCCGTGTAGAAATGTGTCAAACAAAGTGCCCTGAAGCTTGGAAGCTCACTCGAAGTCACTCTACCATCCGGCTCTTTCACGTGCAGCCTGCGCTCCGTTCCACGTATTTATACAGGATGCCTACGCGTTTCAGGGTTTCCACGACCCCTTCCTCCTGGGCAAAACAAACAACAGCATTTCAACTTTTCATGCTTGCATTTCCGGTTTTATTCATTTGCAGGTAACGTGTGCATTTTCAACATCATTACAATGCATGATGGGACATAGGGTTCCTTAGTTAAGTTCAAATGCGCAGTCCGTAATTTTTAAGTTCCTCATTACCTCCAGTAAGTTTGTGTCACAGTTTGGCAGGTTTCATTTAGCACCGAGTGACTTGCAGATCCAATTTTGATAAGTTCAAAGTTGCTGCCTCGCCAGCTGGTTGCAGATACTTTCCCAACTGGCAATGGTGCTGCTTCCCATGGCCAGGCTGCCGTGTAGAAATGTGTGAAACAAAATGCCCTTTAACTTGGATGCTCACTCGAAGTCACTCTACCATCCGGCTCTTTCACGTGCAGCCTGCGCTCTGTTCCACATATTTATACAGGATGCCTACGCGTTTCAGGGTCTCCACGACCCCTTCTTCCTAGGCAAAACAAACAACAGCATTTCAACTTTTCATGCTTGCATTTCCGGTTTTATTCATTTGCAGGTAACGTGTGCATTTTCAACATCATTACAATGCATGATGGGATATAGGGTTCCTTAGATAAGTTCAAATGTGCAGTCCGTAATTTTTAAGTTCAGTGTGGAGTGGTGTGGCTCACTGGTTAGAAGCGGCAGACCCGGAAGCAGAGAACGGCCCGGGACCAGGGTTCAATTCCTGACGCGGCAGGGTCGTGGACCAGGGTCAACGGACTCGATAATTCTCGCCTCGGTGCCTACTCTAACCAGGGATCACACACGGCAACTCTGGGCATTAAGCTTGCCTCATCTCTACAACGGCCCCTCACAGACACTGGGGATGCCTGGTTTCACCTTGGAGGTACCCAGGAGGGACCATCTCACAGGGAAAGCCAGGACGGGTTCCCCAGCGGTCTTCAGCGCCAGGACACCCCGAGATGGGGTAACAGTGCACTTTACAAGTATCACCATTACATTACATTACTCCAGTAGGTTTGTGTCACAGTTTGGCAGGTTTCATTTAGCACCGAGTGACTTGCAGATCCAATTTTGATAAGTTGAAAGTTGCTGCCTCGCCAGCTGGTTGCAGATACTTTCCCAACTGGCAATGGTGCTGCTTCCCACGGCTAGGCTGCCGTCTAGAAATGTGTCAAACAAAGTGCCCTGAAGCTTGGAAGATCACTCGAAGTCACTCTACCATCCGGCTCTTTCACGTGCAGCCTGCGCTCTGTTCCACGTATTTATACAGGATGCCTACGCGTTTCAGGGTTTCCACGACCCCTTCTTCCTGGGCAACTTACTGCCCAGGAAGAAGGGGCTCTGGCCCTGAAACGCGTAGGCAAGCTGGAAATCAACGCGCACTTGAAAAGCTGGCTGCATTGAATAGGCTGGAGGGCAGGACATCGTGTGTGCTTCTCTAAATGCATGGGGCATTTGTGAGGAATATATTACGCGGCGGCCCGCCCGTGGGAGAAGGCACCGTCACCAGCTGAGACTGAACGTCACCTCAGCTGCATGAAGCCGCAAGTACTGAACCTTCAGAAGTGGAATCGGCACGATGTTCCAACATGCACATGAGCTGGCGCTTCAAGTACGTAGCTCACTCAGAGTTTTAAATGGACTTTAACCGCAAGCACACACTTGAACTTTCTTAAATGAAGATAAATTACCTGCACATAGAACTGCATGCCCCATAATGCCACGGGTGCCAAATTGACACACCCAGGAAGTAAAGGCATGTTTAATAAAGATCCAAACAATCATGTGCAGGTCTCAGGTGTGGTGACTTACTGCCCAGGAAGAAGGGGCTCTGGCCCTGAAATGCGTAGACAAGCTGGAAATCAACGCGCACTTGAAAAGCTGGCTGCATTGAATAGGCTGGAGGGCAGGACATTGTGTGTGCTTCTCTAAATGCATGGGGCATTTGTGAGGAATATAAATATATATATATATATATATAAATATATATATATATATATTACCTACTGGCGGTCGCCAGTAGGTATATATAGTTAGGATTTTTTCTCTATGGGATTTTTGAAAATTCTATGTCTAATAACTTTGGCGTTTGTGGACGGAATTGGCTGAAATTTTCAGGAAAATGGAACATTTTGTTTCTGAGCAGCCCCTGACAATTTGGGGGCATTTCATCAAGGGGGGGGGCGAGAAAAAAGGGGGGTCCCAAAACACGTTTTTCCCATGTTAATTTCCATAGGGCGGTTGGCCTCACTTTTAGCTCGAACGGCTGAATGGATTTGCACGAAACTTGGCAAAATTGTAGGGACTGTTAGCCCGATGTGCCTTTGCTAGGTCTCAATATATGTGCTCCAGTGGATTTTGAGTAATTTAGGTTCAAAAAAAGATATATATCTGGGCGGAGCCTAACCACACATCTGATCTGATTGGCTGTCAGCACTTCATCCAAGAAGTGTTGGCAGCCATCTTGGGACCAATATACATGATAGCAAATCATTAAAAAGCATTGTAGTTAATAGAGGGTTTTAGGACTTTAGTTACATTATAAATCATTTGTTGATGGTACCATACTCGTTTTAGGAATTGTGGTGGGTTCTAAGGTGATTTTACCATGTGAAAAAACCTTCTGCTGTGATATCATGAATATTGTTTGAAAGAAAACTAATATCTCATGATTTTCCCACAGTGGTTTGGAAGGGGATCTATAAGCTAAATTGAAAGCATATTTTCTTTAAGTTCACATTATCTTTCTCAGTTATGTGAAAATGAAGTCTGACATTCTCAGTAAAACATGTACATCCAACAAGGACAGAGACTGTCAGTTGATTCCTTTGTGCTCTACTGCAGCCTCCTAGAGTGTTCTAAAGAACAACTAGAGCGCTAACAGTCCTACTTATTACAAAGGTATGGCACACCTGAAGCCATCTTGATTGGAATAAAGTGGTAACTCTTAAAACATTTAATTTAAAAAGAAACAACATGAGCGGGTATATTTTGCCATAGAAAGTATGATTAGTGCTGCAGAATGAAAAATTAGGGCACATTTTGAGTGACTTCTCAAATCCTTTTCTATTTCATTAAAACATTCTGACATGCAGTCTCCCAAAATGGCCACCAGAGACAAAAGAGCCCAAATGTAGCCCAAATATCACCCAGATGTAGCCCAAGTATAGCCCAATGACAGAATGTCCCAGAGTGTTCTAAAGAACAACTAGAGCGCTAACAGTCCTACTTATTACAAAGGTATAGCACACATGGAGCCATCGTGATGGGAATAAAGTGGTAACTCTTAAAACATTTAATTTAAAAAGGAACAAAATGAGGGGGTATATTATGCAATAGAAGGTATTATTAGTGCTGCAGAAAGAAAAATTAGGGCACATTTTGAGTGACTTTTCAAATCCTCTTCTATTTCATTAAAAAATTCTGACATGCAGTCTCCCAAAATGGCCACCAGAGACAAAAGAGCCCAAATGTAGCCCAAATATCACCCAGATGTAGCCCAAGTATAGCCCAATGACAGAATGTCCCAGAGTGTTCTAAAGAACAACTAGAGCGCTAACAGTCCTACTTATTACAAAGGTATGGCACACCAGAAGCCATCTTGATTGGAATAAAGTGGTAACTCTTAAAACATTTAATTTAAAAAGGAACAAAATGAGGGGGTATATTTTGCCATATGAATTATGATTAGTGCTGCAGAAAGAAAAATTAGGGCACATTTTGAGTGACTTCGCAAACCCTCTTCAATTTCATTAAAAAATTCTGACATACAGTCTCCCAAGATGGCCACCAGAGACAAAAGAGCCTAAATGTAGCCCAAATATCACCCAGATGTACCCCAAGTATAGCCCAATGACAGAATGTCCCAGAGTGTTCTAAAGAACAACTAGAGCGCTAACAGTCTTACTTATGACAAAAGTATGGCACACCAGAAGCCATCTTGATTGGAATGAAGTGGTAAGTCTGAAAACACTCAATTTAAAAAGGAACAACATGAGGGGGTTAATTTTGCCATAGAAAGTATGATTAGTGCTTCAGAAAGAAAAATTAGGGATCATTTTGAGTAACTTCTCAAATCCTCTTCTATTTCATTAAAAAAATTCTGACATGCAGACTGAAACATGCACTTTGAATACCAGCAGCAGACGTCCCTGGTGAGCAGTAGCTTTACTACAGTGATCTAATGTGCAACTAGAGTGCTAACATTCAGAATTTATGGCAAATGTGTGACACATCTGAATGCCTTCTTGATGGAACCAAAGTAAACAAGCATTGAAAATGCAATAGATCTCGCCCTCGTTTAAGTTAAAGCCATTCTGTTTGTAATGAGGTGGCTTTTTAGCTTTGCTTTTATTAGTGTTTTTTCAACTTTCATGTAAATAACATGCATCTGTATGCATATAAGTATATGTATGCATGCATTTATGTTTGTATTTATATAGATATACAGATGATATAGGTTTATATATGTATGTATATATATATATTCACTGAAAAAACCATAGGCTATAGACCATATATAGTTAGGAATTAGCATTTACAAAACCTTGAAAATTCACTGAAAAAACCGTAGGTTATAGACCATATATAGTTAGGAATTAGCATTTACAAAACCTTGAATATTCACTGAAAAAACCATAGGTTATAGACCATATATAGTTAGGAATTCGCATTTACAAAACCTTATTTTACTCACACAAAACCATTGAAATTCCATATATAGTTAGTTGCACTAACTATATATCGCGCACCCGCAATCCACTGCTGATGATGTCACATATTACATCATTCATGACATGGTCAGTGACATTACTGATGACATCACTGATGACATCACAAATGACATCACTGATGACATCACTAATGACAACATCCAGTGACTGTATGTTTCTGTAAAGTTAAAATATGTCTTACATATTGAAGAATGAGTGGATGTATAAGTGTCTGGATGAAGGATTTAGTAGGTGCATGACTGACTGTATGAGTGAGTGAATAAATGTGTCTCACTGAGTGCATGGGTTTGTGACTAAACTGTCTTAATTTGTGCATCATTATGTCTGTTGTTCTGTAAACTGTTGCATGTGTTGATAAGTAGCTATATGAGTAACTATATGGGTTATTGATTGGTTGCCCAAGTATTTGTATGGGAGACTGAGTGTGTGTGTGGGTGGCTGGGAGGTGTATGACTCTGTGCATAGATGTGTGAGCAGTTGATTCACTAGATGTATGGTTTCAAAAGTGCATGTGGAAACAGCTGTATGGGCGGTTGACTGTGTGCATGAGTGTATTGGTGAGTGAATGGATATCTCAGTGCTACATGTCAAAGTAAGTACATATGTAAAACACAGTACATGTGAGAGTTGACATATATAAATAACTGTGCATAAGAGCCAGTGAATGTGTGAGTGGCTGTATGGATCATTGTGAACTTGTATCAGGGATTGTATAAGAGAGTAAATATGTGTTAGTATATGTTTGAATAAGTAAAGTTTGTATAACTGTATAGTTGAGGAAATGGAGGTGTGATTGATTCTTTGCATGACTGACTAGGTGTGTGAGTAACTCCATGGATGAGTGACAGTCTGTGAGTGTCTGTTTACACTGATTGTATCTAAGGTTATATTAGAGTCTGAAGAGGTTCATCGTATTATCACATGAATGATATCATCAGTGATGTGATCAGTAATGTCAAATGAGATGTCATCAGTGATGTCATCAGTGATGTCATTTGAGATGTCATCAGTGAAGTCATCAGTGATGTCACTGACCATGTCATGAATGATGTAATATGTGACATCATCAGCAGTGGATTGCGGGTGCGCGATATATAGTTAGTGCAACTAACTATATATGGAATCTCAATGGTTTTGTGTGAGTAAAATAAGGTTTTGTAAATGCGAATTCCTAACTATATATGGTCTATAACCTATGGTTTTTTCAGTGAATATATATATATATATATATATATATATATATATATATATATATATATATATATATATATATATTCAATGAAAAAACCATTGGTTGTAGGCCATATATAGTTAGGGATTTGCATTTAGAAAACCTTATTTTACTCGCATAAAACCATTGAAATTCCATATATAGTTATAAGCGCTAACTATATATCGCGCACCCGCAATCCACTGCTGATGATGTCACATATTACATCATTCATGACATGGTTAGTGACATCACTGATGACATCACTGATGACATCTCAAATGATATCACTGATGACATCACTGATGACAACATCCAGTGACTGTATGTTTCTGTAAAGTTAAAACATGTTTTACATATTGAAGAATGAGTACATGTATAAGTGTCTGGATGAAGGATTTACTAGGTGCATGACTGACTGATTTAGTGAGTGATTAAATGTGTCTCACTGAGTGCATGGGTTAGTGACTAAACTGTTTTAATTTGTGCATCATTATATCTGTTGTTCTACAAACTGCTGCATATGTTGATCAGTAGCTATATGAGTAACTGTATGGGTTATTGATTGGTTGTCCAAGTATTTGTATGGGAAACTGAGTGTGTGTGTATGGGTGGCTGGGAGGTGTGTGACTCTGTACATAGATGTGTGAGTAGTTGATTCACTATATGTATAGATTCAAAACTGCATGTGGAAACAGCTGTATGGGCGGTTGACTGTGCATGAGTGTATTAGTGAGTGAATGGAAATCTCAGTGCTACATGTCAAATTAAGTACATATGTAAAACACAGTACATGTGAGAGTTGACATCTATAAATAACTGTGCATAAGAGCTAGTGAATGTGTGAGTGGCTGTATGGATCATTGTGAACATGTATCAGAGATTGTATAAGAGAGTAAAGTAAATATGTGTTAGTATATGTTTGAATAAGTAAGGTGTGTATAACTGTATAGTTGAGAAAATGGAGGTGTGATTAATTTTTGGCATAACTGACTAGGTGTGTGAGTAACTCCATGGATGAGTGACTGTCTGTTTACACTGATTGTATCTAAGGTTATATTAGAGTCTGAAGAGGTTCATGGTATTATCACATGAATGATATCATCAGTGATGTGATCAGTCATGTCAACTGAGATGTTATCAGTGATGTCATCAGTGATGTCATTTGAGATGTCATCAGTGATGTCATCAGTGATGTCACCAACCATGTCATGAATGATGTAATATGTTACATCATCAGCAGTGGATTGCGGGTGCGCGATATATAGTTAGCGCTTATAACTATATATGGAATTTCAATGGTTTTATGCGAGTAAAATAAGGTTTTCTAAATGCAAATCCCTAACTATATATGGCCTACAACCAATGGTTTTTTCATTGAATTTTCAAGGTTTTGTAAATGCAAATTCCTAACTATATATGGAGTATAACCTATGGTTTTTTCTGTGAATTTCAATGGTTTTTTAATAGCAAATATCAAAAGCTGTCAAATGTCAAGTACGTGATAGGTAAAAACGTTTTCGTGTTTAAGCACGCTGATGTGCTTTGAACGCTGCCCCCCCCCCACTCCCCTCTTTTCTCTTAGTAGTACTCTCTCTTTGCAGATAGTGAACGGTAGTTAACTCAGACCTTTACCCCTGTTGTAATCCGTCGTACCTGCTTGTCTCTCCATTTGATTGATTATTATCCAAGCATTTACTGTTTTACAATTGGTTCTCTTTGGATCATTCTCTATTTACAAACAAGCACAAAGTCGCAATACTCTGTTTAGTCTTTGCAGATAGTGAAAAATCGTGTAAAAAAATAAAAGTAATCGAGCAAAATCAGTAGACCACTAATTCGATCTCTTTTTGACCTCGGTAAAATACAAACATTAGGAATAACCCTTCATGAGAAATACGAAAATAGTGAAATGAACTGAGCTCCACACCATGAGGGCTGCAAAACAGCTCGACTCCGCCACCCACACCGCCCAAAATAACGGCAAACCCTATGCAAATATTATAAATATACACAACACACCAGCAAAGAAACAGAGTAAAACATTTTATTAAATAACTATTTACATAACTATTTTATACTTTTTATTGCCCGATCCGGCTAGCTCAATCGATCGAGCATGAAACTCATGCACTGATAACAAGCGTTGAGAGTTTGTAGAATGATGGCTTCAGATTTTCCACATATGGTGTACTGGCGCGAACTGGCAGGGGGCGTTTGGATTCTACCCCTTCTCCAAATAAGATTTTCATACGTGAATGTTCGTTCATGCTTTTTGTCCCTGACTTGCTTCCATGTCACTGCCTTACATACATGGCATAAGTCCTGGTTGTAGAGTGCCATACTTCAGAGTTCTAAGCAGCTCTTGAAACACTGTTTAAACCTTATTTGCACCTGCTGCAGCTTCACTATTCAAAGTAAGTGGGGTCCATTTGTGGACCTGACTGCATTGGAAAACAATGTGATACGGTGCCTCCCTAAACCGCTTGACGGAGGCCCCCGAGGGGCGGTGAGATGGCGCGGACTGAGAGGGGGCGCTTGGCTCCTGCCCCCTCCCCAAGTCGTGTTGCCCTGGTGAGGCCTGAGATCGCCCCCGGCATAGGCGGCCGGCTCCCGGGGTCCGGCGGAATTTTTTCCCTTTTGAAGAATCTTTCATTCTGGACCTTGTCCCACAATCCGTTTCACCTGAAGACACGCTGTCGTAGGGCGCCCCTTTACCGTTTTAGTTGCCATTCCGCCCGCTTTTGGTACTCTGTGCCTCTTCCGCCATTCAGCTGTTTACCGCTCGCTCTTGCGACTACAACGTCTCGCTCACCATGTAGTTGAGTTGCTCCCGCTCTTAAGATTTGACCGAACTTTTTGGACTGCTGAAAGCGGTTGTATTCCGACCGCTGGTTGGTGGAGACATTTTGACTATATTCTGCACCTGCATTGTCGCGTAATGCGTCATATGACGCGACGCGTTAGCGCACCCGGAAGTGCTCCGGTGCGCAAGGCGCAGCTTCCCGGAAACGATCCAGAGCGCGCCGCGCAGCGCGTAACGTAAGCATAACAGGTCATGTGACTTGTTAATAAAACTTTTCATTGGTTCATTTTACTTTTCTTTTCCTAATTATGTAAGACTAGGTCATGTGACCTAAAAATAACACTTTTCATTGGATTAAAACATTTTTTTTCCCCAAACGATGAAAGCCCCACCTTGTTTCTGGATGTTTCAGACTGAAGCTGCCGTCACCATGAGAGCACCACCATCTCGTAGCTCCGTCGTGGCCATTCCGCAAGCAATCATGGCAGCCGCTCCCCACCGGAAGCCTGCGGGAGTCGAGGGCCCCCAAGACTTTTGTACAATCTTCAAGGCTGAGGGGACGCTTTCGAGAATGGAACCCAAGCCCTGGCAGACAAGCGTCCGAGTTCCAAGGTGTCCCAGGGCCATTTTACTGGACCAGGCCCAAATCCGAAGAGCCGGCCGCCATTTTAAGAGTCCTGTGGCAGCCGCCTATCGCTGCACCGCAAGAGTGGGAGCAACTCAACTACATGGTGAGCGAGACGCTGTAGCCGTAAGAGCGGGCGCTAAACAGCTGAATGGCGGAAAAGGCACAGTGTAGCAAAAGCGGGCGGAATGGCAACTGAAACGATAAAGGGGCGCCCCACTACAGCAGACAAGCCTCCGCCATGTGCTTCAAAACTGCATATGTATCTCGTGATATCAAGGTTGGGCAACCAGTACAGAACAAGCAGTTACGAGTCCCATTTACACCGGCGCCATTTTGGGCGCGGCCGGGCAGGTCCAGGATCTACTGAAACATAAAAAATGAGGCTGACGTCTCTGAAGCAGTTGACGAACAGCAGGACATAGCAAATAAACATGAACTCTTTAAAGCTGTTAACTCACTGCAGGACAAAACAAGTGAACCTGAAACCTCTGGAATAATTGTCGCTCAAAAGAACAACACACAAAACTCTGTAGAGCCTGAAGAAAAAAAAACAGAAGGGCACTGTAGTTTCAGACACACTTAACACTAATGACTAAACAAAGATATCGTCTGTTTATAAAGCAGTTATCATCTTGACAGAATTGACAAAGAAGTGTACAGACACCAATGCATCAGCATTCTCGGAGATAACATCTTAAGGAACAAAGAAAGACCTGTTCACTCTTGACACCCCAGGTGCTGTGTATATTGCACTATAGTGCTGCATCGAGAAAACGGGCAACCCTATTGATGTGGATTTTTCATTATTGATTATTGTAAAGAAATTGCGACTCCCCCCTTTAGCAGATTAGCTAAATGTTTGCGTAATTTAGGCATAAAAGTTATATTATTGTTGTTGTTATCGTTATAGTTCTGGTTAATTTCAAAAAACGGTTAAATATATTTACAGTTTTTGTTGCGTTCGTTATATTTAAATGTTAATAAAGTTTTAAAATGTAACTGTCTTGGAGTACTATATTTTTTTTAAAAATCGGGTGAATGGGGCCTTGAATCGGGTTATTGTCATGTGTGGGCTTTGCAAGTGTACTGCTACAAGATCGGACATTTCAAACTCAAATGCACGTTCTTTTTCTTACCTTTCCGAAGCATGGAGCGCAATAGCAGGCAGAGAAAGGGTGATGCACGTGTTGAACACTGCCTGGCCTGCAAATTGCTGGCAGTGCCCCCCCGCCCGCTCCTGAAAGAGGGCACACACACACCGCCGCCCCGAGTACTTCACAAATCTTTAAAAGACCATGCGCTTGTTCAATGTGAAGTGGATAACATGGCTAATAGCATTTGCTGGATAAAGCATGAATATCGCTGACTTTTCAACGATATTCATGCATTGCGGCCGTTTTTTATCGCATTTGCGATAAACCTTGCTAATAGCAAGGTTTATGTGCGATAAAATTCGCCGATGTGCGACGATAATTTTTGTCTCTAAACAAGTTAGAGACAAAATTACCGCTAGTTGTTGGTAATATGCCCCCGGGTTTTTCCTTGCAGGAATCGGGAAGCGAAAGACTAGCACTGAAATCAGTAGTCTCACGCCTGAATCGGGAGGGTTGGCATGTCTGGATACTCTACAGCTGGGGTCATAAACTACATTCGCAGGGCTAGGTGATAGCCTAGGTCCGGCCTGGACAATCGGACACAGAGGAAGAGGAGTGTCAGAGGGTGCGGTAGTGAATAGGGTGAAAGGGAGGTGTCGGGCAGGCACAGGGTGTGATTCTCAGAGAAGAGCAGCGCAGATGGGGGGAAGTATATGGCCCATGCATGAGAGAGAGAGCGGGGGTGACCATTGCGTGGGGGAGATGCGTGCGAGGGTGGGGAGCCATGCTGAGAATCGGCGGCGTGCAGAGAGTGGCCCTGGTCAAGGCATCTAAAATGGCTGCCGTGCACGACAAAATTGTGGCATTGGACAAAACGCAAGATGGCGCAGACAATGTTTATCAATAAGGATTCATTTATAACAAAATATTTACTCGCAGTGACAAAATGGTGGTCAACACTTCCTGATTTCCATCGAATCGAACGTTAACAAACGTCACGCAGCAAAAAAAAAAAAAAAAAAAAACACGCACAGAGCAGTTTTTAGCCATGTTATCCAATGGAAGGTGGATAACACGGCTAAGAGCATTTGCTGGATAATGCATGAATATCGCTGACTTTTCAACGATATTCATGCATTGTGGCCGATGTGCGGCGATAATTTTTGTCTCTAAACAATTAAAACGAAGCACAAAATGGCGAATTCCCGTTTCGCTACCAGTTTGCGGCCCAGTTCGCGGCCCGGGAAACGCTTCTACCGTGAAAAATAATTTTTTTTTTATTTTCCCCACGGGACCCTTTAATAACCCCAACAACAATCCTAGGGGGTCAAGAGGGGGATACCTTGCCCCCTTTCATTAAATTCCCCCTTCGTTTTTCACCTCTTCTTCTCTCTCGATCCTACCGAGAGATAAGATGGCGGCCGCTCCGGACTGTCACGCAGCAAAAAAAAAAAAAGCTCACGCACAGCCGCTGGAAGAGATGTATCAACATATATGAGCCTCCTCAGCCACCCTCAGGAAATATAGGGGATTAGGATACGTCTCCCGCACCCCCTTATACCTAGTAATTTAATTAACGAAGCACAAAATGGCGAATTCCCGTTTCGCTACCAGTTTGCAGCCCAGTTCGCGGCCCGGGAAGCGCTTCTACCGTGAAAAATCATTTTTTTTTTAATTTTCCCCACGGGACCCTTTAATAACCCCAACAACATTCCTAGGGGGTCAAGAGGGGGATACTTTGCCCCCTTTCATTAAATTCCCCTTTCGTTTTTCACCTCTTCTTCTCTCTCGATCCTACCGAGAGACAAGATGGCGGCCGCTCCGGACTGTTTAGAATGTTGACAGACACCGGAGAGCCAATCAGCTTTCTGCGCGCAAAGTTCCGAAACGCGAAAAGTAAGCGGACCGGATCGCTGCCCGGAGCGCTGTTACAGATATATATCTTGATTTAAACGTTAATTTCTCAAAATCCACTGAAGCACATATATTGAGACCTAGCAAAGGCACATCGGGCTAACAGTCCCTACAATTTTGCCAAGTTTCGTGCAAATCCATTCAGCCGTTCGAGCTAAAAGTGAGTCCAACCGCCCTATGGAAAACTCAATGTAAAAAACGCGTTTTGGGACCCCCCTTTTTTCTCGGCCCCCGCTTAACGAAACCCCACCAAATGTTCAGGGGCTGCTCAGAAACAAAATGTGCCATTTTCCTGAAAATTTCAGCCGATTCCGTCCACAAACGCCAAAGTTATTAGACATAGAATTTTCAGAAATCCCATAGGGAATTAATCCTAACTATATATACCTACTGGCGATAGCCAGTAGGTAATATATATATATATATATATATATCCTCCGCTTGGCTCCCTTTCCCCTCGTCAGGCGCTACTTTTCCTGATCGCGTTTCTCCTGCGGTTGAGCCAACCGCTGACAATTCCAACAGGTTTTCCCCGATCCCGGGGATGCGTGGAGTCGCAGATAAGAAACGGACTGCAATTGCTTGGTTTAGTTACTCGTAGTGTTTATTTCACAGATCCATGGGGGGTCAAAACAAAAAACAACCGACCCGTTTCGACAGCATCCGCTGTCTTGGTCACGGTCAGTTTCGTGCAAAAGACTCACAGTTTTTAAAGGTCACAATACATTATTTTACGCCCCTTCTTCATGTTTACTCGACTCCACCCACTTTAGCTAGGCATTCTGGGACCCGTAGTTTTGGGTATCACAGTTAGTTAATCCATTTGCTTAATAAACAATTATAAACTAAAAGGGTAAGGGGGGCGTGCAATTGTGCCTGATTATAATACAATTTAACATTTTTCAACATGGAATAAGAGGCAATCAATTGAATTTTACAATTTGCAATTGAGAATAACACTTCCAGATTTGTGTTACAAATTTGGGTTACTGCCCTCCAGTGGGCTATTCAAGATTGTCTATGCAGTTTTGTATCCAAGTGCTGCCCTCCAGTGGGCAATCCTGGAATTCCAACCAACCAATTCATTGATTACTGTGAGTTATTTACAAGGGTGAGAAAAATGTGAGGTAGTGAAAGGTGAAGGGACATAAAGTGTTCAAGTGAATTATGGTGGCGGAATGTTCTTGTATGGAAGGTTCAATAGTTAAGATGGTTACAGCAATTTGACAGTTATAAGTGTATGTACAATTCCTCTGATTGATTCAGCCCAAAAGGTGCCATTGTTCTGAAGTTCAAGATGTGCTTTGATTCCTTTTGTCGAAGGGATTTCTCATGGTGGCCACCCCTTACTGAAAGGTTCATGGTTTCAATGCCCCAAAAGCGAAGTTGTTTCCAATCACCGTTGTGATTCTGTTCCATGTGTTTTGCGACTGCGTTCGCCCTGTCCTTGTTGACAGTGGCACGAACGTGTTCCAATATTCGCTTTTTGAGCTCACAGATTGTGCTTCCTATGTACCTTAGCTTGCAAGGGCACTCAATCATGTACACGGTAAATTTACTGATGCATGTGATGCATTCCTTGATTTTCCAGGTTTTATTGTTCGGCATGGATATTGTGGTGGTTGGTTTTGCAATTTCGCAGACCTTACAATTGTAACATTTTATAAAACCCTTTGTTTGCAGCCATTGCTTCCCTTTTGTGTTTGGTTGAAAGTGACTATGGATCAACTAGTCCTGGAGGTTTCTGGCCCTTCTGTATGTGATGGTGGGATGATTTCCCATTCTTTTGCCTATTACTGGGTCCAATTGTAGGAGCTTCCAATTTCTTTTTAGGATTTGATTTACCTGTTTGGTTTCCTTGCTATAATCCGTAATGAATCTGATTGGTTCTTCTCCAGTTGTTACATTGGATTCCTTTGTTGTAAGGCAGTCTGCTCTTGTGCTTTGGTTGGCCCTTTCCCAGCATTTCTTTGTGACTTGTTGGTGGTACTGTCTTTTGTGAAACCGTTGCATGGCACTTTTGCTCTGTTTTTGCCACTCTTGTTCCTCACTACATATCCTTCTGAGGCGCAAAAATTCCCCATATGGAATACTTGAAATGAGTGATTGCTGATGAAAGCTGGTGGCCTACAATGTTGCATTTGTTGCAGTGTTTTTGCGATGAAGGGTGGTTTCAATTCGGTTGTCTTTAATGTATACCTCGGTATCCAGGAAAACCGCATTGGCCTGACTGATGTTGTGAGTAAATTTTATGCCTGGTGTGCTGCTGTTTAGTATTTGGAAATATTCCAGAAATTTTCTCTCTCCGCCATTCCATACAATGAACAAGTCGTCTATGAATCTTTTCCAGACTATGATATGTTGTGTGAATGGTTGGAGGCTCATATCCCATGCAAATTTTTCCTCCCACCATCCCATGGCGGTACAGGCATAGTTCGGGCTGAAGGAAAAGCCCATAGCGGCACCATTTTTTTGTTTATACAGTGTGTCACCGAACATGAAGATATTATTGTATAGCAAGTACTGTATCATTTCCAGAAGCATAATTTGTGATGTTGGTAGTGAATATTCCGTTCCATGAAGACGTGTTTGCAAGCATTGATGCCCATATCATTGTCAATTTTTGTGTACAATGAAACTACATCCATTGTAATCATAATGTAGTTGGATTGCCACTCAATTTGGTTCAGGTGACATAGGAAGTCCGTGGTGTCCTTTATGTATGATTTTAGACTTTTCACATGGGGACTTAAATAGAAGTCAATGAAATTTGATAAGGGTTCCAGTAAGGAGCCATTGGCCGAGACAATCGGCCTCCCTGGTGGTTTGGTGGCGTTTTTGTGGACTTTGGGCAGAAAGTACACTGTAGCTGTTTTAGGGAAATCTACTGTTAGATACTTTTTCTCATCATAGTCCAAGAGTTCATCTTTTTCCCACTGGTTTATTTTCTTATCCAGTTCTCTCTTTACGTTGTCGATGGGATTGCCATGTAGTTTTTCATAGTGCTTTTGATTGTTCAATTGTTCCATGGCTTCTGCGATATATAGCTTTCGATCCCATAAGACTATGTTTCCGCCCTTATCTGCTGTTTTTATTTCAAAGGTTTCATTTTTGCGCAATGCAATAAGGGCGTCCTTTTTACTTTTGGATAGATTGTTCTTGGTGTTATTCTTGATGTTGATTTTGTACAGGTCATGAATGACTGCTTCTTGAAACATGTCAATTTTGTTTCCAGGCGCTAACTGGGGATAAAACGTGGTCGGGCAAGGGGAGGAGGAAGATCCTGGCAGCCAAGATTTACAAAGCCCACACAAGGAGAGGCACAAGGAGAAACGGCTACAAACGAAAAAATTGGCACGGAAACAAGGCTAATGAAAAAGAGGGGGAAGTGAATGAGGAATTGCAAATAATCAATCTCTCGGGAAAAGAAATCTCTGAAGCAGAAATATCGTTGCTCAGGAAAGGAATCAACTTTTGCCCTACTGCACACATAGACCTGGCACAAACACGAATCGATCTATACCTTTACATTCGGAAAATAAAGCTTGCAAAATTCTTCGCGGAGAGAAAAAACAAACCCCAAATCTCAAAAAATCAACTTAGACCCACATCCACTTTATTGGCAAAGGAATCCGAAGCTTACCTAACAGTATTGAATTTGAATGCACAAGATGGTCATGAAATCAATTTGGAGACTGCAATAACACAATTGGGAGCGGGAACCAGTGGCCTCAAGGCAAAATCCAAGTTTTATCCCCAGTTAGCGCCTGGAAACAAAATTGACATGTTTCAAGAAGCAGTCATTCATGACCTGTACAAAATCAACATCAAGAATAACACCAAGAACAATCTATCCAAAAGTGAAAAGGACGCCCTTATTGCATTGCGCAAAAATGAAACCTTTGAAATAAAAACAGCAGATAAGGGGGGAAACATAGTCTTATGGGATCGAAAGCTATATATCGCAGAAGCCATGGAACAATTGAACAATCAAAAGCACTATGAAAAACTGCATGGCAATCCCATCGACAACGTAAAGAGAGAACTGGATAAGAAAATAAACCAGTGGGAAAAAGATGAACTCTTGGACTATGATGAGAAAAAGTATCTAACAGTAGATTTCCCTAAAACAGCTACAGTGTACTTTCTGCCCAAAGTCCACAAAAACGCCACCAAACCACCAGGAAGGCCGATTGTCTCGGCCAATGGCTCCTTACTGGAACCCTTATCAAATTTCATTGACTTCTATTTAAGTCCCCATGTGAAAAGTCTAAAATCATACATAAAGGACACCACGGACTTCCTATGTCACCTGAACCAAATTGAGTGGCAATCTAACTACATTATGATTACAATGGATGTAGTTTCATTGTACACAAAAATTGACAATGATATGGGCATCAATGCTTGCAAACACGTCTTCATGGAACGGAATATTCACTACCAACATCACAATAGTATGCTTCTGGAAATGATACAGTACTTGCTATACAATAACATCTTCATGTTCGGTGACACACTGTATAAACAAAAAAATGGTGCCGCTATGGGCTTTTCCTCCAGCCCGAACTATGCCTGTACCGCCATGGGATGGTGGGAGGAAAAATTTGCATGGGATATGAGCCTCCAACCATTCACACAACATATCATAGTCTGGAAAAGATTCATAGACGACTTGTTCATTGTATGGAATGGCGGAGAGAGAAAATTTCTGGAATATTTCCAAATACTAAAAAGCAGCACACCAGGCATAAAATTTACTCACAACATCAGTCAGGCCAATGCGGTTTTCCTGGATACCGAGGTATACATTAAAGACAACCGAATTGAAACCACCCTTCATCGCAAAAACACTGCAACAAATGCAATATTGGAGGCCACCAGCTTTCATCAGCAATCACTCATTTCAAGTATTCCATATGGGGAATTTTTGCTCCTCAGAAGGATATGTAGTGAGGAACAAGAGTGGCAAAAACAGAGCAAAAGTGCCATGCAACGGTTTCACAAAAGACAGTACCACCAACAAGTCACAAAGAAATGCTGGGAAAGGGCCAACCAAAGCACATGAGCAGACTGCCTTACAACAAAGGAATCCAATGTAACAACTGGAGAAGAACCAATCAGATTCATTACGGATTATAGCAAGGACACCAAACAGGTAAATCAAATCCTAAAAAGAAATTGGAAGCTCCTACAATTGGACCCAGTAATAGGCAAAAGAATGGGAAATCATCCCACCATCACATACAGAAGGGCCAGAAACCTCCAGGACCAGTTGATCCATAGTCACTTTCAACCAAACACAAAAGGGAAGCAATGGCTGCAAACGAAGGGTTTTATAAAATGTTACAATTGTAAGGTCTGCGAAATTGCAAAACCAACCACCACAATATCCATGCCGAACAATAAAACCTGGAAAATCAAGGAATGCATCACATGCATCAGTAAATATACCGTGTACATGATTGAGTGCCCTTGCAAGCTAAGGTACATAGGAAGCACATCTGTGAGCTCAAAAAGCGAATATTGGAACACGTTCGTGCCACTGTCCACAAGGACCGGGCGAACGCAGTCGCAAAACACATGGAACAGAATCACAACGGTGATTGGAAACAACTTCGCTTTTGGGGCATTGAAACCATGAACCTTTCAGTAAGGGGTGGCCACCATGAGAAATCCCTTCGACAAAAGGAATCAAAGCACATCTTGAACTTCGGAACAATGGCACCTTTTGGGCTGAATCAATCAGAGGAATTGTACATACACTTATAACTGTCAAATTGCTGTAACCATCTAAACTATTGAACCTTCCATACAAGAACATTCCGCCACCATAATTCACTTGAACACTTTATGTCCCTTCAGCTTTCACTACCTCACATTTTTCTCACCCTTGTAAATAACTCACAGTAATCAATGAATTGGTTGGTTGGAATTCCAGGATTACCCACTGGAGGGCAGCACTTGGATACAAAACTGCATAGAGAATCTTGAATAGCCCACTGGAGGGCGGTAACCCAAATTTGTAACACAAATCTGGAAGTGTTATTCTCAATTGCAAATTGTAAAATTCAATTGATTGCCTCTTATTCCATGTTGAAAAATGTTAAATTGTATTATAATCAGGCACAATTGCACGCCCCCCTTACCCTTTTAGTTTATAATTGTTTATTAAGCAAATGGATTAACTAACTGTGATACCCAAAACTACGGGTCCCAGAATGCCTAGCTAAAGTGGGTGGACTCGAGTAAACATGAAGAAGGGGCGTAAAATAATGTATTGTGACCTTTAAAAACTGTGAGTCTCTTGCACGAAACTGACCGTGACCAAGACAGCGGACGCTGTCGAAACGCGTCGGTTGTTTTTTGTTTTGACCCCCCATGGATCTGTGAAATAAACACTACGAGTAACTAAACCAAGCGATCGCAGTCCGTTTCTTATCTGCGACTCCACGCATCCCCGGGATCGGGGAAAACCTGTTGGAAATATATATATATATATATATATATATATATATATATATATATATATATATATATATATATATATATATATATATATATATATATATATATATATATATATACACATATATATTACCTACTGTCGGTCGCCAGTAGGTAGTTATAGTTAGGATTTTTTTCAATGTTAAATCTCAAAATTCTATTTGGAATAACTTTGGCGCCGGTTGACGAATCTGCCTGAAAATTTCTTCAAAATGGCCTCGCGGCGCCCCGGTCCTTCCCTGAAAGTTTGGGGGGGATTTGTTAATGTTAATGTTAATTTCCATAGGGCGGTCGACCTCACTTTTAGCCCGAATGGCTGAATGGTTTTCCACCAAACTTGGCAAAATTGTAGGGACTGGTAGCCCGATGTGCCTTTGCTATGTCTCAAGATATGTGCTTAAGTGGATTTTGAGTAATTTAGGTTCAAAAAAATATATATATCTATAGGCTCTCGGGTGTCTGTAAACATTCTAAACAGTCCGGAGCGGCCGCCATCTTGTCTCTCGGTAAAATCGGGACACAAGAGGTGGCAAAAATAAAGGGGGGAATTGACCATAAGGGGGCAGGGTAGTCCCCACCTGACCCCCTAGGTTTGATGTGGGGGCCATAAAAGGGCCCCCCGGGGCAATAATGTATTTTTTTTCCCGATTTGCGCGGGGGAGCACCCGCTACGCGCACCGGGGAACGGACCAGGGAGCGTACCATGGGAAAAAAAGAATGACAGAGTTTTCCAAAAATGTAGCATTTTTTTTATAAATTGGAGGTAGTTCTAAAAAGAACTGTTTTTTTGCTTCTTTATTAGTTGTTAATTTTTTTTTACTTTTTCCGAATGTTTTTACATTTTTTTGGTATTTTTTTCACAACAAAAACAAAACTAGGGAATTCAAAACTGCTCAACAGGAGCAAAAAAAAAGGGGAAAAATTAGGGCTGAGGGGCGCAGCGGTGTTCCTCCCTCTTTCGAACAATCAGGTCAACGCTCTGCTCCCGATAACATAGCAGTTGTTCACACTGCTTACAACGAAATGTAATATCAGCAAAAACAGGCTGAAAATTTTGGGTCATCACTGCTGGTCTTCCTCTCACCGATGATGTTGAAGCTCCGGTGGAAGTGGAGGGGCAATCGGGTGGTGGATTGCGAGCCAGGGCCCTGGTGCTCTCCTGTGTAAAATTAATCGGGTGCTTTCTCTCAACATGCCTGAATAATGTTGCATTGCCAAAACTATATTTCCAGGTGGGATTTCCATGTGAGAGAACAGTGTCACAAATTTTACACGTGACTTTTGCTGCATTGCATTTTTTCTCCCCCTCTGGAAAAGAGAAAAACTTCCAAATGCAGTGGCCCTTCACTTTTCTCTGTGGGGGGACCTCAGGCAGGAATCCATCTGAAGAGTCTGAGGACTGGTCCTGGGAAGGGTTCTGGGAACCAGACATGGTTAAATTTGTTTTTTTTGCAGGAACAGACAAGAGGTGTTGTCTCAGCAAAAGCAAACAGGTTGTGAGGGAAATGGGTGGGGTGTTTCCCTACTTGTGAAGAAAAACTGTTATTAACCAATGAAAAGTGTTATTTTCAGGTCACATGACCCGATGCGCTTACGCTACGCGCCCCGGAGCGCGTCGCGTAAGCGCGTTGCGCGATCGTATTTGCTCGAGTGCTTCCGGGTGCGCTTATGCCGTGCATATCACGCGGACGCGGCTACGCGATACGTCACGATCATGAGATTGGCGCTTATGGGACGCTCCTCGGTGCGCGCCCCGGGGCGCTTCATAGAACTACGCTTTCCGGGGCGCTCACCGGGGCGTGCACCGGGAGCGCTCCAAGACAAAAATCTTTTTTTAATAATATACAAAAAAAACTTTTGGGCAAAATTGTAGGGACTGGTAGCTTGATCTGCCTTTGCTATGTCTCAAGATATATGCACAAGTGGTTTTTACGAAAATTAACTCTGAAAAAAATATATATTGGCCTACATTGGGATATAAATATGTTAGAGCCCAAATGTTGCCCAATGTAGCCCAATGTAGCCCAATGTAGCCCAAAGATGGCCTCCAGAGACAAAAAAAAACAAATGTAGCCCAAATATCAGCCAGATGTAGCCCAAATATAGCCCAATGACAGAATGTCCCAGAGTGTTCTAAAGAACAACTAGAGCGCTAACAGTCTTACATATAAACTGAGACTTAAAGTTAGGAATTAGCATTTAAAAAACCTTTGAAATTCACTGAAAAAACCATAGGTTTCACACCAGTTATAGTTAGGAATTAGCATTTAAAAAACCTATTAAATTCACAGAAAAAAACCAGAGGTTTCACACCAGTTATAGTTAGCTGGAAATTTTACTGACATAAAACCATTGAAATTCCCACGTTATAGTTAGTTGGACTCACTATAACTTGCGTGTGTAATGCACTGCTGATGACATCACATATTACATCACTCATGACATGGTCAGTGACATCACCCACCAGGATGCGATATCTCCACCTGTCTCCCATGTGAGTAACCTTCGCTCACATACGTCATGCCTGACGTTTTTAATCCCACATCTCTCTGAAAACCCTCTCCCTTTCCTTTCCAGACTGTCCCCTGTCTTGATAAATACCCGCCGCGATCACCAACTGGGGTGCTTAAGGGTCGAAACGTCGACGCTTACCACTGGTCAAGATAACTCTAGGAGCTTGTACAGTTACCCCTTGTCTCCTTGGAGTACTAATTCAATACTCTGGCCTTCTTACTTCCCCATGTATAATTTGTATATATGTGTCACTGAATTTAATGCACTGATCACTTTGCTCACCAACAGTCACGTTCATCACATGTTTCCCTAACGGTTTACCATTTATTGAAACTTGTGGCATCACAGAATGAAGTAATTCTTGTGTATCGTGATTGCTTTCTACTAATATAAAGACTTTATTTTCAGTTGCTTGTTTTCAGAGAGGTTTATTCAATGTGTAATGAGCTGATCTAGCCTTCCTTTAAAGTAATTTCTCGTTACCCAACAAAACCACTTTGTATTTAACCACGCTTACCCAGGTTCTGAGGGACACAGGGTCACCCCTTTTATGCAAATCAATTTTTCCCTTTTTTTTAGCCTACCCACTCAGGAAACCAGGACATGTGCAAAATGTACTGCAATCTTCTGGTACAACAGGTGAAAAAACAGGACTCTCCTGGCAAATCCGGAAAGCCCAGTCACCCAAATGTATCCACTCACTCCTCACCATCCAACTATTAATTCACTGGGCCATGCAGCCCTATCTCCAGTCTCTATCCACCCAGTTATTGGACAAACATCTATAATAAATGTTGTGTTGTAAAATGTATCATATTTGATTTTTTTTTTAACTCTTGGTGGAGAATATGTCCTTTTTCTTGCCTGTTTGAGAAGGCCTAACGGGTAAAGCTTCTGGACTTATCCTGTAAACAATAGCTGGAAAAATAAGTCCTCCTTCTTGGCACGGTTCCTTCATACATGCAGCAACTGGACGAGTTCATAAAAGTTGTTATAATGCTTTAATATCTCTTTGACTGCAACATCACTAAACCAATAGTGCGTCATGATTTACTCTGGGTCATAACATCACTGCTCCTGACTGTACTCAACAGAACCATGTATGAGAAGTGTTTCCTAAGTTTTCTCCCTGAATCTCTTAATTCCCTACAGTCACTAAATTGGAAGAGGTGTGGCGCAACAGTCAGGGCGACTGACACCGGAATCTGGGGATCACGGTTCGATCCCCGGGGCCAGCGGCAGATTAACCCAGCACCATGTGACTCTGGCAAGAGCTTGCTTAATCTTCCCGATGGCCCCCAGCGCCTAGAGACCCTTATGGGTGATTATTTGCGCTTTACAAATGTGGAATATATGCAAATGTGGAATTGCCATTCAAGGGTGGCCAGATACATGTATGAATACATAAGTGTTTAGCCAAGCAACAGTTGATGTGGTTGCACCAAGGATATTGTGCTGCATAACTAAATACTTAGAAGGTTCCAAAAGCAAGACCTATTGGCTATGCCACAGCTTGTTTAATGTGTCATGATGGACCCTCTGTGTATCCTCCTTGTCTAATATTGTTCCGTCTCACATGTTTTTCAAGTGATTCAACTTTATTGTGAAGATCTTTTTCTCTCATTTTTAGGGTTTGTATGCTACAATCTCTGTCCAATTTTTCTCATTGATTTTAGCCTTCAAGGTTCGAGCTTTGGTAGCAGTAAACATTGCCTGGTAAAATGTTTACTTACCTCAAATTATCCATATTTTGGTTTTTAGCAGCCCCACCCCTTCCCCTCCCCGCCCCACCTTTGTGCCCCACCAGAACTCCCGCCCCAGGACGCGGCGGTTCTTTCACCCTCCTCAGCCCTTTTCAACCGTTTTCCAAATGGATGTCTTTATTACATTGTTTTAATTGGTTTACCAGTTTCCTCTTTATAGCTCTGCTGTGTTCCTTCAGATTGTCTGTCACTCTCAATTGGCTCATATATGCACTGCATTGGCTCCTAACTTATCGTCTTGATCTTTTTCATGACTTCCATACATTTTGTGTCTCATGGTCTCATAACTTTTATATTAAGAATTTTACCTGTACAAAAAGCCTTGGGATTATTAGCTATAACTTCATTGCGAGACACTAATGATTTCAAGATTTTGGTTAACACTTCTCCATTGTTTTTTAAATTATTAATGCATTTTCTAATATTGATTAAATGGAGTTCAGAATGAATTATATTGCACGTAGCATTACTGTTCCCAAGAGTGGCTCATTTGCCCCTATGCATTCACCACTGCAGTTACTTGAGTACAAAGAATTTCTGAGCAGCATTCCTCCATCAGTAGTAGAGAAGGATCAGCAATACATAAAATAGATTTGATTTGGGAGATCCTCCGATTTTGATTTGGGTCTCCATCATTATGTAAATTTACACTGGACATCCTTAGTAGTGTCCTCATATTATTCTGAAAATGTTCCAATTTAGGTGACATCATTGACCATAAAAAAAGAAATTCCAATACAGAATTAGCATTACAACACTAAGTACATGCTGAAATGTGTATCCTGAGAGAATTCCCCATTGTTCTATTTGCTGCATTCCACTAGTGGCGGTATTTTGGTCATGTATTGATTTCATGCACAACTAATAATTTTTGTATAACTGTTACGTTTTCTTGTTGGATTTCCAACCATGTCTAACCCTCTTTAATGTGATCGTTAGAAAAAATGTTATTGATCACATTCTAATCTGCTGCTTTCTTTACTTCCTGTGTTTAGAACTTCTAGTACCTCCAATGTCACGGAGAGCTCAAAAGCCTCTATGAGCTCAAGAAGCTTTCTCAAATCAGCATGTGTTCCTGTTTGGCAAACCATACCAAGATTTGTTAAATAATATGAAGCATTCTCTGACTTTGGAGCAGTTTCCTAATTTTGCTCATACATCATGCAGGTGTACTCAGTCCACTTACTGACTTTCTACTTAATTGATTTGTTATAGAATATTTGACAGTCTACTTTCAATAGTATGTGACTGTAGAAGTGTAATGTCATTGTAATTCTTTCTGCCCAATTTTCCTTTCTCAATTACTCTTCTTTCAGTCATTTCTTCTTTTCTTTCTTCCAACTTAATGGGAGCCACATCAATCAAAACATTCATTAAATGGTGGAATTCATCACTGTTTCTGTTCTTGTTTGAAGATTTCTTAAAGTATTGTGCTCCACCTATACTGAGTAATTTTGAATGGCAGTTGAACAAGAAAACATAAAATCCTGCCCCAAAGTCCAAGCTCTAACGTTGTGTTAATATCACATCCTCACAGTGGCATTATCACACAGACTCTAGCATTCAAACAGAGTTCTTGTTTGAGTAATAAAGTAAAGCAAGGTCCATATGTGTATTTATCTGTCATATACCACCAAGAATCCTGACAGCGGACATGAAGAAATAATGCTGACCAGTACCTCCAATTTCAGGGCTTCCACTTTTGAAAATTCTACTGTGTCCACTATCTAGCAACTGACTTTCCAGCAGAATGGAGCATTTGTCTCAGAGGTGAGAACACCAGCCCCACTGTGGGATGGCTGGGGCTACCCTGGGCCAGCCCAAACATGGAGTGATAACTAGCCCAGAAGCTTTATCCCTCGGACCAGAGTTGTCTGAAAATGAGGATGCTGTTGGGTAGAGCAGAACAGCCAGGAGTAACAGGTAGGGAAATGAGACTAGATTTATGAGTGTTGTAGCAGGGGGAGAAGCTTGTTACCACACCCAGTCCCATTGAAGCCTGTATTGTCAGTACAGTCATAATCCTGTAAAACAGATTGGTAATGTTTGTCTTGTTCTATTTAGCACTTTCTCAAATTTCCTAGTCCTATGTTGATTGATTGAAAGAAAAGTGATAGATTGAAGGAAAAAAGTTTGGAGGCTTAAAATTCTAGTTACCTCAAGTGAATATCAATGTTTCTTATAAAGAACACATTATTGTTTGCACTGCAGAGTACAAAGAGTGAGAAGAGGAGATAAAACTATTGAAGTATTCTTTCTTTGTACCTTCTAACATAAGCTGAGGAGTCTTGTCACATTTGGTGACTGGTTATAATGTAGGTATGTGAGTAGGAAAACTGGTATGAATTAAAGAGAACTGGGTTATATCCATGCATTTGTGCTGTACTTAGGGAAATTAGTACCTGTAACGGATGGTGATTACTCTCTGGAACTGGGTGTTAAGATGGTGTATAACTGTAAGTGTCATGAGACTGTATTTAATGATCCCAAACATGGAAAAACATTATATCTAATCATGGCATTGTAATTCTCATATTTACACCAAAGTCATCACAAAATCTAATAAATTAGTTTTTTCTTTATCCATGATGTTGTGTGTAAGACTTTAAAGACATATTAGTATATTATTTGCAAATGAGGAACATTTTCATTTCAATCTTGCATCCTGTGAGAAATTGGGTTGTGGGCTGATTGGAGTGTGAGCCTTGGATAAGCAACAGCCACAATCCCTTGCATGGTGAACCACAAAAAGTCACCTAATTAACCTGTGCTTAACTCTGTCAGTCTTAACTTAGAGGCAATGTGTAAAGTATTTTTGCAGCACACAAACAATAAACTAAAAACAAAGCACAAGGAAAATAGCACACCAAGTTAGGAAAATAGAGTATATTTTACTAAATTATTGGCACAAAAATGACAAAAATCAAACCAGTAGAAACTGAGTTAGAAATTATTAAAGGTTTGAATGAAAATAGCAACAAAAAGCTCAAAGTGCCAACTATATACTTCTGGTCACGCTGCACCACGTAAAAGCACAAGTTCAGGTCAACCGTGATGGAGCATAGGTAGGCTACAGTCACCAGGTTATTGCCACTGAAACTTTACACTGAAACTATACAAACTTTACAGTGTCAAGAGTCAAGTTTGTGGTGGAGAGGGAGTGCGAGGAGCAGGGAAAGTGTTGCGGGAGGCTGCCAGAGATGCGCAAAGAGCAGGCCAGGCAACTCGGATGGGCATTGCTGAAGCTTTGCATTGGCAGTGTCTGCAAACTCCCTCCATCTTTTAGAACTTGGTTGTGTGAAAACATTCAAAATATGGCACGGGATAAAAATATTGTGTGCCTGCTCAGCATGTTGCTGAGCTTACAGTAGAGCCACTTGCACAATTACTGCTATGTAGGCTTAGAGATCCCAGTTAGGTACTTGAGGATCTCTAAAACAGGCAAGTTAAACTCTGAAAGTGTTAATCAAACAGTCAATGACTTGATGCATAGAGATTTCTCTTCCTATGTATGAAAGTCATAATGAGCAGGTCTGGTGGCTTAGTAGACTACTGCTTCGGACATTAGAAGCCTGTGTTCGACCTCATGGTCACAGATCCAAATCTCTGCATGTCCACTCAGCCTTTCATCTTTCTGAAGTCAAAAACATGAACACCATTGAGTTGGGTAACAATAAACATGTTATTCAGAGCCAAGATACCCTTGGGTGAACTTGTGCTTTAAAAATTCACAGTGGGATCGGTATGCTCAGACGTGAGTCCCATGCTCTCCACACCACTGGAGTCAAGCTATCCTGGCTGACAGCCAGACACCGGTCCTAGGATGCTTGATTCCGGTCCAGGAAAGACATGGCTTGGCAGTTAGGGCTGAACTGTTCCCATGAGGCACAGGGTCAAGGCTGAATTGCATATGGCCATGTCTGAACTGGGGTGGTGTGGAGTGCAAATAAACGATAGATTTAGGCCCAGATCTCTGTACTGGGGTGAATGTATGACATTGTTCCGCATTCTGTCCATCAACTGTTGTTTTTGCATTTGTCACCCCGAGTGGGATGGGTATGCTCAGACGTGAGTCCCATGCTCTCCACACCACTTGAGTCAAGCTATCCTGGCTGATGACGGCTGATAGCCAGAAACCGGTCCTAGGATGCTTGATTACGGTCCTGGAAAGACATGGCTTGGCAGTTCGGGCTGGACTGTTCGCATGAGGCACAGGGTCAAGGCTGATTTGCATATGGCCATGTCTGAACTGGGGTGGTGTGGAGTGCAAAAAACGATGGATTTAGGCCCAGATCTCTGTACTGGGGTGAATGTATGACATTGTTCTGCATTCTGTCCATCAACTGTTGTATTTGAATTAAAAATACACATGTTACATATATACGTCATTGATGGTCTTGGGCAAGGAAATCTAGTAGAAGCCACATCATCCTAAATAGTGTGGGATGACCATCACAATGATGTGGTGGCCCAGTGGTGAATGGGCCAGTATGTCAAGAGTTCTAGCGAAAGGGCAAGCTGAGTTTCCACAGATTTAAAACCTGCATTTCACCCTCTCAGACAAACTCTAAATGGTCTCGCAAGCCAGATGGAATCCAAAATGCTTACAAATAAGAGATTTCATGGGAAACATGTAATTGTTAAGCAACTACAAATTTGTAATAGTATTTACTTTGCTTCCTCTGTCTTTGTCCTTTTCTTGCTTTCATTCCTCATCTTCCTGTCTTCCCTCCCTAGATCTATATATCTAACTGTATTTGTATACAGTGGTGGCCAATGCATATTGACAGTGGTGAGCGGGTGGAGGGGATGCGAGGGTGGGACATTGGCAGAGCATAAAAAAAGAAAAACAAACGTACTCCTGGTGCTTCTGCTACCTGGTCCCAGCAGGCACTGGGACACCAGCAGACTTCTCATCCAATCCACGCGCTGCTCTCATGCTGCATTAGAGCAGCATGGGGAGTGACATGAGTTGGCTGGTCCAATGCTCTGCTCAGGACAGGGATTCTGTGATGTTTCTCCAATCCGGCTGTACAATACAGCTGGGTTGGAGAAACCTAACTGTACATGTCTGTTTGGCTGGCCTAAGTTGACCGGCCAAACAGACATGCAAAGTTAGTAGTGCACATCACCCCAACTCCCTTCCATGGCCTGGTCTGGCCTCGCCCAACCTGTGGGTCAGCCAGTAGTCGAAAAATAAAACAATATTGTTTACTTTTTCAGCTTCTGGCTGAGCCAGTGGGGCAACGCTCCACCACCATTGCGGAGGAGCTGCCTCTGTTTGTATACATTAAAGAAGACAAGGACTACTCGGAGCCCAAAGGTATAATTCAGCTAATATACAATGAACCAGATAATGGGTGCATGGTATAGTTTAGGAGAGTATGTTAGTTGAAAAGCTTGTTTTTCAATTGTAAGAGGGTTTGAACAGTTTTGGTGTTCATTTTGATGTTGTTCTAGTTCTTATGTGCAAAAAGAAGAGTGACTAGAATTGTTTTCATTTTGTTTCTTGCACAACCTTTGTGCCATACATAACAATTTTTAGATCATGATGTTGCACAGTCCACCTGATTTGGTTTGTATCTTGGTCAGAAATGTTGGGGTATCATTTCTAATGGTTTTTATGGTGATAAAACTGGGCTTGAAGAGGATGCAGCCCTGGAGGGGAGGCTAGTGAATTTTCTTGCGTATTGATGTGATGCATTGAGACTTCTATAACCCAATAGTGAGACATGCAGAGGTGTGTAGGATGCTTTTTAATGGCTGGCATGGGTTGTTAAACAGAGAGTTACCTCCATTTAGGTGGGAGAAGACTAAAAAAGGATATTTTGTTCGTCCCACTTTTTTGCCATCTTTTCATACAATTATACTCTTTATGCCTTCTATCTTTTCTCTGTCTCCGTCCCTCCTCTTGATCACATTCCTATGATTGGAGACTGACCAGTGAAATGGGGTGATTGGTTCTACTACTTCTTTTAACTATTTACATAATTAATTGGAACATACGTGAGGGCGTGGGCTAGTGGCTAAGCTATCCACTTTGGAAAAACGGGACCGGGCTTCTAATCAGTTCTGGCACATTCTGGGTGAATTGCTTAATATTTGTCTTCTAAAATTGTAAATATATGAAAAGTAATTCAATTGTAAGTATGTGAAGTATAATTGTTCAGTCCAAAAACTATAAATTCCTACTTGATTAACACAATAACTCATTAATTCAATACACTCCACTGATCCCCAGCTAGAGTTTTACTATGTCTTAGATCACACCTGTAATAGCGCTTAGTTTGCAAAAGACTGAGTGCCGATATCGAAGCTCTGCTCAGATGACCGTGGACAGTGCATGTTGGTGCACCAAATACCAAGGCTGCGTAGTCTGGAAACTACCCCATGCCTCCTTAATCGACTACTAGACTCCCCCTGCACCTTTAGCCCACTCTTCCAGTGCTTGCTTTCTCCCTTTGTTACAGTTTTCCATCTTTATCTTCCTTCTCCAGTCCCCTTGGTTTGTTTTTCCCTCTCTTGTTCTCAGAAAATGTCCATTGAGGAAAAATAAATGTTGAACCCCGAAAATGAGTACCGGTAGGCGCCACTGGCAAGCACCAGCTCCAATTAAGCACTCTGTTGAGCTGGTCTCAAACACTTATAGTACATGGTGAGAGCATTTGATAGGAAGCAGTTGCAGTATTATCTAATGAGAAGGGAAATGATGCAGATCCTGCTAATTAGTTGGTTCATGATAATGATGGATGGTGTGCCAAAAGACATAATGATACATGCATCAATGTAGGCTTTGTGATTCCTTAATTGCGATTATTAAGGAATAGCAATTAAGGAATTGCAAAAGCCTATGCATGTAGGAATTGCTATAAAATTAGTGATTCCCAAACATTCCTTAATTGCGACTCGCAAATTGTGAGTCGCAATTAAGGAATGTATTCCCATACATTCCTATGGGCCTATAGGTCCATAGGAATGAATGGGAGTTTGCATGCGCAATTTGCGAGTACCAATAGGTACTCACAAATTGCACATGCAATTTCAAGGGTGCAAGAGTGTCAAAAGGACACCCTGTCGTACCCCTGAAATTGATCTGTGCACACATGTTGCGCACACACATGCTCTAAGTGCATGTGTGTGTGTAACCTACAACTTTGAAAAATGCACTTAAGTGCATTTTTCAAAGTTTTTGCAAATTACTATCAAGTTTAACTTGATGGTAATTTGCGCCCCCTAGTAGCGAAATCACAATTTGCGATTCCATCATACATTGCATTTAAGGAATCGCAATTTGCAATTCTTTAAAACCAATCGCAATTTAAGAAATCTCAATAATTAGTGATTTCTTATATTGCGAGAGGTTGACACGTTAATGCATCGCAGAAGCCCATTTTGCATGCACAAACGGCTGATTTTTGCGAATCGCACCGTTTGCGCCCGCAAATATGGTTGATGCATGTGCCTGACAGTCTAAACATGGAATACATTTGGAAAGTATGGGTCTGATGTTCCCCTGGTGTTTACTCTAATCACGTGTTAAAGGTAGAAGTTAAGTGGCAACTGGGTTTAACAATGCTATTCTTTATCATTTGATCATCTAGCAATAACTCTTCTTGAATAGTGATATCCATTTGCATAGGTGCTGATGATATAATGGCTTGTTCTCCATCACTGGGTAGGCTTAGGTCTTGTAGATTTTTTTATTTTTTTATTAGCCTGGCCTCATGACTCTTCTAGTCTTTTTTGTTGTTTGAAAAGGTCGCTTGGAAGATTGGAGATGTGGTGGTCCACTTGTGTTTTCTTGTTTTTAGCAGATAACATGCTGTCCATGATTTTTAGAAGAGTGGATTTGTAGCAAGAACTGACAACTGATGTTGTGTTCAGGTGATGAAGCAACACATATTGTGGATTAAAGCAAAGCACAGATACAGTCTTATGATTTTTTAAGCTTTATAAATGAGTGGGGGATTCTTTCTTATTGACCTCAGATGATCTTCAGGAAAAGAGATATATGATATGTCCAGTTAGCTTAGGTGGTTGCTTATTGTGTTAGTAGTAGATCATTTCCTTGTTCGGCCACCACTGATATGTTTAAATACAACTCAGCCTTGACTATTTTCCCTCACACAAAGAAGGCTCAGCCCTGCACACTAATGGGCAAATTCACAATTTGTTTCTGCAGCTATGCAGCTTTGGTTGCTGCATTATATTGAAGGGAAAGATATGGTGCTTCTGATATCTCCCCTAGCACTAGCGTTCTTTCTGGCTGCCTAAAGCAATGCACACAACTTTATACCATAAGGTAATGGTGTCTGTGTGAGTCTAGCTCACCCTTCTAGTACCAAATAACCAACGCAATAAGGGTCACTTGAGGTTGACCTGTATGTCCACCCACCTAATTTAGATGGGTGGAATTACCTTGGAGGTAAAGGGCAGTGAAAACTGCAAAAAGCACAGGGAGCATTGTTTTGTTTTTTAAACAAAACCCCAAAGAAGAAAATGTAGCTTTGCTGTACACCTATGTCATGTTTGGTGCAGCTATACAGCAAAGTTACAATACATTGGCAGGAATAGCCTTGACTGTGATTGAAAGGTTGAAATATCCACCCACCAGATGGACATTCCATAAGTTGTTTAGCAGTCGGGAACTCCATCAAAGGCCTAACTGCCAAATATGAAATCGGGCTCTTAGTTTGAAACTGTTATCACTCTGTATGTATGCACGCTGTACAGTATTCAAACATACAAAGTTAGATATTGGAGAAAAGAAACATAGCTCATTCTTTGCACCAGCCCCAACAAGGCCTGAAAGTTCTGACTGCAAATGTTAGTAGATAGCGCTTTGCATCATAAACCACGGGTGCCTGCATAGGAATACCTAGAGAAAGCCCATGGGATGCCCCGTTATTGCAAAGTAGAGCAAAGCAGTGCACAGCGCTTTTTTACGTAACTTTGAGGCATCTTTCCAGCGAAAAATACGTTTTATGCTGGAAAGTAAGTAATATATCAACAATTTGGATTGGTTTTCTTCTCTTTTGGTGATTTGCACCGGTACAAAGTGTTGGATAAATATGGTCCTAATTGATTCATGAATCTCTTAATCTGATCTATGTATTAACGTGGTCTTCAAATCATAGTTAACCATCCGGAAATGCATAATTCGATTTACTTACCTGTACAATTCAAGTCAACTTCCTAGCTTTTCTTTAAACAGAAGGTCTGACTGCGAGAAACCATTAGTAAAGGAGAATAGAAGCATTCCTGGCCTTCAGCCACTAGGCTCTCAAATTTTCGGCGACTTTCCAATGAAACAGTAAGGCCAGACATAATACCACTTGCCCGACTTACTCCACTCCTGAAAGAACTATTTAATGTCTAAACCAATTATTATTCGAATTACAGCTGCTACCCTTCCCAAATGAAGACAACACAGATCAAACGGACAAGTTATATATTCATCAGGTTGAAATGTTGCTATGACACATTCATAAGTACCGGAATAACAGACAACGGCCCAGATTTACAAATATTTTCCATCACAAATATGAGGCACATCTGCAAAAAAAAATGGTATTGACTTTCCAGCACAAAACTTGTTATGCGCTAGAAAGTTGGCACCCAGTGATGCGCAGCAGTGCAAGGCGCTTCTTTGTGTTACTCTGAATCAAAGGAGTTCCGTGGGTGGTACATTGATGTTTCCATGCAATCAGCCATGGTTTTTAATACAAAAACATATCTGCCAACAATAGTAGACGGATGTGGTCCAACAAATAACATTGGGTTAAAAAAGAAATATGGGGGCACATGCATCATTCATACATTTTGCATTTCCTAATTTGCGAAAAATACCGAATCGCAAATTAGGAATTGCAAAATGGTATGCATCACTTTTTTGGCTTTTCATTTGGGATTCGGTAAAAATCGCAATTTTTAGCGAATTCCAAATAAGTAGCGAATTCCTAAGTGCATTTTCGCAATTCCCATTGATTCCTATGGGCCAAAAGGCCCATAGGAGTCAATGGGAAGGCATTTCCAAATTCGCAATTTGTTGATGCATTCCAAGGGTGCACGGGGGGGGTCCAAAGGACCCTCCCCCTGCACCCCTGAAATGCATTTGAAAGTGCATGTTTCACACACACATGTCCTAAGGACATGTGTGTCTGTAACATGACAGTGTAAAAAATGATTTTTTTTGCATTTTTAAACATTTTCGCAAATTACCACGAGGGTCAACCTCGTGTTAATTTGCACTTCCAATTTCAGAATTCGCTTTTTTTTTTTAAATTGATGCATTGCATTTAAGGAATCTCACAAATGCGATTCCTTAAATGCATTCGCATTTTTTAGAAATGCAAAAAAATGCGAATTCTGAAAATTGCAGCCTGATTCATCAACGGGCCGTTTTGCGAGCCCCTAATAGCGAATCATAGCGATTCGCTATTAAGGACTCGCAAAACGGTATTCATGTAGGAATCGCATAATAAAATGCAATTCCTACTGATTCCTTATTTGCGATTAGCAAATTGCTAATCGCAAATAAGGAATAACTCGCCATTCATTCCTATGGGCCAAAAGGCCCATAGGAATGAATGGGGAGTATTCCTTATTTGCGATTAGCAATTAGCTAATCGCAAATAAGATTGCGATTTGAAGGGTGCCAGGGGTGTCCACAGGACACCCTGTAGCACCCCTCAAATGAAATTTCACACAGGTGTTGCACACACACATGTCCAGAGGACATGTGTGTGTGTAACATGCAACTCAGAAAAATGCATTTAAATGCATTTTTCTGAGTTTTCGCAATTTACCACGAGGTCTGACCTCGCGGTAAATTGCGCCTAGAAATTGCGAATTCGCAAATTTAAATTGGATGTTGAATTGCATTTAAGGAGTTTCTAATAGAGATTCCTTAAATGTAATTCCTCGCACATTTGCGACATCGCAATTAGCGATTTTTGCATTTGGATTGCTGAATCCCAAATGCAAAAATCGCTCTTGCAAAGGGCCGGATTCTCAGAATCCGGCCCCTTGCGAGCGCAATTTAGGTACATGAATCGGGCGGATAGTTTGATGCATCCCAAAAACGTATTTAGGAAGTGCAAACGGCCGAATTTACCGATTCGCACCGTTTGCACTTCCTAAATAGGTTGATGCATGTGCCCCATGGTTTTGCTTTTATTTCTAGTAACTTGGCAACCGAAGTGGGAAATACTTTAAGGTTAGCCAAAGCATAGTATTTTGCACTGGAATGATACCCTTCCACTACAAAACCCATACTAGAAATGCCACAGACCCCTTTGCACTATGGTACGAAAGGGTGTGTGTATAACTTCTGTTTTTTTGTTCTGGCCTTAAAATGACCTCAGATTTTTACACGTTTTACCTAATCCCAAAATCTAGATTAAATCTTATGTTAGTGGCCCTAGCGAGATTGAAAACTAAAGGGGGTTAAAAGTAACAGGAATATTGGGTAGTCAGTTTTTCCCCCTTGTCGTGTTTACACAGATATTGCCTTAAGATTGGTGCATAATGTCACAGATTCATCTTATTCCACCCCAAATCTTTGTTTGGCTTCGTGCCTCACATATATTTCCAAGTCACCCTGTCAAAAACCTGTTGTGCATCCACTCATATGTGTGCATGTGGTTACCTTGTTATTGGGCGAAATCCACTGCCGACAGCAGGGTACATTTTAAAGTAGACTCTGATATCTTACTGGTGTGATTTTCTGTTGATCAGAACGTATTTACCACAATATAAAAGCTTCAGACCGATTTGCCAAGATTTTTACATATATTTTGGCTTGCAGTTCAGAAGAAAAACAGGTGTGTATAATCACAATATCTCGGGTCTTTACCTAGCTTCAAAACTGATGTTATATACCCTGCTACCAACGTTTTTGCATAGTTCCAAAATTAAATGTTCTTTATTTTTTTATTTCGTAAGATAATGGGTTTACAAACTCTCAAACGCTTTTTACATTAAAAACTTTATTACAACCTAGCCTTGGATTTATTATTAGGCATTTTATGTAAACTTGATTTTTACCTTCAGAGCTTTTATTCTGAGGTTTCCCAGTGGTGATTGTTCAATGATGGAGGTTTGAAGCTTTGCATGTAATTTAGATCCCCCTCATTACTGGCAATGTTTTCCTGTGAATATAGATTACAATAGTACTATGTATATGTCTCTACAATATCAGCTTATTACGTGCTCATAGCAACTGTATTTTTCTCTTTATCTTTTATTCTCATTTTATCTTTCAGCTCTGACCTACCGTGCTCATATCGCACATACCTTCCTCCTTCTTTTTACATCTTCGCCCCAGAGATCTTCTACTTACATCTAAATGTATCTCCAATCGCCTTGGAAAGCTTTTCGCTCAGATCATACAGCATTCATCATTTCTTTTTTCACTGAAATACAATGCATTTTCGAATCTCAAAACAATTCTGCAAAAAAACATCAGTTTGCTTTCAAAGTTGGTTTCCTTTTTGCCGGCATTATTTATTTCCAGTCCTCTGATGTTCAGTTTACATGTGCCCCAAACTATCCCCAGAGCTGATATTGTTTCTGAAGCGCTAACATATTCATAAATCTTGAGCTTTTCCATTTAATTTCACAGTCTCATTTTATCTTTTTTCCGAAAAGGTGAATGATTAGAGAGATGGCGATGCTTGTAAGCTGTCTCGACTATGGATTTAGGCCCAGATCTCTGTACTGGGGTGAATGTATGACATAGTTCTGCATTCTGTCCATCAACTGTTGTTTTTGCATTCGTCACCCCGAATGGGACGGGTATTCCCAGACATGGGTCCCATGCTCTCCATGTTACTGGAGTTTAGTTCTGGTCGTACCCCGAAACCGGTCTTAGGATGCTAGTTTCCAGTCCTAGGAAGATATGCCCTGGCAGTTCGGGCTGGACTGTTTCCCTTGGGAGCAGGATCAAGACTAATTTGCATATGGCTGGGTTCAAACTGGAATGGCATAGGGGGCTAAAAAAAGATGGATTTAGGCCCAAATCTCTGTACGGGGGTGAATGTGTGACATTGTTTTGCATTCTGTCCACCAATTGTTCTTTTTGCATTTGTAAGCTGCCTCTAGCCCACCTGCGATTACTCAATAGGTACTCAATTGAACAAGAATGCTTATTGGAAAAGTGCCAGTAAGTCATCATTAATTTGATGAAGGTGCTCTCACCAATCAAATGAAAACATCATTGTTAGATATGGACACAAGTGAATGAATGAACAAATGAATTTTAGATTCATAAAGCGCCTGGTTACTCCAAGGGATTGTCGCCGAGCTGAGCATAAATCAGGCCTTGACGAGTCAGGTGCAGATGAACTACAAGTTCTGTCTAAAAAGCCAGGTCTTTGATTTTTTCTGAAAGCTTTCCATCTACTGTTTAAGTCTTAGGTTAATTGGCATAGAGTTCCAGAGCTTGGCTGCATGTAGCCCAAAAGAGCATCCCCCCAGTCTTGCACAATGAACTCTGGGTATCACTGCCAGCGCTTCTCCTCCAGATCTGAGTGTTCTGGAGGGATTATGGGCCTTGATCAACTGGAAGAGGTAGCTGGAACCCCTCCGATACATTATCCTATGCGTAAAACACATGGCTTTATAGGCGATTCTGTGTTTAACTGGGAGCCAGTGGAGTTTTGCCAAACCATGGCAAATAGAAGACCATTTATGTTGTCTCAGAAGCATCCGGGCTGCAGCATTTTGTACTCTTTGCAGCATCGCTAGCCCGCCTATAGATGTACCCAGATATAGCACATTGCAGTATTCCAGCCGCAACATAAGCAAGTGTTTTGTTCAGCTGTATTTTGTGCAACAGCCGGTATTAACCTCAGGAGCTTCTTTATCAATCTCAGCACCCCGAAGCATATGCCCACGGTGGCGCTAATCTGACTGTCAAAATATAGCTGCGTGTCAAAAATGATGCCTCAATTTTTCACTTTGGGTTTTGGGCTTGGCGTAGAGCAGAAATGGACCGGCCACCATGCCGAGGACCAGGTGGAGGGCTGTTTCCCGACCACCAGGACCTCAGTTTTCTCTGCATTCAACTTCAGGCAGCTGGCTTGCATCCATGTTGCCAGGTCAGTGAGACATAGTTTAAAATTGGTAGCAGCCCTCTCATCATCATTAGCTAGTGTAATCAAGAGCTGAGTGTCATCAGCATATGACACCATTTTCACCCCAAGGCCCTGGATCACCTCGGCCAGTGTCCTCATGTAAAGATTAAACAGAGTGGGGCTCAGCGCCAACCCCTGAGGCACTCCCCTCTGCGGCGGGATAATGTCTGAGGTTTATGGTTTCTGGATGACCTGAAACAAGAGCTTATGAAGGAAGTCTGTAATACAATCAAAGGCTCCTCCCCTAAGACCCTGTGTCCATAGTCAATCCAGTAACACAGTATGTGAAACTGTATTGAAATCTGTGCTGAGATATAACATGATGAGCGCCCTGATTTCCCTTCTTCAGACACCCTACATAGTGTCTCCGCAGCCAAAAGCAGGGCCAATTCCATACTGTACTGTGGCCTGAAACCTGACTGGGTCTTGTGTGGGATGTTATTATTATTATTATTATTATATTTCTTATATAGCACCAGAATCGACCCCCGAAGGGGTATCTCCGCGCTTGCCTTAGGAACCCGTCCTGGTTTTTCCCTGTGGGATAGACCCTGCAGGGCATCCCCAAGGTGAAAGCCAGGCATCCCGCCGCGGGGGGCCGTTGTGGAGATTAAGCAAGCTTAATGCACAGAGTTGCAGAGTGTGAACCCATGATTTGGTCAGGCACCGAAGCGAGAATTATCGAGTCCATGGACATTTGAGCTCAAGACCCTGCCGCGTCGGGAATTGAACCCTGGTCGCGGGTCTGACCTCTGCTTCAGGGTCTGCCTGCTCTAACCAGTGAGCCACACTTCTCTGCAATGAACTCTGTCAATTGTGAGTTGATGTGCCTTTCAGCCAGTTTTGCCAGAAAAGGAAGGAGAGAAATGGGGCAGAAATTCTCTGCTTTAGAGGGATCGAGAGAAGGATTTTTCAGGAGCGGTATCACCATTGCATGAACATAGCCTGGGTGCCAGTATGGCAGCACCAGTTTCCAAAATGGCTGAAGGCACCAGGTCTAGTGGAGTGCCAGATTTGATTTTAGCCACTAGTGCGTCCAGATTTTCCACTGTAATGCCCTCAATATTGAAAGCAACCTCAGGGAGTGGTTCAGAATTCCTTGTGGAGGGGAGGCCGGAGTTATTAACAGCCACCGGAAAGGAGGCATATATCGCTAAGATTTTATCTGAATAGAAGTGGGCAATCTTATTGCAGCTGCTCCTGCTAGGGTCCATACCCACAGCTACTGTATCAAGGGAGGTAAGGGAGTTTACAATTTTAAAGATCTCCCATGGGCTAGTTGGCCTCATAGATCTTTTGTGTATAAAATTCCATCCGTGTGACCCTGATCTTTTTATGGTATTCTTTTAGCAAGCGTAGGTAAGACTCTTTGTCTTGCGGACAGTAATACTTCCACCAATTACATTCTAAGCGTTTGCATAAATTTTTAGTTTGTGCGAGGTCATCGGTGAACCATTTTGCTGAGGGTCTGGACCATGCAGAATGTAATGTAAATTGATACTTGTATAGCGCACTACTCACCCGCAAGGGTCTCAAGGCGCTTGTACAAATACCGCTGTGGAACCCGTCCTGGCTTTCCCTGTGAGGCGTCTACTCCTGGGCACCCCCAGGGTGAAGTCCAGGCATCCTTAGCATTGTGGGGACCGTTGTGGGGACCGTTGTGGAGATTAAGCAAGCTATTGCCCAGAGTTGCAGAGTGGGACTCTATGATTGGAATAGGCACCGAAGCGAGAATTATCAGGTCTGTGGAATTTTGAGCCCAAGACTCGCCGAGGCGGGGAATTGAACACTGGTCCCAGGCTAGACATCTGCATCAGGGTCTGACGCTCTAAGCATTGAGCCACACTTCTCCCTTTAGTGTTGTGCACAGTGCTATCCTATCTAAGGTTACCTCTAACCATGCTGAAACATGCAGGTTGGCGGCCTGCGTGCAGTTTTTTAGGCCGGGAGGAATATGACTCAGGGCCAAGGTAAGTGTCTCCTGACTGATCCTAGTACAATTTTGAGTTCTGACATGGGGCCTGGGTGGGTCAAGGAGGATAAAGGGTATCCGGAATCTGAGAGGGGATGGCATGATAATTGGACCAGGCCTTATGAATCAGGGTGTCTACTTTCACCCACTCCGTTTTCTCAAAAGCAGGGCCCAGCACGTGTCCCTGAATGTGAGTGGGTTCCTGCACCAGCTGCGGGAGCTTAAGCAACTTTAGGTCCTCCATTAAATCTATAGTATTATGTGAGGTAGAATAGTCAAAGTGTAGGTTGAGATCCCCTTAAATTATGAACTTAGAATGTTGAATGGCAAACACCGGAATCATATCCAGTAGTGCAGAGATGAACGCAGCAGCTACTTTTGCGACCTGTAGATCAACAGGCCATTGAGAGAGCACCGGCCTGAAATTGTTAGGGTAAAGGAGGCTGCTTCGGCTCCACTGAGATGGACTTCAGACAGACTGCAGCATAGCTGTTGCTTGTATGTCACCTCCAGCCCACCTTCCCTCCCCGAGGTCTATCCAGTGTGGATATTACATAGCCCTTGGGAACGGCATCTGAAATGTCTGGAGCAACCTGCACATGAAGCCAGGTTTCTACCAGGAAAAGGGCAGTCATCTCTCTCTCCACAATCAGGTCAACAATTTCAAGTCTGTTCTTTTGGAGGGAGCTACAATTTAGTAGGACACCTTGGCCCTTCTTAGGGCTGCCAGAGGAGGTAACCAGATTCGGCCGTAATGTAAAAGGAGCATCTCTCACAGGAACTGTGTCCCGGCTCAGCCTGAACGGAATGCAGACAGATGGACTTGCACTCACGGTTTAGGGCACATAGCTCTTTAGTTGAAAATTGCACCTGACCTGGGCTGCTAGCAGCAGGGTTTCTGGCCCCTAGCGCTGTCCAGGTGCTGACGAACGCAGAAGGGCTCGCCTTGGCGCAGTTTTGGTACGCCTGCTGGATTCAGTCGCACCAAGCTTCTCTTTTTATAGTCCAAGATGGCATCCTTGCTCCACTGTACAGGAGCCTGGAGGACCCACAAAGACAGTGCAAAACTAGAAGGAGAGCCACAAGCCTTGATCACATGCGAGAGCCAACTCCCAGCGGCTTCCCGGTACGCGGATTGCTTTTAATTTAAGAACACAGATTCAATTTCAATAGCCACATGTAAACAAACAATTTAAGTTGACCCCATCAACAGTTTTACAAATTAGCAGGTAAAAACAGTTAAAAGTGCTACAGCAGCCTCAGTACCTGTCTGCCTGCCTGATAATGACAAGTGACAAGTCTCACTGAACCTTTGCTTAATCCCTGGTAGATATGACACAAGCGGCATGCAATTACTCATAGAAATATGCAATACATTGAAACACTTTTAAAGCCAAGAAAACAAGATAGGAAAATACCAAACGCAATTTAATAACAAAGAGAAAACAATGATTGAGATAAATACACCAAATTATTCAAATTGGATGTGTGTATATCATTTTAATAAAGTTTTAAGGTAAAAAGTACCTAGAAAAAGTAAAGCAACAACGAAACATATCTGTTTGCAGTTGACTAGGATCTAGGCACTTTTTAAGGCTGACAGAAATGGAGCAGAGGTCACATATATCAAGTGAGTCATCCTAGTCAAGGTTTTGGCCTTTTGAATTGGTCTATATTCGTAAATCAGAATATTTTAGCAGGGAAAGGCCCAAAGACAAAGCCAGCAATGACCCTTGAAATCAGACATCTTGCCATCAAGCTCATGCAGAAGAAATTGGATTTGGCACCAAAAGCTCTGAGGGGGGAAAGTCTAGAACTCATAGTCATCTACATTGCTATGTCAATGGGACAAGTTTGCCCCCTCCCTGTTCCAAATCATCACTTTTCTGGTTGTCATAAATCAACAGTATCGGAAGGCTGGAATTTGTAGCAAAACAAGGCTCCATGTGGTGTGTAGGTCCAAAGAATACATGGGATCTGCAAGTTTGTTGGAAAATATAATTTAAGGGCTTGGTGCCAAGGCTGGTTCCAGGCACCCCCAAAGGATATGTTAGGCTTTAGACCAGCTAGCACACAGTGCCACTGTAAGCCCCCTAACCTTACCAAGGAGCAAATAGTTTCTGGCAACCAAAGAACATGACAACTTTTGAACCTTCATGGAACATTAAAACAGTACAGTAGTTTTGGCTCAGTCACTCGTACTCACTTAGTCTCAGAGAGATACACAGAATAAACGTTGGGGACATTTTCAATAAGCATTTGTTGAACCAGCGTCATTCTAGTATAAAACGTTTGCTGCCACATTTATTAGACAGAAGCATATGTATAAGATTACAGGCACCAACAGAGTAAATATAAGGTAGAATTCTATCATGGTGCTAAAACAGTAAATATATGCAGGCATATAAACATGACATTAATCAAGCATGCTTCTACTATGCGGACCCTACCTAAGTGTACCTAGCATCTATGTGAGTGTAAAGCTAAAATATCCCCTAGGAAAGAGAAAACAGCATTACCTGATAGGAGAGTATGAAGAACCCCCTCTTGGTCTCAAGCAAGGGATGTCAGACTTCTGTGTGTTGAAGCTTCAACAGGCCGGGACCTCAGTGTCTTGTGTCAGTGTGGAAGCGTCTCCTCCGCATATAGTGATGGCATAAAGATAGCCTCGGGGTTCCTACCACTATCAATATATTGTGAGCACGGTTATGCAAATGAGCCTAAATCAATACCTGCTAATATGCAAATATGCAAAGTAGTACTGTCACCCTAGGATGAAGGTGACCATGGCGTTTATACAGAGTATGTTAATCCTGTTATGTAAGTCATGTGCAGGGGAACTTTCTAAGAATCCTCATGCATAATAAATTAGGCTAGTTTCAAGGAAACCAATTGACTTTAATTCAGCACATAACTGGGTAAAATGTCAGTGCTAGAACCGTTATGCAAAGCAAGGTAGAACAAATGTAGGTGAAAGGTCGTTTAGCTACTTAGTTCTAGGTTCAGGTACATAACACATACCTTTACCCTAGGGTCCTTGCAAACCAGTTTTCAACAGCAAAACAATCTGAGTGGGACAAATATGCTTTTCTGGCCCAGCTTGGGTGAGCTCTCCCTGGACAACCCCCAGCACCTTGTCCCAGTTCCTCATAGGTAAAAATTTGACTAATCTCTGGTTCCGTCTAGCTAGTAGCCATCCGTCTAGGTCTCTGCTGAAGCCCTTAGATCCTCAGGCCAAGCATGTTGGCACCAGCTCTTTCTTCAAGCTTGCAGGGTCCAGTCCTCTCTTATCAGTTGGGCCTGAGTCTGGAGTTCAAGTCTTATTTCTTTACGTAGGCACTGCCACTTAAAATGTAGCCTTCCTGGTCTGGAATGTTCTGAAGAGTATGTGGTGAGGTGCCAGTCTTATCCTGTACACTGGCCGGCGAGTGCAGAATCTTTTGCAGTCACCTTTGTCTATTTTTTCACCCTATTCACCCTATGCTCCTCTCCTTTTGCATCACTTTTACATTGCTTTACTTTGAACATCCTGGGAAGCCATGAATCCAAAAGGGCTGACCCCTTCTACTAGAAGAAGTGTTGTTGGCTTTCCCTGAACCACCACCCGATTTAGATGAGGTCTCCACTATGTAGCTATAGTTAGGATTGTGTTTCCATAAGAAATACACTTTTTGGTTTGCCTATATCTTTGGCTGTTTGATGAATCTCACAAAACTTTTAGGGATGATCCCTCAGGCATGGGCAGAGAAAAGGGAAGGTCCCAAAATATGTTTTCCTCATTTATTTCTCCATAGGAACTTTAGACACAGCTTCAGCCCAAACCGTTAAATGGATTTACACTAAATATTTATGAAAGCATGATCTTGCTCTAGAAAGAGTTCATTTTGTGTTTTGGTGTAAATCCCTTCAGTAGTTTTTGAGCAATTAATGCTCAAAAACATGGTATATTAGGCTACAGAGGAGCCAGACTAAACAGATCAACGACGATTTGGCGGCAGCCATCTTAGCACTCAGGATTCAGTTCTAGCAAAATGTGAAAAAAGACAAATATACATGAACTTCCTAAGCCTGGTGATGGGATCCGAAAGGAGGATCAGCGGTGACATAAAAAAGATAAGTTCAGGTTCCTGCACTTCTTTTAAAAGAAGGCCCAGCTGGGCCAGGGCCCGGGGAATGACATAAACAATTTATTGTGGCAAGGGGACATGTGTCCTCCTCTCCAAGCTTCTGTGAAACACAGGGGCACCATCGCTCACGAACTATGTATAACATGAATTGAGGGGGTGCACAACCCCTCCTTGAGCCATATTAGGCCATGGTGACCCTATCCCCCGGGTCCAACATTCACAATAAAAGGAAAGGGATCAAACAGCCCCCTTCCAGAGCCTTAGAATGCCTTGGCTTGGGACCCAATCACTTGGGGCTTAGTCTAATTTAAAAGGGAAGGGGGCAGCGTAGCCCCCATGCCTTAAAAAATCCCCAAGTACCCCATCCCCTAGGGGCAAGGTCAGTTACTGAGTCCTGGGGAGCTCCCCCCAGAGACAAAGTAGTTTTCCTGCCCGTATAAGTCGGGGAAACATATGTCTGCTCCTGCCTGGTGAAAGCAATTTTAAGACTACCTCTAGGCGGGAGCAAACATGCCTTCCCTGCCTGCCGGAATGTGGAAGCAGAAGGCAAGTCTGCTCCCAGACAGTGGGAGATTTAAACATGCTCCCGCTGGGTTGGACATTTGCAGGCAGGGAAACAGGTATTGTTCACACCCAGAGGGAGCAAACATAAATAGCTGTCTCCTCCTGGCTGGAGCAATGCACTTGCCCATAATATGCTGCTTGGGGATGGTCACTGAAGCACCCAACTATAATTAAAAGAGAGCCTGCGGTTGGAGTCCCTATCGCTACAATAGGCTTGGGTACCAGGCCGTGACGACTCCCTTCCCATTGTAATGTCAAGCAGGCCAAGATGGAGCCCCCAGGTCCACTATTTGCTCAGGGAATGCCGGTGTGAGTCCCTCTGCTTAAAGGCACCAGGGGTTGGAGTACCTGGGGTCACGTGTGGCTCAGGGAGGAGGGGGAGATTTTAGACATTAGGCACTCACCTCTTTGGCCTTACAAGGCCTCTTTCAGACATGACTTACTAATATATACAAAGTGCTACATGCAACTACAGTCCTTTAAAATTGTGTGCCACCCAGAGCACTGTTGTGGCCCTGATAGTAATATATTTTTGCCATTTATGTTGGTGAGGCAAACATACATTATAATTTACATATGGAATTTAACTCCCTTACTAACGGGATTTGATCTGCACCATCTACCATGGCCTTACAGGAAACATAGGGAGCCAATTACGATGTCAGTCAGATGAGCATCTGACCACCTTCATTGTGGAAGCTATTGGTTAGTCCATGGGCCAATGCAGACCAACCATCCACATCCTAATGTGGCGGTATAACTGTGTTTGGAGATGTTGGTGGGATTGACACCAACAGCTCGTTGGTGTCGATCTCACCAAAATGGTAATGTGCCCCTTAATTAGAGGAATTGGGCAAAAAGCTGCATCTGGTGGTTTAGAGGACTAATGCGTCCACTGTAGTGGTCTGTGTTCGACCTCATGGTCTCAGGTTCAAATTCCAGCGGGCCCACTCAGCCTTTCATCCTTCTGAGGTAGATACAATGGTTGTATTACATTACAACGCATGCTAATATATCGCATGACATTACATTGCGGTTTTTACAACTCAAGTCGTTCAAACGACTTGCGTTGGAGGGGGCTGGACTTAGGAGTAGTATAATTTACTATTCCAACTCCAGTCTACATACAGTAGGGAAGGTGTTGGATAGTAAATTATACTATTCCTTTTCCTAGAGCGCCATCCAGCGCAAGTCGTTGTAACGACTTGCGTTCTAAAAACTGCGATGTAATGGCATCGCAATGTAACGACCGCGTTGTAAACAACGTTTCCCGATACAATGGGTACTATTGTGCTTGGTAACAATAAACATCTGTTATTCACCATACCCTTATTTAAATATTTATTTCTTTATTGGAAAGGTTTTATATAGTGCTGGCTAGACCCGGAGGTATCAGAGCGCTTTACATGTGTGAAAAACAAGATTACAAGAGTTGCTAAAAAAACAAAAACATTATAGAAACAATAAATAACAACAAACGTTCCGCTGTGGTCTAATAAACAGAGACCAAAGCAAATGCAGATATATTTACATATAAAGTGGCAGGAGGGGGAAGAGATTAAGGGCTGAGCTGTGGGTGAGGTAGAGATTTTGAAGGAGGTAAAGGCGGGGGAATACAGATTGGGATGGGGGAATGGTCAATCGGGAGGGATTTTTTAAGGGGGAGGAGGGAAGGGAGGTAGGAGTTGGAGGAGGAGAGGGACGAAGGGAGGCAGAGAGGTGAATGGAGGGGAAGTGAGGAGGGTAGGTCCAGAGGAGGTCCAGGACTGGTTAAGTACCCCAATATTTGCTGAGGAGGTGCAGTTTAAGGTCTTTTTTGAAGGTATTGTAGGATGGGTTACAGGGCAGTTCCTTTGGGTGGGTATTCCATATGGTCAACGCGTTTCCAGAGAAGAAGCGAGATTGAGTTGTTTTCTTTTTGAATAATGGGGGGATGAGGAGGAAAGTGTTTGTGCTTCTCATCGTTCTTCAGCTGTAGCATTCTAATCTAGGACCCTGATCGATACTGTGACCTTATGCCCGTATTCGGCTATAAATCCATTTATTCCCTATATTGGCATAACCGTTCAAGTGCAATATTCAGAAACTCGTCTCTGGCCTCACACGAACAGAGCCACATTCCAGAATAGCTTTCTCTACCACTTCCTTAGCAACCAATTAGTGCAATGACATAGCAGAAGTTACTATCTGAGATTCCTAGATTAACACTCCGAGTTCTTCAACAAGATAAAAACTCAGCAACCTGGAAATCCCCGCTTGCTGTGTTTTGATTAGTAAAAGAACTCTAATGAGCACTGATAGACGATCACTTCCTAGTGACACCTTTATTGACGTCTTATGTCCAAAAACTTATGTCAAACAAGGCACCTTTCAGGTATAAATATTACCAACGTTGCCTTAAGCAAACGCTGAAGCTATCAATGCCATCGCTGCTGTCTCGTTGCTGTTTCGCTGAAGCTGATGCTGCCAGCTATCTCGCTGCTGCTGAAGAAGCTGTCATGCTGATGATACCATAGCTGCTATCGCTACTGCTATCGCTGCTAACTAGCGAACGATGGTGTGGTGAACTTAGGAGCTGAACAGCCGTCCCCTGCAAAGAGCCCAGCAGATGCAAGCTGCCCGCGGACGCTGCCCCTCCTCCTCCTCCTCCTCGACGCGCTGAGAAGAGACGCTGTCTTTCTCCTGCAGAGAAACCCAGCTTCGGCGTTTCTGGTCTACCCTTGCGGGTGACTGGGATATCGAGTCCTGAGGGAGATACCAGACCTCCATCATTCTATTCCAGAGGTATGGTGTTGACTAAACCCTTAGAGAGAATTCTTGAAGCAAACTTTGGCAAAACCAACTTAACTTAAAGCTACTTACTTACTCCCCTCCCAAGTATTAGGCTTAGGGCAGGTACACTGGGGTAGGCGTAGTTAGAAGCACCAGTTGAGTATTTTAGCCTAATGTATATATGAATGTATATATGTTTTATTCATTTTAAACCATTGTATGGCTAAGAAACCATATCAATGCTTTTACAGTATTATTTCGCAATACTTATCTTACTGTACGTACTTTTTATAATAACAAGTCTTGCAATTGTGGCAATTCATTTCTCTTGTATGAGAAGAAAGACTGTTCAATAAATGTTACCTTTTATTGAAAACGCCCGTCTCTCTATTCTCTACATATTGTGAAAGTAAACTGCACAACCACTGACTGAGTAAAATAACTGTCTATTGTTCACACGACTCTAGAGATTGACTCTGATCTGAGGAGCAAAGTTGTCATGTTGCACGGTTGTTGGAAAACTGAACCCCTTCTTGGCTGTGCCAGGGAAGCTGATCACTTCCTATTCAGTCAAGAAAGTTTCCAGTGACCTCTGAGCTAGTTGGTAACAAACCTAATTAAGTTTAGCATAGTCAGTGGAGGCCTGGAAGATCCGCACTTCTACGTCGATACTACTGTTAATGTTATTCCAATGCGCAGGGCCTATTGGGAAAATAGGAACTACACTACATGGCGCCCAACGTTTGGTAAGGAAATAAACGAACGCAAGACGTTAGAGTAACTCAGTCGTGCATATTTCACACAGACCCCTTTCTCCCGTAAATACTCCAATAGACGTCTGGAGTGGGTGAAAGGTTAAAATCCGCCCGACCTTAGTAGGAAGAGATTCCTATGTAAAGCTCTGGTTTATTCAACGTTGAAGGATACAGTGTTCCAAAATATTGTGCACCTAATCTTGTCTCCTTGGAGACCTACTCTGCAAAGCCTGCATTTATAAAATGTCAGACAGTGAAGAAGAAAGGGAAGCAGCTAGGCTGGCAACCCTACTAATAGAGGAAGACTCGAGTCTCCTACAGACAGACCCGGATGCTATCGACATCCAGGTCCACTTAAGAAAATCTATAACTTTAAAACTTATAGAAAACGGACTGACACCACAAGGTGGTACAGTAATTTTCGTGATAGAGGCACACGAATATCGGCAGACAGAGGTATTCTATTCATGGATAAACTTTCCAGCGGCAAACGCTAGAACAAAAGAGTTTCACTATTACAAAATAGAGAAACCACCGGAAGAGTACGATCCTTTCGAGGAGACTAAAATTACACTAAAATTCCAAGAGCACCTGCTCTGGTTTAATGGCGCCCTAAAACATAATGATCATATTACCAGGCTCGGTCCACTAGGTAGACCAGGAGCAACGTGGCCGGTTCTAGCCAGCTACACACCACATCAGGACATTGCAAAAATGTCTAAAGAAGAGCTGTTAGTACAGCTAAAAAAATTAATAAAAATACATAGGCAATTAGTCCAATATGTAATGTGGACTGCAACAGTCCAACCAGCTGTTAATGTACCACAGCTGACCCCTCATCAGGGGAACACTAATAAAATCACACCACAGAACATACAGTCATGTCTTGGTAAAACACCCGTAAAACGGGAACAAATTCCTTTCTGGTTAGCACAGAAAATCACTCAAATAGAGGCAGTATTTCCGGATACTACCCCTATTGAGAAACACAGAATCTTGACCATCTGCCTTCCTATGGGAATCGCACCACACGTGGAGGACTGTGACACTTGGGGTACAGTCTTTGCTTCCATTTACACAAAAACACATGGTGTTCCGTCTATGGCGGTAATACCAGATGTACTACGACAGATTCAAAATGAATACGGTCCTGAACCTGCTTTAACTCTTGGTATGAAATTACTGAAAGACTTCAAGCAGGTCTCGGCTATATTATTAGCCAACATAAAAGGAGAAGCAGCATCTGTGGTGATCCGCCAGAAGTTGAAGGAAACAGATATAACAGATCAGCCAGTTGAGCTTGCCAAAATCATAGAAAAATGCTATGAAGAATTAGGTAGAGACAGCTTGGGTGGGAAACCAGTAAAGCCCCAACTGCTCGAAAATCCTGAAAAATTATTTATTAAAAATAATTTAAACACTCCTAAAAAGAGCTGGGATGGAAATAAACAATCCACTCCCAAGGAAAAAGTTTTCCAGTCCAGAGGAAGGTCTCCTCGACGGAGGGAAAGAACTCCGACTCGAGAACACCAGTCTCCCCAGAGGGAGCCCTCTGAGAAAAGATATAACCTTAGAAATAGGGATAATTTGAAAAAACCTGATAGATATCAAAGTATTGATACACGTCCCTCTCGATCTTTTTCGCACAAATCGGAAAGAAGAGGACGGTCTGACCCAGGAGAGCACACCAAGTCCAAAGACAAGGAACCTGCTCAGAGTAAAAAATCTCAATTTTCAAAAAAGAAGGTAGCCAGTATTAGAGTAATCAACCATGCCGAGAATACTGAGGACACAGTTGAAAAACGGGGAGTGGGCACAGAGGATTGTTAGACAGTGCAGCAGAAATCAGTATAGCCCGCAAGATCTTGATGAGTCATCTGGAGACAGAGGACACGAATGAATACATTCAGGTTGAAACTGCCGACACCAGACTTAGCGAGCCCCATAAGATATACGAAATAACATTGCGTATAGAGGGTGATAAGACTTGGAAAATAAAGGGTCTATTTTGGGATAAACTCTCAAAATGCTATGATATTCTGTTAGCTGAAAAAGATTGGCCCCCAGAGTTTGTCAGGGAGTGCCCTCGTGGCGAAGAAATGATTATGCCTGCCTTCTCGAATCACATTCCGATTCACAAAAAATATACTTATGCAAGGAAATGGGCGGTAGCCCAGGCACCGGCATTATATAAAAATCATGTAGGATGGGATGAGGACTCATCTCCTCACAAAATCCAGTTAAAAAGTGAACCAACTGCCCAACGGCAGTATCCCATTAAGCAAGAAGCTAAAAAACAAGTCAGGGAGATCTTAGATCAACTTGAGTACCAGGGGGTGATTGAAACATGCACCCCTCAAATGAACAATCCTTTGTTTCCTGTCTCCAAGCCAGACAATTCATATGGTCTAGTTTTGGATTACAGACACCTTAATGCATGTTGCAAAACATTTGCAGTACAAAACTCGCATAGTGCAGCCCTAATGAATAACATAGTTAGGAAAAAATATAAAACGACATTAGACATATCTAATGGTTTCTTTTGTCAAAACATTGCACCAGAAAGCAGATACTTGACCGCTTTCTCAGCATTTGGGTCGCAGAAAAAATTCTGCCGACTCCCACAGGGGTTCAAGAACTGCCCAGGACTATTCTCAGCTAGAGTAAAAGAGTTACTACAAATATATGATTATGAGGCATTATCTTACGTAGATGATATCTATCTCACAGACGACGACTTGGATACTCATTTGAAAAGAGTGAACACCATTATACTTGGATTCGCAGCAGAGGGTTACAAATTCAACTTTTTAAGTTTCGAATTGCCCAGTACAGTACTATTCTTAGGGTACAAATTATCAAGTGAAGGAGTGAAGGAGTGAAGTAGTGTGGCTCACTGGTTAGAGGCGGCAGACCCGAGAGCAGAGGGCGGCCCGGGACCAGGGTTCGATTCCCGACGCGGCAGGTTTCTGGACCAGGGTCAGCGGACTCGATAATTCTCTCGCCTCGGTGCCCACTCTGATCAGCGATCACACTCGGCAACTCTGGGCATTAGCTTGCCTCATCTTCACTAACGGCCCCACCAGACCGCCGGGGATGCCTGGTCTCACCCTGGAGATACCCATTAAGGGACCATCTCTCAGGGAAGCCAGGAAGGGTTTCGCAGCGGTCGAAGCGCGGAGATACTCCTCCGGGAGTCGATCCTAGCGCTATACAAACCTGCAATTAATTAATTAATTAATTAATTAATTAATTAATTAAGGAAAAAGCCTAGCGGACAACTTCTTAGAGAAGTGCGCTGTACTCCAAGCTCCAAAAACGCTGAAGAATTTACAATCCATACTAGGTTTTCTGAATTTCGGAAGATCATACATTCAAAATTACGCAGAGAGGGTTAAACCTCTCTACGAACTAATAAAACCTGATTTTAAACAAATCAATTGGACTCAAAAACACACAGAAATTTTGAGATCACTGCAAACAGACATGTTAGCTAAAACTAAATTAGATACATGTGACAACACACGCGATCTTGTAATACGAGTCATCCCAGGAAGATGCGGATTCACGTACCTGACCTCTAATGAGGGAGAAAAGGTACCAATTTCAATTAAATCTCACTTGTACACACAAGTAGAAAAAACATTCAGTCACACAGAAAGAACTGTGAAATCAGTGCAAATTGCATTAGCAAATGAACGAGAACTAGCACACGGCAAAAGGATTAATATCCTCACAGCGGAATCCGCCTTCTAGGCACTATTCAGCCCAGTAAACCTGCCTACAGTGTCACTGGATCCGAAATGGATACAGTGTATAGATTCTCTAGGAGCGGAAGATGTGAAATACTATTTCGCACCACAATTCGAAGAACTGAATGATTTAGAATATGAAGAATATCCTCTGCCAATCGAACTTCTGCCTCTCCCACAATACGCCTGTATAATCTATACAGATAGATTTGTACAGCATTTCAACGTAGAGAGCAAATCCTACGATGCAGCCTGTGCGATTGTTAAAGGTCGTTGGCTGTGCGGTAAATTCAGACCGAAAGTAACAAAAACTGAATCAGTAAGAAACTGTTTGGCTCAGAGAGCTGAAATCAGATCTTTAAAGATGGCGCTCGAAAATGCAGAACGTGAATTCCCGACACTAATCGTGTGCGATTCTCATTTATGCGTCAACTCTTACAATACTAAGTTGCAGAGCTGGATTGAAAACGATTACAAAGATGACACAGGTGCCACAATAAAGCATAAATTGCTCTGGAAACAGGTAGCTCTTTTACAAAAAGAACTACAAAAGACTCACGTGATACACGCACAGAGTCGTCAACGTGATGGCGTTCACGTTGCAGGGAATTCATTGGCTAATACAGCCACAGCGGAAGCAAATAAACCAGCTTCCGTAGCCACAAAAAAACGTACAGAAAAATACATAGACGGGGAAACCATGCTGGCAGTAAAAACGACCGTAAAAGGCGACTGTGCAGCACTACCCGTGAACTATCCACTCAATTATGCATACGTAATCGATGCAAACTCCGTTCCTTTTGCTCGAATCCCTGGAGTGGGGGATAGGGTAATTCCAAACACGAACAGGAGAATATTTTTAATAGCAGACGCACACATGGGTTTGGGTCCTAGGCACAGAGAGATCAAGGAATCCCTGACTGAATTACAATCAGTATACTGGTGGCCGGGAATGAGTGTACAACACCAAATATATGCAAACAACTGTGAAAACTGCAACAGGGATCGCTGTAGTGAACCATGCTACCGGCTACCAATCAGAAACAGCGTAACGCTGTCTACACCCCATCCTGCATCCTATTAATTATTAAGGCTGAACACACTTAAAGGATTTGGCCCCAGCGCTCGGCTGACGGCAGAACAGTTATAAAAGATCTGCGAGTCTTTATCGGCACATACGCAATTACCACGTTCCATTCTGACCAAGGTCCTGCTTTCAGCTCTCGAGCTTATAGGGAGGCCATGGCCAGCATGGGAATCGGGTTGTGGTATTCTTGTCCATCGCACCCCGAAGGGAATAGTGTGGTAGAAAGAAAAAAACGGGACATAACGCGATCTATAACAGCGAAGGTATTAGGTTCAGGCGCTGGGTGGGTCAAACATCTAATAAGTGTCCAGACCAGTCTTAACAATTTGCCAAGAAATTCTCTAAAAGGTTTCAGCCCATACGAACTATTGTTCGGAATTAAAATGAGAATTCAGGACTTAGATAGTCAGGTATCAGTGGTACAAGATAATAAAACAGACTTTGACATCAAAGATCGTTTGGCTGTTTTACAGGAACTGAATGAAACAAGAACATCCTTAAGCAACATAAAGTTAAAGCAACAGCCAGATACCACTGACGAGGCACCACAAGCAACAGCCCCAGCAAGGCCTGTCTGGATTCCAAAGATTGGGGATCTAGTCAGAGAAAAAATTGCGGTGAAGAAGGAATTTGGGCCTTCTTACAGAAAAGCAGTACCTGTCTTGGCAGTCACCGGAACAAGATCAGTAGTACTACCGCCCCTTGCTGGTAAAAAGGAGAACAGAGTCGTATCTATCAACCTGGTAAAACCACAAGCATGTGGCCTATAATCAACAGTAGGCCCAGTGGACTCCCAAGAAACAACAGAATACCCAAACTTGCAACAATCCAAGAGGTTCAAACTGAAAGACTAATCACATTCGATCAGCCTGCAGTGCACAGAGAAGGACTATGCAATAATGCCATGGAACTTGTGCCTCTTGAGACACAGATTGAAACAGTTCGTCAAGAAACACCAGTCTACAATAATGTGGCATCAGAAAGTGCTACCGAAAGACAGATTGAAAGAACAATCCCAACAATTGACAGAACTGCCTCTGGTTCTTTCATCGACTTCGACAACTTTTCCGAGGATCAAAGTAACTCCGAAGTGATGCCAGAAACAAAAATGACTTTTAAAGAAAAAGCAACGGAACTCTTTCATCAACTGAAGGAAATCTATCTTATTTCCCCTTGGTTAGAGTTCTGGTTCGGTCTAGGTGTATTTTTCCTCCTGCTTTGGCTCATCATGGTACTTTGTTTGGGAAAATTCATTGAGGGAAAATATAGTACAATGGACACAGGAAGTCAGAACATCAACCTAGTCCTGAAACCACACAGATCATCCCACATGAAGAAAAGAGAACTGTCAACAGTAAATGTCACAGCCATTCCAATACCTGGTGGGGTAGTGTGGGAGAAAACTGACTATGAGATCTTTGGTCCGGTCGAGATCCTGAAGTATCCTCATCAACTGAAGGTTTCCTTAAGTGACTTTGTAAAACCTAGTACATTCTCTGATGATTGGGACTTTAACAGTATTAATGACATGATGTCTGATTTAGTAATGTCAGCTAGATTCACAGAACATGATTATTTACAAGGTTCGTCTAGTTATGAACAGTTATTCTGTTTTACACATTATAGCGATCATTATTTGCATAAATCTGCACAGCCTAGAAATGTTTTTAAGTATAATCAATGGGAACATTGTGCTACACCACCTAAAAGCAGTTCTAAAAGATTTTTTGAGAAATTCAAGTACTTCTCAGGGTTTAACACCAGTGATGCAGAAACGTTTTATTACAAACTGTTAGATAAAACAGGAATGAAAACAATGCTGACAAACACTACATTAATATATTCAGAAGCATTTTATGAAAAAATTTTGACATTTGGTTTTGATTATTGGAAAAATAACATTGAAACAAAAACCATTTGGGGTACAAAAGATTGGCAGGTACAAGGCCTAGAAGCACTGTTCAGAACCTGCATGATACCAGAACAAATGATGTTTTTAAATGACACAATTCACCAAACATCTTGTCTTGGCCTAGCTAAGATCAAAGACCTAAACAAACCGTCTATTCCGAAGCCAATACCTGAAAATGCAACAACAGATATTGAGATAGACGTAACTAACATTTTACATTTTAACAGAACACATCCCGATTGGAAAAAGTGGTTAATCTGGCCTACTGACACAAACAGCTGTCAAGATAGATTCCTGAATAAAACACAGGTGTTAAAAATGACCAGACAAGACCCTAGATACTCCCAGAGACAACATCCAGGGATAGTAACAACATACAGTGTAGGGAAACTCTGCCTCAAATGGCTAGGATCATCCACACTGGCTGAAATTAAGCAACACTTGTCTTTACTAAAAGATGGTGCTGATTTGCGCGATTTTATCATGGGACCACGCAAACAGCGTCAAAAGCGTTTCATAGCGGCCAGCATCTATGCTGCGTACAACGAGGCTTGGAAAGTCACACAAATTGAAACAGCAGAAAAATATGAGAAATTGATCGTATTAATTTGGAAAAATCACTTTCTGTAGTGGACAATGGGTTAATGACTCTGTCCTACAGAATATGTTCGTTGGACAATATTGTATTTTCTGCCTTTGACATAATAGACAGAGACTTGCTAATGTTACAGCATGGCCAATCTCAATTACGTTCTATTGTACAATTTGGCTGGACGCTGCAAAATCTTCGTTCAGGCTATGTGCCTTGGCGTTTAATCAACACAAAGTCATTATTTTCCATTTTTAACCTTACTGATAAACAAATCAGCTTGGCACAGAAAGGAGCAGACTATACAATCCTGAGCATCGAAATACTTGAGAGAGTACCATTGACAATGTCAGAAAGTCCTGTCATTGAATGGATAATACACGGAATTATCACTATTCCGATAACAACTTTCCGATTTAAAAAGTGCCTTGAATACATACCTACTGGCCAGTATGAACGATTGGGTAAAGGTTACGTTAAATCAACATGGAAATTACCATACACACATTCATGCTATAGTGACAGCGACAAAAATGTATTTCTTAGTGGTGAAAACTGTAAACGTTCACTAAGCGGTATACTTTTGTGTCAGGGTATTAATTTACACGGAGCCTGTGAAGGTAATTCTAACAACCTTTCATGCCACCAGCTTGTCACACCTGCAACGCAGATAGAGCCCTTCTTTATGCAACTCGCGAATGGGAGTTACATTCTAAGAATGGATCACAGATGTTGTGGCCTTGTCACAGGGAAAAGTTATCTCGTAAGCGTAACATCCATGGTCAAATGCTGTATGCAAGCATTGTTCCCGAGTGGGCCTGGAGACATAGAGACTCCCATCTGGCCTCGTCTGCATTTCTCTTCTATACAAATTGATACTTTAAGCAAAATGAAGTCTGTGCTTTTACAGACAACAGTGCCCATAACGTCATCAAAAGAGACGTATGATCTCCTAGTTGCAAGGACAGCTACGGAGGTTCATGACCTTTTATCAACAAATTGCCCCGTGCATTTCGTAGAAATGTTGAGCCAACTCCTTAACATGTCTAGTGCCACAGGCATCCCAGGCATATTTAAGACGATTTTTACGGGACTGCTTACACCATTTCAAGCAATTCTGGGAATCGTTCCAAATTTTGTCCACTCTGTTTTTGGCGGCATACCCCTATTTATGGGCCTTGTAGCAGGGATTTTATTTTTGACCCTCCTGCTTCGTTATGGCAAGCCACAGCTCAGACATGACTCCTATGGGAATGGAAGAAACAATCCTAGCACTGCGCTACCGGGACAGAATAACTAGAGTCCTTGGATTGGCCAGGCTGAGAGATCTAAACATGACCTGGTTCCTTTCATTCAGACCGATATGGCAAAATTGCATCTTACCTGTACTACGATGTATGCTATACGGAGATGAGTGCGTGTTGGACATCTGTCTTTCACTTCCATCAGCAGTACCAATGGATATCGATACTTTGCTAAGTCCGATAACGGCTCACGCATTGTGTTGTCCCCAGCGGCTACCAATCCTGATGATGGCATTCGTTGAGACTCCTGTGCTACGACTAGATGGTAACAGTGGAGCAAGCGACAAAAGCAACATCACCCAGGTACGACCTTCTGTGAGCATTGCTGATCCAGCCTTTGATGACAGCAATCATTCTCACACCTGCCAAGTTACAGCACTATCGAATTTGGTCGAACTGTCACCTGATTTTGTAGACCAATTCTTTGAGAGCCTGTCTGATATGATGTTCTCACCCAAACAGAAACAATAACTTTAGAGAAGCATTCCGAAACACAGCGTTCCCATGAACTCTGAATTCGGCCTTCAGTTTTGAACAACAAAAACTGCTAAAAGCGTTGGAACTCTATTTTCCCCGTTCAAGCAATAATTCTTTTGAATTGAACACTTTTAATATTCAAATTCTTTGCTTAAAGTAAAACTATTCATAGAGAACAGAAGCTTCAACTTCTATTTCTACATACATCTAGAGACATAATAACTTTACACCAGCCTCTAGCACATTTTATTGCAATGCATTTATATGTGAGGAAATTATCTCACCCTTCTTCTGTTTCAGAGATATTTCATGTGTAATTCTTTTTGCATAATCGTTCATTGATTTCATATGCTATAATTTTTTAATGATTTCTATGCTTCAAAAAATTACAGTACCTAAACTTTCACGTATTACAAATGCGCCTAGTTCAAATGCATATATGTATTTTGGGGTGGGCAATGTTACACATGCATCTTATTGCTCTAGTTTTAGTAATTTGATGGACATGAATTCGTGGAGTGGGTGTAGCGTTCTAATCTAGGACCCTGACTGTGACCTTATGCCCCTATTCGGCTATAAATCCATTTATTCCCTATATTGGCATAACCGTTCAAGTGCAATATTCAGAAACTCGTCTCTGGCCTCACACGAACAGACCCACATTCCAGAATAGCTTTCTCTGCCACTTCCTTTGCAACCAATTAGTGCAATGACATAGCAGAAGTTACTATCTGAGATTACTAGATTAACACTCCGAGTTCTTCAACAAGATAAAAACTCAGCAACCTGGAAATCCCCGCTTGCTGTGTTTTGATTAGTAATAGAACTCTAATGAGCACTGATAGACGATCACTTCCTAGTGACATCTTTATTGACGTCTTATGTCCAAAAACTTATGTCAAACAAGGCACCTTTCAGGTATAAATATTACCAACGTTGCCTTAAGTAAACGCTGAAGCTATCAATGCCATCGCTGCTGTCTCGTTGCTGTTTCGCTGAAGCTGATGCTGCCAGCTATCTCGCTGCTGCTTAAGAAGCTGTCATGCTGATGATACCATAGCTGCTATCGCTACTGCTATCGCTGCTAACTAGCGAACGATGGTGTGGTGAACTCAGGAGCAGAACAGCCATCCCCTGCAAAGAGCCCAGCAGATGCAAGCTGCCCGCGGACGCTGCCCCTCCTCCTCCTCCTCCTCGACGCGCTGAGAAGAGACGCTGTCTTTGTCCTGCAGAGAAATCCAGCTCCGGCGTTTCTGGTCTACCCTTGCGGGTGACTGGGATATCGAGTCCTGAGGGAGATACCAGACCTCCATCATTCTATTCCAGAGGTATGGTGCTGACTAAACCCTTAGAGAGAATTCTTAAAGCAAACCTTGGCAAAACCAACTTAACTTAAAGCTACTTACTTACTCCCCTCCCAAGTATTAGGCTTAGGTCAGGTACACTGGGGTAGGCGTAGTTAGAAGCACCAGTTGAGTATTTTAGCCTAATGTATATATGAATGTATATATGTTTTATTCATTTTAAACCATTGTATGGCTAAGGAACCATATCAATGCTTTTACAGTATTATTTCGCAATACTTATCTTACCGTACGTACTTTTTATAATAACAAGTCTTGCAATTGTGGCAATTCATTTCTCTTGTAAGAGAAGAAAGACTGTTCAATAAATGTTACCTTTTATTGAAAACGCCCGTCTCTCTAATCTCTACATATTGTGAAAGTAAACTGCACAACCACTGACTGAGTAAAATAACTGTCTATTGTTCACACGACTCTAGAGATTGACTCTGATCTGAGGAGCAAAGTTGTCATGTTGCACGGTTGTTGGAAAACTGAATCCCTTCTTGGCTGTGCCAGGGAAGCTGATCACTTCCTATTCAGTCAAGAAAGTTTCCAGTGACCTCTGAGCTAGTTGGTAACAAACCCAATTAAGTTTAGCATAGTCAGTGGAGGCCTGGAAGATCCGCACTTCTACGTCGATACTACTGTTTATGTTTTTCCAATGCGCAGGGCCTATTGGGAAAATAGGAACTACACTACACAGCTTCCTGATTTTTAAGTTTGTTTGTGAGGTACATCGGGGAATTCTGGTGTAGGGCTTTATGTGTGATGCATGCTGTCTTGTAGGAGCAACAAGGGAATTTTTTCAAGGATTAAATCACAGGTAATCGATCACTTAAACATTTATACTTCTGATCAACTGAATTAAATTGAAACCTGCTATTGTTATCAATTGTCACATGAATTTGGACATGGTAAACAAAATACTCAGAAAGAAGAAAAGCTACACGGTTATTGAGTTAATAAAATAATATCTCTTCATATATATTTGTTTAAGAAGGGTACTTTTTACAATGAGAAGAATTCCTCGAAGACAAATGTACTGGAAAAAATAAATTGTTTGTCACGTCCACTTGCGTGAATGAGAGTGATTCTAAATGCCTTCTGTGAATACTGAAAATCTTAAAAGAAGGATTTTTCTCAGTTTAGGAGTAGTAAAGTTAGAACTTCTAACTTTAGGACTCCTAAATACCTCCTGTGAATACCGAAAGTCTTAAAGTTAGGATTTCTCTCTTTACTACCTAACTTATGTGAGTAGCAAAATGGTGGAAAGTTTAGGATTTTGTCTTATACTAGTTCTGTGAATCGGGCCCACAATATTGATCAACTATTCATTCAAATGGTCTTTGCAAATTTTTATCCCACTTGGGCAATCATCAGAATCAAAGAAGAATTTGCAAGCTTTCACTTGAAATGAAGACACTTGGGGGCATGTTTACAAGGATTTAATGCCACTGTAGCAACACTTTTCTGGTGCAAGAGCATCTTTTTTTATCGCCATATTTACCACTTACAGCAAAGCCCTGTTAGCGAAATTTTTACAGTTGTCAAAAAATGTTCTCAGCTCCACTTTGCTTAGCATGACTTACCAAAAATTAGATGCAAGGTAGAAATCCCTACAATAAAACTCCCACAAAATACACAACCGATATTTACAAAGATTTCCTTGTACGTCGCTAAAATAGTAAAACTGCTGCTAAGTTCCATTAGCTGTAGTTTTTTACCGCTAGGAATTACCTGGTCTTAAAATTGTTTCTAACACACTTGTATAAAAGGAAATACTCCTAATTCATCCATGGCAGCAAACTGAACGATGCCATGGATCAGCTAGGACCACCACCACAGAGGCAGCACCGGAGGAGGGGGCGCAAATACCGCCAGAGGATCACCCTCATTCACCTCCGGCAAGAGGAGCACTTAAACCATTACGGGCTAACAAGGGGGTCCAGTGTCTACCTCCTGAACCAGATAGCACCAAGACTGCAGCCCACATCCCAGGGATGCATCAAGATCCCCCCCACAGACCAGGCTACTTGCTGTCCTCCACATACTGGCCTCAGGAACATTTCAACCTACCACTGCCAGAGTAGCAAAAGCATCACAGGCTTCCTTTTCTTGGTACCTAACCACTGTCCTGAATGTCATAATCAGTCTGGTGCCACAGTACCTCATCTTCCCCAATACTGTGCAAGAACAACTTGACAATAAGCAAGGCTTTTATCCAATTGCAGGATTTCCACATGTGTTGGGGGCAATTGACTGCCTCCATGTGCAACTTGTGCCTCCTGCAGAAACTGCAAACATCTACCGCAAAAGGAAGCAAACTTATTCCATGAATGTGCAAGTAAATTTGGACCATCATAGACTCTTCTTTAATGTACATGCAAAGTACCCAGGCAGTGTGAACAACTTCCACCAATCTATCATCAATCAGCGTTTCCAGAATGGAACCTATGGGAATGGCCTTCTTGTTGGTAAGTACAAATCAAATACATGAAAGACCACAAGGCACTCAATAATGTTGAAAAAGAATTATAAAATTGGTCATGTTGTGAAAACACTTAGCCTACATTGTTGCTGTGGCACCATTTATCTTCAAATATATAAGACAAAAGAACAGCATATAGTTAACAAGTTGCACATGTATACACTTACTAAGCCAGTGTGGCCCACATAAACACGTCTTATGGGATAAGGGACTGTCATCTAGCATGATATTATGGTGGAGCACATGCCCATTTCATGTCTACCTGGTAATTTTTAAGATTTATGCAGAACATTGCAAGGCCTAATGGGTATGAATTATGGCAGGTCACTACAAAGGACATCGCATATTTTCTCAAATGTCAATATTGCAGACCATGGGCAATGTGCTACCCCTTCATAGTCAAGAATAATGTAGACGACAACCTGATTGCCCACATCTAAAGTACAGGGACCATGTGACAGTGTGCAACTGGTGTGCAACCCTAGGGAACACATAAGGGGATACATAGGCATAGGGATCATTCTCATCTAGAATATGATTAGGACCAGTCAGCTGTAGCACACACTGTTAAAGAGAGAACCACAGATACCATGACAAGGCTTTCAGGATACGAATACATAACCTAACGTAATGTCCAGAAAACAAGATGACACATGTGCACAATGGTGCAGTGGTCATGTGATCAAGCTAAAAAGGGAAGCAAAAAGCGTCATGGCGGACAGGCTGGGCACGAATAAAGCACTTTAAAAGTTTGCACCAAGAATTGGGTCTGCTCATCGTCATTTTCTGTGTGGGGGAACAGCTGGTGGTGACGACGTATTTCAATGGTGCAATGGTGGCTGCTCCTTTTTGCCAAAAACATCCTATTGTCATGAGTTGAAAATAGAATAACATGCACTTAGTTTTGGGTGCAGTTGAGATCAGCCTTTTTCTCATTCATTGATGTACAGTGGCAGAAAAACATCTAAATCCTTTCTAAGACACTTGTGTAACAATCCATCATAATGATCAGGTACAAATAGACATTTAGAAATTAAAACATTCCTTGTGTGAACTCTGTGTCCCACAAATCATTGCCATGGCCAAGACAGGCGAAGACACAATACATTTCTGTGAGATTGCAAAGCATGGACATACAGTAATATTGCAGGATTACATCACAAATCAAAGACACACATCACATCCAATGTGCATAACATGTCAAAAAATGCAGCGACTGAATCACTTGCACATCTTTCCCTGTTAAGGCCAGGACAGATACATAGGAGATGGACAATATTTTCTTCTCCACCTTTGCAAAGTCTACACAATAATCTGGAGTCAGTTTTTTTTCCATGACAGAGCGTGACTAAGGCCTGGCAGAATTCCAAATCTTGCATTCATGAAACATTGTTTACTTTTCTCAGACCACGGTATCTCCAAGTATTCTTGCACTTTCTTTTTTTCATATCCATTTATTACTGTCCACGCGTGCTTTATTTTTGCCAGCACGTTTTTATCATGTAATAGTGATAAGAAACTGGTTGTTCGATTCACTATTTTTTTAAACGATCCATTGTTTATTGTATTGTTCCATATAGGCATCAGTGAAAACTCCTCTAGTGCATCATGAAGATATCTCCCAGCAAGTGATTTTTTATTATTATTTACTTCTTGCCAGAGTATTTGTGAAATTTGATTATCATGGTCATTCTTAAACCTATACTACATTTTAATAAACTAACCTTTGCTCGCTAACTCTTGATTGGTCAAACCAAATTCCAGTCCTATTTGTGCTGGTGAAGCATTCTTTGGAAGGTGGAAGAGAGATCTATATACTTTAGAAAGTGCCTTATTAATTGGTGCCGCATCCTTACCCATTAATGCCTCACTTCCATATGTAATAGTTGGGAGCAATTTAGCACCTATGATTTTCAATAGTGGGCCATAAGTTGAACTTCCAAGGGATTTTTGTGCTATCTTAAATGCTGCTGTTAGTGAGTTGGCTTTCCTTTGGATGTCCTGTTTCTGTAGGAGATAGTTTCCCTTCTGGTCAAACAGTACCCCCAGGTATTTGTACACCTCTATTAGTTCAAGTTGATTATTTCCCATGTACCATTTGTTTTTTTGTCTCATATTTTTGTTCCTGGATACCACCATGATTTTTGTTTTGGTTTCGTTAATAACCATTCCATTTTCATTTGCATACAAGAGTGTACTGTTGATTAAGCGCTGGAGACCTATTTTAGTGTGGCTTAGTAGGATCGCATCGTCCGCATACATCAAGTTGGATATTAATTTTCCCCCCAGCTTAGGGGGATGTGCATTAAGGTCGTTCAGGTTGACCGATAGGTCTCCTAAAAATAGATTAAAAAGGAGGGGGGCCAGAACACATCCCTGTTTCAGCCCTTCCAATGCAGGAATTTCCTTTGATAATGTCTGACCATCTTCCATCCTTACTCTCACCCAGGTTTTGTTGTACAGCAACTGTATAAGTTTTAGTAGCGCGGCCGGGATGCCTTTTTCCAAATGTTTTTTCCACAATAGATTTCTTTGCACACAGTCAAAAGCAGACTTAAAGTCTACAAAGCATAGATATAAGGGCAATTGTATTCTCAGTGATTTTTCAATTGTTAGCGATAATGCCATGATGTTTGTCATTGTTCCAAGCCCTTTAATGAATCCAGTTTGATTCATTGGTAAAATATTGTTTTCTGTTACCCATTCATTTAGTTTGTTTAACAGCACTCCAGCAAACAGTTTAGCATCTGTGTCTTGTAAGGTAATAAGTCTGTAGTTCTCTGCAAGAGACCAATTACCTTTCTTATATATAGGAGAGATTAAAGATCCTCGCCACGAATCAGGGATTTTTCCCGTCTTTATCACTTGATTGAATACCTTTACTAGGTACGTCGACCAAAAATCAGGATTTTCTTTATATAGGGCAAATGGGATCCCGTTTGGTCCAGGCGCTCCATCTTTCTGCTTCTTAATCGATCTTATCAAATGCATTTTAGACATTACAAATTGTTCTTGCATCTCATCACTGGCTGTAAAGCTGCTTTGCATATTCACAGCGATTTTTACTGCACCATTGTTGTTTAGATGTTTTTCTAGGAAAGTTACCCATTCTTGTTCGGTTATTGACGACGAGACTACCAATTTACTTGGCCGTACTAATCTGTTTATAATTTTCCAGAATTCTCTCGCATTAGCCTGTTTACTTGCGTGTAATAGTTTGGACCATAATTCCTGTTTTGCTTGATATTTCTCATTCCATATAAGTTTCTCCTTTTAATCTTCGGGCCACAAGAACATGCAGGCAGGCATTGAAAATTTGTCTTGATCCAAATGATATAGTTATGAACGTTGCCTTTGTAAAAAAAAATTTAAATTATAACTACCGAATTAGAAAAGTAGATGAGGAAAAAAGCTTTTATGAAATCATAAACAAATAAATAGATACTTTTTAAAAATGTTACTATATTTTTATTTCAGTCCAATCATCTCAATTTTAAGGATAAAAGAAATGCCTTCTTTTTTTATTGTATTGTATTGTATTGTATAAATTGAAAATGTTTTTGTAATGGAAGTATTGTAAGATTTTAATTAATCAAACAATAAAGAATTACTACTGACTGAATCACCCCAGCTTTCATCCAAGCTGTGCAGCAAGGTGCTCCTTCATACAGACACCCCATCCACTACTGCAGCTAGCAACAATGTCTCAAAGGGCATGTACTCAGTGGCATAGAGGAAATCTGCACTGCTATTTCCAGGGCAGACACACAATGAATGGATACCAAACACTGTCAAAGATATGGCCGACACTGGCCCCAAGGTGTCTTGCATTGCAGTGTATGCAGTCTACTTGTTCAATGGTTCTGTACAACTTCACAACACATTTTCTAACTTCCCTATAGTGTTGATAAACATTGCACAGGGTCACATACATCCACTTTCATTCCCATGCCAACACCTTAAACCTGTAGACCCACACATTTTTGTAGGAAGGAAGTAACTCCTGCAGCTACTGTCATGTGCCAGGTAATTGTAAGGATGTTGATTCACTATTTGTAATGGTACCCATGTATACAAAAAAGTGAAGTATGTTAGACATTGTCTCCAGAAATCCTTAAGTACACATTTACATTGTTGACTAATCACATCCTACATGGTATTGGCACTTTGCTGATTCTCAAAAAATGCTGTGTAGTAATGTGTAAGTTGTTACCAATTGACACTTGTATGTTTTAGATGCTGTTTAATATCATGTATTAGACCATATGCAATGTGAATATAGAAAGCTGTACACAATGCTGACTAATGTACTTCTCACCCACATCATGATTATCAACTAATTTACCTCTGTTTTCATTTTATTATTTAGTTGTTCAAGGCCATGCACTTGTGCCATGTGTGATGAACAAATCAAAAAAGAAGAGGGGGACCGTGGAGCAAATTACGGTCCAGTGACCATGCTCCTCTATATAATACTTAAACCAAAAAACACTGCTCCTAAGGCTGGCTACCGGAAAATGACCAGTAGCCATAGCCAGGAAAGAGCAAGAGAGGAGAAAAAGGCCTAGGTATAGAGGGGACCCACTAAAATAGAGGAAGAACTAGTGTTGCCTCTTGTTGCCCTCACACACTCTGAATGATGTCATGCTTCCTCATTGGGCATTGGCTCCTCGTAGGGCCCGGCATTGCAATGCCCTACGGGTCCCCAGAAGGTTCACTCTGGCGGAGCTCTTTTTAAGTAAAATGCCGGATGGTGCCTGAGGGTATGTAGGGTGTGGGTCCAGATTAAGAGGGCTCAAAAAGTGCGTTCTAAAAATAAAATTGATCAGGGGTTACTGGAGCCAAAAGCTGTGTGATGACACCATTAAAAAATCCTCAGAGGCAGGCACAGCAGGACTACAGTGTTGCACTTGGCCGCACCATGTCCGTAGTTGAAAGGTCCTTTGGTGTCCTAAAATCCCATTGTAGGTGCCTGGACATATCTGGCATGAGACTAATGTATTCAGCATTCCTGGTATGCAAAATGATCCTGGTATGTTGTATACTACACAACATATGAGGCCGGAGTGATACACCTTTGCCTGACAGCAATATGGACGTTGAAAATCCTGAGGATGGAGGGAAATAAGAAGAGGACCAGAGGTAACCTGCAAATACAGCAGCAGCAACCCCGATGAGGAAAAGAATCATAAACTATTTCTTCACCCAATGACACAACAATTCAATGAAAATCTATCAATATGGACTAATTAATGTTATGATTATGTATATAAATAAACAATCACATCACCAACATCTTTCAAGCTTTGTTTATCATATTTGAAGATTACACCTCTTACATACTGTATTTCATCCCCCTTAATTCGCACAAACCGACTACCTAGCTTAGTGTGTAACACTACCTACGACATTACCTGGTATCATTAAATATTTAGTGCAAGCCATTGATTTGATTAAGAGTCAAGGTATTCTGCTTCCGGTGCACAGATGTATGTAGAGGCAGACTGCTATTCTCACTGCCAATGGTGTCTGAAGTCGAAATCATCTTGGTGTGCTTTATCACATTAAATATATGTGTGCCGACAAAAGTCCCATGGCTACAGGACAATGGTGAGCAGGGTCTCCTGGAAGGCGGGGAGGATGAAGATGAAAAGGATATGGTTGCAATACCAACTGTTGCATCAATACAGTGAAGGGACAATATCTTACGCCAATAATACACATGGTCTTGCAGGTGATACTTTCCTTATACCTCAGAGATGTGCCAATGTAACTTTATGTTGGTAAATGACCAGAAATGCAAGTACTGTGTTTGACTCGTCTTGCCACACTGTACCAACCTTAAATTGCCCTACAACACTCAGCAAAAACACTGACACATAGGTTAGCCACGTGATAACAGAAAAAGCAAATGTATTCACCTAATGTGTACGTAGGTCAAATAGGATAATAATGCAATGATAACAATGTGTGGATGTTCTAGGCCCACTCCCATGACTGTGCCATGGCAATCAATTCTGACAACAGGAGCCATCCTCATCACATCACACTTTTTTGTGAGTCTAAATCCACAAAAAACTGATGCAATTGTGAGTAGAGTGTGTCAGGGATTCCAGCAAGCATGGCCAATATATGCAAGGTGGCATACAACTTTTTACACCCTCAAAGGAATATACATTGTGCGCAAACAATTCTAAAAGGAAATGGTACCACAATTAAGAGCCATCACCTAGCTTGGGAATGCTACACAACAAATTGAAACATTGATATGTTACTGGCTGTAATCAAAGTATTTCTTAGCAATGCACCTGTCAACATATCACTCTATTTTCAAGTATGGTGGAACGCAAATAAGAGCATATACTTCTAGAAAATGGTCATGTCACATACCTAGGTATGTCACCAGGACTTTAACCAACACTCATGAACACATGAACATAGCATATAGGTATCAAAATCATCATATGCCACCATCTCATCACACATTCATGGATATATGGGCCCACAAACATAGTGGGACATAAGCAACTTTTGCTGCGGCATGCATGACACAAATCTACAAACATTCATATGTAAAAGCACGTGCCTAATGTTTTGAAACTGCTTAGAGCCACATGTACCTGGGGATACTGCCAACAAAACACCACTTTTAGTGATGCTCTGATGGCAAACTCCCCTTCTCCTGATTTTCAAAGTGGTGTCAAGCCAAGTATCGTGACTGAATGTTGCATTGAACGTTAGACACCTGCACATGCACCACTTAGTGTGAAAGGGGGTACAAAGGGTGCTGCAGATGGCCTTCTGCTACAACATACTTAGCCTCATGGTGCGGGACCAGATTTTGTAATCTTAGGCTTTGCCAAAATATGTAATGGCTCAGAAAAGGAGACTTAAGAAGAGTGATACATGTTCAAAGGATTGCATTTTCCTTCTAGTTAGCTCTTCAAATGTGTAATGCATGCTGCTGCACACATTGAGACTGCAAATTCAGCTTCAAAATTGTTACGGCAAATCAATGAGGAAGGTCTGACGCAGGTTTTGTGCAAAAATGTATAACCCAGTGCTTTGTCTTGTCAGATGTGGGAATCTGGACCTGCATCAAAAGTTTTGGATGTTGCAGTCGAATGTGCAACACAACACCAATTTCACATCCCTTGACTGTAGGGGACTATAGTCGTAAAACAAAAATGAACAAGGGGGTGTAAAGACATGTTAAGTGTTTTTGCACCATCATGTAAGAATGCAGATATTTTGAGCACCACCAATGCAAAATCAAAGTGATGTTTCATTGTTATATGTCCCTTGTATGCATGCCCCCAAATCGTTAGCACAAATAGTAAATCCTTGGTTGGCACATATGTGTGTGTCCCAACCCAACAAAAATGGTGCACACCTTACTGGATTGGGGTATGGGGTATGTACTTGCCACATATATAGACACACATACAACATATTGTAAACAGTATGACTTGCACAAATGCATGCATTGCCAATCAAACATTGTAGAGTATGGCACAGCAGGACTCTTTGAAGGCTTGCATGTTGACAGCCTAGACACTTTTTGAACTAAAGACAGCTAAACAAGAAAAGCTACACACACAACATATGTCACATGCCCTAGCCATAGACTGTTACCAGGCATGCAACTGCGAAAAGAATTTGTAAAAGTACAGATCGAATACCACTTAGCATTCATTTTTTTCCTGCATTTCACGTTAGTGTGACGTTTTTCATAGCCGCAAAACAAAATACTGGCAAAGTACATGAGTTGTCAATGGATATTCTACTCTAAACCTTTAGCAGCAAAATAATTCATGCTAACTCCCAAAAGGTGCAGCAAACACACAGGAAGTGATGTCAGCATGCATCCTGTTACCAGGAATTGTGCTGTACCCTTTAAACTCTGAAGTTGTGTTTGGAGGAGTGTGCTTCTTTGTGGTCAAAGTGTACTTGTGATGTTCAGTCTTCTGTCTCTACTGTCCCTTCCAAGTCCTGTGTTGCGCATTGGCCGTGTTTTTTGCATTTGAACTTTCTATTGTCGGGTGTCTGTCTACTGGTTATATAGGTACTTTTTTTTGTTTACTGTTCGTTTAGGCTGGGTTCTCTTTCATAGCTTGCTTATGACTGTGTGTGAAGATGTTGGGGGAAGGAAAGAGTGGTGAATATCAGAGGAAGCCTTTGGGGCATTCCTCTGGCTAGTTAAGTTCTACCTCTCCAAGATGGTTGGGATTGGGTAACCTGTGTTGAAGGGCTATAATTTAATGGTCCGGAAACTGTGCTGGGACAATATTCGCAGAAACTTGCTGTGCATCTGTTGTGTGGACAGGACTGCCCATCAAATGAAATATCGGTGGCAGGACTGTGTTGGTCGGGAGTGCGACCTCTTAGGCAACCTGGGCATCATCGTTGGCAGGCAGCATGGTAAGTATAAGAATATAATTGTCTGCCTTCACACTGTGTTTCCCATGTAAATAACTTAAATCAATGTTGATATTTTAGGTCTGAACCAGCCTGAAAACCTAATGGGGCATATGTACGAGGTATCAAGCCTCAATTGCTAATGCCGTGATCCAAAAGTTTCCAAATTGAAGGGATGTTAAAAATTTCCCCTAGCGCTGACCCAACATTTAGCTGCCTAGAGCCAAAGCAGGCACTCTTGCACCACTATGCAAAGGTGCCTGCGTTGCATGGAAAGATTGTTCATGTGCTTATAGATATCCCTTACTGCATATAAACAATCAGTAATGGTGATTTGTTACTTTTATGTGTGCTGCTTCATTCCTCACACATTGAAGTTGCAACTCATCATTTTTCTTTGATTGTTGATTTGCAGGAAGGGACACCTTACTTCGCAAAGCACCATATCTCACTGTGAAATAATTTCTACAAAAGCCTAGGCACACATAAGAGAAATCAAACTGTGTTTATACGTTCACAAGACCTTAATTAAAAATAGAAACAATAATCCATATTCTTGTAGGTAGAATGTAGCTTTGTCTTTAATTCAGTTTTCATTGAGCCAAAACAGAAACCAGCCGACATGTGTTTTGTCACATGTGGAAATTAATTCTGTGACTTCCTCAGGGCTGGGAAGGATACAAAGGTTATGGATGATACATATTTCGTGGAGGGTATACATGAAAGGTAGGAAAACAAGTTTCGTTTTTTGTGATATCAAACTTCTATAGGTGGAAACCCTAATCACCTTGAGATTGTGTGGCAAAATAAATATTTCCAAATTTCGGTAAGGCTAATCAACGTGGATATTTAATCCAACAGACCCTTCAAAGTGACTTATTAAGTGCCTAAACAAATTAAATCTTAAACTGTAAATGGAGACAAGAAAGTAGAGGTTTTTGATCTTAAAACTTGAAAGATACATGTCGTAAAACCAATGTACCGGGAAGAAAATGTAATCTACCTGTGTAATGTAATAAGAGTCTCTGTAGTCTGAAAATGTGAAAGAAAAGCGAAAAGGGGAGAAAAAAAACCATGTGAATAATAACTCATGGTGATGTGTGACAATATGCAAAAGCGTAGTATCCAAAAAGAAAAAGAGGAGAGATGACAAGGTAGTCACCTTTTCTTACCTGCAAGAACACTATGAGATGGCCCCTGGGTAACGGTTTCGATACATGCAGGTCAAACACGCACCAGAAATGGTACTTCCAGCTGCCAACATACTCCCTGAATCATCCCCCTTGGAAGCCCGACTACTCACTGACTGTTTGCAAAAGAAGGCAATATCCCTCACATACCAGAAATGTATTATTAACTTGACAGACCCCCTGACACAACTCTGAGATGTCTTGCTGGCTAAGATTGGGGATTTGGATGACTCGGACTGGCAGGACGCGATGGCATCACCTCGAGAGGTAGCGATCTCCTCCAAAATGCAGCTCATCCAACTAAAAATACTACATAGGACATACTACACAATAGTGACAATGCACAAGATGGGCAGAGCCTTGGACCCGTACTGTTTGCCAAACTGTGAGGAAGTAGGCACATTCTTCCACAATGTATGGGATTGTACCACGATCACGTCATACTGGGCAGCAGTAATGGATATCATCACAGAGGTTAGCGGGAATGTGGTCCTGGTGTCTCCTAAATGCTGCCTATTGCACATATGGGACCCTACAGACCTCAATCATGCAGACCGACAGTGGGCTACAATGGAGATGATGCTGATAAAATGGAACATTGCTCGGAACTGGGGAGCAGCACAGACCCCGACTGTGCCAGGCTGGTGTAGTGACATTGATATGATCATGATGGCAGAAAAAGCTACATATGTCCATAGAGGGTGTCCCAAGAAATGGTGGAGGGTGTGTGGTAAATGGAATGAATACAGTGGGAATATATGTACCCACCCTGTTGTAGATCATGGCTCAGAAGATGAGTTGTAGTACACGTAACTGTATAATTGATCCACCACAATGCATAGTAATGCCCGACCAGATGCTCTCCAACTAATTTAATCAATATGTGGAATGTTGTGCAGATTTTGTTTCAAATAAAATAAGATGTTTAAAAAAAAAGAAAGAAAAAGCGGGGAGAGAGAGAGAATCAAGCGATTACCACTTAGCCTGTGATAATTCCAACCCGGCTGGGCAAAATTATTTCAGGAGTAGTTACTGTCTCATAAAAATGCCTTGGAATGAATGAAAAATAAAGAAAACAATTACCCTCTATGCGAGGTAAATGGTGAAAGAACAAAAGTGGTATCAAGAAAAGGTAGATAGCCTCTATTTGCAACTTATTTTAAGACGGGCGCTTACAGATCAGCCGGTGATAATATCCACCAGGCTGGCCCAAAACGAAGTCCTGAAGTGCTGGACTTTATCGTCGAGTAACCTATGTCAGAAATGACAAATTGTGGGAAGAGTTACCCTCTCCAAAGCGGTAGGATACTAGCACAATTATCGTTGTGACAAAAAATAGACTTTACTGTGGTAACTTTGTTTTCAGCGTCGGGTGTTCCTTGAGAGTTTTCGGTATGCTGATGCCTTTGTTTTCACATCTGAGATCTGAAAACAGATCTCACATCAGTATCTACAGTAATATCAGTGTTAAGTTTGAGAATTAATCAAAAAAGGGAGCCAGTCAACCTCTTACCCATAGCGGTTGCTCTCGAGCTCCTCACTGCAGTTCACTGTGTTCCAGGTATGGACACGAGAATGTGAAACTGGAAGTCATTTTTAAGCTTCCATGCGGGCCAAAAAAACTAGAGTGGTAACCTTGTTGTAATCAAGTGAACAACTTTATTGATACCACGTGGTAGGCAAAAGATAACAGAATTAATTGACGGCAAGAGAGACGAAAGGAAGTCTGTCTAAAGACCGACTGGCTAGGTGACATTCAAGGAGGGAATCCCTGGCCTGTCTCCCCTATAGCTAAACCAGGTAGCTCCATCGGGCATCAGACAAAATAGTTAGGTCCCAATTGACGAGTGAAAAACGTATCTTATGGACCAGACGATATCAGGAGACAGTCGTCTATGTATTGACCCCAAAATATAATGGAGTAGATTCATGGAGCCCCTATGGTACCCCAAATCCAGTCTGCCTCCAGAGTGCCCTTGAACAAATTCGCAAAGGAAGGTGAAAACTTGGATCCCATGGCTACTCCCCTGGTTTGCCTGTACCAGTGTTTGTTGAACAAGAAACAATTATTATTCAAGATAAGTTCCATCATGAAAACAAGCAAGTTAGTGTGTTGCCATTGGGTGGTGGGTCTATTATGCAGAAGTGTAGTCACTATGCGTAGACACAGGTCCGGTTTTATGCTAGTATACTGGACTACTATATCCGAGGTGGCTAGTATGGTTCTAGATTGCCATTGTAAGTATGCAGTATGCTCAAAATGTGTTACGTATCTTGGATGTACGAAGGTAGATTTTGCACTATCTGTCCAAGAAAGAGATCAATGTATTCTGCTAACTTCTCAGTATGGCCTCCTATCCCTGGTACAATGGGTCTTCCAGGAAGGAATGGAAGGTGATGGTGTAACTTGGGAAGAGTAGGTAGCCAAGGATATGTAGGATTAAAGACTTTCAAATACAGATAATCATCTTCATTCAGTAAACCACCAGTGTGCCAGTTAGCCAACTGTTTATTGATCTTAATGGTAAGTGGTCCTATCAGGTCATAGGTCAGTGGATCATAGCAGGCAGTGTCATTTAGTTGAGTCAGGATTTCATGTTTCTAGTCCTTGTGGTTCATGATCACAACATTGCCTCCTTTGTCTGCTTCCCTGATTAGGAGGTCATGATCCACGTATAGTGTCTTAAGAGCTAGGCGAACTCGTTTTGCAAGATTGTCTCTATATTTGAATGTTGTTTTAGTATTTTTGTTGCCATATTTGTGAATATCTTCCAATACACGCTTATAAAAATTGTCAATAGAATTGCCCCGAGGAAGAGTAGGTATCCATTTTGATTTGGGTTTAAGACCACTTGCTATACTGTAGTCAGATTCTATATTAAATTCTTCTAGGAGTAAATCCATGTCATAGGGTGGTTGTTCTAGATCTGTATGTGAAAGAAGCAATTGTGTTGCTGGAATGTCATGAATAGTCAATACAACAGACTCTGTCATGGATGGCCCAACGCTCTCCGGGATCCGGGTGATGCTCAAGAGGGGGCCACCTCCCAATCTCCACAAGCTCGTTATGTACTACACCCAGAGCTTAGAAGTGATCAGGCAAAGGGAAAAAAGGAGGAGGCCGGGATGATGCTCCACGGGTTTCAGGCAACCTGAAAGACAAGAACAACTTGTTAACCTAAGTATAGACCCTTCGCTACTCCAATAAGACTCTCTAGCATGTCTCACATACCTGGCTCTAAAACACCGGAAGAATTTGATGGAAGCGGTCACAGATGGCCTCTCCAGTGTAGATCTACAAGTGTTCTTCCCTATAAGACACAAACAGAGGTTAAACACCCACACATAACTGCATTCATTCCCTCCTCCTATTTTGCACTAGCAAGCACGTACCAAGATGCCCACTAGAGACTCCAAAGAAAAAGCCAGTCCTCTCAGTACACCAGGGTAGAGAGACAAACGTGCCAAGCACGAGAATGAAAGCCTCTGTTAATGCACAGAAGCACAGGACCGCTTCTTAAGTCATAAGCATCAGAGCCCCACGAAAATAAGTGTGTCCACAAGTGAACAACGAAACAAAACAAAACAAATCGTTCTCTATCAAGGAGGCGCCACCTCACGGTAAGGAGTCAACAAAGGCACTGGGCTCCTGGAGGCGATTAGGCTCTCTGGGTTAAACCTTAGGATTAGCGCGGAAAGAGAACAGCAGTTAGCAACCCTACTGCCAAGTCATTGGAACTAGAACCCAGATCTAAAGACAGCCGTTCGTAGAAATCTGAGGAGCAAAGCTGGTTATTACTCCTCCAAGGTGAACGATTAACCAAACGGAAAGACAGCCGTCCTTACCTTCTCAGCAATGCGTCCACCTGAGTTAGAGCATCCGTGTCTTCGCTATCATGATGCAAAGCCCCATAGAACACCACGCCGTCAATCAGGGAGCACTTCTGCTCTGGTTCCTCTCTTCTTCGGCCAGCGTCCGTGTCTTCGCGAACGCTTGTGCGAAGCACCACGGCACGCTCTGTGTATCCTCTTTTCCTCCCGCCAGCGTCTGTGCCTTCGCGAACGCTTCTGCGAAGCACCACGGCACGCTCTGTGTGCATCAGCCGACGCACACCTCTGAGGTCCCGAACACACCAGACCCACCGCACCCGTGTCTTCGCTAGAATCAAAGTCAAGCACCACAGGGAAACGAGAACTCCAACTGGCAGCCGCTCCGCTGCGGTACTAGCGTACAAAATCCAATTCAACCCGAGTTCCGGGTAGACCGACGTTATATTGTCTCTGCCCCTTCCCACAGACTTCTGGACCTCATAGTCCATCGTACTCTTGGTAGGCACGGTAATGACCCTCTTCAGTTCCTGACAGACTCACAGTCAATCGGGATGTTCTTGTGAGCTTTATTAACAAATTGCTTACAGCAAAAATATTTTTGGATTTTAAGACCCCCTGATAAACTTAAACAGGTCTATTTTAAGTTTACAAATCGTGCCTGGTGCATGTGGATTAAAGATTAATCCCTTACACTGAAGAAAGATCATATCTGGTGTGAGAGGTTTGGAGGATAGGTTTACAACCTGAACCTCTCTGTCCTGCACTCCTATTTGTTCCTCCTATCCCTGATCTCAACTTTCTTCTGCATACTTCCTGTTCCTGCTCTCTTGCCTCTGCAGGTTTTTGATCTAATCGTTCTCGTGGTAATCTTGTTCCATTCCCTTTTCTTATTCTCTGGACCTGCCTTAAAAAAGAAGACTTCTTTTGTACAGTACCTTCTGAGTTTTCAGCCTCACTTTCACTGGTGCACAGAGCAGATGTAGTCCCTGGCTTAGTAGATGTGTGTCCTTGTTGGCCACTCCGAACCAATTGGGCGTATTTCTTGGCATATGTAAATACTCTACCTTCCTTACAATTGATTTTGTCACTCCTTAGGTGTCTCCCCTTCCTATTTCTAATCTTGTTTTGGTGTTTGAGCAGGATGCACTCTAAAATAGCGTAATTCTTTTCTGTCGCCTCTTTCATTTTGAGTTCTTTGATCTCCTTGTCAAGAAGAGCTATGTCTGTTTGTAATTTACTATCCTTGTGTTCTGCACTCTCAATTAGAATATTCATAAGTGTGTTGGGATTACATGTTAGTGCTCCTTCCACTTCTCTAGAAGGTCATGATCCAGATCAACGTATGTCGGAGGAAAAATCGGGGCTCTAAGCCCTCTGGGAATCCTGTTTCATCTTAGATATTGTTTTAGGAGGGTACCGTCCCACCATTTTGAATTTTCTAATTTCTTGAGTCTTTCTAGTTTGATGAATTTGTCTCTAAGTCCTTCCTTGTGTGAGGGGTTTCCACTTGTTGAGGCAGTGCTGCTCGACATGCCTTTTGCTTGGTTCTCAAACAGCTCTTCTAAAGCTTTATCTCTGTCCATAGTGTCAAAGAATAATTCAATTTGAATGTATATGTTTGCATTGCGGCTGCTTTCCCTGAAAACCTATGAGTTATGAAGGGTTTTTAGTGGCTCGGAAAAAATTGTCGCTCTGCTAGTTAATGCGAGTGTAAATAGGCACAAAATTGTATGATGCTACTAAGTGAGGCGATAAGCCTTATAACCCCTCAGTTTAGTGAGGAAATGTCCCTCACAATTACAAATTTCTACAAAAGCCTAGGCACACATAAGAGTAATCAAACAGTTTGTATACATTCACAAGATCTTAGTTAAAAATGGAAAACAAGGATTCATATTCTTGTAGGTAGAGTGTTGCTTTGTCTTTAATTCAGTTTTCATTGAGCCAAAACAGCAACCAGCCGACACTTGTTTTGTTGCATGTGGAATTTAATTCTGCAACTTCCTCATCCGTGAGGATGGTGTTTCTGTGCTTGGGCCCGGACGGTTGGTCTCACCGTCTGTGCTACTCCCTGCAGATGAGCCGGAGAAGGTTTGGTATCTTCTGTAGCCCCCTCTACCTCTGTTGGAAAAGGAGCCCTGCTGTTCCCTTATATAGTAACCTTCATTAAGGTCGGGATACGTATGTTTCTTGTCATAAATCTTAATGTCTCTAGATACTTTCTCAAATTTATTCGCCTGTGTGTAGAGGTTGAAATCCTTGATAGTTTTTTCTAATCTTTCAAGGGCTTCTTTGGCACTCATAGGGCCTCGATCATCAATAATTTCCTTCCTAAGGTCTGCAATTTCCTTAGTGAGGCGTTGTACCTCCTCAATAGCCATCTCAATCCCAAGCACCACCCAGTGCCTGGAACAATTATTTGAGACAAAACTGAAGTTTTCTTTAAACTTGGGGTTGTGCAGGAAGATGGCAGGTTAATTTCTTACCTGGAGTCCAATGCGAATGACATTGGATTGAAGGTACTGAGCCAATGTATGCCCAGGGAGTCTAGTTCTAATAAGTTTTTTCTCAAGTCGTTCTAATTTGGATAGTTTCTCATTAAGGGTGAGGTCTAAGTTGGTACTGGTACCACCCACTGTAAATACCGGTTGTACACACATATGCAAATAGCATGCAAGGAGCAGTGCTCATGCAACTCACACTAGCTTTACCAGTACCAACCAACTGTTTTCCTTGTGGCCGGGCTTATTCACAATGTTCACTATATATATATTGTGCACTTATATTGACTAGATCTGATAATCAGGCACCTGTGCATATTGTTTGTAATTCGATATGTTCCCATTTACTATGTAATGCTTTTGTACTGTTTTCATTGATATCACCAGCTAAAGATGGGCCCGTTGCTCCACAGTGTATATACTGTGCACTGTTTTTATTTTTCCAGAATTTTTTTTTTTTCAGTCTTAAATGAGGACTTCATCGATGCTAAATATGTCTGTAACTACAGAACTGTTAATGATGTATGTCAATTTCTATTGCACATTGTGCTCGGCAATTTGAATACTCGTATGCTTTGTTATAATACCCATGTTACACGTGCCAATTTCATTTGTTCGATGCTTAAGACTTCATCAATGTCAAATACATCTGGAACTAGGGAACTGTTAATTATTTATATTGCACATTCTGCTCGGCATTTTGAACACGTGCTATAATACCCATGTTACACGTGCCAATTTCATTGGTTTTTAACATCCCCAAGCTAAGTGAACTTTCCTACCCCTCCCCGGTACCTGACACATGGCCAGTCGGGGCAACGTTCACTCCACTTGTGACAGGGAGACTGCATGGCCACGGACTGCTGCCTTTCTAGGTAATTAACTCCAGTACCCACGGCGTTACTGTATATTCTCTACCACCGCCTGCTATAAATCACTGGCGGTCTCTAAGCTCCCACGTGTTTATTTTCAAACCACCGATCGCCCAGATTGTCAATCACACGCGAATCATGACGGCAAATCCTTAACTTCAAAGTGACTATCAAGCATGAAATTGAGGCATGTCTTGTCAGATGAGAACTGTTTACCTTTATAAGATCGCATCCCTGTTGCCCCTTAAGGACTGTAGGCATTATACCTTTTCGTCCACAGTTGATATTACCCTAGGGAGTACCACTTCAGGCTTCCCCGAGTTTTGAAAGAAGTAAAACTTTTGAACATGACTTGATGAATATCTTTGTGGCTCTTCACTTGACATAGAGGGTAATCCTTTATTTTCACCCTGCGCACTGATTACTGATGCGCCTTATGATAAACAGCAACAGACCTTTCTTTTATTTATAGGCAGTTTAGTCGCCCTTTTCCAGTTGCCCCGTACCCCCCACTGTCCTGAAGAAGATCCGCACGTTGGCTTCAAACCCCCCTTTTGCCCTAAGTCGGACCGAAACGTCGACTCCCTTGGATAAGCCTAGACTCACCTTTTTGTGTCCCTAATCGTGCTAAACTGGAAATTATTTCTGTATTTGTAAATTAAATTCATACTGTTGATAAATAGATAGCTAGGCTGCATATGACGGTGAATGACAACCGTTTGTATTGCATTCTAAAATACGCAATTCTTTTTCTTCTATGCCACTGAATCTTTCCCCTCTTTTCACGGAACAACACGGAGCACTTCTCTTCCCACCAGCACGTTTCCCTTTGGAGCCACCTTCTTCCAACTGTTACCTCTTGTCGAGCTTTCACCAAATTTAGTACATTATATTACTTGGTGAATACAAATATATTTTGGGTTTGTTGTCTGTTTATCTCTCCTTTTTATTCAATTGATGTTGAAATAATTGACTATGGCTGTAGGAGCTTGCCTTAAAATCATTTTTGCTTTTTGGCTCCTTTAGAAATATAGAAATTGAGTTGAACTATGTCCGTTTTGCAACACAGCAGCAATGGCAGCCATGTGGGAGTCCTGCTTCTGCTCTACGGTCTCCAAGATTTTTCGGATATCCCGTATCTCATAGAGCAACTAGCCATGGACCGCTGGAGGCCTCAGAGCAGAGAGTATGTGTGTCTAATGGCAACTGAGGTGTCCCTAGTAGGATTATGGCACTCACGGACCCCATCTATGAGGTTGCAGGGTTTGCAAATACGCTCTCACCTTATCTGCCATCTCCTGCTGGACTCCAACTGCAAGCCATTGGAAGGTGACCCGTAGGTCCTCAGAAATCAGGGGTGTGGCTGTGGTGGTAGTTGGTGCGTGTTGGTTATTTGGCAGGGCAATTGGAGATGCCACGATGCTGCTGACCCTTCCTGGGTCCGGAAATGGTGTTCTTATGGAGTCCAGTAGCTTGTGGTCAATGGTTGGAAGTTTGTCTTCATCAATAACATCATTGGTAATGTCTGGGACAGTGTGCTGACCAGGAGGTAAGGTTTCATTCTCTGCAATGGAAAGGGCAAATACTATTGTTGCTGTCTGTTACATGTTAACATGTTGTTAAGCATTTGAAATTCAAAGTGCATGACACTTTCCATTCCCCTTTGTTACATGAGAAACTTGTAACACAAAGCTGCGTATGCCAGTTTACAGTTTCCATGAATGTTGCATGTCTGGAGTTCAGGATTTTGACATTAGCCCTATGTGCCAACACCAATGGGCCTATTTACAAGCCACTATCATCACAGGTATGTCACTTTTTCTGTGGTTCTTGTGGCAATTGGGGCTCGGCTTATTTTCAATGCAGCTTTAAGCCATTTTTTGTGGCTTAATGCCGACTTGTAAGGCCCCCTTCCACGCTACACTTAGCTTAAAAGGGGTGAGCAATGGGTGTTGCGGTGGAAATTCTGCTGAAACACCCATTGTTTTGCCACTGCTCCCTATTTAAAAGGGTGTCATAAAGAGTAGCCTGCGCCTTAATTAAGACTAGGGAAAACCTTATCTTAACATGGCAAAACAAGGAGAGATGCTTTCTTTATCATTGTCTTTGCCATTTCTATGTGTGCTGCAGAAACACCATGAATAATTATTTACACATTGCTGCACATAAACAATCATTCCCTTGAACTATGGTGGGAGGGTGCCTGAGTTTGCGCTAGACAGGTGGTTCTGGCATCAGTGCTGGGGAAAATGCAGGGGTCCGCTGTATCTTTAAAAATACTGCCCATCCCTGCCTTTTCAGAATGTTAAAACACAGTGTTGGCTATGTTTGCTTAATCTCAACACTAAGGAACCACGTTTCTTTAACCATTCCGGCTGCACAGCCAGGTACTGGACTGCATGAATCCAATGAATCAACTCTACTGATTCTTCTTCTTTGTACTCCTTGTTTATTCTGTGTTCATCTCAACTTTTCATGTTTTGTAATCGATTTACTTTACTCATTCGTCTTTCATGTTGTAAATAATAACACCAGCACAAAAAGAGTGCAGGTTTCCGCATGCCACAACTATAATAACTTGACCCAATGTATTTTGGGAATTGACATTTTCTTCGACAGGGGTATCTACAGAACAAAACATAATCAAACACCACCATCAGTGTACATCATTACTTTTCCTGCTTCTATGAAATCACACATGAAAAGAAACTTAACTGCAATCAGTTGACTTTTCAAATGGAGTATACATATCAACAAGTTTTATTGCCTTGCCTTATAATTCGTTTGATGTATCCCTCCACTTCACGCCCCCACCTTCCTTTAGTGCCCACTCTACTGAACCTCTTTAAAAATATGGTTCAAACAACTCACCTTAATCCCCTCACTTTTAAACCTCTTCTCTAGATAGAAACTCCTTCATTAATCATCTCCTCCAGACCTACGGTCCTCACTCCACTCACCGTGACATGTATTTCATTTAAAAAACACTGCATCCTCAAACGCTGCAACACGACCAGAAGACTCCTAGCAGCCATCACGTAACTCAGTGTTCATGGTGTGCTGAAGCACCCTTCTCTGTTTCAACAAAACCCACATTAACTGCTGCAGATTTACTCTACTTTAAAACTACTCAAACAGATCATACATACACTGTGATGTTCTATTTCCTATGTAGAGATGTTCCTTGTGATTTGTTTTGTCTATTGATGATTTGTCTTGAAAACAAACCGCGAGTATTGCCTGAGCCCACCCCCTCCTTCATGTTTCTCTAAGTATATGTCTTTATGTTTCTGCAGTAGGACGCAGGCTTGTGTCCCACTTTCTATATTTTTGTCCGTTTACTGCCTAAAGACCCACTGATTCATTAAATATTGAACCTCTGTCCTGCTGTACAAGTTCTACCAAATAAAGTACTGATTGGGTCTGTATTCCTTACCCTCTACTCATTCTCTTTTAGGGACCACTGTTGTGTCGAATATTAGACCCACAAGTAGCATTTGATGTTCAAGCTAGCCTGGCTGATGTAGGGTGTTACCCAGAAACCGGTCACAGGATGCTTATTTTCGGTCCAGGGAAGACATGGCTTGGCAGTCCGGTCTGAACCGTTCCCATGAGGCACAGGGTCAAGACTGATTTGCATATAGCTGTGTCTGAACTGGGGTGGTGAAGTTAGCTAAAGAACGGTGATGGATTCAACCCAGATCTGTGACTGAGGGTGAGTATTTGAAAAGTTTTAGCGCTCCGTCCATCATCTCCTTGTGTTTACATCTTTATAGACAACCCATTGTCTTTGTTGAAGTCTCATGTCTTGAGTACTGTTGCTCTGAACAAGTCCTGCTTTAGAACATTAAATACCCTTGGGCGCACCTCTGTCCATATCAACTTTCTAGGCTGCTTTATGGCTGTCAGATCAGTCAGAGGGGCAACACCTGTTCCATACTCCTTTACTAATCTCCTCTAACACCTAGTGAGTCCCAGAAATGCTCTGACTAGATCTGTTTCTTGGGAGGCTCACAGGCCAGATTGGTCTGAATCTTGGCCTGGAGACGCTAGACATATCTTCTTACAACTTGGTAGCCCAAGTACACCACAGATACTTTCCCTACCTGGCACTTACTGGCCTTCATAGTCAGACCTGCCTGCTTCAGAGTCGGAAACACTTCATTCAGTTGGGTCAGGTGTTCTTCCCAGCTGCAGCTGAAGACAGTAATGTCATCTAGATAGGCAACTCTGTTAATGTATTCAACCCAGCCAGGGCCTAGTTGACCAACCTTTAGAAGGTGGAAGTCCAAAGGGCAATGCCCTTCCAATGTGGAGCATGATGACCTTTTATTTGCATAAAAGGTACTGAGGATCTTGGCAGCCCCAAATAAAGTAATGAGTTTATCAGCTAAAGGTATGGGTTAAGATTTACTAACTGAATTGAGTCCCCTGTAAGCTACACTGAGCTACAATTCTGGGGTGGGGCCCAAGAAAAGCAGCCTTTGATACTAATACCACTAAGCTGCATCAGGCACTTCAGGCGGGCTAATTGACCACCAGCTCCAACCTCTTGCACACAATCTATACCTGATGCTGGCTCTCATTTCTTAGGCAGTCTGCAAATCTAATTTTTAACAGGCATAATGTCCCCTGTGTCTGTGTCAATGTGTATTGCCCCATCAACTGGTGTAATTTCCTCTTCCTCTGCTGATATTCTATCACAGTGTGGAAGACGACTGTACCCTCCACTGAACCATCTTGCTCCTTGTATGACAGAAGGTCTGTGAGGAATTTGCTCCCCTCACCTCTGTCTGTCACCAAGAGCTTGGTGATCTTAGACATCTCAAAGTATGATATCAGTCTGTTGACATTCAGGACCCTTAAGTGGTTCCTGGGTATATGAGGACTACCAAAGAGGGGCCTTATTTTGCCTCCTTGCATCATTACCGTTCATGAACTAACCATCTTATTTTTGCATCAATGACACCAAGCTCACTTCCCCCTTTCTGACAAAACACTGGTCACGCATTCCAACTTCACCATTCTGCATGACCAAAGTTGCAGAGTGGATGAAAACAAAGAGGGATATTCACAAGGAAGTGGCAGAGAGAGGCATTAGTCTTATTGGCTTAACGCCCATCTCTGCCACTTTGGAAAAGAAAGACTGCATCCTATTCTCAAGGATATGGTGCAGCCTCGCGTTTCCCTCTGCGATGGACCTAAGTTTCACAACTTAGCGCCAGCGCAGGCACCCTTGCACCAGAGTGCAAGGGTGTTTCTGCAAGCATGGAGGTTTGTTTATGTACAAGAATGTGTCCCTTCCTGCACATAAACAAACCGAAAGTGCCAGTTTGTAACTTACATGTGTGCTGTTTTGTGCAGCACACATGTAAGTTACAAAACTGCATTTTTTAAAAAGGTTTGATTATGTAAAGGAAGGGACGCCCTCCTGTACATAAACAAACCATGACATTTTGCTTTTTCCATGTCTGTTGCACAAGGCAGCACACATGGAAAAGCAAAAACGAGGAGAAATAAAACATTTCTCCCCGTTTTGCTACCTCAAGACCAGATTTTTCCTGGTCTTAAGTTTGACACTTCCTCCTAATTCCGCTGCACTTGAGAATAGGAGGTAGCATTAAACTCAATAGGTGTTGCGGTGGAACGCCCACCGCAACACCCACTGCACGCAAAAAACAGCGTGAAGGGAACCCTATTCACATGGCAGCATTAAGCCGCATTAAGCCACTTAACGTGGCTTAGCGCTGCCTTGTGAATAGGGCTAACTCCCTATCGCCACACCAACGTCACTGAAATTGATGTTGTGGTGGAGAAAGGATCTTGAGAATATACCCCAGTGTCTCAATCTAAACATGTAATAGATGTATTTTGTGATCTGGCTCTCATTTCTTAGGCAGTCTGCAAATCTAATTTTTAACAGGCATAATGTCCCCTGTGTCTGTGTCAATGTGTATTGCCCCATCAACTGGTGTAATTTCCTCTTCCTCTACTGATATTCTATCACAGTGTGGAAGACGACTGTACCCTCCACTGAACCATCTTGCTCCTTGTATGACAGAAGGTCTGTGAGGAATTTGCTCCCCTCACCTCTGTCTGTCACCAAGAGCTTGGTGATCTTAGACATCTCAAAGTATGATATCAGTCTGTTGACATTCAGGACCCTTAAGTGGTTCCTGGGTATATGAGGTCTACCAAAGAGGGGCCTTATTTTGCCTCCTTGCATCATTACCGTTCATGAACTAACCATCTTATTTTTGCATCAATGACACCAAGCTCACTTCCCCCTTTCTGACAAAACACTGGTCACGCATTCCAACTTCACCATTCTGCATGACCAAAGTTGCAGAGTGGATGAAAACAAAGAGGGATATTCACAAGGAAGTGGCAGAGAGAGGCGTTAGTCTTATTGGCTTAACGCCCATCTCTGCCACTTTGGAAAAGAAAGACTGCATCCTATTCTCAAGGATATGGTGCAGCCTCGCGTTTCCCTCTGCGATGGACCTAAGTTTCACAACTTAGCGCCAGCGCAGGCACCCTTGCACCAGTGTGCAAGGGTGTTTCTGCAAGCATGGAGGTTTGTTTATGTACAAGAATGTGTCCCTTCCTGCACATAAACAAACCGAAAGTGCCAGTTTGTAACTTACATGTGTGCTGTTTTGTGCAGCACACATGTAAGTTACAAAACTGCATTTTTTAAAAAGGTTTGATTATGTAAAGGAAGGGACGCCCTCCTGTACATAAACAAACCATGACATTTTGCTTTTTCCATGTCTGTTGCACAAGGCAGCACACATGGAAAAGCAAAAACGAGGAGAAATAAAACATTTCTCCCCGTTTTGCTACCTCAAGACCAGATTTTTCCTGGTCTTAAGTTTGACACTTCCTCCTAATTCCGCTGCACTTGAGAATAGGAGGTAGCATTAAACTCAATAGGTGTTGCGGTGGAACGCCCACCGCAACACCCACTGCACGCAAAAAACAGCGTGAAGGGAACCCTATTCACATGGCAGCATTAAGCCGCATTAAGCCACTTAACGTGGCTTAGCGCTGCCTTGTGAATAGGGCTAACTCCCTATCGCCACACCAACGTCACTGAAATTGATGTTGTGGTGGAGAAAGGATCTTGAGAATATACCCCAGTGTCTCAATCTAAACATGTAAAAGATGTATTTTGTGATCTTTGGCAAAAACATCTCATCATTGGACTCCACCTAGTGCCCAACATTACTCGGCCCCTCACCCATCCTGACATCCCATGCAAAGAATCTGGGGGTAATCGTCAACAAAATATTTATTTGGTGGATGAAATTTGGGAAAAGCTGATCTGCAGAACTCAGATTTCACCTGACAACTGTCATACTGGCTTCTGTGTATTGCAGAGCCTCCACTCTCTCGCCACTGATGTTATGACACAAGGGTTCTTCTTGGGGCAGAGATAATCTCCCTTATGTTCTGAGAGAGTCACAGCACCGGGCTGCAAAGGCATTATGTATCTCCTCCCACTAAAACCTCACCTTCTATGCTGAGACGATGAATTGGACACCCTTCCCTGAAAACTCTTTTGGGGTCTTTGGAGAACACCCTTTGGGTATCTTAGCCTCCCTCTTCCTTTTGCTGGTGAAGACTAGGACCACCTTTCTTGTGGTCTTCTCTGGGCACATCATTTGACACTATGGTTCTGATCCAGAGGTCAACTTCCTTTCCATGCTCTTGGGGCACAGTGAGCCTGGTGCCTATCATGTGCCACACAACTCTGTAAAACAATTACTTAAAATATGCTCTCTCATAATCAGATTGCAAATCCCATGATAGTTATTTGCTTTGTTCCTGTCACCCAACCATTCAACGCCTTACTAGAAAAGTCCAAAATATCTAACTATGGAAGGGGTGACAGCTTCTGCCTATCCCTGAACCTCATGTAATTTGTTTTGGGGCCAAACTAACATTACAGATAATGGCCTCCTTAATGGGGACATGCTTCACCTGGTCAGCTACTTCTAAGGATATTAGAGTATCACTCCCAGCAATGGGCATGTGCTTCCACAGACTATCTGCCCAGTCCTCCTCTGGGACTGTATGCATGCATGCATGAAGTTACCATATATGGAGCAAACCACTTACCTATGTTATGCTCATCCACATACCAGTTCTTTGAGGATGTGGACTATTTTACCTCTCCTAGGCACGTCATTGCTGCTGCCACCATTATCACTGTATTCCGAGGTATTTTGGGTTTCAAGTTCAACTCTTTCTGCATCCTCTCATGGGCAAAGTCCAAGGTAGTCTTTTTCTCCCCAGCAGCCAGAGAAAGTATCTTCTCTTCAGAAGATAAGTCCAGTCTACTGAAATGTTAAAGCCCTCCCTTTCTGTCTGTTCCCCCGGTTCAGATGGGGACAAACTCTGCAATGATACACTGCCCCCTGCCCAAGACAATGCAGGTGAGGATTCTCCTGGAGTTACACAACCCTCTGGCCCTAGTGATTTCTCAGTCTTGTCCTCCTTTCCCTTTTCCAATTCACCTTACTCCTGCTTGGTATAATGTAGCAGCCTGACTTCCTCTCAAGCGACAGCTATTCTGACGTCCTCTTTCTTGAACTCCCTGCTCAGAAGTAGTCCCCTTTCTTAGTGCATCTTCCTCAGTTCCACAATGTTGTTGCTCTCCATGCTTCTCAGATACACCTACATGTTACTTAAAATTCAAGGGCAAACATTGGATGTCTAAGTGACTTTAGAAAATATCAAAAACGATTCAATAAAAATCAAAAGCTGATTCAAAATCCTAAATGGGAATTTTTGCTGTCAATTTAAAAAATATATATATATATTTTTTCTTAATATTATGGGCGGTACTGCACAACAAATGTCCTGGTCCCCACCATTGAACACCAAAGTAAGAAACTGTTTTTTTTGTAAAGGAGATGGTTACCTACCCTAGGTAAAAAACACATTCCATAAATTGAGATCAGCCCCATGGCAGCTATGGCACAGAGAAAACATGCTAAGGGCAATGCGTAAAGTATGACGATATTTATGCACTACCAAAATAGTAAGAAAGTTAAATGACCACACAAGAAAAAATCCCAAACCAATTTACAAAATTGAGTCCATTTTAAAGATTTAAATGCCAATAAAACAATAAAAATCCCAAAATGGGAACCTGAGATATGAAGTTTTTAAGTAAAAAATAAAATCCCAATCTCCAACCATGGTCAACGGGTCATTGTAGCCCAGAACCTAGGTGTGATTTCGGATGCAATGGAGCACTGGTCAGATGCAGAAATCAGATTTGAGTTTTACCATGGTACTTACTTTTAAAAATGGAAGTCTAAAATCTTCAGCAGGGCAAGACAGCAGACTGTAGCTGAGGATGGCTCCACAAAGTTGGATAGCTGTCAGACAAGGTCCAGGTGAAGGCCTAGGTTTTGGGTAGGCAAGCTCAAAGCAGGGCATTCTTTGGGCTCCTACACCCAGTCAGGAAGACTTCATTCTCACTACATCACTTTTTGGAGCTCAGCTTCTTCCAGCAGGGCAAGGCTGCATGCTGTCACCGAAGTAGCTGAACCGCTTTTCCATGATGTCCAGCGGCAGATGATTTGCATCACAAATAAGCTACTACCAGGGTAACTTGAATTTTCAGCTAAGCGACAATGCACCTTAGTCAGATTGAATTGGCAAGTTTGTCACAGTCCTCTAGAAGTCTTTGGAGCCAGGATCATTGGGGGCGGAGCTAGCGAGGAACATGGAGGCGGGCTGAACGCCAGTCGCAGCGGCTTCGGGAGACTGCCCAATGGCTGAAAAACGCCGAGGGAATACAGCGGGATGACAGGCAGCTGGAATTGGCACCTAGTGGCGTTAAGATTCGGATAGAGCTGTGTGGAAAATGAGGGAGTCCCGTTGATTTAATTATCGCCTTCTATTTTCTTTGCTCCCTGAGGTTTATCAAGAGCACACGCGGCTTAGGAGTAGCAGCGGCGGTGCTAGGACCTGCTCGTTGGCGCATATGATTTGGAAGGAGGTACTGGAGGAGGAAAACCCGGGAGAACGTCGGAGGAGCTTATGGTTTCGCTCACGTTTGGTACTCGCGCTGCTGCAGCTTCGGGGGGCGGTCTGCGAGAGAGCCTCTCGTGTTTCTTTGTGGGATGCGGTACCAGTGCAAGCACAGCCGGTAAGGTGTTGTGGTGAGGGCTTAACGCTGAAGCGCGAGTTTATGGAGCATGATACAGGAAATGGTGCCCCGGTTAAACCTATAGGTGAGCAATACCAAGAGCAGCCCCAAGAGCGTGTTACGAGGCAGAGGCCAATTGAGAAGCCGCCCCCCCCCCCAAATATCTCAGGTTCTGCTTTGGCCTCTATACCAGCTGCTGGATCGCTTACCAAAGAACCAAGTCGGACACAAGGCCAGCAGCTGGTTACATCACTTTTTCCACCTGGGAGACAAAGGAACAGGTACCAACTCTGATCACAGGAGCTGAGAGCAGGCGGGGCGTTAGACTCTGTTGAAAGAGAGCGGCCTATACCATTAACCGCTTGTAAGGGGAAGAAAAAGGCAGGAAGTATAAAAAAAGCTAAGGGGTCTAAAACTGTGCAATTGCCCCTTAAAAAAAATCTCCTTCACTTAAAACCTACTTTAGAATAATGGAGCAGACTGTTGGTCACGATTTACAGGCAGAGACCAACCTTACTACACAGGGGACTGAGGTTCCCGCACTCCCTTTAGAGAATCATTTTGCTCCTTTGGCAAGTCTGTCTGAGGCCTGGAGTGGGATACAGCCGGAATTGACGGAAGAGGTCGAGGTGGTGGTCAGAGATACAGGTTTAGAGCCCCAGGCCGGCCAGTTAGTATTAAGTTCCTCTCCTCCTCTTTCCTCACCCCCTTCTCATAGTCTTCAAACCCCGGAAGCCTCATATGGGTCCCAGGTACCTCTGACTATGGCAGTCCCCTCACCACAATTTGTGGTTATAACCCAGGGAAAGAATTTGGCTCAGTGTCTGGATCTGGCTCAGGCACAGGGGGGTCCAAGGGAACCAGAGAGTTTGGATGAGGACAGGTTGGGTTCCCTTTTTCAGTCCTTAAGGGGAGATCTGATGACTAAATTTGAGATCTCGGAGGGCAATCAAAAGGTGATTCACGACAGGTTTGATTTACTGGAGTCTAAATTAGACGCTGTTATCACCCGGACCGGGAAACTGGAAATGGAAGTTGTAGCCCTAACTAAATCAGCCCAAGGAAACTCAAAGGATATTGAAACTCTGAAAGTACAGAATAGATCTTTGGCCATGGACCTGGAGAGGCTGGAAACCCAAGCTCAAAGAAACAACTTGAGAATTATAAAAATACCAGAGGGAGAGGAGCTGGATGACATTAAGGGGGTTGTCTGTAATCTGTTGAGGAACGGGATCCTAAAAGACCGTCCGGATATTGACTTGGAGGCTGAAATACAACGGGTACATTGGGATCCCTTTAAGTTACATCCAGACAGGAAGGCGCCAAGGAAGATTTTGGTGAATTTCCAGACTTTCAGTATTAAAGAGTTAATTTTGGGGAGAAGTCTCTCTAAATCAGACCTCCACTATCGGGCAATCCCGTATCTCATTAGATCTGATATAGGAGGGAGAACAGCCCAGAGGCAGTGGGAGCTGGGCACCAGAATGCCAGAATTAAGATCGTTTGGAGCACAAGTGCAAATGAAGTTCCCCGCCCTTCTAAAAATCATGTGGAAGAATAAAATGTATAACTGTACCCAGACCAAGGATGTGGATGACCTTCTAACTTTGATGAGACAGAAGTGATGGGGAAGGAAAAAAAATCTGGTAAATAAGGAGATAGAGGGGTAGGGAGGCTTAGAATGAAGAAGGTGTAGAATAGGACACATTGGGATATATATAGGGACACACAGAGACACTCAGGGATATATTGAGTCTATGTAAGTGATAGGAAAAATGGGGAAAAGTAAGGGAGAAGCAAGGAATAGTAAATAGCAAAAAAAAAGAAACGATAATAGAAATTTCATCACATAGCACTTAAACACTATTTTTTTCTTGCAGTCGGTGCCACAATAAATATCCCGTTGAGGAATGTAGCTGTAGTTTTTCATTTTTTTTTGTCAAAAGGCAGTTCTCCCGGGGCCCCAAAGGCGGTCTCATCGTCAGGTATGTTGGGGGGGTTCCTCAGAGGAGGGGAGGGGTGGGGTGTTGGGTGTTGGGGAAAAAAGTTAAAAGTACTCATATATAGGAAAAAGATTTCACAAGCTCAGGATGGGAGAAAAGGCAGAGTACGGTCATGAGTGGGTCAATAAGCATTAAAACCCTCTCATGTGAATGGTATGAGTGATAGGAGGAAACAATATAGGGTGTGTGAATTTTTAAGAAACACAGATGTCCACCATATGTTATTACAAGAAACACACCTTGAGTTGAACGTATGTAAGGCACTTTTTGAGAAACAGGGGTGGGTACAGGAAATAGTGTGTTCCAGACAGAGGGGGGTAACGAGGGGGGTTGTGATAATTGTCAGGGCAAATAGGGGGATACGGTTGATAAAGACTGAAATGGACCAGACAGGCAGATGGATTGTGGTGGCCCTCTCTATTTACAGTATTCACTATACTTGTGCAGTTTATTATGGCCCTAATGATGACAATCCCAGTACTCTTTTGAAACTGGCAGCAGGTCTACTTGAGACATCGGGTCCTGTGATCTTGGGGGGTGATTTTAATTTGATTTTTGACTACAACTTGGACAGGACCTCTAAGGCTAAATATCATGCTCCTACTAAATCACTCTCCGTCTTGGGATCTGTGATGAAATATTTTAATTTGTTGGATGTTTGGAGGGCTAAATATGTCTCTACTAGGGGGTTTACATTCTTTAGTAAGAAGTATAAACACTATTTGAGAATAGACTACTTCCTGGTAGACCAACATCTCTTTACAGACATTACCTCCATTTCCCATATCCCGCTGGGGATATCTGATCACGGGGTGGTTGAAATGGTTTTTTCATTAAGATTTAGCCCTATAGATAGCAGATGGACACTAGAGAGGACACTACTTTTAGATGATCGTATAAAAGCAGAAGTGAGAGAAAAAACTATCGAATTTCTCAATATCGAAATTGGCTCCTCCACCATCCAGACCGTGTGGGAATCCTATAAAACTTTTTAACAAGGTGTGCTGAGCTCTTTAATGGCTCACAACAGGAAGACTATTAAAAAAAAGCTTGATGATCTGAAAGCAATTATTGAAAAATATTTCAAACTACAGGTGGCTATTGTTTCAGATAGAGAAAGGATTCTGGAATTGGAAAAGGAGCTTTTTGATCTACAACTGTCTCTCAAAGTCAGTGATGAAAAGACCATTAGGAAAAAATGGGAAACCAGTAAGTTGAAAAATTTCGAGTACGGGGAAAAGTATGGGGCCCTTCTCGCCTGGAAAGCTAGAGAAGAAAGATCCAGGAATAATATCAAAGTTCTAAAGCAAAGGGAGACAGGACTATCAATCATGGAGGATAGGGGGATTAGGGAGGAAGCTAGGGGGTTCATGCAAGGCTTATATACGGAAGATAAGAGTCTTGGGATGGAGGAAGCTCAGACTTGGTTAAGCCAGAGAAATGTACCCCAAATTTAAGAAATAGACAGGAAGTATTTGGAGAGTGAGATTATGGAAGGGGAAGTAATAGCTCAACTCAAGAAAATGAAGTGGGGTAAAGCTGCTGGCCCGGATGGGTTACCAAGTGAAGTTTATATTGATTATTCAGAGTCATTGGTACCCGTACTCACTACACTTTTTAACCATCTATTGATTCATGGCCACAGCATCCCCCCCCACATGGGCTGAAGCCACAATCACACTAATCTCAAAGCCTAACAAAGACCCCAAAAAAATCAAATCCTATAAGACAATTTCTCTTCTGAATTCAGATTTGAAACTCTACTCTGGGATTTTGGCAACTAGACTTGCCAAAGTTATAAAATCTATAATTCACCCGGACCAAAGAGGGTTTATCCCGGGGAGGCAGCTGAACGAGCTAACTTTCCAGGTGATTGGAGCCATAGACTATGCAGTGGAAAGAGGGTTGCCGCTAGCTTTGATTGCGATAGACGCAGCCAAAGCTTTTGACCAGGTAAACTGGAAATACTTTTTGGGACACTATGGCTGGGTTTGGGTTCTCCCCAATCTTCATAGAGGGCATTAAATCTTTGTATCAGGATCCACAAGCAAATGTTTTGGTTAATAATGGCCTGTCCGACTGGTTTAAAATTTCCCGCGGCACGAGGCAGGGCTGTCCCTTATCCCCCCTTTTGTTTGATATTTATATTGAACCTTTTGTATGTTATATCAGGGCAGACCATGCAATTCAACCCTTTAGAATAGCAGACCTAGAGGTCAAGGCCGCATTGTATGCAGACGACCTTCTCTTACACACCTCTAATCACCTGGATGCCATACTTAGGCTATTTCATTTAGCTGAGGAATTTGGAAGGCTTTCGGGATACCAAATAAATAGGGAGAAGACAGAAATAATGGGGTGGAATAATAGTAAGCCCATTCAGGGTGCAAAACATAAAATGAGATAATTGGTAATCTATTTGACTCAAGAACTAAAGAATATACCGAAAATTAATTGGCAGACAGTTGTAAAAGAAATTACTAAAACATTAACAAGATGGGGTAGTCTGCTATTAAATATATACGGACGAGTTAATCTCATTAAAATATCCATACTCCCTAAATTAACATTTCTTTATAACTCCATCCCTTTATCGTTCCCAGAGAAAGAGATTAAGAGCCTTTAAGGTAAGATTGGTTCCTTTATCTGGGCACGTAAATCTCCCTGGATAGCCTGGAAAAGTTAAGGAGGGGGTTAAAAATGGTGGGTTACCTTTACCAGACCTACTCATGTATTGCCATGCCTTTCATTTTAAAAATTTTAGATTACTGGCTAACAAATTGGACTCAACTTTGCAGGGCCGCTTATTCCAGGCATTGCTTTATGATCTACCACAGGGCCAGGAGTTTTTTTTTAATTCAAATTCGGTGACCAGAAATTCTATAAAAAAGTCCCCATAAAGATCCTGCAGACGGCACTTAGGAATTGGGTATATGTCTGGAGAGCTCTGGGAATTGCATATTACCATACTAATGCCCCAGTTTGGGACTCCCTGGGCACTCCAGAGTGCCTTTAGGACCAGTTGTCCCAGCCTTTAAAAACGATTCAGAAAAGGGGGTGGTGATGAACAGAGTGTCTGAATTAAGGAGACCACTCTTACCCAGTCCAAAGATCAGGGCTTGATCCATCACCGTTATTTATCTCACTGTACCATCCCAGCTCAGATCCTGGCTATATGCAAATCAGTCTGTCCCTGGCCCAGTGCATCATGGGAACAGGGCAGACTAAACTACCAAGCCAATTCTTCACTAGAAAGGAGACAAGCTACCGGGGACCGGTTTCTGGCATTTCAGCCGTCTTCGGCCCGGCTTGCTTGAATCCTGATGGTGCAGTGTGAGGAGATGGGGGGATCTTTGGGGCAACTCTGGTCTCATGGACTGTGGTTCTTTAGTGTCATTGACAAATGGATCTTTAAAGAGATTCAAGTTCTACCAACTCTCCGCCTGGTGGTCAAGGCAGGCGTTGCAGCGGGAAAGGGGGTCCGGGATCCTTGATTCTATCTGCAGGGGAGGAGGTTGGAGACGAGAGGTCTCGTTTTGGTACAGGGCACTAATGGGAGTAACAAGAATGTTAAACTGTGAGCTGGAGAGCCTTTGGGGTAATGTGATATCAGATAGCCCCGAAGAAACCAGGAAGATCTGGACAGATTCTTTCTCCTTGTCCCAGAGTCTAATAAAACCGGCCAATTTAAGGAAAAATCATTTGTACACTGCCTTTCGGGTGTAATGGATCCCAGCTAAACTGTCCTGGGTCACTCTGGAGAACTATTGTTGCCCTCGCTGTAAACTCCCGGCAGCTGATGATATACATATATTTCTAGAATGTCCAGAGATTCTTGAATACTGGAAGGAGATTGTGGATTTCCTGGGGAAGATTTTAACAACTACTATTACATGCTCTCAGAGGTTAGCTTTCTTCGGTTTACCACCTGGTTACAATATTAACAACTATTCCTCACAATTTATATTCTATGTTATGGTTATAGCAAGGAGAGAGGTTTGTAAAGAATGGAAGTCAGCGGCCCCTCCCAGGTTTACGGACTGTTTACGAAATATTATGGAAGTCAGTAAGATGGACATAGCGTGTCGAGCAGAGAGCTCAGAGGATGTGTGGTCGGAACTGGTGGCCTGGTCATCGAGGTAATAGTCCTATGATTATGCCAGAGGTTTGTGTTGGTCCTGTCCTCCCTAGGTCCGAGGTATCCCATCAGAGGACAGGGGAGTTGGACAAGGAAATAGCCTACCTCTGGGTGACCCCTGATTGCTGCACATTGAGTCCAGGGCGGTATTAATTTTGACAGTGTGAAAGGCATATGGGGTTCCCATCTCAAGTATTTACTGGCGGCATATATGAGAACACACAAAAAAAAAAGAAGTCTTTGGAGCCAAAAGGTTTCTAAGTCCCAGACTTTTAGGACTGGTAGGACAGTCCATCCAGACTCTCCCAAAGGTTCTAGGAGCAGAGACCACCAGTAGGGTCCAAGTAAGGTCCTTTTGAAAGTGTTCAGATGGAAATCTTCAGAAAAAGCCTCTTGTGGCTTTTTTGTGTCCCTGTAGCTTAAACGGGAGGTGAGCCTTATGAGGATTGGAGTCCACATCACTGTCCTGGGTACAAAAGGGAGCAGGTTCAGAACTTCAAGACTCCTCTCAGGCCTCACCAACAGGTCCAATCCTATTCTGGTCTACCCCAGGCCCAGCAGTGTTCCGAAGAGGATACTGGTAATATTATATTTATGCCTAGGGGGTGCCTCCTAACTCCTCCCTAACTAATGGGTAAACGTTCGGAGGGGTTACCCTAACCATATTGTAGCATTGCCTGTGTTGGCCCTCGCAGCCTAACTCTAAGAAGGGAAACCTTTCTCCCCTTGTGCAGAACCTATATTTACACACCAAAGGTGTGGCCAGGGAAATGAACAACCTCTTCTCTATGTTTTCTTTAAATCAGTTCTGGGAGCAGCTCTCTCCCACTGTGATTGGTGCCTCCCTGACTGAGGGAATAAAAGAGCAAAGAAAGGAGCCTGTCTAGGTGCCATTTGACATATGCCTGTGACAAGGGAGGCCCCAGTGTGGTAAATTAAGTTCATTGGCACTGCACAACTAGTAATTATGCCAGAGGAGCAGAATAACTCCCCCCACCCAGGCCCTTTGGCTCAGGTCTGGGAGTAATTTTTATGCCTCATTCAGGGCTTGTAATCAAACATCAGAAGATAACCCGTAGACCCAGTTGAGACCTGGGTAAGTATTGTATGTAACATGCAACAATGTTTCCACAGCTAATATTGAAAGGGCAGTTATTGATGACATGCACAAAAGTCTCAAAAGAAAAGTGACCGGGAGACATTAATATTTATGGCAATAAATGTAGAGAGTGGTCTGTATCTCAACAAAAACAGCAATACAAAAGGAAAGAAAGCATTCTATTACATTGAATGTACATGTAACCTGTACATACTTGTGCACATTTCTGCTTGTGAAAAACAAGGTGAACTGCACAAGTGTATACAAAAACAGCAGGAAAAGGGAGCAAGAGAAAACAAGGTTTAACAATATGTGCAATGGACTTAATGATGGTTTTGTAGAATTTAACACAAAGCTTAAAGAAGTGAAGTCATTTTAAGGAACCACCAAAGTTGCACCAACAGTTGCGGTGGGGAGTCGACAGCATTTCACCCTGTGAAGAAATTCAGGGCACCTTCAGGACCAGGTTACATATTTATTACGAGTGCTGCTTGGAAGTCAGGAAATGGAATGCGGAGGGTAAAGGCTTGAGATGATGAGGATCCAAGAGATGAAAGTGAAAGCACCAATTTTCAAAGAATAATCCAGACCAACAAGTTAATTAAAGTAATGTACACAAATGTGTTCTTTCAATGCCCACATAGATATGGGGAGGTAAATCCTCAAGCCGGATCCAGTGTGGGGTCGCAGCGTGCATTGGTCATTGGGAGCTCCAAGGGTGCTGAACTACAAACACCAGAGGTCTGGGAAGGGATTGTTCCAGTCAGGCATAGAGTCCATCAATGGCTTTAGAACTTAGCAGGCTGCAGCTGGAGACTAATGCAAATTAGCCTCCAGAAGCATTAGTCAAAGAAAGCTACCTTTCTAAAAGTACCTTTTCCTTAATATTTATAAAATGCCTGACAGCAATAGTGAATTGGGATTTTCATAACTATAACAAATATCACAGGAATGATAGTTCCACGAATTTCCTAGCAAAACATAGCATTGTTAAATGTAGTAGTACATTCCTTTGTTTCTCTAAGGAGCAGCCAGCCTTGCTACAGTGAAAATAGCTTTTCTTGGCAGTTGTGCCTGCCTGCACTGATCCAGTGGCCCTGACTGGGATCTCATCCCCTGGTTTTCCCTGCAGCATAATAGAAACCACAAGCACCTGCAAGTGTTGAAAAGTCTGCAACATTTCCCATGGTGCAGGACAGGTGTATGATACATGTTGGCTTATGCCTGGGCCAAGACCCGGGCCGTTTTTGCCCATCATCACCAGGAAGAGGAAGGGTTGGGCCACCTCTCTTGTTCTGTCCTAAAAGGTACTGTTTGTTTTCCTCTATATGTTCAACTTGAAACTCCAGGTGTAAACTGTGCTGTTCTGACTGATAAATTCATTTTCAATTGTTTTCCGGGCTATTTATTTTAACACACTGCTAAGGGAAAGATGAAACTCACTGGGGGAATTTCTGTTTCCGCACCTAACATAAAATGTAACTCTATTGACTACATGTTGGAAAGAGCCATGGGGGTCATTAGCACAGAAATTGCTCTCACTGAGAAAAGACTTTCCTTATATCTAGGTTCTGTTTCCCCGGCTCTCTCTTTTATGCCTTTGGCCGATCATATCTTTGTGCCCATGGTAATTCCCCACCACAATTCTGCTGTCTTTGCCCCTGCTCCCATTGATTCAACCGAGGACACTCTGGTGCCATGTGATAGTGATAGTGATCTTAACACACTTGCACCCAGTAGAAAAACCAAGAGAGGTACTCGCAGTAAGCATACTGCCAACAATACCAACGTATATCAAACAATTCCTATGCAGATTGAGGGAAGGGAGGCTTGTCATTCATTTGATGCCCCAAAACACCCAATGGGGATGCGTGAACCCCTAATGTGATTCTGTATTGTTTGGAGCATGATATCACGAGCTGCTTTGACAGGTTAAAGGAATTGTTGAATGCTTAAGTCTCCCCTATAATTTCTTGCCTTGATTCCATCGAAACTCAACTGGTGTTGTTACCATCTTTACTTGTCCTAACAGTTGGAAATCATGTTGTCTGCAGCAAAGAGTGCCTACAACCCTCACATGTGTATGCTCCACCATTCCCCATTGCAACCCTTCTCATTTCTACCAATACTCCATCTAGGAGGATCAAGGAAAGAACAGCAGTGTCTAATCCTACAAGTCAACTTACTCAGGTGTTAGAGCACAGGCAAACTCCTAATGTGAGCCTACCTTTGGATAGTGAGGGTGCTCTTGTTTCCACGAGTTACGCATGAGAGAGTGGGCTTTCAAACGGTGATTTGCCATTTGCTTCTAGTCAGATTGTGTTTAATCTCCCTCCAGCCATCTGCCCTTAAATGATTGTTGCATATTAGGTATCCCCCTCTGTGTTGTGGACAGAACAAATCTAATGAGGAACTGTACAACATGACTTTGGACTGGCTTGTGCATCATAAAAGGGTTGCCTTTCCACTTCGCGAAAGATATTCTGCTGACTCAGAGGTGTGGTTGGATTTGTCTGAGCCTAGCAGTTATCCAAGGTTACAGTGTAATAGTAAACTTTAGATCTCCATTTTTGGTACATGGTCTTCTGTAAGGATTCGGAAGATCGAGCAGTTAGTTAGCGAGCACAAGTGAGCGGCAGGTGAAGGCAAGCGGCAAGAAACGTGAAGTGAAGCCGCAAGAAGCCGTGAGAAGCCCGGGGGGCCCGAGGAGCCCGAGCCAGGTGGAGTAGTGGCAGTGGCACCCGACACACGGTAACCCGGCACACAGTATCACAGCATTCAGTGCGGCAGCGGCAGTGGTGAGCGGTGGCAAGAGGTGCAGGCGAGCGGGTGGTGAGAGGAAAGAGGAGAGAGAGCTTAGCTACATGGCCCACACCCCGGCCCGTATTACAGCATTGCCGACAAGCGCGGTAGCGCTCGGCGGGACCAGCGGGACTCAGTGAGACCCGGGGGAGAACAAATCAGTAGGTCACTTCTGCTCTCCGTTTCTGTGTTTCCCCACAAACGCCCAGCACCTTCTGCTTCTGGCACCTTGTATGTTTCTCATCACCACATATCTGCCAGCAACATAAAGTTTTAAGGAGTTTAAGGAGTTTAAAGACTAAAGGAGGGCAGCGCGGCTGCAGCAAGTGAGAAGGAAGGAGAGACCAGGCTAGACCAGGTACAGCTTTCGACCACCTCGCAGTTTTGGCTGGAATTTGGCTGGAGCTGGGCACGATTCTACTTTTCATCTGGGCAATTGCTAGTAATGGCCACTCCAGAGCAGGGTGGAGGAATAACAAAGAGCCAAACTTGGGATTACTGAAGGTGGCCTGTGTGATCTTAGCTTGGAGAAGGGGGGTGAGTAGTCATTTTGAAAACTCTGCTTCACATTTCTCCACCTCTTGCCGCAGCCTCAAGCACCCTTTGGAAACATCTACCACCTTTGTACTTTTGATACACAGTAAGGAGGTAATGAGTAATATGTGTTAAATGAGTGGCATAAGGAAAGGGCAAATAAAGTTAAAAAAAATACACCCCAATAAAAGCGTCCAAATTATTGGATTAAGTCAAGCACAGGGGGTATGAGGTCAGGAAAACTTTGGCCAGCACCTACTCGCAAAAGTAGGAGAAAAATGCTTACAAAAGATCAAACCCTGTTTTCAAACAAAAGCAAAATAAAACACCAGAACCATTTAAGTTTGGGGGGAAGAACGCGAAGCAGGAATTCAACTTTTTAAAGGACCCAATGGCTGCAATTTACGCGCCTACAGAAGAGGCGTTTGGTTTACAAAGTCCAATAAAACCAATAAACTTGATAACTCCAAATAAATCAGGCGAAACAAGCCCTTCGCACTTGGAATCGCAAAGAAAACAACAACTACAACAACAACAAATGAGTAGATATGGACAGGATAAAAGCGTAGGGGCAGTTGATCAAGAGAAAACATCAATCAAATGATGGTTGATAAAAACAACAGCACAGATACATCAATCTTCGATTGCGCAAGAGAAAAAAAATGAAGAAGAAAGTGGAAAAAGCCAAGTAAAAAAAGGAGATTCAGGTCAAACCAAAATACAAGACAATTTTCAAAAGATAGGGTGGTCAAGATCCTTTTCAATTTCAGAGTAAAAGGAACTTATTGAGCCCTAGAACTTAATACACAAACTGAAGAGGATTGACGGGTAGAGAGACATGGGAATATCGCAGAAGCTGACCCAGTTCAAAAAAGGAAAACTGGGGAGGAAGGGGGGGGTCGCCTCAACACCTATTAAATTCTCATGCAGCACAGACCAACAAGGGGAACAAAATAATGAGAAAAGCAGACAACCCCAAGAAAGAGCAAAAACACAGTTGCCAATTACAATTTCATCAGTCAGCGGAATCGATCCAATATCAGGGATTTTGATGCAACCCAACAATACAGCATCAGCCACTAGGAGTGAATCACTGTTAAGAAGGCTACAGCAAACAATTGATGTCCTAAACATTCAATCTGATAAATTAGATGTTCAAGTAGATCTAATGAACCTAATTGCTGTGCACATAGCAGGAATAAATACAAAATTGGACATAATCACCGCACAAATCACAAAAGGAAACAAAGAAGATGCTCAAACCAAATACAAATCGCTGGATCAAAGTTGTGGATGTGCCCAGATAATAGACGAACTTGCGTACCTCCCAGAAATTTTGACAGAAATTTTCCGTGTTGCACAATCGTCAGGAAATACAGGCGAAATACCATCACTAGAACGTAATGGTGGAAAAACAAGATTCCCAGGACAAGAAAAGAGGAGGCCCCTCCCCCTGTATGATGATAGTATACAATCAACGGAAGTCAAGGAAACAAATGAGAATAGTAATGGGCAAAGTGGAAATAAAATAACATCTACACACAGTTTACCAGATTATCAAACAAAAAGACAACGTAAAAGAGCGCGGAAAGCAAGGAACAACGCCAGCAAAAATGGAAAAAAGTCACATTTATGCAATATTCACCCAAAAGCCCAATAAAAATAGTAATAACCATGGTGAAAACCCCACAAAGGTAGAGTTAAATAGCACAGGAATAAACACATTAGACAGTACGGGGAGCCCCAGTACTTCAATGCAAAGCAAGTGTATGTCACCAGAAATCATCCACAGGAAAACACATAATGACCTGAACGTGGGAGTAAAAACCACAAATATTTAAAGGCAATAACAGAGACCAAGGAAAAAAGGTTGGAACATAAAACTATCAAAAAAACAAGAAGGATGAATAAAACTATCAGAATCACAAGTTTTAATCCCAAACTTAGAAATAAAAAACAGGGAGCAAGCAAAAAAAAGTACAAGGGAATCAGATAGCCAGATGCCAGACCAGTCAAAAAGGGCATTTGTAACATTAGAAACAATAGCATTACAAACAGAAAGGGTAAAAAGCATTAGTAACCAAATAAAAATGACCCTGAATAAAGAAGGAAGGGCATGCAATCTACCAATTGATAGGGAAACTACAACGGATAAAGCATGGCTAGATATACGTAAATAAAAACAGAAACGACAGAACCAGAAAAAAATCAGTGAGGTAGTTTCAACATCAAATATTTCCTCATGAGAAAAGGCTATGGTAGACATCATGAGTCAAAAATCAAACAATGTCCAAGACCCCCGAATCGAAAAATTTGGATCAAATCATAATCAAAACCAACAAAGTGATTCAGCAGAGTATGGCTATAAATTAATCTTTAGGCCAGAATATTCAACCACAGTCAGACTGGATACTTTAAACAGGGGAAACCTAATGAGACTGTTTAATGAGATTCGGAAATTAGGATGAATTACATCAGCAGACCACTTAGCAGTTGAATTTGTACAAATGGATAAAGGGACAGAATTAGAGTCAACCAGTACAACATGGGCGTCAAAAGAAATAACAGAGCTGATATACTCCACAATAGCGGTCTTTGAAGCTAGGGGCATAACGCTAGCATATCCGACGAGCAAATAATACCTATACCCACTACTAAATGATGAGGCATACCACGCAGCTCAAATAAATAAAAAATCAGCAATTTCCGTTATGAAGGGGACAAGAAGTCCAATGCCAACACATCAAGCAAGTCAGGATACACGTTTGAATAGCCCAAATATCAGACAGGCCAATCATCAGTCTGAAGAAAATCCCATATTTTGAACTTACACTGATCCTGATGAAAACAGAAATGACAGAAGGGAGCAACGTGCAAAAACCTAATCGATCATCCAAAAGGAGAAGATAATAAGAATTTGCTCCTGGAATGCACATGGTTTTAGGAAAATGGAATAAGACCAAGAGACTATGGGGCACATGCATCATCGTAAATTGCATTAGCAAATGGTGCGAATCGCAAAATTCGGCCGTTTGCGACTGCAATTTCAACTTTTGGGATGCATCATCATTTTTCCACTTTTTGCAATTTAAAAAATGATTTCTTAAATTGCGAATGCATTTAAGGAATCTCAAATTGAGATTCCTTAAATGCAATGCATCAAATTTTAAAAAAATAGCGATTTCGCTAATAAGGGGAGCAAATTACCATGAAGTTGACCTTCATGGTAATTTGCGAAAACTTTGAAAAATGCACTAAAGTGCATTTTTCAAAGTTCCATTTTACACACACACATGCGCTTGGGACATGTGTGTGTGCAAGATGTACTTATAGGCAGATTTCAGGGGTGCAACAGGGTGTCCTTTGGACACCCCTGCACCCTTGAAATTGCATTCTCAATTTGCGATTCTCTAATGGAGAATCACAAATTGAGAATGTCTTTCCATTCATTCCTATGGGCCTCTAGGCCCCTAGGAATGAATGGGGAGGTATTCCTTAATTGCCATTCTCAATTAGAGAACCGCAATTAAGGAATTTTAAGAAATCGCTATTTTTTTAGCGATTTCTTGATGCATTGCAGTTTGCAATTCCTTAATTGCGATTCCGTATTTTTCGCAATTAAGGAATCGCAAAAAGCAATATTGATGCATGTGCCCCTATATCCTTCTTGGGAAAGTTTGCCATAATTCTCTTACAAAAACATGGAATTTAACACAAAGACATATAGCAGGATATGAAGAACACCATCTTACGGCTGAAAAAGTTTCAAACTATGGACATCCAAGGGGTGGTCTGTCCACATACATAACAGTAAAATACAACTGGAACGTAGAAGAACTGGACTCCAGTGAAAATTGGATACAAGCTATGAAATTGGAATGTAAGCGCCCCTCTCACACAGTTGTGTGGAAGCTACTGATCTTAAATATCTATATCCACCCTGACAAGAAAAAAAAAATAGAAAGATTGTCAAGTTTAATAGACTTAATAAAAACATTGCAAGCAATATATCAAAATTATGAGATGGTTGTTTCCGCTGATTTTAATTGCAATTTAATAAGGGGCCACCTTAATAAGGGCAGACGCCAAAGAGTGCCCAAAGTAAATAAATGGAAGCAAGATTTGGAATCCCTAGGTTTGTTTATTTTGAACGGAAGCACAAAGGGAGACCAACCAGCGGGAATTACCTTTTTAACTGGAAAGAAACAATCCACTATAGATGATACAATAATCAATAAGGACCTCTTCTACTTAGTTGATCATTTTTGCATAAAAATTTGGCCAGAGAGTGACCATTTTCCTCAAGAAACAGCATTACACTTAAATTTGCTGCATATATAGAGCACAGCAGCCCTAGCCGTAATGCCTGAAGTATATAACCAAAGGAGACTTAAATGTAGAGGAACAAACATTAAAGAAATAATGGACACAGTAAATAAACACGTATAGAATAATGAGTCACTGTGTGCTCATTTATTAGTGCATTATTGGGAGAATGTGTGGCCGTCTTTCATAGATACATTTCCAGCAATCCAAGCAGGCAAAGTGTCGTACGGATCTAAAAAAGAACCATGGTACAACATACAGCTGAGAGACCAGAAGAGGAAAATCACAAAGGCGGCAAGAGTAAGGGCTGAGCAGTCAGAATGGGACAAGAAATAGACAACAGCAAGATCATTAAAATGAGAAAGGAATATAAGGAAACATTCAGAGATGTAAAATTGGTACATACTGAAAATCTCTGGAAGAAATTGCTGTGGGCTAGCAAACTACCAAACAGCAGCAAATGTTGGGGACTAATAAATAATCTAACAAAGGGAACAGGAACTCATCAGAATACAGGAATAAATGAGTCAGTTTGGACACAATACATTGATAAATTGTACACCAACACACAAACAGGTTCTCAAGTGTGGGTAGATGTAAGCTTAGATGAATTGCAGGACACAAACTCGAAATCAACCATAAGGGGCTGTCCCAATTTTAAAAAAGGGCAACTGGAAGGCGGCCAAATGACTCCAGTAAGGCAGGATCTAATGCCATGTGCAACAACAAAACAATTTAAAGTAGCAATAAGAAATGTGAGATCCGTAGGCGCCGCATGGCAAAATGGCCTCCCAAATGCCCTTTTCAAGCAAGATCCCGAACTTTGGGCTAACTATCTCACTCCACTTTTTAACCAACTATATTGCGAGAATAAGTTGCCACATTCCTGGAGAGGGAATCTATTTCACCCAATTTATAAGAACGGCAGCCCAACAGAACGTAGGAATTATAGACTCATTGCCCTTATTGATGTAGAGGCAAAACTTTTTGCATCATGTATATTACAATATTTACAGGAGTGGACGGAGGAAAAAAGAATAATCCCAAACTTTGAAACAGGTTTTATGCAGGGCATAGGTACCATCACAAACCTGGCAGCATTGGCGATCTTAATTGAAAAAGCTGGTCCAAAAAAGAAGGACTATTAGCATGTTATATTGACTTGAAATCTGCTTTTGATAGAGTGCGTCAAGATCGTCTTTGGCAGAGATTGAAAGCATGGGCATTACCCCCAAAAATTGATAGATATACTAATATCTTTATACAGCTAAACTTGGGCCAGGATGAAGCTTGGAGACGACAGCAGAATATCATCTAAGATAAAAATAACCAACGGATTAAAACAAGGATGTGTACACTGGCCGGTTCTCCACTGCAATCTCTATTGCAGTCTTCACAGTTTTTTGCAAACTCATGAATGCCTTCACTCATTTCCGGCCACCAGTACTCTGATTCTAATTCTCTCAGAGAGTCCCTGATTGTTTGGTGTCTTAGACCCAAACCCATGTGTGCTTCCTGTAATAGGAAGCCTCTCCGGTCCCTGTTTGGAATTACCCTATCCCCCACTCCAGGGATTTGAGCAAAAGGAACGGAGTTTGCATCGATTACGTATGCATAATTGAGTGGATAGTTCACGGGCAGTGCTGCACAGTCGCCTTTTACGGTCGTTTTTACTGCCAGCATGGTTTCCCCGTCTATGTATTTTTCTGCACGCTTTTTTGTGGCTACGGAAGCCGGTTTAGTTGCTTCCGCTGTGGCTGTGTTAGCCAATTAATTCCCTGCAACGTGAACGCCATCACGTTGAAGACTCTGTGCGTGTATCACGTGAGTCTTTTGTAGTTCTTTCTGTAAAAGAGCTACCTGTTTCCAGAGCAATTTATGCTTTATTGTGGCACCTGTGTCATCTTTGTAATCGTTTTCAATCCAACTCTGCAGTTTATTATTGTAAGAGTTGACGCATAAATGAGAATCGCACACGATAAGTGTGGGGAATTCACGTTCTGCATTTTCAAGCGCCATCTTTAAAGATCTAATTTCAGCTCTCTGGGCCGAACAGTTTCTTACTGATTCAGTTTTTGTTACTTTCAGTCTGAATTTACCGCACAGCCAAAGACTTTAACAATCGCATAGGCTGCATCGTAGGATTTGCTCTCTACGTTGAAATGCTGTACAAATCTATCTGTATAGATTATACAGGCGTACTGTAGGAGAGGCAGAAATTCGATTGGCAGAGGATATTCTTCTTCATATTCTAAATCATTCAGTTCTTCGAATTGCGGGGCGAAATAGTATTTCACATCTTCCGCTCCTAGAAAATCTATACACTGTATCCATTTCGGATCCAGTGACACTGCAGGCAGGTTTACTGGGCTGAATAGCGCCTCGAAGGCGGATTCCGCTGTGAGGATATTAATCCTTTTACCATGTGCTAATTCTCGTTCATTTGCTAATGCAATTTGCACTGCTTTCACAGTATTTTCTGTGTGACTGAATGTTTTTTCTGCTTGTGTGTACAAGTGAGATTTAATTGAAATTGGTACCTTTTCTCCCTCATTAGAGGTCAGGTATGTGAATCTGCATCTTCCTGGGATGACTCAGATTACAAGATCGCGTGTATTGTCACGTGTGTCTAATTTTGTTTTTGCTAACATGTCTGTTTGCAGTGATCTCAAAATTTCTGTGTGTTTTTGAGTCCAATTGATTTGTTTAAAATCAGGTTTTATTAGTTCGTAGAGAGGTTTAACCTTCTCTGCGTAATTTAGAATGTAAGTTCTTCCGAAATTCAGAAAACCTAGTATGGATTGTAAATTCTTCAGCGTTTTTGGAGCTTGGAGTACAGCACACTTCTCTAAGAAGTTGTCCGCTAGGCTTTTTCCTTCACTTGATAATTCGTATCCTAAGAATAGTACTGTCAGATGGGCAATTCGAGACTTTTTAAAGTTGAATTTGTAACCCTCTGCTGCGAACCCAAGTATAATGGTGTTCACTCTTTTCAAGTGAGTATCCAAGTCGTCGTCTGTGAGATAAATATCATCTACGTAAGATAATGCCTCATCATCATATATTTGTAGTAACTCTGTTACCCTAGCTGAGAATAGTCCTGGGCTGTTCTTGAACCCCTGTGGGAGTCAACAGAAATTTTTCTGCGACCCAAATGCTGAGAAAGCGGCCAAGTATCTGCTTTCTGGTGCAATGTTTTGACAAAAGAAACCATTAGATATGTCTAATGTCGTTTTATACTTTTTCCTAACTATGTTATTCATTAGGGCTGCACTATGCGAGTTTTGTACTGCAAAGGTTTTGCAACATGCATTAAGGTGTCTGTAGTCCAAAACTAGACAATATGAATTGTCTGGCTTGGAGACAGGAAACAAAGGATTGTTCATTTGAGAGGTGCATGTTTCAATCACCCCCTGGTATTCAAGTTGATCTAAGATCTCCCTGACTTGTTTTTTAGCTTCTTGCTTAATGGGATACTGCGTTGGGCAGTTTGTTCACTTTTTAACTGGATTTTGTGAGGAGGTGAGTCCTCATCCCATCCTACATGATTTTTATATAATGCCGGTGCCTGGGCTACTGCCCATTTCCTTGCATAAGTATATTTTTTGTGAATCGGAATGTGATTCGAGAAGGCAGGCATAATCATCTTTTCGCGACGAGGGCACTCCCTGACAAACTCCGGGGGCCAATCTTTTTCAGCTAACAGAATATCATAGCCTTTTGAGAGTTTATCCCAAAATAGACCCCTTATTTTCCTAGTCTTATCACCCTCTATACGCAATGTTATTTCGTATATCTTATGGGGCTCGCTAAGTCTGATGTCAGCAGTTTCAACCTGAATGAATTCATTCGTGTCCACTGTCTTCAGATGACTCATCAAGATCTTGCGGGCTATAGTGATTTCTGCTGCACTGTCCAACATTGTCTGTGCCCACTCCCCGTTTTTCAACTGTGTCCTCAGTATTCTCGGCATGGTTGATTACTCTAATACTGGCTACCTTCTTTTTGGGAAATTGAGATTTTTTACTCTGAGCAGGTTCCTTGTCTTTGGACTTGGTGTGCTCTCCTGGGTCTGACCGTCCTCTTCTTTCCGATTTCTGCGAAAAAGATCGAGAGGGACGTGTATCAATACTTTGATATCTATCAGGTTTTTTCAAGTTATCCCTATTTCTAAGGTTATATCTTTTCTCAGAGAGCTCCCTCTGGGGAGACTGGTGTTCTCGAGTCGGAGTTCTTTCCCTCCGTCGAGGAGACCTTCCTCTGGACTGGAAAACTTTTTCCTTGGGAGTGGTTTGTTTATTTCCATCCCAGCTCTTTTTAGGAGTGTTTGAATTATTTTTAATAAATAATTTTTCAGGATTTTCGAGCAGTTGGGGCTTTACTGGTTTTCCACCCAAGTTGTCTCTACCTAATTCTTCATAGCATTTCTCTATGATTTTGGCAAGCTCAATTGGCTGATCTGTTATATCTGTTTCCTTCAACTTCTGGCGGATCGCCACAGATGCTGCTTCTCCCTTTATGTTGGCTAATAATATAGCCGAGACCTGCTTGAAGTCTTTCAGCAATTTCATACCAAGAGTTAAAGCAGGTTCTGGACCGTATTCATTTTGAATCTGTTTTAGCACTTCTGGTATTACCGCCATAGACGGAACGTCATGTGTTTTTGTGTAAATAGAAGCAAAGACTGTACCCCAAGTGTCACAGTCCTCCACGTGTGGTGCGATTCCCATAGGAAGGCAGATTGTCAAGATTCTGTTTTTCTCAATAGGGGTAGTATCCGGAAATACTGCCTCTATTTGAGTGATTTTCTGTGCTAACCAGAAATGAATTTGTTCCCGTTTTATGGGTGTTTTGCCAAGACATGACTGTATGTTCTGTGGTGTGATTTTATTAGTGTTCCCCTGATGAGGGGTCAGCTGTGGTACATTAACAGCTGGTTGGACTGTTGCAGTCCGCATTACATATTGGACTAATTGCCTATGTATTTTTATAAGTGTTTTTAGCTGTACTAACAGCTCTTCTTTTGACATTTTTGCAATGTCCGAATGTGGTGTGTAGCTGGCTAGAACCGGCCACGTTGCTCCTGGTCTACCTAGTGGACCGAGCCAGGTAATATGATCATTATGTTTTAGGGCGCCATTAAACCAGAGCAGGTGCTCTTGGAATTTTAGTGGGATTTCAGTCTCCTCGAAAGGAGCGTACTCATCCGGAGGTTTCTCTATTTTGTAATAGTGAAACTCTTTTGTTCTAGCGTTTGCCGCTGGAAAGTTTATCCATGAATAGAATACCTCTGTCTACCGATATTCGTGTGCCTCTATCACGAAAATTACTGTACCACCTTGTGGTGTCAGTCCGTTTTCTATAAGTTTTAAAGTTATAGATTTTCTTAAGTGGACCGGGATGTCAATAGCATCCGGGTCAGTCTGTAGGAGACTCGAGTCTTCCTCTATTAGTAGGGTTGCCAGCCTAGCTGCTTCCCTTTCTTCTTCACTGTCTGACATTTTATAAATGCAGCCTTTGCAGAGTAGGTCTCCAAGGAGACAAAGATTAGGTGCACAATATTTTGGAACACTGTATCCTTCAACGTTGAATAAACTAGAGCTTTACATAGGAATCTCTTCCTACTGAGTTTGGGCGGATTTTAACCTTTCACCCACTCCAGACGTCTATTGGAGTATTTACGGGAGAAAGGGGTCTGTGTGAAATATGCACGACTGAGTTACTCTAACGTCTTGCGTTTTTTTTATCGCCTTACCAAACGTTGGGCGCCATGTAGTGTAGTTCCTATTTTCCCTATAGACCCTGCGCATTGGAATAACATAAACAGTAGTATCGACGTAGAAGTGCGGATCTTCCAGGCCTCTACTGACTATGCTAAACTTAATTGGGTTTGTTACCAACTAGCTCAGAGGTCACTGGAAACTTTCTTCTCTGAATAGGAAGTGATCAGCTTCCCTGGTACAGACAAGAAGGGATTCAGTTTTCCAACAACCGTGCAACATGACAACTTTGCTCCTCAGATAAGAGTCAATCTCTAGGGTTGTGTGAAACAATAGACAGTTATTTTACTCAGTCAGTGGTTGTGCAGTTTACTCTCACAATATGTAGAGAATAGAGGGACGGGTGTTTTCAATAAAGGGTAACATTTATTGAACAGTCTTTCTTCTCTAACAAGAGAAATGAATTGCCACAATTGCAAGACTTGTTATTATAAAAAGTACGTACAGTAAGATAAGTATTGCGAAATAATACTGTAAAAGCATTGAAATGGTTTCTTAGCCATACAATGGTTTAAAAGGAATAAAACATATATACATTCATATATACATTAGGCTAAAATACTCAACTGGTGCTTCTAACTACGCCTACCCCAGTGTACCTGACCTAAGCCTAATACTTGGGAGGGGAGTGAGTAAGTAGCTTTAAGTTAAGTTGGTTTTGCCAAGGTTTGCTTCAAGAATTCTCTCTAAGGGTTTAGTCAACACCATACCTCTGGAATAGAATGATGGAGGTCTGGTATCTCCTTCAGGGGGGTCGATATCCCAGTCACCCGCAAGTGTAGACTAGAAACGCCGGAGCTGGATTTCTCTGCAGGAGAAAGACAGCGTCTTTTCTCAGCGCGTCGAGGAGGAGGAGGAGGGGCAGCGTCCGCGGGCAGCTTGCATTTGCTGGGCTCTTGCAGGGGGACGGCTGTTCAGCTCCTAAGTTCACCACACCATCGTTCGCTAGTTAGCAGCGATAGCAGTAGCGATAGCAGCTATGGTATCATCAGCATGACAGCTTCTTCAGCAGCAGCGAGATAGCTTCAGCAACACAACAGCAGACAGCAGCAACATCAGCCTTTGCTTAAGGCAAAGTTGGTATTATTTATACCTGAAAGGTGCCTTGTTTGACGTAAGTTTTTGGACATAAGACATCAATAAAGATGTCACTAGGAAGTGATCGTCTATCAGTGCTCATTAGAGTTCTATTACTAATCAAAACACAGCAAGCGGGGATTTCCAGGTCGCTGAGTTTTTATCTTGTTGAAGAACTCGGAGTGTTAATCTAGGAATCTCAGAAAGTAACTTCTGCTATGTCATTGCACTAATTGGTTGCAAAGGAAGTAGCAGAGAAAGCTATTCTGAAATGTGGCTCTGTTCGTGTGAGGACAGAGACGAGTTTCTGAATATTGCACTTGAACGGTTATGCCAATATAGGGAATAATTGGATTTATAGCCGAATAGGGGCATAAGGTCACAGTATCGATCAGGGTCCTAGATTAGAACGCAACACTTTCACCATGTCTATTTAATCTACATTTAGCAGACTTAAACAACTACTTGTTAAAAAAAAACGGTCATCCGCCCAACTTGGCAAAGGAGTCAATTCAGTTCCTGCAATATGCGGATGATATTGTTATTGTGAGTCATACACCAATAGGGCTGCAAAGAGTCATAAACAAACTGACTGATTACATTGATCTTTTAAGCTTGGAATTAAATAAGACAAAACCCAAGGTGGTGCCATTAGCAGGCCCTAGATCAGGAAAATATAAATGGTATGCAAAGGGCACACAAATTGAGTAAATGAGCTCATATAAATATCTGGGCATTAAATTGGGCTGTAGGATGTCCTTTATGGACCAAAAAATGGATATAAAAACAAAAAAATAATCTTTAATTTTTGCCTATAAAAAGCTGTATAAGAAATTGCAATTTCCTTCCCATGGTCACCTTTTGAAAATAATGGCAGCACAACTGCTGCCGACTCTGGCCAATGTCCTGGAAATCTAGCATGGTCAGCAAATCGCCACTCTAAATGAACTACAGACAAAAGTTTATAAAGCAGTTTTTAACCTCCCCAAAGGAGCATCCCCAGCACAAATACGCTTGGAATTAGTCTCCAGATCAAGGAATACTAAAGAAAAGCAACATTTGGAAAATTGTGCTAGAAATTCAGAGTATTGGAACCTGGATCGCTGAACAACTTATGCTGGACCGAAATAAGGTCTCAGTTTGACCAAAAAAAATGAAACTCATGGGGCGATTACCTAATTGAGCGTGTAACGCCATGACCAAGAAATTATCATTTATGGAAGATAAAAGAAGATTGACCAAATGTCATCATGCTTGGGCGGTAATAAACTCAAATACAAAGCTAAAACCGCAACCCCACTTAGCGGCGCACTTTTGACTATCATTAAATAAGGTTTATGTCATACAGATTAGGCGACCAAAACTCCAAGGATCTGGTCCCCACTTGGAAAAGCAAACAACAAGTTGAATATTGCCGTTTGTGAGGACATTGTATAGAATCCATATGCTACTTCATGTGTGTTTGTGTTAACTTAAAAGTCGAAAGAGGGAAGTTGTTAAAAGCATCTTTAATGACTTAAAGATTCGCACTTGCAGGCAGGGGGTAAAGACCTGGCTGGGATGTTGTTGTGTAAAATTCATGACCCTAGTGGACAAACCCCTATTGAAAGCGGATAAAGAATAAATGCTTAGGGTTGGAACAGTTCTGGGAATTTTATAGAAATTGTGAATATTTAAAAGTTTTATGGACAATACAATGTTTTTTAAACCTTGCCATTTATACATTTTATTGTGTGCTTTATGGTTGTGATAAACTAAATAAAGTTGTTTTTGACTGACAGGATTCAGGAACTACACTAAAGGGGAGAGTAACATTATCCTTGTCTCATTAGGATACCTTTATAAACCCTCTGTCTTACATTCTCAGAGAATTATACATCATCTGAAACCCTAGGCCACTGGTCCAAAAACTTTGTGAGCACTTACCAATCATTACCATCTTGCTTGCAACAAGCTCCGTTAAAGGTGTGGCTGGCTTTAGGTCTGATAGTTTTAGCCTCAAACCAGAAGAACAATTTTCAATTTCCACTGCTAACCAATAAGATGCCCTCTACAGCCCAGATTGACTCCCAGGTGGTAGCAGACAGCTTACCCACTGATGACAACCAAGGATGGATTTTTGAGGAATAGCATGCCCCACACCCTTTACTATTCTCAGCTGGAATATTGCAGTCTTAAAAGAAAAAATCACAACCTGGCCTGTCTCACCTTCATTGTTAAGTTTGACATTGTTGACTTGCAGTAAACCTGGTTTACTTCTTTTCCGTCTTGTGATGACTTCATTAGTTAACCTTGTCCTGCCATGTCCTCTTCCTGAGGCATAGCAAAAGGGTGGCCTCTCCATTTGGATAAATTAGAGTTTGCACGTGAAAATGACTGTCATTGATTCTGGAAGTTCCGCCATCTTAGTCGTGCTGGTTCAAACCATTCAGCAAACTGACCTGTTTTAATCTGGAAGTTTTGTCTTCTGCTGCAAAAAGAAACATTTGATTATCTTCCAAGATTGTTCTGCACAATACAATTTTTATGAGCCCCATTGTACCCCAATATAGGCCTAGGTAGCTACACAACCTTTTATCTACATTAGTTTCTACCTTGCTCTGCATAACGGCTCTGACACTGACCTTTTGCTTAGTTATGTGCCGAATAAATGGTGTGTGGTTTTCTTCGAAAACTAGCCTCATTCATTAGGCATGAGGATTTTTAGTATCACAGCAGGATTACCATCTTCTGCATAATAACTCTGTACAAACGTTACTGCTATCACCATCCTCTAATGACAGGCTCACAGTATCATCACACATTTAGGTAGAACCACCAAGGTTACCTTTTTGGGTATATAAGCACCACATTTCAATTGAACAGATTTATCGAGGACAACGAGATTCTGCATGAAACTCAATCAGGCTTCAGATCGGGATTTAGCACCGAGACTTCCCTCATTGAGGTGGCTGAGTCGATTAGATGGTCTTTAGATTCAGGAGCATCAGCCATGCTGGTACTCCTGGATCTATCAGCCGCATTTGATACGGTGGATCACGACAGATTGATCTCACGGCTGAAGGATATAGGACTGAAAGATAAAGCGTTGGGCTGGCTACAATCCTATCTTACAGATCGCTCCCAGAAAGTAGCGCTGGGCACCTTCACCTCAAAACCAAAACACCTCAAGTGTGGCGTCCCTCAGGGGTCGGCTCTCAGCCCATTACTTTTTAATGTTCATTTAGCCCCACTCTTTACCTTGATCTCAAAATGGGGAGTGAAGGCAATTTCGTATGCAGATGATACGCAATTAGTCTTCCCTTTCTCTGACGTATCTGAGGCAGCCTTCAGCAAATTGAGGGGATGTCTTCGGGATATTTCCAGCTGGATGAATACTAACAAATTAAAACTGAATGCTGGCAAAACGGAGGTTGTCTTTTTTGGCAAACATAATCGTCCTCCCTCTGACTTGTGGTGGCCTCCTGAAATGGGTCCCCCTCCTCCTCCTAGCACCTATGCGAAGAACTTAGGTGTCAGATGGGACGAGGGTCTCTCCTTTTCGTCACACATACAACAAGTCACAACTGGCTGTCTTTTCAAACTTAGGAACCTTCGGAAGTTCCTTGCGCTTTTGCCAGCAGACTGCCGAAAAATGGTAGTCCATGCAACAGTTACATCCAGATTGGACTACGCGAATGGCCTATATCTTGGCCTACCCAAATACTTGGTACATCGCCTGCAGATCGTGCAGAATGCGGCTGCGAGACTGCTAAAACACATCCCTTTTAGACAGCATGTCTCTCCGCATCTACACGACCTGCATTGGCTCCCTGTGGCTAGTAGAATAAAGTTCAAAGCTCTAACCTTGGCGTTCAGAGCACTTAAGGGGTCCTGTCCTGATTACTTAAAACTTAGACTCCCCAGGTATCACCAGGAGAGGCACCTGCGTTCTAACGCTCGGCTTCAGCTCCTCGTCCCTCGCGCCAAAAAAGCCAGACTCGGTGGCAGGTCCTTCTCTGCTAACACGGCAATTCTTTGGAATACCCTGCCGGTCGCCATCCAAGCTGCCACGACTGAATCCTGTTTCAAGAAGCTAATAAAGACCTGGCTTTTTGCCCAGAAAAAATAAGCACTCTCCCCCCTTTTTTGTTTTTCCTGCCTAACAAGAGTTGCCCACCTAGCGCCGGGACACCTCCTTGTGAGGTAGCTGATCGCGCTTTAGAAATATCAGTATTATTATCTTTGCTGGGCAAACCAGAGGAGAAGCTTTCATGCTAACACAAGACACTGCAGTCCCTTCACGCAGAAACACCAGCAGGCAGTGGTCTGACATCCTTGCGGGGTGTCCAACCCAAGACCAAGACAGGGTCCTTCATTCTTTCCCATCAGGTTATGGGGTTGGCTCTTTCCTAGGGGGATTATTGTCTTCACACCTTTATACATGTCAGCTACACTTAGGTACACTTAGCTAGGGTTCACATCTTAGGAGTGCACTTGGTCATTGCTATGTATCTACATGCCTGCTTATATTCACTGTTCTAGCAACATGGTTGAATGCTACCTTTTATTTATGCTGTTGGTGCTTATAATCATATATTTCTGTTTCTGTCTAATGGTTGTAACTGCACACATATTGTATACTTGAATTATGTTGGTTCAATAAATACCTATTAAAAATGTACCCTACGTTTATTCTGTATATCTCTCTGAGACAAAGTGAGCACAAGTGACTGAGCGAAAGGTACTGTACTGTTTCCATAATCCCTGAGGGATTAAAGAGTTGTAATGTTCAGTGGTTGCCAGAAACAATTTGCGCCTTGGTAAGGGTGATGGGCGACAGTGGCACTGTGAGCTAGCTGGCCCATAGGCCAACATATCCTGCATGGGTATCCGGAATCAGTCTAGACACCAATCCCTTAGATTAAGTTATGTTATGTTATGTTATGTCCACTTGTAGTGCGCTTGGATACTCGTGAGTGTCCCGGCGCGATGCCAGAGGGGTAAAGGGAGAAGCTAGCAAACAAAGAAGTGAGTCTTAAGTTTCCTTTTGAACACAGCTGGGTCCTGAATGGACAGCAAGGCAAGCGGGAGGGCATTCCAGGCTACACTTGTATTCACCACAAGCGAGCTACTACCTACCCTCTGGAGCTTAAAGCGCGGGACCCGAGCCAAACAAAGGGACATAGATCGGAGAGCACGCAAAGGAAAGTAAAAGGTAAAAGCGCCTCTGAACATAAAGGGGGTCATAACCATGGAGAGTGCAATGAGCCAAAACAGGAGATGTGAACTTAACCCTGTCAGCCACAGGCAGCCAATGAAGGGAGCGCAATTGGAGAGCAACACTATTCCTCACCGAAATGCCCAATAACAGTCTGGCTGCCGTATTCTGGACCACCTTGAGCTTTTTAAAGAGGTAACCCGGGTCGCCAGCATAGAGGGCATTGGCGTAGTCTAAGCGTGACAAAATCAAAGCACACGTGACAGTTTCTCTTGCTGACTGCGGGAGCAGTGGAAATAAATTCCTCAGAGTCTTAAGAAGGCTGAAGCAACATCCAGCCAATTTCATGATATATGTTGTAAAAGAAAGACTCTCATCGAACCAGACTCCCAGGTTTTTATCTGGCTGTCCCGAAGAGAGGGGAACAGGAAAGTCAGGTGGCCACAGCTGCTCGCGGAAGTCGGCAGGAAACTTACCATAGAGCAAAATCTCAGATTTTTGTTCAGTGCACTTGAGCTGTGCATCCGCCTGCCATTTAAAGATGGAAACTAGGCTCTTTTGTGCCGCTGAAACGGAATCTGATGTTTTGTCCCAGGTAAACAGCAACTATGTATCGTCTGCATAGGCCATCACCTTAGCTCCAAGCTCCTCTGCCAGATATATTAGTGGTGTAACATAAATGTTAAAGAGGAAAGGGCTAAGCGAAGAACCCTGCGGGACACCAGGGGTAACCAGCTGAGGGGTGGAGGCAAAAGGAGGGAGCCAGATCTGCTCAACCCGCTCCTCCAGAAAAGACCTGAGCCAACCCCAAGCTGCTCCGGATACACCAATCTCTGCGAGTCGGGCCAAAAGAAGAGCATGTGGTACCATGTCAAACGCCTCCAAGAGGTCCAGCAAAATCAATGCTGTCCTCCCGCCGACGATTAGGCACTCCCAGATTGCCTCTGACACCTCTACTAAAACATCTCAGTGCTGTGAGAGGCTCGGAACCCTGATTGAGCTGGGTGCAGAAGTGACTCAGTCTCCACATATTCTGTCAGTTGTCTATTAACCACCTTCTTACAGACCTTGGCAATAGCCGGAAGGAGGGAGATGGGCCAATAATTCCCTGGGTAAAGAGCATCAAGGGAATTTTTTTTAAGAATAGGCAAGATCTTCGCCTGCTTCCACCCCTGAGGAACCACCGCTGTCTGAAGGGACAGATTGACAGTACAGTTCACCTCTATATGCACACTCTCTGCCACTGCTGCCAAAAGCCTGGCCAGGCAGGAGTCCGAAGGAGAACCGGACTTGAGCCCCCTGAGGATTTTAAGAGATTCCAGGGGGTCGACTGCTCTAAATGCTGACAGAGAGCAGGTGGAAGTGACAGGTTGAACCGCCAAAGGCCCCACACGATAACCATTACCAGAAGGAACAGTGGCATTTATGGCCTGAATTTTATCTCTGAAACAGCATGAGAGTTTGTTACAGCAGGCGAGAGAAGATGGAGTCACATTCGCTTGAGCCAGCGGTGACCTAAAATTCTGCACTATGGCAAAGATTTCTTTAGCGTTGTTCTTGGCAGAAGCAATGCGAGCTGCAAAGAATTGCCTTTAGCTACGGCAATGGCATCGTAGTAAATTTTTTGCATTGCTCTAAGTTTCCTCTCGGCTATGGGAAAGCAACCCCTCCGGCACCAAGCTTGCTCCAAAATCTTGCAATCATGCTTAGCAGCTTTAAGAGTCAAGTTGAACCAAGGTTTAGCAGGCGCATCTCTGGCAGGTCGGACAGGCCGAAAAGAGGCTACAGAATCAGCCGCCCTCACCAGCCAACCAGCATACACTCCTCCAACTCTCCTGACAGAATTGGCCTAGACCGATCCAGAGCCTGTATTAATTCCAGAGGATCAATTTTCCCAAAAGCTGGCTACTTTTAGGAGCGCACATGTGTCTCTGCGCTTGAAACCATCCAAGAAAAATAGGATATAAAATGGTCAGACAATGTTACCAGGCAGGGATCCCTTATGGAGATAGAAGAATTCGAAAAAATCGGGTCCAATATATGGCCGGCCTGATGAGTAGGAAGGCGGACATGCTGGCTGAGTTGGGCCATTTTTAATATATCCAGTAGGTCTGTCACCTCCTTGGTATCAGGTCGGTCCAAATAGATACTAAAATCCCAAAGAACCATATAGTGGGAGTACTTAACTGCCCTAGAGACGATAGCATCCCCACAGTTCAGGAGAAATGGACCCGCAGGTCCAGGGGGCCTACAGATCAAGTAGAACTCCCAGGGTAAAGTGGGCTGAAAAGCGGATGCTAAAATCAAGCACCTTGCAGCCTGCCCATGCGGTGGTGTCCCCTAAGCGAAGTTCCCATATGTTTTTTATATACAATGGCCACACTGCTGCCTCTCCCTCCCTGACGATCAGATCATAAGATCTCATACCCTGCTGGAATGGCAAAGGAGACAATGGGGTCAGAAGTGGGATCAAGCTACGTCTCCGTTAGGAACAACATGTCTAATGAATTATCCTCCAGAAGATCAAATACGTCTGCATTATGTTTCCTGAGGGACCGGGCATTGATCATAGCTGCTAGAATATGGGAATCCTTCATCAAATGATCGGGTAAACCACCCTCAATAGCCATATTGTCCAAACTATGTGCAGATCCTGCAAAATTGTGGGAACTAGACAACACAATAGATTGTCAGCAATAGAAACTGGCATGGCAGTAATCGGGAGCTCTCTAGCATTATCTTTCCAAAGCATATTTTATAGTCTTACTGCTCACAACTTCTATCTCATACTCATGTATGTGGAAATGGAGAATGTCATAATACAAAATATAACAATGACAAAACAAAAGAATCCCTACTGAGAACTTCTTCATTTTACGTTAGGATGGAAATTATGTTGTACCAATTAAAAGGGTGATATAATAAAGGATGATGGAATGGCAACAACTTTATCCATAACCCTAAACGTAACCCTTCCTGGACACTTTACCCTAATTGTAATGCCAACACTAACCTTATGACCACCCTTATGGAAGGACATAACACTAACCATTACCCTAAGCCTAATGTGAAGCCTAACCAAACGTCGCACTTTAAACATAGCTAAATATATAATATTTACTCAGCCCTACGTTAGAAACACAGAAGCATATTTACAAGCCCCTATCTCCACCACTATGTCACTTTCTCAGACGTTGTGGTTGTGATAGGGGCTGCGCCTTATTTTCAAGGCAGCGTTAAGTGACTACACATAGCATGAAAGGAGAGGGCAATGGGTGTTACGGTGGGCGTTGCATCGCAACACCCACTGATTTTGACCATGCCCCCTATTTACAGGGGTGGCGTAAATAGGAGGCAGCGCCAAAATTAAGACCAGGGAACACCTGGTCTTAAACAGGCAAAACAAGGAGAAATGCTTTCAATTACTTCTCCTTGTTTTCTCGGTTTTCATGTGTGCTGCCTTGTGCAGCACACATAGAAACAGCAAAACACCCTTGATTATTTATGTGCAGGAAGGTGTCCGTTCCTGCGCATAAACAATCACTGAAAACAGCCGTTTTGCAGCTTCCATGTGTGCTGCATTAGGCAGCACACACAGCAGTTACAAAGCACTATTACTAATTGTGTACTTGCATGAAGGGACACCTTCCAGCACATAAACAATCATTCCCCTACAATGCAGAAACCCTTGCAATATGGTGCAAGGGTGCCTGCATTGCCGCGAGGCAGCTAAATTAGCACCAGCGCTGGGGGAAATGCAGGGCTTCACCGTATTCTTGCAAATACAGGGCTCTCTACGTTTCTGAAGTGGCAGAGCATGGCGTTAAGCCAATGAGGCTAACGCCTCGCTTCGCCACTTTTCTCATAAATATAATATATATAAAACATTTTCTTTTTACATTTTGAAAAGTTACCTTGTTTCAAAGATGTATTATTTATTGTTACCAAATATATTTTCATTATCACATTTCTTTATTTTTGATTCTTAGAATTTTAATTGAATACGTCTAGTATTTTTTCTATATTTTCACATTATTTTCATAGTATAAGTTAACTATTGTTTCTATATTTTTATTTAATGTCTCTAGTATTAAGAATGTTTCAGCTAAACTACGTCTCAAAAACATTGGTATCAATAATACTCACACTAAATAAAATTCCAGAACCAAAAATTGAAGTGTAACAGGACAGAAGTACAAAGGCTTCTGCGTGCCCTGTCAGGCAATTGCACCAACATCACGTGACAATTAACAGTAGCAAAACAATGGTGATGGTTTCTGGCCGCACCAGTGGCTCTGGATCTAGAGGTTTGCGGCCTAACACTTTCAAGTACTAAATGAATGTGTGTGTAGGAATATGTCTTGTACTTGACTGGCGTCAGTGAGAGTAGAGTTGGAAGAAAATGTTTGTTTTAGGGTTAGATATATTTTTCTTTATTTCCCATTCTCTTGTAGTCCTTTCCTGCAATCAGTTCTTAGCACTTGTAAATGTGTATGGAGAAATGTTTTGACTTGGATTATAAAATTAGTTTAGCGAAACTGTCACTGATGCTGGAATTAATTAAGTGATCGTTTGATAAAGAGATGAAGGATACGCTATGATCAAAGAAAGCATTATGAACTTTCTTAATTGAAATCTTAAATGCAATGGGCCTGATTCAGAAAGGTAAAGTTACCCTTTTCTGTGAGGTCAGGATTGCTGGTATTCACAAAGGAAATCCCGAGTAGTATCTTTACGAGTGCGGACTCGCCGCACATACAAACATAGGTCTTTTTTTCATGTGCAGAGACTCCGCACTCGTAAAGATTCTACTCGTAAACCCCTTTGTGAATACTAAACAACAATAAACCTACACGAAAGTGTAAGTTTACCTTTGTGGATCATGCCACATAATGTGACCTGTGGGGTATTCATATGGACATATCAATGTTATAGCACGGCATAGAGTTGTAAACACAGGGATTTTCAAATCTATCTATGTTAGGCGTCGCCTGTTATTGGGAGAGCTCTACCTCTTTCTCATTATATCCCATCGCGCTCTCTATAGTTTCTCTGCTTTGTGGGTGATCCTGGATGGGTTGCTGCATCGGTTTCTAAATTCTCTCATTTGTAGGCTTACAAGTCCCCCCCAAACGTCTCGAATTCTCAAGCCTCCCTAATTTTCTATCTCAATATGAAATGCAATTTCAATATCAGCTGTAATAGCCTGAAATCGTCCACTGCCAAGACAAAATGCCGCCATTACCATCCTTGGCAGAAATAATTCAAGCGAGGCATTTCAGAACTGTGAATGAAGCAAATTAGTGGAATCCCAATGATTATCTCATGCATTTCTTCAATAAATAACTTTCTTTTATGTTTAAAGCAATAGCAGAGTCGACACCTTTGAGTCTTACAAAAAAAATATCCTAATAACAAGTCCATTCCTAGTTCTACTTCCAAAGTCAGCTCCAAAAATCTCCTAGTCTCAATGGGCTTGTGTCCTATTAGTATGTTGTTAGAGAGGCTGCGATGGAAAAAGCGTGAGTCTGACCGTCCTCTGCAGAACGTTTCCAGTGGTGGATCTTAGTGAATGCAGAGGAAGATAAATGACTTCTGAGTAGTTTACATTTGAACATCATTCAACTGTTACATGTATAACACCAAATGTAATGTCAACGTGTTCTGGATGAACATGTTACATTTATGCACAGTAGAAAGAAGGGAGACACAGGAGGGGATGAACCACTTCTATATTTTAACTGTCCCTTAACAAGGTGCACTAAATTCAGCTTATTGCTTTTGGTTACGGTTTGAGCCTCGGGGTCCTTAAATATGTTATGAAAATCTATGACATAAAATACTTATATTTTAGCAGCCAAAATACATGTGTGGGGGGCGTGGCTTGAGCGCCGCACAAGATGGCGGCTTAACTGCGGAGCTCCGGACGTCGAGCGCCGACACCAGCAACTCTCTCCTCTCCTGCTGCACCATTCTGGACGCCGACTGCATTTCCACACGTCGGAGCATGAGGTGAGCAGACTGATACCGCCTGCGACCCTCTGCTCCGCTTAAATGCAATTTCTGCGTGAATAACGCGGCGCGCTTCCCAGCGGCCGCCATTTTCTATCGACTCTGCCACGTCTTTGATTCTGTCAGCGGAAAACCAGCGCCAAAGTGCGACGCTCTACAGGTGAAACGCGCTCAAAACAGCAATGATGAAATTTATGCTGTTCCTGCTCCTCAGTGGCTAATTCTTCATGTTGGCGCTTTTCAGCCTTTGATACATTCTTTTCTTCAGGATTTCTCCACACTAATGCTATTTTCAAGCTTTTTTCCTCATTTGGACGCCGCTCTTCAATGACAGTCATTAAACAGGACACCGTTTGTTTCTGGCTACCCCCAATAATTTCTATCAACTCTTCTACATGATGCAAACGGTTTCCCCTGTATTATGCACCATATGCAGTGTATTTCCAGCTGTGTTATTTTATTTTATTGATGTCCTTGTGTGACGCATTTTTCTTCACATGTGTACACGGCCCTGACATCACTGTCTTTGAGCTCTACCTTCCAAACACTGCTATTTTCTCAGTTTAAGAGCGCCGTCTTCACATAACCTATTTCTACGCAGTCCACAGGCACATTATTATTTATTTCCCATATCATTTATGGGGAAATTGCGCACTCTCAAGCTCACGGCTTCCAAAACCAAATTGCCTCTTTCCTCTGACTCTGACTCAGCGTCACCCGTCATGGAGGACACTATTCCTTCTAAAACGGATATCACTCGTGGGGCAATACCTAAGGCTACTGTCACCAGTAAACTTCCACAACCTGGCTCCACGAAACGTCACAAGAAAGATCCTCCATCTCCAGGTTCTGACCCATCTTCCGCATCCATGGATCTCATTCTGGAAGAACTCCGAGCTCTTAAACCCTTTATGGCTGAAACAACCAAAACATTGCAATTTCTTCACGATAAATGGTCCACTCTCGAATCCAGAGTCCTGTTAGTGGAACAATCAACGGAGGCTCTTCAATCTTCTTGTTCTAGAATTTCTACTTTGGAGAAGGATGTCTCTCTCTTAAGGCGACAGACAGAAGAGTTGGAAAATAGAAATCGTCGCAATAACCTACGCCTTTACAATCTTCCAGAGCTCACCGAAGGGTCTAATCCAACCTCCTTCTTCCAAACCTTTTTACCGAAAATTCTAGACCTTCCATCTTCTGTCACTCTTAATATTCAACGTGCACATAGACTGGGTCCGAGAGTTTCCTCCAAACCACGTGGAGTCATCATGCTCTTCCTACAATATACCGATTTACTTCAAGTTCTTTCGGCAGCCAAGGCAAAGAAACAGATTATTTGGGAAGGTCATCGTCTGTATTTATCTCAAGATGTAGCCAAAGTGACAGCTGACCGAAGGAAACAATTTCTTGATCTGCGACCACGACTGCGCGACCTTGGTGCCAGATTCGGTCTCCTACATCCTTGCCTCTTCAAGGTTACGTATAAAGAAAAGACGACGACTTTTGAAGATCCACAAGTCCTTGAAGAATTCCTTCGTCATCATGAAACCATCAACATGGACACTGCCAGACCAGTTTAATAATTCATGAGTCTTCTTGATTGATTGAGTATTTATCCTTTTGTTTCCCTACTGTGCCTAGTATCGACTTCCCATATCCTATTGTTCACATATTTTCCTTGTTTATTATGTTATAATGTTGCGTAGTCCCTACAGTTAGCGTGCTTATGTATTCCTAACGTCTCTCCTCCATTTTTTATCTCATCACAGATTTTCTCCTTCTGTTCCCCATCCCGGTGTAGTTTTCTGCTTCCTTCAATTGATCCTAAGCTGGTTCCTCCGGTGTTCGATGACGTGAGTTTCTGTTGTTGATGTCGTCCTCTTCTGGCGTCGTCACACCCCAGTTCTCATTTGTATTTGTTGTAATGTCTCTTCTCTTGCCTTGCTCTCTTCTCTTCTTTTATACTCTTTTCTATCTCTCATATTTTTCTTACTCTCACCTTTTCTCTCTATCTCTCTCGTACATCTGTTCTTGTAATCTTACTATTTTCCTCAACACTTCTCATCTACCTTTTTATCCTACCTTATCTTTTCCTTTATATCATTCTCATGCTAATCTACATTCCGCGTAGTCACCTGGAATGTTAAGGGGTTAAATAACCCCATTAAACGTCAACGAGTTTTAACGCATTTAACCAGACTTAAAACAGATGTAGCCCTTCTTCAAGAGTCCCACCTCACAGATTCAGAGGCTACTAAACTTAAAAGATGTTGGGTGGGTCATGTTCTCTATTCACCTGCTGTAGGTAAGAAAAATGGTACTGTTATACTCTGTCACAAAAAGTTAAATGTTTCAATTGTATCTCAAGAGTGTGACGATGATGGTCGTTGGGTAATTGTTAATCTTCTTATAGATAAAATACCTCTAGTTATTTTCAATGTTTATGCCCCAACTGGTGTTGATAAAATGTTCTGGCCTGCTATTTCGGACAAACTTGTTACCCTCAATGACCAATACGTTATTCTTGGTGGTGACTGTAACCAAGTTTTTGACCCCTTTATTGATAGAAATTCAAAAGTTAAATTTGTTCCTTCCAAGATGCACACCCAGTTTATCTCATCTATACAGAATAATGCATTAGTTGACATTTGGAGGCTTTGTAACCCTGACCTCAGAGAATATTCTTTTTATTCCCCCACACATCACTCCCAATCGCGTATTGATTATCTTTTTCTTAGCAAACCACTGGCCCAACTCGCCCTTCATTCAGATATAGGCTCCATCCTAATTTCCGACCATGCCCCCGTTTTTGTAGACATTGATCTTCTTCCCTACTCCCCTCATTCAGGCCGTTGGAGATTTAATAATTCCCTACTTCTTGATTCTAAGTTTTGCACCCAATTTAAACAATTTTCCACTGACTTTTTTACACATAACCATCTTCCTGATTCCCCCTTTGTCATGATTTGGGACTCGTACAAAGCAGCTGCACGAGGTTTTATTATTAATTTCGTTTCCCAAAAGAAAAAACAATCAATCTCTAAGTCAACTCAACTCTTGGATAAAATTAAGAAATTGGAGTATGCATACTATAACTCAAACTCTGAAGCTTCTTTACGTGAATTAATCGCAAACAAATTTGAATTCAATAAATTCACCACCAACGCCGCCTCTAACTCTCTTCTAAAATGCAATTCCCGCTACTACGGCGGACAAAACAAGATGGGCAAACTTCTAGCTAACTACCTTAAAATACGTAAAGAACGTACAAAAATTGAATCCTTGCAAAACCCAAATGGAGTTTCCTTCTTCAAAGATAAAGACATACTTGCTCAATTTGTTTCCTTTTACCAGAATCTATATACCCCAGAATCTATTCCTGACCCTCAAGATCTTACTTCGTATTTTCAAAACATCCCTCCTCCAGAATCTTCCCATCTTGACTTTCACTCATTGGACCTGGACATCACCAAATCGGAAATTTCTCATGCAATTTCTATTCTCCGTCGAGGTAAAGCCCCAGGGCCCGATGGTTTTACCATTGAATTTTATAACCATTTCTCCTCTCTTCTTCTCCCAAAATTGCATTCCCTATTCCAATCCTTTGCGGCCTCCGGATCCTCTCAAGGAACTTTCCAAGAAGCATTGATTTGTTTAATACCTAAACCAGATAAAGATCATACCCTTTGTAAGAATTACCGCCCCATATCACTAGTAAACACTGATTATAAAATTTTCGCCAAAATTATGGCTCTCCGACTTGACCCCTTATTACCTGATCTTATAGGTCCTGAACAATCCGGCTTCGTCAAGGGTCGCCTATCATCAGATAATTCTCGTGTCTTTTTTAATATCCTGAGTAAAGCTCCATCCCTTTCCTCCCCCCTTGCGGCTATCTCCCTTGACGCTGAAAAAGCATTCGATAGAATTGGATGGGACTTTATGTTCCAAGCTCTCCATTGGTTTGGCTTCCCCCCTAAATTTATTTCTCTAATTTCTCTACTATACTCCAGCCCCCATGCTTCAATCTTCGCAAATGGTATGATTTCCGATTACTTTCCTCTCCAAAGAGGGGTTCGTCAAGGATGTCCACTGTCTCCTTTATTATTTATTATAGCCCTAGAACCCTTTCTAACTAAGATTAGACTTGATGACTCGATTACTGGTTTCCAATATGGTACTCAACAACAAGCTAAACTGTCTGTATACGCTGACGACATTTTATTTTACTGCTCAAATCCTCAAACAACTCTACCTTCCTTCCTTGGCCAAGTTTCTTCTTTTTCTACAGTATCAGGATATCGTCTTAACATTGATAAATGTGAAATTTTGCCTTTAAACCCCCTTTGCCAAAAACATCTCTTTGATTCTTCTGGTTTTTCATGGCAACCCACAAAGATTAAATACTTGGGTATCTGGTTTGCCCCCCGTATTCCAGACACTATTAAATTTAATTTCGAATCTCTTTCTCACAAAATCAATACATCAATAACACGTTGGAATCCTCTGTTCCTTTCTTGGTGGGGCCGGCTAGATTCCATCAAAATGATGTTAGCACCCCTAGTCCTCTATTCTGTTTCCATGATTCCCATCCGTATTCCAGATCATTACTTCAAATCGATAGACTCCCTTCTATTAAAATTTTTATGGAAAGGCAAAAAATCTCGGATTGCACTCTCTTCCCTGAAAAAAGACAAATCCCTTGGTGGTGTCAAGTTCCCCCACTTTAAGTCATATCATAACGCATTTTCATTAAAACAATCTATGAGATGGCTCTCTTCAGATCTTCCTCGCATTCCTCCCCTTTGGCTCACATTAGAATCTTCTCTTCTGCATCCTTACGATTTTCGAGAAGTCCTATCCTTTACCTCTAAGGTGTCATCCTTATGTTCCCCCATCATTTCTCACTCTTGCTCTCTTCTTCGTCCATACTTAGTATCCACCTACCCATCTGCCTCCTCCACCCACGCTCAACCTATCTGGCATAATAAATTCCTCAAAATTCGCAACCGTTCCTTATATTGGAAATCCTGGCATTCCCTTGGTCTAAAATGGATCTCACAACTTCTCTCAGATAATCAGCCTCTTTCTTTCCAAGATCTTCAAACTCAATTCTCGTTACCTGCCTCATCCCGTAAACAATATTTATCGATACTCCCATCCCTTACTCAATATCTTTCTTCTCTCCCAACCTCTAACTCTATCCCTACCACTTATCTATCGATTTCTAATGCTATTGATCAATCTCTTTCTGCATCATTTATTTATAAATCTCTACAATCCTCTGTTGATCGTTCAAAATCTAAGGTTGAGTTGGCTTGGGAAGAAGATTTCTCTCACACGTGGTCCACCATTTTATGGGACAAAATTTGGTCCAAGATTCACAGTACATCCAGGGCTGCAAATACCACACAAACCTTATTCTTTATTTATAATCGTTTATTATTCACCCCGTTGCTCCTGTCTTCCTTTTCCCCAGACACTCCATCTACTTGTTGGTCCTGCACGTCCATTTCAGCTGATTTGAAACACATGCTATTTGAATGTCCCCCTATATTACGTTTCTGGCACTTAGTTTGGTCCCAGCTACAAAAAATTTTTAAATTTACGGTTTCATTCTCCATTTCACACATTTTCTTAGGTTCCCTATCCCCCACCTTTGTTGAGTCCAACTCCAACCACAAATTACTTGACTTATGCATAGCCATTGCTTTCCACCATATCACATCGCATTGGAAACAAGCTAGGGATGTTTCTTTTACTGCATGGTGGAATGCAGTGTGCTTTAATCACCGACTTGACACTAATTTTGTCTCTCCTATCTCCTTAGCAATCAAACGTGATCTCTTATGGCTTCCCCTCACTGACTATCTATCCTCAGTTGCTAAACCTCCTCCTCCACTTCCAATACGTACGGTTGAAGTTTGTAAACCTCCATAAATGCATTACCTTAATTTATTCGATTATCATATTGTTATTTACAGCAAATGTTTTATCATATTTTTAATCTATTTTCATATTTTTAAAGATGTCTCCTCACCCTCCTATGTTCCTCATTCTCATTGCTTATTTATTCATATTTTATGCTTCAGTTTCCAAAATGTACTGCGTTCATATGTAGGATTACTCTCATTTTCTCATAACCTTTGATTGTTTCTTCATTTTCTGTCTTTGTTTCTTTATATTTCAATAAACTTCAAACTTAAAAAAAAAAAAAAAAAAAAAAAAAAAAAAAAAAAAAAATACATGTGTGTGTCTGTGTGTGATATTGTTTTGTGGGGTTGACTAAGCTAAATTTATGAGAATACCTGGATATCATTATGCACTGGCCTGAACAGTTAATTAGAAAGCAGCACTTTTTTGTACACATGCACTTCATGAGGAGGGAGTAAAAGTCTAGAAAGAAAGAATTGTCGGCCATATGGAGTTTACTCATAGGAGAACCTCTGATGCACGAGCCTATGGACCAAACACATCTCACCACATCCCTCACCCCTGCTGCTTCTCCGACTGGTAACAAAGTTGCAGGAAGTGCTGTGACTAGTGGAATGTGAGAAGTAACTAGAGGAAGGATCAAGGCAGGAAGCTGCTGGTGGGAGCTGATGAAAAAGGAAGCATGAGAGATGAACAACGGAAGAAGACAAAATAGAGGATCATTCCTCAATGTCAGATCAGGAGTCATGAGCCTTATATACATGGTGTTTCAGGGAAATCGCTCTTCCACTTCCTGCTTGCATATAAACCGAGGGGCATATTTACAACCCCCTTTCACCACCACAACGTCACTTTTAGTGGTGTTGTGTTTGCGATTGGAGCTTCGACTTATTTACAAGGCAGCGTTAAGCCACTTAACTAGGCTTAATGCTGCCTTGTAAATAAAGCCCATGTTACGCTACACTTTGCGTGAAAGGGGCAGGCAATGAGTGTTGTGGTAGGCGTTTCACCGCAAGACCCACTGATTTTAACGCTGCCCCCTATTTACAAGAGTAGGCTGTAGCACCAAAATTAAGACAAGGGAAAATCTGATTTTAAACAGGCGCAACGAGGAGAAATGCGACATTTCTCCTCGTTTTTAGGTTTTGCCTATGCAGCACGCTGCATAGGAGTGAGACCTGTAGACATCGGCACAGCTTTCCCTGCAAAGACGTGCACGCGTTGTATTGCCTGCAATAGCAACTCGTGCACGTCTGGTGATTTCCTTGTAGGAGCGCAGGCGCCATATGGTGGCGCCATATGGTCGCACGCTCCTGCAAGGGAATCTCGCAGGCCCCCCCCACTGCTGCCGCACGAGGCTCACGTGTGTGCTGTATGCGCTATCTCCAATGTGCACCTTCCACCACATTCCCTTTAAAAAGTGCCAATCATTTTGCCTCTTGTGACAATGCTTTGTCCAAGCATCAGTAACATGTAAGCTGCTCTTACACTGAGAAATTAAAATATTTTGCTTTCTGTACAACTGAGAGATGTCCACCAAGCATCATTTAAATGCAAACTTCTGTTACACTGAAGCTACAAAACCGGTACCAACAGTCTATTACTTTACAGTAGCTACCATCCAAAACCTTATGAGACAACCTGCCATTCAGCCAATTTCTCCGCATCAGGAGAAATGGTAGTCAAACACAAGACTACCAGATGGAGGCTGCCATACTGTCCACTAATCTGGAAAAACGTCAATACCACACACATAACGACAGGACGTGTATGAAACGGGCCCGAAACAATAATCATGAGGGCCTTCTAGAAATCAAGGAAAAAGTCCCTGAAGATACACCGACCTGTGTGACGACTTTCACACCGCGGTCACAAATGATAAAAAAAGCAGTGAATAAACATTGGGGTATTTTTATCACAGGGGATTTGGAAATAGAGACCTGGGTTTGCTTTCAAAAGGAGGAACAACCTTAAAGGTATGCTAATCCACACTAGACCCAACACCAAACTGGTCACTATACAGATACGCTTATGGGACCTCCCCCCAGTCACAGGGCACTACCCATGCGGATCTTGTGTGGTTTGCCCCCAAACAAGACCAACAAAAGAGATTAAACTTGCTGACAACTTCACATGGAGACTGACGAAGCACATGAATTGTAACACCAGTCAATGTATATATCCATTGACATGCCCGTGTGATAAACACTATGTTGGGATGACCATGGGAACAGCAAAAACAAGGATAACGGAACACAAGAGTGATATCCGCTGTTTCAAAACCAACACCAGACTCTACACACACTATTTGGAGAATAGACATCTACCAGAAAGTATAAAATGGGTAATACTGGAAGCACATCCACACATCACACAGATAGCCTTGTTTAGGATAGAACAAAGGTGGGTGCATCATCTTAACACAGCACACTGTGGCCTTAACGACCAAATGTCCTGGGTTTCCCTGAACAGATAATGTTGATACCCACTTTGGTATAATTCTGGGTCATGGCAAGGCAATTTTAGCTATGACACACTGACTTTATCTATTGCTTAACATGTCCCTTGAAGCACCTCATTCATGTGTCCAACACCAAGACTAATTCCCTATGATAACAATATGAAGAGCACTAGTGCTATATTGCATTAGACTAACCTAAACACCATTGCAGACTACTGGTATGCATAATATTTCTCCTCTGCTCCTGTAGCATCCTCCCACACATTGTGAACCTTTTCATCTGTCCACACGATATGGAAATTACTACAGGAACCCCTACTCGTGGCACGAGTAAAGTTGGTTACCAACAACTGATTTACCTCCTGACATACCTGATGGCAAACACGCCCGACACTAAGAAGGTTTTCAGAACATTACCATGTTCAATAAAGAACACTACTATCACATCATTTGAGTATTCTAACTTCATCATTTTCACTCCCTTCTTGTCTTGAAGGAAGTGTAGGCTTATGGAACTAAAGAAAACATGAAACCTAAGGCATTTTCCTTTATTCTCACTACACTCCAAGATGGCCGTGTCAATCACAGGTCACATGACCACACCTGCGAACTCTCGCATCACCTGATTGTGAAACCACACCCCCACTCTGATCTGGGCCCGCAAGCCGATGCCCGCCGTGAGGATACTTTAAGACTCATTATACGAGACTAAAGCACCTTCCTGGAAGCAGCGGATCAGGGTAGGTCGGCAGACGGGTTCCCAGTGCAGAACAGGAAAGCGAATTGTGTCGGTTTTGTTGTTCTACTCTGGCCTTCATACTCGAGTGGTTTTCAGAGAACACTGTCTCTGAGTTGTGTCAATGCCTCGAATGGGCTCGGTCGGTCCCGTTGTGAGCTTTTCCGCCCCTCTGCAAGATTGCCTCAACTGCTGGCCTGAGTCTGTGACGGTTACTGCGGTGTGATTAACGGTATTCTCCACTGGGCACAGTTGACCTACAATGAGTAACCTCCAGTCCCCCCATCCCATTTACCCTCGAGACTGGCGGCATCATCCCCTTCTCGAGTCACCGTTACACTAACTAAGACTCTGACAAATACGTTCTCCCAGTAGTGTGTGTACCAGCATGGGAGCAATTTAAACTTCATGAATACCCGCTGATTACTGTGTGTGTGTATCCTTTCTATGTTTTGAAGAGGCAACAACTTTGAGTGTTCAATCCGCTGCACCTGATGAGGCATAATTCTAAACTTTAATAGGTGAGTCTCACTACACTCACCTTTTGGGTGCTGTTACAAACTGTTTTAAATGGAGTCTTACTTAAACAAATCCTGCTGCCTTTTCTCTGGTGTCATCGATAATTGTGATGTGCTTGATGGGACACAGTTTTTACTTATAACCCAGTATCATGAACACCCCGCCATGGCCAAATGTGTTATTTACATGGAATGCTGTGTGTTCTCCTCTTCTTTTAATAACAGGTTGCCTGATTCCCCTAGAGGATGATTTCCCAGGGCACAACCAGTAGTAGGTAGCAAATCACCTTACCACCCCCTTGTAGATAATTTTCCTTTATTTATTATTTTTGCACGGTCCTGAAGAATCGCCAATTGATCATTCACTGATGATTTTAGGGCGAGAAACATGTTGACCTTTTGGGAGTATGCAGTTTGTCACATTAAGAACAATTCAAGCTACCCCTCCCCTTTCATTTTACTCAAGCAGGGTCCCTCATCGAATAAATCATTAGCAATAGAGGAATCCCTCACCTGTTTTAAAACACCACAACACACATCAACAAGTAACTAGGTTCCTCACACCCACATGCACCCTTACAGCAAAGAACAGAAGATCTCCAATACAGATCCCCTTTAAGTGTGCCCGTCGGGCATTGCAGCGCCGGCCCGACGAGGAGCAGGCTCAAATGATGAAGCATGACACCTAGCTTGCTGGGTGTGTGAGAGCCCTGGTTCCGAAAGGAGGAATCCTTCTCCTTGACCTCCTGTAATTTATTTGTCAGACTTGATGAGCTACAACATTTTTGGTGTGATTAATCACTTCACCAAGGAACTTCATACTCCTTTCTTTGTTAAATGCTACAAAACCGGTGACAGCCAGCGCATGGCATCCTTAGTCACAACCATTTACACGACGTGCAGTAGCACTGCAAAACTTCTAATCGATGTGGAAAATAAAACACTGGCTTTTGGTTTTAATCTGCCACCTCACATACTCAATATATCCCAAAATGTGTTTTAAGCGTTCAAAATCCAAAACGGTAGGCAAAGCCAATGTTTGTTACTTCCTCTGGGGGGAGGAAAGCGCTCCCGGGAAGATCTGCGCGATTGGTGGCGTCAACAGCAGATTGGCAGGATCTTCCAGCTAGGGCGTGCACAAGCGGGCCATTGGTTAAGGCATCTAGAACTTGAACTTCCGTAGCACTTTTTCAGCTACATGGTGCGTGAGTCCAAACCCTGTTTGTGAGGAGAAGAGCTTGCTTGAGGTAATGACATCGAATCACGCAGAAATGCCCCGTTGAATGGACAGTGCCCACCGCTCACTACGCCCCTTCGTGTGGAGGTTGGGGTTTTGCTACTGAGTATTACTCTTATGGTTTCTAAAGGTATGGAAGTCAATCAATCAATATAAACTTATTTCGGATTTAGAAGTAAAAAACATAAAAGTGCAAAAAATCAGTATATTTACATCAGTTAAGCACCCGACCTTAAAATGTTACACAAAAGGTTGCTTAAGAACTAAATAAAAGCAAATATAAACAACTATTGGCATAGCCAATAGGTCTTGCCTTTAGGCCCTTATAAGTATTTAATTATGCAGCACAAGATCCTTGGTGCAACATCAACTGTTGCATGGCTAAACACTTATAATGTCCCAAAGGCGAGACCTATTGGCTATGCCAATGCTTGTTCTGTTTCCAAACAGCAAAATGCCAATGATTGTTTATGTGCAGGAAGGTTTCTCTTCCTGCACATAAACAAATATTTTTTTTAAATGCTGTTTAGCAACTTTTTTGTGTGCTGCATTAAGCAGCACACATAGAAGTTACAAAATGGCGTTTAAAGATTGTTTATGTGCAGAAAGGTGGACCTTCCTGCTCATAAACAATCTTACCCTCAACACAGGTCCTCTTGCACTATAGTGCAAGGGTGCCTGTGTTGGCGCTAGGCAGCTACATTTTAGCACCAGTGCAGGGGGAAACACAGGGCTGCGCCATATTCTAGTAAATATGGTGCAGCCCTGTGTGTTTCTAAAGTGACAAAGTGTGTTGTTAGCCTTCTTGTCTTAATTACACGCTTCATCACTTTATTGTAAATATGCCCGCTAGACACTTGGCTCAAAATCCTCACAACTCCACAAACTCCAGGTCCCTATTTTTCTTCTAAAACGCAGAACATCAGGTCACATGAATAGCCATTCTTTACTTTGGCACGAGATGTTATTGCTAAAATATATAACTAGGAATTCTTGTTACTTAGCCTCATCTATAAATTACCTAGTGACATAAAGGGCTAATTTTTTTCCAAATTACCTCCTTGATCTGGTAGAATACAAACTGAAAAAAAAAATGGTTTTTTTCCTGGTGATATTAAATTTGCAGAGATATTCCCACAGATACCTACTTCAAAAGATACATTTTGATATTATCAGACTTACCTGCCTCCATTTGATAGCCTTCACTTATACTGCTGATTTCTGCCTTGACCTCATCTTATTGTAGAAAGCAGACATCAAAACTGCAGATTAACTTCCCCTATCTTGGTCAACCTGTACCCTTGCAACCTTCTCCATGGCTGGTGAACTAAACAAAGTGTCATTCACATTTTGCGTAAACTTCAGACAGATCATGTATGATCCCCCAGTCCAACCCATAACTGATTCTGAACACACCTATAATCATACTCCTCCTGGCATCTTAATGATACTTGGAAACAGTGTTAGCACTGCTCAACAAAATGGCACTTAACACCAAATTGGAATACTAAATCAGTGATCAATACACAGCTGAATCAGAACAGCACAACATTCAGAAATATTTTTTTACTGGACTCAGGGCGAGATGTACACACATTTTTTGCGGGCGCAAATGGGATTTAGACCCATTTGCAGCCGAAAAAATGTGTGGCCCAAGTACTAATACTATTTTACGAGTCAAAAATCAATTTGTGACTCACAAAATAGGATTACGACTCACTATTAGGAATGGGTGTTCCAAGGGCGTCCCTTCATAATAGCGACTCCTGAAGCTATGTATGACTGTTTTGCAACCGCAATTGCGGTCACAAATCAGTTGCAGTTACCACCCTTCACGGAAGTTGCACTCAAAATACGTTTTACTGGCAGGCAATAGTCCCAGGGACAACAGCCTGCCCTTAAAAAATGAAACTGAAAAGTTTCATTTTTATTTTTTAAATGCATCCTGTTTTCCTTGAAGGAAAACGGGCTGCGTTTAATAAAATAAACTGCTTTATTTAAAAGCAGTCCCAGACATGGTGGTCTGTTAACCCCAGGAGGCCACCATCCCTGAAAATGCCAGCCATTCCCAATGGGGTCACAAATTGTGACAGACTCCTTACTATGCATGAGGCCTGCAGCACTTTGCGACCCATTTGAGAATTTCAAACAGTGTCTCAGACACTGTTGTGCATTCCAATTTGCGAGTTGCAAATTGTGATTTGCAAAAGTGATGCAATTTGCGGCACACAAATTGGTGGGTCATACATGTGGCCCTAAGCTCCTTGTTGCAGTCCACTCAACTTAAACACAGGCTCTGTGGGAGCAACGATTCCCCACCCATCCCCCAGTTAGTCAACCCTCAGCAAGAGAATTGAAGTTGAATGCTGGATGTTCACTTTCTGGGGACAATGGGGTTGGGGATGAGAGAGATTAATGCTTTGTCCCAAAATCCCTTCCAATTGATGTCTTAGTCTCATTAGCGAGTTCGTCTCAGGTTTGAAAGCAGCAGACTGACTACCTGTACCAGATTCTCTTCTTGACAATCTTATGGACTGGTACTTATATGCATACAGGAATTCAAAAGTAATGAGATCAGTAACACGTGAGCAAAACAACAGTGCAATGCACCGATCATGGAAAAACAATACATTTCTTCCAGACCGTTTGCTTACCCCTTTTTATCAGTCAGAGTTATGCTCTATTATAATCATAGAGTACATCGAAGGGACGAAGTGTTAATGAAATCCTCGTTGAGGACTCAGAGAACCTCTATTATGAAACAAGAGAGTAACAGATTTCTGTCTGTCCAATTAGAGTCTATCAAATAACTAAAAGGGAAGTTCGAAATTAAACAATCGGGAGTAGTCCTACAATAGTGTTTTAACCGAGTTCAAAGTACAGTGCACTGACCGTATGTCTTTTTTGTGTTTAAGAAAATTTTTATTAGCATTTTGAAATGAGATAACAATACATATGTCATAAATTGTAGGAAAATAAATATGTTAATAACGATTTACAAAATGTATTCAAAAAGCAATAAGCAAATAATGAGGAGGATAGGAGAAATGAGAAAAGGGAAGTATGTGAGGAAAAGAAAGGAAAAGAGGAGAGAGAGGAGAAACAGAAGCAGAAAACGAAAGGGAGAAGAAAGAAGAAAGAAAGGAGAAGGTAAAAGCATGTGGGAATAATAGAAGTCACTCAAGAAGGAGAGTTGAAGGAAAGATAAGAGGTAAGAGGTAACCAAAGGAGATCTGAATTAATTTTTAGGGGAACAGAAGAGGATGAGGCAATAGCAATCCTATGTTCATCACATACAAAATTCCACCAAGTGTGAACAGAGATCTTAGAGTTGTCTTTCCAGCATAGGAGAACAACTTTAAAAGCAAGGGCAATAAACAGGTCCAATATTCTTGCAGAAGGAGAGATAATATCAACATCACTAGACAAAGAACCTAAAAAAACATTCTGTAAAGATAACGGGGCAGAGCAAACCAAATATTCGCTTACAAATTTTCCAAACTTCTTTCCAGAATGATAGAACAGGGAGGCATTCGTATAGTAGGTGTTTAAGTGCCCCAGTTTCTTAAGAACATGACCAACAAATTGAAGATGAAGTTTGGGAAAACTTATGATACTAACAGGGGTAAGGGTGACTCTATGATATATAAAAAACAAGAATTGAGTAATACGAGCAGCAGGGGAAACTTTGAACAGTTTGGACCATATACGATCCCACAACAAGACAGAGAAGGAAGTATCAAGATCAACGTCCCACACAGTCTCAACAAGTGATTTAGGATGATCTATAACATTGGAAATTAAGAACGTATAAACAAGTGCAGCTTTAGGCTGTTGAATGGAAATTAAAGGGTACAGTGGAGAAGTAGGAACAAAAGAGGGAAATACATCAGGCAAGGAGAGAGAAGCTAAGTATGACTGGATGGCAGAGGTAATAATGGTATATTCATTTACATATGATGGAGGCAGGTTAAATAACATTTGCAAATTCGGAAACATAATGATAGATTCACCTTCAAAAAACTGATGTACAAACACTATATTCTTTTCTTTCCATTGTTTAAAATAAAATGATTTGCCTTTATAACGAAGGAATTTGTTATACCATACAACAGATAAAAACAAACATTGTAGTGGGGATAATGTAGAGGAAAATACATTATGTAACAGTGTTTGGGAATGTTTTAAAACAGGGAATTTGGATAAAAAAGAACAGTTTGACATAAACACAATATGTTGAAAGGAACAGTCCTTAATAAGAGAACGTTCGAGAAGAACCCAGGAAGGTATAGGAGTATCATTAAAATCATATTCCAAGGAAAAGGATTGTTTAATCATGAAGGCTGAGTGATAAAGTTTAAAATTGGGAAATCGTACACCACCTTCAGATTTAGGACGAAACAGCTTGTGCAGTGCTATACGCGGATGTTTGTCATTCCATTGGAATTTAGAACAAATAGCATTAATGCGTGAAAAGTAAGAAATGGGAATTTTAAAAGGGAGCATAGAGACAGTATATAGGACATGAGGGGTAATCATCATTTTAATTGTGTCCAATCTGCCCCACCAGGACAGAAATAAGGGGGTCCAAATTTGGAGAAGGGATTGGATTTTCTTTATAAGGGAATCAAAAGTAAGTTTAAGGGTGACACTCAAGGAGGGTGCAAACCAAATACCCGGGTATTTAATGTTAGAGGGACACCAAGCGAAATCAGTGTTATTAAACATGAATTGATAACAAAGCGCATTAACTGGAAGGACTTCCGTTTTGGAAAGATTCAGCTTATATCCCGATATAGAGGAATACAATTGGACCTCATCCAAAAAAGGAGGAAGGGAGGATTCAGGATTAGACATATATACCAAAACATCATCAGCATAAGCAGATAATTTAGTTTCAGTAGAGGAAAGTTTAAAACCAGTAATCAAAGGATTAGAACGAATTCTTTCTAAGAAAGGCTCAAGGCACAAAATAAATAATAGTGGAGAAAGGGGGCAACCTTGCCTTGTGCCTCTAGATAATGAAAAAAACTTGGAAAATTGGTTGTTAACAAATATACTGGCACGGGGAGATGAATAAAGGAGTTTGACCATTGAAATAAAAGAGGGACCAAAGCCAAACCATTGTAAGGTACGAAACAGGAATTGCCAATAGATACAATCAAAAGCTTTGTCCGCATCTAGGGAGAGTGCTGCCAGGGGAACTTTAAGATTTTTACTGTGAGCAATGACATTGGAAAACATAAGAGCATTGTCCGCAGCAAGCCTACCTTTCACAAAACCCACCTGGTTCGTTTTGATAAGGCGGGGGATAATGGAATCAAGGCTTGACGCAAGGATTTTAGCGAACATTTTGCAATCGTAATTAATTAAGGATATAGGACGATAATTTTTACAATGGGAATGATCTTTATCAGGTTTGGGAATTATAATAATTAGTGCTTCCAAAAAGGATCCAGAAGCCTTTGCATCAAAAATAAAAGAATTAAAGAGTTGAAGGAGTTTTGGGGCAAAAAAAGCGTGGAAAGAGGAATAAAATTCTGCAGGTAGGCCATCAGGACCAGGTGCCTTTGATTTTTTGAGTGACTTAATAGCTCGCGAGACTTCTTGGAGCGTAATTTCACCCTCCAAGAGGGCAAAATCATCCGGAAGGGATGGGGGGGGTGGGAAGACCATTAAAAAAGGATGTTAGGTTTACATTAGAAGGATGAGTGTCATCAGTATAAAGGGAATGATAATAGTTATGAAAGACTTCAGCAATGTCTTCATCCACCGAAACCAATTTATTAAGAGAATCATTAAAAATTGGGCCAACATTTTTACGTTCAGATTTAACTTTCAAATAGTTTGCCAACATTTTCCCCGCTTTGTTTTGGCCACCATGAAATTTGGACTTAATTTTAAGGAGAGTGTTACAAGCTTCATTAGTAATTATCTTATTGAGTTCTGTTTTACCTAAGATCAAATTTTGAAGGGTAGAGGGGGATTTAGAGGAGAAATACAAATGTTCAAGGTTTTTGATTTTATGAAGTTGGTCCTCATATTTTTTCCTATTTAGTTTCTTTTTCTTAGCAACATAGGATATGGTAAAAGCTCTGAAAGCAGCCTTAAAAGTTTCCCAATTATTGGGAATGGAGGTATCAGAAGGATTATTGAGGAAAAAAAATTCATTAAAAAACTCTCTGCTTTCCTTCAAGAAAACTGGGTCAGACAACAGAAAGGAATTCAATTTCCAGTGACTAAATTTAGAGGAGATAAGGGAAAGGTCAAGGGTAGTATAGACAGGAGCATGGTCAGAGGTAAAAATGGAACCAATTGCAGATTTTTGAATGGAAGGGAGTAACTATTTACTAACCATAATATAATCAATCCTGGAACGGGTTTGATGAACATTAGAAAAAAAGGTATATTCCAGCACATCAGGATTACATATTTTCCAGGAATCATATAAAGGACGCAAGGCAATGGCAGATTGAAAACACCTATGTGATTTGTCAGGTTGGAATTTACTGGAGGATAATCTATCTGAAAAAGGGTCTAACCATTGATTAAAATCACCTGCAATAACAAAATCGGGACAGTCAATGGACGAAATCAGGGCTTTAATGTCAGTCCAAAATTTATGGTCAGGACGTACTGGACCATAAATGTTTAGCAATACCAGTGTCTTATTTTGGATAATCACTTTAGCCAATGCCCAGCGCCCTTCATCATCATGTTGAGAAGAAATAATCTGTACATTTAGAGCTTTATGAAATAAAATAGCACCCCCCCCTTTTTTAAGAACAGCAGGAGAAAAAACAAATTGACCCACCCATTGTCTTCTTAGCTTAAGCGATTCAACATCTGAAAAATGCGTTTCCTGAAGAAAAGCAACCTGTGAATTAAGTTTAGATAAATGAGACAATACCTTTTGACGCTTGACAGGGTGACCAAGACCTTGGACGTTCCACGAAACAAAATTACACACCATTGAGGAAAGGCATGATTGGCGACACGTGGAGTGAACACAAGGTATGTGGAAGACTACAGAAAGGGAAATAACAAAAACATAAAAAGCATGAGGAAGGAACTCCCAAAACATTCAAGGCACAAAGACAAAATCTACTCAGAATCACAAACCACACCATATAGAAGAACACTTGATAGAGAAACTGCGTAGGCAAAGTGAAACATATATCAATGGAGAAGAAGAAGAGAAAAAGAAAATAAGGTAAGAGGAAGAAATAGGAATAGAAAAAAGAGAGATAAAAGTAAACAGATCAAGGCACAAGAGCCCGATCGGAGAAGAAAGGAATAACCAAAACATCTGAGGCATGGAAGCACCAGACAGGAGACATCACCCCACAAGCTCCAAAACAGGAATTTTAGCTGAGGCATCTTGGAAATCACTGACTCTTTGCTCCAAATTTAAGACTTTGCCCTCCATAAGTACCCACCGGTCCTCAATCTGTTTAAGCCTTTCATTGGTGGCGGTCATGAACGGTTGGAGACCACGAACCTCCTCAAGGATGGAGTCCAGAACAGGGTTTGAGGAAGACTTAATGGGAGAAGGCGGATCATTTTTAGGATGTTTGGGTTTGGTACCAGTTTGAGACAATTTGGGCGCATGAGAGTCATTAGCCATACTGGTATTGTGTATGGGAGTCAAAGAACGCTGCAAGGTTAAGATAGATATAGGGGACACTGCACAGAACAGCCCCAGAGAATTAAGCTGACAGAGCCTCACCCTGTCACACAACAATAAATGCTATTATATGAACAGGCTAGGCAGTAGGTGTTGAAATAAAAGGGCGTGGTACACGAAACTAGCTGTTCAAAGTCAATGAGGAGACAGTTCAAATGGAGGATGTATGCAGTGCACTAATATATCATAACAGCTTTCATAAGCAGCAACAAGGTACAGCATAAATAAGTTGAACTCCATTAAGCCCAAACAGCATTAGCAGAGGCGAAATTGCAATAGAAACAAGGCTGATAGAAACTGAAACCTCGACTTTGAGACATCCAAAATGGCGGCACCTCCTCCTGTCACAGCAGGCATTAACACGTCAAAAAACCGAAAAAAGGACAGGAGTTAACTATTTCAGGCATTAGAAAGTCATGATAATAGCCAGGAAAGGCATCCCAATGCTTCTATGGCGGGTACATGCTTGTACGGGACAGCAGCGGACTGTAAATTGTAAATAAAACACCGACGCGGGCTCAGCAGCCAAAATGGCGGCCTCCCGCGTCGCAGGAACATCAGAAATTACCGCTGAGCCGAAAATGCTTCTCGCTGCATGGAATCCCCTCAGAACATCATCACAATGAGCACAGGACCTTCCGCCGACTCTGCATCCGTCCCAGCCGTAATAAAAAACTGGAAAATCCGCTCTTACGGCATCTGCGGGTCAAGTCCAACGTGGAGCTTACGAGGAAGCCGTCCACACCAGCTGGCGCGCAAGCCACGCCCGACCGTATGTCTTTTGAGCTGAGAATCTAGATATTCCAAGAATAAGTCTGCTCGTTGCTTTAATTCCATGAGCCAGGTGCCGGAGATGAAACTGTCCTCTCCCTCAGTGGGGAATCCCTCTGATGCTGAAACTGGGAGGAGGAGACAAGGTAAAGGTAAAGAGAAGAGAGGGGAAGCAGAAGTACAGGAGGCTGTGGGGGGATGCAGGCCTCTTCTCGCAGAAGAGGACAGCTAGCAAAGGGGGGGGGAGTGACTGGACACCGAATTTATACTCCAGGTCCCTAGATGACCGTCAGATCTTGCAACAGTTAAGATTTTGTAAGATCTCAAACCTCACTAGTGTGTGGGGCGAGGCAAACCAAACGACTGGAAGAAGGCCAAACAAATAAGGCTCTTTGTGAGCAAATATGGGGATAAGTATGTTGTAGGTTGATGAGGCCAAATATACTCTGGAGGTGTGAAAGGCGAGGTCTAGGGGCGGTCATAATGACTATGGTGCATTCACCTTAAGGTGATGGGAAACATAACACTATTTGGCATGTTTGGGATGGTCGCTCATGCTAACTTTAGTGTAGATGTCTGGTATTTGGCACAATCCACATAGCAAGAGCAGGTGCTAACACTCCCATTGAAGAACAGAGACTATCATTATCAATATTTGTGAAAGTGTACTCACTGCAAGGATCAAAGACAAACGTAACTTGATTCTTCTTGAGTTTGTTGTATTCGACAGCTGAGCATAGAATATTCTCGGGCTGGCTATTTTACAAGTGTGACATTGATAAAATGGCTATTCAACAACAGATTTTCCCAGTTTAAATTTTCTGCTTCACATCCTGATCCACCAATACTGCTGGCTGAGCCCTATAAGGATTAGCTCTCTCTCCAAAACTTTTTAACATCCATGTAAATGACTTAGAAAGATGCAACTTGTGTTATCATACCCAAATCCATGTTTTGGTGTGTGCTGATCCAGTCAAATACTGAAAAGTCATGAAATATTTAAGTTTAGATCTAGACAGGTCCAAACTGGGTTTTTCTGAACACAACTTCTTGTCCTGGTAACCTATACCCAGTCCCATAAGAAAGGCATCTTTCTATGAACCTTAAGCGGTTCACATTCTAACTGTCCACAATATGAATGTTGTTGTTGATATAAAAGTATCATGAATCACTCAAGTGGCCATGCATCCCACTAACCGTGTGTTCTGTGATTTACCCCACCACTACCACTTCCAATCTTGAAAGTGGAGTTTTGACTACTACAATTATATTCATAATTGCTTTCTCCTTGACAGCCATCATTAAAGTGAAGAGTGTAAAACTATGCAACTTGTTATCTTCTCACACTGAACTTCACCAAACTCATAACTCCCAGTCTGATTCTATCTTATTGGTAACCAGTAAAGAGAAATACTGCATTCAACAACGTTTTCATTGTGGCCTTTTATGCCCTATATCTATTCTACCCTACAGAACTGTTACTTCCTTGTCGACCACACCTAATGTCAGCAACACAAAAGCATCTAGCCTAACCCCTGGCAAAATAAAAACCCTTTGATGGCAGATCATTCTATAGTGAAGCTTCAAACTTTGGCACTTGGTATACAAAGATCCATCTCTTCCAATAGGCCTTTACTGATATTAAGACATTTTCCTCTCCATGATATTTACAAATCTTCTCAGCTGATTAACCTTCAACACACTTTTGGAAACATCACCTTTATAGAACATTGACAGAACTTACTTGCTCTCACAACCTTTACCAAACAATTGATAACATTAAATAAAGAGCAGTACAAATGGAGTTAGAGGTAGAAAAAAGAAGGCAGCACTAATAATCGCACTTAAAGTGAATGAGTGAACGAATGAGTACCTGGATGAACAGAAGATGGGGGTGATGATAAGGTCATAGAATGAGAAAGAAAGTAGGGTACATGGAGTTTGAATAATAATTACATTGACGGAAGACAGTTCGGAGAGCAAAAGAGTACTTAAGAGAGAAAAGGATAGGAAACATGAACAGAGATAAGCATTCAATTATAACATTAATCACAATCGGCGCACTAGCTAACAACGTGTGAGTTTTAAACTTTTAAAACATACAATCAATGGTTACAGGTAAACATTGATGCTGCCTCTGGCTGAGGGCAACCCATTCCTTGCTGTGTTACAAGTAATCTTAGACGCCCACAAACAGGGTATTGTGATCTTTGACAATCCATAAAGTATACATTGTGAGTTTCAAAACATTTCTAACATCCTATGTGACTTTAGGCATCTGATTCAACAAGTGACAGAGACATCACAGTTACCCATGGGTACGCCAGTTTATGCTGGATGTGAGCTGTAGATAATGAGTTGTAAATAACACCCTTTGTCTTAGTAAGCACATATTTGTGACTTGCCACTCCCTGCCTATTTGGATGCTACATCGGGGATGAATCTCAGCTGCATGAGTTACCTAGATGTACCATATATTTGTAGGTGTGCATTACTACATTGTTTTGAACACCCCTGTTAAATAATGCTAGTTTCAACTCCTCATGAATCGTCTGTGTTTTTCTATGCACAGTGTGTGAATGACATGTAAGCTTCAGCTGTTCATTAGCACTTTTCGCGATCAGAGCACCCACTTGGTTAAAGATACCTCATATGCTCTATAGTTGTTCCTTTAGGGTCTGAAAAGGACAAATAACTGAATTTTGCTGTGATGTCGACTTTGTTTACCTCTTTGCAAACTTCCCTGTTTATATATATTGAGACCACTGAGTGTGCCTCTGAGGTCAAGAGTAGCACGCAAAGTGCATCCTTCGTTGAGACAGCACTATAGTCTCCTCACTTGTCTGAGCTAGTCTGGCGGCGGTGCCAGCATGTACCTCAGAAGAACTCTGCCTAGAGGATGTTCATCACTCCAGCCTCAAATGACCTGCTAAATCCAGCCCTTAGGTAGCTTCAATTGAACCCTCACATAAATTAATTATGTAGTATGCATGCAAGCCTTCAGTGGATGGGAGAAAGCCCCCCTGCCATCATTAAATGCTGACCATAGCACAGGGGATGATTGGTGAGACTGTGAATAAATACTGGACAGTCACAATGTTCTGGGTTCTGGAATATTCAGGGATCCAGAATTCATCTACTATCCATGAAGAGGTGGATGTGACCAAGAGCCAGCATTAGAAAATGCTGGCTTCCTGAACAAGCTTAACTTTGATTTCTATTGCATGACAGACTGACTACCTTGAAAAAGTGTGAGCCAAGCTACTGTGGAGAAATGGTATTGGAATATTCTCATGCAGTAGAAGACTTCTACCTGGAAGAGGTTGAAGAGTTCAGCTGCTTAGGAAACAGTTGGAGCTACAACAGATATGCATGGTTGCAGAAGTAGTGGTACCCAAGGGCTGCGCGAGGCTATAAGTACCATCTAACAACAACACTGCATGTTGCACAAAAAAAGTTATGATATACACAAACACAAAGTTCCAGTTGCCTCTGATCTCCAATGTGTATCTAGTTGCTCATAACTGGACATCCACACTATTTGGTCCACCTTTCTGGCTTGATGGTGAATCAGTGGGAATGCTTTGTGTAAGTTTGTCAAGCAGACCATTGCAAGCCACATTACACTCCATGCAACAGCTAAAGAGGTAATTATCATTAAGTGCCCCAGCTCTAGTGAGTCCATTTTGCTGTACTGTCTATGTCTCCTGCCTCTGTGGGAACCACCCACATTCAAAAAGTCTTCTGAGAGCAGCAGCTTCACTGTTGTAAGTCCATATTACCCATATGCAGAAAAAACAAAAACTCAATACAATGTTGCAAAAGTACATTTTTGCCCCTAAAGGATCTCTGTGAATGGGCACAGTGACCACTTTTACATGCTCCATAAGTTGCCTTATACTTTACGCCACAGCCCCCAAGCAACACATTGTTGTCCACCTTGCAGCCTGATCAGGGTCTACTATTGGTTGTGCATATGTACGTATGGGTGTGGGTGTGTGTTAGACCTGGCATATCTTGGCGAAATTACAGCAGACATTTTGCCTCTACCACCTTGGCTTTTGGATGCTTTGGGTACTTTGCCACTGCTGATCAGTGTCAAAGTACAGGAGTTCCCTATGTAAAATGTAATGGTGATTGGTTGGCCATGATTGGTATGTTGCCTTACTAGTGAAAGTCCCTAGTGATGCAAGGGCTAGTAATGCAAGGGCACGCTGAGAAGGGAACTCAGACCTTTAGTGAAGGCCCTGCGCACAGAATGCTAAGTTAGCATGTAGTCCTGACAAATGTAACCACTTGTCAGGCCTGACTTTCCCTTTTACATACACATGGGGCATCCCAGTGGTAGGTACCAGGTAACCCCTAGGCAGGGTGCAGTGTAGTTAAAAGGCAGAACATAAACTGAGTGTGTGTTATGTTCTGACAGTGAAAAACGCTCCATTTCATTTTTCACTGCTGAAAGGCCATTCTGCCCATAGGACAGAATTGGGGAGGCTGGGTGTTTTGCCTGGTAGCATAGTTTCCTCCAGTCTATAGTGCAGAGGTGAAGTTTTGTATGTGTGAACTCACGGTGTGATAATGCATCTTTCTGTGAAGGTGGTTGTGTCACTGTGTGTTTATAAACCACTCTTTAAGAAAGTGGCTGAGTTCTGCAATCTGAGCATTTCTGTGTGTCTCCGAAATGTGGATTGTCTTTCTGGAACTGAAAGGTGAGAGGACTGGGAGAAGTTTTGACCCAGGGAGGGGTTGAGATGGCACCAGGCTGCCCTGCATCTGGAGAGTAGGGGGAGGAGAAGCCCGGGAGTTGAAAAGGCCTGGGATGGTGTTATAAACCAATGGACCCATCTCCTGTCTAGTGATTAGTGAACCAGACCCCGAGTATCAAAGGGAGAGAGGTGACACTGGGAGGGAGACACCCAGAACTGATTTAGGCGGGGTCAGGGACCCCTGAGCACATTCAAACTTCAAAGACGTTAGGGGTATAACTATGAGAGCTGAAACCCCTGAACGTTGGGAATAAAACAGACATGGATTGAGACTAAAAAGGCTTGGACCTATTCTGTGGTCAAGAAGAACCTCTGCTAAAGAAGGAGGAAATGAAGAGACTGCTGTGGATAGACCAATCCTTGCTTCGTGATCTGGGGCTGGTCTGCAGTTTTCTGTTCTAACTAAGAAAAAGGCTGTTGTGACTGTGCTTGGAGGCGCTGGGTTCTGCTTTAATAAGACTGTGCTTTGTGCTGTGTCTCGTAACCCCAAGGGCCAGAGGTGAGCTGGCTCCCTGTTATGGAAACACAGGTACATAAACGTTTCTAGAGAACACTCCCAGATTCGCCGTGGGTGCGTGTGCTCTGTCTAGCCTGAGACCTTTGCAAGTTGTGCCTTGTGATCTTGGGCACAGGAGTTTCAAGGGAAACTCAGACGTGCTGGGAGCGTGTCGTGGTGCAGCCCGGGTGTTGGTGAAGAGCGCCTGGGCCTTGTGTGCACCAAAGGAAGAAGCGAGACTCGGACACGCAGTGTGCGTGTCAGGGGTGCAGCCAGGGCATTGGTGAGAAGAGTCTGGACATCATGTGCACCAATGGAGGAAGTGAGTCTCAGACGCACTGAGTGCATGTTGTGGTGCAGCCCAGGTGTTGGTGAAGAGCGCCGGGGCCTCATAGGCACCAAAAGAAGTTAGTCTCCGACGTGCAAGAGAGCATGTTGTGCTGCAGCCAGGGCATTAGGGAAGAGTGCCTGGACATCGTGTGCACCTGGAGAAGAGGTGAGACTCGGACGCGCAAGTGTGAGTGTTGTGGTGCAGCCAGGGTGTTGGTGAAGAGTGCCTGGACATTGTGTCCATTAGTGCGTATTGAGGTGCAAGCAGAGCATTGGTGAAGAGCGCCGGATCATCGTGAGCACCGGAGAAGAGGCAAGTCTCGGACACACAGTGTCCATGTTGAAATGCAACCTGAGGTGCTGGTGAGGAGTGCCTGGTTCAGGTGTGCACAGAATTGAAGTAAAGTGTGGATGGCGGATCTTGGTGTGGACTGAGACTGCCGGAGTGAGGGCCAAGTCGTTGAGGCCCTCGGAATCAATCAGCAGCGGCCCAGACGGGCAGCCACGGAAGAGTTAAGCCACCAGCCCGAGTCCGTCGCAGCCTGTGACAGAGGTCTGGATCAAGGCCCAAGCCGCTGATGTCAGGGAGGAGAGTGGGATCGCTCCCCACCCATGTAACGTGAATCAACACCTGAGGGGGGTGCAGGCCCGGAGAGACACTCTCTCAGCCTCCCGCTTCATTCAGCTGCACAAGCTGTTGATTTGGCTCAGATCCCAGCCAGTGCTGACCCAAGACGGGGCAATACTGGGGCCGGAGTGGTAAGCAAAACTTTTTGTGTCATCATTTGATCCATAGGGGGGACACTGTTAATGGAGCACATAAGACCGCCGTATTACACTTAGCATTACTGCTGCTAACTAACTATCTTACTTTCATATGACGCCTGACCTTATTTGTGCCTGGCAAACTTTATTCTGGGTGCGCTACTGTAATGATGGAGATATTTGTATTTACTGGTGTGGTTATGACCATTGCCCACCACCATCTCAGTATATTTTGCTATTACTTGCATATGTGTGATGCTTCTTTTATTTCTGACTTTACCTCACCTATTGGCAGAGCTTACCTACATGCTTTGGTATGATCTTATGCCTTCTTATGCCTTCTTCCTTTGGTATTTGCTCTTTTTTGGGCCTAGAGGCCTATGCTTGAGAGACGCCATGTTCTTTTCTGACACGATCTTTTTGAGCAGCTTGTAGGTGAAAGACTATGTTTTAGTTTCAATGTGTTATTCGCTATGAACCAGAGAGGACCGGTTTTTATGGAAGGAATGTGCTCACTTTGGGCCGAGGTCATGACAAGGCTTAGCTACCCTGAGGAGTGGCCTTGGTACCAGGTGGCACAGGAATCCAGTGGGAACCATAGGCGGAGCTTGATAGAAGCTTCAATGAGAAGCTGTGTTCTATAGTAGTGAAGGGAGAGATTTACTGGTCAGAGACTCTGACTCTGAGAGACAATGAGAAAGAGTTATGGCGGTCTGGTGAAGCAGCACGGTGCAGACGTGTACATGTGACTGTGGAACAGAGAGTCCTGACCCGACCAGAAGGAAAGTGAGGAACAAACTTTTCTTCAGATGCCAAGATGCCCCGAATTATGGGGAGGTGTTCCAAGTTAGCCTATTGAATCTAGCTATATGTTTATTTCTATGTTTTATATGTATGTATGTACTAATGATCATGATAATGCTTAGTTATTTCTTTTCTTGTCACCCTATCATCATGTAATAAAGAGACCCCAATGTGCATTAGTTTCATTTGTTTGTTTTCTCTGCGAGAAAGTGTGGGTAATTCTTAGCCAGGTGCCAACGTATAGAAGGAAGGGAGATTCCCTTCTTACAGATAACTGATGATGGGAGGTAATCTTTGCTTTTGATTAGGGATGACCACAAATGTAATCTTTACCTTACACATCTTGTGAAAAAAGGTCGAGCCCCTCTCCAAGGTAAGGGAAATCGGCTCTCTACAGGTATGTCCAAATCATAGGTTCTCGCGGAGTTGCGTTGTCGTTAGGAGACATTGTTTCTTGCCGTAAAGTGGAAAATTGTCATGCTGAGTGCACGTTGTCGTCGGAAGACGTTGTTTCTTGCCGTGCCATGGCAAGTTGTCTGCTGAGTGCACGTTGTCGTCGGAAGACGTTGTTTCTTGCCGTGCCATGGCAAGTTGTCTGCTGAGTGCACGTTGTCGTCGGAAGATGTTGTTTCTTGCCGTGCTGTGACAAATTGTCGTGCTGAGTGCACGTTGTCGTCGGAAGACGTTGTTTCTTGCTGTGCAGTGGCGAGTTGTGGTGCTGAGTATTTGTATTGCTCTACATATTCCCCAAGGCTATGGTTTCAGATCTTTAGTACTTCTAGTTGTATATGGGTATTTGTACTATTCCTTTCTCAGGGTAGTGTCTTATGTGCTCATGTGTAGTATTTTCATGAGTCCTGGAAAGGGCTGTGGTAAGTAATGGTTTGGTGATTGGCAGAAGTCCCAAATTGTGCCGAAAGCCAATTCATTACATTTTGGCGTCAGACTCACAGGATTAAACAGAGTAGTTGCAGAGGAAATTTGTTTATATCTTGGCGTTGTGACAGTTAAAAATGGCAAATTGTTGAAAAGAAGAGTTACATTATGTTTTCTACGAAAACAAAGACTGAAATTCAATTACCCTTGGATATTCACGGATGGGAATCGACTCCGTATGGAGCGCTTGCTCATTAATGTACTAATTCTACTGGTTTAAGTGAAAACTTGAATTCATGTTTATTAGAGGCTGAACCTGCCCAGGTGGTGTCATGCTTGCAGAAAGTGCCGGTTGTGAAAGGTGAAGAGTTTCCTATACTAGGACGAAGGGGATGGATTTTGCTAAATGCTTATAGATTAGTGCATGAAAAATGTGTGAAATTACAACGTGAATGTAAAGAATTTGAAGAGCAGTTTGTGGAGGTTAAAAATGCTAACATGTTGTTGAAATGTCAAAATAAATTGTTGACAGATACGTTGGAAACTAATCAGATGGTTGCAGAGAGAGCTGCAGTGCATATTGCTAAGTATAAGTACAGAAATAGACGAGGCAGAGTCAACAGAAGAAAAGTACATTTAGTCATTGCAAAAGCAGGGCTTGACTGTGATCCTGAAAAGTGGGATGGAAATATCTGGGACTTGTCAGAATTTTCAGGTTCAGGTGAAGAACAGGATAACAAAGCGGTGTCTATTCAAACTAGCAATGAGAATAGATCAAAGTAGCGCAAAGAAGTGCGTGCGCAACCGATACATCGTGAAAGATTGCAGGGTGGCCCTAATAACCCCCAAGGGGTAGTTTTAGACAGTCTGGAGGACTTTACACAACAAGAGATGAATGATATTTTAGACAGGTTTTGGCAGAAGCCTGGTGAGGGTTTGCTAACATGGATGGTTCGAATTTTTGACTGAGGCGCTGCAGGAATAATGTTAGATCATGGAGATGCAGTGAAAAGTTGTACGTTAAGTACCGATCCAACTATACAGGAACATTTTAGAAATTACGTAAATAATGCCCAGATTAGTTTGTTGCAGTTGTCTGTGGACTGCTGTAATCATAAATACCCAACTGATTCAGAATGGCCTGTAAATGAGAAACCCTGGTACACACTAAGAGATGCATCACAGAGATTGAAAGAAGAAGTGATGAAAACATCTATTTTTCTAAACACGGCAGACAAATTAATGGAAGGATCGCTTAATACTTCTGTAAGAAATAAAATCATTTGTACTGCTCCTTCTGCTTATAAGCAAGTGATGATGACACTGTTAATAAACCAGACAGGAAACACATTAGCTGATGTGATTGAGGCTGTCCGTGAATTAGGCGAGTTAGGAGAATGGATAAAGGTCGTAAGACCTACCAGACCTGAGTACCACACAGACAATAACAAATTAACCAGACGTGACATGTTTCTTGCCCTACTCAAAGATGGGGTAAGCAGGGAGGAAATCGATGGTGAACCTACTTCAAGATTATTGTACATGTCCAGAAAATGAGGTTTGGACAGGAAAGAGGGGAGCAGAAAAGTTAACAAACAAGATCATGGGCGTACACATTCAGATAGAAGTGATGACGAAAGTTACCGAAGGGAGAGATGGGTCGTTATATTCGAAGAATAAGGATGAGAGAGATGAATCCCCTAGAAACAGAGTACACCATGAGAGAGAGATTGAAAGGGAAGAGTATGTCGACCGTAGAGCAGGGGTGACAGAGGTAGATCTCCGGAATTGAGAATGAAAGACAGACGAGGTATGTCTCCTGATCGAAGATCACAGTCTATCAGAAGGGACAGAAATCCATTTTACGAAGAGAGGATGTATGAACAAGATATACTGCCTAAACGATATGAGACCCTTTATCCTGATTTGTCTTGGGCAACAGACAAGGGCAAAAATTATTAGGAAATAGGTCAAGATCCAGTACGGAATTGGGCTCGAAAAGAATACAGACCATATGTAGATATAGACATTTTTTGGAGACACCGTAATGTTCAGCGGTCGTGAGCATTAGTAGATACAGGAGCGGAGGCCACTTTAATTTATGGAAATCCCAAGAAATTCAGAGGACAGTATTTTACTATTATAGGATTAGGCGGTAAAGAAACCCCGGCAGTGCAAACAAACCTTCAATTGAAAATAGGGAAAATACCAAAAGGAGAATATAGCATGCTAGTGTTGCCGCTTTCTGAATATATAATTGGAATTGACATTTTAAAAGGAATGATATTACATTTAGATGATGGCTGTTATCAATTTGGAACAAAGAATTATATTTCAACTAAATCTGTGAGAGTAGGACGTTTGAAAATTCCCCCTATAAAAGTACCTCAAGCAACTAAAGTAATTTCATTGAAACAATATAGAATACCTGGTGGACATGATGAGATCAGTGCTACTATTCAGGATTTGATGGACGCAGGGGCTGTAATTCCGATTACTTCTGCTTGGAATAACCCTGGGTGGCCCGTGCACAAGAGCGATCATTCTTGGCACATGACAGTTGATTATCGCGAACTAAATAAGCATACACCTTCTTTGACTGTTGCTGTACCAGATACTGTTACATTGATAGAGATAATCCCGAAAAATCCAGGAACTTGGTACGCAACTATTGACATTGCTAATGCTTTCTTTTTCATTCCTATTACACCTGAATGTCAGGAACAATTTAGTTTTACATGGAATGGCAGACAAATGACGTTTAGAAGTCTGCCACAAGGCTATTTGCACAGTCCAACAATTTGTCACCGGCTAGTGGCAGAGCACTTAGATGAAGTGCCATTATGTTCAGGAATACAGATTTGTCATTACATCGATGGCATATTGATTTAAGGTGAGACACAAGAGCAGGTACAAACTCAATTAGATCAGATTGTAACTCATTTGCAGAATAGAGGATGAGAGATTCATCCTGACAAATTGCAAGGTCCAGCACAAAATGTAACATTTTTAGGTATTCAATGGCATGAAGGAAATCGTGAAGTGATTCCACAGGTGAGACAGAAAATTAAAGAATTTGCAGTTCCCTGAAATAGAAAAGAGGCTCAGAGATTTATTGGTTTGTTTGGATTTTGGAGACAGCACATGCCCCATTTGAGTCAGATTTTAGCTCCTTTGTACATAGTTACACATAAAAATAATGTGTTTGAGTGGAGTGAACAACAGCAAAATGTGTTTGAATTAGCGAAAGAGGCGATTTAACATGCTTTAGATTTGTGGCCAGTGCGTGATGGTGATGTTGATTTAAATGTGTCAGTGCAACGTCCATAGGCAAATTGGAGTTTATTGCAAAAACAGGGTAAAACAAAAGTACCTTTGGGGTTTTGGACTAAAAAGATGCCTGGTGCTGGTGAGTGGTATACACCTTTTGAGAAACAGCTGCTTGCATGTTATTGGGATTTAGTGGATACTGAGCAGTTAACCATAGGACACTTTGTTATTTTGAGACCTAAAATTCCTATTATGCAGTGGGTTTTGAAGTCCCCTAAAACTCATCGAATTGGTCATGCACAAGAAGCCAGTGTTATAAAATGGAAATGGTATATACAAGACATGGCTCGTGTGGGTCCGAAAGGTACTGCGATGTTGCACGAGCGGGTGATGCTGGAGCCATTGGAAGAAGCAGACAGTGATTGTTCTGTACCTATAGTGCAGGAATCCCCTGTGCGGTGGGGTAAACCATTCAGTGATCTGTCCGCAGAGGATAGAGTGCATGTATGGTTTACGGATGGTTCAGCGAGGTACATAGGAGCAAAGAGGCATTGGAAAGCAGTCTTGTATAACCCTACTATACAAAAATTGTTGAGTACTACTGGTGAAAGAAAGAGTAGCCAAATTGCGGAATTATATGCTGTTTATCAAGCTTTGAAACAGGAATTGCCAGGAATTTGACATGTCTATACCGATTCTTGGTCAACTGCTAATGGCTTGGCAGTTTGGCTCCCTACGTGGCATAAAAATATTTGGAATATAAACTCAAATGAATTGTGCAGAAAAGAATTATGGAAAGAGATTTGGGCTCTATTACCCCAGAGTACTGTCACAGTCTATCATGTTGATGCCCATACGCCTATTGACTCCATTGATAAATTATTTAATGATGTTGCAGATGAAAAATCTAACATTTCTGAGGCTGAAGTGGATATGCAAGACTCTGACATGACTGGATTGGCTAGGTGGGCACACCAAAAAGCAGGTCACTTTGGAGAAAGAATTACTAGCAGGTGGGCTACAGATAGAGGAATATATTTTCTTTAATAAAGACGATTATCTTGCAATGTCCTGTATGTCAGCACTCTCGGCAAAGAGAAGTACCCCAAAAAGTTAAAGGACAATTACACCGAGGTTAGTCACCTGCTCAAATTTGGCAGATAGATTACATAGGTCCCTTACCCATGAGCAAGAATTGTCAATATGCATGTACAATTGTAGATACCTTTTCAGGCTGTTTGATTGCTTGTCCTTATAAACGTGCTACAGAGATGAATACTCTCAAAACTCTTGATTTGCTTACATTGTATTATGGTACTCCATTGCAAATTCAATTTGACAATGCTTTGCATTTTAAAGGAAGATTAGTACAGGAATATTCTGCCCAATATAATATCGAATGGATATTTCACATACCCTATTACCCACAGGCTGCAGGTTTAATTGAGAGAAAGAATGGCCCTTTGATAGATCAATTACGTAAATTTTCAGATGGTTCCCTGACGAATTGGAGAGACCATTTGTCTACTGCCTTATTGAATCGTCCTTATTTGAATTCTGATGCACCTTTGATGCAAATGTTATCTCCCTCGATTAATGCCCAGCCTCATACAACAGAGGCTACGATTTCATACTGGGAAATTACGCCCGGAGCCTTGGCTCCATACAGAGCAACCCCTTGAGATGCAGGTTTGGACCTGCATTCTTTAAAAGATTTTGTCTTACGGCAGAGAGACATTATTCTTTAAGAAACCGGAATTGGTGTTCAAATACCAGCAGGACACTTTGGTCTAATTGCCCCACGATCTGGTTTAGCACTGAAAGCCATTCAAGTGCTTGGGGGTGTCATAGACAGTGACTTCCAAGGAGAGATTAAATTTATCCTCTTGAACAGTGGTGACTTGGATTTAACAATCCGACTTGCAGATCGAATTGCCCAATTGGTCATTATGCCTGTCTTCAGTGGTGTGGTGAAGAAAGGGACTGCCCCAACTTTGCTAACTGTACGTGGTGAAGAAGGTTTTGGCTCGACTGACAAAAATCCAGGAGCCAAAGTATGGGTACAGTCACCTAATTAACCCCCTGAGCAGGCCAAAATTATTGCAACGGGAAATGATAATACTATTTTAGTGATGAAGCCAGGACAGGAGAAATGGGACACAGTCCCAGCTGATAAATGTTACCTTTGTGAATGAATAATGCCTGTTTTTGACTTTTTTTCCCCCTAGGTCATTGTGTGGAATGTGCCTGCAGGATGTGTCGTCGCTGGACTCCTTTCGGCATGGTGCGTTTGGGGCCAAGATGGGCCGTGGAGATTCCGGAGTGACTTATTCATATGAGGACGCAGGTCTGTATCTTTTTTGGATCAAACGAAAAATTTTTGGAAGGAACTGGCACACGGATAACTAATTCCTCACACTTTTGTTTATCATCGATGCGCTCTGTTTCCGATTTGTTGTCCACTTGTTTGGTGTCGGTTCCCACCTCGACTGCTTCTTTACTACAATTTTTTAATATCTCTGAAACTAATCCTGCATTCATTAAAAGTGACTTTTCTGCGTATGACTTTTGCGCTTCCTGCAAGGTCTTGACGGAACTGGATTTCCCGCAGACTTTCACTATTACTACTTACAATTTCACGGAGGATAATATTTTATATGACTTCACGTGTGACCCCCGTTTAATTGGCAAATGTGTACAGCTTAAAATGGAAAAGGTCTCCACGCTCTCCCAACATGAGAAGATGTAATGTTCTAGTCGTACACCTGATATGTGACTTTCAGTCCACAATTCTATGATATGCAAACGTGTTGTTATTTCTGCTTGCAAATACTATAATGTGTTGCTGCCTTCTGGATGGCTCTTTTCTTGTGGTGGTACATAAGGGGGTGGTGATGGACGGAGCATCTGAACCAATCAAACACTCACACCCAGTCAACAGATCTGGGTTTAATCCATCACTGTTCTTTAGCCCACTCTGCCACCCCAGTTCAGACATGGCTATATGCAAATCAGTCTGACCCTGTGCCTCATGGGAACAGTCCAGCCCGAACTGCCAAGCCATGCCTTCCCTGGACCGGAAACAAGCTTCCTAAGACCGGTTTCTGGCATTGCAGCTGTCCTCAGTCAGGCTTGCTTGAATCCAGTGGCAAAGTGAGCAAGGGACTCACGTCTGAGTATACCCTGCCAACTTATGGCGGCCAAAGCGGTACAAAAGGGGGTGGTGACGGACGGAGCATCTGAACCAATCAAACACTCACACGCAGTCAACAGATCTGGGTTTAATCCATCACTGTTCTTTAGCCCACTCTGCCACCCCAGTTCAGACATGGCCATATGCAAATCAGTCTGACCCTGTGCCTCATGGGAACAGTCCAGCCGGAACAGCCAAGACATGTCTTCCCTGGACCGGAAACAAGCTTCCTAGGACCGGTTTCTGGCATTCCAGCCGTCCTCAGCCAGGCTTGCTTGAATACAGTGGCAAAGTGAGCAAGGGACTCACGTCCGAGCATACCCTGCCAACCTATGGCGGCCAAAGCGGTACAAAAGGGGGTGGTGACGGACGGAGCATCTGAACCAATCAAACACTCACACCCAGTCAACAGATCTGGGTTTAATCCATCACTGTGTTTTAGCCCACTCTGCCACCCCAGTTCAGACATGGCCATATGCAAATCAGTCTGACCCTGTGCCTCATGGGAACAGTCCAGCCCGAACTGCCAAGCCAAGCCTTCCCTGGACTGGAAACAAGCTTCCTAGGACCGGTTTCTGGCATTCCAGCCCTCTTCAGTGACGCTTGCTTAAATCCAGTGGCAAAGTGAGCAAGGGACTCACATCTGAGCATACCCTGCCAACTTATGGCGGGAAAAGCGGTACAAAAGGGGGTGGTGATGGACGAAGCATCTGAACCAATCAAACACTGACACCCAGTCAACAGATCTGGGTTTGATCCATCACTGTTCTTTAGCCCACTCTGCCACCCCAGTTCAGACATGGCCATATGCAAATCAGTCTGATCCTGTGCCTCATGGGAACAGTCCAGCCTGAACTGCCAAGCCATGCCTTCCCTGTACCGGAAACAAGCTTCCTAGGAATGGTTTCTGGCATTCCAGCCCTCTTCAGCCAGGCTTACTTGAATCCAGTGGCAAAGTGAGCAAGGGACTCACGTCTGAGCATACCCTGCCAACTTATGGCGGCCAAAGCGGTACAAAAGGGGGTGGTGATGGATGGAGCATCTGAGCCAATAAAACACTCACACCCAGTCAACAGATCTGGGTTTAATACATCACCGTTCTTTAGCCCACTCTGCCACCCCAATTCAGACATGGCCATTGCAAATCAGTCTGAACCTGTGCCTCATGGGAACAGTCCAGCCCGAACTGCCAAGCCATTTTTTTCCCTGGACCGGAAACAAGCTTCCTAGGACCGGTTTCTGGCATTCCAGCCATCTTCAGTGACGCTTGCTTGAATCCAGTGGCAAAGTGAGCAAGGGACTCAAGTCTGAGCATACCCTGCCAACTTATGAAATGAAATGAAATGAAATGAATGAAATGAAATCGGAGCTTGTATAGCGCATGGCTGCCCGAAAGCGTCCCAGCGCTGAGATTGCAGACAGACAACTGAGGATGGAAGATGAGGAGGAGAAGTGGTTATTGCGGGAAGAGGTGGGTTTTGAGGAGCTTTCGGAATTTCATATAGTTGGGTTCAGACCGGATTTGGGTTGGAAGGGAGTTCCAGAGGGTTGCTGCAACCACCGAGAACCGGCGTCCGCCAGTGCGAGCTTTTTTTATTCTATGGACCTTGGCCAGGTTTCCTTGTGCTGAACGTAGGGGTCTGTTTGGAGTGTATGGGTAGAGCATAGATTTCAGCATTGGGGGACCTTGGTTTTGCATGGCTCTGTGCGTGGTGCATAAGGATTTGAATTTGATCCTTTGGCGGATCGGTAGCCAGTGCAATGCCTTTAAAGCAGGTTTGGCAGAAGCTCTGCGGGGGGTACCAGTGAGAATCCTTGCAGCGGCATTTTGTGTTCGCTGCAGGATGTTGAGCGTAGCTTCAGGGGCAGCCAAAAAGAGGGCATTGCAGTAGTCTAATCTTGAAAGTATTAGACCTTGCATGACCAATTTTTGGGAAGTTTCCGGGAGTAGTGGAAGAATCTTCCTAGTTGATTTTAGTAGACCAACACAGGTGCCGGCTGTTTTTTTTGCCTGTGTGGTCATGGAAAGATTCTGTTCCAGCCAGAAGCCCAGACTTTTATTTCAGTCTTAGGCTGGGGGATGGGTCCTAGGCATGAAGGCCACATAGCAATGGGGAGGGATGGTGGTTGATGCCCCAGGAGCATGAGCTCGGTCTTAGAGCCATTGAGCTTAAGCCTAGAGTTGGACATCCATGTGTGTATACCTTCAAGGCAGTCATGGAGGTTTTTGATTTTTTCTTCCTCGAGTGAAAAAGAAACGATCATTTGGGTGTCGTCAGCGTAGGTGACAGCTTTTATCCCAAATGGGGTGACCACATCCTCCAGGGGGGCCATGTATGTATTGAAAAGTGTAGGGCTCAATGAAGAGCCCTGGGGGACCCCACACTGGAGGGAAAGGATGTCAGATCGAGTGTTCCCTTCACAGACCTGGAAGGTACGGTTTTCTAGGAAGGATGAGAGCCAACAGAGTGCCTTGCTTCTCACTCCTAGCTCAGATAGTCGCTGGATAAGGATCTTGTGGTCTACCATATCGAATGCAGCGCTTAGATCCAGGAGGATCAGTAAAACCGATCCCCCTGAATCCAAGATGCATCTAGCCTCCTCTACCACTTTCAGGAGGGCTGTCTCGGTCCCTTGACCTGGCCGGAAGCCTGTCTGAGAGGGTCGGAGGAGATTGTTAGATTCGAGGAAGGTTGATAGTTGCTGGTTAACTGCCTTCTCTGCGATCTTGCTCAGGCCCGGCAGGAGAGAGATCGGACGAAGGTTGGAAAGGTCTAATGGGTCATGCCCTGGTTTTTTCTGTAGTGCCTTGACCATGGCATGCTTCCAGCTGGGGGGGACCAATCCTTGGCCTAGCGAGGTATTAATTAGGTTAGTGGCCAGGTGGGCTATAGTAGGTCCAACTTGTTTTAGGATTCGAATAGGTGCAGGGTCGTTGGGGGAGCCACTTTTCAGGTCTGAGAGGGCTTTCAAAAAGTCGTTGTTGGACAGTTGGCTAAAACTGTCAAGGGTTGGTCTGGGGGTGGGGGGGTGGGGGGTGGCAGGGAGATTGATGTTTGTTTTGGGCAGAAGTGACTGCAAGATGTTGGTAATCTTGCTTTCGAAGTAGCCCGCAATTTTGGTTGCATCTGGCAACTGTGGGTTGTTGAAAAGAGGGGGGGGTGGGTATTTTGCGCAGTTCTTTGATAATTTTGTAAGTCTCTCGGGAAGAACTAGATGGCGCTTTTATTTTTTTGTCAAAGAATGCAGCTTGGGCTGCTTTCCACGCTGCTTTGTAGGTCCTCATTACAGTTCTGTATTCTTCCTTAATAAGGGGGTCCCACTTTTTTCTCCATTTCCTCTCATGGATTTTACATATTTTTCGTAAGTTCTTGAGTTCTTGTGAGAACCAAGGCGATTTGAAGGAGTTGTTTTTCTTTTTTAGATCTTGTTTCGGGGCGATTATATCCAGAGTGGAAGTGAGCCAGCTGGTAAAGTTTTCTTCTGCTTTTATCGGGTCAGGGAGTGGCAAGGGAGCGGAGCGGATTAGCTCCTGTGTCCATCGCTCAAATGATATTTTGGACCAGATTCTATCGTGTTCTCTCAGAGTTGGTGTGTGGGCCTTATTGACTGGAATTTGCCAGGTAAATGGGAGGAGAAAATGGTCAGTCCAGGGCAGGGGAATCGCAGGTCGGACCTCAGTTTTTGAGAGATTAGTGAAGAGAGGGTCCAGAAGATGACCTTTGATGTGTGTTGCCTCTGAGTTGATTAGATGGAGGTCAAGTGCTTTTAGCTCTGAGGTGAGGTCCCCAGCCGTTTTGTCTGTGTTGTCCTCAAAATGGAAGTTTAGGTCACCTAGCACTATGAGGTTGGGGGACGAGATGCAGGAGGAAATAGTGGACTCTAGCAGTGAGTTAACAAAATTTCCTGCGCTGCCGGGTGGACGATATATCAGAGTACCGGAAAGTGAATTTTTAGGGGTTATCTGAAGGGAGAAATGGGTGCTTTCGCAGTCTTCTATTTCTCCTTCTTGAAGCCTACAAACAAAGGAGTTTTTGTAGACGATTGCAAGTCTACCTCCCTTTCCGTCCTTTCTGTTTTGATATTGTATGAGATAGTCCTGGGGGAGCATATTGACGATGTCCGCTTCAGAGTGAGATGTTAGCCAGGTTTCCGTGAGGAATAGAATGTCCAGTTTTGAGTCTTCGATCAGCATTTTGATTTCTATAGCATGTTTAGGGGCTGATCTACAGTTCAGCAGAGCTAGGCTGATACCATTGGAGGATTGGGGGGTGGGTGAGCCTGCCGACTCACCATGGGGCTCGAGAGAGGGTTGGGCTCCATGGGAGGGAGCTGTCGTACAGAACTGAAGGAGGTAGTCACGTGAGTGTCTAATCCTGGGACTGTGTGAAACGGGCATAGTGGATGGCCCTGTGCCCGGCCTGGCCCGGACGGGCCCAGACGGGCTTGCCTCTGGCGCGCCTCCAGCGCGCCATCGGCGCGCCCGCTGCGCCCTCCCGCTGCGCGGACGGCGAGAAGGCTCCATTTTATAGTGGATTGGGCCCAAATCGCCCAGCCACTAGAGCGCTGTCCAGGCCCCAATTAAAGATGGCGGCCGTGGATTCCTTGCCTCGAGGGGATTGTTTTGGCAGCCAAAGTGGTACAAAAGGGGGTGGTGATGGAGGGAGCATCTGAACCAATCAAACACTCACACCCAGTCAACAGATCTGGGTTTAATCCATCACCGTTCTCTAGCCCACTCTGCCACCCCCGTTCAGAACTGGCGATATGCAAATCAGTCTGACCCTGTGCCTCATGGGAATGGTCCAGCCCGAACTGCCAAGCCATGCCTTCCCTGGACTGGAAATAAGCTTCCTAGGACCGGTTTCTGGCATTCCAGCCGTCTTCAGCCAGGCTTGCTTGAATCCAGTGGCAAAGTGAGAAAAGGACTCACGTCTGAGCATACCCTGCCAACTTATAGCAGCCAAAGCGGTACAAAAGGGGGTGGTGATGGAAGGAGCATCTGAACCAATCAAACACTCACACCCAGTCAACAGATCTGGGTTTAATCTATCACCGTTCTTTCACCCACTCTGCCACCCCAGTTCAGACATGGCCATATGCAAATCAGTCTGACTCAGTGCCTCATGGCAACACTTCTTGGTCATACGTTCCAGTGAACATTTCTGGTGGCCCTTGTGCTTTGACACGTTTGAGTCTACTGTTATTTTCTGTGCCCCTTTCTGTACATTCCTGGACTACACATGAAGCTCCTTTACTTATTGAAGACTGCGATTCAAATTTGCACTTGCTTTCTAAGACTCAATATAGTAGTTTAGCTGCCTCACTTGTAGGTATTCCCGCACTGTCAATTTATAATTCCTGAGCTATTAGCAAATTAGCTTGCCTTTTAGTTAAATCGATCATCTCTGCTTCTACTGTTTTATCTGAACTTTTGTTGGATGCACAAGGCGAACGCTGTGCTATTTTGAAGAATAAGTCTGCTATAGAATATTTGCTGTTAAAACATGATCAAGGCTGCTCGGATTTTGAGGGCCTATGTTTCTTTAATCTGTCCGACCATTCTGAGTCCATCCAGTACCATATTAACAAATTACATGATTTGTCCTGGGAAGTCAGGCAAAATTTGGATCAGGGGTGGTTCGATTGGCTTTTTGGGTGGTTGCCTGATCTACATTTACTTCGTCCAATTCTGGGTGCATATCTCTGATAGTTTATTTTCTGATTGCCATCTGCTGTTGTATTCAATGTATACCATCCTTTTTGCATATGTTTCGTCCATGAGTTATGTCAAGATCAGTTAGTTATGTTTCTTATTATTCTACTACTGATTTGCATTCAACTAGATTTTTCTTATACTTTCTTATACTTTCGATGGTGTTGGACAATGGTCATGGGTGGAGTGTAATGATGGAGATATTTGTATTCACTGGTGTGGTTATGACCGTATCCCACCACCATCACAGTATATTTTACTAGTACTTGCATATGTGTGATGCTTCTTTTATTTCCGACTTTACCTCACCTACGTGTTTTGGCATGATCTTATGCCTTCTTCCTAGGGTCTTTGCTATTTTTTGAGCCTAGAGGCCTGTGCTTGAGAGACGCCATGTTCTGTTCTGATACGATCTTTCTGAGCAGCTTGTAGGTGAAAGACTATGTTTTAGTTTCAATGTGTTATTCGCTAGCTATGAACCAGAGAGGACCGTTTCTTATCGAAGGAATGTGCTTGCTTCGAGCAGAGGTCATAACAAAGGCTTAACTATCCTGAGGAGTGGCCTTGGTACCAGGTGGCACAGGAATTCAGTGGGAACTATAGGCGGAGCTTGCTAGAAGCTTCGATAAGAAACTGTGTTTTATATTAGTGAAGGGAGAGATTTACTGGTCGGAGACTCTGACTCTGAGAGACAATGAGAAAGAGTTATGGCGGTCTGGTGAAGCAGCACGGTGCAGACGGGTACTTGTGACTGTGGAACAGAGAGTCCAGACCAGACCAGAAGGAAAGAAAGGAACAAACTTTTCTTCAGATGCCAAGATGCCCCGAATTAAGGTGAGGTGTTCCAAGTTAGCCTATTGTATCTAACTATATGTTATTTCTAGGTTTCATATGTATGTATGTAATAATGATCGTGATAATGCTTCTTATATTTCTTTTCTTGTCACCCTATCATCATGTAATAAAAATGTGCATTCGTTTCGTTTGTTTGTTTTCTCTAAGAGGAATTGTGGGTAATTCTTAGCCAGGTGCCAACGTATAGAAGGATGGGAGATTCTCTTCTTACAGGTAACTGATGACGGGAGATTATCTTTGCTTTTGATTAGGGATGACCACAAATGTAATCTTTACCTTACACATCTTGTGGGAGAAGGTTGAGCCCCTTTTCAAGGTAAGGGAAATCGGCTCTCTACAGTTATGTCCAAATTATGGGTTCTTTCTGAGTTGCGTTGTCACCGGGAGATGTTGTTTCTTGCCGTGCAGTGGCAAGTTGTCGAGCTGAGTGCACGTTGTCGTCGGAAGACTTTGTTTCTTGCCGTGCAGTCGCAAGTTGTTGTGCTGAGTGCACGTTGTCGTCGGAAGAAGTTGTTTCTTGCCGTGCAGTGGCAAGTTGTCATGCTGAGTGCAGGTTGTAGTCGGAAGATGTTGTTTCTTGCCGTGCAGTGGCAAGTTGTCGTGCTGAGTGCACGTTGTCCTCCGAAGACGTTGTTTCTTGCTGTGCAGTGGCAAGTTGTCGTGATGAGTGCACATTGTCGTCAGAAGACGTTGTTTCTTGCCGTGCAGTGGTGAGTTGTGATGCTGAGTATTTGTATTGCTGTACATATTCCCCAAGACTATGGTTTCAGATCTTTAGTACTTTTAGTTGTTTATGGTTAATTGTACTATTCCTTTCTCAGGGTAGTGTCTTATGTGCTCATGTGTAGTATTTTCATGAGTCCTGGGAAGGGCTGTGGTAAGTAATGGCTTGGTGATTGGCAGAAGTACCAAATTGCGCCGAAAGCCAATTCATTACAGCTACACACTGCATTATTTTCTCCCTTGCATATTACTTGATTTTATCGTGGTGCATTGCCTTATTTCTGAAGTGCACAGTATTTCTTAGAATAATGTGGCACAGTGTGTGATTTCTTCATTGCACTCTACAGGATTGTATTTTGACGCATTGCTTTGTTTCCTGCCTGGTACAGGGCAAGCTGGTGGGGATACGCATTGCATTATTCCTTCAAAAGTTCATGACTGTGGCACTACGTATGGCATTGTTTCTCTGTTTCACAGTATAAGAGAACAGTGTTGCACATTGCAGTATTGTTTCCTTTTGCAAAGTGTGTGATCCTAGCAATACGACTTGCCTAACCTTTTGGGGATCCGTTATAAGTGAGCTTAGCTGTTGGTTGGAAGAGGTGGTTGGGATTAGAACCTACCAACCCACGGGAAAGAATACTACCCATTCTTAGATGTTGATTTTGTATCATGAGGCCTCAAAACCTTTCTCTTTACCCAAGCCTTCCCCTCTTATATTGCTGTATCCCTCAGCCTTCCTGCCCCCTGAGTAGCAGTAGTCATACAGCGCCAAGAAACCGCTAGGTGTATGTGCGCTCTACAAAACCCTTAAACTCACTCAATTGTATAATTGCTTACATAAAGATTGTACTCATTTTATCAATACTCATGTGGAGTCTATTTGTGATGACGCCATGGGGCTACTGTGAGCGTGGTATTGCATACTAAACACTTGTGCCTTGGAGATAAGCCTGGCTGCTCGTGCAAAGCTACTAAGGGGGTGAGCAGGGCTATCTGAGACTGTGTCCTTACTTAGCCTAACTTCGAAGTCAGGGACGCACGGCTCCAGCATTTAGTGGCGGCGGTAAGCGACACAGACCTCCACTTCCAACAGTGTGTATGTATGTGCACATGTCTGTATAAATGTATGTTTGTAAGAATGCATGCATATATGCATGGATTGGGATTTCTATAGCATGAGGCTGGCCAAAAGGCAGTGGAGTACTATATAGATTCAAAGAGAAACATAAAGTCAACAATTGATAAGAAAGTTACCTGATGTTGGAAATGACTCTTTCTGCAGGTTCACCACCAACATTTTTGCCTTCCTCTTCCCCTTTTCGCTGAGATCGTTTTTGTAAGTTTTAGGACTCTGGGCACTTTATTACTTCTAACCAGTGGTAAAGTGCATGTGCTCTCTGCCTAAAACATGGAAACATTGGCTTATCCACAATTGGCAAATGTAATTTACTTATAAGTCCCTAGTAATGTGCACTACATGTACCCAGGGCCTGTAAAATTAAATGCTACTAGTGGGCCTGCGATTTACAAAAGGGGGTGGTGATGAACAGAGTGTCTGAATTGAGCAGACCACTCTTACCCAGTCCAAAGATCAGGGCCTGATCCATCACCGTTATTTATCTCACTGCCCCATCCCAGCTCAGAACCTGGCTATATGCAAATCAGTCTGTCCCTGGCCCAGTGCATCATGGGAACAGGGCAGACTAAACTACCAAGCCAATTCTTTACCAGAAAGGAGACAAGCTACCGGGGACCGGTTTCTGGCATTTCAGCCGTCTTCGGCCCGGCTTGCTTGAATCCTGATGGAGCAGTGAGAAAGGGACTCATGTCTGAGTATACCCTGCCACATCTATAGTGGCCAAAATCGATTTACAAAAGGGGGTGGTGATGAACAGAGTGTCTGAATTGAGCAGACCACTCTTACCCAGTCCAAAGATCAGGGCCTGATCCATCACCGTTATTTATCTCACTGCCCCATCCCAGCTCAGAACCTGGCTATATGCAAATCAGTCTGTCCCTGGCCCAGTGCATCATGGGAACAGGGCAGACTAAACTACCAAGCCAATTCTTTACCAGAAAGGAGACAAGCTACCGGGGACCGGTTTCTGGCATTTCAGCCGTCTTCGGCCCAGCTTGCTTGAATCCTGATGGAGCAGTGAGAAAGGGACTCATGTCTGAGTATACCCTGCCACACCTATAGTGGCCAAATCGATTTACAAAAGGGGGTGGTGATGAACAGAGTGTCTGAATTGAGCAGACCACTCTTACCCAGTCCAAAGATCAGGGCCTGATCCATCACCGTTATTTATCTCACTGCCCCATCCCAGCTCAGAACCTGGCTATATGCAAATCAGTCTGTCCCTGGCCCAGTGCATCATGGGAACAGGGCAGACTAAACTACCAAGCCAATTCTTTACCAGAAAGGAGACAAGCTACCGGGGACCGGTTTCTGGCATTTCAGCCGTCTTCGGCCCGGCTTGCTTGAATCCTGATGGAGCGGTGAGAAAGGGACTCATGTCTGAGTATACCCTGCCACACCTATAGTGGCCAAAATCGATTTACAAAAGGGGGTGGTGATGAACAGAGTGTCTGAATTGAGCAGACCACTCTTACCCAGTCCAAAGATCAGGGCCTGATCCATCACCGTTATTTATCTCACTGCCCCATCCCAGCTCAGAACCTGGCTATATGCAAATCAGTCTGTCCCTGGCCCAGTGCATCATGGGAACAGGGCAGACTAAACTACCAAGCCAATTCTTTACCAGAAAGGAGACAAGCTACCGGGGACCGGTTTCTGGCATTTCAGCCGTCTTCGGCCCGGCTTGCTTGAATCCTGATGGAGCAGTGAGAAAGGGACTCATGTCTGAGTATACCCTGCCACACCTATAGTGGCCAAATCGATTTACAAAAGGGGGTGGTGATGAACAGAGTGTCTGAATTGAGCAGACCACTCTTACCCAGTCCAAAGATCAGGGCCTGATCCATCACCGTTATTTATCTCACTGCCCCATCCCAACTCAGAACCTGGCTATATGCAAATCAGTCTGTCCCTGGCCCAGTGCATCATGGGAACAGGGCAGACTAAACTACCAAGCCAATTCTTTACCAGAAAGGAGACAAGCTACCGGGGACCGGTTTCTGGCATTTCAGCCGTCTTCGGCCCGGCTTGCTTGAATCCTGATGGAGCGGTGAGAAAGGGACTCATGTCTGAGTATACCCTGCCACACCTATAGTGGCCAAAATCGATTTACAAAAGGGGGTGGTGATGAACAGAGTGTCTGAATTGAGCAGACCACTCTTACCCAGTCCAAAGATCAGGGCCTGATCCATCACCGTTATTTACCTCACTGCCCCATCCCAGCTCAGAACCTGGCTATATGCAAATCAGTCTGTCCCTGGCCCAGTGCATCATGGGAACAGGGCAGACTAAACTACCAAGCCAATTCTTTACCAGAAAGGAGACAAGCTACCGGGGACCGGTTTCTGGCATTTCAGCCGTCTTCGGCCCGGCTTGCTTGAATCCTGATGGAGCAGTGAGAAAGGGACTCATGTCTGAGTATACCCTGCCACACCTATAGTGGCCAAAATCGATTTACAAAAGGGGGTGGTGATGAACAGAGTGTCTGAATTGAGCAGACCACTCTTACCCAGTCCAAAGATCAGGGCCTGATCCATCACCGTTATTTATCTCACTGCCCCATCCCAGCTCAGAACCTGGCTATATGCAAATCAGTCTGTCCCTGGCCCAGTGCATCATGGGAACAGGGCAGACTAAACTACCAAGCCAATTCTTTACCAGAAAGGAGACAAGCTACCGGGGACCGGTTTCTGGCTTTTCAGCTGTCTTCGGCCCGGCTTGCTTGAATCCTGATGGAGCAGTGAGAAAGGGACTCATGTCTGAGTATACCCTGCCACACCTATAGTGGCCAAAATCGATTTACAAAAGGGGGTGGTGATGAAGACGGCTGTAATGCCAGAAACCGGTCCCCGGGAGCTTGTTTCCTTCCCAGTGTAAGAATTGGCTTTTGTAGTTTGGTTTGCCCTGTTCCCATCATGCACTGGGACAGGAACAGACTAATTTGCATACAGCCAGGTTCTGAAACTGGGATGGTGCAGTGAGCTAAAAAACGGTGTTGGATCTAGCCCTGATCTCTTGACTGGGTAAGAGCTTTCTGCTTAATTCAGAGACTCTGTCCCTCACCACCCCTTGTTGTAAATATTTTTGTCCACCCTAAGCGTGGAAGGGTATTCTCAGATGTGAGACCCTTGCTCATTGCACCATCAGGATTCAAGCAAACCGGGCCGAAGACGGCTGTAATGCCAGAAATCGGTCCCCGGGAGCTTGTTTCCTTCCCAGTGTAAGAATTGGCTTTTGTAGTTTGGTTTGCCCTGTTCCCATCATGCACTGGGACAGGAACAGACTAATTTGCATACAGCCAGGTTCTGAAACTGGGATGGTGCAGTGAGCTAAAAAACGGTGTTGGATCTAGCCCTGATCTCTTGACTGGGTAAGAGCTTTCTGCTTAATTCAGAGACTCTGTCCCTCACCACCCCTTGTTGTAAATATTTTTGTCCACCCTAAGCGTGGAAGGGTATTCTCAGATGTGAGACCCTTGCTCATTGCACCATCAGGATTCAAGCAAACCGGGCCGAAGACGGCTGTAATGCCAGAAACCGGTCCCCGGGAGCTTGTTTCCTTCCCAGTGTAAGAATTGGCTTTTGTAGTTTGGTTTGCCCTGTTCCCATCATGCACTGGGACAGGAACAGACTAATTTGCATACAGCCAGGTTCTGAAACTGGGATGGTGCAGTGAGCTAAAAAACGGTGTTGGATCTAGCCCTGATCTCTTGACTGGGTAAGAGCTTTCTGCTTAATTCAGAGACTCTGTCCCTCACCACCCCTTGTTGTAAATATTTTTGTCCACCCTAAGCGTGGAAGGGTATTCTCAGATGTGAGACCCTTGCTCATTGCACCATCAGGATTCAAGCAAACCGTGCCGAAGACGGCTGTAATGCCAGAAACCGGTCCCCGGGAGCTTGTTTCCTTCCCAGTGTAAGAATTGTCTTTTGTAGTTTGGTTTGCCCTGTTCCCATCATGCACTGGGACAGGAACAGACTAATTTGCATACAGCCAGGTTCTGAAACTGGGATGGTGCAGTGAGCTAAAAAACGGTGTTGGATCTAGCCCTGATCTCTTGACTGGGTAAGAGCTTTCTGCTTAATTCAGAGACTCTGTCCCTCACCACCCCTTGTTGTAAATATTTTTGTCCACCCTAAGCGTGGAAGGGTATTCTCAGATGTGAGACCCTTGCTCATTGCACCATCAGGATTCAAGCAAACCGGGCCGAAGACGGCTGTAATGCCAGAAACCGGTCCCCGGGAGCTTGTTTCCTTCCCAGTGTAAGAATTGGCTTTTGTAGTTTGGTTTGCCCTGTTCCCATCATGCACTGGGACAGGAACAGACTAATTTGCATACAGCCAGGTTCTGAAACTGGGATGGTGCAGTGAGCTAAAAAACGGTGTTGGATCTAGCCCTGATCTCTTGACTGGGTAAGAGCTTTCTGCTTAATTCAGAGACTCTGTCCCTCACCACCCCTTGTTGTAAATATTTTTGTCCACCCTAAGCGTGGAAGGGTATTCTCAGATGTGAGACCCTTGCTCATTGCACCATCAGGATTCAAGCAAACCGGGCCGAAGACGGCTGTAATGCCAGAAACCGGTCCCCGGGAGCTTGTTTCCTTCCCAGTGTAAGAATTGGCTTTTGTAGTTTGGTTTGCCCTGTTCCCATCATGCACTGGGACAGGAACAGACTAATTTGCATACAGCCAGGTTCTGAAACTGGGATGGTGCAGTGAGCTAAAAAATGGTGTTGGATCTTGCCCTGATCTCTTGACTGGGTAAGAGCTTTCTGCTTAATTCAGAGACTCTGTCCCTCACCACCCCTTGTTGTAAATATTTTTGTCCACCCTAAGCGTGGAAGGGTATTCTCAGATGTGAGACCCTTGCTCATTGCACCATCAGGATTCAAGCAAACCGGGCCGAAGACGGCTGTAATGCCAGAAACCGGTCCCCGGGAGCTTGTTTCCTTCCCAGTGTAAGAATTGGCTTTTGTAGTTTGGTTTGCCCTGTTCCCATCATGCACTGGGACAGGAACAGACTAATTTGCATACAGCCAGGTTCTGAAACTGGGATGGTGCAGTGAGCTAAAAAACGGTGTTGGATCTAGCCCTGATCTCTTGACTGGGTAAGAGCTTTTTGCTTAATTCAGAGACTCTGTCCCTCACCACCCCTTGTTGTAAATATTTTTGTCCACCCTAAGCGTGGAAGGGTATTCTCAGATGTGAGACCCTTGCTCATTGCACCATCAGGATTCAAGCAAACCGGGCCGAAGACGGCTGTAATGCCAGAAACCGGTCCCCGGGAGCTTGTTTCCTTCCCAGTGTAAGAATTGGCTTTTGTAGTTTGGTTTGCCCTGTTCCCATCATGCACTGGGACAGGAACAGACTAATTTGCATACAGCCAGGTTCTGAAACTGGGATGGTGCAGTGAGCTAAAAAACGGTGTTGGATCTAGCCCTGATCTCTTGACTGGGTAAGAGCTTTCTGCTTAATTCAGAGACTCTGTCCCTCACCACCCCTTGTTGTAAATATTTTTGTCCACCCTAAGCGTGGAAGGGTATTCTCAGATGTGAGACCCTTGCTCATTGCACCATCAGGATTCAAGCAAACCGGGCCGAAGACGGCTGTAATGCCAGAAACCGGTCCCCGGGAGCTTGTTTCCTTCCCAGTGTAAGAATTGGCTTTTGTAGTTTGGTTTGCCCTGTTCCCATCATGCACTGGGACAGGAACAGACTAATTTGCATACAGCCAGGTTCTGAAACTGGGATGGTGCAGTGAGCTAAAAAACGGTGTTGGATCTAGCCCTGATCTCTTGACTGGGTAAGAGCTTTCTGCTTAATTCAGAGACTCTGTTCCTCACCACCCCTTGTTGTAAATATTTTTGTCCACCCTAAGCGTGGAAGGGTATTCTCAGATGTGAGACCCTTGCTCATTGCACCATCAGGATTCAAGCAAACCGGGCCGAAGACGGCTGTAATGCCAGAAACCGGTCCCCGGGAGCTTGTTTCCTTCCCAGTGTAAGAATTGGCTTTTGTAGTTTGGTTTGCCCTGTTCCCATCATGCACTGGGACAGGAACAGACTAATTTGCATACAGCCAGGTTCTGAAACTGGGATGGTGCAGTAAGCTAAAAAATGGTGTTGGATCTAGCCCTGATCTCTTGACTGGGTAAGAGCTTTCTGCTTAATTCAGAGACTCTGTCCCTCACCACCCCTTGTTGTAAATATTTTTGTCCACCCTAAGCGTGGAAGGGTATTCTCAGATGTGAGACCCTTGCTCATTGCACCATCAGGATTCAAGCAAACCGGGCCGAAGACGGCTGTAATGCCAGAAACCGGTCCCCGGGAGCTTGTTTCCTTCCCAGTGTAAGAATTGGCTTTTGTAGTTTGGTTTGCCCTGTTCCCATCATGCACTGGGACAGGAACAGACTAATTTGCATACAGCCAGGTTCTGAAACTGGGATGGTGCAGTGAGCTAAAAAACGGTGTTGGATCTAGCCCTGATCTCTTGACTGGGTAAGAGCTTTCTGCTTAATTCAGAGACTCTGTCCCTCACCACCCCTTGTTGTAAATATTTTTGTCCACCCTAAGCGTGGAAGGGTATTCTCAGATGTGAGACCCTTGCTCATTGCACCATCAGGATTCAAGCAAACCGGGCCGAAGACGGCTGTAATGCCAGAAACCGGTCCCCGGGAGCTTGTTTCCTTCCCAGTGTAAGAATTGGCTTTTGTAGTTTGGTTTGCCCTGTTCCCATCATGCACTGGGACAGGAACAGACTAATTTGCATACAGCCAGGTTCTGAAACTGGGATGGTGCAGTGAGCTAAAAAACGGTGTTGGATCTAGCCCTGATCTCTTGACTGGGTAAGAGCTTTCTGCTTAATTCAGAGACTCTGTCCCTCACCACCCCTTGTTGTAAATATTTTTGTCCACCCTAAGCGTGGAAGGGTATTCTCAGATGTGAGACCCTTGCTCATTGCACCATCAGGATTCAAGCAAACCGGGCCGAAGACGGCTGTAATGCCAGAAACCGGTCCCCGGGAGCTTGTTTCCTTCCCAGTGTAAGAATTGGCTTTTGTAGTTTGGTTTGCCCTGTTCCCATCATGCACTGGGACAGGAACAGACTAATTTGCATACAGCCAGGTTCTGAAACTGGGATGGTGCAGTGAGCTAAAAAACGGTGTTGGATCTAGCCCTGATCTCTTGACTGGGTAAGAGCTTTCTGCTTAATTCAGAGACTCTGTCCCTCACCACCCCTTGTTGTAAATATTTTTGTCCACCCTAAGCGTGGAAGGGTATTCTCAGATGTGAGACCCTTGCTCATTGCACCATCAGGATTCAAGCAAACCGGGCCGAAGACGGCTGTAATGCCAGAAACCGGTCCCCGGGAGCTTGTTTCCTTCCCAGTGTAAGAATTGGCTTTTGTAGTTTGGTTTGCCCTGTTCCCATCATGCACTGGGACAGGAACAGACTAATTTGCATACAGCCAGGTTCTGAAACTGGGATGGTGCAGTGAGCTAAAAAATGGTGTTGGATCTAGCCCTGATCTCTTGACTGGGTAAGAGCTTTCTGCTTAATTCAGAGACTCTGTCCCTCACCACCCCTTGTTGTAAATATTTTTGTCCACCCTAAGCGTGGAAGGGTATTCTCAGATGTGAGACCCTTGCTCATTGCACCATCAGGATTCAAGCAAACCGGGCCGAAGACGGCTGTAATGCCAGAAACCGGTCCCCGGGAGCTTGTTTCCTTCCCAGTGTAAGAATTGGCTTTTGTAGTTTGGTTTGCCCTGTTCCCATCATGCACTGGGACAGGAACAGACTAATTTGCATACAGCCAGGTTCTGAAACTGGGATGGTGCAGTGAGCTAAAAAACGGTGTTGGATCTAGCCCTGATCTCTTGACTGGGTAAGAGCTTTCTGCTTAATTCAGAGACTCTGTCCCTCACCACCCCTTGTTGTAAATATTTTTGTCCACCCTAAGCGTGGAAGGGTATTCTCAGATGTAAGACCCTTGCTCATTGCACCATCAGGATTCAAGCAAACCGGGCCGAAGACGGCTGTAATGCCAGAAACCGGTCCCCGGGAGCTTGTTTCCTTCCCAGTGTAAGAATTGGCTTTTGTAGTTTGGTTTGCCCTGTTCCCATCATGCACTGGGACAGGAACAGACTAATTTGCATACAGCCAGGTTCTGAAACTGGGATGGTGCAGTGAGCTAAAAAACGGTGTTGGATCTAGCCCTGATCTCTTGACTGGGTAAGAGCTTTCTGCTTAATTCAGAGACTCTGTCCCTCACCACCCCTTGTTGTAAATATTTTTGTCCACCCTAAGCGTGGAAGGGTATTCTCAGATGTGAGACCCTTGCTCATTGCACCATCAGGATTCAAGCAAACCGGGCCGAAGACGGCTGTAATGCCAGAAACCGGTCCCCGGGAGCTTGTTTCCTTCCCAGTGTAAGAATTGGCTTTTGTAGTTTGGTTTGCCCTGTTCCCATCATGCACTGGGACAGGAACAGACTAATTTGCATACAGCCAGGTTCTGAAACTGGGATGGTGCAGTGAGCTAAAAAACGGTGTTGGATCTAGCCCTGATCTCTTGACTGGGTAAGAGCTTTCTGCTTAATTCAGAGACTCTGTCCCTCACCACCCCTTGTTGTAAATATTTTTGTCCACCCTAAGCGTGGAAGGGTATTCTCAGATGTGAGACCCTTGCTCATTGCACCATCAGGATTCAAGCAAACCGGGCCGAAGACGGCTGTAATGCCAGAAACCGGTCCCCGGGAGCTTGTTTCCTTCCCAGTGTAAGAATTGGCTTTTGTAGTTTGGTTTGCCCTGTTCCCATCATGCACTGGGACAGGAACAGACTAATTTGCATACAGCCAGGTTCTGAAACTGGGATGGTGCAGTGAGCTAAAAAACGGTGTTGGATCTAGACCTGATCTCTTGACTGGGTAAGAGCTTTCTGCTTAATTCAGAGACTCTGTCCCTCACCACCCCTTGTTGTAAATATTTTTGTCCACCCTAAGCGTGGAAGGGTATTCTCAGATGTGAGACCCTTGCTCATTGCACCATCAGGATTCAAGCAAACCGGGCCGAAGACGGCTGTAATGCCAGAAACCGGTCCCCGGGAGCTTGTTTCCTTCCCAGTGTAAGAATTGGCTTTTGTAGTTTGGTTTGCCCTGTTCCCATCATGCACTGGGACAGGAACAGACTAATTTGCATACAGCCAGGTTCTGAAACTGGGATGGTGCAGTGAGCTAAAAAACGGTGTTGGATCTAGCCCTGATCTCTTGACTGGGTAAGAGTTTTCTGCTTAATTCAGAGACTCTGTCCCTCACCACCCCTTGTTGTAAATATTTTTGTCCACCCTAAGCGTGGAAGGGTATTCTCAGATGTGAGACCCTTGCTCATTGCACCAGCAGGATTCAAGCAAACCGGGCCGAAGACAGCTGTAATGCCAGAAACCGGTCCCCGGGAGCTTGTTTCCTTCCCAGTGTAAGAATTGGCTTTTGTAGTTTGGTTTGCCCTGTTCCCATCATGCACTGGGACAGGAACAGACTAATTTGCATACAGCCAGGTTCTGAAACTGGGATGGTGCAGTGAGCTAAAAAACGGTGTTGGATCTAGCCCTGATCTCTTGACTGGGTAAGAGCTTTCTGCTTAATTCAGAGACTCTGTCCCTCACCACCCCTTGTTGTAAATATTTTTGTCCACCCTAAGCGTGGAAGGGTATTCTCAGATGTGAGACCCTTGCTCATTGCACCATCAGGATTCAAGCAAACCGGGCCGAAGACGGCTGTAATGCCAGAAACCGGTCCCCGGGAGCTTGTTTCCTTCCCAGTGTAAGAATTGGCTTTTGTAGTTTGGTTTGCCCTGTTCCCATCATGCACTGGGACAGGAACAGACTAATTTGCATACAGCCAGGTTCTGAAACTGGGATGGTGCAGTGAGCTAAAAAACGGTGTTGGATCTAGCCCTGATCTCTTGACTGGGTAAGAGCTTTCTGCTTAATTCAGAGACTCTGTCCCTCACCACCCCTTGTTGTAAATACTAGTGGGCCTGCAGCACAGATTGTGCTGCAGGCTTAAGTAGCCCTTTAAACATGTCTCAGGCCTGCCATTGCAGTGCATGCAGTTTTAAACTACCATGTCGACCTGGTAAGTTAAAGCAATTACCTACTGGCAGTCGCCAGTAGGTAGTTATAGTTAAAACCTAGTTTCCATAGGAAATCCGCAACATTCTATTTGGAATAACTTTGGCGCCGGTGGACGAATCTTTGCGAATTTCTCCAAGAAAATGGCCTGCTCCACTCCGCTCCTTCCCTGAAAGTTTGGGGGTGATTCGTGCAGCTGGGGCCCATAAAAAAGGGGGTCCCAAAATGTGTTTTCCCCATACAATTTTCCATAGGACCTTTAGCCAGGGCTACAGCCCGAACGGCTAAACGGAATTATACCAAATTTGGCAATAAGGCAGAGTTCGGTTCGCACATTACCCTTTTTGTTAAATAGTGTAAATTCGCTCAGTAGTTCCTGAGAAAATCATAAATAAATTCATAAGTATATCTCTAGGAGCTTACTGTAAGCTTACTGTAAGCTTACTGTACTCTGTACCTTCCCGAGCACGAGCTGAATGCTAATTGGCTGTCAACACTCCAAACCAGGAAGTGTTGGCAGCCATCTTGTGCCTCAGTAGAACCGAGGCACAAGAAAGCAGAGAAACAAACGTGGAAAAGGCAAAAAGGGGGCAGGGTAGAAATACCCTGACCCCCTAGGCCTGCTCAGGGGTCCCACAAGGACCCCAGGCCCTCCCCCAATTTATTTTTATTTTTAAATTGCGGGGTCCGCATACGGTAAGCGAACCCTGCGAAAAATAAAAAAAAAACGTGGTCTGTTTTTTGTAAAATTAGCCCTCGGGGGGACCAAATCCCGGGGCAAAATGATTTTAAAAGTGTGGGGGGGTCCCAATCCCCCTGGGGGAAAAGTAATTGTGATTGCGGGGGGCATAGAGCCCCCCCGCAGCCCCGGGAACTGCCACCCACTGGGGCTTTGTTATTAGGGGGGCCTTTTAGGGGGACCACCTCCCCGGGCTTTTTTTTCTAAGTTTGTGGGGGCTCATGGCCCCCCCGCAGCCCCGGGGACTGCCACCCACCAGGGATTCGTTTTTTTATTTTTATTTTTTTGTAATTATGGGCGGGCTCAACCCCCCACACGCCCCGGGGACCGCCACCTCCCCGGGGCTGTAATATTTAATATAGGGGGTCTATGATGGACCCCCCCCAGCCCCAGGGACCACCACCCCCAGGGCTTTGTTGATGTTGGAAGGGGGTCCCCCCTCCTGGAACCCTCAATGGCCCTGGGGACCGCCACCCCCACGGTCGGTTCCTGCAGTGTCCCGGGGTGCCCAATCCTGGGACACTGCTGTTTGCATGTTAGCTGCTCTCTCTGACTAAAACCTATGCCGGCACCCAAAGGACGTGGGGAGCCGGCTTGGACCATGGGGGCATTTGGGCTCACCCCATGGTCCCCAACTTTTTTTTTAGCCCCGGGGGATGGGGTCCCCGGGGATTATAAAAAAATTGTAATAGATGCATTTTTTTTACGATAGATTTACCTTGCGCGTACAGTGCAAATTACATACAACGTACGGTGCAAAGTCTGTAAGCTTACCTAAGCAAGAAAAAGTAAAATATTTTTAGATATTTATGAAGTGTATGAGTTTAGATGTTTGGTGGCTCTAAAAAGAGCCCTTGTGTTTATTGGGAGATTTTAGTACCAACAAGTAAGTAGTCTAAGGTAAGTAGTCTAAGGTTCAAGAGGAAGACTCTCTTCCCCTCATCTGTAAAATGTACACCTTCTCTCCTATAGATGCCATACATATTGAAGCACAGATTGTTATGGTAAATGGACCCCATTCTATATTCTCTGAGAAACGCAGAAACAGATTTATTCACATGCTTCCTAGCTTCCTCAATCTGTGGACAACATTTATTGGACCAGTTCCATTTCTGCCTTTGACATATATTAGAATAGACAAAGGCAGTTTGGGGAAAAGTGACATCAGTTCTGTAAAGGTGTTCTTCATAAACATTTCCAGTCCTTCCCCAGTCAAAGTGCCTAGGTCAATGGCACCACAGTGCACAATTATGAGGTCAGGGTGTTGGAGATGCATAAAGGATTTCACCAATGGCATCAATCCATTTAATGTCCACATTTGTTAAAACTAGGTTCTTTCTGTTGTGCGCACCTTTCACTCCAGAAAATATAGCTTTGTCTCACAATCCACACTGTAAGCATCTTGAAGAGCGGTCTTGATGCACTCAGATGGTCTCTGTAAATAAAAGGGCAGTTTGATTTTTTTTTTCTAAAATGGTGGATAAGTGGAGTTTTGGAAAAAACAAAGAGGTAATTGGTTGTTTGAAATGTAACTAGTTACAAAAGTAGGGTGCAATGTTCTGTTTTTTAAAAGCCTGTTATTTATTGGTTAAGAAAAAGTGATGGAAAAGAACATTACTTAGGATAAGCTGGTATATAGACATGTCAAGCACACTTGCTGTTTTGATTTGCAACATGTGTTGTCAGTTAGGTGTTCCCTGAAGTGTTTCTACTGTAACTGGCAGAATGTGGTTGGGGGAAGGGTTGAAAGTGTTGTCAGTTGGAAAGGGTTCAAAAGTTCAAGCAATTTAAAAGTGTGTTTCATTTTAATTTAATGTGTTAATAAATGTGATTTGTAATTTATTTGTATATGTGTTTGGATTGAATGTGTAGATTGACAGGAAATGTTTGCTGTTTGCTATATGAGTTCCTGACTCTCTTGGGTTAGTTAGGGGGATTTACAAGGATCCCCAATGTTCAGTTTTAAAAAAGAAATTTAGTTTTGTACGCTTACGGGACGACTTACGTAATTTGTACTGTACGCGTACGGTGAAACTATCGTAAAAAAAATAGCCTCTATTACACATTTTTTCTAATCCCCGGGGACCCCATCCCCCAGGGCTTATTGTGTATGTTTGCTGGGGGCTGTTTGCCCCCCGCAGCCCCGGGGACAATAACCCCTGGGGCTTCCTTTTAAAAAAATCATATTGGGGGCTCTCTGCCCCCCCCCACTCTCCCCGGGGACCGCCACCTCCCCAGGGCTGTAATATTTATTATAGGGGGGTCCATGACAGACCCCCCAGCCCCGGAGACCACCACCCCCCAGGGCTTTGTTGATGTTGGGAGGGGGGCCGCACGGCCCCCCTCCTGGAGCCCTCAATGGCCCTGGGGACCGCCAACCCCCAGGGCCAGCTCCTGCAGTGTCTTGGGGTGCCCAATCCCGGGACACTGCTGTTTGCTGTGGTAGGGCAGAGCCTCGCGGCTCCCACTCTACCACAGCAAACTGCTTTTCGTCAGAGAGTCAAGCATGTTAGCTGCTCTCTCTGACCAAAAGCAATGCCGGCTCCCAAAGGACGTGGGGAGCTGGCTGGGACAGTGGGGGAATTTGGGCTCCCCCACGGTCCCCAACGTTTTTTATTAGCCCCGGGGGATGGGGTCCCCGGGGATTATGAAAAAATTGTAATAGACGCTATTTTTTTTACGATAGATTTAACGTGCGCGTACGGTGCGAATTACGTACGGCGTACTGTGCAAAGTTCGAAAGTTGTCCCGTAAGCTTACCCTAGCATGAAAAAAATTATTTAAAAAAATATATTTTAGAGATATGTTTGAAGTTTATGTGTTTATGTGTCAGTTGGTTCTAATTAGAGCTTTTCTTTTTATTGGTAGTTATAAGTAAGTATACTTATGTATAGTCTAAATATGTTAAGAAGCAGTGTTTTATAGAATGGTGAACTTTTACAGTTGGGGGTAGGGTGGAAATTTATGTCAGTTGGCAATGTTTGAATTGTTGAACCAATAGAAATATGTCTTTCGTTTTCAATTATTGTGTGAAGGAATTTGATTTGTTAGTAATGTGTATATATGTGTAAATTAAGAGGAAAAATGTGTCATTTCTTTGGTTCTGCTGCAAGCACTGGAGCAGAGAGATTCTGTATAAGGCTATCTGCTGTGTGAGTGGCATTCTTCTTAATATACCAATCAGTTTGAGAGGGGAGTTTAAAAGTTTTAAGGGAATGTATGTGGTGCAATTTATTTTTAGTAAAAGTAATGTGTTTAATCTTGAAAAATTTGTAGAATTGTATTTTGAGTTTTACTGTATTTGAATAAGTATTGTGATAAAATCATTTGGTAAATTAATTTGGTTAGTGAGTCAGGTTTTTCCAATAAAGTGCAGTACCAACAAATGTAGAATGTGTGCAGTCAGTTAAATGTTTTAGTTTGATAAATGTGTTTTGGTAAAATGTATGGTTTTAAATAATTCGACTAGAATCACACTGAGCATCTGTGTAAATTAAGGATTTATAGTTGAACCTTTTTCCATAATCTCCTCCGTTTTTCCTGACAGTCTACCTCTCTCTGCTTATACTGTCTGCTCTCTTGTGAAATTTTCTCTCTTTCTTTATCTTTACTTGTCTTTTCTTATAGTGCTGCTTGTTGTCAAATTCCCATCTGTATTTTTAGTGTCTCTCTGTCCTTATTCTCTCCTTTGTTTCTTAATAGTCTACCTTCTTTTTATACTGGGTTCTCTGACCTTTTAATCCACCGTCTCTCATCATACCTCCCTGTTAAGAATTCCTCAGTCAGAATACATAGACTGTTGCATACAGTGTTAGGTAGTTTTACAAGACCCTTGGGCCTGTTTCTTGTTTTATTGTGTCTAACTTTTGGGTGTAATGTTGGTAAAAAAATAATGCAGCAAATTGTAATGTGTCAGAATTGTCAACTGAAATGTAGTGGTTATATTCATGGAATGTTTTCAGTCAGTTAAACATTTTAGTGTGGAAAATGTGTTTTGTTGAAATATATAATTTTAAATAATTTATCTAGAATCACACTGAGCATCTGTGTAGGTTAAGGATTTATAGTTGCACCTTTTTCCATAATCTTCACAGTTTCAGTATGCACCATCTCCCCTCTGCCTGCATCATCTCTCCTTTTGTCCACACTATGTCCCCTCTGCATGCACAATCTCTTCCTTTGCCTACACCATCTCTCCCTCTGCCTGCAATATGACTCTGTATGTCTGCACTATCTCTCCCTCTGCGTGCACCATCTCTCTCTCTGCCTGTAGCATCTCATTCTCTGTTTGTAGCATCTTCCTGTCTGTCTGCACCATCTCTCTTTGTGTGGTCCATCTCCCCTCTGCATGTAACATTTCTCCCTCTGTTTTCTCCACTCCTCTCTGCTGCACCATTTAACCCTCTGCGTGTACCATCTCTCTCTCTGCCTGTACCATGTCATCCTCTCTCTGCACTATCTCCCCTCTGCCTGCATAATCTCTCCCTCTGCCTGCAGCCCTGCACTATCTATCCTCCGCCTTCACCATCTCACTCTCTGTCTGCACCATCTCCCTCTCTGTCTGGACCATCCCTCTCCCTGCACCCGCTCCTCCACCTGCTGCTATTTTTACTCTTTTTTCTTCACTTTCTCCCCCCCTTCTACCCCATGGTTTGTCACTCACAGTTCTCGGCTTTTCTCAAAGTCACTGAAATAAAGATATGAAATGTGCTTTGAACTTTTGCGTGCACTGCTATAATTAGTTTAAATAGACACAGACCTGAGGCGAGGCTGTAGAGCAGTGTTATATACTAAGCATGTGCGGGAAATCCGTTCCGCTAGCGGATTTTCGGTAAATCCGCGATCCGCGAACTCTCGCAAATTTACTGAAAATCTGCAAAATCCGCGAGTGGCGGATTTGGAGGGCAAAAGTTCAAGCCTGTTGAACTTTTAACTATGTCAGGATGGCGCCGGCAAGCTGCCAGCGCCATCCTAAAATGGTTACTAAGTTAGCTTCAACAGGAAGCACTAATAGTGCTTCCTGATGAAGCTAATTTAGTAACTATTTTAGGATGGCGCTGGCAGCTTGCCAGCGCCATCCTAAAATAGTTACAGCAGCCCATAAATGTGAGTTTTCCCGAGGTTGGGCAGGTGTGCGTTCTCCCCATATCTATCGTCGGAAATTACCTATGATGCTTGATGGAGGCCTTTGCATTGTTGACTTTCACGAGCTCAATCCCTGTGCAGTTCCTGTGACCACAAGCTTCTCTGACCTGTGCCTGTCCTTTTATGCGCACAAGAGGCATGTGAACTCGAGGGACCCCGGTGCTCTTCGGTGTGATGGCAAAGTTAATCAGCCCCCCAAAAATGTGAGTTTTGTCGAGGCTGGGCAGGTGTGCGTTCTCCCCATATCTATTGTCGGAAATTACCTATGATGCTTGATGGAGGCCTTTGCATTATTGACTTTCACAAGCTCAATCCCTGTGCAGTTCCTGTGACCACGAGCTTCTCTGATCCGTGCCTGTCCTTTTATGCACACAAGAGGCATGTGAACTCGAGGGACCCCGGTGCTCTTCGGTGTGATGGCAAAGTTAATCAGCCCCCCCAAAAATGTGAGTTTTGTCGAGGCTTGGAAGGTGTGCGTTCTCCCCATATCTATCGTCGGAAATTACCTATGATGCTTGATGGAGGCCTTTGCATTATTGACTTTCACAAGCTCAATCCCTGTGCAGTTCCTGTGACCACGAGCTTCTCTGATCCGTGCCTGTCCTTTTATGCACACAAGAGGCATGCGAACTCGAGGGACCCCAGTGCTCTTCGGTGTGATGGCAAATTTAATCAGCCCCCCCAAAAATGTGAGTTTTGTCGAGGCTGGGCAGGTGTGCGTTCTCCCCATATCTATCATCGGAAATTACCTATGATGCTTGATGGAGGCCTTTGCATTATTGACTTTCACGAGCTCAATCCCTGTGCAGTTCCTGTGACCTCGAGCTTCTCTGATCCGTGCCTGTCCTTTTATGCACACAAGAGGCATGTGAACTCGAGGGACCCCGGTGCTCTTCGGTGTGATGGCAAAGTTAATCAGCCCCCCCAAAAATGTGAGTTTTGTCGAGGCTGGGCAGGTGTGCGTTCTCCCCATATCTATCGTCGGAAATTACTTATGATGCTTGATGGAGGCCTTTGCATTATTGACTTTTACGAGCTCAATCCCTGTGCAGTTCCTGTGACCACGAGCTTCTCTGATCCGTGCCTGTCCTTTTATACACACAAGAGGCATGTGAACTCGCATATAAGCCTCGCCCGTTTGGCCCTGCCCCTCACACTAGCGATGTGCACCGTTTTCCCGCCCGGCCTGCCCTTTACCCACACAATCCGCAAAATCCGCGAATCCGCAAATTCGCGGAATTTGCGGATCGCAAATTCGCAAATTCGCGAATTGCGAATTCGCAAAATTCGCCCATGCTTATTATATACATAGTGTAAGCAGATGGTGTCACCTTATGTGAGCATTGTCGGATCTTTTAATCCTCCCTCTCTCATCATACCTCTCTCTGCCTGCACCTTCTTTCCTCCGTCTGCACTTTTTATCTCTTTGTCTGCACCATCTCCCTTCCGCCTGCACCATCTTTCTTGCTGCCTGCACGATCTCTCCCTGTGCCTGCACCATCTTCCCTTTGCCTGCACCATCTCCCCCTCAACCTGCACCATCTCACCCTCTGCCTGTACGATCTCCCTCTCTGTCTGCACTATATCCCCCTCTGCGTGCTCCATCTCCCCTCTGCATTTAACATTTCTCCCTCTGTTTGCACCATTTCCTCTCTGCTGCACCATCTCACCCCCTGTGTGCATCATCTCTCTCTCTGCCTTCACCATCTGGCTCTCTGCCTGAACCATCTCACCCTGTCTCTGCACCATCTCCCCTCTGCCTGCACCATCTCTCCTTCTCTCCCCCTTGCGATCAAGACCAGCAACAATCTGCTGAGTTTCAGAAAGGCTTTAAAGACCTGGTTATTTTCACAATCTTGTTAACTTGCTTTACCGCGTCATGTCCATACAATACCTAGCACCAGGAAACTTATGGTGACAGTGCGCTTTGCAAATTTTTACTAACATTAACATTAACATTCTGCCTGCAGCCCTGCACCATCTATCCTCTGCCTGCATCATCTCGCTTTCTGCCTGTACCATCTCCCTCTCTGTGTGCACCATCCCTTCCCCTGCGCCTGGAAGCCCTCTTCCGCCTGCTGTTATTTTAACTGTTTTCTCATCACGTTCTCCCCACTCCTAACATCTGGTTTGTCTCTCACAGTTCTCGACTTTTTTTAAAGTCACTGCAATAAACATATGAAATGTGCTTTGAGTTTGTGCGTGCAGTGTTGAAATAAGTTTAAATAGACACAGAGCAGAGGCGACGCTGCAGAGCTGTGTTACATACATAGCGTAAGCAGATGGTGTCACTCCATGTGAGGGTATCACCCGGGGTGGTCTGCACCCTCTGCACTCCTCTAGTGATGCCATTGACAAGCCCCTTGGGCTTGTTTCTTGTACTATTGTGTCTCGCTTTTGGGTGTAATGATGGCAAAAAAATAATGCAGTATATTTGAAATGTATTTGAAAATTGAGTCAGGATTGTCCACTGAAATGTAGTGGTTATATACATGTAATGTGTTTAGTCACTTAAACGTTTTAGTGTGGGAAATGTGTTTTGTTAAAATGTATGGTTTTCAAAAATTTGTCTAGAATCACACTGAGCATCTGTGTAAATTAAGGATTTATAGTTGCAGCTTTTTCCATAATCTTCACAGTTTCCGCTGACAGTCTACCTCTCTCTGCTTATACGGTCTCCTCTCTTGTGATATTTTCCCTCTTTATTTATTTTCACTTGTCTTTCCTTATAGTGCTGCTTGTTCTCACAGTCTCTTCTGTACTCTTAGTGTGTTTCTGTGCTCATTGTCTCCTCAGTCTCTTAATAGTACCCCTTCTTTTTATAGTTCGTTGTCCGATCTTTTAATCCTCTCTCTCTCACTATACCTCCCTCTGCCTGCATGTTCTGCCCTCTGTCTGTACTATCTTTGTCTTTGTCCACACTCTCCCTTCCACCTGCACTATCTCTCTCTCTGCCTGTACCATCTCTCCCTGTGCCTGTATCATCTCCCCCTCAACCTGCACCATCTCTCCTTCTGCCTGCACCATCTCCCTCGCTGCCTGCACCATCTCACCCTTTGCCTGCACCATCTCTGTCTGTGCCTGCATCATCTCCCCCTCTGTCTGCACCATCTCCCCTCTTCCTGTAATATCACTACCTCTGTCTGCATCATTTCCTGCTTTGTGTATGTGAATCCTGGGAGATACCACAGTTACCTCTCATGTGCACTCCAAATTACACTTTTACTCTGGGGGCATGCAAGGGGCCCACACACTAAAGACCGCACACCTTTCTGTGGCGGTATTGCTGCTACAAAAAGGCATCTGCAGAGGCCTATTATGATATGACTGGTGGTGTGTATTAGACACCGCTACCATGTTAAATCTTTTCCTTCCGTGCCTGTAGCATCTCACCCTATGTCTGTATCATCTTCCTCTCTGTCTGCACTATCTCCCCCTCTGTGTGCTCCATCTCCCCTCTGCATGTAACATTTCTCCCTTTGTTTGCACCATTTCCTCTCTGCTTTACCATCTCACCCCCTGTGTGCATCATCTCTCTCTCTGCCTGCACCATCTGTCTCTCTGCCTGAATCATCTCACCCTGTCTCTGCACCATCTCCTCTCTGCCTGCACCATCTCTCCTACTTCCTGTAGCCCTGCACCATCTATCCTCTGCCTGCATCATCTCGCTTTCAGTCTGCACCATCTCCCTCTCTGTATGCACCATCCCTCCCCCTGCGCCTTCACCCCCTCTTCCACCTGCTGTTATTTTAACTGTTTTCTCATTACGTTCTCACCCTCCTACCCCATGGTTTGCCCCTCACAGTTCTCAACTTTTTTTAAAGTCACTGTAATAAACATATGAAATGTGTTTTGAGTTTCTGCATGCGCTGTTGAAATAAGTTTAAAGAGACAGAGAGCAGAGGAGAGGCTGCAGAGCTGTGTTACATACATAGTGTAAGCAGATGGTGTCACCCCATGTGAGGGTATCACCCGGTGCGGTCTGCACCCTCTGCACTCCTCTAGTGATGCCATTGACAAGCCCCTTGGGCTTGTTTCTTGCAATATTGTGTCTCACTTTTGGGTGTAATGCTGGCAAAAAAATAATGCAGTAAATTTGAAATGTATTTGAAAATTGAGTCAGGATTGTCCACTGAAATGTGGTGGTTATATACATGTAATGTGTTTAGTCATTTAAACGTTTTAGTGTGGGAAATGTGTTTTGCTAAAATGTATGGTTTTAAATATTTTGTCTAGAATCACACTGAGCATCTGTGTAAATTAAGGAATTATAGTTGCAGCTTTTTCCATAATCTTCACAGTTTCTGCTGACAGTCTACCTCTCTCTGCTTATACTGTCTCCTCTCTTGTGATATTTTCCCTCTTTCTTTATTTTCACTTGTCTTTCCTTAAAGTGCTGCTTGTTCTCAAAGTCTCTTCTGTACTCTTAGTGTGTTTCTGTGCTCCTTGTCTCCTCTGTCTCTTAATCATACCCCTTCTTTTTATAGTTTGTTGTCTGATCTGTTAATCCTCTTTCTCTCATAATACCTCCCTCTACCTGCACGTTCTCTCCTCCATCTGTAGTATCTTTCTCTTTGCCCACTCCATCTCCCTTCCGCCTGCACTATCCCTCTCTCTGCCTGTACCATCTCTCCCTGTGCCTGTATCATCTCCCCCTCAACCTGCACCATATCACCCTCTGCCTGCACCATCTCCCTCTCTGCCTGCACCATCTCACCCTTTGCCTGCACTATCTCTGTCTGTGCCTGCATTATCTCCGCCTCTGTCTGCATCATCTCGCTACTCTTGTGATATAACTACCTCTGTCTGTATCATTTCCGCTTTGTGTATGTGAATGCTGGGAGATACCACAGGTACCTCTCATGTGCACTCCTAATTACACTTTTACTCTGGGGGAGTGCAAGGGGCCCACACACTAAAGACTGCATACCTTTCTCTGGCGGTATTGCTGCTACTGAAAAGCATCTGCAGAGGCCTATTATGATTTGACTGGTGGTGTGTATTAGACACCGCTACCATGTTAAATCTTTTCCCTCTGTGCCTGTAGCATCTCACCCTCTGTCTGTACCATCACCCTCTCTGTCTGCACTATCTCCCTCTCAGTGTGCTCCATCTCCCCCCTGCATGTAACATTTCTCCCTATGTTTGTACCATTTCCTCTCTGCTGCACCATCTCACCTCTGTGTGCATCATCTCTCTCTCTGCCTGCACCATCTCTCTCTCTGCCTGAACCATCTCACCCTGTCTCTGCACCATCTCCCCTCTAACTGCACCATCTCTCCTTCTGCCTGCAGCCCTGCACCACCACTCCTCTGCCTGCAACATCTCGCTCTTTGCCTGCACCATCTCCCTCTCTGTCTGAACCATCCCTCCCCCTCCGCCTGCACCCCTTCTTCCGCCTGCTGCTATTTTAACTGTTTTCTCATCACGTTCTCCATCCTCCTACCCCATGGTTTGTCGCTCAGAGTTCTCATCTTTTTTTAAAGTCACTGCAATAAACATATGAAATGTGCTTTGAGTTTGTGTGTGCAGTGTTGAAATAAGTTTAAATAGACACAGAGCAGAGGCGAAGCTGCAGAGCTGTGTTAGATACATAGCGTAAGCAGATGGTGTCACCCCATGTGAGGGTATCACCCGATGCGGGCTGTACCCTCTGCACTCCTCCAGTGATGCCATTGACGAGCCCTTGGGCTTGTTTCTTGAACTTTTGTGTCTCATTTTTGAGTGTAATGCTGGCAAAGAAATAATGCAGTAAATTTGAAATGTATTTGAAAATTGAGTCAGGATTGTCCACTGAAATGTAGTGGTTATATACATGTAATGTGTTTAGTCACTTAAACGTTTTAGTGTGGGAAATGTGTTTTGCTAAAATGTATGGTTTTAAATAAGTTGTCTAGAATCACACTGAGCATCTGTGTAAATTAAGGAATTATAGTTGCAGCTTTTTCCATAATCTTCACAGTTTCTGCTGACAGTCTACCTCTCTCTGCTTATACTGCCTCCTTTCTTGTGATATTTTCCCTTTCTTTATTTTCACTTATCTTTCCTTATAGTGCTGCTTGTTCTCACAGTCTCTTCTGTACTCTTAGTGTGTTTCTGTGCTCATTGTCTCCTCTGTCTCTTAATAGTACCCCTTCTTTTTATAATCCCTCGTCTGATCTTTTAATCCTCTCTCTCTCATTATACCTCCCTCTGCCTGCATGTTCTCGTCTCCGTCTGCACTATCTCTCTCTTTGTCCACACCATCTCCCTTCCACCTGCATCATCACTCTCTCTGCCTGCACCATCTCTCCTTGAGCCTGCACCATCTCCCCTCTGCCTGCACCATCTTCCCCTCAACTTGCACCATGTTCATCTCTGCCTGTACTATGTCACCCTCTGCCTGAACCATCTCTCTCGCTGCCTGCATCATCTCCCCCTCTGTCTGCACCATCTCCCCACCTCCTGTAACATCACTATGTCTGCCTGCATCATCCCCGCTTTGTGTATGTGAATGCTGGGAGATACCACAGGTTCCTCTCATGTGCACTGTCAATTACACTTTTACCCTGGGGGCGTACAAGGGGACAAGACAGTAAAGACCACATGCATCTGTGACGGTATTGCTGCTACGGAAAGACATCTGCAGAGGCCCATTATGATACAGCTGACTGTGTGTATTAGACACCACTACCATGTTAAACCCTTTCCGCCCCGGTTGTAAGGTGACTGGGGCAGAAAAGCTGTGAACAGTCTTTGCCACTGCTGTGGAGCTGTCAGCCATGGCGGGGGGTCATTCTGGTTGGGGGTCATTCTGGTTGGGATTGCAGGTGGATTGCCCTCACCAGGCTGGCGGTGGGCATTGCAGCCTGGCGGGGAAATCTGCCCGCCATGGTAATGGGCCCGTTAGTGTCTCTCTGTCCTCATTGTCTCGTCTGTCTCCTAATAGTCACACTTCTTTTTATACTCCCTTGTCTAACCTTTTTTTATACTGCCCTTCTGTCTTCTCATTGTCTGTATCTTTCTTCTTATGCTCTTCCTTCTCTCCTCATACTACTACCTTTCTCCTCATAATTCTCATTATCTCTTCATATTTTCCAGTCTTTTCATACATTATTTATCCCCTTATACTGCATTGTCTGCTTATATCCTCTTTTCTATTCATATTTCATATTGTCTTGTAGTCTTCTTTCTCTTGTTGTAGGTCCTTCTATTTTCACATTCTTATGTTTGTTGCCATAATCTCTCCTGTCTTCTTATAAGTAATGTAAAAGTGTATTTGATATAATTTATTGTTCTAAAGTGTTATATATTTTTTATAATAGATTCTTTTGGTCAGCACTGAAAAAAAATCATCATGCCTACTAAAATTGAGAAGATGAAAGGATGAAAGAAATCAGTTTATTTAAACAGGACTCATCTACAACATTTACCTGAAGATCAATGTAGTAACAAAAAGTCCTGGTAAGACTTTTCTGCGAAGATTGAAAACCGCTAACAGTAGTGTGTGCAAAGTAAACAATACTGTGACTGTTTCTGCAAATAAGAGAAAAATAAAGAGTCATGGAACAACTTCAGAAAAAAATGTATATAGTAAAAGGAGGATCAATCAATTTAATGACAAAAGAAGGAAGATGTTTAATAATAGAATTTTGTTCAATTTGACTAAGTTAATAAAGAATTGTAAGACGAAAACCACATTTTATAAGAAGAGGAAATGTATTGAAAATGTATTTGAGAAAGCTTTTGAATAAAAAAACAACTTCTTGTTTTAGTAATCAATAGAATTCGATCTCTAGATAAGCCAATCCATTTAATGAAAAGCAAAAGTAAGTGGAGAAGAGTAATTAACAGAAATTATTTTTTTCATAAGTTTTTTTGGGTGAATGAAAACATAGTTCAAGTTCTGAGCCTTTTTTTCATGAGGAGAGTTATCTTCAGAGTAATGACTTGTTGCATGCAGTTGACACTACAGGTTGTGCTTATGAGGTTAAAAATGGTTGTCCTATTGAGAAAGAGAAAATTGCTCCTAGAAATGCAGAAGAGGTGTTAGCTGATGAGGTATTAGGGAGAAAGCCTAAAGCTCCAGTGTACACTTGGAATTGCAGTAGTATTTGTAGTGTGCGGCAGGAATCTATTGATTTTTTACGCAATTTCTTACGTAACTATACTAAGAAAAGTGTTAAACAAAAGATTAATATGTTGCAAGGATTAGACCCTTGCAGAGTGAGAGAAAATACTGGTTTGCAAGTACATTCTTTGGCTTGTCTTTCTAAAAAAAGTTTGTAGAAGTGTTTTTCACCATTTCAGGATGTTGGCAGTACATCATACTGAAATGAGGAAATTAGACAGAATGTTGTATTATGCAAAAAATCCAGCTCTAATGTTAAAGAAGTCGAACAGTGCTCTTTTGCATGGATGTGTGTCAGATGTAAAGAACGTTTGTGATGAAATTCAGGTTAGTTTCCTTGGTGCAGAAGAAGATAGTGCAGAAATTGATACATTAGTAGAAGGAAATGTAGAGCAAAATTTACAACATTACAGTACAGAAAGATTTGAGCAAGAAATTACAAAGTTCAAGGTGGTTTCAGGTGAAACACCAAAATATTCTTGTATTTGTTGTCGACGTACTCATTATAAAAATCAGACTAGGACTGTTGATCTGTATTTAAAATGTGAAAAGGAAAATAATGAGTGTATGGAATTTTTAACGTATTTGTTGGTCGAAAATACTTTTGATTTGGGTTGTGATCAGCGTATTTGTAAATATTGTTATAACAAAATAGACGAGAAAAAAATGCCTGCTAGAGCTGCGCAGAATAATTTTGAGTTGGTAAATATTTCTTCTGAACTGGTGGATTTAAATACTTATGAGTCTATTCTTATTCAATGTGTGCATCCTTTTCAGGCTACAGTTCGTATGGAGCCTAAGACAGGGAAATTGCCTCCTTCAGATTGACAGAGAGGATTAAAGGGAAGAGTTTTGCATTTGCCATTAGTTTTAAAGAAAAATATTGAAACAGTTGGTGTAGAAAATGTAGAAGATAAACCTCTAGTTATTCTAGTTAATGGCGTTCCTACTAAGAGTAAGAAAATCTGGCAGGAATTAGTGGATGTTAGGAAAGTGAAAAAGGCAACGTTGTATCTGATAAAAAATAATCAATATTATAAAGATGTGTTTATGAGTGAAGAAGAAATAACTGCTGAAGAAGATAATTACTTGCCATCTGGACAAATTGAAAAAGTGGATGTGTCCAGAAATGAAGACATCTACGAACATTACAGTGTTCATCCACTAAATTCCAAAGAAGTGATGGGGAATACTATAGAGTTATTCCAAATGAAATAAGCAAAGGGAAGTCCCATTAGTGTATGGGAAAAAAGCTTGGAAGCTTGTTGTTTCCCTCATTTCTTTCCCACAGGAAAAGGAGGACGATATGATGACCGACCTGTGCAGATTCCTGCATCTGAATACTGGACATTAAGATTGTATGCAGAAGATCCAAGATTTTGACAATGTATTCCGTACTTGTTTCATCTTTTGTTTAAGAGTGATTTGTCTGGAGTTCTTATGCAGTAAACCATATATTGAAAACAGGTGTACATCTGCAAAATGTTTCGGCAAAGGAATTTATGGCTAAAGTACACCAGAAGGATAATGTTTTTGAATCTCAGCTAATTTATCTCATGGTATGTCAGCGTGGTACTAATGAGTACTGGTACCATCGTCATGGGGAACTTAAATGTATGCTAAGGAACTTAGGAACTCCTTTATGGTTCCTTACTCTAAGCTGTGCTGAATATGCTTGGGATGATTTACTTCAATTTCTTCGGGAGGCAAATCCAAATACACTAAATATTTAATACAAGACACCTGGAAAATTGTGCTATTTGGATCCAGTTAATGTATGCAGATATTTCAATCATAGATTTGAAGCTATGATGTCTTTTATCACCAATAAAAAAAATCCTCCTCTTAGAGAGGTTGTGGACTTCTTTTGGAGAAAGGAGTATCAAGCAAGAGGTGCTCCTCACATACACATGCTAATATGGATCAAAGACGCTCCCAAATTTGGAACCGATTCAGATGATACTGTGTTGTCTTTTATTGAAGAATACGCTTCATGTGATATACCAAAAAGTACACAGGATAAGGACTGGAGACAACAAGTCTTACGATTCCAAAGCCATCGTTGTGGGAAATACTGTTGTCAAAAGTCCAAATCTAAGGACAAATTCTACACCAAATGTCGTTTTGGATTTCCACGTCCAGTAATATCGAAAGGAAGAGTGAACAGTTTTATTTCATCTTTGCGACATACTATCACAAGAACGTCTCCTAAAAATGCCTACAATTTAGGAATAAATGAAGATTCAAAATACATAAATGACTATAACCCAGTCATTTTGTCCATGTGGAATGCTAACATGGATATTCAATATGTTGCAGACAATTCCATTGCTGTTGCTCGATATGTAACATCGTACATAACGAAATCAGAAAAGACAGAATTGAAGGAAATGTGGGAAGAGATTTCCCACGAGAAGAGTCTAAGTAAGAAATTATATACTTACAGTTTAAAGATGTTATCTCATCGAGAAATTGGAGCGTATGAATGCTCAGATCGATTATCATCTGCAAGTCTATACTCCAAATCTAGAACAATCATTTGGGTGAGTCTAGGTATTGCTGCAACCCGAAACCGAGTACTTAAACCTGTACAAGCGATTGAATATTTAGCTGAAAAGGAGCCAGAAAGTACAGATATTGTGAAAACAAATATGTTGGATACATATTATCCAAACAGAAGTCATCATCTTGAGAACATTTGTCTCTATGAAGTGCTGCAAAACTATATTTTTAAACGGAATATTACAGAAAACATCAATAATTATATATATGCCATGTTTGGTTCTGAAGGATGTCTGGTGAAACAAAGAAGAGGACATTTGATTAATCACCATAAATTGAGTTGTGAAACACCTGACAAAAGGGAATTTTACTATTTTGCTCTTTTGCAACTTTTCAAGCCATGGCGTTCAGAATTAGAATTACTTGGAGATTTCGAGAGCTATGAAGATTCCTTCAATGCAACTAAAGATACTATGTAATGTCCTGTTTTTGCAAATTATATGAAAATGTTTAACGATGAAATTGAGCAAGAAGCTACAGTTGCAGCTGAGATTGCTAGAGATAGTTCTCAAGACAGTCAAACTTCTGCTTCCTTTCTTCAGGAACCACTAGGAGATTCAATTGTTCAAAATGAAGCAGCAACTGCTATGAAAGAGGTGGAATCAGCAATGTATCAAGCTCAAGAAGATGTAAGAAACTTAGGAAACTTAGAAGAACAATTAAATGTTGAGCAGAAACAAATATATGAGCAAGTGTGAGAGCAGATTAACCATGGATTACTTCATGAAAAGAGAGAGTGCTCTTGCTTATCGTTTCAACCTATCCGATTGTACGTGAGTGGAGAAGCTGGGACAGGAAAACGTTTTTTAATTAAAGTAATTTCAACTTATCTACAGAAAACAACTGAGTCGTATTTGTCTTGTGTTGCCACTACTCCAACAGGGTTGGCATCACACAATATTAAGGGAATTACTTTACATTGTTTATTAATGCTACCAGTGGAGCATGAAAATAAATTAGAATACCACAAGCTATCTGGAGAAGCTTGTTTTGAAGTTTCAAGAGTCTTGAAGAAAATGAAACTTCTCATTATTGATGAGGTAAGTATGGTATCAATCTTAATGCTTGCCTTTGTGCATTTGAGAATGCAGCAAATTCTTTAAACGGAGTATGACGTATTACTTGGAGGAAAACACGTCATAGTTTTTGGAGATCTACTACAACTTACTCCTGTAAAAGGACAACCAGTGTTTAGAACACTGGCACATCATACCAGAAAGTCTTTGGGAAGTATTGAAAATGTTAACATTTGGTCATTTTTTCAATATAAGGAACTTATTAGAAATATGCGACAGGCAAATGTTGCTGATTATGGAACTATTCCTCAAGATATAAGAATAGGAAAAGTAACAGAACATGGCAAACAAGCTTTACAGAGACGTTTAATTCCCAATTTGTTTCCAAATGAAAATACTGTTCCTGAGTAAATATATATGAAAATTGCAGAAAACAAGTCTGTAATTTGTTTAATGCCAACACTGCGTGAATGTTCTGTATTCAATGAAGAAATGTTAAAGTAGAAAAATGAAGAAATTATAAAATTGGAAGCTATTGATCAAATTGAACATGAAGGAATCACTATTATTTTGACTGAAAAGTTGAAGAAGAAATTGGATTCTTTAGAGAAGTCGATAATTAAATCTGCTGGTTTAGAAAAGAATTTGTATGCATGTGTAAACTGTAGGGTAATTTTAAGCCGTAATTTGAATGTGGAAAAAGGTTTAGTAAATGGAGCTATGGGTAAAATTGTTGATTTTGTTAATTATGTAAACAGAGATGGGATTGAATTCTTGAAGATCAAATTTGATGAAATTGCAGAAATACAACAATTTAGTCGTTGTTCATCTCAGTTCTTGCTCGTAAAAGATTTGTATGTACGCAGAAAACAGTTTCCTATTTGTTTGCCATATGCGGGGACCATTCATAAATCTCAAGGTTTAAGTGTAGATAGTGCTTTAGTAAATATTGGAACTACTTGCCCACATGCATCAAGCATTTTTGGAGTCGCAAACGGTGCGATTCCTTAAAATCGGCCGTTTGGGATTCCAAAAATGCTTTTTGGGATGCATCATTGCTTTTTCTTGAAAATCGCAAATTTAGCGATTTTCAAAAATGCGATTGCATTTAAGGAATCGCAATTTTGCGATTCCTTAAATGCAATGCATCAATCTTTTAAAAATTGCGATCTTGAAGATTGCAAGTGCAAATTACCACAAGGTTCAACATCGTGGTAATTTGCGAAAAATGTTTAAAATGCTCAAATTAGCATTTTAAACACTTTCATGTTACAGACACACATGTCCTTAGGACATGTGTGTGTGAAACATCCATTTTGAAATACATTTCTGGGGTGCAGGGGGGGGTCCTTTGGACCCCCCCCCTGCACCCATGGAATGCATCAACATGTTGCGAATTCCAATTTGCGAATTCGCAATTACCATTGATTCCTATGGGCCTTTTGGCCCATAGGAATCAATGGGAATTGCGAAATCCCAAATTGGAATTCGCATAATATTTGCGATTCGTTAAAAATTGCGATTTTTACCTAATCACAAATATTATCCACTTTCAATGATGCATCCCGTTTTGCGATTCCATATTTGCGATTCGGTAAAAATCACAAATTTGGAATCGCAAAACGGGAGTTTGATGCATGTGGGCAACTGTGTTTAAAGAGGGTATGGCAAATGTTGCTTTGTCTAGAGTCAGAACTTTTTCTGGATTGTACTTGATTGATTTTGATGAGCCAAAGGTTAGTGCAGATGCAAATTGTGTCAAAGAGTATAATAGATTAGGAAGAGAATATGCTCCCAATTTAGGTCAATATCCAGTATTTGAAAAGCGTGTGGTAGGTAGAAAAAGAAGATTTGAGAATATCTGTGGTGAAACTGTAGAGAAAGAAAAAAAACAAGATGACGCTGTGTCTGCAAGCAAAAAGTAAAAGGACAGTGTTGAAGAGAATGTTGGTTATCGGTTTGAAAATAGTTGTGGTGTCAACTGCTATGCTAATGTAGTTGTTAATGTTGTTTTATTTCTTGAAAGTTTACAACAGCAAAGTGTTGAAAATCGGGACGAAAGATTCTGTTCGTTGTTGTATACTGTTTATGATAAATGTAGTAGTGATAAAAGTGAAATGCAAAGTGTTTCTGAAATTCGAAATATTTTGGACATTGTTCTGGTTCTACTCAATTTACACAGAATATTCAGCAAGATTGTCAGGCATTTTAATGTTTATGCTTAATGTACTGGAAGATGAAGGTGTGGATATTGAACATAGTTCAAATCAAATCAAATCAAAAGACCTTTATTCGAATTTCGTAAAATTCATAAAAGCAACAGATACAATTCAATCGTCCCATGATCTCTTTACAAAACAATTGGAAAGGGGCGACCGAATCGGTCCCCCCGAACGTATGGCCGAGTGCCTCGATCCCCCCGGGAAGCCATTTTGGGCGGGAGGCGCGTCTCAGCTGGTATGCCCGAAGCGGCGTAGCCGGGGCGCGCTCGTTCCCGCCCTAGAGTGGGCTGGCCTAGACACCGACGCAGCCAGCCACGCCCTCAGGGGCAGGCAGGGGCGGGTATACGCCCGCCCTGAAGACGGATAAAAAGGGACGCAAGACCAGAAGACATCCTCTTGTTCTTGTGCTCTGAAGCTGCACCTCCTCGCTGCACGTGAGCTCGGGACAGAACGAAGAGCCAATTTTGAGCGTTTTAATCTCTCTCTTTGTCTTTTAGATACTTCGTCTGAAAAGATGCCCAAGAAAGGAGCGAAGACAATGTCGACTGACCAGTTGGTTCGGGCCCTCATGAAGGACATGTCCGAAATTAAGAAGCGGTTGGCGGAGCGAGACGGCGAGGAGGGATCGGGGCGTCCACCGGCCGGAGGGAAGCCAAAGAGGCCGAGAAGGGGGCCGGTCGGGGGAGACGTCCCGGTTCCCTGTTCCCCGCTCGAGGCGCCAGCCCCGGTACCGGCCCCGGTACCGGATGAGGGGAATCCGATTCCCGTGGTAGTCACCCCGACGTCTGCCGAAGATATGCCTCCCGAGTTGGCGGCACAGTTAGCAGCATGGTTGGGGGACGGTAATGGGGGCGCCATGGCTACCGAAGCGCAAGCACTCATAAAGCAGTTGCGCGTGAAACGTGATACAGCCAAGGTGCCCGCGCCGGATGCGGCGATAGACAAGCCACGAGGGACGGAAGCAGCGTCCGGCGCAGGTAAGCGGCCATTGCCGATTGCAAGGGATGAGTCAACACCGTCTCGTAGAGAAAAATTGGGGCAACATGTTCCTTTGCCAATAAAGGAAAAGATTTGGGCGGGGGAATACGTTAACATTTTCTCCCTGCTCGTTGATCACTATGAGGTCGAAACTGTTAAGGGTCAAAAGGATCTGATGCATCCGAGTGTTTGGCGCGCAAAAATGGCCGCCTTTAAAGTGAATGAAAATATTGGTAACTGGGGTAATGCTTGGGGAATTTTTACGACAATTTTGGGGGAACGTAGGCCTGATTTGCTCCCTGAATTTCCAGTATATCAGTCACGAATTATGGGGTACTCGACATCACACCAAGGTAACCAATGGTTCTGTTATGACAACCTTTTCAGGAAAGCGATGGAGCATAACAAAAGTTTAACCTGGGACTGTTACTTCCTTTAGGGGTGGTCCCCAAGAAGGACCCGGGTGAGTTTCGATTGATTCACAATTTATCAGCCCCTCATGGCCTTTCTGTAAACGATGCAATTAATCCAGAAATGTGTTCGGTGCGGTACGCATCATTCGATGAGGCCGTAGCCATTTTGAATCGCCTGGGGCCCGGGACGCTGATGGCGAAATCAGATATCGAGTCAGCGTTCCGTTTGCTCCCGGTATACCTGGAAGACCAACGTTTTTTGGGATTCATGTTTCAAGGTTTGTATTACATGGACAGGTGTATGCCGATGGGGTGCTCGATATCTTGTGCTTATTTCGAGAAATTCAGTAGTTTTCTACAATGGGTTTACACGAAGAAAACAGGTTTTCGGAATGTGATGCATTACCTCGATGACTTTCTGTTCCTTGGGGCCGCTGGGGATGATGAATGTGCCCGGGCCTTGACTGAATTTTGTGTTTTAATGAATCAATTTGGCGTGCCGTTGGCACCAGGTAAAACTGTGGGTCCCACGACTTGCCTCGAGTTCCTCGGGATCGAGTTGGACTCTAGTGAGGGTTGTTTTCGTTTACCAGCTTCCAAAGTATCGAAATTCAAGACAGCCCTGCAAATGTGTATCACTGCATCTAAAGTTACGCTGCATCAATTGCAGCAATTGGTGGGGAAGTTGAATTTTGCCTTAAGGGTGATCCCGATGGCCCGCCCCTTCTCCCGTTCGATTGCACAGGCGATGGTCGGCCTAAAGGAGGGTCACCATCGCACGAGGTTATCGGCCGAGGTCCGCCAAGACATGCGTATTTGGTTAGCATTTTTGGCGGATTTCAATGGTCGAGTCGTCTGGAACAAACCGGCCTTGTCCTCTGAAGAGCTTGGTCTATGGACGGATTCAGCGGGAAGCATGGGTTTCGGCGCCATCTTCGGCACAAAATGGTCGGCACAAAAGTGGCCAACATGGTGGCACGAAGAGGGGCTGACGAGTAATATTGCTTTCCTTGAGCTGTTTCCCATTTTGGTGGCCCTCAGATCCTGGCCCGATGGATTCAAAAATCACTCTGTCATATTTTGGTCTGACAATATGACCGTTGTAGAATGCATCAATAGTCAGGCAGCACGTTGTAAAATGATTTTGAGGCTGCTTAAAGAAATTGTCTTACTGTGTATGCAACTGAACGTGGTATTCAGAGCAAAACATGTCCCGGGGGTGATGAATCAGGCTGCTGATGCACTGTCTCGTTTTCAAATGCAGGCTTTCTCGGGTTTCCTTCCCTCAGCGGACCCCGAGCCAGCACCCTTTCCCGAAGCTCTCTGGTCTCTCGGTGCCCCGAACTTCGTTACCTCGTGGGAGAGAGTCTAGCACCAAGGACGAGGAAGGCATACGAAGGGGCGTTTCGGGCTTATTTAGCCTTTTTGGGGACTGAGAGAGGGGGACTTTGGGGGCATGAGGATTGGGTAGTACATTTTCTGATGTCCTTGCGTAAGGCTGGGAAGTCGGTGGCTACAGCCCAGAGGCATCGTGCTGCCATCTCCTTTGTTGCCAGGGCTCATAATATCCAGGACCCGACAGCGTCTTTTGCTGTACAGAAAGCGCTGCGTGGGTGGCAACGCCTTGAGGGTCGCAGAGTAGATGAGAGGCACCCGATAGGTCTGGATAGGTTGTCCAAGTTGCTGGCCACACTCCCCGACATATGCTCGTCTCAGTTCGAGGCCTGTTTGTTCCGAGCCGCTTTTACGCTTGCATTTCACGGGGCTATGAGGATAAGTGAGCTGGTGGCAAGGAGCAAGCGGGATGTGGCGGGGGGTTTGTGCCGGGAACACGTTCAGATCAGGGGTGAGACTATGACGGTATCCTTTGTCAAGTCAAAAACCGATCAAAGTGGGGTGGGAGACTGCATAGTCATTCGCAGGATTCCAGGGTCTTCCATGTGTCCGGTGAAGTGTTTAGAGGATTACCTAGCACGAAGGGTGGCATCATGGGGGGGGACAATGTTGAGACACGCGGACGCCACCCCACTGACGAAGTTTCAGTTTCAGCGGGTGCTCGCGATGTCAATTACCGCAGCGGGCTTGGACCCGGGTGAGTTTGGGACCCATTCCTTTCGGATAGGGGCTGCCACTGAAGCTGCAGCCAGGGGTCTTAATGTGGAACAAGTAAAACGAGTGGGGCGTTGGTCCTCCGATTGTTATAAGAGGTATGTGCGGTTGCACATGTTGTGAAGCTGTAATAATGTACTCACGCTTCTTGTCTTTTGTTTGGTTTTCAGTTACGCAAGCCTTCGAGGCGGGGCGGACTATGCAGTCGACCCAACACCGGGCCAGCGGTCAGACATCACCGGCTGTGAGAAAGGAGGTGTGGGTCGTGGGCCACTCATACGTGAGGCGTGCCGCAGACGTATTCGAAGCAGGTGACATGATTCACGTAGCTGGGGAATACGGGTACAGGATGTCCTTCTACGGAAGGGGCGGTCTCTGTATTGACCAGTTTCAGGCATACTTTGAGGGTTTGTTAGGGCGGATGAGGTCACCGCCGTCTATAGTCATAGTACATTTAGGGGGCAATGATTTGGTCACCACCGGTAGACGACTTCTCCTGGAGGCAATGCTTTCCACTGTAAGTTGGTTGGCGAGGAAAGTTCCGGGGTGCATAATTGTGTGGTCTCATATGATCCCACGAAAAGTGTGGCGGGGGGCTATTTCGATCCCTGCTTTGAACCATTCTGTTAGGAAACTTAATAACAAAATGAGTAGGTTGTTCCGTTCCAGGACATTGCATTCTATCTCGCACGGTTGTATTAATGATGACAGTATGTATCTGGGGGATGGTGTGCATTTGTCTCGGGTGGGAAATGAGTTACTCATAGGAGACTTCTTAGCATGGTTAAAAACGTTGGAACATGACCTTTAGCTAGGAGTTTTGTGGGGGGCCCGGATAGCCGGTCAACTATCCGGGCCTGTGGCGGTAAGGTCATGATCGGTGAGCACTAATTAGTAGATCCCTATGAGTGGGCGTCACCCAACACGGATGGGAGCGCTCGGGAGAGGTGGCCATTGGCCCCTCAATGGGGAGGCGGTCCCTTCTAAGGATGGGTCGCCGGAAGTAAAGGAAAGGCGGTCAAGGCCCCTTCCTTTGTAGGAGGGGTTACAGCCCCCTCCTGGGGAATTTCCCGGGGCCAGTGACATCTGCGACGGCAGATGCGGTAAGTTGTGTGGGGTTGGGATAAGGGCCACGATACCTTCTAGATACCTCACACGAGTATTCGAACGACCTTTAACTGGCGTCGAGTTTTAGGTGCCCCCGTCAAGTCAAGGGAAATTGGTAGTAGTTGCACTTGAGGTACGCCTCCGTGCTGTCGCCCATCCCAAGTGGGAGGGGTAAGTCTGGTTAGGGATCTTGACACCGGTTATGACCTTGCCGTTGGCCCTTAAACGTTAGGTTGTACAATTTCAATATGTCAAGAAATGTTTTGTAGGTTGCTAGTTCGGCTAGGAGAACCTCTGTATTAGAGAATCTGTTAAGGTTAGCCAAACATCGCAATATGGTAATGAAATTGTACATAACATGAAACGTTTAATGTTTTAATTTTGTTTTAATAAATACGGCCGGGATGGTCACTCCATCCCACTTCCAAAAACTTCAAGAACTGTTTCCGGTTTCACTCCTTTTGGGGATTGTGTTGAGAGGGGGTGGCGGGTATCTCGGCCATATGGAAAGGGGCGACCGAATCGGTCCCCCCGAACGTATGGCCGAGTGCCTCGATCCCCCCGGGAAGCCATTTTGGGCGGGAGGCGCGTCTCAGCTGGTATGCCCGAAGCGGCGTAGCCGGGGCGCGCTCGTTCCCGCCCTAGAGTGGGCTGGCCTAGACACCGACGCAGCCAGCCACGCCCTCAGGGGCAGGCAGGGGCGGGTATACGCCCGCCCTGAAGACGGATAAAAAGGGACGCAAGACCAGAAGACATCCTCTTGTTCTTGTGCTCTGAAGCTGCACCTCCTCGCTGCACGTGAGCTCGGGACAGAACGAAGAGCCAATTTTGACCCACCCACCAGCCCCTGAAGACAGCCAGTTGTGTATAATAAAGTTGATTAATTTTGTTTTGTTTTCGTTTACAGGTTGTAGTGCCATGTTGATTTTGAGTTAATAAAGAATGGTCGTTTTTGAGTATGTTTGCCATTAAAGATATTCAGTTTAGTGTTGAATTTTGATGTATGCTCTTTCGGTCATAGTGGCCAATGTATTCTTAGGTTAATTTGCACTGTCGTATTTATTTTGGTAGGCGGTAAGGTCATGATCGGTGAGCACTAATTAGTAGATCCCTATGAGTGGGCGTCACCCAACACGGATGGGAGCGCTCGGGAGAGGTGGCCATTGGCCCCTCAATGGGGAGGCGGTCCCTTCTAAGGATGGGTCGCCGGAAGTAAAGGAAAGGCGGTCAAGGCCCCTTCCTTTGTAGGAGGGGTTACAGCCCCCTCCTGGGGAATTTCCCGGGGCCAGTGACATCTGCGACGGCAGATGCGGTAAGTTGTGTGGGGTTGGGATAAGGGCCACGATACCTTCTAGATACCTCACACGAGTATTCGAACGACCTTTAACTGGCGTCGAGTTTTAGGTGCCCCCGTCAAGTCAAGGGAAATTGGTAGTAGTTGCACTTGAGGTACGCCTCCGTGCTGTCGCCCATCCCAAGTGGGAGGGGTAAGTCTGGTTAGGGATCTTGACACCGGTTATGACCTTGCCGTTGGCCCTTAAACGTTAGGTTGTACAATTTCAATATGTCAAGAAATGTTTTGTAGGTTGCTAGTTCGGCTAGGAGAACCTCTGTATTAGAGAATCTGTTAAGGTTAGCCAAACATCGCAATATGGTAATGAAATTGTACATAACATGAAACGTTTAATGTTTTAATTTTGTTTTAATAAATACGGCCGGGATGGTCACTCCATCCCACTTCCAAAAACTTCAAGAACTGTTTCCGGTTTCACTGCTTTTGGGGATTGTGTTGAGAGGGGGTGGCGGGTATCTCGGCCATATTACAAAAAACAGAATTTAAAAATTGTTACAGCTTTCATACATGAAATTTCATGGATTTTCCATCATTTTGCGGGCACGAGTTATCAGTTTCAGAAAAGTGCTAGTGCGAAAAACCAGTTCATCAGTGTCCAAAGAAAGCAGCATTAAATAGGAGTCCCCTAGAGAAAGGGGTCTTCGTTTTCTAAAATATGATGATAATAACCATTTAATATATTTTAGATAAAATTTACAGAAGAATAGAAAGTGCAAATAATTTTGTGCACTCATTCCATCACAGGGGCAAGGTTTAAGATGTGATGACTGATAAAGACCCAAGGGGAAACATAATAAGAATTTTACCATGCCAACCCTTAGGCGAAACAGCAATGATCTTTCCCAATTAGTCATAGGCAGGGTAAGATATACTGGAAGTGGTTGCCTAATCAATCCATTACCCATATAGGTCACAACTGATGTTTTAAGTGATTCAATTCCCATTCTTTCCGAGTTGTAAAGTGTGTATAGTGCTTGTTTTAACTCATTTTTGTTTTTAAGGTCTATTCTTGATGGGTCAGAGAAGAGATCTCCCCTGCCCACAGCACGCAGGGTTTTGAAGACTCCCGAGAGCCAGGGGATTGCTAGACCTTTTTCGCAGCTAAGACAATCATTCATGATATCCTGAGTTAGGGCAGCAGATCTTGAGCCAGAATAGGACTGGTCTAGTCCTAATAAAATCGCATGTATAAGGCAGTTTTAATTCCTTGTGACAAATGAACTCAGAGGATGAGATTGTGGCCCCCAAAACCTTTCTGCAGAAACGATTTTCTTCTCTTTGAATGCTGGGGGTTTTACTCAAGCCCCCGTATGTGGCTGCTGATATGCACTGTAGTTTAAAAATCTTTAAAACAGCTGTAGTGGCACCTATTTTCTTTGGGCGAGGCAAGATCAAGATGGAATTGATGACTTTTGAGAACTTGCCCGTGGCGTGGGTCAAATGCCCACTCCACGAGCCGTTCGCAGCAAAAACCATCCCCAAATATGGGAATGTACTCACAGAGTCTAGCTTGTCAGTCCCCACATGTATGGTATTGAGCTTCCGTTTCCCTGGACCACATGGCATAATAAAAGATTTTTTTGAAATTCACACGCAGATCTAAGGCCTCCATGTGTTGTACAAAAGATTTAACAAGTAGGCGTAATGCATTTGGGGTGCGGCCCATGAGGACCGCATCGTCACCGTATAAGAGGACCGGTAGTGGTTGCCCCTTAATCATCGGAACATCCTGTGTCACCTGTTTTAGACGATTGCTTAGTCCATTAATATAGATAATGAAGAGAAGGGGTGCTAAAACGCACCCCTGTCTGACCCCTCTTCCTACTTTGATTGCCCCCGAGACTTCCCTACCCATCCCAATTCGAACTTACGCTTTAAGGTCAGTGTGGAGATAAACCAAAAAGTTTACAAGGACCTCATCTGGTCCATAATCCAAGAGAATCGACCGGAGTTTGGGGCTGTTGACTAGGTTGAATGGGGATGAGAGATCTATGAATGCGAGATAAATCGGGGACGATTGAGCAAAGTTATACTTGTCAATTAATAATTTCAGATTCAGACACTGCTCAACCATGCCCACCTTGCTTCTGAACCCCATCTGACAGGGATCCAGCAATCCACAGTCTTCCGTCCACTCCAACACCCTGTTATAAAGAACTCGCCCTAGGATCTTTAGGGTATTGTCTAAGAGCGAGATTGGTCTGTAATTAATCGGATCTGTCCTATTGCCCTTTTTGAATATTGGGACGATAGTGCTGGTAGACCAGGTATTGGGCATGGGCACTAGGGGCAAACTAATAAAAACATTGAGAAGGATCGGTGCCCATAAATCCGGGCTCCACTTAATAACATCTATTGGGAGTCCATCCGGACCAGGAGCCTTGTTTCCAAGGTTCTGTCTGATGGCCACTTCTACCTCCTGGAGCCCAATCAGCAGGCAACACAGTTGCCCGGGGACAAAACTTGTTGTGTCCTCAGATGGGGTGGCATATATTTTGGAGAAATGGTTCTCCCAGACACTGCTGGTTATGGTGCAACTGATTGTGGTCAGTTGTTTACCCGTGTCTCACATTTTTCTGACGGCAGAGCAGAAGAGAGCACCGCTCTTCTGGGTTGCGCAACCAACCAGTTCCTCCCACTGCTCTGTTAGTAATACGGTTTTCCGCTCTGCAATTTTGGTTTTATAAATTTTCCTTGCTATCTGTACCTCTATTCTACATCTAGGTTTTGCGGTTAGTGCTCTGCCCAACGCCCTATTCACTGCTGAACAAGCACAGTCGAACCACCTTGGGACCTTCTCTTTCCTTGATAGGGGAACTGATAGACAGGTTTTTATTGCAGAACATAGTTTTACAAAGTCCGTAATTATCCTTAAACAGTTCCCATCGGGTGATAGGCAGGAATTATTCAGATGGGAGTGATCCTTTTTCAAGATTTCTAATATGGCGCCACTATCAACTCCCTTCCATTTCAGTCGCAGGTCATCTCCTGAGGGGGTGATATCTCTTGCTCTGTAAGAATTAAGATATGCAGGACTAGGGCCTAGTCGTAGGATAGCTATAAGGGGGTTGTGGTCTCCACATGATGTTTCCAGAACTTTACTCATTATTATAAGATCTATTAGGCGGGGGGACATACAAATAAAATCAATAGCCGAGGAACAGTATCTGCCTCTAAAAGTAGGGACGTAGATTTTACTATGGGTGTGTCCTGCTTCCATAGCGTTGCTGAGAATATGGTCAGTTAGCAGGTTATCTAATTCTACCCCCCTTCTCTCAGCTTGATCTAATTGAGATTGATCCCTAGCCCAGTAATTCTTTGTAATTTCTGCATTGAAGTCCCCCCAATGAGGATCCCTATCTCCTCCTCTGTAACTGTGTTATGTTTCAAATTTAATAAAACATTCGAGAGCTCTATAAAAGTCGTTCTTGTAAAAATGTATTAAGTACATCTGAGTCTGTCTCTTATATTCTAAGAGCTGTAAATTCGGGTTCATGGTTGGCAGGTCCCTGATGGTCCCCCCAGCAGATATTCTGATCCCGATAAATAGTCCGCCTACTGCACGGCCTGAATCAGGCTTGGGGGCTGTCACACTAAAACAGTGAAAACCCTCTATGTATAGTTTGTCAGTGGCCCATGTCTCCTGGAACATGATAATATCTTTGCCGTCCAATAACTGTACTCAATCTGTGTCTAACAGTCTTGACTCTAACCCATCAACGTACCAGCTAAAAATAGTCAGAACGGATTTGCTAGTAGATAATTTTAAAATAGGTGCGTTCCTTCTTACGCCTTTATCTGTAGCTACCTCAGCATTTGGCAGCATAGGGTGTTCCTTCCCTTGTGATACTGTAGAGAAGGGTATTTGGTCTTGTGCTGTCATATCATTAGCTAATTTTGTTTGGGTAAAAGCTGGTTCTTTCCCCATTATGCTTAACTCCTGAGTGTTTGTGCTGCCCTTCTTAGGAGCTTCATTATGGCTATCTGCTAGACCTACTGCCCTTGTTTTTATGCTAGCAATAGGGCAGTATTGTTTGTCGTCTGCCCCCACATTCTTGTCTATCCTATTTAAGAGGCAGTCTACAACCTCTAAACCTGATAGAGCCACAAAACGATTAGTAGTAGCAAAGGTTTCCATTTGACCCAAAAGTGGCCTAGTGCGTGAATATCGTGGTCTATGTGTTCTCTGGGATTGCCCTACTAAAGCCTTGGGGTAAAAATAACTTAGGTCTCGGGTGGTTATACCATTGTTGATGCCCTCAGTATACCAGTCTCTGATAAAATTTGTGGCCCTACAGTCTTTAAAATTAATAATAACAATGTCCCCATGTAGGTCCTTTGGTCTGCGGCCCACCCATCCCAGTCTTCTAACATGTAGGATTTCGCTGTCAATGTTATAAGGTAGAGGTCTATTCTTCCCTAACCAATGCACTACCTTGTTCTTAAGGTTCTGGTGGCCTTCCAATTTACCCTCAGTTCAAACCGTTACTCCTGTAAGTACAATTACGTAGGGTTCTGCCTCAGGTGGGAGATCTATATGTTGAGTGGGGGCATATACGTTTTTATCCAGAAAAGGTCTCCTACCAAGTTGTCCCTGTCCATCCCCCTGCTTATTTTCTTGTCCTTTGAATCTCCCATCCACAGATTTTGTCTGTTCAGGCGCTGAAATTGTGTCCTGTTCAGCCGGGGTATTATTTTTCCCTCTCGTTGGGGAATCCCTCTTCTTTGTGTGCCCAGGTTCTTTGTTTGTGCAGTGTCTACCAGCAGGATTATCAATTGCCATGGGTAACGACTTTGCACAGTTTATCAAGATATTTGGATTCTGGGGTGGTATTGAGACAGGATAAGGTAAGTCAGACTTTTTTGCTCCCAATTCCTTAAGTATATTCATATTAGTAATCCCAATGTCTTGAATAGCCCCCAGTTGCTCTGCTAACCTCTTTACCCTTTCTGTATGTGGTAACAATAAAGATTTGACCAGATTATCTATCTTCCCCATTAGATCTTGGTGAGGATGTGTGGTTAATTGATTTTGGAAAGGATTATTAGCTGAGTAGTCTTTAGTTCTTTTAGGGCTAGTGACTATTTGTTTTTGAACAGTTTCCTTTATACTTGTTTCCACCCTGTTTTCTTTTTGTGGCGGGAGCTAAACGTGATGTTTTAACAGAGGCGTCCTTACTAGAAGTTTGGCCCGATATAGCTGCTACTGTGAGCTCCTCCATAGAGGAATCAGTTTGGCAACCTATGCTAATATCTATCGAGGCTGATTCCCCTCTCCTGGCCTGTGACTCTGTCAGGTCCTGTAACTGCAAAGGAATGCCAATATCGGTTAATGGGTCTGTAACATGGGCATGACTTGATGGTGTGGTTGCTAGCTGTATAGGACCTAATGAGGAGCGTTTATTTTGCAGTTCAGAGGACAGGCGCCGCTCAGCGCGAGCAATTTCGTGCTCTACCGCGGATGCGGTCCTTGTGATGAACTGATCTAAGGTCCCTCTTGCAGTCCCGCCCACCAAAGATGTCCTGCCCAGTTTTAGCCGGGTATTCATTTTACAGCAAGGCAATATTAAAAAAAATATAACAAACAGACCATAAAATGCCCAAATTCCTTGATGGCAATGGACTAGATATATGGTACGAATGTCAAAGGTCTTACTTGATTAATCAGTTTAGTCCAAAATGTGGGATAAAAGAGGGGGGTCCCAGCCCAGCCTAGACCAGCCCCGGATGGCCACAGACGGCCCGCCCCTTGCCCGGCACCGCCCTCGCGCGTCCTGCGACGCGGAGCAAGCGCAGATCTTTTGAGTGTCTCCGGGCACGGAAGTGTGGCGGGTGGGTGGCTCAGTCTCACTAAGGCTTCTGGGGCTTGTAATATCCCCGCACTGCGGCCGCTGAAGTGGAGGTTAGCGGCGGCAGGGGGACCGGCAGGCGTTGACGTGCTCCCGGCGTGGAGCAGGGCAGCGGTAACACAAATGTTCCTCCCAGACACATGGACAGGTTAGGCACCAAAATCCAACACAGCTCCTACTCCCCGGAGCAAGCGCAGATCTTTTGAGCGCCTCCGGGCGTGGAAGTGTGGCGGGTGGGCGGCTCAGTCCTGCTAAGGCTTCTGGGGCATGTAGTGCCCCCGCACTGCGGCCTCTGAAGTGGAGGTTAGCGGCGGCGGGGGGGCCGGCAGGCATTGACGTGCTCTCGGCGCGGAGCAGGGCAGCGGTAACACAAATGTTCCTCCCAGACACACAGATAGGTTAGGCACCAAAATCCAACACAGCTCCCGCTCCCCGGAGCAAGCACAGATCTTTTGCGCGCCTCTGGGCGCAGACGTGTGGCAGGTGGGCGGCTCAGTCCCGCTAAGGCTTCTGGGGCATACAGTCCCCCCGCACTGTGGCCGCTAAAGTGGTTAGCGGCAGCGGGGGGGACTGGCAGGCGTTGACGCGCTCCCTTCACAGAGCAGGTCAGCGGTAACACAAATGTTCCTCCCAGACACACGGACAGGTTAGGCACCAAAATCCAACACAGCTCCCACTCCTCGGAGCAAGCGCAGATCTTTTGAGTGCCTCCGGGCGCGGAAGTGTGGCGGGTGGACGGCTCAGTCCCGCTAAGGCTTCTGGGGTATGTAGTCCCCGCGGACTGCAGCCGCTGAAGTGGAGGTTAGCCGCGGCGGGGGGACCGGCAGGCATTGACGTGCTCTCGGCGCGGAGCAGGGCAGCGGTAACACAAATGTTCCTCCCAGACACACGGACAGGTTAGGCACCAAAATCCAACACATAGTCTTGGCCTTTCTTATAAATGGCAACATGACTGTCAAAATTGTTTGTTTACATGTAGCACTAATATAGACACTAAAAGATTCATATATTAGACTTTACCAGACTGTGAATCAGTGTGTTTTAACAATCTAGTTAGAGGAGCTAGTCAAAACATGGAGTGTAGACAATGTCAATCAGAAATGTCATCAACAATATTTATACAAAGATATGGATAGTATGTTATTTTAATGCTGCAACGCTGTAGAGCTGGTGGAAGAAAATTGGAAACTTTAATTAAAAAGTTTGTAGATGGTCAAGTTTCAATATCAGGAAGAACTTGTGTAGTTGTTGCAATTATTTTTCATGATGGACCTTCTACAAAATCTGGACATTACACTGTTTATTTACAATGTCTGAAAGGTTGGATACATTGTAATGATAGTCAATTAGTTTTTAAGCAATGTCTGCCTAAAGAGTTATCAAATTCTTACCTAATATTTTTAAAGCCAACATTTTAAGATCAAAATGTGGCCTTTCAGGATTACTGCTGCAAAGGTAGATTATTCTGGTGTAGCAGACCATTTTGTAACTGAGGGTGAAGAGCTTGAAGGACATCCTCTCGTTGATGTTGAAGCAGTGTAGCTGTATCATGTTGTGGGTGATGTGGCTGTAGCAGGGGACTTTGAAGATCAGTCAGGTGGAGGTAGTTTGGATTGGTTGTAGTCGTTAGAGTTGTTTGGCTGGAATACTTGTGTAGAGTGTGTTGCCACAGAGTAGTCTATTTCTTCTTGTTTTCTTTAGGATGTACTTGTAAATGATGTGCAGAATGTGGAGGGTGTTATAGCAGTATGACAAAATGCTATAGACTTGTTTACACATGTACAGGGAGGATGTGAGGATTAATTGTAGGTTGTGTATATGGACAGTAGGTGTTGGTACTGTTTACAATGTAGTTGGCCAGCAGGAGTCACCTGTAGCTGAGGGGGTGGGTCTGAAGATGAGTATCTTCATGTTGTGCGAGTTCAGATTTAGAGAGTTGCTCTTTATCCACTTGGCGATGTCCTTCATTACATTGTGGAGGTTGTTTTTTAAGGTATGTGGCACCTTGGTAAGCAAGAGGATGCAATGGGTGTCGTCAACGCAAGAGATGATGTTGTGGTTGAGATGGCGGGCCATTTGTGTAAGGGTGGTCATGAAGATGTTGAATAGCATTGGGCTGAGAGAGTAGCACTGGGGGACGGCGCAAATAATATCAGTGCATTTGGATCAGAAGGCTGGAAGGCAGATGTTCAGAATTAGTATTGAACAACTTTCAAACTTAGAATAACACACATACTATTTGGCCATGCAGAAAAGTATGTGTAGCCTTTAATAACTTTTGTTTCAAATTTTGTATGGATATATTTGTAAGTAACATCATTTATAATGGAAAAATATTAATGATGGTGTTTTGTTATTTCAGGATTGTTTGACATACCTCATAGTTACGTAAGAAATTGGTCTTAGAAAAAAATATTTAAGATTGTTATTGAGATTGTTGCTTGGGTTTTTTTTAAGATAATCTTCTTGATTGTCTTTTTTTTGCCTGCTGTTATGTGATGAGTACTATTTAACTCACTGTTTCTAGTGAAATTCAATATATTCTGAGAACAGCAAAAAAGCCAAATTAAATGCTTTAGAAATGATTTTGTGTTGTAAAAGATAAATTGTAACTCTAATTTTTTTGTCTTCTACAGATGCAAAATTTGTAATAATAATATTTTTTTTTATTTGTTATTTTGAAGGTAAGTATACCTAACTGTCAAAAATAATTGCTGGAATGTACTTCTACAGAGGTGAAGTAACAGAACGTCCATGGTGTACAAACGTTTGTAAAGACGGTTTGTATGTTTGAAACACATTTGAAGAAATTAAAAAATATATACTGAGTGTACCTGTGTTCTTTGTATTTTACTACAACACATCAACTGCTTTGGAACTGGTAAGCTGAATAGATATTTTTTTCTTTTTTAGTACTGCTTTTTATTATAATAGCCTTATTTTTTATACTGATAAAGAGTTACTGGTTTGAAAATTTTATAACTAAAAATTCATATAAGCAAATTTCATAGATATAATCATATAAAGTAGTTGAGAATTGTTTTCGCATATTATTTTTTAAAGAGCAAAAAAGTTGATAAAGCTAATTTTGTATTATGTATTAGGGAAAAGGATAAAATGAAGTGTTTATGTTTTCTGCAAGGAACAACAACATAATTAAGTACACTATGGAAGAGGAGCAGAAGAATCTGGAACAGAGTTTTGAAATTACTAACCCTCTGATAGAAGAGTTAAATATACCTTTCATGGAGAGTCAGAATGAAGAAGAAGCTATTGGTGCAGGAGATATTACCTGCGACTTTCTTGAAGCATTAAACAATATTGAGTTTCATGATATGACGTTTGAAATTCATGATGAAGAAAACGAAATTTCAGACAAAATCATGCTGGAAGTTCTATTAAATTATGAAATGTTACAAAAATAAATTTATGAATAAACTCTTGCAGAATTGTAATCATTCAGCTGGTATTTAAGTTCACATGGTACAAACTGGGTCTTAGGGCATGCACTGCTTCAAACCTTTATAGATTATGTATGCACAGTTCTATGCACAAGCAAACTTGTGTTTTATAATTTTTATTTTCAGGTGTATATCCTTTGACTTACAGCAAAGTCTCTGTGATTGGTGATTCCGTATTGTGCAGAGCTATTCAACAGAATATCCTTCAGTATGCACAGTGCTAAAAATTAAGTTATTTAAAATTCAGTAGGCAGTCTGCTTGCAGAACAGTAATCATCTAGTCAGTATCCAAATATTCATGGAGGACAGTACGTCTTAGGCTGTGGATTGCTTTAAACCTCCATAGATTATCCTTACAGTCTTCTATGTACCTACAAACTAGTGTTTTCTACATTGAATTCTCCAGTCTGTATTATTACACTTTCATCAATCACTCTCACTCTACTGTTTCAGTATTGTATTGAGCTATACAGCACTATGTGCTTATCTATAAACTATTGGAAAATTGGAATGTTGGGAGCTCCACTGATAACAATGCAGCGCTCTTGGCTTATAATGACTGGTATAAGCCTGGAGCTCCAACATTCCAATGTTACTTTGTTCACTGCTCTGGCTGTGAATAAAGGCTTCAGGGTGCCTGAGGGGATTCCAATCCGCTCGCACTCCTTGAAGGCTTTGTTCTTTTTTGTTAGAACATTCTGTCTTCTAATGGTAGAATGTTCTAATACCCTTATAGCCCTTTGTAGCTGAGCTATACTGGCTATTAAAGTCCCTCTCCCTTGTTAAAGGCCCTCACCTTCGACTCGGGCCTTTAATGCTGGAGAGGGCCTTTAATAGCCAGTATAGCCCTCTACGGTGAGCTATAAGGTCATATTCTAAAAGTGAAGATGATATATCTTCAACTAGACAGTTGACACCCAATCAGTATGCAGCTTGTGCTTGGGAAGGTACGTGTAGTGTACGCGTACTGTATAGAATACAGTACAGAGTACGGTAAGCTTCTATAGATATACTAATGATTTTACTTATGATTTTCTGAGGAAGGTTTCTAGTCACTTTTTGTGATGTCGTGTGGCACAACTGTCAGCGTAATATTTATCAGGCAGCCCTAATGCACTTTTTTTGGTGTACTGTTGCCTGATAAATATCACACCTTTTAATGCAGTATTCTGTGTTAAAGGGGTATGCAATGGGTGTTGCTGGAGGTGTTTCCAGCAACACCCATGGCCTTTTAACACTGCTCTACATTTACAAGAAATTGTAAATCTGAGGCCCTGCGAAAAACTTACGCCTCCCCAGGAGAGGCATAAGGAAGGTGCAATGGGGAAAAATAGTTTTAATTCTCCCCGTTTTTTTCTTTTCTCTATGTGTACTGCTTTCTGCCTCATACGTAGAAAAAGGAAAAGTCTTTTGAGATAATTTTTGTACAGAAAGGTTTGCCTACCTCTAAAAAAATAATCCTCCTTGCAACACAGACACCCTTGGTCCTTTGTGCTAAGGTTTGTGCATTGGTGCAGGCAGACCATTGTGCACTGGTGCAACGGAAAAGGAAAGAAATATGCCGCATCTTATAGATATGGCACATTCCTGTCTTTTTCTTTTGCCATAGGGAAGCGTAGCAGGAAGGCCTGCTGCACTTTCCTACGGCAAAATCTCATAAATGAGGCCTATGTGAGTAGTCAAGTACTCATGATGCAAAATAGGCCTAAGGAAATAGAGTGCTTCTAACCTCTACAGACTGTGCATACATTGTTGTATGCACCTGCAAATTTACCTTTTTTATGTTGAATTTTGCAGTTTCTATCTTTTCACTTCCAGTAAACACTCTGTTACTCTTGGTATACTTTTTTAGCGATTCATTGAAGAGTGTGTAGTAAGGCATTCACTACATTAAAACAGTAATTAGTAGATGTGGAATAACTGGTAGATTCCCAGAGATATGACAGTTATTGTGCACTATGACATCACCACGTCACCATAGGCCTAAGGGATGTCAAATGTCAAATGAGATGTCATCAGTGATGTCATTTGAGATGTCATCAGTGATGTCATTTGAGATGTCACTGACCATGTCATGAATGATGTAATATGTGACATCATCAGCAGTGGATTGCGGGTGCTCGAAATATAGTTAGTACAACTAACTATATAGGAGCAATTTGCAACTTTTTTTAAAAGCTAATTTCTAACTATATAAGGCCTGAAACCTATGGGCCCGATTCACAGAACTAACTTAAGACAAAATCCTAAACTTACTACTTTTGGTATTCACAGAAGTTAGGATTTTGTATTAAGTTTGTCTTAAGATAGACTTAAGACAGACTTAAGACAAAATCCTAACTTAAGTATGTCTTAAGTCTGTCTTAAGACAAACTTAAGACAAAATCCTAACTTCTGTGAATACCAAAAGTAGTAAATTTGGGATTTTGTCTTAAGTTAGTTCTGTGAATCGGGCCCTATATTTTTTTGAATGAATTTGCAAGGTTTTTTAAATGCTAATTCCTAACTATATAAGGCTTGAAACCTATGGTATTTTCAGTGAATTTGCAAGGTTTTTTAAATGCTAATTCCTAACTATATCAGGCGTGAAACCTATATTTTTTATCAATAAATTTCAAAGGTTTTGTAAATGCTAATTCTATTAGCGGATAACGTTTATATATGTTTTCCTTCTGGGACCACCTGAGCAGACATCTTGTTTCTCAGGAGAAGTGAGGCGCAAGAGAGCACAAAACAAGAGTGGAAAATGTGAAAAGGGGGCAGGGTTGAGACCCCCTAGCCCTTCTCAGGGGGTCCCAGAAGCACTGATTTTTAAAATCGCGGGGTACGCGCACGATACGCGTACCGTACGTGTACAGTACGCGAACCCCGTGATTTTTTTGAAATTGTTTATTTATTTTTTTGCCCTTGGGGGTCCTTTTGGGACCCCCTGAGAAGGGCTAGATGGTTGGGGGGTCTCTACCCTGCCCCCTTTTCGTTATTTCCACTCTTTTTTGGGCTCTCTTGTGCCTCAGTTCTCTTGAAAAACAAGATGGTGGCCAACACTTCCTGGTTTGGACAGTTTGGAATGTTGACAGTCGACTGCCAGCCAATCAGAAACTCGCTCGCGCACGTGAGGGTATGCGCACGTACACGTACGGTACGCGTACCGTACGCGTATGGTGCACGTACGGTGAGCGCATATAGATATATAATTTGCTCATATTCAATTTTCTCAACAACTACTGGAGGGCTTTTCACCAAATATATAAAAGGCACTACTGCATACCTGTCCCTAACATTTTGCCAAGTTTGGTGTAATTCCGTTCAGCCGTTCGGGCTGTAGCCGTGTCTAAATGTCCCATAGAAAATGCCATTTGAAAATTTTCAAATTAAATTTTCTCAAGAATTACTGGGGGGATTTTCACCAAACTTAGCAAAAGCACATCTGCATACCAGGCCCTACCATTTTGCCAAGTTTGGTGTAATTCCATTCAGCCGTGTCAGAATGTCCCTATGGAAGGTAACATGGGGAAAACACGTTTTGGGACCCACTTTTTTCTCGGCCCCGCTTGACGACTCCCCCGGAAACTTTCAGGGAAGGAGCGGAGCGCAGAGAGGCAAATTTAAGGAAAATTACAGGCAGATCCCTCAATCAGCGCCAAAGGTTTTCCCAATAGAATGTTCGGAATTTCCTAGGGTAACTAGGTCCTAACTATATATACCTACTGGCGACCGCCAGTAGGTTATGTATGTGTATATATATATATATATATATATATATATATATATATATATATACATAAATATATATATATATGTATATATTACCTACTGGCGGTCGCCAGTAGGTAGTTATAGTTAGGACCTAGTTTCCATAGGAAATCCTCAACATTCTATTTGGAATAACTTTGGCCCTGGTGGATGAGTCTTTGCGAATTTCGCAAAGAAGATGGCTCGATCCGCTGCGCTCCTTCCCTGAAAGTTTGGGGGGGATTGGTCAAGTGGGGGCTGAGATATAAGGGGGGTCCCAAAACGTGTTTTCTCCATGTTATTTTCCATAGGACCTTTAGACTCGGCTACAGGTCGAACGGCTGAATGGATTTATAAGAAATTTGCCAAAACTGTAGAGTCTTGTTCGCAGATTACGCTTTTTTTGGTATGGTGTAAATCCGTTCAGTAGTTGTTGAGAAAATTAAAGTTAAAGTCAATTATATATCTATAGGCGCGCACACGTGCGTGCACCCAAGCGGCTGCGCGTGAGCGGAATTTTTTTTTGCTGCGTGACGTCTGTTAACGTTCGATTCGAAGGAAATCAGGAAGTTTTGTCCGCCATTTTGTCACTGCGAGTAAATATATTGTTCATTTCAAAGCGTTGAAACATGGAAAGGGGAGAAGGTAGAGATTGTCTTGCTGCGTAGGTTTTCTCGGGGTGTGCAGTAAGGCCCTTGAGCGCGAAAAGATATATTTTTTTTCGGGAAAAAAATAACGGGGTGCGCGCACCCGGTCGCGCACACCTATTCACAAGAGTGTGAAAATGGAGGTAAATCAGAAGTTTAAGTGCTTAGATATAAGGTGGCTCTGAAAAGAGCCCTTGTGTTAATTGAGTGTTTTCTGCATTTATAAGTAAGTACCGATGCAGAGCCTGATGTTGCAGAGGAAGATTCTGTTTCCCTCATTCGTGAAATGAACACCGTCTCTCCTATAGACGTCTTGCATGTGGTATCGCAAGTTGTTGTGGTAAATAGAACCCATGCTATAATCTCTGAGGAACGCAGAAACAGATTTATTTACATGTCTCCTTGCTTTCTCAAATTGTGCACAATGTTGATTGGACCAATTCCATTTCTGTCTTTGGCATATATTGGAATATACCAAGGCAGATCGAGGAAAAAGTGTCATCAATTGTCGAAAGGTGTCTTTTAGAAGCATTTCCAGACCTACACCAGTGATTGTGCCTAGATCGTTCCCACCACAGTGCACAATTATAAGGTCTGGTTCTGGGAGATGCATAAAACTTTTCACCAATGGAATCAATTGGTGACATTTCAATCCTCTTTTGGAAATCCATGTTATGTGTACATTTGGTAAGCCGAGATTGCAAATTCGTCTGCTTACTGCATATTTTTCACTCCAGTGAATATAAATGTGTCCTATTAGCCAGACCTTCATTTTCAAGGGATTTGTAGTCGTCCTCCGATCGGTTGTGGAAGTGGAATGGTAGTTAGAAGTTGAAATTCTAAATAAAGAAAAAGGAAGAGGCTGGGTGTGGTTTAAAAAATAAAAATGATTGGTTGATTGTAACAAGTGGAGATTGAACAGTACGTTCCATGTTAAGTACTATTGGGTGTGAAAAAACAAGACATGTAACAGAGCTGTGTATTGGCAGGAGTTTCTGGAGGGAAAATAGTGTTCTTAGTTTGTTGTAGAACGTTAAGACATGAACTTTTGACCTGTGCCTTCAGCAAGGTGCAGAATGAGGTGTAACCATGGAAACAGCCGGAGATGGCAGTTGGTGATGGGTTCACTCTTTGGTGCCTCTGCATCTGAGTCTGTTCTCTGGTGGCAGGCGGAGAACTGTTTGTTATTGTGGAGATGAAAGGGTGATAAGGAGAGAAATACAACATAGCGTCTGGCCTGTAGAAGCGTGGGAGCAGTGATTAACTCTGAGTAAAGCGGAACTGTGTCGGTGCTTAGTAACAGTAAAAAAAAAATGTTAACAGTGGTATAACTGTCTTTACGGTGCGCGACCTACTAAGAAAGGGTTCAAGGGGCCATAATTGGCTTGGAGGTTCTAGTATCAGTAAGTGAGCTCGAGAAAAGAAAACATTCATGATTTTATTTATGAAGGCCTTGCGCCACCGGTGCGTTACTTTTTCCCATTTTAAAAAATGAGGCCCCGGCGGCGGAAGGTCTTTATAAATAAGGTCTTCAGTGTCTACAGTTAAGGTTATGTGGAACCCATGAACAGTTTTTCAAAATGAAATCATTTCAGTTGAGATTATGGATTAAAAGAGAAACCGTGAATATTTGAAATGTTTATTTAGAAATGTACTGTTTTAAAGGCAAATCATTATGTAATATGAGTACATAAATTGCAAAAAACACAGTAATTGGTATTGTCAGTAGTACATGGAATACAAACGCTATAGTTGAAGAAAAATGAATATAGTTGGAAAAAAACATTGTACACTCTTATAAGGAAGTATATTATATTTTAATAAATGGAAGAAGGTCTCTGGCCTTTCAGTTTAGGAACGATATATGAAAATGCAAGTGGTTATACATCATTACTTTATGAATCAGCTGTCAAACAACACGAAATCATAATGTCCATTGTTAGTAAAGCAAATAGGTCTGTTCTTCAAAAGAAAATATGGAAAAGAACGTGAACGTATAGAAAACCAAAAGGAAATGAGGACTTCAATGGCTTGTATAAGAGTTATTGAAGCATTGTTTAGGCAAAATAGGTAGATTCTGCTTGTAACAGGAAATCAGTTTTATCATTTGAAAGTATGTCAGCTATCCAATGGAAAAGAGTAAAGCAGTACTGATGATCTGTTACAATCGGAGCCTCTTTTACCATCAGAGGGCAGGTCGGTGGGTTTTCGATGTAGCTCGCTGTTAGGAAAGAGTTAACCGTCTATTGTGTAGGCAAAGTATGCAGCAAGTGCCTCTAACATGAAATCACTGTTATCATCTGAAAACATGTCAGCCATCCAATTGAGAAGATGAAAGGAGCATTCATGATCTGTCATTATTGGAGCGTCTTTTACCATCATAGGGCAGCTCGGTGGGTTTTCGATGTAGCTCTCTGTTAGGAAATCTTGCGCCGCTGCGAATATATTCCAATGACCCAGAACTCCTTGTATCGCTGCAAAGGCCATAAACCCTCCGTTGTAACAAAGCTGTTCATGATCAAGTAACGGATTCATGAGGTGATTGTAATTCGGTTCAGGAGGTACCAAATTGCAGAGACATAAATCCAGGGCCCACGTGAAATCACAGCTCAGGCAATGAAATACAGGCTGCACACAGGTGAAATACGAATATCGAAATGATAATCGATATGAAGTATTCAAAGTTGAGAGTGGTAAGGTGCCGTAGTACAAGAAGCATTCTCTGTCGAAATAGTTTTAAGCGGCCCGGCTCGTTTGCGAAGGCAGGAGGGACATCCATTTTGAATTTCCCAAGATGGTAAAGGAAACGGCGCAGCACCGCTGGTTGTATAGCAACTCCACAGAATTAGGTCGCCGGCTATGCAGTGGAGAGGAGCAGAATGACTTGATAAATTTTCTAGGAGTCTAGTCACTTATATATTGCTTAGTAGTTATCAAAAAAGTAGCCTGTCTTGAAGTGGAGGATGCGTTAAAAAATAAGGGGGTGATTTGAGGGAGTTGTAAAGCAAAGTAAATTTTTTTACATCAATGATGTTTTCTGTGAATGTTAGCTTAGTGAAAGATATGTGTGTGAGCAGATGCAACGTTCAGTTTTAAATGTGACAATGGCGGTCTTGTTCATGTCTTCCGATTCAAGGTCGGTATTCGCTGCCAAATATAAAGATGAAGAAACGCATGCGTGGGGTACATAGTCTGCATTCTTAAAGGAAAGCAAACGAAAGGTTATTTTTACCGCGTTAGCATTGTCGTTTAAAAAGTTATAGTGATTTCTATTATATGTTAAGAAAGTGTCACTGATGAAGACTGAAAATAAATCCTTTTAAATGATAGGGACTGGTGTATTTTAGAAAAGGTGTGTAACATTACATGAATTGTGGAAAAAAAAATAATGTAATTGAAAGTGTATGGTTTGAAAAGTAGAGGTTTATAGTTCACGTTTTGAAAGCAGTTGTAGAGGGTCAGATGAAAGTGTATGGTTTGAAAATGAAAAGTAGAGGTTTATAGTTCACGTTTTGAAAGCAGTTCTAGAGGGTCAGATGCATGATAGATTTATAAAAAATAGAACATGTTTTTAAATAGTATTATGGAAAAAATATGTGTCTTTATGTACTATTTACATTATCTGCCTGTTGCGTATTCTTTGAGTTTTAGTAATCCTGTGTCTTATAAGTTTTCTAGGGGCGGTTTGAGGTTCATGGTGGGTTTGGGCAGGGAGGGTAGGTTGGGGGTTTGTAATAGGGGGTCCGGGTGGGGTGGAGTGCGGAGTTTAGTGAAAAGGGAGGGGGGCGGGGAGTTACGGTGTTTGGTAATGGAGCAGAGTCAGAGGACGCCACATTTGTGTTATGGGGTGCCACGGAAATATGTATTTATTCTCAGAGGTTTATTATATTAAGGATATATATCAACATGGTGGCTCTTGTCGTTTTGTGGTTCTGTGCATTTTTATAATGCTGGCCCTGTAGTTTTTGTTTATGGACCTTATTACGACACACAGGGGAGGTACGTTGCACACTTGGAGATCAGAGACTTAGGAAATAAAACTTTATAATTGTAAGGATCAAAGCGATAGAAATCGCCCGTTGTCGGTGTAAAAAATATCACCGCTATTGGTGGTATTTTCTACGGTGTTAGTGCTCGAAGGAGAACAGTAACATATATGTGAAAGCAAATTGTGTAACAGGCTCAGCATTTCACATTATCGCGTGAAAACAAAAGTTGCTTTTACATAGCAATAAGTCTCTTATAATTAAGGGACGGAGTGTATATAGTGCTATTTAGTACTCTGCTATGTGATTGATGTCGAATATTTCATAAGAGGAGGCTTTAAAAGTTTTCCGATAAAGTAGTTTTCTAGGGAAGTGGGTGGAGTGTTCCGTGTAAATTGCAGAATAGAAACTAGTAAGAACCAATTGGAAGTGTTGTTTTAAAGTCACATGACTGCACATGCGTGTCTCGACGCCTGTATGCGATAGGTGGGTGCGCGCACCCGGTTGCGCACTATACGAAAGCGGCAAGAAAATATCAGCTAATATGCTCTTGAAGCTTGTTTTGGTACAAAGAGTTAGTTCTGAAAAGAACTTTTTTGTTTTTTTTTGTTGTTTTTTGGAAACCAGTGTTATGATGCTTTTGATTTCTTAAAGTTGGTACGACATTTTTCAGTATGTTATACTATCCAAATAAAGTGAAGAAATTTAACTTTTCTTGGAGCATTTATGACTCTCAATTTTGTGTTTAATTAGAGTAAAGCTTTGCTCTCCGTATACAAGAAGTTCTCCACAGTTGTTGCATTTTATGTGCACCTTCGCCAGACATGGTTTCAAGTCCATTTCAGCACTCGATGGAGATACAGGTCGTCCACCGGAAGATGTGCTGATTACTTCTGATGGTAATAACGTGGCCTCCGTTTTTCTTGTCAAAGGTGGTCGCTCATTTTCATCAGATTCGGAAGATGAATGCGGAACGGTAGCCATTGTACCGAAGTCTTCGGGAAGATGTTCGACGTTGTTGTCTCTTGAGAGTAGAAAAGAAAGTGATGGAAGTGGGTGGAGTGCTGCGTGTAAATTCCAGAATAGAAACTACCAAGAACCAATTAGAAGTGTTGTTTAGAAGTCACATGACTTCACATGGAAGTGTCAGGTCCTGTACGCGATAGGAGGGTGCGCGCACCCGGTCTCGCACTAAAATAAAGCGGCGAAAAAACATCTTATAATATGCTCTTGGAGCATGTTTTGGTGGAAAGAGTTAGTTCTGAAAAGAACTTTTTTTTTTTTTGGGAAACAAGTGTTTTGATGCTTTTGATTTCTTAAAGTTGCTACGACATTATTCAGTATGTCATACTATCCAAATAAAGTGAAGAAATTTAACTTTTCTTGGAGCATTTATGACTCTCAATTATTTGTTTAATTAGAGTAAAGCTTTGCTCTCCGTATACAAGAAGTTCTCCACAGTTCGTGCATTTCATGTGTACGTTCGCCAGATATGGTCTCAAGTCCATCTCAGCACTCGATGGAGATACAGGTCGTCCACCGGAAGATGTGCTGATTAGTTCTGATGGTAATAGCGTGGCCTCCATTTTTCTTGTCAAAGGTGGTCGCTCATTTCCTTCAGATTCGGAAGATGAATGCGGAACGGGAGCCATTGTACCGAAGTCTTCGGTAAGATGTTCGACGTTGTTCTCTCTTGAGAGTAGAAAAGAAAGTGATGGAAGTGGGTTGAGTGCTGCGTGTAAATTCCAGAATAGAAACTACCGAGAACCAATTAGAAGTGTTGTTTAGAAGTCACATGACTTCACATGCAAGTGTGAGGTCCTGTACGCGATAGGAGGGTGCGCGCACCCGGTCTCGCACTAAAATAAAGCGGCGAAAAAACATCTTATAATATGCTCTTGGAGCATGTTTTGGTGGAAAGAGTTAGTTCTGAAAAGAACTTTTTTTTTTTTTGGAAACAAGTGTTTTGATGCTTTTGATTTCTTAAAGTTGCTACGACATTATTCAGTATGTCATACTATCCAAATAAAGTGAAGAAATTTAACTTTTCTTGGAGCATTTATGACTCTCAATTATTTGTTTAATTAGAGTAAAGCTTTGCTCTCCGTATACAAGAAGTTCTCCACAGTTCGTGCATTTCATGTGTACGTTCGCCAGATATGGTCTCAAGTCCATCTCAGCACTCGATGGAGATACAGGTCGTCCACCGGAAGATGTGCTGATTAGTTCTGATGGTAATAGCGTGGCCTCCGTTTTTCTTGTCAAAGGTGGTCGCTCATTTCCTTCAGATTCGGAAGATGAATGCGGAACGGGAGCCATTGTACCGAAGTCTTCGGGAAGATGTTCGACGTTGTTCTCTCTTGAGAGTAGAAAAGAAAGTGATGGAAGTGGGTTGAGTGCTGCGTGTAAATTCCAGAATAGAAACTACCGAGAACCAATTAGAAGTGTTGTTTAGAAGTCACATGACTTCACATGCAAGTGTGAGGTCCTGTACGCGATAGGAGGGTGCGCGCACCCGGTCTCGCACTAAAATAAAGCGGCGAAAAAATATCTCATAATATGCTCTTGGAGCACGTTTTGGTAGAAAGAGTTAGTTCTGAAAAGAACTTTTTTTTTTTTTTTTGGGAAAGAAGTGTTATGATGCTTTCGATTTTTTTAAGTTGCTACTACATTTTTCAGTATGTAATAGTTTGAAAATGAAGTGAAGAAATTTAACTTTTCTTGGCGCATTTATGACTCTCAATTATTTGTTTAATTAGAGTAAAGCTTTGCTCTCCGTATACAAGAAGTTCTCCACAGTTCGTGCATTTCATGTGTACGTTCGCCAGATATGGTCTCAAGTCCATCTCAGCACTCGATGGAGATACAGGTCGTCCACCGGAAGATGTGCTGATTAGTTCTGATGGTAATAGCGTGGCCTCCATTTTTCTTGTCAAAGGTGGTCGCTCATTTCCTTCAGATTCGGAAGATGAATGCGGAACGGGAGCCATTGTACCGAAGTCTTCGGGAAGATGTTCGACGTTGTTCTCTCTTGAGAGTAGAAAAGAAAGTGATGGAAGTGGGTTGAGTGCTGCGTGTAAATTCCAGAATAGAAACTACCGAGAACCAATTAGAAGTGTTGTTTAGAAGTCACATGACTTCACATGCAAGTGTGAGGTCCTGTACGCGATAGGAGGGTGCGCGCACCCGGTCTCGCACTAAAATAAAGCGGCGAAAAAACATCTTATAATATGCTCTTGGAGCATGTTTTGGTGGAAAGAGTTAGTTCTGAAAAGAACTTTTTTTTTTTTGGGAAACAAGTGTTTTGATGCTTTTGATTTCTTAAAGTTGCTACGACATTATTCAGTATGTCATACTATCCAAATAAAGTGAAGAAATTTAACTTTTCTTGGAGCATTTATGACTCTCAATTATTTGTTTAATTAGAGTAAAGCTTTGCTCTCCGTATACAAGAAGTTCTCCACAGTTCGTGCATTTCATGTGTACGTTCGCCAGATATGGTCTCAAGTCCATCTCAGCACTCGATGGAGATACAGGTCGTCCACCGGAAGATGTGCTGATTAGTTCTGATGGTAATAGCGTGGCCTCCGTTTTTCTTGTCAAAGGTGGTCGCTCATTTCCTTCAGATTCGGAAGATGAATGCGGAACGGGAGCCATTGTACCGAAGTCTTCGGGAAGATGTTCGACGTTGTTCTCTCTTGAGAGTAGAAAAGAAAGTGATGGAAGTGGGTTGAGTGCTGCGTGTAAATTCCAGAATAGAAACTACCGAGAACCAATTAGAAGTGTTGTTTAGAAGTCACATGACTTCACATGCAAGTGTGAGGTCCTGTACGCGATAGGAGGGTGCGCGCACCCGGTCTCGCACTAAAATAAAGCGGCGAAAAAATATCTCATAATATGCTCTTGGAGCACGTTTTGGTAGAAAGAGTTAGTTCTGAAAAGAACTTTTTTTTTTTTTTGGGAAAGAAGTGTTATGATGCTTTCGATTTTTTAAAGTTGCTACTACATTTTTCAGTATGTAATAGTTTGAAAATGAAGTGAAGAAATTTATCTTTTCTTGGGGCATTTGTGACTTTCAATTTTGAGTTTAATAAGAACGAGGCTCTGCTCTCCATACAAAAGAATTTCTGCACACTGGTTGCATTTCATATGCACCTTCGCAAGATATGGTCTCAAGTCCATCTCAGCACTCGATGGAGATACAGGTCGTACACCAGAAGATGTGCTGGCCACCTCTGATGGTAATAGCGTGGCCAGGGCTCTTGTCGATGCTTTTGCATAATGCTCAGGATGCCTTTGTTTAACATGCCGCTGCATGGTGTGTATAGAAAAGGAATATTTTCTATTTGGATTTCCCCTTGAGAGCTCCGAATTGCATATCGTGCAGGTTACTTTTGGCGCATTCACTTTCTTTTGATCTTCAGGATAAGTAAAAAATTGCCAAATGAAAGATTCCTTTTTTCTTCTTAACGGTGGCCGCTCATTTCCTTCAGATTCGGAAGATGAATGCGGTAGGGCAGCCATTTCAGCAAAGTCTTCCGGAAGATGCTCGACGTTGTTGTCTCTTGAGAGGTGAAAAGATTGTGAGGAAAGTGGGTGGAGTGCTTCGTGTAAATTCCAGAACAGAAACTACTAAGAACCAATTGGAAGTCTTGTTTTCAAGTCACATGACTTCACATGCGCTTCTCAGGACGTGTAGGCGGTGACACTATCTAGTTACGAACGTGATTACATACTTAGGAACTAGCATTCAAAAAAACTATGAAATTCACTGAAAAAACCATAGGTTTTACACACGTTATAGTTAGGAAGTAGCATTTGAAAAACCTATGAAATTCACTGAAAAAACTATAGGTTTGACACCAGTTATAGTTAGCTGGAAATTTTACTGACATAAAACCAATGAAATTCCACGTTATAGTTAGTTGGACTCACTATAACTTGCGCGTGTAATGCACTGCTGATGACATTACATATTACATCACTCATGACATGGTCAGTGACATCAGTTATGACACGATCCAGTGAATGTGTGTCTTTCTAAAAAATAAATATGTTTTATATATGTATATGTAAAGGTCGAGGGAAGAATAAATGTTTAAATTATTGTCTTAATGAATGTTTTTTTCAAAAAGAAATGATTGGATAACTGGCTTATTAAGTGTACCTTAGTGAATACATATATTAGCGAGTAATGTTTAAATATTTAAATATATGTATCAGTGTTTCACTTTGTGAATAAGTGGCTGCATGGGTTGATGAGTACCTACATGTGTAGGTATTTGGGTTCTTAGATGTTTTTTTAGTATCAGTATGAGTGTTTCAATGGTTTTGTGGGGCTATTACTAATCACATAGATGCATGAATGACTAACTCTCTCTTTGTATGTGTTTAGAAGACACCATATGTGCAGGACTGTATGGGTGGTTGAGTGTGTATATGTGTGTGTTAGTGAGTGAATGCCTGCCTCACTAGTGTCTTTATCAGTAACGAGATATGTTTTAATTTAGTATATGTGAGTATTGATATATATAAGTCAGTATATGTGAGACTAAGAGATACAAAGAGTTCCTGTTTAAATAAGTATGTGTTTCTATAAGTGATTGTTTAAGAGAGTAAGTATGTATAAGTTTCTTTAGAAGTAACGTGGTAGTGTGTGTATAGTTTATATGCAAATAAATGGATGTTCAATAGTTTATTTGCATGTGTGAGTATGTGTGTGAGTAACATTTGGATGATTGTCGGTGTGTAACAGGATGTATAGGTGTATCACTACATATGATGAGTGAGTATATGTATGACTGACTATATAGAACTGTTGGTGAATGAGAGAATGTGTATATAGATGATGGAATTACTGAATTGGTTGTTGTAACTGGTATGGGTATCTCCATTTTTTTTAAAATGTTAATTTCTATTTTCCAATATGTGTTTTAAGGGTTACATTACACTTAAAGGAGGTCTGTCATCAGTGATGTCATAAGTGATGTCACTGGCCATGTCATGAGTGATGTAATATGTAATGTCATCAGCAGTGCATTACACGCGCAAGTTATAGTGAGTCCAACTAACTATAACGTGGAATTTCATTGGTTTTATGTCAGTAAAATTTCCAGCTAACTATAACTGGTGTCAAACCTATGGTTTTTTCAGTGAATTTCATAGGTTTTTCAAATGCTACTTCCTAACTATAACGTGTGTAAAACCTATGGTTTTTTTCAGTGAATATATATATATATATATATATATATATATATATTTTTTTTTTTTTTATTTTTTTATAGGAAAGTAATTTTCCCAATCCTGTCATAGGTGACAAAATTCCAACCACTCCATCGATCACATATAGGAGAGCATATTCTATGCAAAACGCCTTAGTCAAATCCAGCCCAGAAGTTCCTACGCGAAAGAATTGGTTAGAGAAGAGTAAGGGCTTCAGGAAGTGTTCTTCCTGTAAGGCATGTCAGCATGGGCTGAACAAAACAGAATATGTAGTTCCTTTCACCCCCAGCGCGCGCAAGATCAAAAAGCAATTGACTTGCAAGAGTGAATATGTGGTGTATGTGCTGGAGTGTCCGTGTGCCCTGCGGTATGTGGGTAGTACCAAGCTGCAGGTGCACAAAAGGGTACTCCAGCACATAAGGGCCATCAACACGAATGACCCGGCTTATCCGGTGGCCCGTCACTTCAAAGAGCACCACAACAATGACAGTTCCCTGTTACGATACTATGCTGTAGACTGTGTGGGCCCTCTTAAAAGAGGAGGAGATAGGGATGGAGCTCTACGAAAATTGGGAACCAGGTACATACTGGAAATGGATAGTCGAGCCCCGGGGGCATTGAATTCTACAGAAGATTTTTACACGTGTCTCTGAAATGCCAACATATGTGTAAACCTGTGGGCCTTCCCTCCCCAACAGGATATCATCCTCCCAGTCGATCTGTTAATTCATCTGACTGTTAATGAGTATAGATTATTCCTCCACCAACCAGCACATGTCTAGTTCTGTGGATGGTCTCAGTGTGCAGTGCAGCCTAGGCTTAGGCTGCACAAGGATGTATTAAGAGCTTAACACCATGACCAAACAAAATACGAGAAGATTCATTGATAAAAACCTTTATGTATATATATAAAAAAACTTTTACAAAAAATGCACATGGTAACGTCCTTTTCACTACTCACTTAGGTATATCATTGGTATGGTGAGGCTCAACCATAGGTCACTTGTTTTCGCAGGGAGTTATGGGAGGAGAGGCTGCGATGATTTCCTAACCTAGCGGTGGGTTAAAATCTCCTCTCCTCCTAACCCTCCAGCCTTACATAGACACATGAGTAATTTGTGCGTTTAATGCAAATAGGATGCTGCGATCTCGGTGGTAAGGCCTCATATGCATTCATGCAGTTATGTTCTAATTGTCCACCTGAGGTCTCATCCTGTGTAAATAGTGTATGTCGGGTGTATATATATTTATTTGCAAGATGCTTGTACATTCATGTTTTTATACCTATATTTATATATTTATAACTCATGATCTATTTTTCTACACTTGATTCTAAACATGATATTGTACATCAAGTATATTGCGTTTATTTATAGCGATTACAAACTGTTTACATAACACTATTTGCACTTTTTCAAACATATTGCACTTTTGCCTATTTTTGCACTGCAAATTAACTGGATTTCCCAGGGATTCTTTTTGTGTATTGCTCACAAAGGTTATAAGGATTTGCACTTTAAGTATGACTATTTGTACTTGGCGAAATAGACGGTATTCAGGGATTATCCCGTGATGAGTTGTGCATATAACTGTTGTCTATGTCTATGATATTTATCATTTCACATGTGACCTTGCGCCACCAATGATGTTGCACTTAATCGAGCACTAGCACTTTAAAAATTGCCTCCTCCCTAGCATGCGTCATGTGATCAAGGCCTCTGTGAAGGCCGAAACGTCATGCTGAGGTGTGCCGTCTCCCCGATGAAATAAAAATACACTGCTCACCTGCACCTGAGGTCTCCTCTCTTCTTCCTGCGCTGCGGTATCCAGGATTGGGCTCCGGGCGAGAGTTAGCGGGGATCGTTCCATGTATATATATATATATATATATATATATATATATATATATATATATATATATATATATATATATTTTTTTTTTTACAAAACAAAAGAGGCGGCACAATCAGGATGTCGTTTTTAGCCTTATTTATTTTAAGACTTCACCCCACCAACGCGTTTCGGCCTTACTCGGCCTTGCTCACGGTTGGTTAGTCCCTCTACTGTGTTTGTATTTATACTAGCCCATAGTCAGCCATTTATGAGGCATTATGGGATTTGTAGTTACAGTACATTTCAGTGAAAAAAATAAATTAAAAGAAAGAAAGACTTTGCATGCTTTTAAATCAAAGCACTATGGTAACAGTTTTATAACATTCTTAATATTGGGTATAGTACCCTTGTCCTTCATTGATGTTTATTGTTTGTAGTTTGTTATTGAGGGTGTAGTACCCAAGTCTGTTCTGAGGTTATTATTCCAGGTGAATATGCAGATCCTCTCCAAAATTCATCCCCTTCGGGTGTTTAGTTCTGTGTCTGATTATCATGCGCGACTCCATCTGTCGTAGTCTTCGAACCACATCACCACCTCTCTCCATTTTATCCAGTACCTTTGCCCCGAAGAAATGCATTTGTCGCCAATCTCCGTTCTGGCATGCGCTCATGTGTTTTGCAGTGGCATATTGCATGTTGGAGTTTTTTACCGCTCGGATATGTTCCAAAATTCTTTTTTTCAACATGCAGGTTGTGCACCCCACATACTTCATTCCACACTTACACTCAATTATGTATACCACGTTTTTTGAGGTACATGAGATTTGTTGTTCTATTCTCATTGACTTGCCATTTGGTTCCTCGATCACTTTCATGCTTTTGCCAATCTTGCACGCTTTGCATGAGTTACAAGGTTGGAATCCTTTCCGTTGCATTTCCAGCCAATTCTGTTTTGGTTTCTCTTGGAAGTGGCTTTTCACCAGTAAGTCTTTGAGTGAAGTGTTTTTTTTTATGTTATTAGTGGAGCGTTGCCGATGGTGGTGAAAATGTCAGGGTCTTTTGTCAGTAAATGCCAATATTTTTTCATTATGCGGGCAATGTTTGAACTTTCTTTACTGTTGGTCATTATTAGTCTTGGAGATGTATGGGTTTCACTTTTTTTGGGTTGTTCCATCTGTGTTTGAGTACGTGTTTTTAGGTTGATTTTTCTTTTACAGTTGGTTAACACTCTTTCTTCATAGCCTCTCGCTCTGAATCTGCATTTGCTCTCTTCATGACTTTCTCTGCATCTTCTGGTACTGAGCAATTTCTCTTCAATCTTGTGAATTCACCGTACGGTATACTGCGTAAAAGGGGTGTGGGATGGAAACTTGTACCGTGAAGCACACTATTTGTAGCTGTCTTTTTTCGAAATAGAGTGGATTCCAACTTTTCCTTGTGCACATATATTTTAGTGTCCAAGAAGTATATTTCCTGTGTGCTGGTGTTACAAGTGAATTGTAGTCCAACTTTGTTTTTGTTCAGTTTATTGAAATAAATTTGGAACTGCTCGTTTGTGCCGTGCCAAATAATGAACAGGTCGTCAATGTAACGGACCCATAACATTATCCGTTCCAGATCTTGTTGGTTTTCTTCATTCCATGCTATGGTTTTTTCCCACCACCCCATAGTAATGTTAGCATAGTTCGGTGATAGAGAAATGCCCATAGCGGTGCCACAAGTTTGTTTGAATAGTTGTTTGTTGAAGAGAAAGACATTGTTCTTTAAGCAAAGATCAATCATTTTCATTAGCATTTTCGAGTGGTCTAGATATATGATGTTGCGTTGTTTGAGATAATATTCACAGACCTGCATTCCGATTTCATGGCGGATTGAGGTGTAGAGTGAGACTACATCAATTGTTACTAACAGAAATTCAGGGTTCCAGGTCACATTCATCAGAGTTCTCAAGAAATCACTGCTGTCTTTTATATACGATGGAAGACTTTGGGCAATGGGGGCTAGAAATTTGTCAACATAGTTGGAAATGTTCTCATATAGTGATCCGCATGAGGAGACAATGGGCCTCCCTGGTGGTTGATCTAGGGTCTTATGAATTTTCGGGAGAAAATATATACACGGTGTTATTGGATGGTCAATAGTTAGGTATTTTCTCTCTTCCTCATCTATTAAACCATTTTTGTACCACACTTCCAGATGTTCTTGTAGTTCTTTCTTCATATTTGCATACGGGTTCATTTCCAGTTTTTGATAATTGTTTTCTTGATTTAGTTGTCTCATTGCCTCCCATGTGTAGTCAGATGTTTTCATGAGGACAATGTTGCCCCCCTTGTCCGCTGGTTTTATGGTGATTTTGTCGTTATTCATTAGTGTCTTGATAGCTGCACGTTCACTTTTCGAAAGATTTTCGCGTGTCTTGTTCCTAACTTTAGAGAGATTGTCCAGTTCTTTTATTATTGCTTCTGAGAATAAATCTATTTTATTCCCTGGTGATAGTATTGGGTAGTACCTTGATTTTCTTTTTAATCCGGTGGCCGGTCTTGCATCTGTTGGGATGTTTAACTCCTCTAACAGTTCAGCATCCGATATAGAGGCCCCGTCCAGGTCAAATAGTGCTTCAAAGCTATTTCTCATATCTGGGATATCTGCAATGGTATCAAAAAGGACTTTATCCATACTCTCATCCACAGTATTAACAAGCTCTGTTTGTTTGTTGGCGTGCACTTTTGCTAATTTCAACTTTCTCACATATTTGTAGAAGTCTATCCTTGTTTCTGTGTAATCAAAGTGAGCTTCAGGACAAAATGATAATCCCTTGTTCAAAACACGCTTTTCAGTCTCTGTCAGTTGGTGGTCTGAAAGGTTTGCTATTAAGTTGGCCTCGGATTGCGATTCCGGAGGGGGTACTGACGTTTTTCTTCGCTTTGCCCTGCGGGTTTTTCTGGCGCTGGTGTGGGGGTTGTCTGGTTTTGCGGCCCCCTGCCTCTTCCGCTGTGTCTGGGGTATGGTCGTCTCCCCCTTCCTCTTCCCCTTCCTCCGCCTCTCGCAATACTCTTTTCCAGATTGACCAATTCGACCTCCTCTAAAACTGACCAGTTTTTTGACTGGTAGGTGCTTCGTGTTGAGCCATCATCACTAATGCTGGATTCACTTGCACTTGATGCTAGTTTTTGCATCGGATAATTCTTTTTTAGGTTGTCATATTTCCTGGCAAAAGTCAAAATTCTACCATGAATGTAATCCTGTTCATCCCGGTGGAATTTACGCTCTTTGCGTTCTTCAATTTCATTTTCATAGGAGTCTAGTCTGGTTTCCATTTCCTTACGGAGTTTGACGACTTCCTCTTGATTAGTGTCATTTGTTATATTGTCTTCCAACTCTTTGATTTTTTGTGTGATCTCATCCACTTCAATGCGTGCATGCTTCACCAGAATGCGCATCATATTTAGAGAACATTGGGTGTTGTTATCTATCCATTCTTCAATTAATTCTTTCTTTACCTCCGTATGCGTTGGCATTGTAAAGATCCTTAGCCCTCGAGGGATGCGTTTCACTTCCAAATACTTTTCTAAAGCAATTGCTTCCCAACTTTTGTTGATCTCTTTTTTATACAGTTTTTCCAAAGTGTTTAGCTGCTGTTTCAAAGTGCTTTCTGGTGTTGAGGATGTTGTCGAGGTTACTGGGGTTTCATCCGGCTTTCCCCCAGTTTTAAACATCGTTGTTACCTTGGAAGCTCTTTTCGCTATGCGAGCCTCCATAGTTCAAGTTCTTTAATGTGCTGCACGCATGGAAAGGGGCGACCAATCGGTCCCCCCGAACGTATGGTCGAGTACCACGATCCCCCCGGGAAGCCATCTTGGGCGGGAGGCGAGTCTCGGCTGGTATGCCCGAAGCGGCGTAGCCGGGGCGCGCCTTTTTCCCGCCCTAGAGTGGGCTGGCCTAGACACCAACACGGCCGGCCACGCCCTTGGAGGCAGGCGGGGGCGGGTTCACGCCCACCCTGAAGACGGATAAAAGGAGCGGAAGCCAAGAAAGCATCCTCTTGTTCCTGTGCTCTGAAGCTGCACCTCCCCGCTGCACGTGAGCTCGAGACGGAACGAAGAGCAATTTTGAGCGTTGTAATCCTTCTTTTTGTCTTACAGATATCCCGTCTAAGAATGCCGAAGAAGGTCGGAAAGCGGGTCGGTACCGAGGAGATGCTCCGCATACTCATGAAGGAGATAGCCGCTCTAAAGAGAAAGGTTGAGGCTAAGGACGGGGAGGGAGGATCGAAACGGCCTTTGCAGGGAACAATTCCCGGTGGAAGGAGCAAGAGGCCCAGAAGGGGGGCACTTGGGGGGGAGACCCCGGTTCCCGAAGCGCCACGAGAGGAGCCAACCCCGGCGCCAAATGAGGGGAATCCAATCCCTGTGGTGGTCACCCCTGCGAACAGGGAGGATATGCCCCCCGAGTTAGCGGCGCAATTGGCAGCGTGGTTGGGAAACGATAGCGAGGGCGCCACGGCTGACGACGCCCGGGCAGTGATGAGGCAACTGCGGGAATCTAGGGAGGATGCGAAGACTCCATCTCTTGTTCCCCCGCAGGTCCCGGCGGTTGGAAGTACAGCAGGCCCAAGTTCGGCGACAAGCGTGGGGTCTACTTCAGGTAAGCGGCCATTGCCGATTGCGGGGGGGGGAGTCTGCGCCTTCTCGAAAGGAGAAGATTGCCCAGCACGTCCCACTAGAAGTCAAGGAATTGATTTGGGCGGATAAATATATAAACATGTTTTCATTGCTTACCGACCATTACGAGATCGAGCATGTAAAGAGTCAAAAAGAGCTCATGCATCCGAGTGTTTGGCGCGCAAAAATGGCCGCCTTTAAGGTCGACAAGACCATTGGTACTTGGGGCAGAGCGTGGGGAATTTTTACCTCCATCATGGGGGAGCGCAGACCTGAGTTGTTGACTGAGTTACCCATCTATCAGTCACGTATTATGGAGTATTCTGTGGCATATGGGGGCAACCAGTGGTTCTGCTATGATAACCTGTTTAGAAAAGCTAAAGAACACAACCCGTTGTTGTCCTGGGATTGTTACGACTGTGTGTCTTGGCAAAAAATGGAAAGTACAGGGATGTTGAAGGTGCCATTAGTAGGGAGTAACGGGGGGGAATCCTCCCGCCAAAACTCTGGGACGCCCTTTCGGACGAGTACAGGTAACGAGTTCCACACGAAGCCGAGTGCCACCACAGGAAAAAAGGGGATCTGTTGGAACTTTAACAGGGGCAAATGTACCAGGCCCCAGGGGTCATGCAAATTCAGACATGAGTGTGGGGGGTGCGGGCAGCCATCCCATCCTGAGTCCATGTGCAGAGCCAAAACGGGTGATAACGGTGGTAAGGGAGGCGCCAAACAGGTCTAATATAGTCCGAGGGGCGCCTTTACCAACCCCGATTGATACCATGGCAATGATTCCTTGGCTCAGCGAATACCCAGATCATGCTTCCGCAGGGGTGTTACGGAACGGGTTTTCATATGGTTTCCGCATCCCAGTGGGGGATTTTCGGGGGGTACCGGACTGTAAGAATCAAATGTCGGTCTTACAGCACACGGCAGTGGTGCAGGTAAAGATTGGGAAAGAGGTGACTCGAGGTCGTGTCGCCGGTCCATTCGATTTGCCACCAGTTGCTAATTTTGTGTGTTCTCCTCTAGGGGTGGTCCCCAAGAAGGACCCGGGTGAGTTTCGACTGATACACAATTTATCAGCCCCACGTGGTCTTTCCGTGAATGACGCAATAGACCCGGTAGTATGTTCGGTGCGGTACGCATCTTTCGATGAGGCCGTTGCCATGTTGAATCGCCTGGGGCCCGGGGCGCTGATGGCCAAATCGGACATCGAGTCAGCGTTCCGGTTGCTCCCGGTACACCCAGACGATCAGCGTCTCCTTGGTTTTCAGTTCCAGGGTCGCTATTACATGGATAAATGTATGCCAAAGGGATGCTCAATTTCATGTGCCTATTTCGAGAAATTCAGTTGTTTTCTGCAGTGGGTATTCACGAGGAAGACGGGTTTTCAACATGTTATGCACTATCTCGATGACTTTCTGTTTCGGGGGGCAGCCGGGGATTCTGAGTGTGGACAGGCTTTACATGAATTTTGTGTCCTAATGAATCAATTCGGTGTGCCATTGGCGCCAGGTAAGACGGTGGGTCCCTCAACCTTGATCGAGTTTCTGGGGATCGAGCTCGACTCGGTGGAAGGTTGTTTTCGATTACCTAAAGAAAAGGTGTTAAAGTTCAGGTTATCCCTTGAGACATGTATTCGTGCAACGAAAGTGAATCTGCATCAATTGCAACAGGTGGTGGGTCAGTTGAATTTTGCCCTGAGAGTAATGCCGATGGCACTCCCCTTTTCCCGCTCGATCGCACAGTCCATGGTCGGCTTGAAGGAAGGACATCATCGTACGAGGCTCTCGGCAGAGGTTCGCCAGGACATGCGCATTTGGATTGCATTCCTGGCGGATTTCAATGGTCGAGTTGTCTGGAATAAACCAGCAGTGTCTTCCGAGGAGTTGGGGCTATGGACAGACTCGGCGGGGAGTGTGGGTTTTGGCGCCATATTGGGTACACAATGGTCGGCCCAAAAATGGCCGTCATGGTGGCATGAGTGCGGGTTGACAAGTAACATTGCTTTTCTCGAACTGTTCCCTATTATGGTGGCCTTGAAAACATGGCCAGCAGGATTTAGGGATCACTCTGTGGTGTTCTGGTCTGATAACATGACCGTGGTTGAGTGTATCAATAGTCAGGCAGCACGTTGCAAATTGATTCTGAGACTGCTCAAAGAAATTGTGTTGTTGTGCATGCAACTGAATGTACTGTTTAGGGCGCGACACGTGCCGGGGGTGATGAACCAAGCGGCTGATGCGCTTTCTCGTTTCCGTATGCAGGCCTTCTGGGGTTTTCTGCCCACAGCGGACCCGGTGGCGGCACCCTTTCCCGAAGCTCTCTGGTCTCTCGGTGCCCCGAACTACAAAACCTCGTGGGAGAGAGTTTAGCACCCAGGACGAGGATGGCATATCAAGGGGCGTTCCGTTCCTATTGGGCCTTTTTGGGTACTGCCGGGAGGGAGCTTTGGGGTCTGGAAGAGAGTGTAGTGAGATTCCTGCTCTCCTTACGTCACGCAGGCAAGTCAGTAGCCACGGCCCAGAGGCATCGGGCCGCCATTTCCTTCATGGCAAAGGCTCATGGGATCCAGGACCCGACAGCGTCTTTCGTTGTGCAAAAAGCGCTACGTGGGTGGCAACGCCTTGAGGGTCGCAGAGTAGACGATAGGCACCCGATAGGTCTGGATAGGTTGGCCCTGTTATTATCCGTGCTACCGATAACATGTTCCTCCCAGTACGAAGCAGTGTTGTTCCGAGCCGCATTTGCGTTAGCATTCCATGGGGCTATGCGGGTAAGCGAGTTAGTGGCAAGGAACAAGCGGGATACGATGGGGGGACTGTGCCGGGAACACATTCAGGTCAGGGAGGAGACAATGACGGTCTCGTTTGTCAGGTCCAAATCCGATCAGGATGCAATCGGGGACTGCGTAATCATCCAGAGGATCCCCGGGTCTGCCATGTGCCCTGTGGGGTGCGTAGAGGAATATTTAGCACAGAGGGTGGCAGCATGGGGGGGAACCTTGTTAAGACACGCTGACGCCACCCCACTGACAAGGTTTCAGTTTCAGCGGGTGCTTGCGATGTCGATTGCTGCCGCGGGCTTGAACCCCGGCGACTTTGGGACCCATTCCTTTCGGATAGGGGCTGCTACGGAAGCTACAGCCAGGGGTCTGAACGTTGAACAAGTAAAACGTGTGGGGCGTTGGTCCTCGAACTGTTATAAGAGGTATGTGCGGTTGCACATGTTGTGAAGCTGTAATGATGTACTCACGCTTCTTGTTTTTGTTTGGTTTTCAGTTGCGCAAGCCTACGAGGCGGGGCGGACTATCCAGTCGACCCGACACCGGGGGGCCAGCGGTCAGACATTGCCGGCTGTGAAAAAGGAGGTGTGGGTCGTGGGCCACTCATACGTGAGGCGTGCCGCGGACGTATTCAAAGCAGGTGACATGATTCACGTGGCTGGGGAATACGGGTACAGTGTGTCCTTCTACGGAAAGGGCGGGCTCTGTATTGACCAGTTTCGATCATTTTTCGAGGGTTTGTTAGGGCGGACAAGGTCACCGCCGTCTGTAGTCATAGTACATCTTGGGGGCAATGATTTGGTGACCACTGGTAGACGACTTCTTCTTGAGGCGATGCTTTCCACGGTAAGTTGGTTGGCGAGAAGAGTTCCAGGGTGCACAATTGCATGGTCCCATATGATCCCACGGAAAGTGTGGCGGGGGGCTATTTCTGTTTCTGCGCTGAATCATTCAGTAAGGAAAATTAATAATAAGATGAGTAGATTGTTTCGTTCGAGTACACTGCATTCTGTTTCGCATGGTTGTATTAAAGGGGACAGTATGTATTTGGGAGACGGTGTTCATTTGTCCCGGGTGGGGAACGAATTACTCATAGGAGACTTCATAGCATGGTTAAGGAGATTACAGCATGACCTTTAGGTAGGAGTGTTTTGTGGGGGGTCCGGATAACCGGTCAACTATCCGGCCTGTGGCGGTAAGGTCATGATCGGTGAGCAGTAATTGGAAGATCCCTATGAGGGGGCGTCACCCATTACGGATGGGAGCGCGCGGGGGAGGTGGCCAATTGGCCCCTCAACGGGGAGGCGGTCCTGTCTAAGGAGAGGCCGCCGGAAGGAAAGGAAAGGTGGTCAAGGCCCCTTCCTGGATAGGAGGGGCTACGGCCCCTCCTGGGGAATTTCCCGGGGCCAGGACATCTGCGACGGCAGATGGGTAAGTTGTGTGGGGTGCGGGAGGGGGTTTACGCTACCTTTTAGACACCTCACACGAGTCCTCGAACGACCGTTAAATGGCGTCGAGTTTATTTGGGCCCCCGTCAAGTACAAAGGGAAATTGGTAAATGCACTTGAGGTACGCCTCTGTGCGGTCGCTCCTCTCACAAGTGAGGGGGGTATTTCTGGTTTAGGGATCTGACACCGGTTACGACCTTGCCGTTGGCCCTTAACGTTAGGATGTACAATTTCAAGTCAAATGTTTTGTAGGATGTTAGTTCGGCTAGGAGAACCTTTGTATTAGAGATCTGTTAAGGTTAGCCAACATCGTAATGTGGAAATGAAATTGTACATTATATGAAACTGTTATTTTAATGTTTTCTTTTGTTTCATATTTTAATAAATACGGCCGGGAAGGGTGACTCCCTTCCCGCCTTCCAAAAGTTCAAGAACTGTTTCCGGTTTCCCAATTCTTGGGGATTGTGTTGAGAGGGGGTGGCGGGTATCTTGGCCATATGGAAAGGGGCGACCAATCGGTCCCCCCGAACGTATGGTCGAGTACCACGATCCCCCCGGGAAGCCATCTTGGGCGGGAGGCGAGTCTCGGCTGGTATGCCCTAAGCGGCGTAGCCGGGGCGCGCCTTTTTCCCGCCCTAGAGTGGGCTGGCCTAGACACCAACACGGCCGGCCACGCCCTTGGAGGCAGGCGGGGGCGGGTTCACGCCCACCCTGAAGACGGATAAAAGGAGCGGAAGCCAAGAAAGCATCCTCTTGTTCCTGTGCTCTGAAGCTGCACCTCCCCGCTGCACGTGAGCTCGAGACGGAACGAAGAGCAATTTTGTCGAGGTTACTGGGGTTTCATCTGGCTTTCCCCCAGTTTTAAACATCGCTGTTACCTTGGAAGCTCTTTTCGCTATGCGAGCCTCCATAGTTCAAGTTCTTTAATGTGCTGCACGCATTAACCTTTAAGGGCGAAAAAACGTTTCCAAGTCTATGTCACTTTAAGGCTGTATCCTGATCTGACTTGCCTCCGTGAAGCTGCCCGTGTTGTTCACGGAGTCAGCATTTATTAAACGGAGATCGCGTCAGCCACTTCAAATTCCTGCTCGCATTAGTCGGAGAATTGTACTCCGCTTACCTTGTGCGGGACTTCTTCGATCGGAGGTTGCGTTCCACAGCTTCTCCGTCAGTCCGGCAAGGCAATCACTCGCACGCAGCCTTTCGGTGCAGGAAGTTGGGCGCGTCACTCGGCTTCGTTTCTCAGCATCCAATGTGATCCTTCAGCCATACGGACGCACTCAGCAGTGTGTGCTCTGCCTAGGGGTCGGATCCTGACCCAGGCAATTTTACAAAACAAAAGAGGCGGCACAATCAGGATGTCGTTTTTAGCCTTATTTATTTTAAGACTTCACCCCACCAACGCGTTTCGGCCTTACTCTGCCTTGCTCACGGTTGGTTAGTCCCTCTACTGTGTTTGTATTTATACTAGCCCATAGTCAGCCATTTATGAGGCATTATGGGATTTGTAGTTACAGTACATTTCAGTGAAAAAAATAAATTAAAAGAAAGAAAGACTTTGCATGCTTTTAAATCAAAGCACTATGGTAACAGTTTTATAACATTCTTAATATTGGGTATAGTACCCTTGTCCTTCATTGATGTTTATTGTTTGTAGTTTGTTATTGAGGGTGTAGTACCCAATTCTGTTCTGAGGTTATTATTCCAGGTGAATATGCAGATCCTCTCCAAAATTCATCCCCTTCGGGTGTTTAGTTCTGAGTCTGATTATCATGCGCGACTCCATCTGTCGTAGTCTTCGAACCACATCACCACCTCTCTCCATTTTATCCAGTACCTTTGCCCTGAAGAAATGCATTTGTCGCCAATCTCCGTTCTGGCATGCGCTCATGTGTTTTGCAGTGGCATATTGCATGTTGGAGTTTTTTACCGCTCAGATATTTTCCAAAATTCTTTTTTTCAACATGCAGGTTGTGCACCCCACATACTTCATTCCACACTTACACTCAATTATGTATACCACGTTTTTTGAGGTACATGAGATTTGTTGTTCTATTCTCATTGACTTGCCATTTGGTTCCTTAATCACTTTCATGCTTTTGCCAATCTTGCACGCTTTGCATGAGTTACAAGGTTGGAATCCTTTCCGTTGCATTTCCAGCCAATTCTGTTTTGGTTTCTCTTGGAAGTGGCTTTTCACCAGTAAGTCTTTGAGTGAAGTGTTTTTTTTGTATGTTATTAGTGGAGCGTTGCCGATGGTGGTGCCAATGTCAGGGTCTTTTGTCAGTAAATGCCAATATTTTTTCATTATGCGGGCAATGTTTGAACTTTCTTTACTGTAGGTCATTATTAGTCTTGGAGGTGTATGGGTTTCACTTTTTTTGGGTTGTTCCATCAGTGTTTGAGTACGTGTTTTTAGGTTGATTTTTCTTTTACAGTTGGTTAACACTCTTTCTTCATAGCCTCTCGCTCTGAATCTGCATTTGCTCTCTTCAATGACTTTCTCTGCATCTTCTGGTACTGAGCAATTTCTCTTCAATCTTGTGAATTCACCGTACGGTATACTGCGTAAAAGGGGTGTGGGATGGAAACTTGTACCGTGAAGCACACTATTTGTAGCTGTCTTTTTTCGAAATAGAGTGGATTCCAACTTTTCCTTGTGCACATATATTTTAGTGTCCAAGAAGTCTATTTCCTGTGTGCTGGTGTTACAAGTGAATTGTAGTCCAACTTCGTTTTTGTTCAGTTTATTGAAATAAATTTGGAACTGCTCGTTTGTGCCGTGCCAAATAATGAACAGGTCGTCAATGTAACGGACCCATAACATTATCTGTTCCAGATCTTGTTGGTTTTCTTCATTCCATGCTATGGTTTTTTCCCACCACCCCATAGTGATGTTAGCATAGTTCGGTGATAGAGAAATGCCCATAGCGGTGCCACAAGTTTATTTGAATAGTTGTTTGTTGAAGAGAAAGACATTGTTCTTTAAGCAAAGATCAATCATTTTCATTAGCATTTTCGAGTGGTCTAGATATATGATGTTGCGTTGTTTGAGATAATATTCACAGGCCTGCATTCCGATATATATATATATATATATATATATATATTTTTTTTTTTTATAGGAAAGTAATTTTCCCAATCGACTCGAGGCAGCCCCCACAGCCCAGTCCCAATGACGAAGGAGCTGACCCGTGATTTTGTGATTAGTCAAGGTGCTTTATTTCCTCCAGCAAGCCAGCCGCCATTACGCGTTTCGCTTTACACAAAGCTTGATCACATGGCAAGTTGCTTAGAGCTGGTGCCGGTATTTAAAGTGCTAGTGCGCGGGCAATTACACAGTACAACAAACAACATAGAAGAAATACTATCAAATCATGTTGTACATCGGGATTTTTTTGGCATCAATGCAATTTACACATTTGAACAATTTATAAAATATACAAATATTTAAATATTTTAAAATTCATTGTAAATTCATGTATAAATACAAAGATACTTAGAAACATATGTGTAGTACCTCTACCAAGTAGGATATTGTTAATCAAAATATCACTTGAGACTTTATATGATATTCAGCAATCAATTCAAATGTCTGAATCATATATCAACTTGGGTAGTAGAAATAAATCACTACTTCAACTGTGGGCATATACTTTCTATTTGTGAAAGTTAAATTCCTAAAGGCTGTGCATTGCCCTAGACAAATACCGGCATAAAAGAGGTAAAAAAAATGTGCATATAAAATAATAAGAAAAAAGTGCTGGTGCTAGTGCAAAAATATATAGAGCCAATACTAGTTTCCCCAGGAACACTCCTGGTATAGCCCTCTTAAAGTAGCTCATTAAATATAAGCCATAAAAAGTAGAGGTGTAGACCCCTTTATGATCAGAAAAATTGTAAAATTGTTGTTTCCTTCATGACATTTAGATACAGTAAAAGCTATAATTAAAACATTGTTCACTTATGAACCCTAGAACGACCGTCTTATATGCTGATTACTATTGGTCTATTGAACCCTTGTTAATGTCAACTACTGCAACATCTACAACACAAAATTGTTGTCTGATGTAATAATAATAATAATAAACTTTATTCGGATTTTAAAGATCCATAAAAGCAGTACAGATAAAAAATCTTCATTGAAATATAATTACAGATTACTTAAAAACAGCAAAAAAGAGTTTCGGTAATGTATACAGTACTATTATAATTTAAAGGTTTTTCCTATGTCTGTATATACATTTCAGAAAATTAAGGACATGGTAACATGTGGCTTCGGTGTCCAAAAGCTGCAAGCTCAACATGGCTACTCGGCATTGTCTAAGACCCCAAGATTTTAAAAGAGTTAGTAGCCAGAGTTTGCGGTGTTCCTGATAAAATTTACAGAACAGAACAGTATGAAGGGTGGATTGACCTGATATCCCATCACATGGGCATGGAAGTGGATTTAGGTCCCAAACGTTTGGTGTTGGGAAAGCTACCAGTTTGTGAAATATGTTCAGTCTGAATCTTATCAGGAGAAATCGTTCAAAGGTACCAATGTCAAGGTTTAAATAGGGCTGCATTGAAAGGGTAGATTGAACCATTATTGCGTGCTGCACCGACTGTTTCCCAGCTTCTACCTGTAGTCTCAGGTTGCTCAGATGGTCCAAGGCTCGGTTTTTTAAGTTATCTTTTGAGAGTTCTCCAATTTTTTCGGGATTAAAATAATATTTTTCTATTCCAAGGTCAAAGAGAAAGGTCCGGATGTAAGCCAGCCATTTAATTTTTAAAACGTAGTCCAGAGACATTGCATCCGCCAGTATTGTTTTTGTGAAGTCGTTTTTATCTGACGCCCAGATACGTCGCCAAAGGAGGAGTGGTTGAATTTTGGCAAGATCTTCGATATATGATGCCCCCAATTCTAAGTGGCAGGCGTAAGTCGAGGAAGTTTTGGGGGCAGATAAGAGGAATCTGAAAAACTTGTTTTCTGCAATTTGCAGAGAGGTGACATCCATATGGCCCCATAGTCCTGCTCCATATAAAGCTGTAGATTGGCACTTGGCTTTATATATGGTTATCAATTCCCTGGGCGGACGTTTTCCTAATTTTTGAGTAAACGACACCAATGCGGCTAATGCTCTTTTAAAACAATGTTTTCTGGCTTCTACTGCTGGTTTCCAGGAGAGTTTATTATCTATCATGACTCCCAGATAGCAGTATTCGTTTGTAGAATCTATTCTTTGGCTGTCAAGGTAGATGGAGTTTTGCTGTTTCCTCCCGACCCCAGCCTTCATTACGAAAGTCTTTTTTACGTTTATATGAAGGTCAAGGGTTCTCATAAACTGGGAATATCTATTAAGGGACCTTTGGAGTTCACGGGGGGTTTGTGCGAGGAGGACGGCGTCATCCGCATAGAGTAGGGCGGGGATCGGGCGATGTTTGGCCAGTGGGAGGTCACGGGCACCCTTCAGGAGCTCAACCTCCAAGTTGTTGGTATAGAGGGAGAAAAGGAAGGGTGCCAGGACACATCCTTGTCTGACCCCACGCTCTACTCTAAAGGACGCCGTCAGTTCTCCCTTTATCCCGTAACGAACTCTTGCGGATGGATTGGAATAGAGTTCCCTTAAAAAGTTCAGGAGTGATGGATCTACCCCCATCTTTGCTAAAAGGGACCACAATTTTGTGTGGGAGACGCAGTCGAAAGCCGCGGACAAATCTACATAGGTCATATAAAGTTTTGCTTTCTTTGCATGCACATATTTTCCGAAGATTATCGATAAATTTAGGGCTTGTTCCACAGAACCTAGTCCTTTTCTGAATCCGAATTGAAGGTCGGATAGGATGCCTCTTTCTTCCGCCCAGTCCTGAAGTCTTTCTAAAATCACTCTTCCAGCTATTTTCCCCAGTGAGTCCAGCAAGGAAATTGGGCGATAGCAGGCAGGGTCCATACGGTTACCTTTTTTAAAAATCGGCACCATGATGGACTTTGTCCAAGACTCCAAAATTCCTAGTTTTGCCGTAGCGGTGCAGACCCTTGTTAAAATTGGTGCCCAAAGTTCTGTTTGATGTTTAAAAAAGTCTGCCGGGACTCCGTCCGGCCCTGGAGCTTTTCCTTTTTTGGTTGAGTTCAATGCCACAAGAATCTCGGGAATTTCAAAATTTATATCTATAGGGTATGGTAGGAATGTTTTTTCCTCTTCTTCCGGCTCTTGGTCAGAGGTTGGTTTTTGGAAGATGCTGGTGAAGTGTGATACCCAAGTTGCAGCGTCTATAGCAGCTTCGATTTTTGGGCAAGTGTCGTCTGCCAAGAAAGGAATTCTTATAATTCTCCAGAAGGCTTGAGAGTTTTTTTCTTGGGCACTGGAGTGGAGTTCGTGCCACAGCGCTTGCTTCAGTTCCTCTTTCCTCTTTTTCCTTATTTTATGATATTCGCTTCTGAGGGTGGCTATTGTGCGGGGATCCCTTTCGTTTTTGTTTAAGGCTAGCTTCAATTTTGTATGAGCCTTAGTGCACTCTTGGTTAAACCAGCCTTTGGGCCGGGATGGACCGAATTTTTGTTTTTTTGTGAGTAAAACCTTTTGTTTGTCCATAATTTGGGCAAAGTTATTTAGAAGCTCCGCGTCATTAGTTGCTATGTCCAAACAGATTTTGATTTGGGGATAGACTGATCTTATTAGCTCTTTGGTGAGTTCCTCTGGGTTTATCCTTCCCCATTTTATTGAGTACCCGTTTACTTTATCCATATTGATATTTTCCTGGGTCAATGCGTTGGCTATTATTACTGGAGAACATTGTTGATAATTTAGTGAGACTTCCAAGGTTAGTATTGCATGGTCACTTTGAGGATTCGGTTTGACTTCAAAGTTTTTTATTCTTAGTTGTAAGGATGTTGATATGATTATGAAGTCTACCGTAGTTTGGTAGCCTCTTCCTATATAAGTAGGTGCAAGTGAGTTATCCCCGTAGTCCAAGGTGTTTACTATCTGGAGATCCAGATCGGATAGGAGATCATTCATTTGTCTACCCATTTTGTTATGCGAGAAATGGGTGAGTGAGAGGCCATCTTCTGTCACCATGCCAGGACATTTTCTTTTTGGTTGGGTACAGGCGTGAAGATTGAAGTCGCCTGCCCATAGTATTGCTGCCGGGCCTCTTTCTCCTTGTTTCGTTCTGAAAGTAGTTAGTTTTTCGTGAAGGTGGGCCAGGACTCTCTCAAAGTCCAGTTCATCCAGGTTGTTATAAAAATTAATGATAACCATTGACTCTTTTTTCTGGAGGAAAAGACCAAGGATCTGCAAATTAGATGCCAGTTCTATAACCTTTATTTTAGCGTTTTGGATAGTGTTGGCTACGTAGATACACAGACCTCCCTTTGGTCTACCTGTGTGTCCCGACTGCGCGAGAGAGGAGTACGTTTTGTACCCCTGCAGGTGGTGTTCTTGTAATGACCATGTCTCCTGTATGCATATTACTTGATGATTATGCGTGTAGTGCATGATTGTCCCGTCCTCTATTTTTGTCCTTAATCCAGCGATGTTCCACGAGATCAGACTCAGGATTGTTGGACTGTCCCTTGAGCTTTTTACTCTTTTTGAATCGTTAAAGATCTCTAGGGCTGGAGGAGTCTCTGGGACTGGAGGGACTGATAGGGATACCGTGGGTTCCAAACGGTCTGTGTGGGTTTGGGAGTGTTCTTGAGGTTGTGGTAGTCAATCGACGCACTCCAAGGCGCTATACCTGTTTGCTAATTGGAGGCCATTCCAGCTATCCCAACGTGTGGGGTCACTGTACTTTCTCCAGTATTCCTGTCCACTCCATTCGTCCCTATCTCTGCCTTGGTGATTAAGGCCTAGTGGGTTGAATGGGGGAAACCGTCCTTGCCGCGGCTGCTGCCATAGGTGAGTGTTGTAATGCGTGGATTGCTGGGGTTGCCACCACTGTTGGGTGGCATGATGTGGGTATTGAGGAGAATTAGCAGGTGGTTGGGTAGCAAAGTGTATGGGTTGAGGAAGTGGGGCGGGTGGTTGCCACTGGAAGACTGGTTGTTGTGAATTTTGCGGGAATCGTGGCATGTGTGGGTGCTGCTGGTGTTGATACATATTGTATTCAGGGGAGTTTATAGGGCCAGTGTTTAATGGGTGTGCGGAAAAGGGGAAATTTTGCCTTGAGGATGGGGGTAGGAAGTAGGACAAGGGAAGGGGATTTATTTGGGTGGCTGGTCCTCTATTGGGCGAGTTGCAGATGTAATTTGATGCCCCTATCTCCCTGAATTTGATGCTGATGACATCCCCCGCTATTGCCTTCGTGCTTCTGCCAACCCAGTCTCCTCTGCGTGCGGAGAAGATGTCACCCCTGATGTGGGCGGGTAGAGGTCTATGGAGTTGGAGCCACTGGGCGCATTTGGTCCTCAGCTCTGCGAAAGTTTCTCTTACGCCCTCCTTCAGTGGGGGAACAGCTGTTAACACCACCACGAAGGGCGAAGCTTCCGGGGGTAAATTAATTATTTTCGGCCGAGACTGCTTGGTCTTCAGTTCTGATGGTTTTTCTTGGGAGGGGGTCTCTGCTGGAATGGTAGTATTTCCTTTTATTTGTCGGTTGTTTGTTTTTGATTGACCTGCTGGACCTGTTTGTGCAGCAGAGGGAAGATCTACCGCCACCGGAATGACTTGGGAGACATCCAGATTGCTCCCTTTTTTAGCTAAGGATTGTGTTACTGCCGCTTTTCTGGTTGGTGAAGTGTTAGACTTGTTTGTTATACCTGTTATTTGTTTGGTGCTAGATGGTTTTTTTGGGAGTATTTCCTTTGCCCCCTGCGTTGGGGCGGGACCATTCCCGCTTGCCTTACAACTGCATTTGGTGTTGATTACTGACGTAAGTCTGTCCAACTTTGATATTAGGGGTTTGATCTGTGCTGTAATTTTGGCTTCAAGGTCTGATTTTAGGTCCATAACCATGTTTTCCACCCAGCAGGGGATACCTGCCGAGGAGTTTGGGGTAGGCGTGATCAGATTATGATTCTTTATTTTTGTTTTTGGATTTTCCTTGGTGATTGGCATAGCCTTGGGGAGGGTGGAGGTATTTTTCCTTGTTTTTATTGGTTCTAGGGTCGTTACTGGATCAGGTAGTAAGGGATTACTGATGGCACTCTGGTCTAATTTTTCAGCCGGTGATTGGCAGGCTTCTAAATCTGGGGTTGCGTCAAGGTCGACGTATGATTGATCAGAATCCGTTTGGGTTACGGATAAATCTACAGAATTTGGAACAGTCATCGTAGGAACGATGGTTAGTGGCAGTGGTAAAGAGCAATTATTAGCCACCTGGTGAACAGGGGAATTTGCGGTGGCAAGTGAGCCGAGCGAAGATCGTTTGGCCTGCATGAGGTCCAAGGAGACTCTTTTCTCCAGTAGGATGATACTCTTGTCAATGGTGTCGTTTACCCTGGATATGAAAAGGTCTATAGGGCCGGTCACTTGCGTCACCAGTGTCGCTTTCTTGGACGTGCTTCTAGTTTTGGGACGCATCGTGAGTCCCAGTGATGTGCGTTAGAATTCGTGGGGGCCTGCGTGGACGATTTGAAGTACAGGGTGACAGGGCCGGGGCCGTCCTCTGCCGTCCTCGAACGGCCTCAAACGGCCCTGTCTTTGCCCAGTCTTCGCCCGAGCTGCGTCCCATCGCTGCGGGAGTGAGATGTTATTAAGTAGGAGGCGTAAAGGGCGGGGGGCGGGCCAGCAGGGAGAGCGGACCGGAAGCTCTTCCTTGGTCTTGCAGGGACTTCTGGGAAATGAAGTCCCCGCGCGCTCGCAGCCCCGCTGGTTCCTCGCGCCCCTTACCGCCTTGCTGCCGGCGTCCTCGCGTTGGTCCTTAGAGATGCTGCCTCTACCAGCACCCACCAGCGAAGCGGCACCCGCGAAGCGGGTGCGGCGAGAGGTGGGCTGGGAGGCCGGTGCGCTGCTGGGCTGGTGCGTGACAGCGTGAGTGATGCCTTCCGCTTCAGAAATAAGTAGGTAGGTGTCCCACATGGTAGAGGAAGAGGGGCGCTTTTAACAGGCTTTGATGGGCGGGGGGCGGCCCAGCAGGGAGAGCGGACCGGAAGCTCTTCCTTGGTCTTGCAGGGACTTCTGGGAAATGAAGTCCCCGCACGCTCGCAGCCCCGCTGGTTCCTCGCGCCCCTTACCGCCTTGCTGCCGGCGTCCTCGCGTTGGTCCTTAGAGATGCTGCCTCTACCAGCACCCACCAGCGAAGCGGCACCCGCGAAGCGGGTGCGGCGAGAGGTGGGCTGGGAGGCCGGTGCGCTGCTGGGCTGGTGCGTGACAGCGTGAGTGATGCCTTCCGCTTCAGAAATAAGTAGGTAGGTGTCCCACAAGGTAGAGGAAGAGGGGCGCTTTTAACAGGCTTTGATGGGCGGGGGGCGGGCCAGCAGGGAGAGCGGACCGGAAGCTCTTCCTTGGTCTTGCAGGGACTTCTGGGAAATGAAGTCCCCGCACGCTCGCAGCCCCGCTGGTTCCTCGCGCCCCTTACCGCCTTGCTGCCGGCGTCCTCGCGTTGGTCCTTAGAGATGCTGCCTCTACCAGCACCCACCAGCGAAGCGGCACCCGCGAAGCGGCACCCGCGAAGCGGGTGCGGCGAGAGGTGGGCTGGGAGGCCGGTGCGCTGCTGGGCTGGTGCGTGACAGCGTGAGTGATGCCTTCCGCTTCAGAAATAAGTAGGTAGGTGTCCCACAGGGTAGAGGAAGAGGGGCGCTTTTAACAGGCTTTGATGGGCGGGGGGCGGCCCAGCAGGGAGAGCGGACCGGAAGCTCTTCCTTGGTCTTGCAGGGACTTCTGGGAAATGAAGTCCCCGCACGCTCGCAGCCCCGCTGGTTCCTCGCGCCCCTTACCGCCTTGCTGCCGGCGTCCTCGCGTTGGTCCTTAGAGATGCTGCCTCTACCAGCACCCACCAGCGAAGCGGCACCCGCGAAGCGGCACCCGCGAAGCGGCACCCGCGAAGCGGGTGCGGCGAGAGGTGGGCTGGGAGGCCGGTGCGCTGCTGGGCTGGTGCGTGACAGCGTGAGTGATGCCTTCCGCTTCAGAAATAAGTAGGTAGGTGTCCCACAGGGTAGAGGAAGAGGGGCGCTTTTAACAGGCTTTGATGGGCGGGGGGCGGGCCAGCAGGGAGAGCGGACCGGAAGCTCTTCCTTGGTCTTGCAGGGACTTCTGGGAAATGAAGTCCCCGCACGCTCGCAGCCCCGCTGGTTCCTCGCGCCCCTTACCGCCTTGCTGCCGGCGTCCTCGCGTTGGTCCTTAGAGATGCTGCCTCTACCAGCACCCACCAGCGAAGCGGCACCCGCGAAGCGGGTGCGGCGAGAGGTGGGCTGGGAGGCCGGTGCGCTGCTGGGCTGGTGCGTGACAGCGTGAGTGATGCCTTCCGCTTCAGAAATAAGTAGGTAGGTGTCCCACAGGGTAGAGGAAGAGGGGCGCTTTTAACAGGCTTTGATGGGCGGGGGGCGGGCCAGCAGGGAGAGCGGACCGGAAGCTCTTCCTTGGTCTTGCAGGGACTTCTGGGAAATGAAGTCCCCGCACGCTCGCAGCCCCGCTGGTTCCTCGCGCCCCTTACCGCCTTGCTGCCGGCGTCCTCGCGTTGGTCCTTAGAGATGCTGCCTCTACCAGCACCCACCAGCGAAGCGGCACCCGCGAAGCGGGTGCGGCGAGAGGTGGGCTGGGAGGCCGGTGCGCTGCTGGGCTGGTGCGTGACAGCGTGAGTGATGCCTTCCGCTTCAGAAATAACTAGGTAGGTGTCCCACAGGGTAGAGGAAGAGGGGCGCTTTTAACAGGCTTTGATGGGCGGGGGGCGGCCCAGCAGGGAGAGCGGACCGGAAGCTCTTCCTTGGTCTTGCAGGGACTTCTGGGAAATGAAGTCCCCGCACGCTCGCAGCCCCGCTGGTTCCTCGCGCCCCTTACCGCCTTGCTGCCGGCGTCCTCGCGTTGGTCCTTAGAGATGCTGCCTCTACCAGCACCCACCAGCGAAGCGGCACCCGCGAAGCGGGTGCGGCGAGAGGTGGGCTGGGAGGCCGGTGCGCTGCTGGGCTGGTGCGTGACAGCGTGAGTGATGCCTTCCGAAACGTTTGGCGCAATGTGGAGAAGTATATGCGCTTTGTCTCGAAACCTGCAATAAAGTAAGGAACTTACCTTCAACTGTGTTGGCTTTCCTAATTAAGGGCAACCTTGTGTGGATATTGAGTGCGGCGATGCCTTCGTCGTAGGAAAGCCCCGCCGCGTAATCTGCGGACTGCTGCTCTCGTACTTCGGGAGCCATGTGGAGTTGAAGGACCGCTGTTGCAGGGGTGCAATTAAAGGGACATTGCTGCTTTCCTCCACGTAACCCACTTGGGGAAAGGATTTTATTGCTCACAACACGACTGCAGAAACGAATTCAGGACATGCACGAACTACCTCTCCCATAATACATTTGAAGTCCCATTAGGGCGGGGCATGAGGATAAAGTTTGGCTCAGCTGCAGCGGCTGTGTTCAAAGCCAGTGAGCAAGGGCATGATGGCCCGAAACGTTTGGCGCAATGTGGAGAAGTATATGCGCTTTGTCTCGAAACCTGCAATAAAGTAAGGAACTTACCTTCAACTGTGTTGGCTTTCCTAATTAAGGGCAACCTTTGTGTGGATATTGAGTGCGGCGATGCCTTCGTCGTAGGAAAGCCCCACCGCGTAATCTGCGGACTACTGCTCTCGTACTTCAGGAGCCATGTGGAGTTGAAGGACCGCTGTTGCAGGGGTGCAATTAAAGGGACATTGCTGCTTTCCTCCACGTAACCCACTTGGGGAAAGGATTTTATTGCACACAACACGACTGCAGAAACAAATTCAGGACATGCACGAACTACCTCTCCCATAATACATTTGAAGTCCCATTAGGGCGGGGCATGAGGATAAAGTTTGGCTCAGCTGCAGCGGCTGTGTTCAAAGCCAGTGAGCAAGGGCATGATGGCCCGAAACGTTTGGCGCAATGTGGAGAAGTATATGCGCTTTGTCCCGAAACCTGCAATAAAGTAAGGAACTTACCTTCAACTGTGTTGGCTTTCCTAATTAAGGGCAACCTTGTGTGGATATTGAGTGCGGCGATGCCTTCGTCGTAGGAAAGCCCCGCCGCGTAATCTGCGGACTGCTGCTCTCGTACTTCGGGAGCCATGTGGAGTTGAAGGACCGCTGTTGCAGGGGTGCAATTAAAGGGACATTGCTGCTTTCATCCACGTAACCCACTTGGGGAAAGGATTTTATTGCACACAACACGACTGCAGAAACGAATTCAGGACATGCACGAACTACCTCTCCCATAATACATTTGAAGTCCCATTAGGGCGGGGCATGAGGATAAAGTTTGGCTCAGCTGCAGCGGCTGTGTTCAAAGCCAGTGAGCAAGGGCATGATGGCCCGAAACGTTTGGCGCAATGTGGAGAAGTATATGCGCTTTGTCTCGAAACCTGCAATAAAGTAAGGAACTTACCTTCAACTGTGTTGGCTTTCCTAATTAAGGGCAACCTTTGTGTGGATATTGAGTGCGGCGATGCCTTCGTCATAGGAAAGCCCCGCCGCGTAATCTGCGGACTGCTGCTCTCGTACTTCGGGAGCCATGTGGAGTTGAAGGACCGCTGTTGCAGGGGTGCAATTAAAGGGACATTGCTGCTTTCCTCCACGTAACCCACTTGGGGAAAGGATTTTATTGCACACAACACGACTGCAGAAACGAATTCAGGACATGCACGAACTACCTCTCCCATAATACATTTGAAGTCCCATTAGGGCGGGGCATGAGGATAAAGTTTGGCTCAGCTGCAGCGGCTGTGTTCAAAGCCAGTGAGCAAGGGCATGATGGCCCGAAACGTTTGGCGCAATGTGGAGAAGTATATGCGCTTTGTCTCGAAACCTGCAATAAAGTAAGGAACTTACCTTCAACTGTGTTGGCTTTCCTAATTAAGGGCAACCTTTGTGTGGATATTGAGTGCGGCGATGCCTTCGTCGTAGGAAAGCCCCGCCGCGTAATCTGCGGACTGCTGCTCTCGTACTTCGGGAGCCATGTGGAGTTGAAGGACCGCTGTTGCAGGGGTGCAATTAAAGGGACATTGCTGCTTTCCTCCACGTAACCCACTTGGGGAAAGGATTTTATTGCACACAACACGACTGCAGAAACGAAAACAGGACATGCACGAACTACCTCTCCCATAATACATTTGAAGTCCCATTAGGGCGGGGCATGAGGATAAAGTTTGGCTCAGCTGCAGCGGCTGTGTTCAAAGCCAGTGAGCAAGGGCATGATGGCCCGAAACGTTTGGCGCAATGTGGAGAAGTATATGCGCTTTGTCCCGAAACCTGCAATAAAGTAAGGAACTTACCTTCAACTGTGTTGGCTTTCCTAATTAAGGGCAACCTTTGTGTGGATATTGAGTGCGGCGATGCCTTCGTCGTAGGAAAGCCCCGCCGCGTAATCTGCGGACTGCTGCTCTCGTACTTCGGGAGCCATGTGGAGTTGAAGGACCGCTGTTGCAGGGGTGCAATTAAAGGGACATTGCTGCTTTCCTCCACGTAACCCACTTGGGGAAAGGATTTTATTGCACACAACACGACTGCAGAAACGAATTCAGGACATGCACGAACTACCTCTCCCATAATACATTTGAAGTCCCATTAGGGCGGGGCATGAGGATAAAGTTTGGCTCAGCTGAAGCGGCTGTGTTCAAAGCCAGTGAGCAAGGGCATGATGGCCCGAAACGTTTGGCGCAATGTGGAGAAGTATATGCGCTTTGTCTCGAAACCTGCAATAAAGTAAGGAACTTACCTTCAACTGTGTTGGCTTTCCAAATTAAGGGCAACCTTTGTGTGGATATTGAGTGCGGCGATGCCTTCGTCGTAGGAAAGCCCCGCCGCGTAATCTGCGGACTGCTGCTATCGTACTTCGGGAGCCATGTGGAGTTGAAGGACCGCTGTTGCAGGGGTGTAATTAAAGGGACATTGCTGCTTTCCTCCACGTAACCCACTTGGGGAAAGGATTTTATTGCACACAACACGACTGCAGAAACAAATTCAGGACATGCACGAACTACCTCTCCCATAATACATTTGAAGTCCCATTAGGGCGGGGCATGAGGATAAAGTTTGGCTCAGCTGCAGCGGCTGTGTTCAAAGCCAGTGAGCAAGGGCATGATGGCCCGAAACGTTTGGCGCAATGTGGAGAAGTATATGCGCTTTGTCCCGAAACCTGCAATAAAGTAAGGAACTTACCTTCAACTGTGTTGGCTTTCCTAATTAAGGGCAATCTTGTGTGGATATTGAGTGCGGCGATGCCTTCGTCGTAGGAAAGCCCCGCCGCGTAATCTGCGGACTGCTGCTCTCGTACTTCGGGAGCCATGTGGAGTTGAAGGACCGCTGTTGCAGGGGTGCAATTAAAGGGACATTGCTGCTTTCCTCCACGTAATCCACTTGGGGAAAGGATTTTATTGCACACAACACGACTGCAGAAACGAATTCAGGACATGCACGAACTACCTCTCCCATAATACATTTGAAGTCCCATTAGGGCGGGGCATGAGGATAAAGTTTGGCTCAGCTGCAGCGGCTATGTTCAAAGCCAGTGAGCAAGGCCATGATGGCCCGAAACGTTTGGCGCAATGTGGAGAAGTATATGCGCTTTGTCTCGAAACCTGCAATAAAGTAAGGAACTTACCTTCAACTGTGTTGGCTTTCCTAATTAAGGGCAACCTTTGTGTGGATATTGAGTGCGGCGATGCCTTCGTCGTAGGAAAGCCCCGCCGCATAATCTGCGGACTGCTGCTCTCGTACTTCGGGAGCCATGTGGAGTTGAAGGACCGCTGTTGCAGGGGTGCAATTAAAGGGACATTGCTGCTTTCCTACACGTAACCCACTTGGGGAAAGGATTTTATTGCACACAACACGACTGCAGAAACGAATTCAGGACATGCACGAACTACCTCTCCCATAATACATTTGAAGTCCCATTAGGGCGGGGCATGAGGATAAAGTTTGGCTCAGCTGCAGCGGCTGTGTTCAAAGCCAGTGAGCAAGGGCATGATGGCCCGAAACGTTTGGCGCAATGTGGAGAAGTATATGCGCTTTGTCTCGAAACCTGCAATAAAGTAAGGAACTTACCTTCAACTGTGTTGGCTTTCCTAATTAAGGGCAACCTTTGTGTGGATATTGAGTGCGGCGGTGCCTTCGTCGTAGGAAAGCCCCGCCGCGTAATCTGCGGACTGCTGCTCTCGTACTTCGGGAGCCATGTGGAGTTGAAGGACCGCTGTTGCAGGGGTGCAATTAAAGGGACATTGCTGCTTTCCTCCACGTAACCCACTTGGGGAAAGGATTTTATTGCACACAACACGACTGCAGAAACGAATTCAGGACATGCACGAACTACCTCTCCCATAATACATTTGAAGTCCCATTAGGGCGGGGCATGAGGATAAAGTTTGGCTCAGCTGCAGCGGCTGTGTTCAAAGCCAGTGAGCAAGGGTATGATGGCCCGAAACGTTTGGCGCAATGTGGAGAAGTATATGCTCTTTGTCTCGAAACCTGCAATAAAGTAAGGAACTTACCTTCAACTGTGTTGGCTTTCCTAATTAAGGGCAACCTTTGTGTGGATATTGAGTGCGGCGATGCCTTCGTCATAGGAAAGCCCCGCCGCGTAATCTGCGGACTGCTGCTCTCGTACTTCGGGAGCCATGTGGAGTTGAAGGACCGCTGTTGCAGGGGTGCAATTAAAGGGAAATTGCTGCTTTCCTCCACGTAACCCACTTGGGGAAAGGATTTTATTGCACACAACACGACTGCAGAAACGAATTCAGGACATGCACGAACTACCTCTCCCATAATACATTTGAAGTCCCATTAGGGCGGGCATGAGGATAAAGTTTGGCTCAGCTGCAGCGGCTGTGTTCAAAGCCAGTGAGCAAGGGCATGATGGCCCGAAACGTTTGGCGCAATGTGGAGAAGTATATGCGCTTTGTCTCGAAACCTGCAATAAAGTAAGGAACTTACCTTCAACTGTGTTGGCTTTCCTAATTAGGGGCAACCTTTGTGTGGATATTGAGTGCGGCGATGCCTTCGTCGTAGGAAAGCCCCGCCGCGTAATCTGCAGACTGCTGCTCTCGTACTTCGGGAGCCATGTGGAGTTGAAGGACCGCTGTTGCAGGGGTGCAATTAAAGGGACATTGCTGCTTTCCTCCACATAACCCACTTGGGGAAAGGATTTTATTGCACACAACACGACTGCAGAAACGAATTCAGGACATGCACGAACTACCTCTCCCATAATACATTTGAAGTCCCATTAGGGCGGGGCATGAGGATAAAGTTTGGCTCAGCTGCAGCGGCTGTGTTCAAAGCCAGTGAGCAAGGCCATGATGGCCCGAAACGTTTGGCGCAATGTGGAGAAGTATATGCGCTTTGTCTCGAAACCTGCAATAAAGTAAGGAACTTACCTTCAACTGTGTTGGCTTTCCTAATTAAGGGCAACCTTTGTGTGGATATTGAGTGCGGCGATGCCTTCGTCGTAGGAAAGCCCCGCCGCATAATCTGCGGACTGCTGCTCTCGTACTTCGGGAGCCATGTGGAGTTGAAGGACCGCTGTTGCAGGGGTGCAATTAAAGGGACATTTCTGCTTTCCTACACGTAACCCACTTGGGGAAAGGATTTTATTGCACACAACACGACTGCAGAAACGAATTCAGGACATGCACGAACTACCTCTCCCATAATACATTTGAAGTCCCATTAGGGCGGGCATGAGGATAAAGTTCGGCTCAGCTGCAGCGGCTGTGTTCAAAGCCAGTGAGCAAGGGCATGATGGCCCGAAACGTTTGGCGCAATGTGGAGAAGTATATGCGCTTTGTCTCGAAACCTGCAATAAAGTAAGGAACTTACCTTCAACTGTGTTGGCTTTCCTAATTAAGGGCAACCTTTGTGTGGATATTGAGTGCGGCGATGCCTTCGTCGTAGGAAAGCCCCGCCGCGTAATCTGCGGACTGCTGCTCTCGTACTTCGGGAGCCATGTGGAGTTGAAGGACCGCTGTTGCAGGGGTGCAATTAAAGGGACATTGCTGCTTTCCTCCACGTAACCCACTTGGGGAAAGGATTTTATTGCACACAACACGACTGCAGAAACGAATTCAGGACATGCACGAACTACCTCTCCCATAATACATTTGAAGTCCCATTAGGGCGGGGCATGAGGATAAAGTTTGGCTCAGCTGCAGCGGCTGTGTTCAAAGCCAGTGAGCAAGGGCATGATGGCCCGAAACGTTTGGCGCAATGTGGAGAAGTATATGCGCTTTGTCTCGAAACCTGCAATAAAGTAAGGAACTTACCTTCAACTGTGTTGGCTTTCCTAATTAAGGGCAACCTTTGTGTGGATATTGAGTGCGGCGATGCCTTCGTCGTAGGAAAGCCCCGCCGCGTAATCTGCGGACTGCTGCTCTCGTACTTCGGGAGCCATGTGGAGTTGAAGGACCGCTGTTGCAGGGGTGCAATTAAAGGGACATTGCTGCTTTCCTCCACGTAACCCACTTGGGGAAAGGATTTTATTGCACCCAACACGACTGCAGAAACGAATTCAGGACATGCACGAACTACCTCTCCCATAATACATTTGAAGTCCCATTAGGGCGGGGCATGAGGATAAAGTTTGGCTCAGCTGCAGCGGCTGTGTTCAAAGCCAGTGAGCAAGGGCATGATGGCCCGAAACGTTTGGCGCAATGTGGAGAAGTATATGCGCTTTGTCTCGAAACCTGCAATAAAGTAAGGAACTTACCTTCAACTGTGTTGGCTTTCCTAATTAAGGGCAACCTTTGTGTGGATATTGAGTGCGGCGATGCCTTCGTCGTAGGAAAGCCCCGCCGCGTAATCTGCGGACTGCTGCTCTCGTACTTCGGGAGCCATGTGGAGTTGAAGGACCGCTGTTGCAGGGGTGCAATTAAAGGGACATTGCTGCTTTCCTCCACGTAACCCACTTGGGGAAAGGATTTTATTGCACACAACACGACTGCAGAAACGAATTCAGGACATGCACGAACTACCTCTCCCATAATACATTTGAAGTCCCATTAGGGCGGGCATGAGGATAAAGTTTGGCTCAGCTGCAGCGGCTGTGTTCAAAGCCAGTGAGCAAGGGCATGATGGCCCGAAACGTTTGGCGCAATGTGGAGAAGTATATGCGCTTTGTCTCGAAACCTGCAATAAAGTAAGGAACTTACCTTCAACTGTGTTGGCTTTCCTAATTAGGGGCAACCTTTGTGTGGATATTGAGTGCGGCGATGCCTTCGTCGTAGGAAAGCCCCGCCGCGTAATCTGCAGACTGCTGTTCTCGTACTTCGGGAGCCATGTGGAGTTGAAGGACCGCTGTTGCAGGGGTGCAATTAAATGGACATTGCTGCTTTCCTCCACGTAACCCACTTGGGGAAAGGATTTTATTGCACACAACACGACTGCAGAAACGAATTCAGGACATGCACGAACTACCTCTCCCATAATACATTTGAAGTCCCATTAGGGCGGGCATGAGGATAAAGTTTGGCTCAGCTGCAGCGGCTGTGTTCAAAGCCAGTGAGCAAGGGCATGATGGCCCGAAACGTTTGGCGCAATGTGGAGAAGTATATGCACTTTGTCTCGAAACCTGCAATAAAGTAAGGAACTTACCTTCAACTGTGTTGGCTTTCCTAATTAAGGGCAACCTTTGTGTGGATATAGATATATATATATATATATATATATATATATATATATATATATATATATATATATATATATATATATTCAATGAAAAAACCATAGGTTATAGACCATATATAGTTAGGGATTTGCATTTACAAAACCTTATTTTACTCGCATAAAACCATTGAAATTCCATATATAGTTAGTTGCGCTAACTATATATCGCGCACCCGCAATCCACTGCGGATGATGTCACATATTACATCATTCATGACATGGTCAGTGACATCACTGATGACATCACTGATGACAACATCCAGTGACTGTATGTTTCTGTAAAGTTAAAATATGTCTTACATATTGAAGAATGAGTGGATGTATAAGTGTCTGGATGAAGGATTTAGTAGGTGCATGACTGACTGTATGAGTGAGTGATTAAATGTGTCTCACTGAGTGCATGGGTTAGTGACTAAACTGTCTTAATTTGTGCATCATTATGTCTGTTGTTCTGTAAACTGCTGCATGTGTTGATCAGTAGCTATATGAGTAACTATATGGATTATTGATTGGTTGCCCAAGACTGAGTGTGTGTGTGGGTGGCTGGGAGGTGTATGACTCTGTGCATAGATGTGTGAGCAGTTGATACACTAGATGTATGGGTTCAAAAGTGCATGTGGAAACAGCTGTATGGGCGGTTGACTGTGTGCATGAGTGTATTGGTGAGTGAATGGATATCTCAGTGCTACATGTCAAAGTAAGTACATATTTAAAACACAGTACATGTGAGAGTTGACATATATAAATAACTGTGCATAAGAGCCAGTGAATGTGTGAGTGGCTGTATGGATCATTGTGAACTTGTATCAGGGATTGTATAAGAGAGTAAATATGTGTTAGTATATGTTTAAATAAGTAAAGTTTGTATAACTGTATAGTTGAGGAAATGGAGGTATGATTGATTCTTTGCATGACTGACTAGGTGTGTGAGTAACTCCATGGATGAGTGACAGTCTGTGAGTGTCTGTTTACACTGATTGTATCTAAGGTTATATTAGAGTCTGAAGAGGTTCATCGTATTATCACATGATTGATATCATCAGTGATGTGATCAGTAATGTCAAATGAGATGTCATCAGTGATGTCATGGATGTTGTCATCAGTGATGTCATCAGTGATGTCATTTGAGATGTCATCAGTGATGTCATCAGTGATGTCACTGACCATGTCATGAATGATGTAATATGTGACATCATCAGCAGTGGATTGCGGGTGCGCGATATATAGTTAGCGCAACTAACTATATATGGAATTTCAATGGTTTTATGCGAGTAAAATAAGGTTTTGTAAATGCAAATCCCTAACTATATATGGTCTATAACCTATGGTTTTTTCATTGAATTTCAATGGTTTTTTAAATGCAAATTTCTAACTATATATGGTCTATAACCTATGGTTTTTTCTGTGAATTTCATTGGTTTTTAAAAGCTAACATCTGTAGCTGTAAAATGTATTCTTCTTTAAATCCCAAAATATATTTAGATGTTTATTGATAATTTTTTTTTTAATATTTTTTTTCTTCGCTTCTAGTTCGCGAACCGGGAAGCTTTCCGTTAGCTCATCTTGATGCCGCGATCTAGTCCGCGAACCGGTCAACGTTACGTTAGCGGAACTGTGACGCGTCGCGGAAGTGCGACGTATCACGTTATCGCGTAATGCGTCTAATGACGCGCCGCGTTAGCGCTCCCGGAAGTGCTCCGGACCGCGAACCGGAAGCGATCTGGAACGCGGCGCGCGCCGCGTAACGTAAGCGGAACAGGTCATGTGACTTGTTTATCAAACTTTTCATTGGTTCATTTCACTTTTGGTTTCCAAATGATGTATGACTAGGTCATGTGACCTAAAAATAACACTTTTCATTGGTTCAGAACTTTTGCTTTCCCCAAATCATGTAAACCCCTCCTTATTTCCTCACTCTGACTTTCATCTTGGTGAGAGAAAGACCATTTAGCTAGAATTGAACAATGGCTTCTGTACTTGCTGCAGCTGGTGGAACCCCACCACCACCTCCACCTCCTCATAAGAAGAGAGGACCACCTAGTCAATTTATCACTAACAGAGAGGAGGAAGAGGAGGAAGAAGAAGAAGAGGACAGAGAGGAACAACAATTTGTCGAAGAGTTGCCCCGGGTTTCAAAGCGAAAAACAAGTTTCATCTGGCAGTTTTTCTCCATCCCTCCTGGATCAAAGAAGGTGAATGCTAAATATGCCACCTGCCTCATCTGTGATTACAGATTGTCGAGAGGCACAGACAAAAAATACAGTATGGGCAACTATACGATGCATCGACACATGAGCAGGTGGCATCCCTTAAACTACAGCCGGGCTGAGTTAAGGGATCTTCAAGACAATCCCACGACAACTCCTGTGGCCAGATCTACCTCCACAATGTCTTTGACGGGAAGAGAGACACAAGAAACTGTGCCAAACATTCAACCCAACTTCCAGCATATGAAGTTAACTTGTATATACTGTGGTGGTATGCTGTCGTATGGCAACATGAGCATCAACCTGATGAACATGGCGTTCGAAAATCATAAATGCCCTAATGCACCCAAGAAGTAATTTTTTTTTTTGCTCCAGTTGAGCCGTTTTCAATGCCTGTTTTTTGTTGTCTCCCCTCCATAAAAAACACAAAAAAAACATAAAACAGTTCTAAAAATACAGTTCTAAAAATACAAAAAAATCAAAAAATGTTCAAAAAAAAAAAAATAAATAAAACAACAAAAACAAAAAAAAACAGTTCTTTTCAAACAAAATTGCTAGAATGTTTATCACTCTGGCAAGCTCTATTTCTTTTGGTTCGCTTCAAGTTCGCTGACCGGTTCGCGAACTTTAAGCGAACTAAAAAAATATTTTTTTAAAAAAAAGAAGAGTTAGTATAAGGGAAGTAAACAGAGAATAATGTAAAAAGAAAGACAGCTATAGAGAGTAAATGAGAGATACTGTCAATGACATCATCAGCAGTGCATTGCGGGTAAAAAGAGTAGAAAACATTTACCTTATAATTCTTGTTACCTTTTTTAAATATTTTTTCATACTTTCAATCTGTAAAACAAAGAACAAACATTTCCAAAAATATTAAAACATGTATTTAAAAATTAGAAAAGACAAGGGAAAAGGTTCAAAAACAAACAGTTTTTCAACAACTTTGACATTTACAGAAGTCTCTGCTTCTCTACGTCCCCTACACAATCCTAAAGATATATATTCGAAAGAAACTGTATCTTGATGTTGATGAACTCAGGCCTATTTTGGAACATGATGTTTTTCTTGCACTGCTAATGTCTCACAATAGTGATGCAATAGCAGCGCAAAAAAGATGTAAAGCCATCATAAAATTGTGTCTAACATTGTAAATGCTTGATTTAGGATGCAAATAAGATGTGTGCTTTCAAGAGCTTTCTTTGAGGTGAGGCCTCTTTTCTTTTTTTAAAAAAAACACTACCCAGAAGTACAGCACTGAAAGCATTAAAATTGATATTTACAGAACTCAGCTTACCCATATGTACCTCACATTTCTAAATGTATATCATAAGGACAAAAAGCATAACATTAATTATACATGTTAAATGGTTTCTTTTTGCTGTTCTCAGAATGTATCAAATTTCACTTAAATCAGTGACTTGAAGGTATTCATCATGTAACAGCGGGGAAAAAAAAACACAATCAAAATGACTGTGTTTAAAAAACCCATACAACCTAAGAAATCTGATTTCAAAACTCCTTAAAATTAACTTACTTTCAATGACGTCGAACGATCTCCTATGAACAGCATCCACTCTGTTGTGCTACAAATATTTTCAGCCCGCCACTTTCTGAAAGAAAACCTCCATCGATACGTAAAATATGTTACATAGAAAAAAAGACTTCTCTCATTATATCACATGTTTCCACTAGGCCAAATCATGTTGCCGCGATTCGCAAGTCTTGTTATTCTTCCAATCAAATCCCGACATTTTCTATTTTCGCAACTTTCAAAAATAAAATATTTGAGATTATTTTCACAATCCTGGACTACTAATAACTTACTCTTCTTTGTCACTCATGTTCTCCTTTTCCTATGACACTGATACTGCTTACTATGAAGCAGACTTACTTGCATCAGGTTTATATAGTTGGATTTTTAATCTAGACAGCATTGCAGACTTACATTCCCTCTACTTAAAATTTTGGTTTTAAAAACACCAGGTAAGAATTTTTAAGGTCAAACGGCAATTTTTTTTTGAACGTTACAACGGAATCATTACAGAATGACCAGCCGTTTCCAGACTTTAAGTAAGCTGTATAATGTCCTGATGTTGTTGATGGACCATCGTGATAGATAATTGCTACAGTAACAAAAGTCCTCCCTGATATTGACAGCTGAGAAGCCACAAATTTTTTTATTAAAGTTGACAATTTTGATCCATCAGGCCTACAACGTTGGATCATTAAAATGACATACTGGCCATATCTACGTATAAATAATGTTGACATCATATCACATTTACATTGGCTACACTCCATGTTGTGATCCGCTGCATTTACTAGCTTATTAAAGGACACTGATTTACTGTCTGGCAAAGTTAAATATATAAATCTTTCTGAGTCTACACTAGTAGTACTTGATACCATACAGTTCTCGCAGTCATGCTGCCATTGATAAGAAAGCCCAAACAGGTGATCTACATCTACACCCTCATCTTGCAATACATCAAGCATATACATTAAAAACTCCTGACAATCTTGCTGATTATTTTCAGAGAAGTCTGTTTGACCTGAACATTCATCTAACAGATAACGAACTTCAGACACACTTTCTACTTTTGTTCGATCAGTGCTACATTTCTCTAACACAGAATTCAACAAGCAGCATAAACTTTGTTCAGAATTCAACAGAATCTGTTCTTTTAAACTCTCTAGTGAAAAGAGAACATTAACCACTACATTTGCATAGCAGTTGACACCAGAACTGTTTTCAAATTGAAAACCAACAATATCTTCAACAGAATCCACTTTCTTTCTGCTAACAACTTTCGGTTCATTGACTTTTAGTCTTTTTGCAACAACCTCCCTACTGTTACTGATATTTCTACGTTTCTGGCCTACCACACGTTTCTCAAACAAAGGATATTGAGGCAAATGTGGCGCATACTCTCTTCTTAACCTATTGTATTCCTTAACACAATCTAGATCCGCACAAATGTTTGTGACATCACAGTCAATCAAGTACAATCCCGATAAAGTTCTAACTCGTGACAATGCCACATATGCCATACCCTCCTTGAACACAGAACTGCCAATATTCACCAATGCACAGTCTACACTTAAACCTTGCGATTTATGGATTGTCACCGCATATGCCAAGCAAACAGGAAACTGTTTACGGCGAACATATAAGTCTTTAACAAGCAAAAACCTAGCAGAACAACGACCAATTTGCTGTACTTCCTCAATGCCATCAAATTTAATTCTTAAAAATTCTATTCCATCTCTATTTTTGTATTTCTCAAAATCAACAACATTACCCATTGATCCATTTACTAGACCTCTTTCTACATGTAAATTCCTTCTCAAAATGATTCGGCAATTTAAACACACATTCAAAGTCTTTTCAAAACCCGCTGTCTTAGATATAGTCTTCTCTAATGAATCCAATTTTGATTTCAAATTGTCTGACAAAATAATTGTTGATCCCATATGCTCTAATTTGTCGATAGCTTCAAGTTTCACAATCTCTTGCTTTTCTAAATTCAACATTTTGTTGTTGAAGATGGCACATTCTGCAAGAGTTGGCATGAGACATATCCCAGATTTCTTCTCAGTAATTTTCTGAAAAATATTCTCAGGCTCAATCTCTTGTTTGGGATATAAATTTGACAGTAATCGTGCATTTAAAGCTTCTTTCCCATACTCGGTCACTTTTCCAATTCTAATATCTTGTAGAATATTCTTGTAATCTTCATCCTTTGCCTGACGCATATTTTGATGCAGTTCAGCATAATTGAAGTTTAACCATATATTGACGTTGCCAATGCTCCCTAGGCACTTCCTGGTATCTTCATGCGTGAGTATTTTGAACACAGGTTGACCTTTTACTGGTGTCAGCTGCAGAAGATCTCCGAAAACAATGATGTGTTTCCCACCAAATAACACATCATATTCAGTTTTAAGTACTTCTTGCATTCTCAAATGCACAAAGGCAAGCATGACATTTGAAACCATGCTTACTTCGTCAATGATAAGTAGTTTCATTTTCCTCAAGACTCTTGAAACTTCACAGCATGCATCTCCAGATAACTTGTTGTATTGTAATTTGTTGTCATGCTCCACCGGCAGCATCAGTAGACGATGCAAAGTAATACCTTTAATGTTATGTGCTGCCAGTCCAGTAGGAGCGGTGACAACACAAGACAGCGATGACTCAGTCCTTTCCTGCAAATAACAAGAGATTGCTTTAATGAGGAAACTTTTTCCAGTTCCCGCTTCTCCACTCACGTACAGTCGGACAGGCTTCAACGATGTACATGAGCACTTGTTCTTCTCATGACTTAATCCGTGCTCAATTTCCTTGGTAACTTCATCATATATTTTCCTCTGCTCAACGTTGAGTTGTTTTTCCAAGTCTTCTAAGTTAACTGAATCCTCCTGAGCATGTGCCATGGCTCTTTCTACTTCATTCATAGCAGTGGCAGCTTCATTTTCGATAATAGGTCCTCCAAGTGGATCTTGACTCAATGAAACAGAACTCTGACTGTCCTGCGAACTGTCTCTGGCAATCTCGGCTGCAATCGTTGCTTCCTGCTCAATTTCCAAAGTTAGCATTTCTTGATATTTAGAAAAAGCAGGACATTCTATGGACTCCTTGGCTGCATTGAAAGAGTCTTCGTAACAGAGGAAATCTCCAAGCAGTTCCTCTTCTGCACGCCAAGGCTTGAAAAGTTGCAAAAGTGCTAAATAGAAAAACTCCTTTTTTTCTGGAGATTCACCACTCAATTTTCGATGGTTTACTAATTGGCATTTTCTTTGCTTGACCAGGCATCCTTCACTTCCAATTACAGCATACACTCCTTTCTCAATATCTTCTTTGATGTTCCTCTTGAATATATAATTTTGGAGAACCTCATATAAACAAACATTCTCAAGGTGACTGCTTCGATTTGGATAATATGTATCCAACATGTTGGTCTTCAAAATGTCGGTACTGTTTGGTTCCTTTTCTGCCAAATACTCAATTTCCCGGACAGGTTTTAGAACTCGATTTCGCGTTGCAGCAAGACCAAGACTCGCCCAAACGAGACTCCTGGATTTGGCATAGAGACTTGCTGAAGACAATCGATCAGAACATTCGTAAGCTCCGATTTCCCGATGCGACAACATCTTCAGACTGAAACTGTACAACTTCTTGCTGAGGCTCTTTTCATGGGAAATGTCCTCCCACATATCCTTCAGTTCGGTCTTTTCTTTTTTGGTGATGTAAGATGTCACATACCGAGCCACAGCCATACAGTTGTCAGCCACAAACTGTATATCCATGTTGGCATTCCACATGGACAAAATCACTGGGTTGTAGTCATTGATGTACTTGGACTCTTCATTCCTTTTCAAATTGTATGTATTCTTGGGTGATTTCCTCGTCACATTATGTCGCAGCGAAGACATCAAACTGTTCACTCTTCCTTTAGAAATCACCGGTCGTGGAAAGTTGAAACGACATTTGGTGTAGAACTTGTCCTTGTTTCTGAATTTACGACGACAGTACTTTCCACAACGATGGCTTTGGAAACGTAGAACTTGTTCTCTTAGACTTTTCTTGTCCGTTGCGTTTGGAACAGCACACGTAGAATACTGTTCTATGAAATTCATCACTAAGTCATCCGGATCTGTTCCAAATTTAGGTGCATCCTTGATCCACAACAACATATGTATATGAGGGGCACCTCTTGCTTGGTACTCCTTTCTCCAGAAGAAATCCAACACCTCTCCAAGAGGTGGATTCTTTTTATTTGTGATGAAAGACATCATAGCTTCAAATCTATGATTGAAGTACCTGCATACATTCACTGGATCCAAAGAACACAGTTCTCCAGGTGTCTTGAATTCAATGTTTTCAATATTTCCATTTGCCTCTCGTAGAAATTCAAGTAAGTCTTCCCAGCCATACTCGGCACAGCTCAGAGTGAGGAACCATGTTGGAGTTCCTAAGTTCCTCAGCATACATTTTAAATCACCATGACGACGGTACCAGTACTCATTAGTACCACGCTGACACGCCATGAGATTAATTAAGTGAGAATCCAAAATACTGTCTTGGACATTGACTTTATGCATAAAGTCACTTGCCGAGATGTTTCGCATCTGTATACCACTTTTTAAGATGTGGTTCACTGCATATGACAGTCCAGACAGATCGCTTTCAAACAGGAGATGAAACAAATAGGGAATGCATTGCCGAAACCTAGGATCTTCTGCATACAATCGTAAAGTCCGGTATTCAGACGCAGGAATTTGATGAGGTCGCTCATCATATCTTCCTCCTTGACCTGTGGGAAATAGCTGTGGGAAACACCGAGCTTCCAAACTTTCCTCCCAAACACTAATGGGACTCCCTTTGGCTTGTTTCATTTGAAACAACTCAATAGCATTCCCCATGACTTCCTTGGAATGCAAAGGATGAACACTATAATGTTCATATATTTCTTCACTTTTAGAGGCCTCTACTTTCTCAATTTGGCCAGCACACAAATCGCTATCCTCTTCATCACTTACTTCCTCTTCTGCAACATATACATTCTTATAGTACTTATTATTTTTCTTCAAATACACTGTTGCCTTTTTGACTTTCCTAACATCCACTAAATCTTGCCATATTTTCTTATTCTTTGTCGGAACCCCATTAACCAAGATAACCAGAGGTTCCTCTTCCACTTTTTCTATTCCAATTGTGTTAATGTTTTTCTTCAAATCTAGAGGCAAATAAACAACTCTTCCCTTTAATCCTCTCTGTAAATCTGCTGGAGGCAACTTCCCTGTCTTTGGCTCCATTCTTACAATAGCCTGAAAGGGATGGATACTTTGAATCAAAATAGATTCATAAGTATTTAAATCCTTCAATTCAGAAGGAATCTCAACCAATTCCAGATTATTTTGAACTGCCCTAGCAGGCATCTGGTTTTGGTTTAATTTATTACAACAATAAGTACACACACGTTGATCCGATCCCAAATCAAAATAATTTTCTACCATCAAGTATGTGGCAAACTCCTTCCATTCACTATTATTTTCCCTTTCACTTTTTGCATATAAATCCACTACCTTAGTCTGATTCTTATAATAAGTGCGTCGACAACATACACAAGTGAAATTAGGCCTCTCACTTGATTTCATCTGAAACGTGGCAATTTCCTTCTGAAAATTATCTGTACTGGAAACCTGTACATTATCTTCCACATTACCCTCTACTTCAGGGTCAATTTGAACATTCTCATCTTTACTACCAAAGTAACAAAACTCAATTTCTTCACAAATATTTTTCACATCTATTTCAGAGCCATGCAAAAGAGCAGCACATAATTGTTTAAGCATAATTGCTGGACTCTTAGCATAATACAACATTCTCACTAATTTTCTCACTTTATTATGATGCACTGCTAGCATCCTGAAATGATGAAAAACACTCTGGCATACTCTCCTGGAAAGACAAGCCAGTGAATGACCACGCAAACCTGTCATTTGTCTCACTCTGCAAGGATCTAAATCTTGCAAAAACTTCATTTTCTGCTTCAAACTTTTCTTATTAAATGTCCGTATAAAATCACAAAGCAAATTGATGGAAACCTGTCACACACTGCAAATAGAACTACACTTCCAAATGTACACAGGACCCTTAGGACGTCTTCCTAAAACCTCATCACTTAGCGCCTCTTCTGTCTCTGTTGTCACAAGTTGTTCTTTTTCAACTGGACAACCATCCTTCACTTCATAAGCTCGACCACTGATGTCAACTGCATGCACCAAATCATTATCCTGAAAATAAGTCTCCTCATTAAAAAATGCCTCAGAACTTGAACTATGCATCCATTCTCCGGAAAAAACTTCACAAAAGTTAGTACGATTTACTACTCTCTTCCATCTACTTTTTGTTTTGAAATCAGAAATTACCTTGCTTAGTTTCCTAATTCTATTGATTACCAAAATAAACAACTTTCGCTTAATTTCAAAAGCATGATCAATAATTTTCTCTACATTTTTCTTCTTCTTATAAAATGCCGCTTTCTGTTGGCCTTTCTTTTTAATACTTTTCAATAAATTAACTAATATCCTATTACGGAACATTCGATTTCGAATGTCCCTAAACTGTTGTTTCCTTCTACTATCATGCACAGAGTTATCTCTTCCTCTACCAGTAACATTTGTGATGGGTCTCTCCTTTCCATTTAAATTACTTTTCTTTTTGTGAACTGAAACATTTTTTTGAGCAAAACTTTTTTTACTACAAATATTTCTTAAGAATGATTTCGTCCTCTTACCCGGACCTTTCTTGGTGTTTTGACAAGTATTTGGGGAAGAGGACTGCTGCAATAAAACATCATCCTGCTGTCTTTGACGTTTTCTAGCCTTTCGTATTCGACTTTTGGAAGGCATTTTCCAAACTATGAAAGAATCTGCAGTTGAATCTGTGGAAAAATATAATATAAAATGTTATTAACCACTATTACCAAACAGTAAATAAATAACAGTCATCTAAAACTTAATGCCGTACTAATTATTAAACATAGCAAATGTTTTCCACCAGCACTGCATCACAAAAATGACACTCAATGGTACAAAAAAGGCATACAACACTCATAAATCACTCCCTAATATTTTAAATCATTAATTCAGGATGACGATAAGATGTAGCCTATCTAAAGATTTGTTTAGGCCCTGATCTTTAGACTGGGGTAAATGTGTGTCATTGATCCACATTCAGTCCATCACCTGTTTTGTTTATTTGAGGTGAGGCCAACACATGGTTGCAGATAAGATTTTCACTGAAAAATATCAAAATAAAAAAACATGTGAAGGCCTACCAATGAAGTAAATCATTAAATGAAAACCAATACATTTCTGGAAATATGCACTACTAGTGCTTCATAAGATGTTTTGGGTCATATTTGTAAGGCATTTGAGTATCTAGTATGCTATTTTACGTTCTTCGTGGTGCAAATTTATTGTAAATATGCTCCCACCTGCGGTTGGCAAATTTAGATTTTGATTATGGGTGTTAGATAGGCATGTTACTAATTTCCCAAAAATGGTGTATAACCCCAAACAACCTTTGAAGCAAATGCTCTTAGCCATGTTATCCACCTCCCATTGGATAACATGGCTAAGAAGTGCTTGCAAATGTGAAAAAAAACGGCCGCAATGCATGAATATCGCAGAAAAATCAGCGATATTCATACATTTTCCAGCAAATGCTCTTAGCCATGTTATCCACTTCCTATTAAATAACATGGCTAAGAACTGCTCTGGGCCTCATGAGGAACGCTTTCCATTTAAAAAGGGAAAAATAACATCAAAAACACTAAAATGCCTTCTAAATATGACCCCAAACAACCTATGAAGCTCTAACAGTACATATCCTGAAATTTAATTGATTTCAAAATTCGTTTTTAAACACAGCATATAAATCAATTGTATACCTGCATTCATGAAGAAATGACTAAAAATGTCCTTGAGACACATGATTGTGTTTTCTGGAATGCCCTAGCACCATTTTTGAGACACTATTAACATGGCTAGGTAACTCCCATAATCAAAATTTAAATTTGCCAAGCGCAAGTGGGAGCGTATATACAAGACACTTGCCCCAAGAGGAACGCTTTCCATTTAGAAAGGTAAACATAACATCAAAGACACTAAAATGCCTTCTAAATATAGCCCCAAACAACCTATGAAGCTCTAAAAGTACATATCAAGAAATGTAATTGTTTATCACAAATGCGATTAAAAACAGCCGCAATGCATGAATATCGCTGAAAAGTCAACGATATTCATGCATTATCCAGCAAATGCTCTTAGCCATGTTATCCACCTCCCATTGGATAACATAGCTAAGAACTGCTCGCAAATGTGAAAAAAAACGGCCGCAATGCATGAATATCGCAGAAAAGTCAGCGATATTCATGCATTTTCCAGCACATGCTCTTAGCCATGTTATCCACTTCCTATTAAATAACATGGCTAAGAACTGCTCAGGGCCCCATGAGGAACGCTTTCCATTTAAAAAGGGAAAAATAACATCAAAGACACTAAAATGCCTTCTAAATATGACCCCAAACAACCTATGAAGCTCTAACAGTACATATCCTGAAATGTAATTGATTTCAAAATTCGTTTTTAAACACAGCATATAAATCAATTGTATACCTGCATTCATGGAGAAATGACTAAAAATGTCCTTGAGACACATGAAAGTGTTTTCTGGAATGCCCTAGCACCATTTTTGGGACACTATTAACATGGCTACGTAACTCCCATAATCAAAATCTAAATTTGCCAAGCGCAAGTGGGAGCGTATTTACAAGACACTTGCCCCAAGAGGAACACTTTCCATTTAAAAAGGGAAAAATAACATCGCAGAAAAGTCAGCAATATTCATGCACTTTCCAGCAAATGCTCTTAGCCATGTTATCCACTTCCTATTAAATAACATGGCTAAAAACTGCTCAGGGCCCCATGAGGAACGCTTTCCATTTAAAAAGAGAAAAATAACATCAAAGACACTAAAATGTCTTCTAAATATGACCCCAAACAACCTATGAAGCTCTAACAGTACATATGCTGAAATGTAATTGATTTCAAAATTCGTTTTTAAACACAGCATATGGAAAGGGGCGACCAACTTGGTCCCCCCGAACGTATGGCTGAGTGCCTCGATCCCCCCGGGAAGCCATTTTGGGCGGGAGGCGCGTCTCGGCTGGTATGCCCGAAGCGGCGTAGCCGGGGCGCGCCTGTTCCCGCCCTAGAGTGGGCTGGCCTAGACACTGACGCAGCCAGCCACGCCCTCGGGGCAGGCAGGGGCGGGTATACGCCCGCCCTGAAGACGGATAAAAAGGGACGCAAGACCAGAAGACATCCTCTTGTTCTTGTGCTCTGAAGCTGCACCTCCTCGCTGCACGTGAGCTCGGGACAGAACGAAGAGCCAATTTTGAGCGTTTTAATCTTTCTTTTTGTCTTCTAGATACTTCGTTTGAAAAATGCCCAAGAAAGGCGCGAAGAGAATGTCGACTGACCAGATGGTTCGGGTTCTCATGAAGGAAATGTCCGAGATAAAGAAGCAGTTGGCGGGGCGAGACGGTGAGGAGGGATCGGGGCGTCCACCGGCCGGAGGGAGGCCTAAGAGGCCGAGAAGGGGGCCGGTCGGGGGAGACGTCCCGGTTCCCTGTTCCCCGCTCGAGCCGCCAGCCCCGGTACCGGCCCCGGTACCGCAGGAAGGGAATCCGATTCCGGTCGTAGTCACCCCGACATCCGCTGAGGATATGCCTCCCGAGTTGGCGGCACAGTTAGCAGCGTGGTTGGGGGACAGTAGCGAGGGCGCCACGGCTGCCGAAGCGCAAGCACTCATGAAACAGTTGCGCGAGAAACGTGATACAGCCAAGGTGCCCGCGCCGGATGCGGTGATAGTCAAGCCACGAGGGGCGGAAGTAGCGTCCGGTGCAGGTAAGCGGCCATTGCCGATCGCAAGGGATGAGTCAACACCCTCTCGTAGAGAAAAATTGGGGCAACATGTTCCTTTGGCAATAAAGGAAAAGATTTGGGCGGGGGAATACGTAAACATTTTCTCCCTGCTCGTTGATCATTATGAGGTCGAAACTGTTAAGGGTCAAAAGGATCTGATGCATCCGAGTGTTTGGCGCGCCAAAATGGCCGCCTTTAAAGTGAATGAGAATATTGGCAACTGGGGTAATGCTTGGGGAGTTTTTACGTCAATTTTGGGGGAACGTAGGCCTGAATTGCTCCCTGAATTTCCAGTATATCAGTCACGAATTATGGGGTACTCGACATCGCACCAAGGTAACCAATGGTTCTGTTATGACAACCTTTTCAGGAAAGCGATGGAGCATAACAAAAGTTTAACCTGGGACTGTTACGATTCTTTGACATGGAATAAAATGAAAGAGTCGGGGATGTTGAAAGTGCCGTTGGTGGGGAGTACTGTTGGTGAGTCCTCTCGCCAAAATGGGGGGACGCCCTTTCGGTCGGGTACGGGTACAGACGATTATCCGAGACCCGCCGGCAATACAGGGAAGAGGGGTTTCTGTTTCAATTTCAACAAAAGTAAATGTACTAGGCCCCCGGGATCTTGTAAATTCAAACACGAATGTAGTGGTTGTGGGGCACCCCATCCTGAGTCCTCGTGCAGAGCCAAATCGGGTGAAAATGGGGGTAGAGGAGGCGCCAAACAGGTCTAATATAGTCCGAGGGGCGCCTTTACCAACCCCGATTGATACCCTGGCGATGATTCCCTGGCTCAGCGAATACCCAGATCGTACTTCTGCTGGGGTGCTACGAAACGGTTTTTCATATGGTTTCCGCATCCCGGTGGGGGACTTTCAGGGTGTCGGGACGTGCAAAAACCAGCTTTCCGTCTTGCAGCATACGACTGTAGTACAGGATAAGATCCGGAAAGAGGTTACCCGAGGTCGGGTTGCCGGCCCGTTTAGTGTTCCCCCGGTACAGAATTTTGTTTGTTCTCCTTTAGGGGTGGTCCCCAAGAAGGACCCAGGTGAGTTTCGATTGATTCACAATTTATCAGCTCCTCATGGCCTTTCGGTAAACGACGCAATTGATCCAGAGATATGTTCGGTGCGGTACGCATCATTCGATGAGGCCGTAGCCATTTTGAATCGCCTGGGGCCCGGGACGCTGATGGCGAAATCAGATATCGAGTCAGCGTTCCGTTTGCTCCCGGTATACCCGGAAGACCAACGTCTTTTGGGATTCATGTTTCAAGGTTCGTATTACATGGATAAGTGTATGCCGATGGGGTGCTCTATATCTTGTGCATATTTCGAGAAATTCAGTAGTTTTCTACAATGGGTTTACACGAAGAAAACGGGTTTTCGAAATGTGATGCATTACCTCGATGACTTTCTGTTCCTTGGGGCCGCTGGGGATGATGAATGTGCCCGGGCCTTGACTGAATTTTGTGTTTTAATGAATCAATTTGGCGTGCCATTGGCACCAGGTAAAACTGTGGGTCCCACGACTTGCCTCGAGTTTCTCGGGATCGAGTTGGACTCTAGTGAGGGTTGTTTTCGTTTACCAGCTGCCAAAGTGTCGAAATTCAGGGCAGCCCTGCAAATGTGTATTACTGCATCTAAAGTTACGCTGCATCAATTGCAGCAATTGGTGGGGAAGTTGAATTTTGCCCTAAGGGTGATCCCAATGGCCCGCCCCTTTTCCCGTTCGATTGCCCAGGCGATGGTCGGCCTAAAGGAGGGTCATCATCGCACAAGACTATCGGCTGAGGTCCGCCAAGATATGCGTATTTGGTTAGCATTTTTGGCGGATTTCAATGGTCGAGTCGTCTGGAACAAACCAGCCTTGTCCTCTGAAGAGCTTGGTCTATGGACGGATTCAGCGGGAAGCATGGGCTTTGGCGCCATCTTCGGCACAAAATGGTCGGCACAAAGGTGGCCAACATGGTGGCATGAAGAGGGGCTGACGAGTAATATTGCTTTCCTTGAACTGTTTCCCATTTTGGTGGCCCTCAGAACCTGGCCCGATGGATTCAAAAATCACTCTGTCATATTTTGGTCTGACAATATGACCGTTGTAGAATGCATCAATAGTCAGGCAGCACGTTGTAAAATGATTTTAAGGCTGCTTAAAGAAATTGTCTTACTATGTATGCAACTGAACGTGGTATTCAGAGCGAAACATGTCCCAGGGGTGATGAATCAGGCGGCTGATGCACTGTCTCGTTTTCAAATACAGGCTTTCTCGGGTTTCCTTCCCTCGGCGGACCCGGAGCCGGCACCCTTTCCCGAAGCTCTCTGGTCTCTCGGTGCCCCGAACTTCGTTACCTCGTGGGAGAGAGTTTAGCACCAAGAACGAGGAAGGCATACGAAGGGGCGTTTCGGGCCTATTTAGCCTTTTTGGGGACTGAGAGAGGGGGGCTTTGGGGGCACGAGGATTGGGTAGTACATTTTCTGATGTCCTTGCGTAGGGCTGGGAAGTCGGTGGCTACAGCCCAGAGGCATCGTGCTGCCATTTCCTTTGTTGCCAGGGCCCATAATATCCAGGACCCGACAGCGTCTTTCGTGGTACAGAAAGCGCTACGTGGGTGGCAACGCCTTGAGGGTCGCAGAGTAGATGAGAGGCGCCCGATAGGTCTGGATAGGTTGGCCCAGTTGCTGGCCACACTCCACGCCACATGCTCGTCTCAGTTCGAGGCCTGTTTGTTCCGAGCTGCTTTTACGCTTGCATTTCACGGGGCGATGAGGATAAGTGAGCTGGTGGCAAGGAACAAACAGGATGTGGTGGGGGGTTTGTGCCGGGAACACGTTCAGATCAGGGGTGAGACGATGACTGTATCCTTTGTCAAGTCAAAAACCGATCAAGGTGGGGTGGGAGACTGCATAGTCATTCGCAGGATTCCAGGGTCCTCCATGTGTCCGGTGAAGTGTTTAGAAGATTACCTAGCACGAAGGGTGGCATCATGGGGAGGGACATTGTTGAGGCACGCGGACGCCACCCCACTGACGAAGTTTCAGTTTCAGCGGGTGCTCGCGATGTCAATTACCGCAGCGGGCTTGGACCCGGGTGAGTTTGGGACCCATTCCTTTCGGATAGGGGCTGCCACTGAAGCTACAGCCAGGGGTCTTAATGTGGAACAAGTAAAACGAGTGGGGCGTTGGTCCTCCAATTGTTATAAGAGGTATGTGCGGTTGCACATGTTGTGAAGCTGTAATAATGTACTCACGCTTCTTGTCTTTTGTTTGGTTTTCAGTTACGCAAGCCTTCGAGGCGGGGCGGACTATGCAGTCGACCCAACACCAGGCCAGCGGTCAGACATCACCGGCTGTGAGAAAGGAGGTGTGGGTCGTGGGCCACTCATACGTGAGGCGTGCCGCAGACGTATTCGAAGCAGGTGACATGATTCACGTAGCTGGGGAATACGGGTACAGAATGTCCTTCTACGGAAGGGGCGGTCTCTGTATTGACCAGTTTCAGGCATTCTTTGAGGGTTTGTTAGGGCGGACGAGGTCACCGCCGTCTATAGTCATAGTACATTTAGGGGGCAATGATTTGGTCACCACCGGTAGACGACTTCTCCTGGAGGCAATGCTTTCCACTGTAAGTTGGTTGGCGAGGAAAGTTCCGGGGTGCATAATTGCGTGGTCTCATATGATCCCACGAAAAGTGTGGCGGGGGGCTGTTTCGATTCCTGCTTTGAACCATTCTGTTAGAAAACTTAATAACAAAGTGAGTAGGTTGTTTCGTTCCAGGACATTGCATTCTATCTCGCACGGTTGTATTAATGATGACAGTATGTATCTAGGGGATGGTGTGCATTTGTCTCGGGTGGGAAATGAGTTACTCATAGGAGACTTCTTAGCATGGTTAAAAACGTTGAAACATGACCTTTAGCTAGGAGTTTTGTGGGGGGCCCGGATAGCCGGTCAACTATCCGGGCCTGTGGCGGTAAGGTCATGATCGGTGAGCACTAATTAGTAGATCCCTATGAGTGGGCGTCACCCAACACGGATGGGAGCGCTCGGGAGAGGTGGCCATTGGCCCCTCAATGGGGAGGCGGTCCCTTCTAAGGATGGGTCGCCGGAAGTAAAGGAAAGGCGGTCAAGGCCCCTTCCTTTGTAGGAGGGGTTACAGCCCCCTCCTGGGGAATTTCCCGGGGCCAGTGACATCTGCGACGGCAGATGCGGTAAGTTGTGTGGGGTTGGGATAAGATCTACGGTACCTTCTAGATACCTCACACGAGTATTCGAACGACCTTTAACTGGCGTCGAGTCTTTAGGTGCCCCCGTCAAGTCAAGGGAAATTGGTAATAGTTGCACTTGAGGTACGCCTCCGTGCTGTCGCCCAGCCCAAGTGGGAGGGGTAAGTCTGGTTAGGGATCTTGACACCGGTTATGACCTTGCCGTTGGCCCTTAAACGTTAGGTTGTACAATTTCAATATGTCAAGAAATGTTTTGTAGGATGCTAGTTCGGCTAGGAGAACCTCTGTATTAGAGAATCTGTTAAGGTTAGCCAAACATCGCAATATGGTAATGAAATTGTACATAACATAAAACGTTTAATGTTTTAATTTTTGTTTTAATAAATACGGCCGGGATGGTCACTCCATCCCACTTCCAAAAACTCAAGAACTGTTTCCGGTTTCCCTCCTTTGGGGATTGTGTTGAGAGGGGGTGGCGGGTATCTCGGCCATATAAATCAATTGTATACCTGCATTCATGAAGAAATGACTAAAAATGTCCTTGAGACACATGAAAGTGTTTTCTGCAATTCCCTAGCACCATTTTTGGGACACTATTAACATGGCTAGGTAACTCCCATAATCAAAATCTAAATTTGCCAAGCACAAGTGGGAGCGTATTTACAAGACACTTGCCCCATGAGGAACACTTTACATTTTAAAAGGAAAACATAACATCTTAGACACTCAAATACCTTATAAATATGGCTCAAAACAACCTATGAAGCTCTAGCAGTACATATCCAGAAATGAAATTGATTTCTTAAATCGTTTTTAAAAGCAACATCTCTGTTTCAGCTTACATAACAGACCATAAAATGGGCTCCATGTACCACAATAACTTGTGTTACTGCATGCCAGAATGTTACACCAAATATGCAATTACAATTTCTCTATGAAACTAATTCTATTAGTATATCACTAGAGACAAAACCACATTTTAAAAACACAGCTTTCTTCATCATTTTCTCCTTAAATCATACTATTCTCTATCTAAATTAAATAAATCTTTTCTCACCTTAGCAAATATTTTTTGAGTTTTGAAAACAGTCTAAGAAATACACCAAATTGTCTTCAGCAGAAGAAAAAGGATGCACTCCAAAGGCTGCAGCTATTGAAAGCACAGAAATACAGATATTCTTTTCACATATCTCTCATATTAGCCAATCATACCTCTTCCCTCACTTTTTTCAAATCAAAACCCTTCCCCCCTCTGCCCTGTCTGCCTTGTTTCCATAGCAACCACCTCCTGGAAGACCTCTCATGTTTGCAAATTCACACAACAATGTTTCAATTGAACTCTGAACTCTCAGTGCACCTGCGTATCCAGTGCAATCTTTCATTAAATGTTTCTTCCTTGACCATTCAAATTACATCTTTCAAAGAACACATCCATGCACCCTAACTTTCTGTTTTCAGAAATGGAAATGCACCAATCACTGCTAATGAATCATTAGCGTTGTAAATCCACAGTTTTTTTTTCTTTAGAAACTCCTACTGTTTCAACTGCCCTTTCATTACCACACTTCATCTGACTGCAGAACAACCTTCTCCCACCATGTTTAAGGTCTGGATTGTTGGACATAGTTACATCCACTGGGCTCAAAGGTATGCTGAGAGCAGAAATTTACCTAACCTCAATTTACAAGATGTGGAAATTAAGTGGTTGGGCCAAAGAGGATTAAAATGTCACCAATTGATACCATTGGTGAAAACCTTTATGCATTTGCCAAAACCTGACCTGTTAATATTGCACTGTGGAGGTAATGATTTGGGCACTTTGACAGGGGTAGGTCTGGAAATGCTTTTAAAGGACACCTTTGAGCAATTAATGGCACTTTTTCCTCAAACTGCCTTGGTATATTCCAATATATGCCAAAGACAGAAATGGAGGTGGTCCAACCAATTTTGTCCACAAATTGAGAAAGCGAGGAAGCATGTAAACAAATCTGTTTCAGCTTACATGAGAGACCATGGAATGGGCTCTCTGTACAACAATAACTTGCGTTACTACATGCAAGATATCTACAGAGGAGATGGAGTTCACTTCTCAGATGAGGGCAACAGAATTTTCATTCTGAATTTAAGACTGTGCATTGGTACCTACTTATAAGTACCTAAATGTACCATAAAACCAAAAACTTTTTTCACTAATTTTCCACAAAATTCGCTCCCCGGAGCGCTACCCGGTTCGCTAACCGAAAGCTAACCTCGCGGAATTTTTAAAAAACAAGTTTTTTTTTCCGCACATATAAGCCTCCTCAGCCACGCTCCGAAAACCTAGGGGGTCAAGATAAGTCTACCATGACCCCTTCTACCCATTCTAAACATTATTTGCCCTCCATCTTGTATCTTAATGCGACCGAAACACAAAATGGTGGACTCCCGTGACGCTTAAGGTTCGCTAACCGGGCCGCTTCCCGGAAAGCGGTCCTAAAAAAAGGCGGGAAAGTAATTTACAGAAAAACGACTAGAGACACTCTCACCAAATATAGATTAGCTCATACTACATAACAATCCCTTCCATTCTCACAAATTTCATTGAAATTCCATTTAGCCATTTAGCCTGTAGACCTCTCCAAATAACGTGAGGTAAATTACTTCACAAAACACATCTGAATTGTTGGAATTGACAACCAATGAAAATGTTACTTTCATTTTCTACTTTTATTACCTGACATTTGATTGGTTATATACCTGTATATATATAAAGGGAGAGAAGGAAACACAGCCATTTTGACTACTACTTGTTGTTGTATATATCATTTAGAATATCACTAATAACATCAACTTGTTTCTAAAGGTAAGTTGTTATTTTTAAAACTGAAGTATATTGTGCACTATAAGTAAATATGGTAAACTTTTTCAGATAGTTATATACTATCCCTCTGTAAGAGTTAGACATTGAGAAAGGCTTCTTTATTATAATTATGGACTGATTTAGGTTTCTGTGGTATAATTATGAATTTACTTAGGCTTCTTCACAGGCACTTTTTAATAGTACTACTTCACGCCTGAAACCATACAGTGCCCATAGATTACTTCTCTGTTATAAACTCACAAGTGCCTGTCTGAACTTAAACCCAACAGTGCCCTATCTCTACTGATATATTTATTTTTTATGCAAATTACAGCAATAAAATGGAAGGTGAGCAGAATGTTTCCTTCGAAATTGTTCTGGAGACCAACACAGAAAAAGTTATTGCGGACAATGATGACTCAGATTTCATGGATGAATCACGGGACCATGAATTAGTTCAATGTGTAGAATCAGTGGATCATTTACTTCATTATGATGACGGTCAAATGTTTGAACTTATGTTCACTGAACAAGAACACATATCAGACAGTGAAATGCTAGACGTTGTATTAAATTTCGAAAAACAATCCGAAAAATAAAATTGTATGTAATATTAAAAAATTGTTTGAGTCTTTAATCATTTTTATATGTAATTCATAAACTAGTTAAATGTTAGAAATGTTATTACATTTTGAAACACAATCACAACAATAAAAAATTGCTTAAAAAATAAAAAAATTAAAAAATAATCAACAAAACCAACAAATAATTAACATACAGTATTAGAAAAGTCTTTCATTCTTTTATCCATAAAGTTCGCTGCCCAGAACGCTTTCCGGTTCGCGAACTTGGCGCTTACCACGCAAAAAAAAAATTTTTTTTTTTTTTTGGGACCCTCCTAGGCCCTTTTAAAACCTCCACATAAAACCTAGGGGGTCAACGAGGATCTACTATGCCCCCTTATGGTAATTTCCCCCTTTGTTTTGGCCTCCTCTTGTCTCTCGATCCTACCGAGAGACAAGATGGCGGCCGCTCCGGACTGTTTAGAATGTTGACAGACACCGGAGGGCCAATCAGCTTCGCATCGCAAAGTTCCGATACGCGAAAGGTTCGCTAACCGGATCGCTGCCCGGAGCGCTGTTACAGATATATATCTTGATTTAAACGTTAATTTCTCAAAATCCACTGAAGCACATATATTGAGACCTAGCAAAGGCACATCGGGCTAACAGTCCCTACAATTTTGCCAAGTTTCGTGAAAATCCATTCAGCCGTTCGGGCTAAAAGTGAGTCCAACCGCCCTATGGAAATTAACATGGGAAAAACGCGTTTTGGGACCCCCCTTTTTTCTCGGCCCCCCCTTGACGAACCCCCCCCAAATTTCCAGGAGCTGCTCAGAAACAAAATGTGCCATTTTCCTGAAAATTTCAGCCGATTCTGTCCACAAACGCCAAAGTTATTAGACATAGAATTTTCAGAAATCCCATAGGGAAAAAATCCTAACTATATATACCTACTGGCGACCGCCAGTAGGTAATATATATATATATATATATATATATATATATATATATATATATATATATATATATATATTACCTACTGGCGGTCGCCAGTAGGTATATATAGGTAGAATTTTTTTCCTATGGGATTTCTGAAAATTCTATGCCGAATAACTTTGGCGTTTGTGGACGTAATTGGCTGAAATTTCCAGGAAAATGGCACATTTTGTTTCTGAGCAGCCCCTAAAAAATTGGGGGCATTTCGTCAAGGGAGGGCCGAGAAAAAAGGGGGGTCTCAAAATGCATTTTTCCCATTAATTTTTCCATAGGGCGGTTGGAATCACTTTTAGCTCGAACGACTGAATGGCTTTACACGAAACTTGGCACATTTTAGATATGGTTTGCCCGACGTGCCTTTGCTATGTCTCAATATATGTGCTCCAGTGGATTTTGAGAAATGAACGTTTTAAAAAACAGATATATCTGTGACAGCGCTCCGGTTAGCGCCCCGGTTCGCGTACCAGACGCGTAACGGAACTTCGCAAAGTGAAGCTGATTGGCTCTCCGGTGTCTGTCAACATTCTAAACAGTCCGGACCGGCCGCCATCTTGTCTCTCGGTAGGATCGAGAGACAAGAGGTGGAGAAAAACGAAGGGGGAATTTAATGAAAGGGGGCAAGGTAGACCCCTCCTGACCCCCTAGGAATGATGTGGGGTCTATTAAAGGGTCCCGTGGGGCAAAAATAAAAAAATAAAAAAATTCAATTTTTCGCGGTAGAAGCGCTACCCGGTACGCGAACCGGGTAGCTCACCGGTAGCGTAACGGGAGTACGCCATTTTGTGTTTCGGTCGAATTTAATCACAAGATGGAGGAAAAACAATGTGGGAAATGGGTATAAGGGGGCACGGGAGACGTATCCTGACCCCCTAGGTTTTCTGAGGGTGGCTGAGGAGGCTCATAGATGTCGGAAAAAAAAATTTGAATTTTTCACGTGGTTAGCAGCCGGTACGCGAACCGGGTAGCGAACTGGGAAGAGAACATAAGTGAAAATTAGTGAAAAAAGGTACATTCGAAATTTTAAAAGTGTAATTATAGTTAAGGTAGCTCTGAAAAGAGCTTTTGGGTTCTGTGTAAGCTGTAGGTACTTATAAGTAGGTACCAATACACAGTCTTAAATTTTGTATGAAAACTCTGTTTCCTCATCTGAGAAGTGCACACCATCTCCTCTGTAGATATCTTGCATGTAGTAACGCAAGTTATTGTTGTAGATGGCGCCCATTTCATGGTCTCTCATATAAACTGAAACAGACTTATTTACATGCTTCCTCGCTTTCTCAATTTGTGGACAAAATTGATTGGACCACCTCCATTTCTGTCTTTGGTATATATTTGAATACACCAAGGCAGTTTGAGGAAAAAGTGCCATCAATTGCTCAAAGGTGTTCTTTAAAAGCATTTCCAGACCTACCCCAGTCAAAGTGCCCAAATCATTTCCTCCACAGTGCACTATTATGAGGTCATAGTTTGGCAAATGTAAAACGGTTTTCACCAATGGTATCAATTGATGAGATCTCAATCCTCTCTGCCCAATCCATTTGATTTCCACATTTTGTAAATTGAGGTTGTGTAAATTTCTGTTATCAGTATACCTGTGAGCCCAGTGGATGTAGCTATGTCTAAGAATCCAGACAGAAAACATGGTTAGAGGAGGTTCTGCTGCAGTCAGATGAAGTGTGGGAATGAAATGGCAGTTGAAACAGTAAGCGTTTGTAAAGAAAAACAACTGTGGAGTTTCAGTGCTAATGGTTCACTAGTAGTGATTGGTGGATTTCCATTTCTGAAAACAGAAAGTTAAGGTGCATGGATGTGTTCTTTGAAAGATGTAATTTGAATGGTTAAGAAAAAATGATTTTAAGAAACATTGCAGTGGATTAGCAGGTGTACTGAGAGTTCAGAGTTCATAGGAAACATTGTTGTGTGAACTTGTTAACATGAGAGGTCTTTCAGGAGGTATTTGCTATGGAAAAAGGGCAGAAAGGGCAGAGGGGGAAGGCTGTTGATTTGAAAAAAGTGAGGGAAGAATTTTGATTGGGTGAGATGAGAGATATGTGTCATGAAATACAGCATTTCTGTGCCTTTGTTGGTTGCAGCCTCTGGAGTGCATATCCTTTGCTCTGCTAAAGAAAAATTGGTGTGTGTCTGAGACTGTTTTGAAAATCAAAAAGCATTTGCTAAGGTGAGAAAAATTCATTTAATTTAGATAGAGACTAGTATATGTTATGGAGAAAATAAGGAAGCCAGCTGTGCATTTAAAATGTTGTTTTGTGTCAAGTGTTTTCATTATTTTTCCCAAAAAGATTTTGCTTATTTAACAAATTATAATTACAGATAATGTGAAGTATTAGTACTGACAGGGTGTGCTTGTACATAGGAGCTGTGCTGTGTTTTCAAATTATGACCAGAAAATCGTTTTTTAAAAAAAAGAAATGCTTTTTACATTTAAGAGAAGGACAACATGGGGTGTGCTTTTTTAAATAAAGATTTCACTTCCCAACATGAATATTTGAGAATAATTTGCATGTTTGTTGGTTTAAAAACTCGTTTCTTGAAGTAATTTAGGTTTCACAATATGTTCTGCAAGAGTTACATAGTCAACATGGGGGCATATTTACAAGGCTTATGAGCCACATTCACGTCATTTTCCCCATTTTAAAAGTGACTTTAAAGGTGGTGCAAGGTCCTTGTAAATACACCCTCATGAGTGCTTTGCAAATTTCACCTTAAAAATTCTTACCTGGTGTTCTTACAACCAAAATTTTAGGGAAGGAATCTTGGGATTTGTTCTGAGGAATTTCAGTAGGTTCTAATGGCTCCTACACTATATAGCTTTGTGGATAAGTGTAGTACAAAGCGAAAACTGTTTGTTTTAATAAGCTAATACAAGCAGCAGATCAAAACAAGGAGTAGAGGTAATGTAAGTCTGCAATGCTGTCCACATTATTTATAGAAACTTATGGGTGAAATGTAATTTTACAATTCCAACTACATAAACCGGATGTAAATAAGTTGTCAAGTCTAATTTAAAATGTTTTGGCTACACAGTCGTCGATTTCAGGAAGAACATTTGTAACTGCAGCTATTATATGATATGATGGTCCTTGGCAACATCAGGATATTACACAGCTTATTTGAAATGTAAAAAAGGCTGGTCTTTCGGCAAGGATTACCATTTGACTATGAAGCAATGTTGCCTTTTGACTTGTTTTCAGAAGTGAGAATTTAGGGTAGGTAACTGGACTATAATGATTCGAGGTGTTGATATATTTTAGTGTGCCGTTTTAAATGGCTTTGTATGTCACATTTTTGTTAAAACGATGGAGCTTATCTTTCAGAAAGTGGCGGGCAGAAAATAATAACAGCACAACAGAGTATAAGCTATTCATAGGACATCCTTTGACGTCATGGAAAGTAAGTTACTTTTGAGGAGTTCTAATTTCTGATTGGTTATATTATATGGGTTTTTTAAACACAATCATTTTGATTGTGTTTTTTTTTCCCGCTGTTATATGATGAATACCTTCAACTCACTGTTTTTAGTGAAATTTGATATATTCTGAGAACAGCAAAAATAAACCATTTAATATGTATAATTAATTGCAAACTTTGAATTGTGATTTTTAATATGTACTCATCTTGTCTCATGCTTACTCATCTTTTACTACCTTCTATACATTTTTAAATTTTTGTTCTTTCTTTCACAGATTGAAAGTATAAAAATAACAAGTGACTAAGTTAACGACAATTATAAGGTAAGTGTTTAGTACTCATTCCGTTACATCTCTATCACATTTAACTTTTATTAGTTCCACTGCTTCATTTCTCTACCCTCAGTTTCTTGCCTTTACTACTTCCCTCATTCCTTTTCTATTATCTATTATACAGTATCTCTGTGTTACTCCCTCTAGCTGTCTTTTAACAGTATTCTCTCTGTTTTCCTCCCTTATACTCACTCTTCCTTTCTTTTTAATTTATTTTTTTGTTTCGCTTCCGGTTCGCGTACCGGGGCACGAACCAGGAAGTGAATTTTTAAAAAAAAGAGGTTGCAGAGTACTAAACATTCTAGCATTTTTTTTTATAAATGGGAGGTAGTTCTGAAAATAACTTTTTTTTATTGTTTTAAATTATTTTTTATTATTTTTATGAACATTTTTTGTATTTTTTTGTATTTTAAGAACAGTTTTATATTTTTTTTGATTTTTTTGGGGGGGAAACGAAAAACAGTCATTATAAAGGGCCCAACAGGAGCAACAAAAAAAAAAAAAGAGAATTTACTTTCGGGGCTATTTTGATTTTCATAAGCTGTGTTTATGAGAGTTATACTTTTCTCCCCATAGGAAATTAACTTGCCGCAAAAAATACAGGTATGCTTCATGTTACCAAAGTTCATCTGTTTGTTTGGGACCGTCTCCCTCGCCTCTGGTCCCGTCACTGCCTGTTCAGCTGATGTACTGGCCACAAGAGGGGTTTTTTCCTGTAGGTCACGTACCTGTGCAGCACTGTAATTAATAGGGTGCCACCTCTCCATGTGGAGATGCATGGTGTAATTCCCATAGCTGTACTTTTTATCTGTTCCTCGCGATAGTTCTTTGTCACAGATCAAACAAGTGACATAACGGGCATTCACTTTTTTTTGGCCCCGGGGATATGTGAAGAATTGCCAGATGTAGTTTGCTTTCACATGGGACCTCCTTGGTTCTTCTGGAAAAAACAGCCTGCTCACTTGCTCCTCTTCCTCTTCTTCCTCTTCTTCCTCCTCTTCATTAAGGAGGACCTGAGGAGGTGGTCCATCCTTTTTTGGTGGTGGTGGTGGTGGAGTGGCTCCAGCAGCTGCAGCTACAACACTTGCCATTTTTCCAAATTTCGAAAGTAGGTCTTTCTATCATAAAAATGAAAGTCAGAGTGAGGAAAAAAGGTAGGGTTTTCATCATTTGTGAAAAAAAAAGTAATAAACCAATGAAAAGTGTTATTTTCAGGTCACATGACCTAGCCTTACATCATTAGGAAACTAAAAGTAAAATGAACCAATAAAACGTTTTATGAACAAGTCACATGACCTGTTATGCTTACGTTACGCGTCCCGCTACGCACCCAGAGTGCTTCCGGGGTGCTGCGCTTCGCGCCTCGGTTCGCGCTCCGGGGCACTTACGGGTGCGCTAACGCGGCGTGTCATAAGACGCATTATGCAGCACCGCGATACGTTGCGTTTACGTGACGCGTCACAATGTTGTTTTCTTGCGCCGCACTTGCGCTAACGGAATGTTTCCCGGTTCGCGGACCGGGTCGCGGCACAAAATTGAGCTAACGGGAAGCTACCCGGTGCGCGGACCGGTAGCGAAACAAAAAAAAATAATTAAAAAAAATATATACGTAAAAAATATATATTAAAAAGATATAAAATATATTTTTCCATTAAAATACATTTTACAGCTTTTGATATTTGCTATTAAAAAACCATTGAAATTCACTGAAAAAACCATAGGTTATAGACCATATATAGTTAGGAATTAGCATTTACAAAACCTTAAAAATTCACTGAAAAAACCATAGGTTATAGACCATATATAGTTAGGGATTAGCATTTACAAATCCTTATTTTACTCAGACAAAACCATTTAAATTCGCATATATAGTTAGTTGCACTAACTATATATCGCGCACCCGCAATCCACTGCTGATGATGTCACATATTACATCATTCATGACATGGTCAGTGACATCACTGATGACATCACTGTTGACAACTCAAATGACATCACTGACTTCATCACTGATGACATCATTCCAGTGATAATATGATGAACCTCTTCAGACTCTAATATAACCTTAGATACACTCAGTATAAACAGACACTCACAGATTGTCACTCATCCATGGAGTTACTCATACACCTAATCAGTCATGCAAAGAATCAATCACACCTCCATTTCCTCAACTATACAGTTATACACACCTTACTCATTCAAACATATTCTAACACATATTTACTCTCTTATACAATCACTAATACACGTTTTCAATGATCCATGCAGCCACTCACACATTCACTGGCTCTTATACACAGTAATTAATATATGTCAACTCTCACATGTACTGTGTTTTACATATGTACTTACTTTGACATGTAACACTGAGATATCCATTCACTCACCAATACACTCATGCACAAAGTCAACCACCCATACAGCTGTTTGCACCTGCAGTTTTGAACCCATACATCTAGTGAATCAACTGTTCACACATCTATGCACAGAGTCACACACCTCCCAGCCACCCACACACACACACTCACTCTCCCATACAAATACTTGGGCAACCAATCAATAACCCATATAGTTACTCATATAGCTACTGATCAACACATGCAGCAGTTTACAGAACAACAGATATAATGATGCACAAATTAAGACAGTTTAATCACTAACCCATGCACTCAGTGAGACACATTTAATCACTCTCTCATACAGTCAGTCATGCACCTACTAAATCCTTCATCCAGACACTTGTACATAGGAGCTGTGCTGTGTTTTCAAATTATGACCAGAAAATCGTTTTTTTTTTAAAAGAAATGCTTTTTACATTTATGAGAAGGACAAAATGGTGTCTGCTTCTTTAAATAAATATTTCACTTCCCACCATGAATATGGGAGAATAATTTGCTTGTTTGTCGGTTTAAAAACTTGTTTCTTGAACGCATTTAGGTTTCACAATATGTTCTGCAAGAGTTACATAGTCAAGATGGGGGCATATTTACAAGGCTTATGAGCCACATTCACGTCATTTTCCCCACTTTAAAAGTGACTTTAAAGGTGGTGCAAGGTCCTTGTAAATACACCCTCATCAGTGCTTTGCAAATTTAAGTCATTTTCCCCTGGTGCATGTGCCTTGTAAATATGCCGTCATGTGTGCTTGGCCATTTCAAGTCACTTCTCCCTGGTGCAAGGGCCTTGTAAATACGCCCCCATGTGTGCTTGGCCATTTCAAGTCACTTCCCCCTGGTGCAAGGGCCTTGTAAATACGCCCTCATGTGTGCTTGGCAATTTCAAGTCACTTCCTCCTGGTGCAAGGGCCTTGTAAATACGCCCTCATGTGTGCTTGGCAATTTTAAGTCACTTCCCCCTGGTGCAAGGGCGTTGTAAATACGCCCTCATGTCTGCTTGGCAATTTTAAGTCACTTTCCCCTGGTGCAAGGGCCTTGTAAATACGCCCCCATGTGTGCTTGGCAATTTTAAGTCACTTCCCCCTGGTGCAAGGGCCTTGTAAATACGCCCCATGTGTGCTTGGCAATTTTAAGTCACTTCCCCCTGGTGCAAGGGCCTTGTAAATATGCCTTCATGTGTGCTTGGCAATTTTAAGTCAATAACAATAACATCAACAATGTCTGATGTGGAACAATCTCTAGATGTGGAACAATCTCTAGATGAGGAACAATCTCTAGATGAGGAACAATCTCTAGATGAGGAACAATCTCTAGATGTTGAATTAAAATTATATAAAAGTTTTCAAAAACACCCTGTGTGAAGTGTCTTTAATATAATTGTGAAATAGAGTCTCGAAATTAGTTGAGATTAACATATAACAGAGCACAGGTCATATGTTGAAGCATTCCATTCCATTGCTACTATTTGAGAGTTTAAAATTTGTCTATGTTGTTAAATTACTGTAGGTAGAATTGACAACTAGTGTGTTAATTGTTTGCCTACTGTTATTGGTTTACTGTTTGGTAATAGTGGTTAATAAAAAAAAAAAAATTCCACAGATTTAACTGAAGATCTTCTGAAAAATTCAAAATGCCCTCAAGGCAGAGGACAAAAACAGAAGCAAAGCGACTTACACTCTACCTTGGTAAACATTTGCAGCAGTCCTCTACTATAAAATCGTTTCAAGTCAGCAAAAAAGCTCCGGGTAAGAAAATGAAATCATTTTTAAAAAGAATTTGCAGACAAAAAAAATACCACTACAGAACATGTTTTAGTGCAGAAGAAGAGAGACAATTTAAAGGAAAAGGAAAGGCCCATCAAAAAAGTTTCTGCTAGAGCAGGAGATAACTCTGTGCATGGCAGTAGAAGGGAAAATCAGTTCAGGGACATTCGTAGACGAATGTTCCGCAACAGGATAATTGTCAATTTGTTAAAAAATATTAAGAAAGGTCAACAGAAAGTGGCATTTTATAAGAAAAAGAAAAATGTAGAGAAAATTATTGATCAGGCTTTCGAAATTAAGCGAAAGTTATTTATTTTGGTAATCAATAGAATTAGGAAACTAAACAAGGTAATTTATGATTTCAAATCAAATAGTAGATGGAAGAGAGTAGTTAATCGTAGTAATTTTTGTGAAGTTTTCTCAGGAGAATGGATGCATAGTTCAAGTTGTGAGGCATTTTTCAATGAGGAGAGTTACTTCCAGGACAATGATTTGGTGCATGCAGTTGACACCAGTGGTCGAGCATATGAGGTGAAAGATGGTTGTCCGGTTGAAAAAGAAAAACTTGTGTCTGCAGATGCAGAAGAGGTGTTAGGTGATGAGGTTTTAGGAAGACGTCCTAGGGGTCCAGTGTACACCTGGAAGTGTAGTAGTGTTTGTAGTGTGCAACAGGATTCCATCAATTTGCTTTGTGATTTTGTTCGTACATTTAATAAGAAAAGTTTAAAACAGAAAATGAAGTTGTTGCAAGAATTAGATCCTTGTAGAGTGAGAAAAGTAACAGGTTTGCATGGTCATTCACTGGCTTGTCTTTCCAGAAGAGTATGCCAGAGTGTTTTTCATCATTTCAGGATGCTAGCAGTGCATCATAATAAAGTGAGGAAATTAGTGAGAATGTTGTATTATACTAAGAGTCCAGCAATTATGCTTAAACAATTAAGCAGTGCTCTTTTGCATGGTTCCGAACTACATGTGAAGAATATTTGTGAAGAAATTAAGTTCTGTTACTTTGCTAGTAAAGAGAACAATGTTGAAATTGACCCAGTAGAAGAAGGTAATGTGGAAGAGAGTGTACAGATTTCTAATATAGATAGGTTTCACAAGGAAATTTCCATCTTTCAGGTGAAATCAAGTGAGAGGCCTAATTTCACTTGTGTGTGTTGTCGACGGACTTATTATAAGAATCAGACTAAGTTAGTGGATTTATATGCAAAAAGTGAAATGGAAAACAATAGTGAATGGAAGGATTTTGCCACATACTTGATGGTAGAAAATTGTTTTGATTTGGGATCGGACCAACGTATGTGTACTTATTGTTTTAACAAATTAAACCAAAACCGGATGCCTGCTAGAGCGTTCATAATAATCTGGAATTGGTTGACATTCCTTCTGAATTGAAGGATTTAAATTCTTATGAATCTATTTTGATTCAAAGTGTGCATCCCTTTCAGGCTATTGTACGAATGGAGCCAAAGACAGGGAAATTGCCTCCATCAGATTTACAGAGAGGATTAAAGGGAAGAGTTGTTTATTTGCCTTTAGATTTGAAGAAAAACATTAATACAATTGGAGTAGAGAAAGTGGAAGAGGAACGTCTGGTTATCCTAGTTAATGGAGTTCCGACAAAGAGTAAGAAAATCTGGCAAGATTTAGTGGATGTTAGGAAAGTCAAAAAGGCAACATTGTATTTGATAAAAAACAACAAGTACTACAAGAATGTATGTGTTGTAGAAGAGGAAGTAAGTGAAGAAGAGGACAGCGATTTGTGTGCTGGAGAATTTGAGAAAGTAGAAGCCTCTAAAAATGAAGAAATATATGAACATTATAGTGTTCATCCTTTGCATTCCAAGGAAGTCATGGGGAATGCTATTGAGTTGTTTCAAATGAAACAAGCCAAAGGGCGTCCCATTAGTGTTTGGGAGGAAAGTTTGGAAGCTCGGTGTTTTCCACAGTTATTTCCCACAGGTCGAGGAGGACGATATGATGAGCGACCTGATCAAATTCCTGCTTCTGAATACCGGACTTTATGATTGCATGCAGAAAATCCTAGGTTTCGTCAATGCATTCCTTATTTGTTTCATCTACTGTTTGAAAGTGATCTGTCTGGACTGTCTTATGCAGTGAACCACATCCTGAAAAGTGGTGTACAACTGCGAAATATCTCGGCAAGGGACTTTATGGATAAAGTCAATGTGCAAGGCAGTATTTTGGATTCTCACCTGATTAATCTCATGGCATGTCAGCGTGGTACTAATGAGTATTGGTACCGTCGTCATGGTGACTTAAAATGTATGCTGAGGAACTTAGGAACTCCCACATGTATGTATGTATGTATGTATGTATAGGCATTTATATAGCGCACTACTTACCCGGAGGGTCCCAAGGCGCTTCGACCGCTGCGAAACCCTTCCTGGCTTCCCTGAGAGATGGTCCCTTAATGGGTATCTCCAGGGTGAGACCAGGCATCCCCGGCGGTCTGGTGGGGCCGTTAGTGAAGATGAGGCAAGCTAATGCCTAGAGTTGCCGAGTGTGATCGCTGATCAGAGTGGGCACCGAGGCGAGAGAATTATCGAGTCCGCTGACCCTGGTGAGTATGGCTGGGAAGACTTACTTGAATTTCTACGAGAGGCAAATGGAAACATTGAAAATATTGAATTCAAGATACCTGGAGAACTGTGCTCTTTGGATCCAGTGAATGTATGTAGGTACTTCAATCATAGATTTGAAGCTATGATGTCTTTTATCACGAACAAGAAAAATCCACCTCTTGGAGAGGTGTTGGATTTCTTCTGGAGAAAGGAGTATCAAGCAAGAGGTGCTCCTCATATACATATGTTGCTATGGATCAAAGATGCACCCAAATTTGGAACAGATCCGGATGACTTAGTGATGAGTTTCATAGAACAGTATTCTACATGTGCTGTTCCAAAGACAAAGGAAGACAAAAGTATAAGAGAACAAGTTTTACGGTTTCAAAGCCATCGTTGTGGAAAGTACTGTCGTCGTAAATTCAGAAACAAGTACTTCACAAAATGTTGTTTTGGATTTCCACGATCGGTGATATCTAAAGGAAGAGTGAACAATTTGATGTCTTCGCTGCAACATAATGTGACGAGGAAATCAGCCAAAAATACATACAATTTGAAAAGAAATGAAGAGTCCAAGTACATCAACGACTACAACCCAGTGATTTTGTCCATGTGGAATGCTAACATGGATATACAGTTTGTGGCTGACAACTGTATGGCTGTGGCTCGGTATGTAACGTCTTACATCACAAAAAAAGAAAAGACAGAACTGAAGGATATGTGGGAGGACATTTCCCATGAAAAGAGCCTCAGTAAGAAGTTGTACAGTTTCAGTCTGAAGATGTTGTCGCATCGAGAAATCAGAGCTTACGAATGTTCTGACCGGTTATCGTCAGCAAGTCTCTATGCCAAATCTAGGAGTATCATTTGGGCGAGTCTTGGTCTTGCTGCAACGCGTAATCGAGTTTTGAAACCTGTATGGGAAATTGAGTATTTGGCGGAGAAGGAGCCAAGCAGTACAGATATTTTGAAGACCAACATGTTGGATACATATTATCCAAATAGAAGCAGTCACCTGGAGAATGTTTGTCTGTATGAGGTTCTACAAAATTACATTTTCAAGAGGAACATCAAAGAAGATATTGATAAAGGAGTGTATGCTGTAATTGGAAGTGAGGGATGTCTGGTCAAGCAAAGAAAATGTCAATTGGTAAATCATCGAAAATTGAATTGCGAATCTCCAGAAAGAAAAGAGTTTTTCTATTTAGCTCTTTTGCAACTTTTCAAGCCTTGGCGTGCAGAAGAGGAACTGCTTGGAGATTTCCTCTGTTATGAAGACTCTTTCAATGCAGCCAAGGAGTCCATAGAATGTCCTGTTTTTCCAAAATATCTAGAAATGTTGAATGCAGAAATCGAGCAGGAAGCAACAATTGCAGCCGAGATTGCTAGAGACAGTTCTCAGGACAGTCAGAGTTCTGTTTCATTGAGTCAGGATCCACTAGGAGGACCACTTATCGAAAATGAAGCTGCCACTGCCATGATTGAAGTGGAAAGAGCCATGGCACATGCTCAGGAGGATGCGGTTAACTTAGAAGATTTGGAAAGACAACTCAACGATGAGCAGAGGAAAATATATGACGAAGTTACCAACCAAATTGATCATGGATTAAGCCATGAGAAGAAACAGTGCTCATGTACGTCGTTGAAGCCTGTCCGACTGTACGTGAGTGGAGAAGCAGGAACTGGAAAAAGTTTCCTCATTAAAGCAATTTCATGTTATTTGCAGAAAAGGACTGAGTCATCGCTGTCTTGTGTTGTCACCGCTCCAACTGGACTGGCAGCACATAACATTAAAGGTATTACTTTGCATCGGCTACTGATTCTGCCAGTGGAGCATGATAACAAATTACAATACCACAAGTTATCTGGAGATGCTTGTTGTGAAGTATCTAGAGTCCTGAAGAAGATGAAACTTCTTATCATTGACGAAGTAAGCATGGTTTCCAATGTCATGCTTGCCTTTGTGCATTTGAGAATGCAGGAAGTTCTTAAAACAGAGTATGATGTGTTATTTGGTGGGAAACACATCATTGTTTTCGGTGATCTTCTGCAGCTGACACCAGTGAAAGGACAACCAGTGTTTAAACTGCTTACGCATGAAGATACCAGGAAGTGCCTGGGGAGCATTGGCAAGGTTAACATATGGTTAAACTTCAATTATGCTGAGCTGCGTGAAAATATGCGTCAGGCGAAGGATGAAGATTACAAGAATATTCTACAAGATGTTAGAATCGGGAAAGTGACCGAGCGTGAGAAAGAAGCTTTACATGCACAATTACTGTCAAATTTGTATCCAGAAGAAGACGTTCTGCCAGAGAATATTTTTCAGAAAATTACTGAGAAGAAATCTGGAATATGTTTGATGCCAACTCTTGCAGAATGTTCCATCTTCAACAACAAAATGTTGAATTTAGAAAACCAAGAGATTGTGAAACTGGAAGCTATTGACAGAATAGAGCATATGGGAGCAACAATTATTTTGTCCGAGAATTTGAAATCTAAATTGGATTCATTAGAGAAGACTATATCTAAAACTGCTGGTTTTGAAAAGACTCTGAATGTGTGCTTAAATTGCCGTATCATTTTGAGAAGGAATTTACATGTTAAAAGAGGTCTGGTAAATGGATCAATGGGTAATGTTGTTGATTTTAAGAAATACAGAAATAGAGATGGAATTGAATTTTTAAAAATTAAATTTGATGGCATGGAGGAAGTACAGCTAATTGGTTGTTGCACAGCTAGGTTATTACTTGTAAAAGACTTATTTGTTCGCCGTAAGCAATTTCCTGTTTGCTTGGCATATGCGGTGACAATCCATAAATCACAAGGTTTAAGTGTAGACAGTGCTTTGGTGAATATTGGCAGTTCTGTGTTCAAAGAGGGTATGGCTTATGTAGCATTGTCACGAGTCAGAACTTTATCGGGATTGTACTTGATTGAGTGTGATGTCACAAACATTTGTGCGGATCTAGATTGTGTTAAGGAATACAATAGGTTAAGAAGAGAGTTTGCGCCACATTTGCCTCAATATCCTTTGTTTGAGAAACGTGTGATAGGCCGGAAACGAAGAAATGTCACCAATAGTAGGGAGGTTGTAGCAAAAAGACCAAAAGTCGATGAACCCAAAATTGTAAGCAGAAAGAAAATGAATTCTGTTGAAGATGTTGTTGGTTTTCAATTTGAAAATAGTTCTGGTGTCAACTGCTATGCTAATGTAGTGGTTAATGTTGTCTTTTCTCTAGAAACTTTAAAAGAACAGATTGTGATCAATTCGGATCAAAGTTTTTGCTGTTTGTTGAATTCTGTGTTAGAGAAACGTAGCGCTGATAGAACAAGAGTAGAAAGTGTGTCTGAAATTCGAAATCTGTTAGACAAATGTTCAGGTCAAACACAATTCTCTCAAAATATTCAGCAAGATTGTCAGGAGTTTTTAATGTATATGCTTGATGTATTGCAAGATGAAGGTGTAGATGTAGATCATCTATTTGGCCTTTCTTATCAATGGCAGCATGACTGCTTGAACTGTAGGGTTTCAAGTACTACTAGTGTAGATTCAGAAAGATTTATATATTTAACTTTGCCAGACAGTAAATCAGTATCCTTTAATAAGCTAGTAAAAGCAGCCGATCAAAACATGGAGTGTCTGCAATGCTGTCCACATTATTTATACGAAGATATGGCCAGTATGTCATTTTAATGTACCAACGATGTAGGCCTGATGGAACAAAATTGACAACTTTAATTAAAAATGTTGTGGCTTCTCAGTTGTCAATATCAGGAAGGACTTTTCTAACTGCAGCAATTATATATCATGACGGTCCTTCAACAACATCAGGACATTACACAACTTATTTGAAGTCTGGAAACGGCTGGTCATTCTGCAATGATTCTGTTTTAACTTTCAAAAAAAGATTGCCTTTTCACCTTAAAAATTCTTACCTAGTGTTTTTAAAACCAAAATTTTAGGGAAGGAAAGTGGCCTACGAAGATTGAAGCAGTTGATACATTTTTGTCTGCTGTTTTAAATTGCTTTGTGAATTAGAGTGATCATAATAAATACAAATGTAAAGTAGTCATAGAGATTAATAACTGGTCTATAAAGATTCAAAGAGTTGATATGATTTACTCTGTTGTTTGAAATTGCTTTGTTAGTAACTGAGATCAAGAGAATGAAAAAATTGGAAAAGTCATAGAGGCAGTGTAAGTGTGCCTCATAGTAAGTGGTATCAATGTTATAGGAAATGTGAAACATGAGTAAACTAGAAGGGGAGATATTATTAGTACAAGATTGTGAAAGTGATTTTGGACGTTTTCTTTCTGAAAGTCGGGGAAAAAGAAAATGACGGTATTTGCTTTGAGGAATTCGAAGAGATTAAATTGGCTCTTACACGATTTGGCCGCGAGGAGAAGTGTGGTAGAGAGCAAAAAGTTATTTATTGTTTCTAACATATTACTCAGAAAGAAAGAGCTTTTCTTTCAGAAAGTGGCGGGCATGGATTTTTTAGAACACAACAGAGTATAAGCTGTTCATCGCATATCATTCGACGTCATGGAAAGTAAGTGTACTTTTGATGAGTTCTGATTTGTTATATTATATGGGTTTTTTAAACACAATCATTTTGATTGTGGTTTTTTTCCCCGCTGTTATATGATGAATACCTTCAACTCACTGTTTTTGATATATTCTGAGAACAGCAAAAATAAACAATTTAACGTGTATAATTAATTCTATATTTTGTATTGTGATTTTAAATTTGTACTCATCTTGTCTCATGCTCACTTGTCTTTTACTACCTTATTTAATATTTAATATTTTTCACATTTTTGTTCTTTCTTTCACAGATTGAAAGTAAAAAAATTATAAGTGATGGAGTTAACAACAACTATAAAGTAAGTATTTAGTACTTTTTCCCTTACATCTCTATCACATTCAACTTCTATTACTTTGTGGTATCCTTGCACTATCCTCTTTTATTATAGAATGTTCTAGCTATGATGCTTTGTGGAATGTTGGCAGTCTGTGGGCTTAGGCTGGCAGTTGGCTTGGGGCTGAGCATCTTGCAGGATGTTCCTGTTGGGGTCTTTATGGTTTATAGCATCTTATCTACCCAACTTCCAATAAACCATTTATCTACATCAACTGTCTGAGGACGTGATTACAACATACTTCCACTGCTTTATTTCCTTAACCCTCAGTTTCCTTCCTTTGCTTTTTCCCTCATTCCTTTTCAATTACTTACTTACTCTACTCCTTCCACTCCTTTTGTCAGTCCCTCTGTTCTCACAGTTCCTCACTCCTTTTCACTCAGTCCGTTTCTCTAACACAAACTGTCACTGTCTCTTCACTCTTTTACAAGTTGTTCTTTATGCTTTCTCTCTGTAGTTCATGCACACTATCTTATTTTCATTTTTTTGCTGTTTCAATTATTCTTTTTCTATCACTTCTTCTTTTCTTCTTTTTGTTTTTTCTCTTTGTCATTCCACATGTTTTAATCTTATTCACTATGATACACCTTGTTTTAATCCAATTTACTTTCACTCTCTTTTTTTTTTAACACCTTCCCTCAGGGTTGTTGTTTTAGTCCGGTTCTATCCCTACTACTTATTCCACATCCTTTACTCTCTTTCTTTTTAATTTGAAGATTCATTCACAATCTCCAAGTAACTCCCGTTTATTATTCTTCTACACTCTTTTTTCTTTCACTTTTTTTCTACTTTCTTTTTCTCAATTTTTCCCTCTTACAACTTTTCTTTGTATAATTATCTATTATACAGTATCTCTGTGTTACTCCCTCTAGCTGTCTTTCTTTTAACATTATTCTCTCTGTCTCCTTCCCTTATATACACTATTTTTTTTCTTTTTTTTTGGTTCGCTTCCGGTTCGCGTACCGAGGTGCGAACCAGGAAGCAAATCAAAAAAAAAGAGAATGCAAGAGTGCTAAACATTTTAGCAATTTTTTATAAATGGGAGGTAGTTCTGAAAAGAACTTTTTTTATTGTTTTTGTTTTATATTTTTTAAATTATTTTTCTGAACATTTTTAATTTTTTGTGTATTTTTTGAACAATTAAAAAAATAAAATTGGTTTTTTTGAGAGGGAAGAACGAAAAACAGGCATTAGGAACGGCTCAACAGGAGCAAAAAAAAAATTCACTTTTTGGGGCGTTTTGAACACTTGTGATTTTCAAATGCTCTGTTTACACTCATCTCCCCGTAACAAAGCAATCCCCCACAATAAATACACACCAGCTTGATGTGTGCAAAATTGGTTTGGATAGTGGGGACCGTCTCCCTCGCCTCTGGTCCCGAAAGACTTTCCTGTGTTGAGGTGGTGGCCACAGGAGTTGGTGGGTTTTCACGTAGGTTACGCACCTCAGCCACGCTGTAATTTATTGGATGTCACCTTTGCATGTGGCGATGCATAGTATAGTTCCCAAAGCTATACTTTTATCTGTGCCTCGGGACAGAACTTCTTTACAGATCAGGAATGTAACATGACGGGCATTGACCTTTTTTTGGCCTTAATGAAATGTAAAAAACTGCCAAATGAAATTGTCCTTGCGGTGGGATTTCCGGGGCTGTTCAGGCAAAAATACTCTCTCATGTACCTCCTGTTCCTCTTCTTCCTCCTCTTCCTCAGGGTTGGGAATGAACTGGGGAGGTGGTCCTTTCTTCCTAGGAGGTGGTGGTGGTGGTGGGGGTCCACTATTGAAGCCATCTTTCAATAATCAAAATAGGTCTTCCTCTCACAAAGTTGAAAGTCAGAGTGAGAAAAAAAGGAGGGGGCTTTCATCATTTGGGGAAAAAAAATGTTCTAAACCAATGAAAATTGTTATTTTTAGGTCACATGACCTAGCCTTACATCATTAGGAAACCAAAAGTGAAATGAACCAATAAAAAGTGTTATTTTCAAGTCACATAACCTGTTACTCTTACTTTACGCATCCCGCTACGCACCCGGAGAGCTTCCGGGGTGCTGCGCTTCGCGCCTCGGTTCGTGTTCCACAACACTTCCGGGTGCGCTAACGCGGCGCGTCATAAGACGCATTACGCGGCAACGCGATACGTCGCGCTTACGCGGCGCATCGCAATGTTGTTTTCTAACGCGGCAGTTGCGCTAACGGAACGTTTACCGGTTCGCGGACCGGGTCACGGCAACAAATTGAGCTAACGGGAAGCTACCCGGTACGCTGACCGGTAGCGAAACAAAATAAGATAATTTAAAAAAAGAAGAATACATTTAACAGCTTTTGATATTTGCAAATAAAAAACCATTGAAATTCAATAAAAAAAAAACATAGGTTATAGACCATATATAGTTAGGAATTAGCATTTACAAAACCTTGAAAATTCACTGAAAAAACCATAGGTTATAGACCATATATAGTTAGGGATTAGCATTTACAAAACATTATTTTACTTACAAACCATTGAAATTCGCATATATAGTTAGTTGCACTAACTATATATCGCGCACCCGCAATCCACTGCTGATGATGTCACATATTACATCATTCATGACATGGTCAGTGACATCACTGATGACATCACTGATGACAACTCAAATGACATCACTGACAACATCACTGATGACATCATTCATGTGATAATACGATGAACCTCTTCAGACTCTAATATAACCTTAGATACACTCAGTGTAAACAGACACTCACAGATTGTCACTCACCATGGAGTTACTCATACACCTAGTCAGTCATGCAAAGAATCAATCACAACTCCATTTCCTCAACTATACAGTTATACACACCTACTTATTCAAACATATTCTAACACATATTTACTCTCTTATACAATCACTGATACAAGTTTTCAATGATCCATGCAGCCACTCACACATTCAGTGGCTCTTATACACAGTAATTTATATATGTCAACTCTCACATGTACTGTGTTTTACATATGTACTTACTTTGACATATAGCACTGAGATATCCATTTACTCACCAATACACTCATGCACACAGTCAACCACCCATACAGCTGTTTCCACATGCAGTTTTGAACCCATACATCTAGTGAATCAACTGTTCACACATCTATGCACAGAGTCACACACCTCCCAGCCACCCACACACACACTCTTTCTCCCATACAAATACTTGGGCAACCAATCAATAACCCATATAGTTAATCATATAGCTACTGATCAACACATGCAGCAGTTTACAGAACAACAGATATAATGATGCACAAATTAAGACAGTTTAGTCACTAACCCATGCTCTCAGTGAGACACATTTAATCACTCTCTCATACAGTTAGTCATGCACCTACTAAATCCTTCATCCAGACACTTATACATCCACTCATTCTTCAATATGTAAGACATATTTTAACTTTACAGAAACATACAGTCACTGGATGATGTCATCAGTGATGTCATCAGTGATGTCACTGACCATGTCATGAATGATGTAATATGTGACATCATCAGCAGCGGATTGCGGGTGCGCGATATATAGTTAGTGCAAATAACTATATATGCGAATTTCAATGGTTTTGTGTGAGTAAAATAAGGTTTTGTAAATGCTAATCCCTAACTATATATTGTCTATAACCTATGGTTTTTTCAGTGAATATATATATATATATATATATATATATATATATATATATATATATATATATATATATATATATATATATATATATATATATATATATGCTGAAAAGCTCCTGACCTCTAAATGTAAGGCGGGCAAAATGCAGGTGCTCACCTCTTCGAACCTCCTTTAAATCTCGGACCGACACACAGGATCAGAGTGCGAGCAGTGTAGCTTATTTATTTAAGCATAGTGAGACAAGTGTCTTTCCTTGATGTGAAGGAGCTTGGTCACATGACGCGCCCGAGCAGACATTGCATTTTTAAAGTGAATTAAAAGCCCAAACAGCTTTAAAAAATAAACTGGCCAGCAACAAACCAGCAAAAGTGAAAATAAACAAAAGCCTATGGCAAAACAACCAATGTAAATATATTGCAGCATTTTTATTGACAATAAAACGTCCATTACAATTTTAGTATGTATAAAATGTGCAAATATCGCTAATGTGCAATTTGACTATGAGAAAAATAAATTTATCACAAAAATGGAAATTTCAGATGCACATATAGGCATCCGACCACTACCTTCATGCACATATGTATATATATATGTATATATCCAAAGCAATCATTACTCCTCAAATGAAGAAGGCACTCACATGAAGACTGCAGGATCAAGGCTTCCTTATTTAAAAAGGCCTCCTTTGACCCAGCGACAGAAGAGACACATTTCAGCTGAATCTGCAGCCTTTATCAATCTGGTAGGTGCCATCTTATTTCAACTTATATAGCCATTCCCCATTAACAGACATAGAAAAAATGCTAATCACCCAATGTGAAAATGTAAAATACTTAAAATACATATATATAGGTTAACAATGTAATACAATCAATACAAAAGTACATAATGAAAATTGCAATAAATTAAAATGATCTTTAAAATGTAAATTGCATTAAGGTATTCTGTATGTCTGCATTAAGGTATTCTGTATGTCTGCCTAATGCATATCGCCTGTAGGTAATTATAGTTAGGACCTAGTTTCCATAGGAAATCCGCAACATTCTATTGGGAATAACTTTGGCGCCTTTTGATGAATCTTCGCGAATTTCTCAAACAAGATGGCCCGTTCCGCTCCGCTCCTTCCCTGAAAGTTTTGGGGTGATTCGTGAATGGGGGCTGACAAAATAGGGGGTCCCAAAACGTGTTTTCCCCAAGTTATTTTCCATAGGACGATTAGACACGGCTACAGCCCGAATGGCTGAACGGAATTACAAGAAATTCGGCAAAATGTGAGAGTCTTATTCACAGATCACGCTTTTGATTAAATGGTGTAAATTCCTCCAGTAGTTCCTGAGGAAATCAAAAGAGAAAAAATATATATATCTATAAGCGAGCACCCTGCGCGCACCCGTGCGCGCACCGTGTGTGTGCGAGCGGAATTCTGATTTGCTGTTAGACATCTGTCAACATTCCAATCGGCCGGAATCAGGAAGTGTTGGCCGTTATTTTGTCTCAGAGGCAGAAGCGTTCCAAAAAAAAGTGAAAAACGTGAAAGGGGGGCAGGGTAGAGACCCCCTGACCCCCTAGGCTTTCTGAGGGGGTCCGGAAGGACCCCAAAAGCCAAAAAAACATTTTTTTGGGGGGGGAAATCATGAGGTGCGCGCACAGTGCACGCACCCCCGAGGCAGGAGAGAGCTAAAATCAAAAGTGGAAAACGTATAATGGGGGCAGGGTAGAGACCCCCTGACCCCCTAGGCCTTCTGAGGGGGTCACTAAAGGACCCTGAAGGCCAAAAAAACTATTTCTTTTTTGTAAAAATCACGAGGTGAGAGCACGGTGCTCGCACCCTTGAGTCGCAATTTTGTGTCTCCGAGGCAGAAGAGAGGCACAAACAAAAGTGGATAACTTAAAAAGGGGGCAGGGTAAAGACTTCCTGACCCCCTAGCCCTTCTGAGGGGGTCCCTGAAGGACCCTAAAGACCCAAAAAAAAAATTTATTTTTAAAATAAATTGCGAGGTGCGCGCAAGGTGCACGCACCCTTGAGCCACCATTTTGTGTCTCCGAGGCAGAAGAGAGGCCATTTTGTGTCTCCGAGGCAGAAGAGAGGTGCAAACAAAAGTGGATAACTTAAAAAGGGGGCCTGGTAGAGACTTCCTGACCCCCTAGGCCTTCTGAGGGGGTCCCTGAAGGACCCGAAGGCCCAAAAAAACATTAAAAAACAAAACAATATATATATAACGAGGTGCACGCACGGCAGCAAAAAAAAACCAAAAAATATACAGTTAAATAACAAGTTTGAGTGTTTAGATGTTGGTTGGCTCTAAAAAGAGCCATTGTGTTCATTGGGTGTTTTTTGTACCTACAAGTAAGTACCGATGCAGAGTCTAAAGTTCAAGAGGAAGACTCTGTTCCCCTCATCTGTGAAATGTACACCGTCTCCTCTCTAAATGCCTTGCATGTTGCAACGCAAGTTGTTGTGGTATATAGAACCCATACCATAGTCTCTGAGGAAAGCAGAAACAGATTTATTCACATGTTTCCTTGCTTTCTCAATCTGTGGACAATATTGGTTGGACCAGTTCCATGTTTGTCTTTGGCATATATTAGAATATACAAAGGCAGTTGTTTGAAAAGGTTACATCAATTGCCCAAAGGTGTCCTTTAAAAGCATTTCCAGACCTACCCCAGTCAAAGTGACTAGGTCATTTCCACCACAGTGCATAATTATGAGGTCAGGGTGTGGGAGATGCAAAAACTATTTTACCAATGGCATCAATTGGTGACATCTCAATCCTCTCTGGCAAATCCACGTAATATCCACATTTGGTAAATCAATGTTGAGAAAGCATCTATTTGCTGCATACCTTTCACTCCAGAAAATATAACCGTGTCCCACAATCCACACTCTAAGCATCTTGAAGGGAGATCTGGTTGTACCCAGATGGGCTCTGGAAATGAAATGGCAGTTTGAAAAGTAGGAGTTTAGAATAGAAAAAAATGTGGATGAGATACAGTGCACTTGAAATTAAATAAATGATTGGTGGTTTCTGAAACTTGAACATTCAAAACTAGGGTGCATTTTTCTGTTTTTTGAAAGAAGTAATGCTAATGGTTGAGAAAAGGTCGTTGAAAGGAGTATTGCACAGAATATGCTGGTATATTGTGAGGTCAAACACCCTTTCTGAGTTCATTTGCAACATTGTATGATGAACTTTTCACCTGTGTGTTCAGTTAGGTGTTCTGTAGAGTGTTACCATGGTAACAGGCAGAGAGAGCAGTGAGGGAAGGTTGAATATTATGTGAGTTTGAAAGTGTTAAAATGTAGAACCAATTAAAATGTTAGTTTGGTTTTGAATTTGTGTGGGAAGAAATTTGATGGGTTATCTAAATGAATATGTGTGTGATATGAGAGGGAAGCCTTGTCATTCTATGATTCCAGTGACTGGTGAACAATTGAGAGATTCTGCTTAAGAAAATCTGGTGTGTGTTTGTCACTGTTCTAAAACTACAAAAGCATTTTAATAGGTAAGTTGTTAATTTGTAAAGGGATTTATGTTGTGCTGTTTAAAATAATAAGAAAGATGTGTTCTAATGTGGAAGCAGGAGTCTGTAGCATTTAGTAATCATTTCAGAAAAATTCTGACAGAATAATTTGCTTGGTTGATGTGTTTGAAAATATGGGAATACAGATAATCATGAAGTCAGTCGGGCTTTAGGAGATGTAGTGTTAGAAAGTGCTATGCAGTATGTCTGTCAGGCCTCTTAATTCCCAAATAGTCTCCCTGCTGTGTAAAACAAAACACTTGGTGTGCTCTATAAATGCCATAGAAACTATTTCACTAGCATTTAGTAATCTTTTCAGAAAAATTCTGACAGAATAATTTGCTTGGTTGATGTGTTTGAAAATATGGGAATACATGTAGTCATGAAGTCAGTCAGGCTTTAGGAGATGTAGTGTTAGAAAGTGCTATGCAGTATGTCTGTCAGGCCTCTTAATTCCTAAGTAGTCCCAGGCTCTCCACATCACTGGAGTCAAGCTATCCAGGTTGAGGAAGGCTGATAGCCAGAAACCGGTCCTTGGATGCTTGATTCCGGTCTAGGAAAGACATGGCTTCGTAGTTCGGGATCGACTGTTCCCATGAGGCAAAGGGTCAAGGCTGATTTGCATATAGCCATTGTCTGACCTAGGGTGGTGTGGAGTGCAAAAAAACGATGGATTTAAGCCCAGATCCTTTGACTGGGTTGAATGTGTGACATTGATCCTCATTCGGTCCATCACTTGTTGTTTTTGCAAACTCGCTATAAGTGTACTGGGGATGCCCAGACGTGGGTCCCAGGCACTCCACACCACTAGAGTCAAGCTAGCCGGGCTGATGAGAGGTGTTACCTCGAAACCGGTCCGGTCCTCGGATGCTTGATTCCGTTCTGGGAAGGACATGGCTTTTGTAGTTCGGACTGGACTGTTCCCATGGGGCACAGGGTCAGAGCTGATTTGCATATCGCCATTGTCTAACCCAGGGTGGTGTGGAGTGCAAAAAAACGATGGATTAGGACCCAGATCCTTTGACTGGGTTGAATGTGTGACATTGATCCTCATTCGGTCCATCACTTGTTGTTTTTGCAAACTCGCTCTAATCATTAAGCCACACTTCTCCACTGTTCTGTTGTTGATACTGTGTAAGATGAAGTCTCAGTTCTGTACCATGGTCAAAATCAATTGCATTCTATTATGCAGTCTGCATGGACTTTACAAACGTTGAAGTCTGGGAAGGTGCCTTGGGGATACATGAATACTTCTTCACTTTTTTTGCCCTTTAATTTGATTGTTAAACAACAATTTATGTCAATGAAAGATGCAACATTTTCTCTATTGCATATTGAAAAGTTAGAACCTCTCCTGTTTTCTGAGGCCGAAATGAATTCTGCTGTTTGGATTATGCATGGGTTAATAACGCTGCAGTTCCCGCTGTTTAAATTTGAAGCATGCATGAAACACTATGCCATAGGCAGATATGAACCATTGGGTAGCGCATATCTCCATGAGGTTTGGTCTCTTCCGTTCACTTACAGGTGTCTGAGGGCAGGTAAAGAAATGTATTTAAAAGGAGAAGATTGCACTTTCATACCTGATCACGCATTGGTCTGTAGGAATTTACAATTGCACAGCTCATGTAATTCAGATGCCCCAAATTTGGCCTGTATTTTAAAAGGTACACCTGCCCTGGCTATTACACCAACTTTCAAGTTGATAGCAAATGGTAGTTATTTACTTTTAAGTAATGAAGATTGCTGTGGTATGCTGGCAGGGATTCCATACATAGTGACTGTTTCCCAACGTGTAGTCTGTTGTAAGAATGTCCTGTTTCCTCCTCCGCATGGGAAGCTCGATATATCCATCTGGCCTTCCATTCCGACCTTGAAAGCAGAGTTCAACAAGATGAGTCCAATAAGGGCTCTTTTGTCTCAAAAAGAAGTCGCCCTTACATCTGCGCGTGAAACATTTGTCCTTCACGTGGCTAATGCTCGTACCAAGGTACATGCTTTATTAAATACTGAACTCCCCCTGCATTTTGGGGCATGGATTTATACTAGATTGAATGTCTCCTCGACCACGGGCTTGGCACACTTCTTTAAAGTAGTGAGTTCTGGCCTTGTGACCTCATTCTAAACTATGAGCCTCATTAGGATGGAGGTGAATCCACATCCTCCGGGCCACCGGAAGCAAACGCCGGCCCAGAGGATGCGGATTCACCGCCGCGGCCACAGGAAACACCCACCGCCAGATTAGGATGGCAGTGGGATGGTCGTGGGAACAACGGCGGACGGCAGTTCTGTCCTCCGCTGATCAGCGGGTTGTTGGGTGCTATTTGGTGGCGGTGTCTGCAAGACACCGTCAGCTAAATTAGGATGTGTGTAGGAACATGCTTTTACACGGCAGCTTTACCACCATGGAAAAGCATGTGGAACTTTGCTTCTGGGGCCCCCAGGGTGAAAGGGGGGTGGGGGTGCACATGCCTGTGCCTGCCGCTTTGTGCATGTAAATGCAAATCATGCATTTTTAAGTTTGCAGCGGGTGCTGCTTCAAGCAGCACCCGCCGCAAGGTTAAATATACAGGATGTGACCACCAGGGTGGCGGTCACTTCCTAATTGCAACGGAGGGACCACCGCTGCCCCTTCGGACGGTCCCTCCACCTCCGGGGTGGCGGACGGAAGCAGGTCCGTCCGCCATCCTAATGAGGCCCTAAATTTGGTGTGATACCGGCATTTTTTCATTCTATTTTTTCCAGCCTCTTTAGTGGTTTCCAGTTAATGCTTGCCTTGGCCGCTAGTGTACTGCTGTTGATTTGCTTACTCCAAAATGGTTGCACATGCTGTGCCCTACGACTATCTGGCCCGGCTGCTCCAACTTCATAACCAGATTCTTGAATACTATGGATCGACTCTGAGTGTGGCGTATGGTTTAGCTTTCTGTTTTTCATACTTTACATGCGTGCAGCCAGTTTTCCATTGCCTGGATTGCAGCTTTGAATGGGTTCTGGATTTGTGTCTCTGCAACACGATGTCTCCTGACCCGGATTATGATCCACTAATGAGTCCCTTAGTTGCTCATGAACTAGACTGTTCTGGTGTCGGGATTATGGCCTGCACAGTGGCTCATGGGGTCCTAGCCAATTGGAATATATGGGCTGCGCCCATGACTCTTGGCACGCAGTTATCTCGAAGAACACCCGAGTTGTCCTCTGATAGTGCTAGAGGGTCCGGCTGTTGAATTACATGTGTGTTCTTTTCCATTTCTGAATTGGATGGCTGAAATGTTCAAGGACGAAAACAACGACTTCCTATTGGAGGCAGCTGCAACGTACTGTGCCTATACGCTGTCGGATTGAAGTGACAATTTTTTTCCTGCTTCATAGACATTTACTGGACTCGTGATTTTTGTAATTCATTTTTTTTCTTCTTTACGCTATTATAGGTGTCTTGACACCATGCCCCTCGGTTGGGTTTCATGGGTTTTATGGTTACTAGTTCGGATTTTACTCCCAATTATACACTTTGGCGAAATTTTGAACTTGGTACTGTCTCATTCGAACTCTGCATTCTAAAAATTGTGCCCCCTATTGTGCGTTCTCCGTTCAAGGGAGGGTGTAGTGAGGGCTGGGCCTGGTTTCGCACATTGCAATGTTAGCATGGGCTTATTAGAAGTTTAAAAACCAATTTACGTTTTTGCTGCTTTTGCACATGACACTGCGTATAGCTGTTGTTGTAAGTTAGGCTGCGTGAAATGCTTCACATGAGAAGGCTTGTTTTCGGCATCCCTAGACTTACATTGCGACTCTAATCTGCACACTGAGTGCTAAAGCTGCCAAGGTTATCATAACAAGGTAGCTGTTGTTCGGGCTGATCGGCTCACGTTTTTAGCACCTGCAGCCAACATGATTCTGGCGCCTTTATTATTGCACTTGGAGGAATCTCTTTTTTCCAGAGAGACAGAGAGCTTTTGCAGATCCTGATGTGATACACTCCTGCTGATCTTAGAGGTATGGGGTCCCCCACACAAGCCTAAGAGACCTTCTATATTTTATAAAACATATTTCCTACCTAGGGAGGGTGTTATATTAGGCGCTATGGTACCTGTTTTCACCATCATTGTAATATGATTTATCCTTTTGTGTTTTATGGAATTGTAACAATGCTGATCACATTATTTCTAATCATATGCCTGCTTATGTTAGCAAAAATACTGCATCTTAGAGCACGTTGTTAAAATAAATATTTTAACCTTTTCCACGTCTCTTTTTACTCCTGTGTGGACTGGTTTGAAAGTATAATGAAAGAGTGTTCATGCTTCCCACAATTCCTGAGTATAACCTAAGTCGCATGTTCTGGGTTGTCCAATCATTGGTTCCTTTGCTATAGGACGAAGAGCTAATGTTACAATGATGCTAGCTGGTTAGGGTTTCTAGGCACTAAGGTGAGTTTTTTGGTACACCACAATTCACTGGGTCTCTGTGCACAGTTCTGTGTAGGAGCAAAATCCCTGTGACAACAATATAGAGAAAGTGAAGCTCGAGTTGCCTATGATGTCACTGAGAACCACAAGTGAAAAGAATCCCCATAACTCACAGTTACCCATCTATAGTTGTATAATATGTATGTCTCCGAAAATCATCTGCCCCACTCATAAGTGCTAGGCTGAGGCAAAGGAGTAATGGGGAGCCATTCATATTATGACCTCTCCTTCCTGTTCCAAATTTGCAAAAATACTTTTCGTGTCATTATTAACAATTCCATATCAACATTTACTTCCTTCTTTCCTCTCCTAGAGCTATGGTTTAAGCTAAGAGTCAAAGAAGACAAGCAGTGCTGCTACCAGAGAGCGGTGTCGGCTTGAACTAGAAGACCTTTATGACGTAGCAACAGTGGCTAACAAGTTTATTTATCAACTGCTGCTACATCATAGAAGTGATTTATCAGGTCTAGAATCTGGTATAAACAAGAGGCTTCCTATGAAAGCCATCCATGACATTTAGAATTATAGATAGGTAACAATGAATTACAGGGATGTTTTTCACTGAGGGGAATTAAAAGCATTAAATAGGCCAGAGAGTAGCTCGAGTTATCAATGATGTCACTCAGAACCCTGAGGTGAAAAACATCCCCATAATTCAATTTTTACCCATTTATAATTTTATGTTCTGTATAGACCCCAAAATCATGTGACCCTGCTTTCAACTTCTACACAGTGGCAAAGGAGCAATGGGGGAGCCATGCACAACATGGCCTTTTTTAGTTATGTTGGACCCAAATATATAAAAAAAAAAATACCTTGCCTGCCATTCTAGACCATCCTCCAGCACCTTCCATGCCTTCTTTCCCCCACCTTCAGTTGTGCTTCCTGCTTTCAGTCAAAGCAAATAAGCAGAGCTGTGCTGTCAGAGCCCTAGTATCAAAACAGCCTGAAAGGAAGTTCTGATGTAGCAACAGTGGGTAATGAGTTCTATTATCAACTGTTGCTATGTTATTGCATTAATTTGTCATATTAAGAAACTCAAAAAAACTAGATCCATATATAAAAAGGTCTTAACACACAGAGAAACACAACGAAGGAAAAATATCTTTAGTTCATTTAATTTACTAACTAATTCGCATGTACTCATTTGGATATCAATAACTCTAAGGCTAAAGTATTCAGTATTAATCATTGCATCAATGCACATAACAAGTTACAAATAACTATGGGCTACAGTTTGCAAGCTGCTTTGTCCATCTCCAAAGCAATACTACTTGAAATATGTTAAACTAGAGATGTAGGAACTTGAAATATATTTTGTATTGTCAGACTGAGGTAAACAGAACATTAAGGTGCTACTTGATAGCGCTGGAAGAGAAAGTGTCAACAACTTGCACGCAGAATGTTGGAAATATACCTCTCAAAGACCATCTTTAACAGATCAATTTTAGCATAAACTATGTGTTTTATCTGTTCTCTGTTATCACTTTATTTGAACAACTACTTGTCTAAATTAGGCCGACCTTCCCCATTTTCAAACTGTTTTATCATTGCAATGCGTGTATCTGATAAACCATCCATATACAATATTTCTTCTTTTTCACTTAAAATTTGGATCTCACAATGTATGATCAATGCGCAAATATTGCTATTTACATAGAATAAGTACGAAATATAGAATGTTGCTCAAAACACAGATTCAGTCACAAAGACGATAATCTTGATAATGCTTTTACCACAATATGTATTACCTTTCTATCCATGCCAGGTTACCACCCTGTGGTTTGACTCATTTCTTCTGTAACTTGGCAGAAATACCCTTATAGCTTTTGAACTCACAACCTTTTTTGACATTTCTGATTCTGTCCCCCTAAACTGCTCATGTTTTTTTTGTTTCTGTTTTGTTGAATACATTGGCATGCCATTGTTGCTCTATCATATATGGTCCTGCGCTAATTGAGTTTGTTCTTTGTCTATTCCAATGGGTTTCCTTGTACTCCTTTCCTCATATATTATTGCAAATCTGTAACAAAAACCCATTTTGTCTGGGGTGCATTTAGTTCTTTAGGTCACCAGTTACAAGGAATCTATCCTTGCTGCATTTTCGGAATTCATCGTAGTTTTCAGTGTTAGTCAAAAAACATTTTATTTTTATTTTAGTACATCTTGACTTTGTTTTTTTTTTGTAGTTTGTGTTTGTGGCTTTTGTTTTGTTCTTATTAATTTGACTTAGGCCATCAAGAAAGCCATTTATTCTGTACCGTTGTACATCCTTCATATAAAAGTATATTTTTAAAACTAAAGCATATACCCAGCCTCAACAGTAATTTATAATGAATAGTAGAGAAGTTATACCTTAATCACATCATTAAAATAACCTCGTTAAGAACACCGGAACACCTACTCAAGTGTGAGATATCTTGGAGAAGATGAAGTAGTCAGATGTCTTAGGGCCTGATCACAAGTTTGGTAGTCCCAAGATCGATTTGATGTAAGATTGACAACCTCACAGCTGGCGTAATGAGATATGCAGTTGCTCAGAAGAAAGACCGCCATGGTCCCACTGCCACCGCCAGGCAGATCCAACCATGGCAGCATCGGAATTGGCCCATGAGACTGTCAGACGCTCGGACCGCCAGTGTAACCACCAGCCCAATTAGGCGTTACCTTACATCCGGCGTGACTGTGGCGATGAAACCACTACATCATAGCTGGTGGAAAAGGAGGGACATGAGGCAAAAACTGACCTCTCCTCATCAGTACACGTCCTGTGCCACCATGGAGCCGATCGTACACGTCCTGCTGCTGCTGTACCTGCTTGTTCACGTCCAAAACCGATTGTGTCACTGACACAACCGACGCTAAGTCATACTACTACCTTTTTCCATAGACTCCTCAGCAAACATATGCCCCTCCATGGACCTGGCAAGGGGGCTGGGGACCCGTGGTCAAACATATTTTGTGGGACCCTGTTCTGCAGTGTTTTGAATGTATAACTCAAATACATGCGTATGAAGCCCTCCTTGGCTAAGTCACTGACACTGCACAGGCACTATGTCCACAAATTCACAACTCATAATCATTGATAGGGATGTGTGCATTAAATAGTGTCACCATACAAAAGCACCTCCCCAACAACTTAACAACTATTAATTTCTGTGAAACCGTCACAGTGCCCACATCCCAGGTCCTGTTTTGATATTAAAGGTACATCTATATGGATGTGTCAAACACACCTTCTCTACTACAATTCTGTATTGGACTCTCACCCACATGAAAAGGCAATGCCAGTAAATGGGATCACAAAGAATCAGAGTGAGAAGCATTCTAAGGGCACCATGTAAACATTCTCTGCAGAATAGGTATGCCTCTACCAGGGGGAATGCTGAAAGGCTGGGGCACTGGGGCACAGAACATTTTGCACATTCCTGAATACCTCAATGTGGACAGGACCTGCCGATTGAAATCTATCGGGGACAACCATTCGCATAATCAAGTGCCATGCATGTGTAGATAATATGTAAGTGCAAGTTAGGGAGGCAAACAAAGTACTAACAGCATTTTGACACATCTAGATAAAGTAGATGTAAATGTCCACAAAGGTATGACAATTTAATACCCTCCATTGGTGGAGGACCAAATATCTAACTTAAACACATCAACACATACCTAACCTACATCATAGGGAGAAGTGCAACCCAAATGATGTTGACATTGGCCAGGACAAAGTGAAATACTTACCATATAATATAACACCCAATGCAATGTCAGCCCCAAATGGAGTTCATCCCACATATATATCCATTCAACATTTCCTCTTGTCCTGTGTACCTCCAGCACAGTCTCCAAGGTAAGATCATAGTAACCACTTCAACTGGATCAGCAAACAGGGATGAAGCAAACCCAACTGTAGTCACACATCACTAACTAACAAAAACATTAATAAATTAGAAAAGTGATGGTAGGACTAATGTTTTACAAACTATGAAACTTAAGGAATGCATTGAAAATATAATGCAAACAAAGGCAAATGGCCAATGGCCAGTCCATTGATGAACTCTGTGCTACAACACAATGCTGTGCCAACAAACTTGCCCTTACTGACACTTGTAGGGAACCTCCTCTCAAAGGGCCGTCAACTGGGCACAGCAGGTACATAAAAGGGGTGGGTTTGGTTTTGGGAGGGGTTTCTTTGACTTCTTAGGGGTATGACTGGGTTTAGTGGGTGGGAAGCAGATTTCTCAGGGGCTGATTGCGATTTGGAAGGGATGGGTTGGGGTTTGGGAGAGGTTTTAGGGACTTTGGGAGGGGGGTTCATTTACAAAGGGTTATGGGCAAGGGCAAACAACACATCTTCATGTGGGAAATGGGCAGGATGTTTGGTATAGAGTTGGGTTTGAGAGGTAGAGGGAATGAAAGTGAGAGGTGTGTGTTATGTTTGAACTGTGTTTTATGCTGATGTGTGTTGTGTGGATGACTGTGAGCATTTACCCTGTGATGTCTGCTTGTGTACTGGATGTTGTCGAGGAATCTGTGGCTGTTGCTGTGGTGTCTGTGTGTATGCTGGGTGTTATTGAGGGGTCGGTGGCTATTGCTGTAGTGTCTGCATGTATGCTGGGTATTGTGGAGTGGTCTGTAGGCATTGGAATATGGGGGTATGGGTGTTGTGGAGGGGTCAGAGTGTGTTGGTATGGTATCGGGTGGAGGGGTCTGTGGGTGTTGGTGTGATGTGTAGAAGTATGGGTGTTGAGGGTGTGGCATGGGTGTGTTTGTCTGGTGAGTGGTTGCATGCCTGTGTTTTTTGTGTTTTTTGTTTGTGTGTGGTGCTTGGGGTTGATGATGTGTGTGCATGAGTATGTGTGCATGTACTTGGGACAGGCATGGGAATTGGGAATTTGGATGAGGAAGAGGCAGGCGGTTTGATGGGGTGTATGGTTGGGATGGGTGGAGGACTGCTCTAAGGAAGTAGGCCAGAGCATGAAAATACCTCTGAAGGCCAGATGTTGCACTCTAAATGCCCTACAGGTAGGCCACCATCTGTGTCAGCTGGTTGCTTTTCCCCTGAATGGCATTCAGGAGTGCAGTCTGACCCACAGAGATGGCCCTCAGGAGGGCAATAGCCTCCTCACTCAGGGCAGCAGGCATAACAGGGGCAATGGCTGAGGTGCCTGCAGCAAAAGATATGGTTCTGCTCTTAGGGGAGCAGAGCCCAACAACTGGTTGGGGGACACTTCAACTGCAATGGAACAGGGGGCAGTGGACAAGGATGAAGGTGGTATTAATCCTGTGGGGTCTGCTACCACTTGAGAGTGGCCACTGGAGTTTGATGATGATGAGCTGCTGTCCTCCGTGGCACTCCTCATACCTTCTGGTCACTGGGTCCCTCCATGTCTGAGATGTAACTTCGGGAACCACTGCCACCAGCTGTGTCCCCAACAACATTAGCCCCTTCTCCTTTGCCTACTCTGGATGAATCTGTAATGACATGTAGCATGGGCTTATTGAAACGGCCTTTCCACATCTGACCATCACAAATCAACAGAAAACATGTATTTAGTGCATATATTACACCAGCTTAATGGATCACTCTATCAGCTTGAAATGTAGTATGAGCACATGCATGCATGCTACATAACCTGGAGACAGTTGGTTCTACCCATTTCAAAAGTAACCCTAGCCGTACAACTACGCTACGCTCTCGTAGTTTGCGAAGTTTGCGCTAATTCACACTACAAAATTGCACGAAGCACAGTGCGAACATGTGTAGCATAATGCAGCGGTCATTTTTTGCCTGCACGCGGTCCTCAACGGCAAATTGGTGACCGCGAGCAAGCAAAATGACATCCCTGTCAAACTTTTTCCTCGTTCGCGAACGGCAACATCAAGTTGCCGATCGTGAGTGTGGAAAATAAACCTCCCAGCGAGATTCTCAACGTGGGGAGGTCAGGTTTCTCATTGCGAGTGGTCGTGTATGCTCACGACCGCTCGCGATGAGAAACTACCAGTCCGCGTTGAGAAAGCTGCTGCTTGAGTAAAAATATACTCGAATGGCAGAAAATGACAGCTCGCACTGCGCAAGATGCTGTTTTCTATGATTGCACAGCGCGGAGAAGCATCCTGCACTGTGCAATCATCGCGAACAGCGCACTATACAGTTCGCGTAGCGCTACGAGTAGCTAACATAGTGCGAAGTGCACTTTGCGTAGCTACGCCTAGCGCTACTTGGCAAACTACACCCAGGGTTAGTCAAAACTCCAGACAGCTGCAAATGCATTGATGGATTTGTCTACACTCCATCATTATTTCCATACTAGGATAGTTGTTCACCTTGCATACTTGTAGTATACCATAGTAAAATTATGTTACAAAATAGGATGGCCTCCATGTTTACATTCATACACTGTTCACTCAAAGCCCAGATTTCAACAGGTCTCCCTTTGCCTCATAACACATCATGTAGCCATGAATGTGAACTGAAAGATCAATCTCCCATCAATATGTGTTGTGGCAGAAATCATGTTGCATGCAAATTCACATTGCACACTCATAGGACTTTTGACTCAAAACTTCATCATGTTATTCGGCGCAAAGATGCCCCATTAGGGGTGAACGAGCGCTGTACAAATACACGTTATGTTATGTTTTATTATATTAATGGCTCGATATGAAGAGCTGGGAATGGAAAAACCAACTATTGAAAAGGGTGTATCTAAGTCAAAAATCACTTGAGAGTAAGCATGGGCGAATTTTGCGAATTCACAAAAAAATCTGTGAATTTGCGGATTTCCCCGACAAAATCGCAGATTTTTGGGCAATTGCACTATACTCAACTGGAATACTTTCTACTGGCTAATCAGTAAGTGCTCCCTCGTTGGGTAAATGTATCGTGCTTTTCCTACACTACAGCTGCGTAAAGGCCCAGAAGAGTTGTCTCCAGTGACCCCGTGTGTCTGTAACTTTGCCACCGCGCCCATAGGCGCTGAGGTCCCTTGAGTGAGCTGTCCATCACATTGGGGGAAAGGGTGGGAAGAGGTTTCATAGCCTAGTGTGTATGGGGCTGGGCTTATCTGTGAGTTCACATGCCTCTTTTTTATAAAGGGTCAGAGACGGATCAGAGCAGCAGATAAGGAGAAAGCAGTAAGTGCTACCTCGTTGGGTAAATGTATTGTGCTTTTCCTACACTACAGCTGCGTAAAGGCCCAGAAGAGTTGTCTCCAGTGACCTCGTGTGTCTGTAACTTTGCCACCGCGCCCATAGGCGCCGAGGTCCCTCGAGTGAGGGAAAGGGAGGTCCCTCGAGTGGGGGAAAGGGAGGGAAGAGGTTGCATAGCCTAGTGCGTGTGGGAGGGGGAAGTACAGAGGGATTGCGCTCGAGAAACTCGTGGATGCCTAGACCCCCATCACGGATTACAGCTAATTGTAGACGGTAGATCTGAGGAGAAAGCACACCTGCCTAGCATCGACCGTGCTCACTAGATTCTTGGGCTGATTATAATGTGCTACAGAATTTGAGCTTCAACTCGGGCACCTGCTTTATTTATATCTGTAAGTGCTTCCTGCTGAGGTTTAATTTTTGTGACAGGAGCCTCGTTGTCTAATTGTAACTATTCTTTGACCCTGCTTCGAGGGTCAGAGCAGGGTCAGAGAATAGTTGCAAGTAGGCAACGAGGCGCCGCTCAGGAAGCACATACAGGGTTACAGCAGGTGCCCAAGTTGAAGTTAATTTCTTTGTAACCCTTTTGTAAATGGTTACAAAGAAATTAGCTTCAACTTGGGCACCTGCTGTAACCCTGTAAGTGCTTCCTGAGCAAATTTCGTCCTGCTCGCGGATTCGCGGATTTTGCCACGATTCGCAGATCGCGAAATCGCGGAAAATCCGCAAATTCGCGAGCGGAACGAATTTTCCGCCCATACTTACTTGAGAGTAATTAAACAAAAATATGCACAGTCTACTGATAATAGAACCGAACCTGATATACAATAATTTTCTTTAATGGCCTCACAAGTATATGTATACTCTAACATATAATTAACAATCACCTTTTGTACATTTTGCATTTGAAGGATAAATTTGTTTTCCAACTGCACTTTGCATTCAAAGACTATTACAATAGACAACCAGAGATTATTACAATAAGGATAAGACACAGACATGCAGAACCGAGGTGCACAAAGACAGCCTGTACAATAATTGCATTAATTAAGAAAAACTGGGTGTGTATAGGAGGGTGGGCAGGCTCGATGCCTCTGTTTTAGGAGAGGAGTAGCGACAAGTGGGATGAGCAGAGTAACCAGGAGGATGACTGAGAGAAGGGATGCATGTTTTGGTGTCAAAGCGGGCATAACTAAAGTGGTGAGGGCAGATTCATGATGTAGGCAAATGGTATATCAGCAATGACTCACCCCTTGCAGCAGTCTCTGGTGTGCTAATAGCAGCAAAAGAGACATGAGTTAGAAAGCACAATTTTTCCCAAAGCGCTAAACATGTTCCTCTATACATGGATTTTCATTCCACAAGTGGAGTTTCTGTCACTGACGTAGAAATGAGACTCTAAAATTAGTCCTGCAGCACTGACATCCCTCCATTTAAGAGTCATACCTGTATGTCATGTGTTTCATGAATGTTTGGCAGGTTGTTGAAGTGAGAGTGGGACGTTACTGATTGCAAAATGACCACTTCAAGGTACCACACATATTATTGTATACATCCAATCACAGAACAGCGTTGAGCTCCTGTGTAGATTGGCAACTATCTTTGCTTGAGAGGCTTAAAAAGAGTTCCACCAAAGCAGATGAATACAGCAAGTTGCCAACAAGAAAATGATAAGAGAAACAAACATGGATGAATGGGAAAAAGAATGCCATCAATCAATAGAAATGAGGAAAAGAAAGTAAAGTGACAAGCACAAGGAAAAATAAGAAGTGAAGGTCCTTTTCAAGATATGTTTAATACAATAGATTTCACAGGCACAGCACAAGTGCTGTGCAGGCAAAACCTAAAAATGTATTTGAAATAGTTACCTGTTCCTCTGGTGAGCCATAGAGCTGGCCATACAGGGGAAGGATATCTCTGGCAAGGGTCACCAGCTCCTCTGGAGAGAATGGACGTTATCTCTCATCTACTTGGCATGGCATGATTGCTCCCAGAGGTGTGTAACAGAAGCTAAAGTGGTGGAGGTGTCAATAGCAGCATTGTCAGGAGATAAGTGATTTTTTTTCTACGCACGGCGTACATGTACATCATGTATGCAGTCTTCAGCATAGACACACACATCTATTGGACTCTCAAAATCACTAACATTAGTCCCTGGCTGAGTGCGCCATGGATGCAATCACCCATTGCGAGGTCCACTTCCACTGGAGGCGGTAGTTCCAAATGTCCCACATGCGAGGTCAAGCATCCGCAATTTTAGTGGTTGGAACTACAGTAGTGGTGACTGTGAAGTATGTCACCACCACAACAAAAGAGTGCTAATCTGTTTTGAGGAGATTAGAACACCATCAATCAAAGTAGTCAGACATGTCTCTGAATTGAGCATTGAATGTACATTGCACAGTCCCTTGTAAGTGAACATCAGTTGTAAAAAGGTGGTCAAGTGACTATTGCATCTTTGTCATAGTCACAGGGCCTCATGGTAGTTGTGACATTTCTATCTCAACTTACCAACACTTGACAAATGGTAACTTGCAAGATAAGTGAACATCAGTTCTAAAATGGCTGGTAAGTGAGCAGAGGCAAAAGGATTATTGTATCTTTGCTAGAGTTACATTCACAGGGTCCTAAGGTAATTGTAGACATTTCTATCTCGATTTAGCAACACCTGACAAATTGTAACATGCATGATAAGTGAACATCAGTTGTAAAATGACAGACAAGTGAGCAAGGGCAAGTATACTATTGTATCTTGGTTAGAGTTACAGTCACAGGACCTCATGGTAGTTGTAGATATTTCTGTCTCAACTTACCAACAGTTGACAAAAGGTGACCTGCATGATAAGTGAGCAGGGGCAAAAGGACTATTGCACTTTGGTTAGAGTTGCAATCACAGGGCCTGGTGGTAGTTGTAGTCATTTCTAGTTCGACTTACCAACAATTGAAAAATGGTTAGTGTAACATACCTGTTGGCAACATGCAATTGGGATGGACCATACCTGAACAGTTATGTGCATATCATGGTCATGGGATTATATTTTTATAATTATTCACTTACAGACAGTATTCCAACATGTGGCGTGTAATGGAGATTGATACATGTGATCTTCCATGCAACATTATACATAAATTCTGACAAACCAGCACCTCTGATACTTTGAGGGTTGCATGCTAAGAAAGTAGATAGACATCACAATAGCAAAAGGAAATGGGAGAGGCCACAGGACACTGAGGTATTGTGACAGTTAGTGAAGTGTAACTTATCAGACTCCAATCCTCTAGGTATTTCTGTCATGCCCTCAGTATGCAGGATGTCCAAGTCCTACTCCTACCAGGGAAAAGATTGTAAGGGGCCACTGGGAAGGCCACTGCCAGTCCTCTGGGCCTTCATGTGGTACTTGGAAGCTTGGGTACACACCTTCAACCTCAGGTCATGTCACCTCTTTCTAATTTAGCAAGTTTGTGCACAGGGTGGTATCAATAGCATTCACTCTATCAGCTGTACTGTTCCACAGTTCCATGTTACTACTGAGAGGAGTATGTTGGAACTGGGCTCCAAAATGTTATGCTCTGCAGTAGTGATTGCACCCACCATGACTGAAAACTTAGCCTCTGTAAAGCGTGGATTTTTGGGGGATTCATGGCTATAATATTTAGTGAAATACAAATGAAATAAAAACAAGGGATGTTAGTGAATGAGCTAAAACAAAAAAAGGATGTGGAGAGTGCTAGATAGGCTGATTTAAAAAAAGGCTGCCTTAGCTTAAAATGCACAAAACAGTAGTGTCTGTCTTGAGGGCTACATTTGAGAAGCAAAGGACGCTGTTCAGGGATGGGGTGTGTTTTATTGTGTGATCTGCTGGCGTGACTACTTGGCCAAAGGACATCAGCTGTGTAGTTTTTAAATCCATCCAATGGGCATTTTTTGGTACTTAGCTGTAAGCGTACTGCCGCAGTCTCCCGCCGTTGGGGAACCGCCACTGGATAACCGCCCGTACAAGTAATTTTTTTATAGATTTGGTAAGAAGCAGCATCCCTGATGGCGTTAGACTATGAATCACCAACAATGCAGGTCGTTGCAACGCAGGCGGGAACCTCACCGTAGACTTGGTCAGCATTTCAGGCTGCATGGCTGGTAATACAGAAGGTGGAATACTGCCAGTGTAGTGGTCTTCTAGGGATCACGACCACCAAACTCGCAATCAGGGCCTAAGACACAAAACAAGAACATCAATTTACCCTATATTTTCCCTAATTCATTGCTTACTTGCTTACAGATAAGATTATTTTACATATAATAGCAGTTTTCTTGACATAGGAAGGAGCATCGGAGGTAATAGTTTTAACAATTGCTCCATGGGAATTCTTAAATGATTTTACGTGAAACTACAGGTTCCTTAAGGTGCTAGTAGAACGATGCATAGAGTCACAGTGCAATGCATTTTATTGCAAACTGTAGGATGTATTTATAAATGTGTTCTGATGCTTGTGTTTTAAATAGTTTTTTTTTTCTTTTTAGACTGTACATAAAAGGTAATGCAAGGGCGATGCATTTGAAAATAAAACATGAATATTAGTTCATTTATTCCCTATGAGGTTTCATCATTACCGTAGTAAAGAATGAATTAGTGATCGGGTGAATATTTGGAGAAGCTATTTTGTGTAATTTTCTGCATAAGAATTGCACTATTTGCAAAATGCTCAGTTATTTCAGTTGTAACAATAACATTGACTTGTACATACATTTTGATTCTCGCTTTCATTTATAGTTCTGCTTTCATGTATGGTTCTCGCTTTCATTCATGGTTCTCGATTCATTTATGGTTCTCACTTTCATTCATGGTAGCTTTAGATTTTTAGAATGCATACACACAGTAAGAAAATTAGCAAACTTAAATGAAAAACATGAATGCAAGCTCATTTATTTTTCATCAGAGTTATTGATTAGCTTGCATGACATACTTCAGCTTGTATTATTTTCATGTATAACTCGCCCAGTGTTTGTAATACAATCTCTCAATGGCAACCTCTTTTTGATTTTTCTCCTTATACTATTCAGTCCTTGGTTACTTCAGCGCTATCTCTAAGAGAATTTACTGTAACAAATATAATTATGCTAACAACACCAAACAGATACCACGGAGTTATTCCAGCTAAGCGCCTAATAATACCTCTTTCAAACAACTTGAACTTTCATTCCTTTATACTACTTGATTGCCTACCAGGTTTCAGTAGCATGCTATTCTCTTCTCTGTAATGCAGCATATATTTACTAAGTGCTACCCAGCCCTCATCATGCCAATCAAGAATGCAAATTAAGAGCTATTTTAAAGTGTAATGAGGGTTCTCTGCTTGTTTGCAAGGATGTAAACACAGAGAGAAAATGTGACTGATCTGTAATAGTTTTAAAACCAATCAGATTTACACCATAATTCAATCAGTCTACCTAAGTTTGCTTTAATAAACTTCCACAAAGAGTATTTGCATTTAAATATGAACCATTCTAAAGCACTGTGGTGCCATATTTAAATTAAATGACTTAAAATCAGTGTCGTATGTGACATGTCTGCATAAGTAATTTGATTAATACACGTCTGTGCAAGGTCTAAGTCAGTACACTGGTGTCGACTGAGCATAACCAAAATACACATAATATGTAATTTTCTTCTACAGTTAGAAGAATGCAGAGAAATTAAAGACAAATATCTGATCAAGATACTCTGCAGTGTGATTCAAATGCACAGGACTAGACCTTAATTTCTGTAGTTTTCAGGATTTTTTTTTAATATCTATTAATTTTGTCCAAGAACTACTACTTGTTCTCGCTGTACTGTGATTTATTAAAGGTGCTGTTATGTGTAGATGATTACCCTCTGGTGTTGCATTACATAGATGAAAACATAATAATTTACTGCTCATGTGTCTGGGAATTAAATATCGAATATGAAATAAATGAGTTTATGGCATTGCCACTAAATAGCACTGTTTTGTTCTCTGATTGTACTGGTGAGGAAATTCGTCTCTGAGTCTAGCAACAAGCAGGTTAAGCATGCTCCATGCTCAGGCTGCTTGGCATTTTTGGAGTGTGTGGGTTTAACGCAGTACCTGTTTGCATACGGTTTTAGGTTAACGTTTTCGCTTTATTACTTTACTCTTTTACTTTTGCTCTGCTTTGGTTATGTTTTTAGGTTGTTTAGTGTTTTGTCCAAAATGACCTTTTCCACCATGTTGGTTGGCTTTCCACCCCATCCTCCACACGTTGCCCATGATCCCACTCCGCCTCATAGCCCGTTCTGTCTCATCAAAGAGCGATGACCCGCAGTCAGTTCCCCTCTAGATTTCTTCTACTCTTTTCTTTCAGCTGAGGTGTGTTTCCCCTTGTCACTGCATGTGTATGTAGAAAGTAGAGAGGATATCAGGTGAAGGTGGTTGCAATCATGTACAGCCACTTAGATTCACTGTTGATGGGCAATCCACCATCATCTTAATAAAGCAGCAAGCATAGGTAGAACTCAGGGCATCCCTTGTTAGGATGAATCAATAGTAAGCAACATGCAATATTATTTCAATGAGTATTTGTATCTTACTCCTAGCTTAGCGATGTCCTAGGTATGTATTTCCAGTAGTAAGACATGCTCACCGATGGAAAAAATGTTTTCAAAGCTCTTCCTTAGTAAGGGTGCGATACAGTAAGCTTTTGATGGTTGGAAACTAGTGTGCAAAAGGTAGGGATTTATGTAACAGATTTCCATGAAGATCTTGTCCAGGGACAATGCAACATGCTACAACCTCTGGACGCACAATATCTTGGGCAAGAGATATGTTAAACCCCTTTAGAGGGGCATGGCATAATTAAGCCTGGGGTTTCTGCACAAGAAATAGTCAAATAATAGCAATGTCATATAGGGGAATAAACTTTGTATTGCAGTGTGCCTGGAAGCTTTTACAGGTGATACAGCCGCAAGCAAAATGTAAATGTGTGTCAATTTATGACCTGCCCATGTGCAGATTTCAAAAATATTCTATGTGAGTGGGGGCAAATTTTGATAACTTAGTAGTTAAACTGAGTGACAAACACATGTACAGTTACTCATGCTTGCAGAGGTGGTACTCTGGTTAGATTTACCTCGTGCTGCCACCTTCTTATTAGATGTTGTACTGCTTCTAGCATCGCTTCAGCTCCTAGTCTGTGCCGTTAACAGGTAAAATCCAAGGTACTAGGGCGCAAATTTACAATAACTGGCGCTTTCCTGCATATCAGCAGGGATGCACCAGTTATTGTGCGTCACTGCAGATACCTCTTGTGCCACCATGGATGGGCCACATTTACAATGCAGCGCACCATGGGGCAAGAATAGACAGATGCATGATGCATCTGCTGCTGTAAAGGTGACGCATTGCTAGTCGCGTCGCAAGAGCGACGCAGCTCCAGCAAGGCTCGGGTTGCCCGTATGCCTAACATTCTGTCTCAATCCTTACGCCTGCTTCAAGTAGGCACAGCGTTTTTACGCAGCATGACCTTAAAAGTGACTGAGTGAAATCTTGTAGATTTCACTCAGCCACTTCTAGGAGGTGTTCCTGCGCCGGAACACCCCCCACCCGCGCCGGAATGCCCATATGTGGCACAGGGCTTTACAGCCAGATGCATCTCCCAGATGCGTCACTTTGTAAATATCCCACAGCATGGCGCTGACTTCGCGCCACCGCTGCGTCACAAAAGTGACGCAACGGCGGAGGAAATGTGGCGTACGGGGCTTGTAAATCTGCCCTTAGCTATTTAATGGTCTGGCTTGACAGTGCAGCTGTTGCCAGACAATTATACAAGCATCACTAGAGAGGGGCTTTGTCTTAACTCATATGTTGGCAGTCAGAAGTACATGTTTTGATTTGACAGAAGACATATGGTTCCACAAAAAAGTGCTTGCCCTTCACACAGCTGTGATCAGTTTATTTAGTTACCCAGCTGCCTGAGATTGAAGTTTCAGGATCCAACACATGGTATTGTAATGCTATTAAAGTGTCTTTGATAACTAGATAAATTATCCTGTTTTTGTCTGACAGCCGGACTGATGGGGGAGGACAGTCTTTAATCAACATGGATTTCAGGTCTGGCTTGACAGGGCATTCATATGACAGACTTTCGTGCATTATACTTTAACCCCTTCGATGCGGCCGCGATTCCCCTGGTGTGCTGTAAACAGCACGAACAGGGGCGGGCCGTGATGAACCCCAGCTGTCATCAGCACACGAGCACCGTAGTGCATGACGGCTGGGGTTCGTCATGAGCATGGAAGGGGTTAAAACTAAAAGGGTTTCGCTACCTTTTTAAGTGCTCGGCCTACTAGGAAGCACCTAGACTATTCTTATAAAATGACACACTAGGATAAAAAATAAAAACATTATCATTTTAATTGCAATCATATGGAGAGCGCATTTACATGGTGGCATGTTTTCTTTCTTTCTGCTGTTTTTGTGATGTATTCATTAATTGTTCTTTTCTTTTGTAACAATCACACCAACTTGTCAAGGCCTTATTTATGGTCTTTGACAATACCTCTTTGTTGTAGCAAGAGGGGCAACTTACAGTGCGTCATTCTCAAGTTATCATTTGAAACGTGCTACTGTTGCACTCTTGTTAACAAGGTCTACTCTTCTTTTTCTGTTGTTTCAATTGTTATCTAGATCCTTTCAATCTCTCAACTAATCAGCTCAGACCATGGATAAGTCCAGTCCATTTAGATAGCATACCAAGGGCAAAGAGTTTTGCCACTCCAACATCGAAACATGAAGACACGTCCCCTCTATTCACTATCATAGGTAGATAATAGGTTCCTTTTCCTTCCTTAGGCATTTACAACTACCTCACAAATTACTGTGCTTCAATGTAAATTAATTAACTTGAAAGGAAATAAAAGTTTAAACAAGCCGATAGGTTTGGGTTTAATGTTCTAATATATTGTATTGTATTGCAACAGTTATATAGTGCTTACTACCCCTATGTGGGGTGCTGAAGCACTTGCCTGGGGGTTAGAACACCACATCCCATGGGGTGTGTAGTTGGAAAGATTTTGGGGCATATTATCGACAAACTGTGATAAATATCGCAGAGCACCCTTAACCCGTTTTTTTTTATCGCCGGCTATCGCTGGATTTCATCGCCGAGATAGCGCATTATTATCAATGCTTATCTCAGAGGCAATGCAAAATCCAGCGATAGCGGAGAGAACCAGCAATAGCGAGAGAAAACAAGTGCTATTTCCACTGCACTATTGCAAAGCTTGCTAATAGGCAAGTGCAGACTCAGCCTGCTAATCCACCTCCCATTGACAAGATGGGTAAGTCAGGTTTTAAACAGGCGTTGGTAACCAGCGATAATCGCGGTTAGCGTGACTTTTGTTATCGCTACGCGGGTCTGGGGCCGGATTGTTGATAGAGGGAAGTTGTGTTAGCTACAGTATTCATGTCATTTTAGTGTGGAACGCCCACTTTGCATGTCATTAGCGATAAATAATCGCTGAAATGCAAGGTGGAGAAAAGATGGCTGCTACCTCAAGGAAACATGCGTTAGCGCGTTCTAGATAATAGAGCGATATTTAAATGGCCGCTTTTAGGCCGAAAACGGCTGCAAAATTGGCACAATTGGGCTTGATAATATGCCCCGTTATCTATTGTTATGATCAAATGTGAAAAAGTGTTTCCATGTCATGTGTGATGACCATAGAGGTGTGGTTATCTTGCTAGGAGATGTAGCAGGGGTGGATGATGAAGTGTGAAGGACAGACGCACACTTTATGGTTTTCAGTTTGCTGGTATCTTTGAACAACCATTCAGGTTTCTTTATGGTATTTCTTATATTATAGTGTGCTTAGCTGGTTTCTTCTCTCAGCTATCCCAGCTAGGATTTTGTGTATAGTTGTGATCCTTACCTGGCATGGTTGGAGAGAGGGAGAAATAGAGATATCTGTTGGGATGGGCATTGTTGTGAGATGTAAAGAAGCGGCCAGAGTGTATAAATATTTGGGACATGCAGTGGTGGGCTACATTAAAGTCCCTATTATTGTCCAGCACTTTTTGATAGATTTCTTCAGTTGTTTAATGCATGTTTTGTGATATCTGTTTTTGTGCCTGCATAATGCTTGTGATGGACAAGCCTCATTGCATATATGTCTTGTGTGTATGTAAAAGGTATTAGTTACATCTTGCTGCTTACCACTGTCTAGTATGATCTTAGTTTTATTGTGGGCCATAACTGTTAATATATGCAAGTACATGACTACACAATTCCATGCAAACTATAGGTCTGCTCTTTGTAGCTACCTGCATATCAAACAGTTTGCAGGTTGGCTTGCTTCCAATCTGTGTGTTGGAAACTGAGAATTGTGCTTGAGAGCACAACCGTTTTTTTGCGCTCTGTAATCGAGTTGTGTGGTGGTGCAGTTATCTAGGAAATGGCCCTGTTTTAATTTCTCTTTAAAAGGGCATATTCTCCTGGTTGTCAGAGAAGAAGGGTGTGGCAGCATTTCAGGTGAGTTGGATTTTGCATATAATGAAAGTATAGGCTGTTGCCATATTCAAGCCTCGAGTTTACAAGTTTGAGGATGGCATATTGATATGCAAGGTATTTGTATTTTAATTGTGTATGTACACAAAAATGGGGCTGGCCCTTATCAAGCGGGAGGAAAGGCTAGGCCACATTCCTTTTTTTCCTTCATTTATTGATTTTAGCAACAAAGTAACATTACAGTTCAGTTACGTTTCCTATCTCCACTCTCCCCCATCCTCCTAAACGAGGAGAGAGATGTGAGCCACAGAATGTACACATAAATAAAGGTCAATACATAACTTTTGGATTGCTTAAGCAGTAGAACTGGTATTATCATTTCAAACTAAAGTAAATCAGCAACACAGACACATCTAAAAGAAAATATGACTCACCTTTCCCATCTACATCTTGTCTTGGTTCAGGGATGCCCATTTCCTATTGTAGCCAAACTTCTATTAAGTCTCATTCCACATTTCCTCCCTGTTAAAGTCCACTGTAAACCAACCTGTGACCTACCCCACATTCAGCCTGTATCCACTTCGCAAAGTCCCATAACCATAGCTTTTGTGCTTGTAGTTGTTTGGCCATTTATCTCAAGGCTGCCCACATCTTTGCCACAGTGAGGCCTAGTTCCAATACCTTCTCCACATAAGTAAAGGGTTATTTACAAGCCCTTGCGCCATCGGTGTGTTACTTTTAATATGGGAAAAGGTGACGTACCGGCGGCGCAAGGGGATTGTAAATAAGCCCCTTCTCGATTTATTACGGGAGATTAGTCCCAACAAGCACATTTGTATTCGTGGCTGTAGCTGTAGTTGATTAGCATCACTAAAGCTTGAATTACCTCGCCCTAAAAGGGGCTCACACATGTCGCATGTCCAACACATGTGAATATATGTTACCGCTGCTATTCTGCATTTTTGCCACTTCTCAGGTTTGAACGGATCTAGTCTGTACAACCACTGTGGCATGTTGTAATCCCTTTCTACACATTTATAATGTATAAGTTAAGGCATGCGTTACGTGTAACTCTCCTGCAGTTACCTAATATAGATTTCCAATCCCCTTCCCTTAACTCCATGGCCAAATTGCCTTCACATTGCGTCCATAGTGTAGTTATACGGGCAGCCATGCTTACAATCAACAATTAGCAAATTCAAGTGCTGAGTTCTACCTTTCCTCCCAGGTCGGGAAGGATCTGATTTAACACGTGTTTCTGGTTTTCTTGGAAACCCTCCTCAGACCTTGTGAACAGCCACAGCCAAACCAGCATATGCCAGACAGCATCCACCAGCTAATCTCCATTTATCACAGAAAGACACATAACCCACCATTCTGCCATCCTCAAACAGGTCTCTCAAATTCCGTGGGGTATCTTCCTCAGTTCTATGTCTTAATAGTTGGGCTAATCTAAGAACGCTTGATAATCAGCTGCTGTATATAAATATAATCGTCCCTTTCTCTTTTATTTGCTTGTTCCCATATATCTAACAGGGTCTTACCCTGTAATGGTAAAGCAGTCCGTTTCCGGCAAGGAACTAGAGGTAATGCTTGCAATGCCAGTGGTTGTACAAAGCATGCTAACATCCCAGCCACTGGATCAGCACCCCCCACCTGGAACCGTGGCTCTGTATGTTGAATGTGAGCTACCCAACAATATGTCATGCAATTTGGTGCATGTAACCCTCATTTTTCCACAGGAGCTTTAGTACCTCCAAAATTATCCATGCCCTCCCAGTCCCAGAGTAGAGCATTCTGAGCAGTTCGTCCAATCTGCAGAAGGAGGACTCCTGTATACACATTGGCATGTTTTGCATTATATATAGTACTCAAGGTGGCATGGTCATTTTGTTAATTGCAATGCATGCCATTAAGGACATTGAGAACTTCAGCCACTTGTGCAACTTCTTTCAACAGAGACCAGTATATTGCCCATATCAGCATCACATATTTCAATTTAATTTGCGCTCTAACACACTCCTTGGTACTTCACTGGGGTCATCCAGACCTTTATGTTAGGCAGGCGTGCTTTATCAGCTACATTCGTTTTTATGGAATACTTGTCAGCATGTAGCCAAAACCTTGAGTGCACCTCTACCCCTGCTAATGTATTGTGTATAGCCATCCATGTGGTCATCGGGTTTCTCAATGTTAACAGTATATCTTCGGCTTATAATGAGATGACTTTCTGCTTATTACTCGCCATTATACCATTGTCTGCATGCCGGATATGTATAATTTGTGCCAGTGCTTCTATAATTAGTGCAAATATTGACGGAGCGTGAGGGCACCCCTGCAGAACCCCTCTCTCTATTGACCAACTGTCTAACACTATATTACTTACTTTCACTTTTGGCTTGCTCAAAGTATAAAGTAGCTTCACCCATCACCACTAATCTGCCCACAAGACCTAGTGCCATAGTGTGGGTACATAAACACCCAGTTAGCAGTATTATAAGCCTTGTGGGCATCTAGACCAGCAACTGTGCTTGTTTCCTCTCCCTGCATCGCTTCTTCCATGATAAGGAATGCTTTTCATGTTAGTAGTGGTGGTGCATCCGCCAACAAATCCCATCTGAGCATTGTGTGAGAGTAGTGTGAAGTAGGTGGCTCACTGGTTAGAGGCAGCAGACCCGAGAGCAGAGGACGGCCCTAACCAGGGTTCGATTCCCGGCGCGGCAGGTTTCTGGACCAGGGTCAGTGGACTCGATAATTCTCTCGCCTCGGTGCCCACTCTGATCAGCGATCACACTCGGCAACTCTGGGCATTAGCTTGCCTCATCTTCACTAACGGCCCCACCAGACCGCCGGGGATGCTTGGTCTCACCCTGGAGATACCCATTAAGGGACCATCTCTCAGGGAAGCCAGGAAGGGTTTCGCAGCGGTCGAAGCGCCTTGGGACCCTACGGGTAAGTAGTGCGCTATATAAATGCCTATACATTTACATTTACATTATCCTCTCATCCACCTTTGCTAGGTATTGAGGTAATATTTCCCCCAATATTTTTGCATCCACATTTATCATTGACAATGGGTGATATGATTCGTAGTCAATAGAGTCTCTCCCAGGCTTGCGCAACACTACTATATTTGCCTCCTTCAACAATGCTGTAATACTCCCATCTCACACACCTCCTTAAACATACCTAGCAGGTGCGCACACAGTATATCCACAAATGTCTGGTAGAATTCAACTGATAACCACTCATTACCTCGTGTTTTCCCTGTGTTCATGTGAGTATTAGCCCACCTGATATCCGCCTCCTCTATAGGAGAATTCAGAAAAGCCCTTACATCCTCATTTTCTAAACGTAAGCACTTCATCGAAAATAGCATCTATATCTGCTTCCTTCCTGCCATTATGTTGTGCATAAAACGCCTTGGAAAATACTGCAAATCTAGAAGATATCAGTTTGCGCCATCAAAATCTCTCCAGTGGCACCCTTAAGGGACAAAACTGCATGCCCTTCTTTTTGCCTGTTGAGAAGCCTTGCTAGCAGGCATCCTGATTTATCCCCTAGTTCATGTTGGGTTTCAGTATACATTCTGTAGTCTTATTTCCCCAGTGTTTCCTGGGCTTCACCTAGGTCAGCTATCAATTTGTGTCAAGTCTCCAAGGTCACCTCATCATGTGGGGCCTGCTTATTTTTATCCCCTATCTGCTGTTCCAATATCATAACCATGCACCCCAGAGACCTTCGCACCCCATAAGTCATGGCCTTTCATTTGCCCAATATGTTCACAATGAAGATGTCCCATACTATCCTGACCGAGGACACGGTTCCCTCATTCAGATCAAAGAATTGTCTTACTGTATTCCTGATTTCCTCTCAGAGCACTTGGACATATAGGGCACAAGATTGAAAATGCCACGGTGATATCAGTGCCACATATGCTTGACCTTGTAAATATACTTGAAGTGGGGCATTGTCCAAAAGAGTCCTGTCCAAATACTGAGCCATCCCAAAGTGTGCAACCTATCCTGGGTGAGTGTACATAAAATCTATTCTGGAGATGATCCCATGTGGTAGGGAGAGGAAAGAATAGCCCCTCGTCTGACCATGTTGTGTCCTCCATAGTTTTATCAAGATAAGAGTGTAGATTTATGACCATATCCTTTATTGTTTGACAGGAATCTGTACCCTTTGATGTTCCAGGTCATTGCAGTCAATCCCATGTTGTCAGTGCATGTGTCGCTACTGCCCCACAAACCATTTGCACTGCTATGTTATTGTGTTATGTGTGTGTCAACCCTCTCAAGCTCAAATCTAGCAACATTATTTCCTGTCAACCTTCAAAACCTGTACTAGCCCTGATCCCCCACAGGTGTGGACCATCCAACATGGCCCCAACACCTGACACATGTAGAGTCGCTCTCTCCCCCCTAAACAACATTAAAACTTTGCCCGGTTGGCACGCTCCTTGTACCCCAGGTCCAGAAGCTGCACCACCAGTACAAAAGTACCAATGTGACTGTATGCCTTCTTCACTACTTCTGACTCAGGGTTTATACTCAATCCGTTAACATGCGCCCTCCTTTACCTAGTTAAACTTCAGCATCCCCTCCTATGAACCAAAAGTCTTGCTCCATTCTGATGGTCATTTGCTTTCAATGAACTGCAAAGCAATCAAAGCATTCTCGGTGTGGTCATTTTTTTTAATCTTTCCCTGCAAATCCACCCAGGAGATAACAATGCATTTGCCAGGCCAGGGTCCCTTAGTTTCCATTTTACCTCCTCAAAAGATTTCCTTTTCTTTTGTATTGTTATTCCATAGTCAGGATAGAAATGGATCAAAGTTCATGTTGACTTCTACACACCCTTGTTGTTGAGCCCCCACTAGAATGTTTGTCTTGTCTTTATATCTTAGCAGTCTTGCAATAACTATGCATGGTGGGGCCCCCAGCTTGGGTTTCCCCCCAGGGTTCTGTGTGATCTGTCAACTTTCAGTCCTACTTCTCCTTCCACTCTGCCAGAACTGTGGGTAATCTGGTCTCCAGAATTTTTTCAACCGGTGTGGACTCTGTCCACTTCAGGAAACCCAGTATGCACACATTGTTGCTCTGTGACCAGTCCTCAAAGTACACCAACGTGGCCCCATGCATTTGTAGGCCTCTTTCTTGGTTCACCAGATGACTGGTGTGGGTCCCCAATATTTTCTCTACACTGTCAGCTCTTGTGCCCCGATTCTTTACATGCTCCCTCATTTTTTCTATTGTCTTGGTGCAGTAATTATAATAATAATAATAATAATAATAATAATAATAATAATAATAATAATAATAATAATAATAATCATCATCATAGTGGCATTAATATAGCTCAACAGGTACCTCCGCAGAGGTGTCACGGCGCTATAGCAGGAAATCAGGTAGAATAACAGACCAGGTGCTAATCCTGGCTAATGAGCCAGGTCTTCAAAATCTGCCTGAACTCCCGTTCCATATCCTAAAACCTGTAGTGCTACTAAGATGGCTAGCCCATCAATCTTTTCTGTAATGGCTTTATTGTCCTCCAGTATTAGTTTCTTGATGTCCATGATTGAAGGAGATGCCGTCTCAGCCATGCCTGGCTCCTTTCTCAGATTCGCATTCTGAGCCATCCTTGCTAGACCCTCTTATATTGAGTAGCGTGCTTTGGGGGCATTGCCTAAGCCCCCTTGGGTTGGGAGGCATTCATGTCAATAATGCATTTCATTCAATTTCAAGGCCCAAACACTCTGTAACAGTTCTTGCATTGAATCACTAGCCCAAGCAATCTGGACTCACAGTAGCCAAACCGGCTTTCTTTTGTCCGGGAGTCACTGAATAGGCCAGCAATGGTAGGGGACTTACGTATGTTGGTTCTTCTCCATGGGGGAGTCACAGTTATACTGTGAAGCAGGATCTCGATGCTTAAGTATGTTACATCACAAGTCAAATAGTGCTTTATTCGAGTAATTACTCATAAAAGTAAGACATACACAAAATGTTAAAATACAATTAAATTTACAGTCAATCACAAAGATAGTGCACTATAGAATCCATAAAATACACTCAATTAAAAAGTTTCCCATGGTACTTGTTTAGCAAGTAAAAAAAGATTAATACATTGATAAAAATAGCAAAGTTGTAAAAACATTGATGGTCTAAAAACAATATTAACAATTTCATGGAGATAGATTTTACAGACAGAGAATAACTAATTAACTAGCAGTCTCTGTCTGATCGCCCATGCCCATCCAATATATTTTGCAGTGGCAATTAAAATCCATGTAAGTGAGCTCGAACATATAATACGCAGGGCAACAGAGCTACAGGTGGTCCCAAGGTTCCTGCACATAGGTGCTAACCAGACACGTCTTGGAGCACAGTAAGCTTTACAAGAGAACAAAAAATGTCCTAGTGTTTCCTTCCCCAGTCCACAGGCTGGGCAGGTGTCACACCCCCCTGCTCCCCATTTTGCTGACAGAGTTCTTTTGGGGAGGGCTCCAGCTCTCAGTTGGAATAGGAGCTTTCTATCTCCCGGCTTAGATATAATATCCCAGTACGACTCCAAAGCGGGATACAGTTTAACCTCAAGAAAACCCGCAGTCATGGACCCAATGCTAGGTCTACTCAGACTCCTACTCGCAACGTTTTCCCAGAATATATTTTTTAGGACAGACTTAGTGGGAAATGTTGCACCTGCTGGGTCTAACCATAGCGAGCTTAGCCTAAGCTCAAACAATATTGCTTTCAGTGTTTTGAACCAGCTAATTTTATGAAAACAGTCCGCCTTGATGACATCAATAAAACCTTCAGCATAATGAGAAAGCTCGGGAGTAGTGCAGAGCCTTTGCCAATACAGGATTGGTCGTAGTCTAGCTAGATCGATGATTTGTTTCCTACCAAGATCATATCTTAAAGGCAACAATGGAGTGCTTTTCGGGGTACCAGTGATTAACCGTAAAAACTTGTTCTCTGAGGCTTGTAGGGTACTCAACTTTTCAAACCCCCACATCTCCGCACCGTAAAGTGCGGACCCAATTGCCTTCGCTTCATAAACCAGCAATGCTGGCTTGACGGGTTTAGTCAAAGACTTTCTGTGTTCTGAACTGATAGCACCAGCTAATTGCTTATGTCGCAGAGTAGCAATATTTATGTGCTGACACCACCTGTTGTTATCTGTAATATGGATACCCAAATACGTAAATGAATTTACCACCTCCAGAGGCCTACCACTCATGACAATTTTAGACTTGAAACTACGGTGAACCTTAAAAATCATGAGTTTCGTTTTGGTCACATTCACCTCTAGACCGTGCTCCCCACAAAATTTATCAAAAATGGACAGAGCACGCTGCAAGCCACTGGGGGTTTTGGATAGAATAAGCGTGTCATCGGCAAACATTAAAATAGGAATTTTTAGACCTGAAAGAGAGGGAGCATCTACTGACGCTGATACCATACGGGAAACAACGCCGTTAATGTATAAAGTCAACAAGGTTGGGGCCATTGAACACCCTTGTCGAACCCCGCGCTCAACGGAAAAGTCCGCTGTGACCATCCCATGCCCGCCCCATTGAATTTTAGCAAAAGTAAACTCGTGGAGGCGCATTATCAAAGTCAATAGCTCCACAGGGACCCCCAAACTCTGTAAAACTTGCCACAATTTAACCCGTGGCACCAGGTCGAAGGCAGCCCATAGATCAACAAAAGCTGCATATAGGCTACCTCTTCCCAGCACCAAAGTCTTCCATTGCAGCAGTTGAAAGCGGAATACTTGGTCCACCATACTTGTTGCCCTTCGGAACCCCGCTTGAAAGGGTGATAAGATGTTGTTGTCCTCTGCCCAGTCAAGGAGCCTATTTACGACCACACGGCCAACTATTTTTTGCACAGTGTCAATAAGGCTTATTGGCTTATAGTTACCTGGCTGCGCACGATCTCCCTTTTTAAACACTGGGATAATCACAGCACCCCGCCACGATGCCGGGACCTCAGCACCTTTAGCAATGAAGTTGATAAGTAAGTAAATATATTTACACCATCGCTCCTTGTCGTTTAAGAAAATATCAGCAGGGACGCCATCTAGACCTGGAGCACGCCCTCTGTTCACTGTATTTAGGGCAGACATAGTCTCTTTGTAGGTAAAGATTTTACTTTGGGAAAAAGACGGGATAATACCGTCCTCGCCTATAATCTGGTTATTAGCAGCGTACTGGGAGCTAAAAAATTGTACCCAGTCATCTTGTGGGACGTTGTTATTAGGGGGGTCCTCAACTCTCTCACAACCCCATTTAACAATGTTCCAGAACAGTCTGGAATCCTTTCTGTCACTAGCTCTTTTCAATTTCACCAATATTGCTCATCCCAGGCTCTCTTTGCTTTCGCTATACAGGCTTTATAGTCCTTTCTGGCTAGGCGGATGGCCTCGGGCTCCCTCATCTTAATGGCGTGACCCAGAGCAAGTTGTGCTGCCCTGCATTCGGCATTATACCATTTTGCACTTTTGCAAGCTCTTGCCCCGTTGCGCTTAGCAGGTTTCAAAAAATGATTTTTGATCTTGCCAAAGAGGGTATCATGAATATTGACCACGTCCCCCAATCCAGAGGGAGAAACGCTAATCGATTCCATGGCCAGTATAGCTTTATCAGTTTCAAGGTTAATGTTATCGATGGCCTGTTGGCTAGTCACTACGCTAGCCCATCTGAGCCTACGCATGTCATTTCCTGGAATAATCAAAGGTGGTACAAGAGCATTAGGGCAAATTGAATCATTCCCAGCGGGCCACCATTTGTGCTCCACACATAGGGGATTGTGGTCATTCTCGGGTCTCACAACACCTCCATGTCGCAGACAGACGACCATAACATCATGCTACAAATTACATAATCTATTCTGCTTTTATGTCTCCCGTTATCAAATGTCATAGAGCCTTTTTTATCCAATACTGTTCTTCCATTCAAAGCTCTTAGACCTTTTTCGAGACACATAGCATTCAGACCTATTATGTCCTCAGTCCAACGTGTGACTGGCTTCAATTCTAACACAGGGATACCCCAATGGGAGTCCTCTTCAGCTCCAAGGAAGGCCTCGCCAGTGACCAAAGGCTCAAAAGTCCGATTAAGGTCCCCTGCTATAACGATATTATTGTCATGTGAGTATGTGTCAAGAAGGTTACCCAAGGCAATTAAAACTTCAGATCGACCAACCTTAGCACTTCTGGCATATATATTATAGATATCGAGTGAACCTGAAATATCATTGGTTATCCTGATTAACTGGATATCATTGTGGCTAGTCACCATTCTTTTGATTGTTAGTTTAAGGGAATGTTACATCACCATATTCTCACTTAGCTGATGAGGACAGTGTGTATGTGGTTGCAATATGATCAAGCACAGGGCCCTGTCTTTTCTAGTGTCCCAAGCTGCCTCCTGCATCCGGGCATCTGGGGCAACCCCCATGAGTAGTACACACTATGCCTCCTTCACTGTGTGCTCAGATTCATGGAGTGGCCCCTGAAAATCGTACCTTTTCTGTAGTAATAGTATTTTAGAGTATGGGTAAGTGTGCACAGTTCACTCATCTGCTGGTCGCTTTAAGGTGTATTATACCTAGGATATGCCTAGGCAATCATGGGTTTTGCACCTGTCCTCAATACTTGCTTAAACTACTCCTATTGGGTCCTGTACTTTCATGGAATGCTTGCGGGTTAGGTAATTCTGTGGCTCCGTCACTGCTTCTGATCGTCTTAAGTGCAGCCTAATATTGCTGTGTTCTGCCTATACATGCTGTTCCTTGCAGGTCCAGTGCTCACAAAGGGAGCCTGCCCCACTTTCTGTTCAGAGGAGGTCATGGACACAACCGCTCCTCCTTGCGCACAAATCATACTGATCAATGCTCACTATGCCTCTGTGCACTGCTACCTCCATATATCCCAAGGCTGCCAGGCTGCTCCCCTTACCTGTAAAATAGTTTGGCCAATGCCAACCTCCAATACCACTCGCCAGTGCTCCTAGCAAATTTTCTACTCTCAACTGGTTTCATATTTAGGCTACTAAAGCAGACAATCACCACGACCAGCCCTCCGTGTCTCTCTCATTAGCTTTCAAAGTGAGGGGAAAGTTACAGGCACAACCGCTCCTCCTTGTGCACAATTCAATCAGATTAAGGCTCACTAGGCCTATGCTCTCTACTTCCTCTGCATACCCAAAGGCTGCCAGGCTGCTCTGCTTATCACCTACATTGTTTTACCAATCACAGCCTCTGGCCCTCGATTTTGTGGGTACCTTATTCCTAATCATGGTTCTCCTCTACTAGCAGAGTATGGGGTCCCTGTTTTTCATATGTCCCAAACTGCCTCCTGCACTCAAGTACCAGGAGCGTTACCCAGCGGGCTGTTTTTTGGGGGTTTCTTTCACTGTGCCTTCAGGTGCATGAAGCGCCCCTCCTCCCCCACCCCCCCACCCCCGCCTTACCATATCTAAAGCAATAATATCTCGAAAGACCGGGAAGTGTGCGTACAGCTCCCCTGTCTGCTGATTGCTTTAAAGACTATTTTATGCAGGCCATAGTTGAGTGCTTAGGCAGAGGTGTGACACTGCTGCCAGGGTTCCTGACTCCCGACTACAGGGATCAGGGTTCGATCCCCTGTGCTGGCGGCATGTTAGCACAGCCCCATGTGACTCTGGGCAATAGCTTGCTTAATCTTCCAGAGGGCCCCCAGCACCGGGACTCCTTCGGAGGTAGCTGCGCGCTTTACAAATACAGGTATTTCATGGTTTCTCCTGCTATCTTGGATATCTACCACCTCGACAGGCCCCGCACTGCTGTGATGTGTTTGCGAGATAGGTTTGCCCGCGGCCTTGTCACTGCTCACAGTCACCTGGTGTAGCATTGATCCGGCTCTTCTTTCCCCTGAGGTGAGATTGTGGCACAATCCATTCAGGGTAGACAGCAGACACAACAGCTCCTCTCTGCAGTCAAATCACCCAGGTAGATACACAATGGACCCCTATGCGCCACCTTCTCCTCACACCCCAGGGCAGTCAGGCCGCTCTGCTTACCATTGGAATTGTGTGGCCAATTGTGTGGCCAATCTTAGCCTCTAGCCCACCTCACCTGCATTCCCAGCTGGTAAACTGTTCTCAGCTGGGATGTTCTCCACATCAGGGCCATCTAGGCGGATAATCACTTCATCTTAGTGTTAAGGGTGCACCTGCTTGGCCTCGGCTCTCACGCCTGTCATCTTGGGATCTCACCATGGTATACTGTTGGTTGTCTCATAAACTGGAAGCGCTCACATAGTGAGAGACCCCACTGTGGGGTTTTATTTGTCCCTGGTAGCGACAATTATGACCAAAGGGGATCCAAGTACACGCAATCTGCTGGAGGTGATGAGCCATCTTTTATCCTTCCTCACACACAACACAGACCTGTATACAAAAATATTGCCTTCCAGATAGATTTATAAATTATTTAATGTCACACGCTACATTTCACGCACTTTTTTAGTCACATCTTACATCTCATCATGTAATTAAGCATTTTATTTCTCTCAATCACCAGTTGATAGGTACAAGTATTGCAACTTTTATATTTATTCGGTTTGTCAGAAATGGCCTATATACACATCAAAATTGTTTGTGAATTTCGAAAACACAAAAACAGTGACCCCAAGCAAAGTGAGGCGATCACAAAAAGTGCATCAAATATGCAGTGCAATAAATGTATTGCTTATGGTGGGCCTAATATTTGTAAGTGAGGGACCCCACAGAGAGGGCTATATTTTTAAAGTTGTACCACGTGCAATTCAGTGTAAACACTCAAGTGGAGATGGAAGAATGCACCCAACAGCCAATAGCATTAAGTGAGAGATAAATACCCCACTGGGCTGAGCAAAGATGTGATTGACAAAGTTTCCTTCTCATTGCTGTAAAAAGCTAGTTGAAAGGAGTGCATACTTAGCTCACTCTATGTATACTGTCAGCAAATGGTCACTAATACAAATGGTCTAATATAATAAAATAACTAAGGGCTTCCTACAAAACTCTGCTGCGAACTCAAAGCTGGTGAATTGCAAAAAACAGACACTGTTGTGGTAAAAGAGTAGTATGTCATGTACAAAACTCTATTTATGAGTTAGAAAAAGGTTTTCCAACTCATAATAAGAGGGCTTGCTGCCTATTATGATGGCAGGTAGTAGACGGCATGAAAAGGCCACCGCTTCCTATTTTAGTCTCTGTTGATTATACAAATCTTGCCACAATTGTAGTTGCAAACGGCAAACCATTGACCAGAAATCTCACAGGTTGCGTTATATGATTTGCAGAGAGGAAGCTGTCTAGAAGCCTACGGGGGTAAGCCACTGTTCTTAGGAACTCTGCATGCTCCCCCGATATCTTCCCAAATGGGAACCTTTTTTCTTTTTGCTATCGACAGGGACTGCTTTAAAAAAAAGTTCCTGTTTAGGAAAGCAAATCTAAAACTGTATTTATGCAACCCCTACAGATGTACCCTGTTATTTGTGGACTATTAGACCGTTAATCGTATTGCAAACTGCACACCAATTCACAATGTGTCACTTAAAACTCAGTTGTCCCCTCCTTTCCCTGTGTCTGTACACTACATAACGCGGCCCGGCATATCCCTGTCGGTCACGAGTCGACATACCATGCCCTAAGTACGGTACTGGGCTTCTGCATAAGGGAGAAGCTGGACATTATTGTATCCCTAAACGTGCGCACCTTTTCAGTTTGACATTGACTACACGTAGAGGGACTCTAAGTTTCTTTTCAAAAATATAGCTAACATTTGGACCAATACATTTTATTTTGTATAAATTTATTGAATGTGTGTAAAATTTAGCAATTCCCTGGGAATTCTAGTAAAGGGAGCACCCATTGGCAAATCACTAGCATGTGTGATTGCTGCATTATTTATTACTAACGTTGACGTTATGCTTTAACTTTGGATAAAAGTTATCATGAATTCTAGCACCAAGAAGCCAATATTGGTGAATATGTGTGCTACAAATAATCCCTAACATACACTGTGCATACAGTATATTTAATCTGGTGCTTTAATCATAGGCTGTTTTAAAGTATTCTGATAAAAATCGAATCATGCTGAAGACAGCCTTGATTAGTGTTGGATCGGGGACCCGGAAGTCTGCACACCTAGCAGACAGAGATAAAGCACCTTGTCAGAAAGTTTAGCGTTTTCCCTACAGGTGGCGTTTGTTGGCCTGTGGCAGGGTCAGTCACATGTCCTGGATTCCTGGCATTTAATTGAGTCTATTCTAGTTCTGCGCCCCAGTGTTTCTTGTGCCCCACCTGGCACACATCATGTTGGAGGATGGTGATGACGTTAACATTTTGCCCCCCCCCTGGAAAAATTTCGGCGGACGCCCATGATGCCCTTCCCCCTACTTACCGCTCGTTTCACTTTAACATTCCTGTGCCCACTCCAGTTCATTCCATGAATTGTCCATGTTCAGAGGGCCTGCTCTTATCCCCTGCGTGCCTTGCAGTCCGACTACACTCTAGCACATGTACCTATACACAGCTTAAGCTCTGTTGGCACAACATGAACATACAATATGGCGGAGCCTTGCCGACACAGCCCTATGTTTTGAAGAATCTGCTGAAAGCAGCGCAGTGTGCTTCAGTGCAATGTACGGAAGGCCTTGCTGTGACAATACGGTGTGCATTCACAGCTCAGCTAGTGAAAGTGCCCTTCACATTCCAGACTGTTGCTGTGGCGATGGATACAATCTGTGATCCTTGGCAGTATGACAGGCAATTAAAATACCAAGATGTTTAGCCATGTATGAGTATTTTCACACAGTGAGACCTCTAAGCCGAGCCCGCGCCTGACACTGTTACTCATTGAATCAATTACACAAGATGAGGTTGGCAGGTGTAATTATATATTTCTATGGTGATTATGTATGACCTGTCATAGAGACTAGCAATCCAGTTACTTTGCTCTCATTTAAGTAGTCACTTGTCGAGCCGAGTGCTGAAGTCGGAAGCCTCTCAGAAGAGGAGGGAATACAAAACAAAGCAGAAGTCCTGAGCACAATACAATTGATTCATTGTCAGAATGACTCAGATTAACTGCATTAATTACCCCGAAGACACCCAGCCACAAGCCCATTATGCTCTCAGGTGAGATTTCGGCATCATCTGATATTCAAGCCTCTCTTTTCCCGCTAGTTTCTAAAATTGTGCAAATCGTATATGGATGAAAGGAAGATTGAGCAATTTTTCGGCACATCATTTGTGAAGTAGTTTGGAAAACTCTTTTTGAGCAGGTCTGGACAAAAACCACATTAGCATCTTTAGAAATGGCCTCTAATAAAGGTGGATCGCCTGTGGCTACCCAGATGAGTTTCTTATTCTGATAATAAGCGACACCCCCTGATATATGTTAGTAGTTTCAAAGGAGGGTCTGCACAGGACGCACAAAAGTAAGCCCTTTCACTCGGATTACGGAGCAGCATCATTTTGGCTACTTGCATGATAGAGGTGCTTTGGCAAAGCTCGTTATGCGTCTCACTGCATAAAGATATAATGATGTATTTGGGCCGAAAGACTCAATCGTCATAGCGAATAGGAATACAATTAGACAATGTCACTATTTAAAGGCATGTTGTGCAAGGTTCTGATACAATGTGCCATATGGAATATGCCGACTAATGTAAAGCTATATATTTTCCATCATCCGCTCCTTCAATCGCCAATATTGCAGGAGCTGATGCCCTCGTTCCAAAAACCGGCTAAAGCAGAAAGCGGCACAGCTCAGCAAATCCTTTATTCATATTTTTCAGAAAAGTGCATTAGAGCGACCATGGTTGATGCGATTCGGACAGCGCATTCCACTGGGCAATGGCGTTACAAGTGTAGAGTGTCATTTTAAAGGGACAAGCCCTCATCCCATTACCTATAAAAATAACTAGACTGCTTTGTGCGGCGTTCATTTGGTCTTCCCTGACATTTGCCATTTTGATTTTTCCTGTAAATATAATTCATTGCAAGAGGAGGAGGAGACCAATGTAAAAATGATTTACATTTTCCAGGTAAAGTACCTACGTTTTCTACATGACAGTATCAAACAGATTGACACTTTCCGCATATTAAAGTGGACTTTCATTAGGAGCTGTGCTTACATTGCGTCATCTTAACACCATTTCATTTGATAAGATTTCCTGGCTTCTAAAGATCTCTTTCATATACTTAGATACAACTTTGCTGCATTTCCTCAATGGCAATTTTTTCAGTGATTCTTTATCAAACTTTAGGTACTAGCAATTTAGACTATCACTTTCTTTCAATGTTGTACTGCAGCTCTTTGCTCGCGAATTTCACACACAATATACACTTCTTCATATGCATCAGTTTTTATTTTTAAAGTGCATGTTTCATAAAGTGCGCAAGTTGCAATCTGCATTTGTTTCCTGCGTCATGCACATTTGTTTACCAAGGAAGAGGTGTGGCGCTGAGGCCAGGGTGAAGGGACGAGGTGTGGCGCCGCCGACAGGGTGACTGATGCTGGAATCAGGGGCTCACAGTTTGATCCCCAGCACCAACGGCAGGTCAGCCCAGCACCATGTGACTCTGGGCAATAGCTTGCTTAATCTTCCCGATGGCCCCCAGCGCCAGAATGCCTATGGGTAGCTGTTCGCGCTTTACAAATACTGGATTTACATTTACCACAATAAAGTGCAATATATAAATTACCTACGGGCAGTCACCAGTAGATAGTTATTTTTAGGACCCTGTTTCCATAGGCAAAGGGGCATATGTTCAAGGAAGTGGCGGAGTGAGGCTTTAGCCATCATGGCTTAACACACAAGGCTGCACCATATTTGCAACTGTATGGTGCAGACTTGCGCTTCCCCCTACGCTGGCGCTACACTTAGCAGTGTAGCGCCAATGCAGGCACCTTCTTATACATAAACAATCTAAGGCATTTTTCGTTTTCCATGTGTGCTGCACTAGGCAGCACATATGGAAAAAGCAAAAACGAGGAGAAATAATACATTTTCCCTGTTTCACCAACTTAAGGCCAGGTTTTCCCTGTTCTTAATTTTGATCTTGCCTCCTATTCACGCTGTCCTTGTAAATTTCGGCAGCATCTAAATCAATGGGTGTTTCAGTGGGATTCTCAACACAACATCCACTGCCCACCCCTTTCATGCTAAGCATAGTCTGAAAGGGGGCCTTATTTACAAGGCAGCGCTAAGCCAGGTTAAGTGGCTTAACGCTGCCTTGTAAATAAGGCAATGCCCCTATCACCACCACCATGTCGTAAAAAGTGATGCTGTGGTGGCGATAAGGGTTTGTACATATGCCTTAAAGTGTTTTTTGTTTTGTTGAAAAAACTCTGACACAGTTAAACAAATCTTCATGACACCTGCTGAAATAGAACCTAGGGGTCTTAAGTATGAGGAGAAAGGGAGCCTCTATTACAGGGTAATGATAGCGTTCAAGTCTATCGATTACTAGGATAATCCCGCTACTACTTTAGGCATTTAAATGATACACACAGAACCAGACAGTGATTGTGGGTGAAACAAATAAACAGTTGTTGGATTCCCATCAAAGTCTTGTTGTGATCAATACTATCATCTGGTCATCCTTCGGGAATGGTGTGTCTCTAGATCATTGAGACGTTTTCTACCAACCTCCGGTCAGAGTTGGGTTCCGACCCACAATCACTCCTAGACCATGTAGATAATTAAGTATGATAGGAATCAGTGCAGTGCAAAACCAAAAAATGTGTATTGGAGGGTGAGTTAAAATAGGATAGAGGACAAAAGGAAGAAAACTTTAATGAAGATTGGCCTTTTGTTAATTAAAACCAGGAACAGTGCATGAAAAACAGTTTTAAACAAATAACTGTATAGGGGCCAACATGTTTCAGCCTTAAGGGCAATACCCTAGGCTTTCTTCAAGGCCTCTGTTCCCTCCCTGGGGCATTTGAGGCCCCAGGGAAACCAACTCCCAATGCCCGCCCATGTAAACAAATGGGAGGGAGGTGGCATGCCCCCTCTCTTAGAACCAGTATTGGCCCTTGGGACCCTGCCCCCTAGTGCTGGCTAAAGATATGTCCTTGTGTGCCCACTTCTGGGACATAGCGGTTTCCCTCCCAGCTTATTGGGAGCTAATGTAAAGCTCCAGCCAAGCGAGAACGAACTTTAAGTCTGCTTAGATCAGGCTGGAGCATCAAAAATGCTCCTGCCCACTAGGTTAAAAAAAATCCCTTGCAAACAATTTTTGCATATATCTGCCCACTAGGAGCAGACTTTTTATTTGTTTGTCTGTCTGTACTAAAGCTGGCAGGGCAACAGACAAAAAAATAATGCTCCTTCCCACAGGGAGCAGCATGTTTAGCTCATCCCTGCAGGTGGGAGAAAGCTGGCTACCACTGAAGGTGGTGAGCTGACTGGGCCACGGGGCATTAGGGATTCCCTACGCAGCCTCCAATAATGATGTAGTGGGTGCCCTGGGTGGGTTCTAGGGCACCCAACCATCACTGGCCAGGACCTAGGGGAAGGGGTCCATGACGCCAATATTGGCCTAGGGAGGTTGCCTGCATGCCCCCTCCCACTTTATAATGTGGCCATGCCCTGCGAATGGGGGTCCCTGGAGCCAAGATCGGCCAGGGGAGATAGGCAATATGCCTTGGTCAATTATGACCTTGGTGAAGGTGGGTTAGTGCCCTCTTATCGTGTTGGCTGCCTTTCGGGGGTTGGCAACAGGCCATATCAAAAGGTCAGGCCATGTGGCAAACCCCCTGCTGCTCATAGTCAGAGACCATGTGTGGCGTAGGGTTGGATGCATGTGGTGGTGGGCAGGAGACTCCTTTGCAGAGTGGTCAAGCAAGGGGACGTGGCATCTAAAGACCTCTCAGCAAACTCTGCTGTGCTTCATTGAAGCAATAGCAGGAAACCTGCTCTCGCTTCAACAAAGCAAAGCGTCAGCAGCTCCCCTTGCTCAAAAGCAATCCTGGCTCCCACAGGAGTCAGGGAGCTGGCTGGGGCAGTGGGGGGATTGGGGCTCTCCCCACGGTCCCCAACGCTAAGGTCCGGGGGATAGGGACCGTGGGGCCAGAAGTTGCCCAGGAGGGGGCCGCTCGACCCACCTCCACTTTAATGTAAAATCTAAAAAATAAAATAAATATTGAAGGCCGGCCCAGGGGGATGGAATCCCTGGGCCATAATTGGCCAAGGGGAGAGGGGCCACACAGTCCACCTCCTGGGAAAATGCTTATAAACAAGGCCAGTCCCTAGGTTCTGGGGTTCTCGGGGCCAATGGTGGCAATGGGAAGAGAGGCCAGGTGGACCCCTTACCGTTTTATTTAAAAAAAATAAAACAAAAAAAATGCGCAGGCCCTGGGAAATGGGGTCCCCAGGGCCAAAAATAATTAAGAGAACCGGGGGCCACATAGACCCCTTCCAAAAAAGAAAAAGCTGGCATTCCCCGGAGGCCTTGCCCCTCCATGCAGTACCGTGCAAATGCGCCTCCTGGAGTGTTCTGAATTGGGGGTTCACGCCCCCTTGATTCCTGAGGGTCCCTGGGGGCCAACTAGCCCACCTGGTACCTCCAGTAAGCACCACACAGCTGGATTGCAGAGAGGCGGTCCGAGGTAAAGCCCCTTTTTACACCACTCTGCAAAATCGACTCTTGGTGAATTGGTGGTGGGTCAATGAGGTACTCCTGTGTCCTAAGAACCCCAGGACACAAATGGACTACATCCCCCGAGCAGCAGTGCACCAGGAGCCACATAGCACAAACAGTACAACTGATGTCCATTACTTCTGAAATATACTATACTGTTACTGTTACATTCTACCGCACTCCACTGTATGCCATTCCACTCTAACCAGCCCACTCTAATCTATTGAACTGTATGCCACTCTGCTCTAGACAACAATACTGTAAAATACTCCACTATATGCTATTACACGCTACACCACTCCAATGTATGCTGCTCCCCTGAATCACACTGCACTATAAAGTATTCCACTTTACACAACCACACTTTACACCACTGAACTCTACTTTGTCCAACTCTATGTCCTACACTGTACCCCACTCCCCTGCACCATACTCTACTGTATGCTATTAAAATGTAAGGTACTCCACTGTACCCTACTTCATTGTACTCCGCTCTATGTCATTGCACTTTGCGCAACTCCACTGTATGCTATTCCAATGTATGCTTGCAGTTTACGAAATTCCACTGTGAGCTACTTCACTGAAGGGAATTTCACTTCATGCTACTCTACTGTATGTAACTCCCGTTTAGCCCTCTTCACTTTATGCCATGCTGATTGTTTAAAAATAACATTGGTACAACTGAAGTCCAATAATTGTGAAAAATACTTACTGTTACTATTCCAGTGTACCGCACTCCACTGCACACTACTCCACTTTAAAGCACTACATTCTACACTATTCTACTGTATGCCACTCCACACTACAGCACTACACTGTATAACACTTCACTGTTTGATATTCCATGGCACACCATTCTAATTTATTCTACTCCACTCTAAAGCACTCCACTGTATCTCACTCCAATATAAGGTATTCCACTATACGCAACTACACCGAAAGCTCTGAACTGAACCTTATTCGAATCTATGCCACTCCACTGTATCCAACTCCACTTCAGTAATCCACTGTGCGCTATTACAATGTTAGCTACTCCACTGTTTGACACTCTACATCCATGCACTCTACTCTACTCCACTGCATACAATTCCAATATATGCTACTGCAGTGTATGACACCCCCCTGCAAAACCTTTCAGTGTATGCTATTAACTGTACTGTAATCTACACTATTCCACTGTATGGCAGTCAAGTGAATTTGAATTTAATTTGAATTTAAAATTATTTATAAAGCGCACGTTCGCCGGCGGCTTCATGGCGCTACAACTTACACTAAACAAGGTAGAATGGCAAATATAAAGTAGAGCAGTTCAGGCTGTGGGAGGACAGTTAGTTAAAGGCCTTGGAAAACAAATGAGTCTTGAGTTGTTTTCTGAACTGGGGATAAAGAGTCAAGGTTCTGAGCTCAGGAGGCAGGGAATTCCAGAGGAGTGGAGCAAGGGTCGCAAATTTCGAACCGCCCCATTTCTTCCTCCGAAATCGCGGGACAGTGAGAAGGGCCTTGGTGGATGAGCGGAGGTCTCTGGTGGGGACATAGGGAGTGATCTCGGAAGAAATAAAGGCCGGTGCTGTGCCCAGTCTCGCTTGGAAGGTGATAGAGGCTAGCTTGAACTGGACACGTTCACGAACGGGGAGCCAATGTAGAGATTTAAGAAGGGGGGTGACATGGTGGGATTTTGGTAATTTGAACACCAGGCGCGCCGCCTGGTTCTGAATCTGTTGCAACCGCCTAAGACTATATGCAGGTATACTGGCATATAGGGCGTTGCCGTAATCCAGGCGGGAGATGACCATCGCCAAGGTGATCAGTTTCAAGGCGTGAAAAGAAAAAAAGCGGGACACCTTGCGTATAGTATGCAGTGAGAGAAAGGAAGAGGACACCACAGAGCTAACCTGGGAGTGAAGAGTGAGTTGGGAATTGAGCTTGATACCTAAAGTTTTTACTGAGGAAGAGGGGACAGGTGGGGAACCAAGGGAAGGGGGCCAGAACTGAGAAGACCAGGGCTGGATGAACCACCAGTCAACACCAGCTCGGTCTTATCTGGGTTGAGTTTTAAATGGTTGTGGTTCATCCAGTCTCGGATGTGGGTCATGGTGGATTGGAAATTGGAGATAGAAGACGGGGAAGAGGACAGATCAAAAACAAGTTGGAGGTCATCAGCATAGTTATATACAGCGACCTCCATCTGCTGTAAAGAAAAAATAAGTGGGGCAATGTAAAGATTGAACAAAAGAGGAGAAAGAGAAGAACCCTGGGGGACCCCGCACTTAACTTTCCGGAAATCCGCAGTAAAGTCACCCAGGCGAACAGCCTGGGTGCGGTCCCTCAGGAAGGAGGATAACCAGACCAATGCAGTACCTCCGATCCCCGCCGCCCTGACACGGGAGAGTAAGATGGTATGATCGACCGTGTCAAAGGTGGCTGAGAGATCAAGAAGGACCAGGGCCTGGGTCTTGTTGGTATCCATTCCCTCCCTGAGGTTATCAAGGACCGAGAGTACCACGGACTCCGTAGAGTGTGTGGGGCGGAAACCGGCCTGGCGGGGGGCTAAGACACCATGCATCTCCACAAAAGTGCTCAAAGTGCGGGTGACGTGGCGCTCGAGCACCTTTGCTAAGAATGGCAAGAGGGAGATGGGACGGTAGTTGGCCGGGACCGAGGGGTCCGCGCCAGGTTTCTTAAGGATGGGGACAATGATTGCTGTTTTCAGTGGGGTGGGTACCACACCCTGAGAGAGTGAGCTGTTAAGGAGGTGGAGAGGGGGATCGGAACATAAAGAAAAAATGTGACGGAGAATGTGGGAGGTACAGGGGTCAAGAGGGGAACCAGTTTTGACTAAGGGAATTATCGAAGTAAGGCTTTCCTTAGTCAGGGGAGGAAGAGCATCAAGTTGTCCCTTAGTGGGGGGACACTGAGGGTCCACAAACGTTGGAGAAGGGGGAGGGATGTTGGCCTTGATGGTAGAGATTTTTTGGATAAAGAAATTATTGAGGGAGTGACAGAGTTCAGGTGAGGGAGTGGGTTTCAATGTGGTTCTGTCAGAGAGTGCCAGGTTGTGCACAATCGAAAAGATTACTTTCGATTGGTTCTCTGCGGCGAGGATTTTGGAGGAGAAATAAGCTGTTTTTGCCCCCAAGATGGCCTGCTTATACTGGGACAGGATGTTAATAAACTCCAGCCTTAATAGGGGGCAGTAATTTCTCCTCCAGGCATGCTCAGCTCTGCGTACAGCTAGTTTAGTAGTCTTGAGGTCCTCATTAAACCACAGGTTGGCATCCTTCTCCCGCTTGGACGTAACCCGCTTGAGTGGGGCAATAGAGTCGCAGCCAGAGGTAAGCCACTGGTTGATGGATGCGACTTGGGAGAGAGTAGATAACCCCTGTAATGAAGGGTAGGAGGCAGTAAGTAAGTCAGAGAGATTGCCTGGGTCTACTCGTCCCCAGGCCCGGACCCAAACGTTTTTAGGAAGTGAGGGTTTGACCGGGGGGTATATGGGGAGGGCAAAAAAGATCAAATGATGGTCCGACCAGGAGCAGGGTGAGATAGAAACAGATTTTACAGGGCAGTTCAGGGACCAAATCTGGTCTAGAACATGTCCTTTAGCGTGGGTAGGGGAGTGGATGTGGGGTATAAAATTAAGAGATCGGAGGGTTTCTGAAAATTCCTTAGAGGAAGAGCACTCTGCAGGGTCGGACGGCCAGAAATTGAAGTCACCCAAGAGCAGAATGGAAGTGTTATTAACCGCAATCGTGGCTAATACTTCCAGGAAGGTAGGGAGAAACAATAAGGGCGATTGGGGAGGACGGTAGATGAGTAAGCAGGTGAGGGGAGGGGAAATGGAAGTGGTACGAATGGCCAGGTACTCGGTCATGGCAATATCGGGCAGAGGGAGAATTTGAAAAGGCAAGTCTGCTCGGGCAATGAGCGCTACACCTCCCCCAGCCCTGCCGTTAAGGCGATCCGAGCGTAGGGCGTAATATGAAGCTGGTAAGGTAGCCAGAAGGGCGAGGAGGGAGTCATCACGAAACCAAGTTTCTGTGAGAAACAGCATGTCTGGGGCATGGAGGTCCAACAGCACCGATAGCTCGTGCGAGTGAGCTACGGCGGACCGGGTATTGAGATAACAAGCTGTGAGAGTTTTGATGGGTGCAGGGTTGACAGTACCCCTCGGAGGATTGGTGGGAACGTGGTGAGGGGGGGAGGGAACGTGAGAGGGGGACAAGCCAAATGAAGAAATACGGGAACGGATGGCAGCAGTTAAAGACCAAGGGCCCTGGAGGCTAAGAAGATCTGCCGGGGAGTAGGTGAGCAAGTGGGCAGAGTGACGTGCCCCTAGCCCTGGTCGGCCGAGGACGGGCGCAGACGGGCTTGACTTGTGCGCGACTTCGGCGCGAAGTCGGCGCTCCCGCGGCGCTCGTCTGCTGCGCTTGCTCCAGGTTGCCATATATATCTGGTTACCCTGAGCCACTAGACCGCTGACCTGCACGGTGGAGAGGCAGGGCGGAAGTGGAGCAGGACCAGGCAGGAAGTGTCGCTCGTGGGCTGACCCTCCGCTCAAACGGCACACAGCCGGGGCGGACCGGGGTCAAGAGCGAGAAAGATGGAGGTAGGTTCCCAAGATACAAAATGATAGTGCAGGCACAATGCTCTCAATCAGCATGAAGACGATTTAAAAATTACAGACATTATTGCACAAGCAAGCGCGCAGAGCTTTAATCAGCAATGAAGACACTCCCCTTTAGCCCACTCCACTGTATGCTTTTTCAGTGTGCAACACACCACTGTATGACACTCTAGTTCACACTGTACGACACTCTAATTCACACTATTTCACTAAACGCCTCTACACTGTATGACACTCCACTGTACAGTGCTCCACTGTATGCTGTTCTACTGTATGCTGTTCTACTCAATGCTCCTCCACTCTAACCCACTACTCTGTACAAGACACCGCTATAAGCTACTCCACTCTACACCACTCTAATGTATGACACTACACTCAACAGCAATCCACTGTATCACACTCCATTATAGAGTTTTTCGCTCTGTGCAACTACACTATATGCCACTTTACCTTATTTGGCTCAATGCCCCTCCCTTGTACCAAACTCTACTATATATTACTCTACAGTATGCTATTACATTGTAAGCTACTGTGCTCTACCCTACTGCATTCCACTCTATACGACTCCTACCTATTGCACTCAAACCACTCCACTGAATACTAGTCCAAATTATGCCACTGCATTGTACAATACTCCACTGTAACCTATGTATGCTATTTCACTGTATGCTAGTCTACTCTACATTACTCCACTGTATGCCATTCCACTGTGCCACACTACATGGCAGGCTACTCCACTCTACACCATTCCACTCTACACCACTGCACTGTGTGCTACTTCACTGTACCTCACTACAATGTACGTGTCTACACTGTATGCCACTCCACTCTACAGTGGAATATCGCACTCCACTATGTGATATTCTACTGTGTGGGAGACCGCACCAGGAGAGAAGGGAGACTGCACCAGGAGAGAACTTACCTGACACGCCGCAGTGCCACATACGGAGAAGCCGCCACCGCCAAGAGTCATTCTGCCATTGAGACCCGCGCCGCCGCTCCGGGTACTACAATACCCGGCAGGCCTCGCGGCGGCGCGTTGAGTGACGCGAGGAGACATCGCCGAGGGCCCAATAAAGCAGGGCAAACCCCGGCAGAGCGGGGGAGACCGCACCAGGAGAGAACTTACCTGACACGCCGCAGTGCCGCATACGGAGAAGCTGCCACCGCCAAGAGTCATTCTGCCATTGAGACCCGCGCCGCCGCTGCGGGTACTACAATACCCGGCAGGCCTCGCGGCGGCGCATTGAGTGACGCGAGGAGACATCGCCGAGGGCCCAATAAAGCAGGGCAAACCCCGGCAGAGCGGGGGAGACCGCACCAGGAGAGAACTTACCTGACACGCCGCAGTGCCGCATACGGAGAAGCCGCCACCGCCAAGAGTCATTCTGCCATTGAGACCCGCGCCGCCGCTCCGGGTACTACAATACCTGGCAGGCCTCGCGGCGGCGCGTTGAGTGACACGAGGAGACATCGCCGAGGGCCCAATAAAGCAGGGCAAACCCCAGGAGAGCGGGGGAGACTGCACCAGGAGAGAACTTACCTGACACGCCGCAGTGCCGCATAGGGAGAAGCCGCCACCGCCAAGAGTCATTCTGCCATTGAGACCCGTGCCGCAGCTCCGGGTACTACAATATCCGGCAGGCCTCGCGGCGGCGCGTTGAGTGACGCAAGGAGACATCGCCGAGGGCCCAATAAAGCGGGGCAAACCCCCGCGTCGCGGGACGCGAGCGGGACGCCCGGGGCGAAGCCCGGGCAAAGAGCGGGCCCTCTACGGCCCTCATCGGCACGAAGAGAAAGGGACAGGGCCGGAAACCCTGTACGAAGCTCGAAAGGCATCCTACTATCCAAGTAAGACTGTGCTGTGTTTGATTCATACCTCTCTGTGTGACTGAGGAGTTTTGATTTTTGTTGTTATTATTATCAGGATGTCTAAAAAAGGCACTGCACCACCAGCAAACACAATGGAAAATTATATGGTGCAAACAGTGAAAAAAATTAACCTACAGAGGAGAGAATCCCTGGGACTGAGTCAATCACCTGACTTACGCTGTTTGACCCCTACTCTATCCCCTTCACCTGATGACCTAGTTCCCCTGCAGACTCTTCCTGAAGCTTGTTCTAATCGCCCTATTACGCAGGATGCAGGCACCTTAAACGACAATACGCTGTCTGGACCCGAGGTTCTTATCATGGATCGTGTAAATAACATAGACAGTGATTTGGACCAGGAAAATCTTGTTGATCCCTCAGAAGAAGACATGTCTATTTCTGAACAAGCTTCTCGGTCAGACTTTGGTAAAGCCAAAACTCAGCCAAAACGGGGAGGATTAAGATCGGGGACAAGGAGGAAGAGGGTAAACACCCCAAAAGTTAACTTGAAGGAAGATGGAGAGGGAAGAGCTAAGCCTAATGTTATTTTTGATGATGATCTGCTTGCTAGAATTGCTGATTTAATAGAAAGTAAAATCAAAGCCATTGTCAAACCTCTACTTACCAAAATAGACAAATTACAATCTGAGGTTAAAAAGTTAGGTGGGCAGCTGAATAAAATAACAGAGGGTGTTGATAACGTTACAATGCTGGTAACAAACTTGGACAATAACATTGGAGAACTTGATGATCAGGAGGGGGAGGACACAGACGAAGTATTACATAATAATCCCCCAACTCAGATACCAGTCTTAAAAGCTAATGAAACAAATAGTAGAGGGGACGGTCCTTTAACAGTTGAGATATCCCCTGCACAAGCTCAGCTAACTGACCCTCTACAATTTATAGTCGAAGCCTCACCTGTTGTTCTAGTACTGGCTAATGTGCCGCCCTTAGAAGCTGGTATTGAAGAATCCCCTTCCTCTTTGTCTAATTAGGCACTGCAGTGGCTTACAAATAACATGAGGCTAGCCCCAGGGGGGGGGCCAACAGTTGGCTCAAGAGATTAAGACTGCTAAAAGGGTTTCATGGTTAGGAAATCGCCCCAAAAAATTTAAGGGGGATTGTGTGGCAGTAAGTTTCTCACACTCTGGTGTGTTGCCAAACATCCTCATTAATTTACTCCCACCCCAACGTAGGCAGGGTTCTGTTGTACCATTAACATTGAAATTCTTTTATGGAGAACAGCAGAACGTCACCTACCCTAAGACACCAGCCTTTGTATGGGACAATAACTGGGATGTAAACAATAGATGGGGCCGTGAACAACACCGGAATATTGTAAACCATCCCGCTCCTTTAGCATACCAGAATCCTTTTGCACAACCCCTCTTATTGTCCAACCGATTTGCCCCTCTATCCTTTTTGGACCAAAATGACTGACTTTTGTCAGAACATACTAATCAAGCAGAGAATATTGTGCCAGTACTCAGTATGCTTACTTGGAACATAGCGGGTATCAGGGCTAAAGTAGGTAACGCAATATGGACAGATTTTACAACTAAGTATGACATTATTGCATTGCAGGAAACCTGGGATACAAATAACAGTTTCTCTCTAGATGGCTACAGCCATTTCTGTATTCCCACAGTGGCTAGCGCAGCGGGAAGAGCTAAGGGAGGATTGCTAAGCCTCTTTAAACTAGACATCAAAGGTAGCCTTAAGAAATGTGACTCAGGATCTGAGCAATGTTTAATTGTTGAACTGTCTTGTGTGGAATCTCCCAATATTTTGTTTATAAATTTTTACAACTCCAACGCATCAGACTGTACATCATATAGTCTAGGTAGATTGGATTACTTCTTGTCAGTCTATAGTGAAGACGTTAATGACTTTGAAATCATATTTTTGGGTGATTTTAATATACACCCTTGTTCACTTATGTGTGTTTGCGATGACTCAGAATCCCCTCCTAATTGTGCGCTTGTTCATCTTGAACATAATAAACAGGGGGGTTGTCTAGAGAACTTCCTAGCAAGATGGAACTTATACGAATCCAGTTGTGGGGAGGGGGGGGATAGGGCCCCTACTTTTAAGGGAACAGATAATGGCTCTATTATTGATTACATTTTTATTTCAGCATGTTTTTTACCTAAGATTTTAATGTATAGAACTGTGGTCTCCGCTTTCAGTGATCATAACCCTGTCTCCCTGGACCTAGTAGCTTCTGAGCTTATAGGGCGTAATTATGGCCCTTGTTATGATAAACGAGCGCTTAAAGTCAAGGACCAGGGTCGTAGACTGAAATGGGATAGTATAATCCCAGAACCCTTCGTACAAGAGGTACTTTCTGAGGCTGAGGAGGAGGTCGGTGTGTGTTTATCCAGTGTGTCCAATGATAGGGAGGTGATTCTTGCATTTAGTAGCATATGTAGTAAGATAAACTGTAGGCTTTCTGTGACTACCAAACCTAAGTTAAAGCCCAATTAAAGATGGTTTGATCACAGTTGCTCAAAAACACATTCTGCATTGCTCAATGCTTTAAAAACAGTTCCAAAAAACCGTGATCTTATCACCACTAGTAGAGCCCTATATAAAAAGGCTATCGCAGAAAGGAAAAAACAGCTCAAAGACGAAGCCTGGACACATCTCACTGATCCAGCAATACTAAAAAATAGTGGAGAATTCTGGAGGATTGTCAACCAACCCTTACTTACTGGGGAGGACAATTCCCCCCTTGAAACTAACATCTCTGATGAGGGTTGGATCAAACATTTTAGTGACATCTACTCAGGTCATAGTAATGGCGAATCCAGGGAGCAGGAGGTGAATATTAACCCCACTGGGAACCATTTGCACTTCGAAGTAAAAGAAGTATTATCTGCTATAGACTGTACCCTGAAAAAAAAGGCACCAGGACCAGATGGTGTTCCTGCAGATGCCTTTAAATGCTTCCCTAACTTTTGGTCAAGACTACTTTGCAGGGTCTTTATTGCCCTAAACCATGATAACATTCCAGAGTCATGGAAAACATCTATAATTATTCCTGTATTTAAAAAAGGAAATAGACAGGATCCTGCATGTTATAGACCAATCTCACTGATAGATTCTTCAGTTAAGATTTTAGGGAGAGTCATATTAGCTAAACTGAACGAATGGGCTACAGAGAATAGTATTTTGACTAATGTGCAATATGGGTTTAGGCCTAAAAGAAGCACCCTGGATCAATGCCTTAATCTCCACTTGCTGATCGAGAAATATACCAGGGCCAAGGAGGGGTCCATGTACCTAGGTTTCATGGACCTCTCTTCTGCGTTTGATATGGTTAACAGAACAAAGCTCTGGTTAAAATTACTTGATATGGGCCTGGATAGGAACATTGTTAATTTATTGGCCGACCTGCACTCTGACCTTACTGCAAAGATTAGAGTTTCCTCGAGTGGAAGGTGTACAGATGTTTTTGCCTCTGAAAAAGGAGTCAGACAGGGATGTATACTGGCACCACTGTTGTTCACGTTATATGTGAACGCTTTGGAGCCTGCTCTTGGGGGCGTGACTAGCGACATCCCGCGTGCAGGGGATCAGGGGATTCCTGTTCTCCTTTACGCTGATGACGCGGTTCTTCTTGCACGCACCGGGGTGGGGCTTCAACGACTCCTGGATGCCTTTGAATCTTTCATGGGCTCACTTGACCTGAAAATAAATGCTAAAAAATCTCAGGTTATGCTTATGGGTAGGGCTTCTAGGAGACCTTTTCACAAAATCTTTTTTTGCTGGCAGGAAAAGCTTGCTCGTGTATCCTCCTTTCCCTACTTAGGGATCACCTTTGATGAGAAGGGTAGCTGGGGTCCCCATGTTAATAGTAGAGCAATCATGTTGGCTAGGACATCTGCAGCCCTTCACGGGTTCTCTACAAAACTTGGGGGTAGGCCAATTGCAGCTGTTAGTAAAATCTATAAGGCCAAATGTATCTCAGTTGCATCATATGGTGGCTCATTGTGGGGATATAGGGGAGTGGAACCCATACAGATAGTGGAAAACAAATTCTTTAGATCTGTTCTTGGTGTCCCACAGTCAACTCCGTCCTATACCGTCCATATGGAATTAGGGGAAGGCTACATCTCAGACCAGATACAAATAGCACCTTTAGTTGCCTGGCTGAGGATGTGGCTTAACACAGAAATTCCTCTAAATCACATTATAATGAGAGACTGTTTGTCTCTAGACAAAGTGCATAACATCAGGTGGCTGACGTATATTAAGGAAACCTTTTTGAGGTTGGGGAGGCCTGAGCTCTATACTGTTATTGACTCTATAACATCTAAAGACATTGTGTACACTAAACATGCAATGAAGGAGCTCCTATCCCTGTAGAGGGAAGAATTTGAGCTGAAAAAACCTTGTGTCAGGGCCAGTTTATTATTGTCTATACCTAATGGTCCTGATAGCTATCTTAACGTGGTGACTCACCCCTACCACAGGTTTATTTTAACTCGTTTTCGTCTTAATTTGATACATTTTAATTTAGGTTTTTATCCTGTATGGAGCACCCCAGAAAAGGCGCCACCCTGTTCCTGCGATCATTTCTCTGAGCAAAATACCATGCACTTTACAATGTTTTGTAGTCACTACATTGAAGCTCGGAGACTGTTCCTTGTACCTATACTTAAGGAAGCTGGATTCATTTTAGTTAAACCTGCTCTTATTTATCTACAACTGTTACAAACTCCCAGGATTATGTTTCACGTGGCTAGTTTTCTGGTGAGAGCTATTAGAAGCAGGAATATTAGATCAAAAAATGTGTCTACCTCCCTTTGTAGTACAGACTGTGCACTTTAGTTAGACTGTTTGTAACCTTCCTGGGACTGTAATTATAGAAATCACTGTAACAGGGTCATTAGATGCTAGTAATGAATATTTTGCTGGGGATCCCCTTAGTATTTTTAAGTCTTTTTGCACATTAGCACTTTGCACATTAGCACTTTGCACTTTATATTTCTCTTGTCGATATAAACTGTAATATGATGTATGATGATTTTTATCTTGTCATATTCTAACTGTTTTTTAATTGTTCTTAATCCATGTATTGCTTGTATAGTTATTATTGTAACATATATTTGCCATTGTCTTTGTATGATATTAAGTTATCGCAATAAAGTATTTTGACTGACTGACTGACTGACTGACTGACTACTGTGTGCCACTACTGTGAGTGACACACCACTCACACCCCTGTACAATACTCCACTGTACCACGCTATGCTCACACTATTCCACTTAACGTAAACACACTACACTCTATGCCACTCCACTGTTTGCTATTCAACTGTACGCCACTCCACAGTACACAGCTTAATTCTACACCCCTGAAGACTTTACAGATACTTACCAGACAATTACCTTCTTGTTTATTTTGTTATTGCATTCACTTGCTGCCAGTACACATCAATAAAAGGTTAGTGACACCACACAACTATTTATTTAATTGAGTTTGAAAATAGTTCTAATAAGATCTTCTTTTGGAACTAAAACAAATCAGAAACAAAAATAGGGCCTGGAAAAAAATTATTTAAAAAACACGAGTTCTGAGGAGGACAATACTGAGCAAGAAGCGGCTCACGGTGAACATTAAGATTGCTTTCCCTTGTAACAATAACTGTGTTGCATGCAAGACATTATGTTGCTGTCCCCACATATAGCTCAACAATATTCCATTCCTGCCAGAGGTGATTGACAGGAACCTGGGAGCCAGCTTCAGGAAGGGTTGGTGGAGCTGAAGAGGAAGGCTGGGATGCTGGTTGCCTCTGAACACCCAAAGTTGAAACAACAGGAACAGGTGTTGTGCTGCTAGAAGCACCAGAAACATCTTGGCCTGGTTCCATCAATTTCTGGTCATGCATTCTCTCAAAATGCACCGAACGGGTCTCATGCATGCTGCATAGGTGCTTGTGCATCCTTGTGATGCTGAAGGAATAGTGTTGTCCACTGCCTGAGAAATTACTTTATTGCACAGGCAACCAGTAACCTAGTGGTAATACACGTTCTTCTCTCAAGGAGGAAGAACGATGAACTGTAATTGCGACATCGCTCCTCCTCCTGAGAAATCTCCGCTTCTTCCCCCTTAAAAGGCTCTGGAACAGCTGCAGCAGGTTGAAGACTTTCATCCATCTCTGCCTGAACTTCCGCAAAACAACACCAGAGGATGCAGCAATACTGGAATACTTCCCTAGACCTCTGCCTCAGAAGACAGCCAAGAGAAAAAGAACTAAGCTTCTTATTGGCTGGCAAGATCTTCTCTTAGACTATTAGGTCGAATGTTACATTTGCAGGGTACCATTCTACTACTGAGTGAGTACCGCTAAACTTGAAAACTTCCATAAAAAAATAAAAGTTCTCACTAAACTTGTCAATTGAATCTCCATAAACAAACCATCATGATCCCGCCCACTCTTCAAAACGGCCACACAGCACGAAAATTTGCTGCGCACGCAAGGGGTTAAGAAGAGATATCCTAGGTTTTTGTTATTCCATAAGAAGTTAGATAAAACAGAATATATCTTTTTAAAATAAAATTGAGGAATATTGATAGGCATGTTAGAAATATAGAACAGTTTAATAGGTACTAGCATAATTTTTATCATGTCGAGATGACCCCACCAAGATGAAAAGAAAGGATTCCAACGAGATATATGTGTAAGAAGGACTGTGTGAAGGGTTTTACAATTGGCACTTATAGTATCTTTAACGGTATCAGTGAAACACAAACCTAGGTATTTAATCTTGCCTGGTTTCCAATGAAAAGAAAACAAACTGAAATCCGCATGAAAGCATAGTTTATTCAAATTGATGATTTCAAATTTTTCTTTATTTACCTTACATCAAGAAACAAATGCATAATTATCTAATTCTAATAAAAAAGTTGGTAAGGACGATTGTGGGTGAGAGATAAAGAGCAAAATGCATATACGGAAAGTTTGAGTTGAGTATCTCCATAGGTGAACCCTGTAAACCATGAATTCAAATGCATTTTAATTAAAACTGGCTCTATAGCAAGAATAATTAGTAATGGAGAGAGTGGAGAGCCTGGTTGAATGCCTCTATGAAAAGGGAAAAAGGGCAGCATAAGATCATTCATTAAAATGGATGATTTAGGTGAGGAATGTAGTAAAGAAACATAATTAATTAAATTGGGACCAAAACCAAACCAGGAGAGCATAGAGAAAATAGAAACCAAAATATGTCTACCTTTGATGAAACCACATTTTTCTTTTCCAATCAATTGGAGTAATAATTTATCCAAACAAAGGGCCAATATTTTCGCAAAATTGATAAGAGAAATAGGACGATAATTTTTACACAATCTATGGTCAATACTATCCTTGGGGATGGGATATATTAAAGCTTCTTGAAAGGAGGCACCCGATGTATGAGAGGATATAAAATAAAGGAAACATTGATGTAGCTCAGGTAACAGAAAAAAAGAAAAATGAGAATAGAATTCAATGGTGAAAACCATTAGGGTCGGGAGCTTTGACACGTTTAATGAAACGGATGGCATTAGAGATATTCTGGAAAGAAATATCCTTTTTCAATATAGAAAAATCAATTTCAAGGTGTGAGGGAAGAGGGATGGGTGATAAATAATGAATAATATCATAAGAACTAGCTGGAGATCACGGGGTATATAGAGCATGATAACATTTTGTAAAATCCAAAAGTATATCTTCATTTGTATGTATATTTTGGTTAGTGGATGTTAAAATAGAACCTATTTTTTCACGTTCTTTCTCACTTTTGAGATAATTAGCAAGAAGTTTCCCTACTTTTTTTTAATCTACATAATTTGTCGCAATAGAGTAAAGTAGATAGCAATTAGATCTTTCGGCAGAGAGTGTATTAAATTAAAATTTCGCAGGTAGTAGATCCTTTAAGGTATGATCAGAATGAGAATCATAAAAAGAATGTTCAAATTGCTTAGTACGTGAATTAAGTTCCATACCTTTAGTAGAGGCAGATTTTCGTTTCTGGGAAACAAAATTAATAATAACATCTCTATAAGTGGCTTTAAAATTATCCCAAATAATTTGAGATCAAACATGGGATTCATTTTCTTTAAAAAATGTATTAGCAAATTGATCAAAGTTGCGTGTAAATTGCAAATCTAGTAGAAGATAGTTGTTAAATCTCCATCTTTTAGGTCCTTGAGGGGGTGGTAGGAGATCTACATCCAAGATGACTAGTGCATGGTAGGAGATAAATATGGATCCTATATCCGAATTATTAACAAGTTTGGCAAGAGCATTAGAAATAAATAATCTAGTCGAGATTGTGAAAAATGAACTGGAGAATAGAAAGTGTATTCCTGACAAGATGGATTACACAGTCTCCACACATCAATAAGGGATCGCTTAAAAATTGGCGATTTGAACTTAGTATGTATTTATGAATGCACAAATCTAGCTTTGGAATGTCCATCTATAATGGGGTCAAAAAGAATTTTACAGTCCCCACCAACAATCACATAATCATTAGTATAGGTCATCACCCTTGACAACACACCTGGAAAGAAAGAGCTAGTAGGTATATAGAGATTAACAATAGTGAGAGGAATTTTATCAATATGTAAGGCAACTGAAACCCATTTACCATCACAGTCAACATCTTGAAATAAAGATTTTATATTAAAGGCGCTTATGACATAAAATAGCAACCCCATTACGTTTCCCGGAGCCTGGGGAGGCAGAGACATTACCGGCCCATTGCTTTTTAAGTTTAGCTATTTCTTTGTCTGTAGTATGAATTTCTTGCAAAAGAACAATATCGCCATTTAGGTTGGCATTATGATACAAAACGCTTTGATGCTTTATAATGGAGCCTAAACCTTTAACGTTCCATGAGATTCATCTTAAAGTCATCTATATTACAATAATAAGCTTAGAAATTATAAAATAGGCCTTAATAATTAGTTTTTAATGCAAACCATGTACAGTAAAAACAAGAAATATTACTTCATCATCCTGAAAACATAACAAATTATCCAAGTGAATCACAAATGAGGCAAAAAGTGAGATCAAAGAAAAATAAAGAATGAAAAGGAGAAAGAGAGGCAGAGATAGAAGAAGAACTGCTATACACATGAAAGTTAGCTAGGGTAAGTAGAGATAGACAAGAGCTTGATGAAAATCTTCCTCAAAAAGAAAGACGGAGAAGAAGACAGACGCATGATGAAGCAAAAAAAAAGAAAAAAGAAGGAAGACAAAAACCTTATATAAAAGATGAAAATCAACATATCAGAAAAAACACATGACATGTGGTGGTGGAGCCACAAAAGGGGGAAATGGTACATCGACTGAAACTCTCAACGACGGACGCAGGAGGAAGGAGAAGTATCATCAAACAATGTGAGAGAAGTCACATGTATGACTGATAACAAGGGCTGAACCTAAAGAAAAAAAGAGAGAAACAAGTTATATGAATGTTAACAAACAATACATTAAACGTAAAAAACATATAACCAGAACTATATTAAACAATGACAAAAATCCCTAAAATACATTAAACCACAGGTCCAATAACTTCTTATCATCCAGTCTACTATTATCCAGAAAAAGAAGACAAGGGTCCTCTTAAATCGTGGTCTTGTTCTTATAAGTAACCTTAAACAGGCAAGAACGGATAAGACCGAATCTTGCATTAATGTCTCATAGTACAGGTCTCATTTCCACAAATCCCTTCCATTTGTCAATTGTTTCATTTGCATAGTATTAGGAAAAGACAAGAGTAGAACCATGCCAGGAGATTCTACCTTTAACTCTGACTTCAGACAAATCTGAGTATTCTAAAAAATATGAAATTACTCCTCTAGGCTTGTTCGATGAAGCCACAGACAGATGAGCATGCCCTAAACGGCGAGCTCTTTGAATGTTCAGCAGCAAAGATTCGGGAAGATCCAGAAGTTTTGGAAGGAAGGATTGGTAAAAGGAGAGAGGATTGGATCCTTCAAGTCCTTCCACTAAACCGTATATACGTAGAATATTATGACCTTAGCGATTTTCAAGATTTTCAGCCTGATTCTGAAGATATAAGATTTGAGATTGCGTAGGGGGAACCTGATTGGCAATAGAGTACAAAGATTCCACTTTGTTTTCTAGATGAACAACCATACTCTGTCCTCAAGGATTGTTTCCATAGAGATTGAAGGAGGAGATATGGTTGGTGAAAGTGAATCTTTTTTAACCCTCTTCCCTGATGAAAGGGTAGACTTACACCATAGTTTAGATAACATTTTCAAACTAGGAAGTGGGGTATTTGAAGGTGAAGGATTTGTTGTAGTGCCTTGTTCTGAATTTGCCATGTTATCTTGAAGGATGGAAAATGGGTTATAATCACCACAGATGAAGAAAAGTTGTTGCTGGCAACAGTGTGATGAGCAGTTTTCGTTCTTCCCATACACTGAATAGTGATAACGGGAGCAGGCAGCTAGAAATATCAAAGAAACTTCTAGTATGCACGGCAGCAATGATATTTATAGTTTATGTTGATAAGTCCCAGTCACAAGGAAGAATGTGAGGCAATATTTGAAAAGTATCAGAAGAGACCTTTAAATATAATATTAATATTAATTACCTCAATACCAATGAGGGAGAAAAATAAGTAACTTCAGTATGAAAAAAATCCTATTGACCTTTGAATACCCTGCCAATGCTTCAAAATTGGTATTCCATGGTTTAAAACAGCCCCTTTTCCCTCATTTACGAGGAAAAAAATTCTGAGAAAAACAAAATGGTGGCTGCAGTCCCTAAGAGGAACGCAAAGGCATGAACAAATGCAGAAAAAGGGGTTTCCGCTCACTGCAAGGAACCTCCCAGCAGTTGCAAATAGGAGGCTGACATCTTCTTCTGTTGATGTCACTCATGCCAAGGATGCCAGCAAAGTTCAGCCAGGAAACAAAGGAGAAAACCTCCAGCGCAGGAACCTACCATGATATGCAGCCATTTCCTTTGGCGTCTAAGCCACGCCCCCCAGATAAGCAAACATTTGAGGTGAGCAAATTAAGAGTGTCACTGCTTTTGAAAGTGCTCTACACTGGAGCTGTTTTCCACCTAAACTTGAGACCTGCCCGGAGTTCTCTCCTTTTGTTTATTGCGCAAGTTATGCGTAAATCTAAGCCTGAAAGGGTATTGCTTTGACTTATACTGGGTGCTCTATTGGACAAAGCTATACCTCTCTGAAGAGGTCTAACGACAGTGAAACACGTGTCAGGGGTTGCTTTTATTCATTTCAGGTTAGCTTGAATGGTATTTTACCAATCTAATGCTGTAATACTGTGCATGGAATGGTAAAATGCTTTGGTCATTTTACAGCTAGGAATGGACAGCACTGTGCAAATCCTATGCTTAAAGCCTTTGCTGTGGAAATGGCAAAAGACGATGTCCCTTTATGTCGCGCCATGGATGGGACTGTACTAATCCTATGCTTAAAGACTTTGATAGAAAAGCAGACATTTGAGGTGAGCAAATTTAGAGTGTCACAAGTGTTGAGAGTGCTCTATACTGGAGCTGCTTTCCACCTAAACAACTTAACAACTACCCAGAGTTCTCTGCTTCTTTTTTGCGTAATATATGCATCCCTCTATGACTGAAAGGATATATATATATATATATATATTCACAAAAAAAACCATAAGTTTTACACACGTTATAGTTAGGAAGTAGCATTTACAAAACCTATGAAATTCACTGAAAAAACCATAGGTTTGACACATGTTATAGTTAGCTGGACATTTCACTCATATAAAACTAATGAAATTCCCCCGTTATAGTTACTTCAGCTAACTATAACTCGCGCACCCGCAATGCACTGCTGATGATGTCACACATCACATCACTCATGACATCATCTATTAAATGGGTTAGCTTTAAAAATTACATATATTTTATATATGTAGATCTGAAAGTTGGTTGAACAAAAATTTAGTATATAAATGTATAACCGGTTGTTTTTTAGGTGAAAAATAGGTTCTATAACTGACTGACTAAATATTTCTTAATGAGAACATGGGTTACTGAGTAATATTTAAATATATACATATCTGTGTCTGTCTATCAGTTTCTATTTTAGTGGCTGAATGTGTTGATGAGTAGCTATATCATTGATACATTATATCTATATAGGTTATCGTTTCTTTATTATTACCAAGAGTGTCTTACTGTCTAAGTGTTAATATGGGACATTAAGAGTTTTTACATATTGCATACATGCCTGAATCAGTGACATACTATACCTATATGTTGGAGACAACATATGTGACATATTAGATGTTATCAGTGATGTCAAGAGTGATGTCACTGACCATGTGATGAGTGATGTAATATGTAACATCATCAGCAGTGCATTGCGGGTGCATGAGTTATAGTTAGCTGAAGTAACTATAACAGGGGAATTTCATTGGTTTTATATGAGTGAAATGTCCAGCTAACTATAACATGTGTCAAACCTATGGTTTTTTCAGTGAATTTCATAGGTTTTGTAAATGCTACTTCCTAACTATAACGTGTGTAAAACTTATAGTTATTTTAGTGAATTTCATAGGTTTTGTAAATGCTACTTCCTAACTATAACGTGTGTAAAACTTATGGTTTTTTCAGTGAATTTCATAGGTTTTTTAAATACTACTTCCTAACTATAACGTGTGTAAAACCTATGTTTTTTTTAGTGAATTTCATAGGTTTTTAAAATGCTAATTCAGAAGTATCTCGTGAATGCAACCTATACTTTTGTCAATAAAGTTCTGGCAATATTTTTTTCTGAAACAAGCCGTTTTCTTGACTGTTCAAGTTGCATAGAGACTCCTTGTAAAGCGGTACAGAATTAGAAAGTCTGTACCTTGCCTTATTTTGAACGCATTAAAATTTGTCTGTAAATAAAAATAGCCTTTCTAAATTTTTGTGCGCGACCCGGTGCGCGTACTCTCGTCAACAGTTGTCAATAAAATGGATATCGCCTTTCCAGGCTTTCGTGCGCGACCGAGTGCGTGCACCCGCCTATATATTTCGTGAAAACTTAGCAATTTGAACTTATTGAATTTCTTCATAGACCCATCAAAGAACTTATAGTACGTCAAAGAGACTGAACCTAGGCTTCTTTTTTATTATTATGAAAATTTTCATTAAATGGAGCCAAATGTCTTTTTAAACTTTCGTGCGTGACCGAATGTACACACCTTGGTATTTTTTAAAAAAATATAAAAGGTTTTATAGTTTAACAATTGTATGCTTGAATCGAGCTCAGAAGATATATAAAATCCGGATGTGTTTGGATTTACTCCTTTTCACGTTTTGAAAATTCGCTGAATTAGACCGCTACTTCCAAATGACGTACGTGACCAGATACTGTCACCGCGTACACGTCCTGAGACGTGCATGTGAAGTCATGTGACTTGAAAACAACACTTCCAATTGGTTCTTAGTAGTTTCTATTCTGCAATTTACGCGGAGCACTCCACCCACTTCCCTCACTATCTTTTCTACTCTCAAGAGAGAACAACGTCCAACATCCTTCGGAAGACTTTGCTGAAATGGCTGCCGTTCCGCATTCATCTTCCAAATCTGAAGGAAATGAGCGACTACCTTTAAAAAGAAAAAAGGAATCTTTTATTTGGCAATTTTTCACTTATCCTGAAGAACAAAAGAAAGTGAATGCGCCAAAAGTAACCTGCACGATATGCAAATCGGTTCTCTCAAGAGGAAATCCAACAAAAAATATTCCTTTTCCATACGTACCATGGTGCGGCATGTCAAACAAGTGCACCCTGTGGAATTTGCACAGGCATCGACAAGAGCCCTGGCCACGCTATTACCATCAAAGGTGGCCAGCACATCTTCTGGTCGACGACCTGTATCTCCATCGAGTGCTGAGATGGACTTGAGACCATATCTTGCGAAGGTGCACATGAAATGCAACGAGTGTGATGAAATTCTTCTGTACGGAGAGCAGAGCCTCATTCTTATTAAACTAAAAATTGAGAGTCATAAATTCCCCGAGAAAAAATAAATTTCTTCATTTCATTTTGATCCTGTGTCACACTTGAAAATGTCGTTGCAAGTTTAAAAAATCAAAAACAACATAACACTTGTTTTAAAAAAAAAAAAAAAGTTCTTTTCAGAACTAACTCATTGTACCAAAAAGAGCTCCAGGAGCATATTATCAAGGGGCTTTATCGCCGCTTTTTTGGCTTTCAAAGCCAAGAATGCGGAGATAAAATTATCTCCCTATTACCAAGCTGTCGCTAACACCAGTTAGCGACAGCTAGTAGGAGATAGCAACCATCTTGGGCCCCACTTTGCATGTCAGTGATATTTATCACTAATGCTATGCAAAGTGGGCGTGCCAAGATGTTAGCGACTGGAAACAGTTGCTGACATCGCTATCTCCTATTACCAACTTTTGGAGATATTCGCGCTAAGCGCGAATATCTCCATAAGCAAACACCACTGCCCTGAGCAGTCCTTAGCCATGTTATCCAAATGGGAGGTGGATAACATGGCTAAGAGCATTAGCTCGGTAATGCATGAATATCGCTGCCTTTTCAGCGATTTTCATGCATTGCAGCCGATTTTTATCGCATTTTCGATAAACCTTGTTAATACCAAGGTTTATTTGCGATATAAATCGCCGCAGCTCAGCTGTAAATTTTTGTTTCTAACCAAGCAATAGCGATAATTATCGCTATTGCTTGGTAATATGCCCCCTATTCAGAAGCTGAAGTATCGACGCTTTTTTTCAGGACAATTATGCAAAAAAGTGACGATACTTCCAAATATTATGAAGGACACATAATACATTATCGTCGATTTCATCCACAGGACACTGCCGATAAAATGACGATAATAGCCTTCATAATATGATGTATGAATTGCAACTGAAACCTACGTTACTTGCTTTACATCTAACATTAGATTTGATTGCAATTCATAAAGCATTTTATCAACGCCGTTATCGCCACTATATCTGCAGTTTTCTGCCGATAAAAGCGGCGTTAATGTTTTACCTATCCCTGAAAATATTCTGCTGCACCTTATTGAAAACGGCATTACATCGCCTGCCGTAAGACCACTTTGCATATGTTACGTATACTAAGAAAGTAACATGCAAAGTGGGCGTAGGTCAAAGCACATTTAAAATGTGTTTGGAGGGCAAAACACCCTATCACAAAAAGAGGCGTTGCGAGAAAAAGTTTATCGCAAAACTGTTAAAGCCTCCTCTAATCAAACATTCGACATCGTTAACATAACAGTGTAGTAAATAAAACTAAATCCACCCCGTCCCTTAATTACAAGGGACACATTACTGTGTGAAAACAACTTTTGTTTTCACGCGATAATGTGAAATACTGAGGCTGTTACAGGATTTTCTAACACATATGTGTTCCCATTGATGTTGAAGCACTAACACCGTGGAAAATACCACCGATAGCGGTGATATTTTTAACGCCGAGCACCGGCGATTTTTATCGCTTAGAGGCCTTGCTATTATGAAGGTTTATCTCCTAAGTCTCTGATTCTTAAACTGTGCAACACGGCTCCCCTGTGTGCCGTAATGAGGTGCTAGTGGCGCCGCGCACAATCTAGTGTGACTAACCATCCATAAATTCCACGGACATCTCTACCCTGTTATCTGCAATTGTGAGCATCAAAAGGAGCTGCGCTGCGCCCCTCTGAGAGGCCTCACTCCCACTGCTGCAGCGGCTTGGCAGTCCTCCAGATGCACAGGAACAGCCCCTCCGATCCATTGAAGTTCTGTGTCAGTCTCAATTCCACTTACAAAATGAAAATAAGCACCGAAGAATATTCAAGTATACAGAATGCATTCTGTTAGGTATAAAAAAGTGAAACACCCACGCTACGATCATATAGAACACTTCCTCTAAGAAGCCTGTAAATAACTTTAAAACATCAGGTTAACCTTTTTTTACTCTCTCATCATTGTTAAAGATAAGTATTTACAATACTATATTAAACAATGCCATGGTTGTTGCTTTTTAATTTTAAAAATCTTGCAATCATTCACAAACCCACTACTCATGGCTTCTTTTTCGTGACAAAAATCTTGCAATATTACATATCTACATAGAATAACAGAAAAAACATAACACTACAAAGGCCGAACACTCTACTAAACGCAGATTTGTAACCTATGGGGCAGATTTATGTTAACTACTTCATACCCAGATATGCACCAGTTAATGTGCACTACGGTATGCTAGAGCTCCGTCACCCATGGTGTGCCACATTTAAAATGTGCAAACAAAACAGGTGATGGACCGAATGTGGATCAATGTCACACACTCACCCCAGTCCGAAGATCTGGGCCCAAATCCATCGTTTTTTTGCACTCCACACCACCCTGGGTTAGACAATGGCGATATGCAAATCAGCTCTGACCCTGTGCCCCATGGGAACAGTCCAGTCCGAACTACAAAAGCCATGTCCTTCCCAGAACGGAATCAAGCATCCGAGGACCGGACCGGTTTCGAGGTAACACCTCTCATCAGCCCGGCTAGCTTGACTCCAGTGGTGTGGAGTGCCTGGGACCCACGTCTGGGCATCCCCAGCGCACTTAGGGCGGAATATGCAAACAAAACAGGTGATGGACCGAATGTGGATCAATGTCACACACTCAACCCAGTCCGAAGATCTGGGCCCAAATCCATCATTTTTTTGCACTCCACACCACCCTGGGTTAGACAATGGCGATATTTAAAATGTGGCGCACCATGGTACAAAAACAGCATACATGCGTAACACATCTGTGCTGAAAAAGTAATACATTGCTAGAGTTGCATCGCAAGTGTGATGCAGCTCCAGCAAGGCTCACCAGTGCACTATATTCACAATGCTGCGTCAATACCTACGCCTGATTCAAGCACATGCACAGTTTTGAAACAGCACGGGCCTGGAAGTCACTGAGTGAAATCTCATGGATTACAGTCAGCCACTTTCAAGATGCATTCCTTCAGAGGAACACTTCCTTATGGTGCAGGGCTTTAGAATGTGACATATCTCCTAGATCCATAACGTTGTAAATATGGTACATTATTTCCACTGTCATTGTATTAAATGCAGTGACGAAATTGTGGCGCAAAGAGACGCAACGTCAACATAAAGCTGCCACAATGTGTTTTAAAGTGCCTTTTAAATTACAACCAACACTCTCTTTGAAGAGACCCCTCAGGTTTTTTTAACACCTGTTAAGTCCTTCCATGCTCATGACAGAGCCGCTCCGTCACGAGCATCGCCTGAGCTGTCCTCAGGACGGACCAGTTTTGTCATGGGCTTGCGGCTGTTCTTGCGCAGCACTAATATTGCGCCTCCACGACAAGATCTATTGACTAAGCGGAGCCATGACAGAACCACTGTATCATGAACACATCTCAACCGTGGCTCGTGAAGGAGTGGCTCTATCATGAGCATACAAGTACCACTCAGCCCCCCGGCCCCCTAATGCTGAGGCAGAATTGCCACTGCAGCAAAGGACTTAAACTCCTGGAAAGAACACCATGTAACATTTAATATCATTTCCCACCAATGTTTTCATATATCAGTGTTGCTGAACTCACTCAGTGAAATGTCGCTCATTTCATTAAATCACTTTTAAAGCATGCCTTATAACAATGCACCCAATCCTATGTGGAAGGGCTTATATTAAACATGACATTGCTTTAACCAGGATAGACAAAGATATGACACAGTGATGTAAAAGTTTCTTTATTTTTTATACTTACCTAAAAAATAGTAAAAAAGTAAAGTAAATTTCTTTTAAAAACGTAGTACCTGTGGAAGAAAAGTAAAAATAAGATTATAATGTACATTTCATAAAAGAAAAAAAAGTAGGAGTCAATAAGAGAGAGGCAGAGAAAACTCTCGGATGTTATTAGTTGTACTTACCTTATACATATAATATCTGTAGAGGACAGTAAAAAAATCTGTTATAATACATATTTGTAAATTTAATGTAACAAAATAACTCAAACAACATATTAAATGGTTTATTTTTGCTGTCCTCAGAATACATTGATTTTCACTATAAACAGTGATTTCAATATTAATCATCATATAACAGCGGGGAAAAAAAAACACAATCAAAATGATTGTGTTTAAAAAACCCATGCAAAATCTCCATACATATTATAAATACCTGAAGAAAACATGTCTTAAATGTTTTTCTCAAATTCGCAATTTCTTGAGTAAGCACACTACATCTTCCACAGTTACAAACTAATTAAACTATACGACCTATTTTTAAATATATCTCAACCAAGCACCGTGCAAGTATCTCCTATAAAAATCTATCCTAAGTACACATTTTCTTCTCTCATACCTTTCCGCGTGGCCAAATTGAATAGTTAACTTATTATCTTTTAAATACCTCTCCCAAAAACTTGTGTCCATATATGTTCTAAAATAATTATCTAAAGTACTCATTTTCTTCTCTCATATTTTTCCACATGACCAAATACTATGAGTTAAGTAGTTTTTTTCCGAAATTTCTTAATCTTAGTCTTATCTATTCTTTTGTGAACCTTTACAGTTAAAATTTGTAACATGTTTTATACCATCAAACATTAAGTAGATTTGTACCTGATGTTATCACTATGCCAAACACAAATTTCATTTATAGATTTGTACACCCTCAGTCACATGATATTTGTAAACAAGAAAGTTTCATATCTTTACAGTATTAATCTTCCTACAGCAAGTCATACTACTGAAATTTAGGTTCCGAAAATAGCAGATAGGAGTTAGTTAAGGCAAAAGGCAAATGTTTCTTAAAAGTCAATTGGCTATCATTGCAAAGCGTCCAGCCACTTGCACACTTCAAATAAGCTGTATAATGTCCTGATGATGTGGAAGGCCCTTCATGTAAAATAATGGCTACAGTTACACATGTTCTTCTCGAAATAGATACTTGAGAAGCCACAACATTTTTAATTAAAGTTGACAATTTACTCCCATCAGCTCTGCGTCGTTGAAACATTAATATTACATATTGTCCATATCTATGGATAAATAAAGTTGATAACATTTCAGACTTACATTGAGAACAGACCATGTTCTGATGCTCATCTTTAACTCGTTTATTAAAAGACACTTCTTTACAGTCTGGTAATGTTAAATATATAAATCTTTCACTGTGTATATCAGTACTACTTGAAAATGAGCAATTATCACACTTATGTTCCCATTTATAAAAAGGCCAAAAAGACTATCAATATCTACACCTTCATCTTCCAAAACTGTAAACATATACATAATAAATTCCTGACAATCTTGCTGAATATTCTGAGAAAATTGATTTACTCCTGCACATATGTCTAAAACATTCCTTAGTTCTGAAACACTTGCTACTTCACTATCACCACTACTACATTTTTCAAATATAGAATTTAAGGAATAGCAAAATGTTTGCTCCTGATTTTCTACAATCTGTTCCTTAAAATTTTTCTGAAAAACAACATTAACTACTACATTTGCATAGCAGTTGACACCAGACCTGTTTTCAAACTTAAATCCATCAATCTCTTCAATACTAACCGTTTTCTTACGCCTACCAACAACAGCTACATCTTTTTTTCGTCGTTTCTCGACTACTGCAGCACATTTCTCCTCATTTTTCCTTTTCTGACCAACAATACGCCTTTCAATTAAAGGATATTGAGGTAAACTTGGAGCATATTCTCTTCTTAACCTATTATACTCCTTCACACAATTTAAATCTGCCCTAATCTTTGTCTCATCATAATCAATTAAAGTCCACATAAAGTTCTAACTCGCGATAAAGCAACATACGCCATACCCTCTTTGAATACAGTGCTTCCAATATTTACCAAAGCACAATCTACACTTTAACCTTGAGATTTGTGAATAGTCACTGCATATGCCAATCAAATTGGAAATTGCTTCTGACGGACATATACGTCTTTCACAAGCAAAAAACGAGTTGAACAGCGACTAATTTGTTGAACTTCCTCAATTCCATCAAATTTTATTCTTAAAAATTCAATCTCATCTCTATTTGTATAATTGACAAAACCAACAACATTACCCATTGCTCCATTTACCAATCCTCTTTCTACATGTAAATTTCTCCTTAAAATTATCCGACAATTTAAACATACATACAGATTTTTCTCTAAACCAGCAGTTTTAGATATAGTTTTTTGAAGAGAATCCAATTTTAACTTCAACTTTTCAGACAAAACAATAGTACTACCTTCATGCTCTATTCTATCTTTAGCTTACAGTTTCTTAATTTCTTGATTTTCTAAATTCAACATTTTCTCATTAAAAACAGAACATTCTTTTAGAGTTGGCATCAAGCATATCACTGACTTATCTGCTACCTTTTTACTATATATTTTCTCAGGTACATTATCTTCATTAGGAAACTGCTTCGAAAGTAATCATGTTCGTAGAGTGTGTTTCGCATCTATGGCCGAGATACCCGCCACCCCCTCTCAACACAATCCCCAAAGGAGGGAAACCGGAAACAGTTCTTGATTTTTGGAAGTGGGATGGAGTGACCATCCCGGCCGTATTTATTAAAACAAAAATTAAAACATTAAAGTTTCATGTTATGTACAATTTCATTACCATATTGCGATGTTTGGCTAACCTTAACAGATTCTCTAATACAGAGGTTCTCCTAGCCGAACTAGCATCCTACAAAACATTTCTTGACATATTGAAATTGTACAACCTAACGTTTAAGGGCCAACGGCAAGGTCATAACCGGTGTCAAGATCCCTAACCAGACTTACCCCTCCCACTTGGGCTGGGCGACAGCACGGAGGCGTACCTCAAGTGCAACTATTACCAATTTCCCTTGACTTGACGGGGGCACCTAAAGACTCGACGCCAGTTAAAGGTCGTTCGAATACTCGTGTGAGGTATCTAGAAGGTACCGTAGACCTTATCCCAACCCCACACAACTTACCGCATCTGCCGTCGCAGATGTCACTGGCCCCGGGAAATTCCCCAGGAGGGGGCTGTAACCCCTCCTACAAAGGAAGGGGCCTTGACCGCCTTTCCTTTACTTCCGGCGACCCATCCTTAGAAGGGACCGCCTCCCCATTGAGGGGCCAATGGCCACCTCTCCCGAGCGCTCCCATCCGTGTTGGGTGACGCCCACTCATAGGGATCTACTAATTAGTGCTCACCGATCATGACCTTACCGCCTACCAAATAAATACGACAGTGCTAACTAAAACTCAGAATACATTGGCCACTATGACCAAAAGGGCATGCATAAAATTCAACACTAAATCTGAATCTCTTTAATGGTAAAACGTACTCAAACAGACCATTCTTTATTAACTCAATATCAACATGATACTCCAACCTGGAAACGAGAACACAAGCAAAATTAATCAACTTTATTACAAACAACTGGCTGTCTTCAGGGGCTGGTGGGTGGGTCAAAATTGGCTCTTCGTTCTGTCCCGAGCTCACGTGCAGCGAGGAGGTGCAGCTTCAGAGCACAAGAACAAGAGGCTGTCTTCTGGTCTTGCGTCCCTTTTTATCCGTCTTCAGGGCGGGCGTATACCCGCCCCTGCCTGCCCCGAGGGCGTGGCTGGCTGCGTCAGTGTCTAGGCCAGCCCACTCTAGGGCGGGAACAGGCGCGCCCCGGCTACGCCGCTTCGGGCATACCAGCCGAGACGCGCCTCCCGCCCGAAAATGGCTTCCCGGGGGGATCGAGGCACTCAGCCATACGTTCGGGGGGACCAAATTGGTCGCCCCTTTCCATATGGCCGAGATACCCGCCACCCCCTCTCAACACAATCCCCAAAGGAGGGAAACCGGAAACAGTTCTTGATTTTTGGAAGTGGGATGGAGTGACCATCCCGGCCGTATTTATTAAAACAAAAATTAAAACATTAAACGTTTCATGTTATGTACAATTTCATTACCATATTGCGATGTTTGGCTAACCTTAACAGATTCTCTAATACAGAGGTTCTCCTAGCCGAACTAGCATCCTACAAAACATTTCTTGACATATTGAAATTGTACAACCTAACGATTAAGGGCCAACGGCAAGGTCATAACCGGTGTCAAGATCCCTAACCAGACTTACCCCTCCCACTTGGGCTGGGCGACAGCACGGAGGCGTACCTCAAGTGCAACTATTACCAATTTCCCTTGACTTGACGGGGGCACCTAAAGACTCGACGCCAGTTAAAGGTCGTTCGAATACTCGTGTGAGGTATCTAGAAGGTACCGTAGACCTTATCCCAACCCCACACAACTTACCGCATCTGCCGTCGCAGATGTCACTGGCCCCGGGAAATTCCCCAGGAGGGGGCTGTAACCCCTCCTACAAAGGAAGGGGCCTTGACCGCCTTTCCTTTACTTCCGGCGACCCATCCTTAGAAGGGACCGCCTCCCCATTGAGGGGCCAATGGCCACCTCTCCCGAGCGCTCCCATCCGTGTTGGGTGACGCCCACTCATAGGGATCTACTAATTAGTGCTCACCGATCATGACCTTACCGCCACAGGCCCGGATAGTTGACCGGCTATCCGGGCCCCCCACAAAACTCCTAGCTAAAGGTCATGTTTCAACGTTTTTAACCATGCTAAGAAGTCTCCTATGAGTAACTCATTTCCCACCCGAGACAAATGCACACCATCCCCCAGATACAAACTGTCATCATTAATACAACCGTGCGAGATAGCATGCAATGTCCTGGAACGAAACAACCTACTCACTTTGTTATTAAGTTTTCTAACAGAATGGTTCAAAGCAGGGATCAAAACAGCCCCCCGCCACACTTTTCGTGGGATCATATGAGACCACGCAATTATGCACCCCGGAACTTTCCTCGCCAACCAACTTACAGTGGAAAGCATTGCCTCCAGGAGAAGTCGTCTACCGGTGGTGACCAAATCATTGCCCCCTAAATGTACTATGACTATAGACGGCGGTGACCTCGTCCGCGCTAACAAACCCTCAAAGAATGCCTGAAACTGGTCAATACAGAGACCGCCCCTTCCGTAGAAGGACATTCTGTACCCGTATTCCCCAGCTACGTGAATCATGTCACCTGCTTCGAATACGTCTGCGGCACGCCTCACGTATGAGTGGCCCACGACCCACACCTCCTTTCTCACAGCCGGTGATGTCTGACCGCTGGCCTGGTGTTGGGTCGACTGCATAGTCCGCCCCGCCTCGAAGGCTTGCGTAACTGAAAACCAAACAAAAGACAAGAAGCGTGAGTACATTATTACAGCTTCACAACATGTGCAACCGCACATACCTCTTATAACAATTGGAGGACCAACGCCCCACTCGTTTTACTTGTTCCACATTAAGACCCCTGGCTGTAGCTTCAGTGGCAGCCCCTATCCGAAAGGAATGGGTCCCAAACTCACCCGGGTCCAAGCCCGCTGCGGTAATCGACATCGCGAGCACCCGCTGAAACTGAAACTTCGTCAGTGGGGTGGCGTCCGCGTGTCTCAACAATGTCCCTCCCCATGATGCCACCCTTCGTGCTAGGTAATCTTCTAAACACTTCACCGGGCACATGGAGGACCCTGGGATCCTGCGAATGATTATGCAGTCTCCTACCCCACCTTGATCGGTTTTTGACTTGACAAAGGATACAGTCATCGTCTCACCCTTGATCTGAACGTGTTCCCGGCACAAACCCCCCACCACATCCTGTTTGTTCCTTGCCACCAGCTCACTTATCCTCATCGCCCCGTGAAATGCAAGCGTGAAAGCAGCTCGGAACAAACAGGCCTCGAACTGAGACGAGCATGTGGCGTGGAGCGTGGCCAGCAACTGGGCCAACCTATCCAGACCTATCGGGCGCCTCTCATCTACTCTGCGACCCTCAAGGCGTTGCCACCCACGTAGCGCTTTCTGTACCACGAAAGACGCTGTCGGGTCCCGGATATTATGGGCCCTGGCAACGAAGGAAATGGCAGCACGATGCCTCTGGGCTGTAGCCACCGACTTCCCAGCCCTACGCAAGGACATCAGAAAATGTACCACCCAATCCTCGTGCCCCCAAAGCCCCCCTCTCTCAGTCCCCAAAAAGGCTAAATAGGCCCGAAACGCCCCTTCGTATGCCTTCCTCGTTCTTGGTGCTAGACTCTCTCCCACGAGGTAACGAAGTTCGGGGCACCGAGAGACCAGAGAGCTTCGGGAAAGGGTGCCGGCTCTGGGTCCGCCGAGGGAAGGAAACCCGAGAAAGCCTGTATTTGAAAACGAGACAGTGCATCAGCCGCCTGATTCATCACCCCTGGGACATGTTTCGCTCTGAATACCACGTTCAGTTGCATACATAGTAAGACAATTTCTTTAAGCAGCCTTAAAATCATTTTACAACGTGCTGCCTGACTATTGATGCATTCTACAACGGTCATATTGTCAGACCAAAATATGACAGAGTGATTTTTGAATCCATCGGGCCAGGTTCTGAGGGCCACCAAAATGGGAAACAGTTCAAGGAAAGCAATATTACTCGTCAGCCCCTCTTCATGCCACCATGTTGGCCACCTTTGTGCCGACCATTTTGTGCCGAAGATGGCGCCAAAGCCCATGCTCCCAGCTGAATCCGTCCATAGACCAAGCTCTTCAGAGGACAAGGCTGGTTTGTTCCAGACGACTCGACCATTGAAACCCGCCAAAAATGCTAACCAAATACGCATATCTTGGCGGACCTCAGCCGATAGTCTTGTGCGATGATGACCCTCCTTTAGGCCGACCATCGCCTGGGCAATCGAACGGGAAAAGGGGCGGGCCATTGGGATCACCCTTAGGGCAAAATTCAACTTCCCCACCAATTGCTGCAATTGATGCAGCGTAACTTTAGATGCAGTAATACACGTTTGCAGGGCTGCCCTGAATTTCGACACTTTGGCAGCTGGTAAACGAAAACAACCCTCACTAGAGTCCGACTCGATCCCGAGAAACTCGAGGCAAGTCGTGGGACCCACAGTTTTACCTGGTGCCAATGGCACGCCAAATTGATTCATTAAAACACAAAATTCAGTCAAGGCCCGGGCACATTCATCATCCCCAGCGGCCCCAAGGAACAGAAAGTCATCGAGGTAATGCATCACATTTCGAAAACCCGTTTTCTTCGTGTAAACCCATTGTAGAAAACTACTGAATTTCTCGAAATATGCACAAGATATAGAGCACCCCATCGGCATACACCTATCCATGTAATACGAACCTTGAAACATGAATCCCAAAAGACGTTGGTCTTCCGGGTATACCGGGAGCAAACGGAACGCTGACTCGATATCTGATTTCGCCATCAGCGTCCCGGGCCCCAGGCGATTCAAAATGGCTACGGCCTCATCGAATGATGCGTACCGCACCGAACATATCTCTGGATCAATTGCGTCGTTTACAGAAAGGCCATGAGGAGCTGATAAATTGTGAATCAATCGAAACTCACCTGGGTCCTTCTTGGGGACCACCCCTAAAGGAGAACAAACAAAATTCTGTACCGGGGGAACACTAAACGGGCCGGCAACCCGACCTCGGGTAACCTCTTTCCGGATCTTATCCTGAACTACAGTCGTATGCTGCAAGACGGAAAGCTGGTTTTTGCACGTCCCGACACCCTGAAAGTCCCCCACCGGGATGCGGAAACCGTATGAAAAACCGTTTCGTAGCACCCCAGCGGAAGTACGATCCGGGTATTCGCTGAGCCAGGGAATCATCGCCAGGGTATCAATCGGGGTTGGTAAAGGCGCCCCTCGGACTGTATTAGACCTGTTTGGCGCCTCCTCTACCCCCATTTTCACCCGATTTGGCTCTGCACGAGGACTCAGGATGGGGTGCCCCACAACCACTACATTCGTGTTTGAATTTACAAGATCCCGGGGGCCTAGTACATTTACTTCTGTTGAAATTGAAACAGAAACCCCTCTTCCCTGTAATTCCGGCGGGTCTCGGATAATCGTCTGTACCCGTACCCGACCGAAAGGGCGTCCCCCCATTTTGGCGGGAGGACTCACCAACAGTACTCCCCACCAACGGCACTTTCAACATCCCCGACTCTTTCATTTTATTCCATGTCAAAGAATCGTAACAGTCCCAGGTTAAACTTTTGTTATGCTCCATCGCTTTCCTGAAAAGGTTGTCATAACAGAACCATTGGTTACCTTGGTGCGATGTCGAGTACCCCATAATTCGTGACTGATATACTGGAAATTCAGGGAGCAATTCAGGCCTACGTTCACCCAAAATTGACGTAAAAACTCCCCAAGCATTACCCCAGTTGCCAATATTCTCATTCACTTTAAAGGCGGCCATTTTTGCGCGCCAAACACTCGGATGCATCAGATCCTTTTGACCCTTAACAGTTTCGACCTCATAATGATCAACGAGCAGGGAGAAAATGTTTACGTATTCCCCCGCCCAAATCTTTTCCTTTATTGCCAAAGGAACATGTTGCCCCAATCTTTCTCTACGAGAGGGTGTTGACTCATCCCTTGCGATCGGCAATGGCCGCTTACCTGCACCGGACGCTACTTCCGCCCCTCGTGGCTTGTCTATCACTGCATCCGGCGCGGGCACCTTGGCTGTATCACGTTTCTCGCGCAACTGTTTCATGAGTGCTTGCGCTTCGGCAGCCGTGGCGCCCCCGCTACTGTCCCCCAACCACGCTGCTAACTGTGCCGCCAACTCGGGAGGCATATCCTCAGCGGATGTCGGGGTGACTACGACCGGAATCGGATTCCCTTCCTGCGGTACCGGGGCCGGTACCGGGGCTGGCGGCTCGAGCGGGGAACAGGGAACCGGGACGTCTCCCCCGACCGGCCCCCTTCTCGGCCTCTTAGGCCTCCCTCCGGCCGGTGGACGCCCCGATCCCTCCTCACCGTCTCGCCCCGCCAACTGCTTCTTTATCTCGGACATTTCCTTCATGAGAACCCGAACCAACTGGTCAGTCGACATTCTCTTCGCGCCTTTCTTGGGCATTTTCCAATGAAGTATCTAGAAGACAAAAAGAAAGATTAAAACGCTCAAAATTGGCTCTTCGTTCTGTCCCGAGCTCACGTGCAGCGAGGAGGTGCAGCTTCAGAGCACAAGAACAAGAGGCTGTCTTCTGGTCTTGCGTCCCTTTTTATCCGTCTTCAGGGCGGGCGTATACCCGCCCCTGCCTGCCCCGAGGGCGTGGCTGGCTGCGTCAGTGTCTAGGCCAGCCCACTCTAGGGCGGGAACAGGCGCGCCCCGGCTACGCCGCTTCGGGCATACCAGCCGAGACGCGCCTCCCGCCCGAAAATGGCTTCCCGGGGGGATCGAGGCACTCAGCCATACGTTCGGGGGGACCAAATTGGTCGCCCCTTTCCATTCAGTTAGTTTTCCAATCCTTATATCTTGAAGAATATTTCCATATTTAGTATCCTTTGCCTGTCGCATATTTTGAATCAGTTCAGTATATTTGAAATGTGACCATATATTAACATTTCCAATACTGCCCAGGCACTTTCTGGTCTCCTCATGCGTAACAGTTTCAAATACAGGTTGTCCTTTCACAGGAGTTAGCTGCAGTAGATCTCCAAAAACTATGACATGTTTACCTCCAAATAACACATCATAATCTGTCTTAAGTATCTGTTGCATTCTTAAATGCACAAAAGCAAGCATTAAATTGGATACCATGCTTACTTCATCAATAATAAGGAGTTTCATTTTTTTAAGGACTCTAGAAACTTCAAAACAAGCTTCTCCAGATAGCTTGTGATATTGTAATTTATTTTCATGTTCAACTGGCAGCATCAGTACACGATGTAAAGTAATACCTTTAATATTATGTGCCGCCAATCCAGTTGGAGCAGTAACAACACACAGCAGTGTTGACTGAGTTATTTGCTGTAAATATGTAGTAATTCCTTTAATTAGGAAACTTTTACCAGTTCCAGCTTCTCCACTTACATATAGTCGAATAGGTTCAAATGACATACATGAGCAATCTTTTCTCTCATGACAAAAGCCATGCTAAATGTGCTCTGTCACTTCATCATATATCTGTCTTTGCTCAACATTAAATTGCTTCTTTAATTCTTCTAAGTTGATTACTTCCTCTAGACCTTGCTGCATTGCTCTTTCCACCTCATCCATGGCGGTGGCTGCTTCATTTTGGATAATTGGTTGTCCCAGTGGATCTTGACTTAATGAAGCCGAACTTTGACTACCTTGTGAACTATCTCTAGCAATCTCCGCTGCAATTGTCGCTTCTTGCTCTATTTCATCATTCAACATTTGGAGATAATTACTAAAAACAGGACATTCAATACTACTTTTAGATGCGTTGAATGAATCTTCATAACTATCAAAGTCCCCAAGTAGTTCCTCTTCTCTACGCTATGGTTTAAAGAGTTGCAAAAGAGCAAAATAGTAAAATTCTCTTTTGTCAGGTGTTTCGCAACTCAGTTTCCGATGATTAATCAAGTGTCCTTTTCTTTGTTTCAGCAGACATCCTTCATGTCCAATTACAGCGTGTACACCTTTATCAATGTTCTCTGTAACATTCCTTTTAAAAGTGTAGTTTTGAAGTATTTCATACAGACAAATGTTTTCAAGCAGAGTACTTCTATTTGGATAGTATGTATCCAACATATTTGTTTTCAGAATGTCTGTACTGTTTGGTTCTTTCTGGGCTAAATATTCAATTTCTTGCACAGGTTTCAGAACACAGTTTCGTGTTTCTGCAAGACCCAAACTCACCCAGAGAATAGTCCTTGATTTAGCATAAAGACTTGCTGATGATAATCGGTCACAACATTCATATGCTCCAATTTCTCGATGAGACAACATCTTCAAACTGTACGTATACAATTTCTTGCTTAGGCTCTTTTCATGAGAAATGTCTTCCCACATCTTCTTCAGTTCCGTCTTTTCAGATTTCGTGATGTAAGACGTTACATATCGAGCCAATGCAATAGAGTTGTCTGCAACATATTGTATGTCCATGTTAGCATTCCACATGGATAAAATGACTGGGTTATAATCATTTATATATTTGGATTCTTCACTTCTTCTTAAATTGTACGTATTTTTAGGTGACCTTCTTCTGATATTATGTCGCAAACATGACATCAAATTGTTGACTCTTCCTTTTGAAAGTACCGGTCGTGCAAATCCAAAACGACATTTGGTGTAGAATATACTCTTTGATTTGAATTTTCGCCGACAATATTTTCCAAAACGATGACTTTGAAAACGTAACACTTTTCCTCTTAAATCCTTATCAGTTGTACTATTAGGTATGTCACAAGTGGCATCCTGTTCAATAAAATACAGTACAGTCTCATCCGAGTTTGTTCCAAATTTAGGAGCATCCTTGATCCATAACAGCATATGAATATGAGGAGCACCTCTCGCTTGATATTCTTTTCTCCAAAAGAAATCCAGTACTTCACCAAGAGGCGGATTTTTCTTGTTTGTAATGAAAGACATCATAGCTTCAAATCTATGATTAAATATCTGCAAACATTAACTGAATCTAATGAACACAGTTCTCCAGGTGTCTTGTAGTTTATATTTTCTATGTTTGCATTCGCCTCCCGAAGAAATTCAAGTAAATCTTCCCAAGCATACTCTGCACAGCTTAGAGTTAAAAAACATGTTGGTGCTCCTAAGTTTCTAAGCATGCACTTCAAATCTCCATGACGACGGTACCAATACTCATTAGTACCAGGCTGACAAGCCATGAAATTAATTAGGTGTGAATCCAAAACACTATCTTTCTGTTGCACTTTATCCATAAATTCCTTTGCTGAAATATTTTGCAGATGAACTCCACTTTTTAAGATATGGTTTACTGCATAAGACAGACCAGACAAGTCACTCTGAAACAGAAGATGAAACAAATATGGAATGCATTGGCGAAACCTCGGATCTTCTGTATATAATCTTGTTGTCCGGTATTCAGATGCAGGAATCTGCATAGGTCGATCATCATATCGTGTACCTTCACCTGTAGGGAATAACTGTGGAAAACAACGACCTTCCAAACTTTCTTCCCACACACTAATAGGATTTCCTTTCGCCTTTTTCATCTGAAATAATTCAATAGCATTCCCTATTGCTTCTTTGGAATGCAGTGGATGAACACTGTAATGTTCATAGATTTCTTCACTTCTGGATACGTCAACTTTTTCAATTTGTCCAATAGACAATTCACTGTCCTCTTCTTCACTTACATCTTCTTCTTCTACGTATACATCTTTATAGTACTTATTGTTTTGGACTAAATACAACGTTGCCTTTTTGACTTTTCTAACATCCACTAAATCTTACCAGATTTTCTTACTCTTTGTAGGTACACCAATAACTAGAATAACTAGAGGTTCCTCTTCTACATTTTCAACACCAATTGTTTCCATATTTTTTTTAAATCAAGTGGCAAATATACAACTCTACCCTTTAATCCTCTTTGTAAATCTGAAGGATTTAATTTTCCAGTCTTAGGCTCCATACGAACAATAGCCTGAAAAGGATGTACACATTGAATCAGAATAGTCTCATAAGTATTTAAATCCATCAATTCTGATGGAATATTTATCAACTCTAGATTATTATGAACAGCTCTAGCAGGCATTTTATTTTCATTTAATTTATTATAACAATATTTACAAATACGTTGCTCAAAAACCAAATCAAAATAGTTTTCCACCAACAAATAAGTTGCAAAATCTTTCCATTGACCATTACTTTCATCTTCACTTTTTAAATATAAATCAAGTAACCTAGTTTGACTTTTGTAATGAATGCGTCGACAACAGACACAAGAAAAATTTGGTTTCTCACCTGCAATTACCTTAAACTTTATTATTTCCTGTTCAAAATTTTCAATATTAACATGCCCAACATTTTCTAACACATTTCCTTTTATAATTATATCAGTTTCTGCATTATCTTCCTCTGGACCAAAATAACTTACCTCAATTTCTGCACAAATCTTCTTAACATCTAATTCACATCCATGCAAAAGAGCACTATTTAACTGTTTAAGTTTAAGTGCTGGACTTTTTGCATAATACAACTTTCTCACTAATTTTCTCATTTTAGTATGATGCACTGCTAACATCCTGAAGTGATGAAACACACTCTGGCATATTTTTTTAGAAAGACAAGCCAGAGAATGACCTTGCAGACCTATTTTTTCTCGCACTCTGCAATGATCTAATTCTTGCAACATTACAATTTTTTTTACAGACTTTCTTTAGTGTACTTACGTAAGAAATTGCTAAAGAAATCAATTGAATCCTGTCGTACACTACAAATGCAACTACAATTCCAACTGTAAACAGGAACATTAGGACGTCCCTCTAAAGCTTCTCCAGCCATCACCTCTTCTGCATTTCTAACCACAATTTTCTCTTTCTCAATTACAAAACCATCCTTCACCTTATATGCTCGACCACTGGTGTCAATTGCATGCAACAAATCGTTACTTTGAAAGTAACTCTTCATTAAAAAATGGCTCAGAAGTTGAAGTATGCATCCACTTCCCAGAAAACACTTTACAAAAATTACTCCTATTTATGTGTCTCTTCCATTTACTTTTAACTTTTAAAACTCGTATTGCCTTATTTAGTGTATTTATTCTATTAAGTACTAAAATAAATAATTTTATTTTTGTCTCGAACGCGCGCTCAACAATACCCTCTATATATTGTTTCTTCTTAAGAAAAGCAGATCTTCTTTTAGAAACTTTCTCCTTTTGTAATAAATTCGAAACTACTCTGTTGTAAAACATACGCTTCCTGATTTGGCTAAATTGATTCGTCCGAGTTTTACTGTACACATTTTCCTGTCTGCTGATTCCAGAAATATTTTTATCTTTGGTTCCATGTCTCCTTCTCGATACTGGTATACATTTTTCCTTGTGGACTTCAATACTAACATTTTTCCTTCCACATATTGCTTTCAAAAACTTTTTGGTTTGCTTACCAGGAGCACTCTTCTTTTTATCCGTCCTTTGTTCTTTTGATAATTCTTGAATTCCTTTCTTCTTCAAATTGTAAGTCCGTTTATAGAGCTTTCTTTTTTCAGTTCTGGTCGGCATCTTAATTTAAGATTGTGATGAAATTGTCAATCTGTAAAACACAAACATAACAAATATTATAGTTGACTACTAGCATATAACGTACAAATTAAAACCACAGATTCATTTTCTAAGTAGAACAAAGAGAATACCAGAAAGTCTGTGAACAGAGTAGGAAATCCTGTAGTGAATGTTGGTTCTAAATTTATCACACTCCATATCTGTTTTAACATTCTAGTAAGTTTTTAATTCTAATTTTTAAAGCATACAAACAGTACACTTTTTTCAAGAACTATCGGTCATCGTAGATGTTTTAATCTTTTTTACTACAATCTCTTTTACACTTCATGAGAACATGTCTTATCACTCTCATAAAGGAGATCATCGACGAATAGGACAAGAAAACTGTCTTCAAGAAAGCTTTACTATCAACATTTTTTTTATTTATTCAAAAGTTCATAATTTAGTAGAACTTCCAGCATTACATCATCAGGGACTTCTTCAAGTCCAAAGTTCTCATCTCCTTCTACCATCTCTAAGTAAGCTGAGTCTAAAGAAATGTCCATAAAATCATAATTTTCATCGATTTCTTCTTCAAAGACCGCGTATAAAATTTCCTCCATCACTTCTTTAATGATTTCAAAATGAATTTGTTTCTATTCTGAGGAATTCTCCATAACTAGACTCAGTTTATTCTTCTGTATCCTTTTAAAAAAATATAGAGACTAAATTATATCTTTTTTCATAAATGTATAACTTAAAAGTACCTTTACTAATTTTTAAACTACATATATTTTTATAATTTCTAACTTATTAACTCTATATATATTTTAAGATACCATGTTCCTCTTGTTTTGAAAAGAAATTGGCAGTATAACCCTAAACATTAACACTGATCTTTTTTTTCCATTAAATGATTACTGTTGTTAAAAGACATCGTTAAAAGACAACTAAGTTTTTAGATTCACTGAGCGACTCCTTAGGGCAGCTCCTTCTCCGTTACCCTCACTTCACACTACTGGGAGATTTCAATTTACATCTGGAATCCAAAATAGACACCCAGGTGCTTACTTTCCACCAAATTCTGGAGATCTTCAATCTACACCAAAAGATAACTAAACAGACACATCAAGCAGGTCATATCCTGGATGGGATATGTTCGAACTTTCCCCTTTTGAACGTCCACACTCCCATTCCACAAATTTGGACAGTTCATAGCCTGATACCCTTTAACATTCAAATAACACGCCCCCCTAATTCATCAAAATTGAATCAACAGGCAGTAAATAGTATAAATTGGACTAAGGTCGAAGATAGTTTTAAACTCCAACCCACAATACGGACTCAGACTACCAACCTGACCGGCAATGCAGAACTAGATTCAATACACTTCCATAACTGGATGCAGCAAGAGATCACACAACGTGTTCCACCAAAACAGCCCCGTAAAATGGAAAAAAGAGGAAAGACGAACGCCCCCTGGTTTACACCAGAACTAGCAGAGCTCCACTTATCATGCAAGAAAAGTGAACGCAACTGGCGTAAAACCTATGATTCTGCCCACAGAATCCTTTACGTACAACAGAGGAAAATGTACCTAGCCTCTATCAAAATCGCTAAGAAGGATTACTACACTAAAGCTATAAGGGAAGCAAAACAAAAACAAAAAACATTATTTTCCATCGTAAAGACCTTTACACACCCAAAATCCTTACAGCCGGAAATTCCACCCTCATTAGAGCTTTGCAACCAAATTGCAGACTTCTTTGTGGAAAAGATCGACCTTATACAAAAAGACTTCCCAATTCCTAAATTCGACCAGCCCTCAACTCCCCTTCACCAAGGAGCAAATGCAACTGACAATCTTAACACCTTCACACCAGTATCGCTTGATCTCACCAGGGAAGTAATTCTTGCCTGCAAATCAGGTGCCCCTTCTGATTCGTGTCCCCCACGAATTCTCCATCAGGCAATCGAAGTGGTCAATCCTTTGATAAACAAGGTTGTTAATACCTCTCTTAGTACAGGCATAGTCCCTCGCCAATGGAAACAGGCAGTCGTAAAACCACTGATGAAGAAACCCAACAAACCCCCCACAGAGCTGGCCAACTTACGCCCAATATCATTTCTCCCAGTTCTGGGCAAGATTACAGAACAGATACACAAAGAACTAAAAAGGTACGTGGAGACCAACAATATCTTGCATCCTCAACAATCGGGTTTTAGATCTAGCCATTCCACAGAAACAGCCTTGATCGAGCTCTCCGACTCCATTGAAATCTTGCAGGACCAAGGAAAGAACGCCGTTTTAATCCTATTAGACCTCACAGCGGCGTTCAACACCATCTCCCATACAATACTGATAGGGAGACTTAGAGATATCGGAATCTCAGGGGTAGTATTGTCCTGGATTATTTCTTTTCTGACGGAGAGATCACAAACTATTGCTTTAGGCCCTTTCCTATCCAAGGAAAAAAAGATCTTGTCAGGAGTTCCTCAGGGCTCTATTTTGAGCCCGCTCCTGTTCAATATTTACATGGTCCCTCTCATCTCCCTCATTGAATCATACGGCATACTTGTAACATCGTATGCCGATGATACTCAGCTCATTGTTCCTCTTGAGAAGAACTCTACCAATGCTGAGCAAAACCTTAAGAACTGTTTGAAGGATGTGTTTCTCTGGATGGACAAAAACCATCTTAAATGCATTGTCAGTAAAACAGAGATTCTTCCTATGGGAAAATCCCAACATTTCTGTCCCAGTAAATGGTGGCCTGAAGACTCTCCTGCTCCCCCACAAACTGTGACATCAGCAAGAAACTTAGGGGTCTTATTTGACACCGACCTTTCATTTGACCAACACGTGAGGAATGCCGCAGAAAGTTGCTTTAGCATCATCAAGTCCTTAAAGAAATTCTTTGACTTCCTGCCCATCGACTCACAAAAAGCCGTCAGTGTAGCCCTAATTCTCGTACGCTTGGACTACTGCAATGGCCTGATGGCTGGCGTTAAAGAAAACCACACTAAAAAAACTCCAAAGTGTACAACACGCGACAGCCAGACTAGTCGTTAAATTGCCAAGAAAATCCTCAGCGTCAGCTGCCCTAAAAAATTTACATTGGCTACCCCTCCACAAGAGGATTTTATCCTACTTGTTCCTTGCTACGAGTTCACTTACCCGCATGGCCCCATGGAATGCCAATGCGAAAGCCGCTCGTAACAGAATTACCTCGCTGGGCGAGGAGCATGTCTCATCCAGTTTTGCTAGTAGCAAAGACAATCTGTCTAGCCCAATCGGGTGCCTTGTATCTTGTCTGCGACCTTCCAGGCGCTGCCAACCGTGGAGCGCCTTCCTGACTAAGAAGGAACCCGTCGGGTCCCGAATCCCATGGAGCTGTGCCCTGAATGATATGGCTGCCCTATATCTGTTGGCGGTTGCCGCCGATCGGCCTTCCTTATGAAGTGCCACCAAAAACCTGAGGAAGGATTCTTCCCGCCCCCAGCTATGTCCCCCTACCGGCCCTAAGAAGGCGCAGTATGAACAAAACGCTCCCTCATAAGCTTTTCTCATCCTGGGCGCTAAACTGGCTGCCACAAGGTCTTGTAATCCGGGGCACCGATCTGCCATAGTGCTTCGGGGAACAGTGCCGCCACTAGTTCCGCTGTGGGTAGATAACCCCTGAAAGCCTGCATGTGTGAACGAGAGAGTGCATCAGCAGCATTATTCAGTACACCTGGCACATGTTTTGCCCTGAATTGTACATTCAATCTCATGCATCGCAATACAATTTCTTTCAACAGTCTCAAGATCCACTTGCAGCGTGCTGCCTGGTGGTTAATACACTCGACCACCGTCATGTTGTCTGACCAAAACACCACTGCGCGGTTTCTAAAGTCTTCCGGCCATGCCAACAGAGCCAACCAAATGGGGAATAGCTCCAAGAACCCAATGTTACCTGTTAGGCCACTTGAGTGCCACCACGCCGGCCATGTTTGCGCCGACCATCGGTTACCAAAAATCACGCCAAATCCCACGCTCCCAGCCGAGTCGGTCCACAAACCCAGCTCGTCAGATGATGCTGGGGGTTTGTTCCAGGCCACTCGACCGTTGAAATCCGCTAGGAATGCCAACCAAATGCGCATGTCCTGGGGAACTTCTGCCGACAGTCTAGTGTGGTGGTGACCTTCCTTGAGGCCTACCATAGCTTGCGCAATGGAACGTGAGAATGGGCGAGCCATCGGTATCACCTTTAAGGCAAAATTAAGATGACCCACTGTCTGTTGTAACTGGTGTAGGGTCACCTTGTCCTTACTGAGACATTGTATCAAGGAAGCCCTGAACTTGGCCACCTTCTCAATTGGCAGACGGAAACATCCCTCCACTGAGTCGAGCTCAATTCCCAGAAACTCCAGTGAGGTAGATGGCCCCACCGTCTTACCTGGCGCTAATGGGACCGCAAACTCCCGCATGAGTGTGCAGAAGTCCCGTAGTGTTTGCGCACATTCAGCAGTGTCTGCCGGACCTAGAAACAGGAAGTCATCTAAATAGTCATCACCCGTCTATGCCCAGTGGCCTCGGTGAATGCCCATTCCAAAAAGGAGCTGAACATTTCAAAATAGGCACATGAAATTGAACAACCCATGGGCATACATTTATCCATGTAATACTTCCCTTGAAACGTGAATCCCAGCAAGCGCTGGTCCTGACGATGTACCGGGAGCAACCTGAATGCCGATTCGATGTCTGATTTTGCCAACAGTGCACCGGGGCCCAGGCGATGCAGCAGAACGACTGCATCATCGAACGATGCGTATCGAACTGAGCACACCTCAGGGTCAATAGCCTCGTTTACCGAGGCCCCCATAGGGGCCGACAGATTGTGAATGAGTCTATACTCCCCCGGGTCCTTCATCGGAACCACTCCTAGAGGTGAACACACAAAATCCGCAACTGGCGGGCAGGCAAATGGCCCCGCCACCCGTCCCAAGCTGACCTCTTTTGCAATTTTCTTGGCGGCCACCGCCGGGTTATGTTGAATAGACAGTTGGTTCTTACAGAAGGGGCTCCCCCTAAAATTTCCCGCCGGGATTCTGAAGCCATACAGAAAGCCATTCCTCAAAATCCCGGCGGATACATGATCTGGGTATCGGTTCAGCCAGGGGGTCAAAGCCAAGATATCGATGGGCGAAGATGTTTGCTTCCAAGGCACCACCTCAATCCTGCTTGGATCCCCCCCTTCCTCCCGCACCATTGGGCTTGGACCGGCAGCTAGTTTCAGGGTGTGAGGCATTCCCACAGCCCGAACAAGCGTGCCGGAACCTACACGTTCCTTGAGGCCTGGTACAGATTCCTTTGTTGAATCCCCAACAAACCCCCCGCTTGCCTCCATTCCCGCCGGACCTGGGATGCGGCTCCCCCCGGTGTTCGTCCGAAAGGGCTGTGCCGGCTTCTGTTGCAATGTCCCAGAAACGCTCGTGCTCGGCACCGACGTACCCGCAGGTCCCGGCAAAAGTTGATTATGCCACGACACCGTGTCCAGACAATCCCATGTTAAAGCCTCGTTAAACTCTTTTGCTTTTCTAAAATTAACATCATATCCCTTCCATTCGTTTCCCCCGTACATTGCATAGAAATTCATGATCCTGTTCTGATAACATGATAAGTCAGGCAACACTTCAGGTTTACGCTCCCCCATTACTGCAGTGAAAATAGAAAAGGCCCTGACCCAGTTCAGCATGGTCTCATCGACCCTGAATTCTGCCATTTTGGCCCGCCATACGCTGGGGTGCCATAAATCCTTCTGGGTCTTTGCATGTTCCATCTCTCGATGGTCAGTCAAAAGTGAAAACATATTGATGTATTTGTCCCCCTATATCATTTCCTTCGTGGCCGCCGGAATGTGCTGAGACAAACTTTCCCGCCTCGATGGCACTGAACTCTCCCCCACCAATAGCAATGGTCTCTTACCTGGTTCAGCCACCGTGTCTGTTGTCTTCGCTCGACCATCCGTCATGACCCCCGTCGCTACCTGTGGGGGAATATAAGGTACATTCGCTGTCCCGGCATCCCTTGACTGCCGCAACTGCTCAATAATTAGTCTAGCTTCCTCAGCCGGATCGCCCGCAGCCACAGATCCCCCTGCTCCCTTCTTTAGCCAAGGTAATACTGCAGCTAACTGAAGGGCCAGTTCTGGGGGCATTTGGTCATCCCCAACTGGCGTTATTACTACGGGGATTGGTAAACCCACATCCGGACCTGGTACCGGGCTATCCACCGGCGCGACTGGGCTGACTGCGCCCGTGCTCGATGGAGGGACTTCTGGGATTGGGACCTCCCTAGAACCCGCCCTCCCCCTATTCCTCTTACCCTGACCTTTCGGGGCGACATCCGGCAAGGCCGGCCCTATGACTTTTTTAGGCTGCCCCGAAAGGGTGTTCTGGGCTGCCATCTGCTTCTTGATGTCCGCTAAGCCTCGACCGATTGCGTCCACTTTACCCATTTTCCGGTCCATCACCGCTACTCGGTTCACCAAGGTGCGTAGCATCTTCTCCATCTCGGAGCTCTTTCCCGCTTTCTTGCCAGACATGCTCTCGGTTACTCCACTCGACCTGATCCACAAGGTCTAGACCTTCCACACGCCTGACACTGAAAAAGAAACAACAAAGATTACAAGTTCTCAAAATTGCTGCTTGTTCCTTCGAGGGCTCAAGAGCGACGAGTGGTGCAGCCTTCAGAGCACTGGAACAAGAGGAAGCTTCGTTGGATTCCCTCTCTATTTATCCATCTGCGGGAGGACGGGGACCCCCTTCAGGTACGCCCATCCGTGCGCGGACTTCCGGGCGGGTGTTTAGGACAACCCCTTCTGGGCGGGAAGGGCGTGCTCCGGCTGCGCCGCTTTGGGCATACCAGCCGAGACACGCCCCGCCCACGACGGATTCCCGGGGGATCGGGGCACCCATCGATACGTTCGGGGGGACCGAGTGGTCTTCCTTTTCCATTTGTATTCTATGTACTAGTGACTATACCGATTACTTTGTTTTTTGCAATGTCTGTACTCGTATTAGATAAGGGACTTGCCTTGAAAACAGTGCATTTCTGAATAAACATTTCAAATATACACATTCTCTCTTTTAATCCATAATCTCATCTAAAATGATTGTATACTGAAACAGTATTCATGTGTTCCACGTAAGTTTAGCTTTACTAACTTAATATTTTCTTTTGTCGACCTGACTTACTCATACTAGAACCCGCAGGCCTATAACGGCCTGTGAACCCTTTCTTAGTAGGTCGCGCACCATGCAGACAGTTGTACCTCTGTAAAAAAATAATTTATTACTGTTACCAAGCACCGCCGCAGTTCCGTTTGACTTAGAGTTAATCACTGCTCCCCCGCTTCTACAGACCAGACGCTATGTTGTATTTCACTCCTTATCACCCTTTCATCTCCACAATAACAAACACTTCTCCGCCAGCCACCAGAGAACAGAGTGCAGATGCAGAGGCACTAAGTAGTAATATACCACACACCCTCTGCTCTATGGAAGCAACCGAGCGGTAATTGTGAAAGAAAACATTCACTAGCGCTTCAAAAAAGCATTTCAATTATATAAATATTTTTTAGAAAACGTTTGGTACCTCAATTTACGAACACATTTACTGCACAAATCTGTGTACAACCTCATGGTCAGAACTTTTCATTTTATTTTACTCGACCACCTCCCCCCCTCACCCCACCAGTGCAAGCCGCGGCCACAAACCACAGTGTAATTTTGTCGTCTGCCAGAAAGTTTAAGAATTCATTAAGCATTACCACTTTTTCAAGACGGTATCACATGTAATGTACCAACTTTTCATTTTATTTTACTCGACCACCTGCCCTTCTCACCCTACGCCCACTAATGCAGGCCGCGGCCAGAAACTGCACTATAATTTTGTCACTAACAGAAACTTTATGAATACCTTAATCATTACCACTTTGGCCCCCTCCCCCCTCCCTCTCACCCCATCCCCACCAGTGCAAGCCACGGCCACAAACCACACTGTAATTTTGTCGTCTGACAGAAACTTTAGGAATTCATTAAGCATTACCACTTTTTCAAGACGGTATCACATGTAATGTACCAACTTTTCATTTTATTTCACTCGACCACCTGCCCTTCTCACCCTACGCCCACCATTGCAGGCCACGACCAGAAACCACACTATAATTTTGTCGTCTAACAGAAACTTTATGAATACCTAATCATTACCACTTTAGCCCCCTCCCCCCTCCCTCTCACCCCACCCCCACCAGTGCAGGCCACGGCCACAAACCACACTGTAATTTTGTCGTCTGACAGAAACTTCAGGAATTCATTAAGCATTACCACTTTTTCAAGACGGTATCACATGTAATATACCTACTTTTCATTTTATTTCACTCAACCACCTGCCCCTTTCACCCTACGCCCACCAATGCAGGCCGCGTCCAGAAACCGCACTGTAATTTTGTCGTCTGACAGAAAGTTTACGAATTCATTAACCATTAGCATTTTTTGACGACGGTATCACATGTAATTTACCATTTCTCTCTCTATCTGCATTATCTGTCTGTCTGCTAATATCATTTTTCACTTCATAAACAACTTCTCTCATTATATATAAAGGCTTCAAAATCACACAAATAATTACTCTCTATATTAAACATATTTTATACTTCATATTTCACATTTAAATGGAGAAATAGTTTTAAAAATACAACACATTATGACAGCAAAAATGAGTTTAGTTTCAGACTATGAGGAAAATCAATCAATGTTTGTGACTAAACCATATTTTACGGTACATGACAAAACAAACAGTTACAGACTTACCTTTACCAATGCTTTGTACGATGTACAACAGTGACAGTCACAAAACAGATATTCGTTTGACGGAACTCTCAATTGTGCTTCTATCACTGCAACCAAAATTCAATGGCACAGATATCCAGTCAATACAGACTCATATATGTCTCTTCAGCCAATCATATTTCTTCCCGCAAAATTTTGAAATCAAATTTACATTTCAGTTGGTTCTCCCTCACAATATTTTTAATGTCACATAAAAGTCACCCATCACCCACTGCCATCTCTGGCTGTTTCCATGGTAACACCTCATTCTGCACCTGGCTGAAGGCACAGGTCAAAAGTTCATATCTCAACGTTCTACAGCAAACTAAGAAGACTGTTTTCCCTCCAGAAACACCTGCCTATCCACAGCTCTGTTACATGTCATTTTTTTCACACCCAATAGTACTTTTCGTTTTACATAAACATTAACATGCAACGTAGTCTTCAATCTTCAGGTATTACAATCAACCAATCATTTTAATTTTTTCAACCACACCAAGCCTCATCCTTTTTTTTATCCTGACTTTCAGCTTCTAACTACCATTCCACTTCCAGAACCCATCGGAGTACGACTGCATATCCCTTGAAAATGAAGGGTTGGCTTTTAGGACACAGTTATATTCACTGGAGTGGAAAATATGCAGCAAACAGACGAATTTCCAACCTTGATTTACCAAATGTGCAGATAACGTGGATTGGCCAAAGAGGACTGAAATGTCACCAATTGATACCATTGGTGAAAACTTTAATGCATGGCCCAGAACCAGACCTTATAATTGTGCACTGTGGTGGGAACGATCTAGGCACATTGACTGGGGTAGGTCTGGAAATGCTTCTAAAAGACACCTTTCGACAATTGATGACACTTTTTCCTCGAACTGCCTTGGTATATTCCAATATATGCTAAAGACAGAAATGGAATTGGTCCAATCAACATTGTGCACAAATTGAGAAAGCAAGGAGACATGTAAATAAATCTGTTTCTGCTTTCCTCAGAGATTATAGCATGGGTTCTATTTACCACAACAACTTGCGTTACCACATGCAAGACGTCTATAGGAGAGACGGTGTTCATTTCACGGATGAGGGAAACAGAATCTTTCCCTGCAACATCAAGCTCTGCATCGGTACTTACTTATAAATGCAGAAAAAACTCAATTAACACAAGGGCTCTTTTCAGAGCCACCTTATATCTAAGCACTCAAACTTCTGATTTATCTCCATTTTCACACTCTTGTAAATAGGTGTGCGTGACCCGGTGCGCGCACCCCACAACTTTTTAAGAAAAAAATATATATATTTTCGCGTTTAAGGGCCTTACTGCACACCCTGAGAAAACCCACGCAGCAAGACAATCTCTACCTTCTCCCCTTTCCATGTTCCAACGCTTTGAAATGAACAATATATTTACTCGCAGTGACAAAATGGCGGTCAACACTTCCTGATTTCCTTCGAATCAAACGTTAACAGACGTCACACAGCAAAAAAAAAAATCCGCTCAAGCGCAGCCGCTTGATTGCGCGCACCCGTGCGCGTGTATAGATATATAATTCACTTAAATTTAATTTTCTCAGCAACTACTGAACGGATTTACACCATTCCAAAAAAAGTGTAATCTGCGAGACAGACTCTACAGTTTTGCCAAATGTCTTATAAATCCATTCAGCCGTTCGACCTGTAGCCGTGTCTAAATGTCCTATGGAAAATAACATGGAGAAAACACGTTTTGGGACCCCCCTTTTATCTCAGCCCCCACTTGACGAACCCCCCCAAACTTTCAGGGAAGGAGCACAGCGGACCGAGCCATCTTCTTTGAGAAATTCGCAAAGATTCATCCACCAGGGCCAAAGTTAATCCAAATAGAATGTTGAGGATTTCCTATGGAAACTAGGTCCTAACTATAACTACCTACTGGCGACCGCCAGTAGGTGATATATATATACATATTACCTACTGGCTGATAGCCAGTAGGTATATATAGTTAGGATTTTTTCCCTATGGGATTTTTGAAAATTCTATGTCTAATAACTTTGGCGTTTGTGGACGGAATCGGCTGAAATTTTCAGGACAATGGCACATTTTGTTTCTGAGCAGCCCTTGAAAATTTGGGGGGGTTTTGTCGAGGGGGGGCCGAGAAAAAAGGGGGGTCCCAAAACGCGTTTTTCCCATGTTAATTTCCATAGGGCGGTTGGACTCACTTTTAGCTCGAACGGCTGAATGGATTTGCACGAAACTTGGCAAAATTGTAGGGACTGTTAGCCCGATGTGCCTTTGCTAGGTCTCAATATATGTGCTCCAGTAGTTTTTGAGAAATTAACGTTCAAAACAAGATATATATCTGTAACAGCGCTCCGGGCTGCGCTCCGGTTCGCTTACTTTTCGCGAAACGGAACTTTGCGATGCGAAGCTGATTGGCTCCCCGGTGTCTGTCAACATTCTAAACAGTCCGGAGCGGCCGCCATCTTATCTCTCGGTAGGATCGAGAGAGAAGAAGAGGTGAAAAACGAAGGGGGAATTTAATGAAAGGGGGCAAGGTATACCCCTCTTGACCCCCTAGGAATGTTGTTGGGGTTATTAAAGGGTCCCGTGGGGAAAATAAAAAAAAAATGATTTTTCACGGTAGAAGCACTTCACGGGCCGCGAACTGGGCCGCAAACTGGTAGCGAAACAGGAATTCGCCATTTTGTGCTTCGTTTTAATTAAATTACTAGGTATAAGGGGGTGCGGGAGACGTATCCTAATCCCCTATGTTTCCTGAGGGTGGCTGAGGAGGCTCATATATGTTGATACATCTCTTCCAGCGGCTGTGCGTGAGCTTTTTTTTTTTTTGCTGCGTGACGTCTGTTAACGTTCGATTCGATGGAAATAAGGAAGTGTTGACCGCCAATTTGTCACTGCGATAAAATATTTTGTTATAAATGAATCCTTATTGATAAACATTGTCTGCGCCATCTTGCCTTTTTTCCAATGCCACAATTTTGTCGTGCACGGCAGCCATTTTAGATGCCAGGCTGGTCCCAGGCTATCACCTACCCCTGCGGATGTAGTTTATGGCCCCAGCTGTAGAGAATCCAGACATGCCAACCCTCCCGATTCAGGCGTGAGACTACTGATTTCAGTGCTAGTCTCCCGCCTCCGGATTTCTGCAAGCAAAAACCCGGGGGCATATTACCAACAACTAGCGATAATTTTTGTCTCTAACTTGTTTAGAGACAAAAATTATCGCCGCACATCGGCGATTTTTATCGCAGATAAACCTTGCTATTAGCAAGGTTTATCGCAAATGCGATAAAAAACGGCCGCAATGCATGAATATCGCAGAAAAGTCAGCGATATTCATGTATTATCGAGCAAATGCTCTTAGCCATGTTATCCACCTCCCATTGGATAACATGGCTAAGAACTGCTCAGGTCAGGTGTTAGCTTTTGGAGATATTCGCGCTTAGCGCGAATATCTCCAAAAGTTGGTAATAGGAGATAGCGATGTTAGGGACTGTTTCCAGTCGCTAACATCTTGGCACGCCCACTTTGCATGTCATTAGTGATAAATATCACTGACATGCAAAGCGGGGCCCAAGATGGTCGCTATCTCCTTTTAGCTGTCACTAACTGGTGTTAGCGACAGCTTGGTAATAGGGAGATAATTTTATCTCCGCTTTCTTGGCTTTTAAAGCCAAAAAAGCGGAGATAAACCGCCTTGATAATATGCCCCACGATTTCTCGGGGGTTTCAGTTGACAAGGCTTGGTATTGTGTTACGTGGTAATTCTTCCAGGAAACGTCAGAGGGTCGATGCAGGGGTTCTAGAAGGGGTGATAAACCATTTAAGCCTCATGAACAAGCGCATGGTCTTTTAAAGATCTGTGAAGTACTCGGGGCGGCGGTGTGTGTGTGTCCTCTTTCAGGAGCGGGCGGGGGGGGGGGGCACTGCCAGCAACTTCCAGGCCAGGCAGTGTTCAATAGTTGCATCACCCTTTCTCTGCCTGCTATTGCGCTCCATGCTTCGGAAAGGTAAGAAAAAGAACGTGCATTTGAGTTTGAAATGTCCGATCCTGTAGCAGTACACTTGCAAAGCCCACACATGACAATAACCCGATTCAAGGCCCCATTCACCCGTTTTAAAAAAAATATATAAACACTCCAACAAAGTAGGATTATAAAACTTTATTAACTTTTAAATATAACGAACGGAACAAAAACTGTAAAAACATTTAAACATTTTTCACAAAAAAAAGCAACAATGGTCAGAAGCTGTCTTTTGTGCGAATAGTCCCAAGGCAGCACAACGTGCTGAGTTCTGGACGGCACCCAGGTGATGTCATCTGGGTGCCGCACTGGTTTTTGGGATCCTACAATGCAGCAAAGAAAAACAGCGCTGGGAGTCCAGGGTGTTGCGGAGGGAGGCCTCGTCAGTAGCGGTCTGTTGTGCGAATAGTCCCAAGGCAGCAGAACGCGCTGAGATGTTGATGGCACCCAGGTGATGTCCAGTAAACTGCCGCACTGGTTTTGGTATCCTACAATGCTGCTCCGAAAATTGGCGTGGGGCGGCCCGGGGGGGGGCGTGGGGGAGGCGGCGTGAACAGGCCTCCCCAGGTGGCGGCCATCCAGCTGAGTTGCGCCCGCTCTTGCGGCTACAGCGTCTCGCTCACCATGTTGTTGAGTTGCTCCCACTCTTGCAGTGCAGCGATAGGCGGCTGCCACATGACTTAAAATGGCGGACGGCTCTTCGGTTTTGGGCCTGGTCCACTAAAATGGCCCTGGGACACCTTGGAACTCGGACGCTTGCCTGCTAGGGCTTGGGCTCCATTCTCGAAAAGCGTCCCCTCAGCCGTGAAGATTCTACAAAAGTCTTGGGGGCCCTCGACTCCTGCAGGCTTCCGGTGGGGAGCGGCTGCCATGATTGCTCGCGGAATGACCACGACGGAGCCACGAGATGGTGGTGCTCTCATGCTGACGCCAGCTTCAGTCTGAATCATCCAGAAACAAGGTGGGGCTTTCATCGTTTGGGAAAAAAAAAAATTCTAAACCAATGAAAAGTGTTATTTTTAGGTCATATGACCAAGCCTTCCATCTTTAGGAAACCAAAAGTAAAATGAACCAATGAAAAGTTTTATAAACAAGTCACATGACCTGGTTTGCGGCATAGGGCTACAAAAAGCGTAGAAAATCCGTTGGCACGTGAGGCGGCGTCAGTAGCGGACCGATGTGCGAATAGGCCGAAGGCAGCACAACGCGCCGAGATCCGGATGGCACCGAGGTGGTGTCCAGCAAATTGCCGCACTGGTGTGGCCATCCTACAATGCTGCGCCGAAAGACGGCGTGTCCAGCTGAGTTCCGGTCACTCTTGCGGTACAGTGACTCGAACGCGCCGAGATCCGGATGGCACCGAGGTTGTGTCCAGCAAGTTGCCGCACTGGTGTGGCCATCCTACAATGCTGTGCCGAAAGTCGGCGTGGGGTGCCCCGTTGGCTTATGAGGTGATGTCAGTAGTGGACCGATGTGTGAATAGGTCGGAACCAGCACAAGGCACCAAGATCCAAATGGCAAGTCCTGGATGTTGAGTGCCATAGTTGAGAGTTCTGAGCAGTGCTTGTAAGACTATCTGAAGCTTATTTGCACCTGCTGCAGCTTCACTATTGCCCAAGGTGGTGTCCAGCAAATTGCTGCACTGGTGTGGCCATCCTACAATGCTGCGCCGAAAGACGGCGTGTTCAGCTGAGTTCCGGTCACTCTTGCGGTACAGTGACTCGAACGCGCCGAGATCCGGATGGCACCGAGGTGGTGTCCAGCAAGTTGCCGCACTGGTATGGCCATCCTACAATGCTGCGCCGAAAGACGGCGTGACCAGCTGAGCTCCGGTCACTCTTGCGGTACAGTGACTCGAACGCGCCGAGATCCGGATGGCACCGAGGTGGTGTCCAGCAAGTTGCCGCACTGGTGTGGCCATCCTACAATGCTGCGCCGAAAGTCAGTGTGGGGTGCCCCGTTGGCTTATGAGGTGATGTCAGTAGTGGACCGATGTGTGAATAGGTCGGAACCAGCACAAGGCGCCCTGCACTGTTGAGCTTTTTTCAATGCCTGTTTTTTGTTGTTTCCCCTCCATCAAAAACAAAAAAATATATAAAACTGTGCAAAAATACAAAAAAATGTTTAGAAAAGCAGTGCTTGTAAGACTGTCTGAAGCTCTTTTGCACCTGCTGCAGCTTCACTATTGCCCTGGTGTGGCCAAAGATCGCCCATGACATAGGCGGCCGGCTCCCGAGGTCCGGCGGAACTTTTTTCCTTTTCCTTTCTGCTTGTCCCACAATCCGTTTCACCTGAAGACACGACCAGGTCCCTGAATGTGTGCAGGGGGACGCTATTGATTGAATGAAAATGGCGGCTTGACACAAAGCTGACTCAAGCGTTGCTGTTGATGCTATACAGACAAAAATTGGTTTTCAGTTTGTACATTCTTCAGGATTTTTTTTTCCATCCAAGGCTGATTGAGAGTTTGTAGAAAAATGGCTTCAGATTTTCCACATATTACTCTTCAACATTCTTCCTAAATGTAACAATGTGAGACTCACTAGGAGAACGGCTGTTTATCTTTCCTTTCAAAATGCTGCCAACAATATTTTCTGAATGGAAGACACCATCTTGTAGCATAACGGGCCGAAAGGGGTTCTGGTGTGGCCGATGGTTGGTGGAGACATTTTGACTATATCTTGGACCTGCCCGGCCTCGCCCAAAATGGCGCCGGTATAAATGGGACTCGTAACTCCTTGCCCGCAAATGTATATCTAGAAAATGTTATTGTAAGTGGCCCTGTCTTATTTTAATTACAAAATGTACGTCCACCGATTCCGCAACTGTTAGACACCTTAGTTCTTGCAACCTAATGGCCCGCTCGTTACGTTCCTCTATAGTGTAAATGTCTCCTCATCATATACGATTTCAGTTTGCTCCGTGGCCAGCCCATGTGGTTATAGGCCCGTATTTGTATACTGACATTTTCACAATAAAGGTTTTTAAAACAAAACACGGTAGTAGTATTTACATTGGTAACGTTTTTACTTTTAGTCACTGTTTTCGAATCAGTAAAAGGCAAGTGAAATAAAGCAGTCCAATTACATGACGGATAAAAGGTATAATATGTAGGAATGCAGTAAAGATAAATGGTCAAGGGCAGTTGTGTTTTCCACTCCTGCAACATAAAGTGATCGATAAGAATCTGATAATCAGGCGTATCGGCGACTAAGACAGCAGGCCGAGTCTCTTTTACTCAACGGCTCCGTCATGGAACGAAGAAACGCCCTTTTTCTCGAAAAAGGAATATATTTTACTTGCAGGACAGTTGTAAATTTTCCGGGAAAGTACATTAGCCTGGAATATTATAACATATATGTTTAAAAAATAATAATGTTCGAAAACAATAAAAAGCGTAATTTTTAGGTCATATGACCAAGCTTTTCATCATTAAAATAACAAAAGTAAAATGAACCAATGAAAAGTTTTATTAACAAGTCACATGACCTGTTATGCTTACGTTACGCGCTGCGCGCCGCGCCCCGGATCACTTCCGGGTGCGCTAACGCGGCGTGTCATATAACGCATTACGCGACAACGTAGGTCAAGAATATAGTCAAAATGTCTCCACCAACCAGCGTTCGGAACACAACCCCTTTCAGCAGTCCAAAAAGTTCTGTTAAATGACAACAGAGGGGACAGGCAACAAGAACCATCAGTCAAAGAGGGGAGGGCAAGTTCTTCTCTTCCGGGTCATGTTGGGGCGCTACCGGAACTGATCGAATTGGTAGTCTACAGTGTTTCTGGATGTTTCAGACTAAAGCTGGCGTCAGCATGAGAGCACTACCATCTCGTAGCTCCGTCGTGGCCATTCCACGAGCAGACATGGCAGCCGCTCCCCACCAGAAGCCTGCGGGAGTCGGGGGCCCCCAAGACTTTTGTAGAATCTTCACGGCTGAGGGGACGCTTTCGAGAATGGGACCCAAGCCCTATCAGGGAAGCGTCCGAGTTCCAAGGTGTCCCAGGGCCATTTTAGTGGATCCGGGCCCAAAACCGAAGAGCCGGCCGCCATTTTGAGAGTCCTGTGGCAGCCGCCTATCGCTGCACCGCAAGAGCGGGAGCAACTTAACTACATGGTGAGCGAGACGCTGTAGTGGCAAGAGCGGGCGGTAAACAGCTGAATGGCGGAAGAGGCACAGTGTAGCAAAAGCGGGCGGAATGGCAACTAAAACGGTAAAGGGGCGCCCCACTACAGCGTGTCTTCAGGTCAAACGGATTGTGGGACAAAGTCCAGAATAGAAGAGTCATCAAAAGGCAAAAAGTTCCGCCGGACCCCGGGAGCCGGCCGCCTATGTCGGGGGCGATCTCAGGCTACACCAGTGCTATAAGACTTGGGGAGGGGGTCGGAGCCAAGCGTCTTCTCCGAGTCCGTGCCATCACACCGCCCCTCGGGGGCCTCCATCAAGCGGTTTAGGGAGGTACCATATAACATTGTTTTCAAATGCAGTCAGGTCCACAAACGACCCTCACTTACTTTGAGAATAGTGAAGCTGCAGTAGGTGGAAATAAGCTTCAGACAGTCTTACAAGCACTGCTTTTGTAAACATTTTTTGATTTTTTTGTATTTTTGCACAGTTTTATATTTTTTTTTTGTTTTTGATGGAGGGGAAACAACAAAGCACAGGCATTGAAAAAGGCTCAAACTCAGAACTCTGAACTATGGCACCCAACATCCAGGACTTGCCATCCGGATCTTGGCGCCTTGTGCTGCTTCCGACCTATTCACACATCGGTCCACTACTGACATCATCTTATAAACCAACGTTATGTAAATAGTTATTTAATAAAATGTTTTACCCTGTTTCTTTGCTGGTGTGTTGTCTATATTTTTAATATTTGCATAGGGTTTATCGTTATTTTGGGCGGGATGGGTGACAGAGCCGAGCTGTCTTGCAGCCCTCATGGTGTGGAGCTCAGTTCATCTCACTATTTTCGTATTTCTCATGAAGGGTTGTTTATAATATTTCTATTTTAGCGAGGTCAAAAAGAGATCCAATTAGTGGCCTACTGATTTTGCTCGATTACTTTTATTTTTTTACACGATTTTTCACGATCTGCAAAGACTAAACAGAGTATTGCGACTTTGTGCTTGTTTGTAAATAGAGAATGAACCAAAGAGAATCAATTGTAAAACAGTAAATGCTTGGATAATAATCAATCAAATGGAGAGACAAGCAGGCAGGACGGATTACAACGGGGGTAAAGGCCTGCGTTAACTACTCTTCACTATCTGCAAAGAGAGAGTACTACTAAGAGAAAAGAGGGGAGGGGGGCAGCGTTCAAAGCACATCAGCGTGCATAAACACGAAAAAGTTTTTATCTATCACGTACTAGACATTTTAAAGCTTTTCATATTTGCTATTAAAAAACCATTGAAATTCACTGAAAAAACCATAGGTTATAGTCGATATATAGTTAGGAATTTGCATTTACAAAACCTTGAAAATTCAATGAAAAAACCATTGGTTTTAGGCCATATATAGTTAGGGATTTGCATTTACAAAACCTTATTTTACTCGCATAAAACCATTGAAATTCCATATATAGTTAGATGCGCTAACTATATATCGCGCACCCGCAATCCACTGCTGATGATGTCACATATTACATCATTCATGACATGGTCAGTGACATCACTGATGACATCACTGATCACAACATCCAGTGACTGTATGTTTCTGTAAAGTTAAAATATGTCTTACATATTGAAGAATGAGTGGATGTATAAATGTCTGGATGAAGGATTTAGTAGGTGCATGACTGATTGTATGAGGGAGTGATTAAATGTGTCTCACTGAGTGCATGGGTTAGTGATTAAACTGTATTAATTTGTGCATCATTATATCTGTTGTTCTGTAAACTGCTGCATGTGTTGATCAGTAGCTATATGAATAACTATATGGGTTATTGATTGGTTGCTCAAGTATTTGTATGGGAGACTGAGTATGTGTGTGAGTGGCTGGGAGGTGTGTGACTCTGTGCATAGATGTGTGAGCAGTTGATTCACTAGATGTATGGTTTCAAAAGTGCATGTGGAAACAGCTGTATGGGCGGTTGACTGTGTGCATGAGTGTATTGGTGAGTGAATGGATATCTCAGTGCTACATGTCAAAGTAAGTACATATGTAAAACACAGTACATGTGAGAGTTAACATATATAAATAACTGTGCATTAGAGCCAGTGAATGTGTGAGTGGCTGTATGGATCATTGTGAACTTTTATTAGGGATTATATAAGAGAGTAAATATGTGTTAGAATATGTTTCAATAAGTAAGGTGTGTATAACTGTATAGTTGAGGAATTGGAGGTGTGTTTGATTCTTTGCATGACTGTCTAGGTGTAGGTGTATGAGTAACTCCATGGATGAGTGACAATCTGTGAGTGTCTGTTTTCACTGAGTGTATCTAAGGATATATCAGAGTCTGTAGAGGTTCATCGTATTAACACATGAATGATGTCATCTGTGATGTTGTCAGTGATGTCATTTGAGTTGTCATCAGTGATGTCATCAGTGATGTCATTTGAGATGTCATCAGTGATGTCATTTGAGTTGTCATCAGTGATGTCATCAGTGATGTCACTGACCATGTCATGAATGATGTAATATGTGACATCATCAGCAGTGGATTGCGGGTGCGCGATATATAGTTAGCGCATCTAACTATATATGGAATTTCAATGGTTTTATGCGAGTAAAATAAGGTTTTGTAAATGCAAATCCCTAACTATATATGGCCTAAAACCAATGGTTTTTCATTGAATATATATATATATATATATATATATATCCACGCAGGTTTCTTACGAACAATGCAGCAGGCTCAATCCCACTGCGGCACCGCCAAGAAACAGGAGACCCAGGTTTTCCGTGAGTAATAATTTATTCTGCAACGGACAGCATAACGTTTCGGCCTCCTTACTTTAAAACAAGTAATAAACTATTAATTGTAATTTATTTTATAATTTTAAAATGATATAAAAATTAACATATATATATATATATATATATATATATATATATATATATATATAGGTGGAGGAGCAGCTTTTATCATTAGGGTTGTAATACTGTCCACCTAATAACTTTTGTTATACTCAGGCACGCATAGGCGTTTTCCAGTTTATCAGAAAAATTAAACTCATGAAATATTTTCAACTCCATCCTATGCAGGAAAACACAGACAGTGCAAAGTCTGAAGGAGCTTCTGAAGCTGCTTCTCTACAAGTAAAGAATCTAGGGGGCCTACAATCTCTTCTTTCACTAGCACATGAGGATATCTCGCAAGAAACACCTACAGTGAGTCAAGTTATCACAGTAAATAAACCAGCGTCCAGTCCTTTTCGAGGCAAATCAACTTTTTTTTACCCCTAATGCCCAAGGACGCAGTGGATGTTTTCAGTGACAGAATTGTCACTGAATTAAAGATTCTAAACAGGGCTACCTTGGGAAGAAATAAACAACACGACTATAATAAACAGTACAGGTCACTAATAAAGAAAATACAAGATAATCCATCTGTGATTGTGAAAAACGCTGATAAGAGTGGAAACACGGTTTTGTGGGCTAAAACTGATTATCTACAAGAAGCCGCACGACACTTGGGGGATCCCACGTGCTATACTAAAACCACCAAGTTTGCCATGCTGAAGACCAATGCTTCGACACGAAAAAGTATTTATCAATGGCAAAGAAAGGGACTCATCACAAAAGAAGAGGTCAAATTTCTAAACGTTGCACATCCAATCACCCCAGTTTTTTATCTTTTTCCCAAAATTCACAAACTCATTACCCCTGTTCCTGGACGTCCTATAATTTCGGCACATGGGAGTATTAATGAAAATTTATCGAAATATGTTGATTTTTTCCTCCAACCCCACATGACCTCACTCCCTTCTTATCTTTAGGACACCACAGACTTTTTATTTAAAATCAAAAATTTTAATTGGTGCTCTGAATTCTGTTTTTTGTTGATGGATATTGAATCTTTATATACGAGCATTCCTCACTCTCATGGTTTGGAGGCCACTAAGTATTATTTAGATACACAAGATGCAGTTCTGAGAGAGCACAACGCAACACTGCTGGAAATGATAAAAATTTGTCTCACTAACAACCATTTCCAGTTTGAAAATGATATTTGCCATCAAGAAAGAGGGGTGGCTATGGGCTCGTCCTTCTCCCTCAGCTATTTATGTTTACATGTTGGCTGGTGGGAGGAGCACGTGCTATACAAAGCCCACCGCCAGTGGCTTCCACACCTAGTCCACCCTTGGCGCTTCATAGATGACATATGTATCATCTGGAGAGGCTCACAAGATCAGGTCCAAATGTTTGTGAATGAGATTAACATCAACACTCGAAATTTAAGATTCACTTCCACGATTACATCAAACTCGGCCGAGTTTTTAGATGTACATATTTATGTTGAGCAGGGCCAGCTACACACAAAGCTACATAGAAAAACAACGGCGGGGAATTCTATTCTCCATGCCTCCAGTGCCCATCCATCCCACACCATAAACAGCATTCCCTTGGGCGAATTTATTTGCATTAAGAGAATCTGCAGTGATCTTGATACATCCAACCAGTGCTTAGCAGAGTCAGTGCAGAGGTTCCTTCAGCGCGGCTACAAATTAGATATCTTAAACCGTGCGCTCTCGAGAGCGTCATTACGCTCAAGAGATGAACTACTGACTCCCAACAACTTGGCCATAGTTGAATCTAATTCTATTTCTTCTGTCCGTCTCATTACCAATTACTGTGTACAAGAACGTAAGCTTAGACGGATTATCAACTCTGAGTGGCCTATTGTGCTAACAGATGTTATCTTAGGCCCAATTTTGCCCAAGTTACCTACTATAACCTTCAGGAGGGCCCCCTCCATGAAGGATGCACTGGATAAATCTCAGCCTGAGTTAACCCCCAAATCCAACTGGCTGGCCAAAACAGGTTTTTACACGTGCATGCTCATTTGCAAAAAACGGAACGCATTATAAATCTGCATTTAGTGACAAACCTATTGCTATAAATGAACATCTGGCTTGTAGCAGTGAGTTTGTCATTTACCATTTAACTTGCACCTGCAATTTATCTTAGATTGGCAGCACGAAGTTGCCAGCATACCAACGCATTTTGCAACACGTGCAAGCCATAGTCAACTCGGATAGTAATTATCCAGTGGCTCGCCATTTTCCCTTTAGACACTAGCACTTTAGTGAACTAGGCTTGTAGCAGACTGCAATTAACACTTCATTGAAAATTCTGTGACATTGACAGTTTATGGCCAAAGTAATTGCATTTGCATTTTACCTAGTTTTGCACATAATTCATATTGTAACTTGTTTACATATTCTAATGCATTGTGCACTTGCACTTTTTTTTAACATCTATTTTGTGTTCTGATGCATTCTGTGTACATATTCTAATGAATTCTGCACTTTATTCCAACGAATATTTGTATATAATGCTATCAACCTTTGGTAATTTGGCCTTTGCCACTTATGGTCATTAGTTATAATTTAGTTTTTTGCCACTGATGCAATACCGAGACATGAGCACTATGCTCGCACTGTTGTTTTGCAACATTTTTTTGTCAAATGAATTTTATAACTTGTCACGCTTATTGTATTTATGCTACTGTGCCTTTACACTCATTTATGCTTTTCATCCGCTTTTTTAAGGGTGTTAGGACTTTTAACACACTTTAAAATGCAACACCTACTCCTGACGCGTCATGTGATCAAGCTCCGCCTGCAGAGCGAAACGCGTCGAGGAGGGCACTTGCTCAGTGATTGCTACCAAATAAATCACCGCTGCTAAACACGATTGACGGTGTGATGTCGTTTCTTTAAACATATAGGTATATATAGTTAGGATTTTTTCTCTATGGGATTTTTGAAAATTCTATGTCTAATAACTTTGGCGTTTGTGGACGGAATTGGCTGAAATGTTCAGGAAAATGGCACATTTTGTTTCTGAGCAGCCCCTGAAAACTTGGGGGGGATCGTCAAGGGGGGGCCGAGAAAAAAGGGGGGTCCCAAAACGCGTTTTTCCATGTTAATTTCCATAGGGCGTTGGCCTCACTTTTAGCTCGAACGGCTGAATGGATTTGCATGAAACTTGGCAAAATTGTAGGGACTGTTAGCTCGTGTGCCTTTGCTAGGTCTCAATATATGTGCTCCAGTGGATTTTGATAAATTAACGTTCAAAAAAATATATATATCTGTGACAGCGCTCCGGGTAGCGCTCCGGTTCGCGTACTTGACGCGTAACGGAACTTCGCGAAGCGAAGCTGATTGGCTCTCCGGTGTCTGTCAACATTCTAAACAGTGCGAAGCGGCCGCCATCTTGTCTCTCGGTAGGATCGAGAGACAAGAGGAGGCCAAAACGAAGGGGGAAATGACCATAAGGGGGCATAGTAGATCCTCCCTGACCCCCTAGGTTTGATGTGGAGGCTTTAAAAGGGCCCCGCGGGGCAAAAAAAAACCCCAAAAAATTTTTTTTTGCGTGGGGAGCGCCTGGTACGCTATTGTGCAATGGGCGGTGGTAATCTAAATGATGAGGAGGGGGGGGCATCGTTCAAAGCACATCAGCGTGCATAAACACAAAAATGTTTTTATCTACCACGTACTTGACTTATCTCTCTGAGATGCATTCCCTTGTGTTTCGGCAATGGTAGTCTGTTCATTACATAGATCGCCCGAGGGCGGTAGTACAGACCGCGCGTAGGAAAGGGTCAAAAGCCAGGGGTATAGGAGTATGTAACAAGCGAGCCATTTCATTGAAAAAACTAAACGTGACAAACGGTTGCAGGAGCAGTGAAGGTTGATTTTATAATTGAAAGTATAACAGGATCAGTTACAATAAAATCGTCCATACGCACACCATGGGCGAGTATCATGGGTAACATTATTTCGAAGCTTTATTAATACAATAATCAATAATGAAAAATCGACATCAATAGGGTTGTCCGTATTCCCAGTCAGTACCCTTCCCCGCCCGCCATGTGCACAAAGACCGCATACATCCCCCATAACGTCAAGGCTAAGTAACTAGAACGTCATAAGGAGTTGCAAGTCGCTCCCATACTGGCGCCATTTTGGTCGAGGTCAGGCAGGTTCAGAGTATAGTTCAATGTCTCCAATAAGTAGCGGCAGGACCAGAATCCCTTTCTGCAGTTCTGGCTTCATCATTACGAGCACTAGAAAACAAGACATTCTGGGCAATACCACTCTTGACGCAGCCCTTTATTCTACAAGATGGTGTCTTTCAAAAGCCAGGGGTATAGGAGCATGTAACAAGCGAGCCATTTAATTGGAAAAACTAAACGTGACAAACGGTTGCAGGATCAGTGAAGGTTGATTTTTTAATTGAAAGTATAACAGGATCAGTTACAATAAAATCGTCCATACGCACACCATGGGCGAGTATCTTGGGTAACATTATTTCGAAGCTTTATTAATACAATAAACAATAATGAAAAATCGACATCAATAGGGTTGTCCGTATTCCCAGTCAGTACCCTTCCCCGCCCGCCATGTGCACAAAGACCGCATACATCCCCCATAACATCAAGGCTAAGTAACTAGAACGTCATAAGGAGTTGCAAGTCGCTCCCATACTGGCGCCATTTTGGTCGAGGCCAGGCAGGTCCAGAGTATAGTTCAATGTCTCCAATAAGTAGCGGAAGGACCAGAATCCCTTTCGGCAGTTCTGGCTTCGTCATTACGAGCACTAGAAAACAAGACATTCTGAGCAATACCACCCTTGACGCAGCCCTTTCTTCTACAAGATGGTGTCTTTCAAAAGCCAGGGGTATAGGAGTATGTAACAAGCGAGCCATTTAATTGAAAAAACTAAACGTGACAAACGGTTGCAGGATCAGTGAAGGTTGATTTTTTCATTGAAAGTATAACAGGATCAGTTACAATAAAATCGTCCATACGCACACCATGGGCGAGTATCATGGGTAACATTACTTCGAAGCTTTATTAATACAATAATCAATAATGAAAAATCGACATCAATAGGGTTGTCCGTATTCCCAGTCAGTACCCTTCCCCGCCCGCCATGTGCACAAAGACCGCATACATCCCCCATAACGTCAAGGCTAAGTAACTAGAACGTCATAAGGAGTTGCAAGTCGCTCCCATACTGGCTCCATTTTGGTCGAGGCCAGGCAGGTCCAGAGTATACTTCAATGTCTCCAATAAGTAGCGGCAGGACCAGAATCCCTTTCGGCAGTTCTGGCTTCGTCATTACGAGCACTAGAAAACAAGACATTCTGGGCAATACCACCCTTGACGCAGCCCTTTATGCTACAAGATGGTGTCTTCCATTCAGAAAATATTGTTGGCAGCATTTTGAAAGGAAAGATAAACGGCCGTTCTCCTAGTGAGTCTCACATTGTTACATTTATGAAGAATGTTGAAGAGTAGTATGTTGAAAATCTGAAGCCATCGTTCTACAAACTCTCAACCAGACTTGGATGGAAAAATCCTGAAGAATGTACAAACTGAAAACCAGTTTTTGTCTGCATAGCATCAGCAGCAACACTTGAGTCAGCTTTGTGTGAAGCCGCCATCTTGATCCAATCAATACCGTCCCCCTGCACACATTCAGGGACCAGGCCGCAGGACGTGTCTTCAGGTCAAATGGATTGTGGGACAAGGTCCAGAATGGAAGAGTCACCAAAAGGCAAAAAGTTCCGCCGGACCACGGGAGCCGGCCGCCTATGTCGGGGGCGATCTCAGGCCACACCAGGGCAACAAGACTTGGGGAGGGGGCAGGAGCCAAGCGCCCCCTCCCAGTCCGCGCTACCACACCGCCCCTCGGGGGCCTCCGTCAAGCGGTTCAGGGAGGCACCGCAGGCAGCGGTTCTTCAGATCAGTGGCTCTCACTGGCAAGGCTCCCCTCCGTTAGCAGCGATCGTTGGCGCTGTGGTTGCGGCCGGAGGCCCCGCCTAGTCAACGCCCCGGCCTCTCCATGTTGTAGGCCGCAAGAGTGGGCGTAACTCGGCTGGCCAAGCGAGACTTGGGGAGGGGGCAGAAGCTAAGCGCCCCCTCCCAGTTCGCGCCACCACACCGCCCCTCGGGGGCCTCCGTCAAGCGGCTCAGGGAGGCACCACAGGCAGCGGTTCTTCAGATCAGTGGCTCTCACCAGCAAGGCTCCCCTCCGTCAGCAGCAATCGTTGGCGCTGTGGTTGCGGCCGGAGGCCCCGCCTAGTCAATGCCCCGGCCTCTCCATGTCGTAGGCCGCAAGAGTGGCCGCAACTCTGCTGGCCGAGCGAGGAATACCGTCCCCTTGCACGCATTCAGGGACCAGGCTGCAGGACGTGTCTTCAGGTCAAACGGATTGTGGGACAAGGTCCAGAATGGAAGAGTCGCTGTACCGCAAGAGTGGGTAAAATTCAGCCAAATGGCGGGTGAGACGCTGTAATAGCAAGAGCAAAAGTTCCGCTGGACCCCGACAACGCCCCGGCCTCTCCATGTCGTAGGCCGCAAGAGTGGGCGCAACTCGGCTGGCTGAGCGAGACTTGGGGGAGGGGGCAGGAGCTAAGCGCCCCCTCCCAGTCCGCACCACCACACCGCCCCTGGGGGGTCTCCGTCAAGCTGTTCAGGGAGGCACCGCAGGCAGCCGTTCTTCAGATCAGTGGCTCTCACCGGCAAGGCTCCCCTTCGTCAGCAGCAATCGTTGGCGCTGTGGTTGCGGCCGGAGGCCCCGCCTACTCAACGCCCCGGCCTCTCCATGTTGTAGGCCGCAAGAGTGGCCGCAACTCTGCTGGCCGAGCGAGAAATACCGTCCCCCTGCACACATTCAGGGACCAGGCCGCATTGCGAGGGCACCGCAGACAGTGGTTCTTCAGGTCACAACAGAGTCTCATGCTCGATCGATTGAGCTGGCCGAATCAGGCAACAAGAAGGTGTGGGGGGGGGGCACCTCTTGCTCAACCAGCACCCGAGGAGGTGGTACTCTCTTCCTAGGAGGTGGTGGTGGTGGTGGGGATGCACCAGCTGAAGCTACAACACTTGCTATTGCTAAGTGATGAAAAAAGGTCTTCCTCTCACAAAGATGAAAGTCAGAGTGAGGAAACAAGGAGGGGTTTTCATCATTTGGGACAAAAAATAGTTCTCAACCAATGAAAAGTGTTATTTTTAGGTCACATGACCTAGCCTTACATCATTAGGAACCCAAAAGTGAAATGAACGAATGAAAAGTTTTATTAACAAGTCACATGACCTGTTATGCTTACGTTACGCGCTCCGCGCCGCGCCCCGGATCGCTTCCGGGAAGCTGCGCTTCGCGCCTCGCGCACCAGAGCACTTCCGGGTGCGCTAACGTGGCGCATCATATGACGCATTACGCGACAACGCGATACGTCGTGGTTACGCGACGTGTCACGATGTTGTTTTCTAACGCGGCAGTTGCGCAAACAGAACGTTTATCGGCCGGGCATATGGAATATATACACATTCATACCATACAATCAGGGCATGTACGCACAGTCACACCATACAATTTTTTACGTTCCCAGTGATGGTCTGCACTCCATGCAATATCTCACAGCGCTTGTCTATGTCTTTCCTTACATGGAGCACGGTGCGGTCCATGTCCACTCCATTCTTCAGTCGGAACTCCGATGTAACCTACAGAGGAGAAAAGAAAGGGGGGGATACGGCATTCAGAGGATGTCAGCGCGCGCAAACACGAAAAAGCTTCTACTTACCATGTATCAGACTAGCTGCAGGAACGTGTGATACAACAGATCTTGGCTATCCCTTTCGCATTATTTTTCTGTGTAACATATCCTCCCCTTCTTATGATGCAAAAAAATGTTTCATTTTGTTTGTCTCTAAATTCGAGTTCCCTCTTCGTGTATTTGTTTCTCAATTAGTCTTATTTTATGGGACAAAATAGCACACCTTACATTCGGCAGATACTTCAAGCAACGGTCGACCATTTTCTAACAATTCTGGAAAAAGGGCTGGTGTGACGGATACAAATTTCAATCAATCCAAAATTCAGGCAAAGGGTCTGCATTATCTGCCTTCTATTGTTTGGGAATAACAGCCATTTTCTAAAACCCTACCAACCTAGACGATTGTTATGACGCTGATTCCATACTTCCTTCGAAAACTCTTTTTTTTTCAGTATACAAATACGGGCCTACAACCATGTGGGCCGGCCACGGAGCAAACTGGAATCTTATATGATGAGGCGACCTTTACACTGTGGAAAAACGTAACGGGTGGGCCATTAGGTTGCAGGAATTAAGGTGTCTAACAGTTACAATGAAATTATCTAGATATACATTTGCGGTATACCATGAGTAACGTTAATTTGAACTTTCAATATTACAGTAATGAATAATACATCAGAACTTAATATCAATAGGGATGTCCAAATGTTCAATCAGTACCCGTCCCCGCCCGCCATGTGCTCCAAAACTGCATACATATCTCGTGATATCAAGGCTGAGCAACCAGTACACATTAAGGAGTTGCGAGTCTCATTTATACCGACGCCATTTTGGGCGAGGCCGGGCAGGTCCAGAATATAGTCAAAATGTCTCCACCGACCAGCGGTCGGAACAGAACCCCTTTCAGCAGTCCAAAAAGTTCCATTAAATGACAACAGACGGGACAGGCAACAAGAACCATCAGTCAAAGAGGGGAGGGCAAGTTCTTCTCTACCGGGTCACGTTGGGGCTCCACCGGAACTGATCGAATTGGTAGTCTACAGTGTTTCTGGATGTTTCAGACTGAAGCTGGCGTCAGCATTAGAGCATTCCGTGGCTACGTCGTGGCCATTCCGCAAGCAATCATGGCAGTCGCTCCCCACCGGAAGTCTGCGGGAGTCGGGGGCCCCGGTGACTCTTGTAGAATCTTCAAGGCTGAGGGGACGCTTTTGGGAATGGGGCCCATGCCCTAGCAGTCAAGCGTCCGAGTTCCAGGGTTGCCCAGAGCCATCCTTGCAGGCCAGGCCCAAGTCTGTGGAGCCGACCGCCATTTCCTGAGCTCCGTGGCAGCCGCCTGTCGCTGTACCGCAAGAGTGGGTGCAATTCAGCCGGATGGCGGGTGAGACGCTGCAATAGCAAGAGCAGGCGCAATTCAGCTGGCCGAGCGAGGCTCTGTGCCGCAGGAGCGGGCGCAACTCAGGTGGCCGAGTGAAGCGCTGGGGTGGAGCTGAGAAACCTCCACCTGGGGAGGTGGGGGAGGCTCGGTCGTGCCGCCTCTCCCTTCCAGTGCACCCCACGCCGTCTCCTGGCACAGGTATATGTGATGGTTGGACCAGGGCACAGCAGGACGTGTCTTCAGGTCAAACGGATTGTGGGACAAGGTCCAGAATGGAAGAATCACCAAAAGGCAACAAGTTCCGCCTGACCCCGGGAGCCGACCGCCTATGTCGGGGGCGATCTCAGGCCACACCAGGGCAACAAGACTTGGGGAGGGGGCAGGAGCCAAGCACTCCCTCCGAGTCCGCGCCAGCACACCGCCCCTCGGGGGCCTCCGTCAAGCGGCTCAGGGAGGCACCGCAGGCAGCGGTTCTTCAGATCAGTGGCTCTCACCGGCAAGGCTCCCCTCTGTCAGCGGCGATCGTTGGCGCTGTGGTTGCGGCCGGAGGCCCCGCCTAGTCAACGCCCCGGCCTCTCCATCTCGTAGGCCGCAGAGTAGTCGGGGAGAAATCCCGGGAACGGTGGCATGCATTTGGATCGATGTTGCAGCAGGCTGCCATGTAAATAGTTATTTAATAAAACGTTTTACCCTGTTCCTTTGCTGGTGTGTTGTATATATTTATAATATTTGCATAGGGTTCGTCGTTGTTTTGGGTGGGGTAGGCGGCGGAGCCGAGCTGTCTTGCAGCCATCATGGCGTCGAGCTCAGTTCCTCTCACTAGTTTCATATTTCTCATGAGGGGTTGTTCCTAATGTTTCTATTTTAGCGAGGTCAAAAAGAGATCCCATTAGTAGCCTACTGATTTTGCTTGATTCCTTTTGTTTTTTCTAACGATTTTTCACTATCTGCAAAGACTAAACAGAGTATTGCGACTCTGTGCTTGTTTGTAAATAGAGAATGAACCAAAGAGAACCAATTCCAAAACAGTAAATGCTTGGATAACAATCAATCAAATGGAGAGGGAAGCAGGCACGACGGATTACAATGGGGGCAAAGGCCTGCGTTACCTACCCTTCACTATCTGCAAAGAGAGAATACTCCTAAAAGAAAAGAGGGGGGGGGGGCAGCGTTCAAAGCACATCAGCGTGCATAGACATGAAAATGTTTTTACCTACCACGTACTTGACATTTTAACGCTTTTGATATTTGCTATTAAAAAACCATTGAAATTCACTGAAAAAACCATAGGTTATAGACCATATATAGTTAGGAATTAGCATTTACAAAACCTTGAAAATTCACTGAAAAAACCATGGGTTATAGACCATATATAGTTAGGAATTAGCATTTACAAAACCTTATTTTACTCACACAAAACCATTGAAATTTCACATATAGTTAGTTGCACTAACTATATATCGCGCACCGGCAATCCACTGCTGATGATGTCACATATTACATCATTCATGACATGGTCAGTGACATCACTGATGACATCACTTATGACATATTGAAGAATGAGTGGATGTAGAAGTGTCTGGATGAAGGATTTAGTAGGTGCGTGACTGACTGTATGAGTGAGTGATTAAATGTGTCTCACTGAGTGCATGGGTTAGTGACTAAACTGTCTTAACTTGTGCATCATTATGTCTGTTGTTCTGTAAACTGCTGCATGTGTTGATCAGTAGCTATATGAGTAACTATATGGGTTATTGATTGATTGTCCAAGTATTTGTATGGGAGACTGAGTGTGTGTGTGGCTGGCTGGGAGATGTGTGACTTTGTGCAGATCAATGTGTTCTTGTATCAATGATTGTATAAGAGAGTAAGTATGTGTTCGTATATGTTTGAAAATGTAAGGTACTCTATGTTTAACTGTATTGATTAGAAAATGGAAGTGTGATTGATTCATTACAGGACTGACTAGGTGTATGAGTAACTCGATGGATGAGTGGCAGAGTGTGAGTGTCTGTATAGGTGTATGAGTGCATATGATAGTGTTGTAAAGATGAGTGATTGTATGTATGAATGATTGTATGGGTGAATGAGTGAATGTGTGTGTAGACATAGGAATCAGTGAGTGCGTATGTAGTAACTAGTATTGGTGTGTCAATGGTTAAAAAAATTATATTCTGTATTTTACACTGGATGTAACAGAGGTTATATTAAAGTGTGAGGAGATGCATTGTATTGTCACATGAATGATATCATCAGTGATGTGACCATTGATGTCAAATGAGATGTCATCAGTGATGCCATCAGTGATGTCATTTGAGATGTCATCAGTGATGTCATCAGTGATGTCATTTGAGATGTCATCAGTGATGTCATCAGTGATGTCACTGACCATGTCATGAATGATGTAATATGTGACATCATCAGCAGTGGATTGCGGGTGCGCGATATATAGTTAGTGCAACTAACTATATATGAAATTTCAATGGTTTTGTGTGAGTAAAATAAGGTTTTGTAAATGCTAATTCCTAACTATATATGGTCTATAACCCATGGTTTTTTCAGTGAATTTTCAAGGTTTTGTAAATGCTAATTCCTAACTATATATGGTCTATAACCTATGGTTTTTTCAGTGAATATATATATATATATATATATATATATATATATATATATATATATATTACCTACTGGCGGTCGCCAGTAGGTAGTTATAGTTAGGATTTTTTTCAATGTTAAATCTCAAAATTCTATTTGGAATAACTTTTGCGCCGGTTGACGAATCTGCCTGAAAATTTCCTGAAAATGGCCTCGCGGCGTTCCGGTCCTTCCCTGAAAGTTTGGGGGGGATTTGTCAAGCGGGGGCCAAATAAAAGGGGGGTCCCAAAACGCGTTTTCCCCATGTTAATTTCCATAGGGCGGTCGATTTCCCTTTTAGCCCGAACGGCTGAATGGATTTCCACCAAACTTGGCAAAATTGTAGGGACTGGTAGCCCGATGTGCCTTTGCTATGTCTCAAGATATGTGCTCCAGTGGATTTTGAGTAATTTAGGTTCAAAAAAATATATATATCTATGGCAGCGCCCTGGTACGCGCACCGGGGAGCGCACCGGGCGCGCCACGCGACTTGCACGCAGAAAGCTGTTTGGCTCTCGGGTGTCTGTAAACATTCTAAACAGTCCGGAGCGGCCGCCATCTTGTGTCTCGGTAAAATGGAGACACAAGAGGAGGCAAAAACAAAGGGGGGAATTGACCATAAGGGGGCAGAGTAGATCCCCCCTGACCCCCTAGGGTTGATATGGGGGCCATTAAAGGGCCCCGCGGGGTCTTGAAAAAATGTTTTCGCGGGGGAAGCGCCCGGTACGTGCACCGGGGAGCGCTCCTGGGAGTGTTCCTGAGAGCGTACTATTGGGAAAAAAGAATCACTTTTAAAAATTGTATGTTTATTAATTGTTCTTTTTGTTGTTGTTTTTTTTTTATTTTGGTACCAACATGTAGGTATCAATGTAGAGTCTATAATTTAATATACATAGTTTCCTTTGTAGATATCTTGCATGTTGTTACAGAAGTTATTGTGGTATATGGAATTCATAACATAGTCTGTCAGGAAAGCAGAAACAACATGGAGGCAGGAGATGATAAAGAGATGTTAAATACACATTGGAGATAATATAGTGGGAGAAAGGAAGTAACTATGAGTAAACTTTCTATGTAACACAATAAAGTTGCACAGTATATTATAAGTCTCACTTTATATTTTAAAGATTTTTGATCTACTTGATGAATTACATATAAAAATGAATAATGGCTCGAAGATTTTTTGATTATTAAATATAAATTTATTCTTCTGATTCTTTTTCATAATTTAATAAAACTTCTAATAAAATGTTGTCTGGAATCTCTTCATTTACATTCTGTGTTTCCATTGATTCCACACACTCAAGTAATTCAAGGTCCAGAGACTCATCCATAAAGTCAATGTTATCATTTTCAGCATTTTTTCCATCCTGGTTGTTGTTCAAAACAATTTCAAAAGATATATTCTTTTCTCCTTCCATTTTGTTGCTGTAAATTGCATAAAAAATAATTATATCAGTAGAGATAGGGCACTGTTGGGTTTAAGTTCAGACATGTAGTTTGGATTTTTTAACAGTGAAGTTATCTTTGGGCAGTGCATGGTATCAGGCTGGAATTTGAAATACAACAAAGAGTATGTGATGAAGCCTAAGTAAATTTATAATAATACAAGGAAAGCCTAACTCAATCCATAACTATAACACAGAAGCCTATTTCAATCTATAACTATTACAGAGGGATAGTATATAACTAACAGAATATTTTTTCTCAAATTAACTTAAAGTGCACAAAATACTTCACTTTCCAAAATAACAACTTACCTTTCACAAAGCAGTAGAAGTTGTCAGTGTTATTTCTTTTCAAATGTACTTCAGGAAGCAGTAGTCAAAATGGCTAGGTTTCCTTCTCTTTTTTTTTATTTATTCATGTACATAACCAATCAAATGTCAGGAAATAATCATAGAAAATGAACGAAACGTTTTAATTGGTTGTAAATTCTCACACTTCATATGTGTTTTGGTCATGTAATTTACCTCAGGATATTTAGTCATGCCTGTTTTCTAAATGTCTCAATGGAATTCCACCAAATTTGGGCAAATGGTAGGGACTGCTATGTAGTAGGCCCTATTCTATATTTGATGAAAGTGTCTCCAGTGGTTTTTCTGTAAATTACTTTCCCACCTTTTTTTATGGAGCGCTTACCGGTGCTCGCTCCGGTACGCGCACCAGCAGCGTTACGGGAGTCCTCCATTTTGTGTTTCGGTACAATCAAAACACAAGATGGAGGACAAACAATGCTCGGAATGGGTAGAAGGGGGCACGGTAGACACTTTTTGACCCTCTAGGTTTTCTGAGGGGGGCTTAGGAGGCTCATAAAGGCTAAAAAAAAAAATAATAATTATTGAATTTTCCGCGGGGGAAGAGCCCGGTACGCGCACCGGTGCGCGTACCAGGAAGCGTACGTTGGTGAACAATAGTGAAAAAAGTTAGATAAAGATAAACATTTTGAATGATCAGAGGTAGGGTAGCTCTGAAAAGAGCTTTTGGGTTCTGTGATTGATTTAGGTACCTACAAGTAGGATCCAATGCACAGTCCTAAATTCAGGAGGAAAATTATATTTTCCTCATCTGAGAAGTGCACACCATCTCCTCTGTAGATGTCTTGCATGTTGTAACGCAAGTTATTATTGTATATTGAACCCATTCCATAGTCTCTCATGTAAGCAGAAACAGATTTATTCACATGTTTTCGTGCTTTTTGAAATTGTGGACAAAATTGGTTGGACCAGTTCCATTTCTGTCTTTGGCATATATTGGAATATACCAAGGCAGTTTGTGGAAAAAGTGTCATCAATTAATCAAAGGTGTCCTTTAAAAGCATTTCCAGACCAACCCCAGTCATAGTGCCCAAATCATTTCCACCACAGTGCACTATTAAGAGGTCAGGGTTGGCAGATGCAAAAAGGTTTTCACCAATGGTATCAATTGATGACATCTCAATCCTCTTTGGCCAATCCACTTGATTTCCAGATTTGATAAATCAAGGTTGTGATAATTTCTGTTAGCTGCATACCTTTGAACCCAGTGGATTTAGCTATGTCCAATAATCCATACAGAATACATGATGTGAGAAGGTTCTGGTGCAGTCAGATGAAGTGTGGGAATGAAATGGCAGTTGGAACAGTAGGAGTTTACAAAAAAATAAGTGTGGAGTTTCCCTGCTCTTGAATCACAAGCAATGATTGGTGGATTCAGTTAGTTGAAAACTGAAAGTTAGGGTGCATGGTTGTGTTGTGCGAAAGAAGCAATTTGAATGGTTAAGAAAAAGTCACTAAAAGCAACAATGCCCTGGATATGCTGGTGTATTGAGAGGTCAAACATCCTTGCTGACTTAATTTGCAACATTTTAGAATAAACTTTTGAACCTGAGAGTTCAGTTAGGAGGGAGTTGCTATGGTAACAGATAGAAATATCTGAGAGGGGGAAGGGTGTTGGTTTGAAAATAGTGAGGGAAGACTTTTGATTGGTTGAAAAAAGGCATTTGTGTGTAAAGATAGAGATTTTCTATGCCAGTCTTGGTTTCAGTGAATTGAGTGCACACCTTTTGCTCTGCTAAAGAAAAATTGGTGTGTTTGTCTCACACTGTTTTCAATCTCCCAAAGCATTTGTAAAGGTATGTAATGATTTATTTAATTTAGATAGAGACTTGTTTGCTGTATGGAGAATATTTGGAAGCAGATAGTTAAGATTTAGTAGTGAAATTGAATGCCTGAACATAGGTTCTGCGCAGTGTTTCTTAAATGTTATTCAAAAAATTATTTTGGGGGCAAATCAATGGTATTTTTATTTGGCCCTTATTTATGATTACCTTGTGCAACTGGTGCATCATTTTATACATTGGAAAAAAGTGACGCTCTTCTGGCGCAAGGTCTTCATAAATAAGGCCCTGAGTTTCTTTGCTCTTGGTTTGTGTTCTGCTTTTTGATAATGCTTGATATCAACATTTGCAAGGTAGAGGATTTGTATTTTGGGAAACAGTGAGGTTTTAAAAGTGAAATTCAGTGCTTGTACATATGTTCTGCCTTGTGTTTTTTAAATGTTAATCAAAAAACGATTTTTGGTGCCAATCATTGGTATTTATATTTCGGTCTTATTTATGATTGTCTTGTGGCGTAGGTATGTCACTTTTAACATGGGAAGAAAGTGACGCACTGGTGGCACAAGGCTTTCATAAATAAGGCCCTGAGTTTCTTTGCTCTTGGTTTGTGTTCTGCTTTTTGATAATGCTTGATATCAACATTTGCAAAGTAGAGGATTTGTATTTTGGGAAACAGTGACGTTTCAAAAGTGATTTTGAGTGGTTATACATAGGTTTTGTGCAGTGTTTTTTAAATGTTATTCAAAAAACGATTTTGGGGGCAAATCAATGGTATTTTCATTTAGCCCTTATTTATGATTGCCTTGTGCAACCGGTGCATCACTTTATACATGGGAAATAAATGACGCTCTTCTGGCGCAAGGTCTTCATAAATAAGGCCCTGAGTTTCTTTGCTCTTGGTTTGTGTTCTGCTTTTTGATAATGCTTGCTATCAACATTTGCAAGGTAGAGGATTTGTATTTTAGGAAACAGTGATATTTCAAAAGTGACATTTAGTGCTTGTACATAGGTTCTGCCCTGAGTTTTTTAAATGTTAATCAAAAAACGATTTTTGGTGCCAATCATTGGTATTTATATTTGTGTCTCATTTATGATTGTCTTGTGGCGTAGGTATGTCACTTTTAACATGGGAAGAAAGTGACGCACTGGTGGAGCAAGGCTTTCATAAATAAGGCCCTGAGTTTCTTTGCTCTGGGTTTGTGTTCTGCTTTTCGATAATGCTTGATATCAACATTTGCAAAGTAGAGGATTTGTATTTTAGGAAACAGTGATATTTCAAAAGTGAAATTTAGTGCTTGTACATAGGTTCTGCCCTGTGTTTTTTAAATGTTAATCAAAAAAGGATTTTTGGTGCTAATCAATGGTATTTATATTTGGGTCTTATTTATGATTGTCTTGTGGCATAGGTATGTCACTTTTAACATGGGAAGAAAGTGACGCACTGGTGGCGCAAGGCCTTCATAAATAAGGCCCTGAGTTTCTTTGCTCTTGGTTTGTGTTCTGCTTTTTGATAATGCTTGCTATCAACATTTGCAAGGTAGAGGATTTGTATTTTGGGAAACAGTGATGTTTCAAAAGTGAAATTCAGTGCTTGTACAGAGGTTCTGCCCTGTGTTTTTTAAATGTTAATCAAAAAACGATTTTTGGTGCTAATCAATGGTATTTATATTTGGGTCTTATTTATGATTGTCTTGTGGCGTAGGTATGTCACTTTTAACATGGGAAGAAAGTGACTCACTGGTGGGGCAAGGCCTTCATAAATAAGGCCCTGAGTTTCTTTGCTCTTGGTTTGTGTTCTGCTTTTTGATAATGCTTGCTATCAACATTTGGAAGGTAGAGGATTTGTATTTTGGGAAACAGTGACGTTTCAAAAGTGATTTTGAGTGGTTATACATAGGTTCTGTGCAGTGTTTTTTAAATGTTATTCAAAAAAGGATTTTGGGGGCAAATCAATGGTATTTTCATTTGGCCATTATTTATGATTGCCTTGTGCAACCGGTGCATCACTTTATACATGGGAAATAAGTGACCCTCTTCTGGCGCAAGGTCTTCATAAATAAGGCCCTGAGTTTCTTTGCTCTTGGTTTGTGTTCTGCTTTTTGATAATGCTTGCTATCAACATTTGCAAGGTAGAGGATTTGTATTTTGGGAAACAGTGAGGTTTCAACAGTGAAATTCTGTGCTTGTACATAGGTTCTGCCCTGTGTTTTTTAAATAATGTTCAAAAAACGATTTTTGGTGCCAATCAATGGTATTTATATTTGGGTCTAATTTATGATTGTCTTGTGTCGTAGGTATGTCACTTTTAACATGGGAAAAAAGTGACGCACTGGTGGTGCAAGGCTTTCATAAATAAGGCCCTGAATTTCTTTGCTCTTGGTTTGTGTTCTGCTTTTTGATAATGCTTGATATCAACATTTGCAAAATAGAGGATTTGTATTTTGGGAAACAGTGACGTTTTAAAAGTGATATTGAGTGGTTATACATAGGTTCTGGGCAGTGTTTTTTAAATGTTATTAAAAAAACGATTTTGGGGGCAAATCAATGGTATTTTCATTTGGCCCTTATTTATGATTGCCTTGTGCAACCGGTGCATCACTTTATACATGGGAAATAAGTGACGCTCTTCTGACGCAAGGTCTTCATAAATAAGGCCCAGAGTTTCTTTGCTCTTGGTTTGTGTTCTGCTTTTTGATAATGCTTGCTATCAACATTTGCAAGGTAGAGGATTTGTATTTTAGGAAAAAGTGATATTTCAAAAGTGAAATTTAGTGCTTGTACATAGGTTCTGCCCTGAGTTTTTTAAATGTTAATCAAAAAACGATTTTGTGGGCAAATCAATGGAATTTATATTTGGCTGTTATTTATGATTGTCTTGTGGCGTAGGTATGTCACTTTATACATGGGAAATAAGTCACGCTCTTCTGGTGCAAGGCTTTCATAAATAAGGCTCGAGTTTCTTTGCTCTTGGTTTGTGTTCTGCTTTTTGATAATGCTTGATATCAATATTTGCAAGGTAGAGGATTTGTATTTTTGGAATGCAACATGTGTTGCACTGGTGGTGCAAAGCCTTCATAAATAAAACCCTGAGTTGAGGTTGTATAAACTTAAATATGTTGCAATTTATTGTTTATATTCTTTGCTTTTTGTCATTACTTTGTTGTTTGCTAATAGTGGTCTTTCATGTTTTTTTTTCAGAACAACAGATTCAAATCAAATTCTGAAAAGCAAGCAAAAATGCCTTCAAGGCAAAGAAGTATCAAAAATACCACACGTAAAAGGAGAACATCAGCAACAGAATTTATAGAATCCTCTACAACAACTACTTCAAAAAACACCAGAAAAGCTCCTGGTAAGCCAATTAAGTCTTTTCTTCGCAACATATGTCGTACAAAAACAAATAATATTGGGAATGTGAATATTCAGAAGGAGATAGCAAATGTAAAAAGGAAGAAGAGGCCCACAAAAAATGTCTCGATTGGAGCAGGAGAGAAGAGAATGGATAGCAATAGCAGGGTAAATCAATTTAGGAACATTCGTAGGCGAATGTTTCGCAATAGGGTAGTTTTAAATTTGCTAAAAAATGATAAGAAAGGTAAACAGAGAACTGCTTTTTACAAGAAAAGGAAAAGTGTAGAGAAGATTGTGGATCAGGCTTTTGAAGTTAAGAAAAAATTATTTATTTTAGTAATTAATAGAATTAGGATACTTAATAAGGCAATTGATGTTTTCAAATCGAACAGTAGATGGAAAAGAATTATTAATCGGACAAATTTTTGTGAAGTATTTTCTGGCGAATGGATGCATAGTTCAAGTTCTGAGCCATTTTTTAATGAGGAGAGTTACTGTCCGTAAAATGATTTGGTTCATGCAGTTGACACCAGTGGTCGAGCATATGAGGTGAAAGATGGTTGTGTGATGGAAAAAGAGAAACTTGTGTCTAGAGAAGCAGAAGAGATGTTAGCACATGAAGTTTTAGGGAGATGTTCTAAGGGTCCAGTGTACACATGGAAGTGCAGTAGTATTTGTAGTGTGCGACAGGATTCAATCGATTTGCTTCGAAATTTCTTACGTACATATAGTAAGAAAAGTCTCAAACAAAAAATGAAGATCTTGCAAGAGTTAGATCCTTGCAGAGTGAGAGAAAGCACAGGTTTCCATGGGCATTCACTAGCTTGTCTTTCTAGAAAAGTATGTCAGAGTGTTTTTCATCATTTTAGGATGTTATCAGTGCATTATAATAAGGTGAGGAAATTAGTGAGAAAGTTGTATTATGCAAAAAGTCCAGCACTTAAGCTTAAACAGTTAAACAGTGCTCTTTTGCATGGATATGAAGTGGATGTGAAGACTATTTGTGAAGAAATTGAGTTTTGTTATTTTGGGAACAAAGAGGACAGTGTAGAAATGGATATAGTAATGGATGGTAATGTGGAAGATAATGGACAGATTTCAAGTACAGAAAAGTTTGACGAGGAAATTACCAAGTTTAAGGTGAAATCAAATGAAAGGCCTAATTTAACTTGTGTGTGTTGTCGACGGACTCATTATAAGATTCAGACTCGGTTAGTTGATTTATATGCGAAATGTGAATTTGAAAATAAAAGTGAATGGAAGGATTTTGTAAGTTATTTGTTGGTGGAGAATTCTTTTGATTTGAGTTTTGATCAGCGAATTTGTAATTATTGTTTGAAAAAATTAAATGAAAATAGAATGCCTGCTAGAGCAGTTTATAATAATCTTCAGTTGATACATATTCCTTATGAATTGATGAATTTAAATACTTATGAATCAATTTTGATTCAATGTGTCCATCCTTTTCAAGCTATTGTTCGCATGGAGCCTAAGATAGGAAAATTACCTCCTACAGATTTTCAAAGAGGATTAAAAGGAAGAGTTGTTTATTTGCCTCTAGATGTGAAGAAAATATTGATACAATTGGTGTAGAAAGAGTAGAAGAGGATCCTCTAGTCATTCTAGTTAATGGGGTTCCGACAAAGAGTAAGAAAATCTGGCAAGATTTAGTGGATGTTCGGAAAGTCAAAAAGGCAACGTTGTATTTGGTCAAAAACAATGAGTACTATAAAGATGTAAGTGTTGGAGCAGAGGAAACAGCTACAGAAGAAGATAGTGATTGTTCAGTTCGCCAAATTGAAAAAGTTGATGTGTCTAGAAATGAAGAAATATATGAACATTATACTGTTCATCCTTTGCATTCCAAAGAAGTAATGGGGAATGCAATTGACTTGTTTCAAATGAAAGCAGCAAAAGGAAGTCCTATTAGTGTATGGGAAGAAAGTTTGTAAGCTCGTTGTTTTCCACAGTTATTTCCAACAGGTCGTGGTGGACGATATGACGATCGACCATTTCAAATTCCTGCCGCTGAATACCGGACTTTAAGATTATATGCTGAAGATCCAAGGTTTCGTCAATGTATTCCGTATTTATTTCATCTACTGTATGAAAGTGATTTGTCTGGTCTTTCTCATGCAGTTAATCATATACTGAAAAGTGGAGCACATCTGCAAAATGTTTCGGCGAGGGACTTTATGGAGAAAGTCAATCTGCAAGACAGTATTTTGGAACCTCAGCTAATCAATCTCATGGCATGTCAACGTGGAACCAATGAGTATTGGTTCCGTCGTCATGGAGAATTGAAATGTATGCTAAGAAACTTAGGAACTCCTACATGGTTCCTCACTCTTAGCTGTGCTGAGTATGCATGAGACGACTTACTTCAATTTCTACGAGAGGCAAATGGAAACATACAAAATATAGAATTGAAAACACCTGGAGAACCGTGTTCTTTGGATCCAGTGAATGTTTGCAGATATTTTAATGATAGATTTGAAGCTATGTTGTCTTTTATTACCAACAAAAAAAATCCTCCCCTTGGAGAGGTTTTGGATTTCTTTTGGAGGAAGGAATATCAAGCGAGAGGTGCTCCTCATATACATATGTTGTTATAGATTAAAGATGCACCCAAATTTGGAACTGATTCGGATGAAACAGTGATGAGTTTCATTAAAGAATATTCAACATGTGCTGTTCCGAAATCTACTGAAGAAAACAGTTTAAGGCAACAAGTTTTACGTTTTCAATCTCATCGTTGTGGAAAGTACTGTCATCGAAAATTTAAAAACAAGGAAAAGTACTACACGAAATGTCATTTTGCGTTTCCACGACCAGTGATTTCTAAGGGAAGAGTAAATAATTTGATGTCATCTCTACGACATACTGTGACGAGGAAATCTCCCAAAAAAACATACAATTTGAAAAGAAATTAAGAATCTAAGTACATCAACGATTACAACCCAGTGATTTTGTCCATGTGGAATGCTAACATGGATATTCAGTTCGTTGCTGACAATTCTATTGCTGTGGCTCGATATGTGACATCTTACATCACTAAAAAAGAAAAGACAGAACTGAAGGAAATGTGGGAGGACATTTCACATGAAAAGAGTCTAAGCAAGAAATTATACAGTTTCAGTCTGAAGATGTTGTCGCATCGAGAAATTGGAGCATATGAATGTTCTGATCGGTTATCATCAGCAAGTCTCTATGCCAAATCAAGAACAATCATTTGGGTGAGTCTAGGTCTTGCTGCAACACGAAACCGAGTTTTGAAATCTGTATCAGAAATTGAATATTTGGCGGACAAAGAACCAAACAGTACAGATATTTTGAAGACAAATATGTTGGATACATACTATCCAAATAGAAGTACTCACCTTGAGAACACTTGTTTGTATGAAGTTCTGCAAAACTACAGTTATAAGAGGAACATCACAGAAGATATCAATAATGGAAAATATGCAGTCATTGGCTATGAAGGATGTCTAGTGAAGCAGAAAAAAGGCCATTTGATTAATCATCGAAAATTGAGTTGTGAAGCTCCAGACAAAAAAGAATTTTACTATTTAGCTCTTTTGCAACTCTTTAAGCCATGGCGTACAGAAGAGGAACTACTTGGAGATTTTCTCTGTTATGAAGACTCTTTTAATGCAACTAAGGATACCATAAAATGTCCTATTTTTCTAAATTATCTGCAAATGTTGAACGAAGAAATAGAGCAACAAACCACAATTGCTGAAGAGATAGCTAGAGACAGTTCTCAAGATAGTCAGAGTTCTACTTCATTGAGTCAGGATCCACTAGGAGGACCTATTATCCAAAATGAAGCTGCCACTGCCATGGATGAGGTGGAAAGAGCTATGGAACAAGCTCAAGAGGATGGAGTTAACTTAGACGATTTGGTAAAGCAACTAAACGTTGAGCAGAAAAAGATACATGAGGAAGTCACAGAGCAGATTGAACATGGATTCAGACATGAGAAAAAAGAGTGCTGATGTACATCATTTGACCCTGTCCGATTGTTTGTAAGTGGAGAAGCGGGGACAGGAAAAAGTTTTCTGATTAAAGCCATTGCAAGTTATCTGCAGAAAAGGACTGATTCACCGCTGTCTTGTGTTGTAACTGCTCCAACTGGTCTGGCAGCACATAACATTAAAGGGATTACTCTACATCGTTTACTGATGCTGCCAGTTGAGCATGATAATAAATTGCATTACAACAAGTTATCTGGAGATGCGTGTTCTGAAGTTTCAAGAGTCTTGAAGAAAATGAAACTTCTTATTATTGATGAAGTAAGCATGGTCTCAAAGCTAATGCTTGCTTTTGTGCATTTGAGAATGCAAGACATTCTTAGAACAGAGTATGATGTGTTATTTGGAGGAAAACACATTATTGTTTTGGGAGATCTATTGCAGTTGACTCCAGTAAAAGGACAACCAGTGTTTAAAATGCTCACACATGAAGATACTAGGAAGTCCCTTGGAAGCATTGGAAACGCTAATATATGGTTACATTTTAAATATGCTGAACTGCTTCAAAATATGCGACAGGCAAAGGATGAAGATTATAAAAATATTCTACAAGATGTAAGAATTGGAAAAGTAAGCGAGCTTGGGAAAGAAGCTTTACATGATCGATTAATTTCAAATTTGTATCCAAATGAAAACATTCTTTCAGAGAATATTTTTTAAAAAATGACTGAGAAGAAATCTGGGATATGTTTGATGCCAACTCTGCAAGAATGTTCCATCTTCAACAACAAAATGTTAGAGTTAGAAAATGAAGAGATTGTGAAACTGGAAGCAATAGATAAAATAGAGCATATGGGTGCAACAATTGTTTTGTCTGAAAATTTGAAAACTAAATTGGATTCATTAGAGAAAAGTATTTCTAAAACAGCTGGTTTTGAAAAGACTCTGAATGTGTGTTTAAATTGTCATATCATTTTGAGAAGGAATTTAAATGTTGAAAGAGGTCTGGTAAATGGAGCAATGGGTTATGTTGTTGATTTTTTGAATTATAGAAATAGAGATGGAATTGAATTTTTAAAAATAAAATGTGATGGCATTGAGCAAGTACAACAAATCAGTTGTTGTACTGCTAGATTTATACTTGTAAAAGACTTATATGTTCGAGGAAAACATTTTCCTGTTTGTTTGGCATATGCAGTAACAATTCATAAATCTCAAGGTTTAAGTGTAGATAATGCTTTGGCGAACATTGGAAGATCTGCGTTTAAAGAGGGTATGGCATATGTGGCATTATCCCGAGTCAGAACTTTATCAGGATTGTACTTGATTGAGTGTGATGAGAGAAAAATTTGTGCAGATCTAGATTGTGTTAAAGAATACAATAGGTTAAGAAGAGAGTATGCTCCACATTTGCCTCAATATCCTCTGTTTGAAAAACATGTGGTAGGCCGAAAAAGAAGAAATGAGGATAAGTGCAGTGAGGTAGTAGCAAAAAGACAAAAAGTAGACAAAACTGTAATTGAAAACAGGAAGAAAAAGAATTGTGAAGAAAATGTTATTGGATTTCAGTTTGAAAATAGTTCTGGTGTCAACTGCTATGCTAATGTAGTGGTTAATGTTGTTTTTTTCTTAAAATTTTACAAGAACAGATTGTTGAAAATCGGGATCAAAGATTGTGTGGTTTATTGAATTCTGTGTTTCAGAAATGTAGCAGTGATAGAGCAAAAATAGAAAGTGTAACAGAAATTTGAAATATTTTAGATATGTGTTCTGGTCAAGATAAATTTTCACAGAACATTCAGCAGGATTGTCAGGAATTTTTATATATATGTTTGGTGTTTTGGAAGATGAAGATGTAGATATAAATAATCTTTTCAGCCTTTGTCATCAATGGCAGCATGACTGCCACAATTGTAGGTCATCAAGTACTACTAGAATAGACACTGAAAGATTTATATATTTGACTTTACCTGACTGTAAATCAGTGTCATTTAAAAATCTAGTTAAAGCAGCAGATCACAATATGGTGTGTACTCAATGTAACTATCCAATGCTATCCACATTATTTATACAAAGTTATGGGCAGTATATCATTTTAGTTTTCCAACGATGTAGACCTGTTGGAACTAAATTGACAACTTCTATAAAAAATTTTGTGGCTTCTCAGTTATCAATTTCAAGAAGAACCTTTACAACTGAAGCTATTATTTATCATGACGGTTCTTCGACAACCTCAGGACATTATACATGCTACTTAAAATGTGAAAAAGGATGGAGTTACTGCAATGATTCTCAATTAACTTATAAACAACGTTTGCCTTATGACTCTACAAATTCTTATCTAGTGTTTTTAAAACCAAAGTTTTAGTAAAGGGAATTGGCCTTTGAAGATGGGAATAGATAATAAAAGTTAGTTAGTTAGTTAGTTAGTTTATCTAATGTTTTAAATTATTTATCTCATATAGATACTTTAAGTGGATCTCAAAGTAAAAAATTCTGATATATCTGACACAAATTGGCCGTGAGGAAAGTGTAAGGTATGATGTTCTTAGATCTTTTTTCATAGGAAGTCGATGAAATGGAAGTTATAGAGCAGAGCAGACTTTTTTTCCACCAAAAGGACCTTCACTATCTTCTATTTGGCCTCACGGAAAAGTAAGTGAATCAAAGATTAGTGTACATATATGAGATGTATGTTTGAATGTTTTTTTTAAACACAATCTTTTAGATTGTGTTTTTTTTTCCCGCTGTTATATGATGAAGACTTTGAACTCACTAATTTAAGTGAAATTCAATATATTCTGAGAACAGCAAAAACAAATAATGTAACATATTGTAGAAGTTATTGTATAGTTTGCATTGTGTAATTTATATTGTATTCACATTGTCTCACACTCATTTTCCTTTTTCACCCTTATTTACCTCTCTTTACTCATTTACACTGCTTTTTTAACTTTGTTTCATCGCTGTTCCTTTACTGCACTTCATCACAACTTCTCAATCCAATTTGAACTGTCTGCATTTCCTCTCTTCCTTCCACCACTTTTTATCTTTTTCACATTCTCTCAGTACCACTGCTTTAGTTTTTTTCCCCTCTCTTTCTTTCTTTTTCTCCATTTATTTTTCTTTCGCACTCATTGTCCTGTAGTTCACTTAGTCCTTCCCTTTGTTTTTCTGTGTACTTACTGTCTCACTCCTGTTTCATCCATCGTTCTAAATTAACCTCATTCCCTTCATCCCTTCACTCTGTGACTCCCCTTCACTCACTCTCAGTCATCTTCTATTCCTCTTTTTTATTAATAGTTCCTCATTCAGACTCCTCTCCTTTTCACTCATTTTCCTTTTACTTTCTTATCTTTCCTGATTTCGTTTTGGTATCTCACATTCTTTTAGTATCTTACTTACCTTCAGTAATTTGTTACCTTTCTATTTCTTATTCCTTCTTTTTTCTCTTTCTACATTACTTTATTTCTGTTTTTGTATCCTTCACTATTGCTTTATTTCTTAGTAAACTTTTTTAACGTCTTGAACTGTTTCTTCGATTTTAATATATATTTTTAACTAATTATAACGTGTTTTTTCTTTTGTCTTTCACAGATACAAGTTTTCATTAATTATATGGTAAGTGTGTTTATAAAATGTACTTTCTTATCACCCTTTGCTTTAACCTCACTACTTTTCTCTGACTCTACCTCACCCCTGTTTCCTTACTTTGCTTCCCACACTTATTCTTATCCTCCATGTTTACTTCCTACCACATTCAACTTCTTTCATTACCTCTGCTTATCCACACTCCTTCACTTACCTTTTTTACTGGTTCACTTAGTCCCTTTGTGACACTCCTTCCTTTACTCTCTCTCTTCTTTCTCTCTGTCACTCCCCATGTCTTACCCTTATTCACTTATATCCACCCTCTTTCACTCCTCTTAACTTACACTCACTGCTATTTTCTTTCCCTCCGTCACTACTGTATTTTTTCTCTGGTTCCAGCACTATCTGTCATTCCCCATACTTAAGTCTCCTTCCTTTTACTTTCATCACCCATTCACATTTTCCCAGAACCTCTGCTTTAGTCTTTTTCCTCTTTCTTCTCTTCTTTTGCTCTCTTATTCATTTTCTTTTTCTCAGTTATTTCCTTTAACACCTTTTCTCTGTCTTACTATCTATTACACAATCCTTCTGTGTTCCTCCCTCTAGCTCTCTTTCTCTTAACACCACTCTCTCTGTCCCCATTCCTCATGCTCACTTCTTCATTATTTTTTTTTTCTTTTTTTTTTGTTGGTGCGCTGACGGGACGCGCACCGGTACGCTCACCGGGAGCGCTCCAGAGTCAAATATAAAAAAAAAGTAAAATACAATTTTAAAACAAAAACATTATCTTAATATACAAAATAGGGTTCATTTATAGAACAACATACCTTTCTCAGCTATAGACATTTGCGAAAAAATAAGCTTACTAATTCACTACAAAGTACATAGGTATAAAGCCCTATAAAAAGTTAAAAATTAGCAGTTAAAAAACCTATGAAATTCACAGAAAAAAACAAAGGTTTCACACCAGTTATAGTTAGAAATGAGCATGAAAAAAACCTATGAAATTCACTGAAAAAAACAGAGGTTTCACACCAGTTATAGTTAGGAATTAGCATTTAAAAAACCTATTAAATTCACTGAAAAAACCATAGGTTACACACTAGTTATAGTTAGCTGGAAATATTACTGACATAAAACCATTGAAATTCCCACGTTATAGTTAGTCAGACTCACTATAACTTGCGCGTGCAATGCACTGCTGATGACATCACATATTACATCACTCATGACATGGTCAGTGACATCACTCATGACATCACTGATGACACCATCCAGTGAATGTGTGCCTTTCTGAAAAATAAATATGTTTTATATATGTATATGTAAAGGTCGATGGAAGAATAAATGTTTAAATAAGTGTGTAAATGGATGTTTTTAAAAAAAAAAAATTGATTGGTTAACTGGCTTAATAAGCGAATCTTAGTGAATACATATATTGACGAGTAATATTTAAATATTTAAATATATGTATCAGTGTTTCAGTTTTTGTATAAGTGGCTGTATGGGTTGGTGAGTAGCTACATGTGTGTGTATATGGGTTATTATATGTTTTTTTAGTATCAGTATGAGTGTCTGTATAGTTTGGTTAGGGTGTTACTTACCACATAGATGTATCAAGACTGACTCACTGTTTGTATGTTTTTTGAAAACAGCATATGTGCAGGACTGTATGAGTGGATGAGTGTGTATATGTGTGTGTTACTGATTGAATGCCTGTCTCACTAGTGTATTTATCAGTAACAAGATATATTTTAATCTAGTATATGTGAGTATTGATGTATATAAGTCAGTATATGTGAGAGTGAGAGATTGTAAGAGTTTCTGTTTAAATAAGTATGTGTTTCTATAAGTGATTGTTTAAGAGAGTACATATGTGTAAGTTTCCTTAGAAGTAAGGTGGTAGTGTGTGTAAATCTGTATATGCAAATAAATGGATGTTTATTAGTTTATTTGCATGTGTGAGTATATGTGTGAGTAACGTTTTGATGACTGTCGGTGTGTTATAGGATGAATAGGGGTATCACTACATATGATGAGTGAGTATATGTATGAGGGACTATATAAAACTGTTGGTGAATGAGTGGATGTGTATATAGATGGTGAAATTACTGAATTGGTTGTTGTAACTGGTATGGGTATATCCACTTTTTTGAAAATGTTAGTTTCTATTTTTGAATATGTGTTTCAAAGGTTACTTTACAGTGAAAGGAGGTCTGTCACTGTGTCACAAGGATGCTGTCATCAGTGATGTCATGAGTGATGTCACTGACCATGTCATGAGTGATGTAATATGTGATGTCATCAGCAGTGCATTGCACGCACAAGTTATAGTGAGTCCGACTAACTATAACATGGGAATTTCAATGGTTTTATGTCAGTAACATTTCCAGCTAGCTATAACTGGTGTGAAACCTATGTTTTTTTCAGTGAATATATATATATATTCTCTCCCCGTCTGATCCAAGTTTCAGGCTTCCGGGCGCTCTATGGCGGTGCACGCGAGGAGCGGCGGGACCAGCCGCGGTTAAACAGATTCTGTTTTCCTGTTGCCGGGAGTTGGCTCCTCATGCTCTCTCGTGTTTGTCAGAATTACGCCACACGTTTCTTTGTATCAGTTATCCAGTTTAATCGTTATCTATTACAGCAAGCCAGCAACACCTTACGCGTTTCGGTCTCTACGGAGACCTTGCTCACAGGTAAACTGAATCAACAAAATTTCATTTTTTTAAATTACGTGAAAGCGTTCATGTGTTTACATCACTTGCAGTTTACTCCACAGGAATTATGGGACTGTTTGCTAAAACAAATGTAGATGTAAACACAGCAAATGTTCATACCTCTGAAGGCTTTAGAATACAGTTAAATAATGTATTTGGTTTCTAATTGTCTAAGCCTCTTTTCCCGATGACTAAATACTGGAGCACGTTTAGATTGTTATTGTGCCCCAATTTGATGTGTCTGGCTACTGGATAAGTAGGATCAGAATTAACAGTTGCCCGGAGGTGTTGAAGAATGAGTGTAAAAACATGTAACTTAGGACTTCCGATCTACTATAACCCACAGATACACCTTATTACAAATACCGCGTACTCAGTGCGACATGTATCATGACCTGTCAATTGGACCGGAATGTCCGAAAAAGCAGTGGAATATGATGTGGTGTTCACTGCAAATTTACACGCTCGCCATATGCTGCATTTAAAGAAACCTTTCTTTGGGGTGAGCCAACTGCCTTTGATATTCAGTTCTGGACTTGTTTTGACAAGATCATTGTGCATCGAATACGCCTTACGGTACGTGAAACTAGGTTTCTTAGGGAGTACCAACTGCATAGTCGCATCGGTAAGTACTATAGGCCATTGACTATCAATGATACCCTTAACGGAATTAGCTTGCTTACTGTAAGTCGAGATAAATCTACATAAGACATCTTCCCTCCCATCTACCCTCATCATGGCATCACAGTTGGCTGGTACAGAGCTGCCTATCTTGCCAGGTTTGCTTACCGATGTAAATAACTCCAGACTATCTTTGGCATTAGCTATCCGCATGGCCATGTCCAATTTCTTGGAATCATAGCCTCGCTCCATAAGCCTAACCTTGGCTGCTTGTTGTGCAATTCATAGAGTGGGGTCGGAGCTGCATGCCCTACGTATTCATAAAAATTCTCCATAGGGAAGACTAGAGATGGTGTGTGTGGGTGGAAGCTTGAAGCGGGCAATAATGTATTGCCCACCGTGGGTTTCCTAAATAGGCAAGTTTCGATAGCACCACCCTCAATATACACAGTGATGTCTAGAAAATTGGTGGTGATGGGGATTAATGTCGGAAGTGAAATTCAAATTTTGATCATCACAATTGATGACATTGACGAAATTCCTGGCTTCAGCGTCAGATCCCTTCCATACAATAAAGACATAATCTATATATAACCAAATGTGTACCACGTGATTGTCAAACAAAACTTTATGTTGACCCCTGAGAACATGCTCCTCCCACCTGCCTACATGTAAACCTGCATAGCTGGGGGAGAAGCATGATCCCATGGCCACGCCCTACTTTTGCTTTAAGATCTTGCCATCGAACATATGTACGTTGTTATAAAGACACCAATGTATCATTTTTCTCAGCATGGGATTGTGTTTGTACATGGTAATACATCTCTGTTTGAGGAAAAAGTCAACAGCCTTTAGCCCATCTTCGTGTCTGATGCTTGTATATGGGGCGGTGATATCTAGCGTTACCAAAAGATAATCATTAGACCATTGCACTGTTTTAAATTTCAATAAAAAAAATCCGTTGAATCACGCAAGTATGTAGGTAGATTAGATACATGCTCCTGGAGTTTGAAGTCTACATAACTTGAGGCGCGCTTAAATGTACTGTCGTTCGCTGAAATAATCAGTCTTTCGGGCATTGGATCAGCTGCCTTATGCACCTTGGGAATTAGGTAAAAAGTAGGTAAAGTTGGAAATTCCTTATATAAGAACTCAAATTCATCCTTGGATATCAGTCCTTCCCTTTTCCAGGCCATAAGATCAGATTTTAAATCTTTATTCATTTTCCTGACAAATGAGGAATCAGATTGTTCATAACATTGTAGATTATTGATATGTTGGTAAGCCTCTGCTCTGTAGAGCCGCTTGTCCCATAAAATAATGTTGCCTCTCCTGTCAAAATTGTTGATCACCACCATATCGTTGTTCTTCAGTTTTTCCAAGAGTTGAAAATAATCGTTGGTCTTGTTACTTCGACTGTGTTGATGCCTGAGGGATTTACGATATAATGTTTTCAACTCATCAGTAATCTGATCATGAAAGATGTCCAAAGATTCACGAGGCATGATCGGGAAGAGAGAAGATGGTGCTTTGAAAGGACTATGACCTGGAGATGAAATATTGATGCCTTCTGCTTGGGCTATATCCTGTGTATTGCATACCTCGCTATTAGATTATGTGGCTTTCTCTCGCAGAGCATGTGAGGTGGTAAGAAGAAGTACTACTCCCCCTGTAAGTCCACTGCCACCTGCAGGAGTGCCGGAAGATGGTTTATTTTTACTCTAGTTTTTAATGGTAATGAATTTCCTCAATTTCAGCTTCCTGATGAATTTATAAACATCTACTCTTGTATGCACATAATTGAAGTTGCTCTCAGGACAGAAACTGAGACCTAATGCCAAAAGTTGTTTCTCCTTCAGTTGTTGTTGTGCACCAGTGGTTAGGTTAGGGTAAATTTTAAGTTGTAGTGTGCCACAGAGGTATCACTCACTAGACCTTGGGGTGTTAGTCTATAACTCAAATGGAAGCATCCCTTGGACTCAAGGGATGACCCTCTGGGTACAGCGGGGATTGCAATGATGCGATTAGTTATTGTTCTAATAATATTCCAAAAATAAGTTCCAGTTCATTCAAAAGGTGAAAGAATCATATATTTTTATTCAATCCATGAATATCTTTATTATCTTGATAAATGTCAAACTTTTCACATTTGTTTTCCTGTGGTTACAGAGACTTTTTACAGTGAGATTATTCCCAATGCATTTTGTGCATCTCCGTGCACTTCATCACAGGATATCTAAAAATAAATGTAAAATGAAAAGAGGGACCACCGTTCAGGTTCTATGTCTTACAATAATACTGTGTCAGTTATACTGAGGTTCTGTTACTAGAACAAAGTGAGTTATTATCGGTGTGTATTGTGACAGTTGAAAGTAATCTGGGCTGACGTGCACTCAGTTTACATCATGTGTGATCGTGACTTTTTAAAGGGGAGTGCTCAAAACTAAAGGTATTTTCTGTGAGTCAAAAGATTAACTCAAGTTGAATTTGCCGTGCATTGATTCAATCAGTGCTCTGTAATCATATAGTTATGCGTTTCAACGTGCATTTTAGAATTCAGCGCAGTGATGGGGAACCAATTGAAAGATGGCAACATTTCAAATAAAACTTGCAAGACGGAAATAGCCGCCTGTCTCAAAAGTAAAACTCGGCAAGCTTTGGTTAGAAAGGCTGCGCGGCAAGTGGCAAAAGATAAAGACAAAAATAGGGAAGGCAATTCGGTTTCCCCAGCCCTGGCTCAGGATATAACGCTAGAGAGCTCCGAAGATGAACTCCCCTTACCTCAATCTCCCTACAAAACAAGGGTTTTGGAGAAGCAATGATGGAAGGAGATCGGGCAGAAAACGCAACGGAAAATGTTTTGATCTCATCAGAGGTCATATCGGAGGCGGAGCTATCCCCAGTAGCCCCGGTAAATCTGGCTCAAGATGACCAAAGCGGGAATAGCACGATAAGAGGGAAAGAGATGAGAGACTTTCCTCTGTTCGCTAGGAAGATTACACCCAATCTACAATCACCAGTGGTTACGACCAACGCTGCCTTGCCTGAAAATTCCCTAAACTTTGCCTTTCCACCAGCAATAGTACAAATACCCCAAGGAAACCAGATTCTTTGAAAAAAATGCCTGATAATGCAACACAAGCCTTCATTGAAACTCCTCAAATACCAGCGCAATCTCAGGGTCCAAACTGTTCGAACGAAGCAGTAAAGACTGATACACTTAATGTAGATCCTGTGGCAGGGTCAGGCCCAGCACAATCAATGAAGAATGAAGGATGGAGATATTAGCAAATCAGAGTCTACCTAATGCTTCAGTATTACAATCTGCCTCCCAGTCATCCGCCATACCATTTCAAGAGGGGGCCCCAGGTAGTTCAATATCTGCAACTTATTTCGCTTCAGCAGATCCCACAGCCGGCTAAGTCTAAGGGGAAAAGGCAACAGCTCTGATGAAGAGATAAGATGTCAACTTGACATTCGCGAGGTACTGAATTTGATCCTCGATGAGATTCGGGAAATGTAGTTGAATCAGCAAGTCGAGATAGCCCCCTCTGCATTCAAGGCTTGAAAAATTTGAAGAGTCAATGTCAGGACTCCCAAATAGACTACAAGAGGTGGAGGAGAGTATCTCAGCTCTAGAGGGTCACATGAACCAAGCTAGGGCGGAGGCCAAGGAGGCAGCATGGAAGAAGAGCCTTCTGGAGAGTTATCTGGAGAGTAAACTTGAGGAAGTTGAGAACCACTCCCGAAGATCCAATCTAAGAATCGTAGGGGCTCCTGAAGGTCTAGAAGGATCCAACACTCTTCAGTGAGTCAACTCATTTATCCACCAAAGTGTATTGCCAGAGTTCGAGGGTGACTTAACTATTATGAGAGCTCTTCGCGTTCCGGCACAGCGCTTCGCCAATTCAACCTTCCCCAGAACTATTCTGATGAATTTCGTGGACTTTTGGATTAAAGAAAAGATTTTATCTGAAGCGTTTCAGCAGAGACAGTATCCGGTGACTGAGACAACCAAATGTAGAATATTTTCGGACATGACCGCCACTGCAGCACGACGTAGGAAAGAATTTGTTAAAGTCCTCCAGCTCTTTAAGTCTCATGGTGCACAAGCCTCGATTGCTCAGCAATCAAAACTAAAAGTCCTGGTGAAGGGAAAGTTTTATATGTTCTCAGACCTTGAGTAGGCACAATCCCTCCTCAAGGAAATCTCTTCAGGGTCTAATGTCTGAGCAGTGTGCAGGATTGGTTTGCTTAGCGGTAATGTTAACCAACGACAAAAGGGTGAGGCGAAAAGGTAAAAGAGAGGCGGAGAAAGGTTATGGAATAGGCCTCTCTCTTCTCTGCTGTGGGCAAGATTACTGGTTTTTATATTTGAAATATGTGAAAACTATGGAAACTATTGAAACTATTGAGGGCTTTTGGGTTGTAATAGTGTTTCAACTATGTATGTGTTCGGCTCTCTCCTTTTGATACATGATTTTGTTCTTTTCTTTTCTCTCAATATTATTAGAATATTATTAATTCTACTTTAGTGTCGGGAGGGGTTGGTGGTTCACAGGGTCACGCAGGGTGTGACAAGAGGATACCCAGGCTAGCAGCAAGGGGTGAAATGTGGTTTGCGTGAGGAGGGTTGAAGTCTCAACATTTCAGGGGGGGGTTTCACCAGGGGGTGGGAGAAGGGGGGTTGGGGTGAAAGCAGTAAAAAAGAGCAGGATCCTTAGGCATAGTCAGTACTCTATTGCGAATTTATGACTTACAATTAGAAAAAATCAATATGGAAAAAAATAAATGTAGCATCTTATCAGTTAATGCCAATGGTGTTTTAAAGAAATAGAAATATGGCTCCCTCATAAAATGGTTAGTATCCCTGAATCACAATGGAAAAAACAACCTAGGCGGAATTTATACTGAACAAATTTATTATTAAATAAGACAATTTAAAATTACATGTATCAGAAGACAAAATAAAATTGCATTTCAAAAGTATAAATCACAGTAAAAAACATTATTAATTCCTTTCACAACGAGGAAAAGGTGGTGTGTCAAGTTGTGTGTCGGCGCGTTTCGGCGGCCAGCGCCTTTCTCAAGACAGAGGACAACTTTCTAAAAATAGAAACATATTTTAGTACAACATTTGACAAATTTCTAGCTTCATATAAATCTTAAAAGTTCACATTCAACTATTTATTATAATATACATACTTTTGGTTAAAAAGAGGGAAACTGTGCAAAAAAAGGTTTTGTTCTGTTATTTTAGGCAATATTTATGCTCAGTAAATGAGAGCGAAAATCATTAGTAGCCTCTACTGTAGCTCAAATATTTCATATTGTCAACAATGAACAATACTATCCAATAGTAAAGAAATTTAAGGACTGCAGAAATACATTATTACAGTACGCAGAAATCTGCTTGATCTTGTTATTGTAGATGATCTTGATGCTCTATTAATGAGAGCGAGAAATGTAAAATACATAAAGAGCTTATATTGCAACTCAATAAATTCATATGTATCAATAATACCCAAAGCAGGAATTGAATATGAACAAAATCTTTTTGTTTGCGAAAAAACTACATAATTTGAGAATACAATGCTAATTATACCTTACTAACTAAAGATAAACATGACAATACACTAAATGTAGATGAACAGGCATTGAAAAGGCATCTTCTGTTTTGTACATTAGGTAATTTAGAAATCGTTCAAGATAGAATCAAACTATAAATGGCTAGAAAAAGTGATGGAGATATATAAAGTGGTAGTAAAAGCAAAAGGTTAATAGGATAGAAATTGTGATGAAATGATTAAATACTTGGAGCCTCATATTGATTACATAAAAGCCCTGTTATTTCATTACAGGTTATCATTTATATATAAGAAGGCAAACCTTATTTTTTCAAAGAGTTTTCATGGTTCTATTTATTTATTGTCTACATGATGCTTTAATGCCTAGAATCTGATGTTAGAGTCATTAATGGCTTATTTTGCTTACCTACAGCTGAAACCAGCCTGTAAAACCGATGTATATCTGTTCTATTCAGATCTTTGGGAGATTAGAGGATTCACATGGCAATGGCGACGGAATTCTGCAATGTTTGTTATTAAAAGAAAAGAATTCATGTAACTCTCTATTTTTGTATGATTATCTTGAAGAAACAAAATTGTGTCCAAAAATAACGTACCTAATCTAACCAGTATTTAATTCTTATATGTAGCTGATATCGATATATATTTCACTCTTTAGCTCAATGCAGGATAAATGGGTTAGCCTGTGGGGGATATAAGAAAAGAGAAATAATCTGAGGATACCACACTGCTTTACTGTTTCTCAGTTTGTACACATTTGCCTGGTATAAGCGACTAGTTTACATGATATTAAAAACAATGTTGCGTCGCCTCCACGGGATATAATGAGTTAGAAAAGGGCCTCATAATTTAGTGACAGCACCTGTGCCAGAAACATGTATAGAAAACACAGTTCAGTATTTTCTGTGTAGGTGGTGTTAGATCCCATACAAGCAGAGTTAGGGCGAATCTTACCTAATTATATAAATCACTATTGATTGGTTCTTTAAACGGTGGCTGATGAAAACTTCTGGAGTCGTGTTGATTAATTTGTTTATCGGATTGTTAAGGATCGCAATCTGTCGTTAAACCGGCATTAGACTGGAAAGGAACAAAGGTTTTGTTATGGTGTTCCTTACAACGAAGAGACCCATTTACTCCCTGCAAAAATGAAATAATTGTTGGCATACCTTGTGAACTGAATTGTTCTCGGTTTACATCAAGAGCGTTGCCTCGATATTGACGAACGCCGAGGGTGTAAGCATCTGGGTTTTGCCTACAACCCAATATAGTTAAAAAACATTGTTAGAAACCAATACGTGGGCGCTTATTCTGAGCGAGCAATGTTTTGCTAGTTATTTGTCGCGTTTACATACCGTTAGTATCTCTGGTTGTAGCGCGTGGAGGCGGTCATCTATTCCAAACGTGTTTCAGTGATGAAATGAAACACGAAAAAGTTTGCGCATCTTTTTATTTTGGCAGGCGAAGCCACTTAACTTTCTCTTGCCGGGTGTTTAGACAGTTAAACACGAAGAAAGACTATAAGGCATGGATGTTTATGGCATGGAAGACTATAAGGCATGGATGTTTATGTAGTGAGCTCATTTAGGAAAACAGATTAGTTCCCTTGCAAGAACGTGACGATATTTACATGAAAAAAATAAACATTATATTCAAAGGGTTCCTATTCAAAAAGGCTTCCTTCCTTTGTATATAAACAGCGATGCTCGCTCAAAGGAAGAAATCCCATATTCAAAGGCCAACCCCTCCCTTGTATACAAACAGCGATGCTCGCTTAGAGGAAAAAATCCTATATCCAAATGTCAATTCCAATGCAAACTGCAAGTAATTATATATACATTGGGTAAATTTATAAACACGTAAAGCATCCTAAATGTGCTTGTTCAATCCTTCAAACGAGGACAAAGATTCTTCTTTGTATGATTTTAAAGGGAACCTCTTAATATTGACACTAAAATCTATCTATGCATGGATTTCATATCATCTTGGCCTAGTTAAAGATGCTTGTGCAGATTCTCTAGTGTAAAGGGGGAGTTACTTATTTATATGAAAAACAGCAAATATATGTATTCAGATTCATTATTGTATAAGGGTGGGTTAATTATTTATTCGAAAAAAAGCAATTATTTGTGTTGAAGCTCTAATGCTCACATATTACTTTACACAATTGCATTTTCCCACAGGATTTCACTGTTTAATCCCTCACGGAAAGTATTCAGAGAAAAAATCCAAAAGACTTCGCGCTTCTTTCGGATAGCTTCACCTCCTTTTTCATCGGGCAGATTAATTTTTTCTAGTATGCGCCATGTGAAGTCATTCAGGCCATGTCCTTGGTCAAGGAAATGCTTCACAAGTGGTGCCGTTACCTTTTTAGTTCTGATTGCTGAACGGTGTTCAGTCAATCTGGTCTGAATGGCGTGTGATGTCTCACCTACATACCCAAGAGGGCATGGACATTGTAAAAAGTATACAGCATTGGAGGTCTTGCAGTTAGACATACCTTTAGCAATGGCTGTGTAGCCATTGTGGGTGAATGATGCTCCTTTGTGAATTTTGGCACAGGACTTACAACTGGAGCAAGGGAACGTGCCAATTAGAGGATGATCTCCAGTTAGGGATTTCTACACAAATGTCTTGGGGTCTGATGGACTTTTCATTCTGGAACGCACGATGTAATCTTTAATATTCTTATTGCGCCTATGTGCAAAGAGAGGTTTCTCTAATTTATCTGTACCATTACTATTCAAAATGTGCCACGACGAGTTGATCACTTGTTTTATTTTCGCATCTACTGTCGCATGGCGTGTAATACAGACTAGTTTGTTGGTATCATCCTTTGGTTTGCATCTTAGAAGAACATCTCTATCATAATAGCGTGCTCTTTTGTACGATTCCCTCACTAATCTGTGTGGGTAGCCTCTTTCTAAGAATTTATTTTTCATCTCAGCTGCTTGTATGTCAAAATCTTCGAGATTCGTACAATTCCTTCTTACGCGTAAGAATTGAGAGAACGGTATGCTCTGTCTTTGATTTCTGGGGTGAAAGCTTCGAAAATGGAGAACGGTGTTTCTCGCTGTTGGTTTCACAAAAAGATCCACCTTTAGTCTTTCTTCTTCATGAAAAATCCATATGTCTAAAAATTCCAATTTGTGGGAACTTGTATGTGAGGTGAATTTGAGATTACAATCACATACATTGAGCCACGCCAAAAATTCATCTAAAGTCTGTCTCCCATGGGTCCAGACAAAAAAGATGTTATCTAGACCAATGGGAGACAGACTCGAAGAAGGGTGTTAATATCCCTGAATCCCCATGTGCTATTTCTTCAGGAGACCCATTTAAAATCTGATGCCCCTAAACTATTTATTCCCCAAAAAAATTCTCACAATTTTTTTGCGTCAGCTGGGGTAGCTCAGAGAGGTGTTGCCATCTATTTCTTGAGAAGACTATCCTGGGAATTTTTAAAAATTCAAAGGGACCCTAAGGGGAGATGGATTTGGGTTGGTGCCAGAATACAGGGGAAGGTCATGAATTTTGTGAATTACTATGTCTCCAGTATCATAGAAATTAATGAACTTTTGAGGGGGGTTTCTGGGCAGCACATTTTGGGAGGAGATTTTAATTATATACAAGACTTAAAAAAGGATACTTCCAATAAAAATAAGAAACAACTAAAACCCAATACTAAAAAAGTTTTGGGTGCCTTAATTTCATATTACCAACTTATAGACCCCCGGCGTTCTACGAACCCAGATCAGGAATTTTTTACCTGTTATTCGCATCGCTTCCGGACGGCATCCAGAATCGATTTTTTTTATATCAAGATCCATTCAGACCTTAAGCTCAACTATCGGTTGCAATCCCTTTTCCAATCACGGGGAGGTAGAGCTAGAAATTAGGCTCAGGTTAGGAAGCAGGGACCAATCCAGATGGCAGCTGGATCGTACTCTGCTTCAGAAACAGTATTAGGTGGCTGTTTTTAGGGAATGGATCTCGGAGTATTTCAAAATGAATAACGACACGGCAAAACCATTTTCAGTGTGGGGGGGATTCAAGGCAGCAGCCCGCGGCCAGATTATATCCTATATATCCACCCTGGCAAAAGAGAGGAAACAAAAAATATCTATGCTCCAAAAAGCAGTAGATAAAGAATATGCCCGACAGTTCCTCCTATGCCCGAATCATCTGGAGCAGGCGAAAGTGGAGTTAAGAGACTTCCTTACCCTGGAAGAGATTAATAGCTCCAGAACTTTCCAGCAAAAGGTTAACGAGGATAGCCAGTTGGCAGGGAAGCTCTTGGCTAACTGCGTGAGAAAGAGACAGGAGTCTGCAACGGTAGTTTAAATAAGGGACCCTTTGAACGGTCAGGAGGTAGTGGACAGCGACTTGTTTCAAAGGGATTTCTTGGAGCATTTTGGTCGCATTTACACTACAGAATATTTAGTGCGGGAAGAACAGACACAGGAATATTTTTCGAACATAGAGATCCCAAAGATTACGGCCAATCAGGCTACCCAACTAGGGCTAGAAATAAGTATAGGAGAAATAGCAGATTCCATTAAAGCAACAGCTGGGGTGAAGGCTTGTGGTCAAGACGGGTTTCAAATTGAATTTTATAAAACCTTTTCAAACGAATTACAGGCACCCCTTAAAAAATTATTTAACTACATCCAATAAGGTGGATTGGTACCCGCTTCCTTTAAAGAAGCAACAATAATATCCTTCGTTAAAAAAAGATAAAAATCCAGAAGATATTAATTCATATAGGCCCATTAGTCTTTCAAACTCAGAATATAAGATTTTAATGAAAATCTGGGCCCATCGCTTTGTACATGCTGCACAAGAGGTTTTACACAGCGATCAGTCAGGTTTTATAGCGGGCCAATCAATGGCCTCCAATACCGAATTTTTAATACAGGCCCTGGATTTTTTTAATATCAATTCAACCCCAGTGTGTATTTTAATGGTTGACACCGAAAAAGGGTTCGACTTGGTAAATTGGTCAACCCTTCTTTTATTCCCTTGGCCAATTCGGGTTTCCAGAGCAAGTTACAAAGATGCTACGTAATATCTACCAGGGAGCATCAGCCCAGGTAATAATAAACTCGAATAAGGCCGGTTTAATCAAGGTTAATCGAGGGACTAGGTAGGGCTGCCCTCTGTCTCCTTTGCTTTTTACTTTCTTTATTGAGCCCCTAGTGATCAAAATCAGAAATAACCCAACTACTTTACCCCATATTTCTGGGATGGCGAAGTTCAAGCTTTTCGCGGACGACATTATTCTCTACTTGCAGCCAAATAAAGAGAATATTGAAAGTATATTGAGTTAATTTAAAGCATATGAACAAATAGGGGGCTACAAAATCAATGCTGAGAAAATGGAGGTTCTCGCTATAAACACCAATCTGAGCCTTTTTCCATCCAGTTAACGCGCTCAGGCCGCCATACAGGACCCTGTCAGATACTTAGGCATATATGTGACTTGTGAGTACCATCAGATTTATTTTTTAAACTACGTGAGAATGAAAAATAAAATTAAGAGACTCCTCTCCCAATGGCTTTTACTCCCTCTCACATTGATAGGCAGGGTTTCGTTAATCAAAATGTCGATCCTACCCCTGCTCATTTTCCTGTTTTGTAATGTCCCAATCAAATTAAATTCATCTTTTTTTAAGGAGATGGAAACTATGATTAGAGGCTTCGTTTGGGGGGGAAAAGCATCTAGGGTCAAGCTGCCTGTGATTCAACTACCAGTTGAACAGGCGGGATTGGCTTTACCACATCTTAAAACATATTATGAGGCCGCCTTTCTAGATATAGTGGCAGGACTGATAGGATCCAAAAATAATCGAGATAGCTTCTTCCTAGTAAAGATGTTGCAAGAGGTGGATTCTCAAATTCAGGTATTTTTAAAGATCGCAAGGTTCCCAAAAAGGACGACATATAAGACACTGAGAGAATATTTATTCAGGCTACAGTCCTGTTTTAAAAATTCCTGTTCCTCAGGCTCCCAGTGTTTAAGCTTACAAGAATGTACCTGTCTGGGCCTCCAAATTAGAATAAGCCATGTAATAAACTGGGAAAATTATGTATTTCTGGAGTTGAGGCATTTTGTCGTTCAGAATAGACTCATTACATGGCAAGAAGTGATGGCAAGAGCAAATATTCCCAGGCGACCAACTTTTTTTGAATATCTACAAATCATCCATTTTCTAAGAAAAGATATAAGTGGCCTATTTGACTCCACAAATGAGATGGTAATACTCCTTCAAAATCAGAGAATAGTGAATTGGTACAAGACGCATCACCGTCCCGGGCAACTAGCTATGATAGATCGCCATCTCCCTATCCCTGGTCCTCGCACAGCGATTTACAGCGGATGCGATCGAACTCAGGGACGGACCCCATCTGGGGGAGAACGAAGGGCAGCGCTCCAGTCTTGCGAAACCTCCCGCCCTCCCAGGTATAAAATTGGCCTCTCACTGCGTGCACAACAATTCACTGTGCATTTTAATTATCCCCTGAGGCGGAAAGCCGGGGGTTAGGCTGGCACTTTTTAGAAACTGACAAATTTGTTTTTAATATTGCGTGTTCTGCTGGAAGAATTAATTTCCTTTTAACCTCACACTCACCCGCGCTCTTGCACTAACTCGATCCCTGGTCCTCGCACAGCGATTTACAGCTGATGCGATCGAACTCAGGGACGGATGCCATCTTGGGGAGAACGAAGGGCAGCGCTCCAGTCTTGCGACGCCTCCCACCCTCCCAGGTATAAAATTGGCCTCTCACTCTGTGCACAACAATTCACTGTGCATTTTAATTATCCCCTGAGGCGGAAAGCCGGGGGTTAGGCTGGCACCTTTTAGAAACGGACAAATTTGTTTTTAATATTGCGTGTTCTGCTGGAAGAATTAATTTCCTTTTAACCTCTCACTCACCCACGCTCTTGCACTAAATCGATCCCTGGTCCTCGCACAGCGATTTACAGCTGATGTAATCGAACTCAGGGACGGACGCCATCTTAGGGAGAACGAAGGGCAGCGCTCCAGTCTTGCGACGCCTCCCGCCCTCCCAGGTATAAAACTGGCCTCTCACTCTGCGCACAACAATTCACTGTGCATTTTAATTATCCCCTGAGGCGGAAAGCCGGGGGTTAGGCTGGCACCTTTTAGAAACGGACAAATTTGTTTTTATTTTTGCGTGTTCTGCTGGAAGAATTAATTTCCTTTTAACCTCACACTCACCTGTGCTCTTGCACTAACTCGATCCCTGGTCCTCGCACAGAGGTTTACAGCTGATGCAATCGAACTCAGGGACGGACGCCATCTTGTGGAGAACGAAGGGCAGTGCTCCAGTCTTGCGATGCCTCCCGCCCTCCCAGGTATAAAATTGGCCTCTCACTCTGCGCATAACAATTCACTGTGCATTTTAATTATCCCCTGAGGCGGAAAGCCGGGAGTTAGGCTGGCACCTTTTAGAAACAGACAAATGTGTTTGTAATATTACGTGTTCTGCTGGAAGAATTAATTTCCTTTTAACCTCACACTCACCCGCGCTCTTGCACTAACTCGTTCCCTGGTCCTCGCACAGCGATTTACAGCTGATGCGATCGAACTCAGGGACGGACGCCATCTTGGGGAGATCGAAGGGCAGCGCTCCAGTCTTGCGACACCTCCCGCCCTCCCAGGTATAAAATTAGCCTTTCACTCTGCGCACAACAATTCACTGTGCATTTTAATTATCCCCTGAGGCGGAAAGCCGGGGGTTAGGCTGGCACCTTTTAGAAATGGACAAATTTGTTTTTAATATTGCGTGTTCTGCTGGAAGAATTAATTTCCTTTAAACCTCACACTCACCCGCGCTCTTGCACTAACTCGATCCCTGGTCCTCGCACAGCAATTTACAGCTGATGCGATCGAACTCAGGGACGGACGCCATCTTGGGGAGAACGAAGGGCAGCGCTCCAGTCTTGCAACGCTTCCCACCCTCCTCCACCACTATATGAAGGATAACATCTCCTGTCCGCGCAGCGGGAGCGACGGAGGCGCCCCGATGGCGCGCCAAAGGAAAGCCCGTCTGCGCCCGTCCGCGCCCGTCCGCGCCAAGGACACGACAGGCGCAGGACACTCTGGTCATTCACACTCCTTCCTATGGTATCAGGCAAGCGACATTCGTAATCTCAATACCGCAAATACTTGTTCGTGTAATAATGATATGAGTAAGATTGAGGGTCCTTTTTCCTGTAAATACTGCAAATGGACTTCCCTTGGGTCCCCAGTGGAGACTACAGTTTCTCTCAGTTCCACTTCTGCCGATACTTTAAATTTTAAAGGTGGGCTGATAAACGCCTGTTTCATGTTTGGCCATAGTCAAGATATTAATGACCTTATTCTTGAGCAAGACCTGGATTGCCTCCTCATAACTGAAACATGGCTAACTAATAGTAGTAACCCAGACTTAGCAATAGCCCTGACAGATGGTTATACCATTGTTAGGCAGGATAGAATGAAGGGGAGAGGAGGAGGAGTTGCTTTGGTGTTGAGAAACCATATAAAATGTCACACTTTCAATCTAGAACCTTTGAAAGGTATAGAGGGGCTTGGTTTCTCCATCAAGCTAAATGACACCACCTCCTTTTCAGGAGGGCTACTTTACCGACCCCAGGCAGTGCAACTAAGTTTTTAGAATCACTCAGCGATTCCCTAGGTCAGATCCTTCTCAGTTACCCTCATTTCACACTTCTGGGAGATTTCAATTTACAATTGGAATCTAAACTAGACACTCAGGCGCTTAACTTTCATCAGACCCTGGAGATCTTTAATTTACAACAAAAGGTAATTAAACGGACACATCAAGCAGGTCATACCCTGGACGGGATATGTACTAATTTTCCCCTTCTGAAAACCCACACACCCGTCCCACAAATTTGGACAGATCATAGTCTGATTCCCTTTAGCATCAGAACATCACGCCCTCAAAACTCTTTGAAATTGAACACACATTTAGAAAATAATATTAACCGGACTAAGGTCAAAGACAGTTTCAAGCTTCAACCCATAATAAAAACTCAGATTCCCAACTTGTCCGGTAATGCTGAACGAGATTCGATAAACTTTAACAGCTGGATGCAGCAAGAGAATAAAAAACGCGTTTCACCTAAACAGCCCCGCAGAATGGAAAAAAGAGGAAAGAGGAATGCCCCCTCGTTTACACCAGAACTGGCATCGCTCCACCTATTATGTAAGAAAGGTGAACGCAATTGGCGTAAAACCTATGATCCTACCAACAGAATCCTTTATGTCCAACAGAGGAAAATATATCTAGGTACCATTAAAATTGCTAAGAAGGAGTATTACACTAACGCCATTAAGGAAGCAAAACAAAAACAAAAAAACATTATTTGCCATTGTAAAGATCTTTGCACATCCAAAAACTCTACAGCCTGAAATTCCACCCTCCTTAGAACTCTGCAACCAAATTGCAGATTTCTTTGTGGAAAAGATTGACCTTATGCAAAAGGATTTCCCAGTCCCGCAAGTCTATCAGCCCTCGGTCCCCCCTTACCAGGGAGAAAATGTGACCAGTAGTCTCAGTATCTTTACACCAGTGTCATAATCCCAAACCAGGGAAGTAATTCTTGCTTGTAAATCAGGTGCCCCATCTGACTCGTGCCCCCCACAAATTCTCCATCAGGTAATCGAAGTGGTCAATCCTTTTATAAACGAGATTGTAAATACTTCTCTCAATACAGGTATAGTCCCAGGCCAATGGAAACAAGCAGTCGTAAAACCCCTGATGAAAAAACCCAATAAATCCCCTACAGAGCTGGCTATTCTACGCCCAATTTCACTTCTCCCAGTCCTGGGCAAGATTACAGAACAGATGGTATACAAAGAACTAAAAAGATATGTAGAAACCAACAATATTTTCATCCCCAACAATCGGGCTTCCGGTCTCACCATTCCACAGAAACAGCTCTGATTGAACTCACTGACTCCATAAAAATCTTGCAGGACCAGGGAAAGAACGCTGTTCTGATTCTATTAGACCTCACAGCGGCGTTCGACACCATCTCCCATCCAATATTGATAGGGAGACTTAGAGATATTGGAATCTCGGGGGTAGTATTGACGTGGATCATCTCGTTTTGACAGAGAGATCACAAACAATTGCATTGGGTCCTTTCCTTTCTAAGTAAAAAAAGGTATTGTCCGGAGTTCCTCAGGGCTCCATTCTCAGCCCACTCCTATCTATTCAATATTTATATGGTTCCTCCCATCTCCCTCATTGAGTCATACGGCATACTTGTGACATCATATGCCGATGATACTTAACTTATTGTACCTCTTGGGAAGAGCTCCACCAATGCTGAACAAAACTTCAAGAACTGTTTGGAGGATGTGTTTCTATGGATGGATAAGAACCATCTTAAATGCAATGTAAATAAAACAGAGATTCTTCCTATGGGAAAGTCCCAGCATTTCTGTCCCAGCAAATGGTGGCCGGAAGACTCTCCTGCTCCCCCACAAACTGTGGTATCAGCAAGAAATCTAGGTGTCTTATTTGACACTGAGCTTTCATTTGACCAGCATGTGAGGAATGTGTCAGGAAGTTGCTTCAGTATTATATAATCTTTAAAGAAATGTTTTGACTTCCTGCCCATTGACTCACGAAAAGCTGTCGCTGTGGCCTTAATCCTCGCACGTTTGGATTATAGCAATGGTTTGATGGCAGGTGTTAAAAAAATCACACTAAAAAAACTTCAAAACGTGCAACACGCAGCTGCCAGACTTGTTCTTAAACTGCCAAAGAAATCCTCAGCGTCAGCCGCCTTAAAGACCCTACACTGGCTGCCTCTACATAAGAGGATTTTATTTAAAATCTTGATTGTCGCCTTTCGAGCATTTAATGGCGCTGGACCAAAGTATCTCATTAGGCGCTTCCCCCACTACAACCCTTCCAGGACATTACGATCTGCAGGAGACAATCTAATTAAATTGGCTAAATTTAACTATAAAACCAAGGGGGGTAAGACCTTAACCTTCCTGTCATGCAAAGCCTGGAATGCAATGCCCAAATACCTCAGACTGCTGACTCAGGAAAACCAGTTTAGGAAGCACCTGAAAACCTGGATCTTCAATCTTCCAGACGACTACGTAATGACAACTATTTAATTCTGTACTTGTAACTGTATGCACATTGTTTTATTAGCGCCATGATGCTCCTTTCAGAGCGATAGCCACGCTCTACAAATAACCAATACAAATACAAATAAAATAAGCCGTTCAACACAATGCAACATAACGCGCAAAGACTGGGAGTACTTATGTTTGTTGGGCTATAAATCTCTGCGCGCAGCAAATTTTAAAAGGATGGCCTTCCTATCCTGCTGGCTATCGTATTTGACTCCGGAGGCACTAGGGAAAAGGTTCCCAGAGTTCGAGAACAAGTGCTTCAGATTCCAAGCTGATGGCCAGGGTGGATGGCTCCACATCTTTTTCACTTGTCCTCAGCTGAAACCCTTCTGGGAGGCTATCTTTACAGATATCCAGTTGGCTATAGGGAAAACACTTCTGCCTACGGCCGAATTGGCCCTCTTTGGTATATGTAATGACAGAAGGTTGCTTAAAGATGCTGAGGAAATGTTTGTATTTGTATCTTGCTCCGCTGCCCGCTCCCATATACTCCAGAATTGGAAATCTAGGGAAGCGCCATACCATCTGAAATGGCTTAATAAAATGAGGAGGTCTTGTAATTTTATAAAAGCTTATGCTAGCAGAGTGGGAGCAGTTAGGAGATTCGACAGGAATTGGAATTACTTTGAGAATCTTGAGGAAATAAGGAGGGGTTAATTTAGAATCTAAGATTTAATGTTGGTACTATGTTTAAACCGTTCTTAAGCAGTCTTGAAGAGTTGTTAGGTTTAGTTAATAGTCATGAACACACTTTTGTAAGGTTGAATATTTTCTGCGGATTTTGCACTAATAATTATTATTAAGCACTAGCACTTTTTTCCTGTTTGATTGTATTATACAGTATTACACTTGCACGTTATGCTCGAATATTGCGGATTTTGCACTTGCTCTTAATCAATTATTATCAATGACATTGACTGCTACCGGTTTGACAAAAATCCTCCTTTTAATCCATGTCTTAATAGAAGAAGCTTTTAAATATTTTGTAAATGTTTCTATAATCTAAATTGACTGTGTATTGTATTGTCCTTATCTAGGCTCTGCTCAATAAAAATATTTAAAAAACAAAAAAATAAGGTTTTGTTCACTGATGTTGTTGTGAACGCCATGTTTTCTTCTTTTGTTGTTGACCCCTGCCTTTTGTTCCTTGCACATTTTCGCCTCTCGCGCCTGTGGTGATCTCTTTCTTTGTTTGTTGTGGTGGTGCGTTCCACGGTCGTAAGGACTGTTTCCCTTCCTCCCGGATAAAATCCATCTGCTCAGCATATGTCAGAGGACCCAAGCCTGGTCTCGAACTGCCCGCTGTATAGCTGCTGAGTTTGAATTCTGTGTCACTCTGGATTGTGCTTATATCGGAAATAGAGGTGGCAGCAAGATTACCTGCATTTGCGTATAACTTCTGCTTATGGGACTGAGCTATCACTTTCTGTTTCTTCACATATTCATACTTTCAGTGATGTCATCAGTGATGTCACTGCCCATGTCATGAGTGATGTAATATGTGACGTCATCAGCAGTGCATTGCGGGCGCACGAGTTATAGTTAGCTGAACTAACTATAACGGGGGAATTTCAAAGGTTTTGTATGAGTAAAATGACCAGCTAACTAAAACTGGTGTGAAACCTATGGTTTTTTCACTGAATTTCAAAGGTTTTTAAAATGCTAATTCCGAACTATAACGTGTGTGAAACCTATGTTTTTTTCAGTGAATTTGCAAGGTTTTTTAAATGCTAATTCCTAACTATAACGTGGCTGAAACCTATGTTTTTTCAGTGAATTTCGATGGTTTTGTAAATGATAATTTTTAAATGTATTAATAGTTATATTTTTTATACTGATTTGCTACATTATTTTAAATTATTTATTTTTAGATATTTTATTTTTTAAATTACATTACATATTTTTAATATAAATTGAAAAAAATTATGTTTTTACACCTCTCTGCAATGCAATCCCCTGGCGAGTTTGCAGAGGGGGAACTAATTCCCCTTGCATACTGGGGGTCCCTGGGGGCCAACTAGCCCACCTGGACTCTCCAGTATGCACCGGGGGGGCTGCGTTGCTTTGCCCCGGGGGGCGGCGGTCCCCGGGACAGTATTGGGGGATTGGGACTTCTTTATCACTATGCCCCCACGATTTGGGTAATTTGAAAAAAACCAGACCGGGTTTAAAAAAAAAAATTGGGGCCTTGGAGGTCCTTGTGGGACCCCCTGAGCAGGCCTAGGGGGTCAGAGTGCTTCTGCCCTGCCCCCTTTTTAAGTTCTACACATTTGTTTTTCTACTTTCTTGTGCCTCGGTCTACCGAGCACAAGATGGCTGCCAACAATTTCTGTTTTGGAGTGTTGACAGACAGTGGCAGCCAATCAGCATGCAGCTTGTGCAAGTGAAGGACCGCGCACGTACGCGTACTGTACGTGTACGGTGCACGCTTATAGATATATATTTTTTTTTCGATTTTCTCAGGAACTGCTGGAGGGATTTACACCATTTAAGCAAAAGCGTGATCTGAAAATCAGACTCTACCATTTTGCCAAATTTCTTGTAATTCCGTTCAGCCGTTCGGGCTGTAGCCGTGTCTAATCGTCCTATGGAAAATAACATGCGGAAAACATGTTTTTGGACCCCCTTTTTTCTCATCCCCACTTGACGAATCCCCCCCAAACTTTCAGGGAAGGAGCGGAGCGGAGCAGGCCATCTTCTTTGAGAAATTCGCGACGATTCATCAACCGGCGCCAAAGTTATTCCCAATAGAATGTTGCATATTTCCAATGGATAATAGGTCCTAACTATAACTACCTACTGGCGACCGCAAGTACGTATTTTTTATTTATTTTATTTGTGTGTTTTGTAAAGCGCGCAGCGGCCCCAACGGGGCATCCCGGCACTGAAAAACTCTGACAACAGGAGGAACAGGGTCGGGGTGCCAGACTAGGAGGAAAAGAGAAGGGTTTTAAGGGATTTTCAGAATGCTGGTTCTGCCTGGCAGGTGCGTAGAGCTCACGGAAGCTTGTTCCAGTGCTGGGTGGCACAAACCTCAAAGGTTTTTTCCACCTGCACAGGAACGTTTGAATCGGGGAGTTTCTAGGAAAAGTAGGGAGTTAGAGCCAAGTGAATACGGCGGCTAGGCATCTTTGCGCCCCTTCAGTGTCAGCGTTCAAATCTTCCCAGGTGAACAGAAGCTGAGTGTCGTCAGGGTAGGCCATAATCTTTGCGCCCATTTCTTCGGCCAGGGAGATTAGGGGGGTCATGTAGATATTAAAAAGAAGCAGGCTCAGCGTTGAGCCCTGAAGTCCCCCGTCTGAACCTCTCTGGCCCAGGAAGAATAAGGGGGCATCCAGACTTGCTGGGAGTGGGAATTCAGAAAGGATTCCAGCCAGGCCCACACTGACCCGGAGAGGCCGATGCATGACAGTTGTGCCAGGAGAAGTTGGTGAGGTACCGTATCAAAGGCGGCAGAGAGGTCCAATAAGATCATTGTTGATGATGTTGGTCCAGTAGGGACGCTGACATGTTTGAGATCCTGGATGAGAGTGGAAGGGAGTGGGTCTTTAGTGTGGGAGGAAGTTTTGATTTTGGATAAAATGTTGAAGACATCCTGTTCAGATACTGGGTGGAAATTAAGCCATGAGGCGTTATTTTTAAGCAGAAGGGAAATGGGTTCCGGAGGGGTAAGAGAAGGGAGGGGATGAGAGGGGGTCAGGGAAGTGTTCAAGGAGAGAGGGGGTAGAGGTGCGGTGATCAGGGGTGAGCGAGGGGTGAGGGAGGGAAGAGTATCGAGGAAAGCGCGGTCTATTTTTGCGATTTTTTCACAGAAAAAGTTGGCAATTTCTTCGCATTTGTTAGTGGAGGCCACCGGGTTAAGGGGTGCAGAGTTGTTTTAGTTTCTAATAATGTTGAACAGTTCTCTAAGTCTATTTTTGGCACAAGAGAGTTAAAGACGAAAGAATGACGCTTTCTCTGAAAAGATGGGATTTTTTAAGATGATCTTGCAGTTCTAAGGAGGGCAAGATGGGATGGGCAGGGGTATTGCCTCCATGTTCTTTCCGCCAGTCTCAGCAATCGTCATAATTTATTAAGGTCTAGGGTGAGCCATAATTAAGAGGGGGCATTTTTTTAATGGTTTAGTTTTCAGAAGGGCAAGTTGGTCTAACACCTCCGATACAGTTTTATTGAAATGCTCCGTGAGATCATTAGCATTTGAAGAGGGGGGTGAGACTAAGAGGCCGATTGCGATGTCGGACGGACTCAGGTCCAACCGACATCTGTCAGGAGCAGTAACCCACCGACCTGCTGTCATGGGTTACGGCCCTACTAATACGATGCGACCGAACAGGGTTTGGTCGCATTCGAATACTTCACAATGCAGGCATGCATTCTGAGCGGAATGCATGTCTGCATTGAGAAAAGCAGGGGTGTAGTTCATCCCTGCACCACGTGGCCAGCACCCCAAGCTTCCTGCCACCGGGTGCAGGGATCCAAGAGGGGCACCATAGGTGCCCCCATGGGGGCCCTGCTGATGGCCCCGAAAGACAGTCTCCGACTGCCTTTTCGTGCTGGACAGACCGGCACAAAAAGGCAGTGAAAAACTGGCATCGTACTCCCTCAGTCATAAAGAGGCGATCCGGAGAGTACTGGAGGTTTTCCAGATGGCAGACTGGCTCTCCGAGCCTGTCATAGGCCATCCAGAAATCCGAGTCAGATTCCATTCCGACGAGCTCATCGGAATGGCTCGGTCGGAATGGAATCCGGCCGGCACTGACCGATTCGGTCGGAAGGGCTCCGAACATGGTTTGGAGCCCTTCCGACCGATTCGTAATCGCCCCCTAAGTTGGAATTGGAGTTTATGTTCCAGTGCGCCAGGAGGGATTTGTTTAAAATGTCTAGCTTTATTTATTTTTATAGGGGCAGAAGGGACTGGGGGGATACTGTGAACAGAATGAGATGGTAGTCGATGGGGATGATGTTGCATAGGGATGTAAGATCTGGGTTGGAGATGATTGTGTCTGGAATAGCTCCTTTAGTGTGGGTAGGGGAGAGGCAAAGTGGCTTGAGGTTGCTAATCTCAAGGAGGTTATTGATGAGGTTGATTGTCGGGTCATTAGGTTTGTTCTTGTGGAGGTTGAGACCTCCAAGGAAAAGGTTTTTGGAGCTGGAGAGTAAAGATTTAGTTAGGTGAATTTGGAGAATTCTTCTGCAAAGGGAAGGGGTTCACCAGGGAGATGATAGATCTTATACATTCGTATTGGGGGGGAGCATTTAATTTTTAGTTCCGCGCCTAGGTACTCGAACGTTGTGTAGTCAGTGTTATTAATAGGTGCGAGTTGAAGTTCTTCTTTAAAGATGATTGCTAGGCCACCGTCTATTTTTTCAGGTTCATCTCTTCTGAGGATAGAGTAGCCAGGTGGGGTCAGAAGGTCGATGATGGGTGTCGAATGGTCTTTGAGCCAGGTTTCAGTGATGAAGGCGATATCTGTGTCGTCATTGAGAATGGTTTCGGAGATTTCTGTTGCATGTCGGACAGCTGAACAGCAGTTAACGAGCCTGCAGGTAAGCGGTTTTGGTTTGGCCATGGGGGGGGGAGTAATTGAATACTAGTGAGTTGTGCGGGAGTTGTACGGGAGCTAGGAGACGCAGGGATTCCGCTGGTCCCCAAAATAACAGGGAATTTGGAGTGAGAGGGGGGAGATTCTTTAGGTGGGGGGTCGTTAAGGTAGGTAAGGCAGAGGGCAGAGCGGTTAGGGGTGAAGTAGGTGTTAGATGTTCAAAGGGGTTTGTGAGAGCGGGAGAGGAGTGGCGTTGTTAACCCATGTTTGGGATCTAAGTGTTTTCCGGGGTTAGCATAAAGGGGGTGTCAGGAGGGGCGGGCAATGGGGTTGTAGGATTTGAATCGATTGAAATATTTTCTGAGTAGGGTAAGTTCGGTAGCTAGGGTAACAAGATTATCATCCAAGTTACGAAGTGTCTGGCTGAGGTTAGGAAGGAGGGAGGTGGAGGTTGTTGGAGTGGAGGGGTTGTTAGGGGTAGGGTGACTAGAGCAATGAGGTTGACGTCTTGGTTTGAGCAGTTTATCTGGGGGGAGTAGTTTGGGTAGGTCTGTGTTTAAATGAGGAGTGTGGGTGGCCAGGGGAGGGAAAGGTATTACGGTCCGGTGTTGGGAGGAAGTGATGGGTATGAGGTGCAATGGCTTCTAGAGGGTGGTGGGGAAGGTGTAAGAGGCGAGGGGAGCATGTGAGGTTTACAAGGGGATGTGGTCTTGGCGTAGTGGGCCAGTGAGAGGTTAAAAAAGGGCGGGATCAGGGCCTAGGGGGAAATGGTTGTAGAGGGATGGCTTAAAAGGTGGGGGGGGTGTTAGGGAGCTGATAGGGTGTTGGAAGTGGCTGGTCATTTGGGGATATGGTAATTGGAAGGAGTGGGTGAGCGGAGAAGGGGGAGATATTTTCAGAGAAGTGGGTATAACCAGCGCTGTGGAGGAGGGTGTGTCATTACAGGTGGAATGTCGTGGGGTTGTGGTGTTAGTCTCTGTGAGGTGGAGAAGTGTTGGGTGTAGGCGTGAAAGGGAGCTAGAGTGGGGAGAGGGGACAGGATTGCGGCAGGGGAGGGTACGGGTGAGGGTGACATAGTGATGCCATTTGTGGAGGAAGGGGCCAGAGCATGTACGTGGGGGGTTTTAGTTATTATGGGACGGTTTAAAAGGGGAGGAGGGGTACTGGGGAGGTGGTTTGATGTTGGAGAGGATGGCCTTTGGGGGTATGGGAATATGGAATATGTTCTAGAGGCGTATAGGGGGATGATGTCAGAGTGGAGGGTGGGCAAGTAGTTCATGGGAAGGGTGAGTCAAAGTGGGAAGTAGTATCATGGGGTAGTAGAGTGATTCTCTGGGAGGTGGAGGGGATTTGGGCTTGGATGGGGCTGGAAGCTGGTCTCCGTGTAGGGGATAATATTATGGTAGGGAGGTTCAGGTGAGGCTGCCAGAGTAGTAGTTGTTGCGGGGGACTGTCATTAGCGAGAGGGTTAGGAGTTGTGGCAGTTGAGGGGTGTACTGAGGGATTGAGGGACTTAGAGGGTGTAGAAGGGGGAGATAGTAGTGTCAGCTGGTAAGAAAGAGTGCTGAAGAGGAGTTAAAAAATTGTGAGGTGTTGTTTAGAGGCTTGGATCAAGATATTTCCAGTTTTTTAGATGGAGATGGCTATATCACCAGGGAAGAACGAGGAAGGAGAAGTGGCAAGTTCGAAACCGTGGGGGATTCTGACTGTGCTTGATACTGGTAGGCAGTGTAAAAAGGTGCTCTTCCATTTGGAGGGGCGTTTCATGTAGAAGACATAGTTAGTTTTAATGCGGGACGTGGGGCTGTGATAGTGGTATAGTCGATAAGGGTTTCAGAGTGACGTTTTAAAAATGTATGTTTAAGATTCTTTTTGGCATTTTTCCAAAGGTTGGGAGGATATGGAATGGTCCAGGAGTTGGGTCCGTGTTTGTTGAGAGTGGACTGTTTGTCGGTTGGGGTCTGAGGGGGGGGCGTTGTGTGGGTGGTATTGAGGCTGGACATGGTGATGAGGTTTGGTTAGTAGAGAGACTGGGAGCGAGCAATGATGTGGGGAGAAATTATAGGATAAAGGGGCTAATGGTATGTGCGCAGCAGGAGATGGAGACATTTTAAGAAGAAAGGGGCTAAAGGTAAGAGCGCGGAAGGAGACGGAGTGGGAAGGAGGGAGCGGTTGAGTTTTTGGGAGTTAATGCATCAAATCTGGGGGTGCGGGGAAATGAGAGAAGAGGATTGTGGGGATGGGGAGGGGAAAGGGAAATTTGAGGCAGTGGTAGGGTAGGGCGGCGATATTAAGATTCAAAAGGTTGTTAATATAGAGCAGAGAAAAGGTAGAGGTAGGTGACCAGGCTAGTAAGATAACAATATATCACCATTATATACTGATTGACACTGATTCACACATTATAAACTGGTGGAACAAGGCAAGTGGAGCGAGCGGAGAGAGGTAGAGGTAGGTTACCAGGCTAGTAGGATAACAAAATATCACACATTATATATTTATTGACACTGATTCGCACATTATGAACAGGTTGAGGAAAGTGAGGTTAGTGGGTCCTTGCAGTAAATTAATCACGCATTATAAGGTGACAGTTTCATGCTTTTGCGAGGTAGTTGATTGTCAAAGGGTTCTCAGTGTGCTCCAGTGAGGTACTGGGCTGAAGAGGTCGCAGCCAGGCGTGTGGAGCCACTGCTCGGACCAACTTATCAGTTTACAGGCGTGGGACCTGACTTCTGGTCAGTTCTGGCCAGTCTTCAGCAGGCAAATTTTAGGCCCTGATCGTCCGCACCTAAACGGGGCAAGGGCTTGGGAGTTTTATTTCAAGGAAAGGGGAATTTTTATCCAGGGACTTAGGAGTTTCAACTGGCCGCAGTCGTGAGGACTCAGCCTGCGTCCACGAACTAAGGTATGGGGTCTGCTAACAAAGAGATGTGGATTCTGGCGGGTTCAAGGCACCTGTCTCAAAGGGACAGGGCAGTCAAGGCGCAATTTTCTACATGCTTATACAGGGACACGGGCTGTGGGCTCACCTTAGGTGCATCATCCTCAGGGGGCCGAGGGTAAACGAGGCAGGCTCATCAAGGGTCATGGGCGCCAATCGACGGACATCAGGCGAGGCGCAGAGATGAGGAGTCACGACTCGCCTCAAATGGATCTCACTCGGCTGTAAGTGATGAAGATGATCCCAGCGGGCTCACCCCAAGCTCCGTTCTCAGGGGGACTCGGTCAGCAAGGCAGAGGTGGGACTCGTATGCCTCGAAATCAAGGCGGCAGATGCAAGACCACGTCATGCCCAGCTCCAGGAGGAGAGACCTGCGCAGAGACCTGCCAGGCGGAAAAAGGCATCCCTTTCAACGGGCCCCCGGCTCAGCAGGGTATCGCTCGACAGGCCCCCAGGGTGCCGCGGGCAGGGGGGACTCAACAGGCCAGAGACAGCAGGTGTTGGGCTGCATGTAATCAGATCAAATCCAAGATGGCCTAGACTCCAGCGGCCCCAATCATCAGGCAAGTTGAGGGCAGGGGAGTCGTAGCTGGACTCTATTGAACAAATCTCGGACGAGGTGTGGGCTGGGGAACCACTACAGGCCTCAGGCGGCAGTCCCTGGTCTGTTACAGCTGTCAGCCCCAGATGAAACGAGGGGCGGGGGTCTTAACTGGCTTCAAGCCACAAGCGATGCCAACTCCAGTTGGTCTCCCTCCAGGAGCCCACCTCAGCGGGGTTCAGGGCACTAAAGATGCGACTCCTGTTGGGCTCCCTCCAGCTGCCCGCCTCAATGGGGCTCAGGGTACCAATGAGGCGTCTCCAGGGCACCGGCTTCCTGACGAAGTCTCGGCCAGCCGAATACCACTGGCCACAGTCGGCTACGAGCACCGGCACAGACCAACGGACTCACCCTGAGTGCCATCCCTAAAATGGGCCACAAATAGACTCAGCACTGGGTGTCGGTCCCCGAGTCTTCCCGGGGTAGTCCTATCTACCGGTGAGCGGATGGAAGCTGCCGGGATCTTCAGCAGGTACTTGGCGTGGGGGGCTCAGGGCTTTGAAGACATGACTCTCGGGCCCCAGTTTCAAGGCGGAGTGTTGATCACCCCCATTCAGCAGGCTTCAGTCGGCTGTGAGCTTCGGCACCGAATACGGGTTCACCCCATGCTTCGACCACGGGGGTGCTCAGGGCGGACCAGGAGCGACTTGGAGGCCCCCGATTCCAGACGATGGCCACAATGCTACAGTGGCCTCTGTCTCAGGCATCAGCTCCCAAGATTCACCGAGGCATTCTTCATGACCAGGGAGCGGTGGGCTCAGTTTGGGAGCTGCAGGGATCTTCCGTGCGGGCCTTTGATGAAGCCTGGGTGCATGGATGATCAGCTGCAATGAGTCCTCACCGATTCCAGGGATAAGTTCTTCAGAACAAGAATTCTTCAGGATTCCTTAAATGTATATGTGAGATTGATTACTGGTTGCAATGCTCAGACCCATACACGTACTCACACACCCAGTCAGCCATAGAGACAATCAGACACCCACTCAATAATTCACATAGCCACTCACCTCCACTACCCTGTCCATACAGCTACTCATACAACCAATCACTCACCCATACAGCCACTCACACAGCCACACACTTAACCAATCAGCAAATCACTCATCCACCCATTTACCTTTACAGCCACTGCCATACCCAATCACCTATACAGCTTCTCAACACAGCCACTCACTCACCCATACAACCCCCCACACACCCACACAACCAGTTGCATACCCATTCACAAGTCCGTACAAGCACTTCCACATCTACTCACTCACCTATTCAGCCATTCACTTAGGCATGTACTTTACAATACAGCCACTGACACACAAACTCACTTAACCACACGTCCAATCAAACAGCAACTCACTTACCCATACAGTCCTTTACACACCCACTCACATACCTATACAAGCGCTAACATGTGTACTCACAGTCTAATATAGCCACTCACACAACAAATCAATTAACCAATCACCCACTCAAACAACCACTCAGTCACCCATAAAGCCACTTACACAGTCACTCGATCATACATTCACTTACATAGTCACTTAGTCAATCACACAGCCATTCATGCATCCACTCACAAACCAATTCAGCCACCAAGACATCCACTCACACACTGATACACACAATGACACAGCCCGTCACATATTACATGTTAGAAATAGTATCACTTATTAGAAGTACACAACATATACAGGCACATGCATCAAGCAAAAAATGCCTCACAAACATAGCGAATCAAAAAAAAGACTGTTTGCAAGCTCAATTCAGCCGTTCCAAATGCAGGAACCCATTTAGAGAAAAATCAACAAATTCGCAAAAATAAGGTCTTGCACAATTTGCGAGAACCAGAACCCTTATCTGCCTTTTTCCTAACTGCGATTGCAAATAGCGTTTCTCTAATAAAAAGTCGCAAACCAATGCATGTAAACTCGCAAATTGCGATTTGCATGAAAATCGCATTTTTGCAAGAGCAGAATAAGGGGAGTCACAATCAGGTGGTAAGTTGTGAAAAAAATCACACAGGTACAACCACTCAGAAACCTATTTAAACTGACCCAGAAGGCCCCTGGAGCTTTTCACATTGGCAGCACTCTACGCAATGGTGAGAAGGAGGGGGATCCAGGCAGAAGCACTGTGTAGATTGAGAATACAGAAGATGCTATTCAGTGTGCACATCACATTGCTAGAACAAACAGAGGATGGAATACACTATAAGTACAGGCTGAATGGTGCAATGATCCAACACCTGATAGCCGAATTGGAACCCCTTATGCAGCGCAAGACCCATAGGACCCATGCCATCCCCACCCTTGTACAGGTCCTATGTTGTCTGCACCTACTTGCCTCAGACAGTTTCCGGGGGGTAGTAGCTGTTGCTGGAGGAGTATCACAAAGCTCCCTCTCACGTTTCTTCAAGTCTTTCTGGATGCCATGATGACAAGGCTCCACACCCACATCACCTTCCCCACAAGCCAACGGGATTTGAACAAGACAAAACTGGACTTGTACCAGGTCGCCCAGTTCCCATATGTGATTGGAACGCATGTTCCCATATGTCCCCCAGCAGCTAATGAATACATTTCCATGAACCGGAAGTCATTTCATTCAATTAATGTACAAGTAGTGTGCCATGCTAAGCATATCATAACTCACATTGTGGCGCAATACCCTGGAAGCACCCACGGCTCCTACATATTAAGACACAGCGGCATCCACAGCTAGGGGGTGAATTTGGGGAAGGACATCTGCTCGGTAAACACATATACTTATTTTCTACACAAATAGACAGAAATGTAAATGGATAACAGTCGCTAACCCTTTACTTACTACCCTGTAGGTGACTGTACATACGCCGTGCAGAACCACATCATGACGCCATACATCAATCTAGCCACACCACATGAGCAGAAGTACAATGCAGCCCATATCAGCACACGTAACACCATTGAAAGCACGTTTGGACTACTGAAGAGTCGCTTCAGCATACTACACTAAACTGGTGGAGCGTTGCAATACCATCCAGAGACCTGCTGCCGGATTGTGGCTGCATGTGCCATGTTGCACATCATTTCCACCAGGTGAGGTATACCCACCGAAGTGTCCGACAGTGAGTCTGACGACAGGCTGCTAAGGCTAGATGCCTCCTCACTCCCCTCCTCCCCAGTTAAGTTGCTGCCACCAACAGTACCAGTCTGGATCTGTTACACGGCAGTGGTCATTTGTCCAAGGGCCCTGACCACATCCCCAAATCAATGGCACATATCAATTTACATGGCCACAGTTTGTTGTGACAGCAGCGCAGTGGTGTTTCTGAGCTTATTGTTGGACCTGGTATAGGCTGCCATGCACATCAGTTGGCGTGTTAGCACCCGAGTATAGTCATCATATACCTCAAAATGCCAGATATCAATTAAAATGTACCATAAACTTGAAAAAGCAAGAACATCAGAGAGTGTGTTGAGTTATAAAAACAGTATATAATTTATTACAATTTCACAATAGATTAAAAACATTATGTGCAATAAACGTGCCCATGGGCTATCATGGTATTAAAAACAATAGAACAATGCAAATTAAATAAAAACAGTAGATGACAGGGTTCACAGTTTTGTTGGTGTTGTCGACGCAGCGTTTCGGTGAGTCTGTGATATCACCTTCTTCAGGACAAACAATTCTGTGAGTGATTGTAGATTCCTGCATGACCATTCATGCGATCGGATGTGGACAGGAACGCGAGGGGAGCAAGGAGGCCGATTACTGATTATAAGGTTTAATTTAGAAACAACCTTGATTGACAATACTCCGCGCTGCAGGCAGAATTGAAGGCATCCAGTGGCGTGCTCCTTACATCCCAAAAGAAGGAGAATAAAAGACATTTTAAAATATAGTTGGATCAAGACATAATACGGTGGCGCCCCTCCGGTATCCTCTACAAGATAGAGCTCAAAATTAAAAAAGGTAATGCTTACTGGAATGTAAGACACCAGAAGCCCTACATAATAAAATACGCATGACAACATTCCTCGAATTGAATAAAAGAGGAATCGTCTACAATCACTCACAGAATTGTTTGTCCTGAAGAAGGTGATATCACAGACTCACCGAAACGCTGCGTCGACAACACCAACAAAACTGTGAACCCTGTCATCTACTGTTTTTATTTAATTTGCATTGTTCTATTGTTTTTAATACCATGATAGCCCATGGGCACGTTTATTGCACATAATGTTTTTAATCTATTGTGAAATTGTAATAAATTATATACTGTTTTTATAACTCAACACACTCTCTGATGTTCTTGCTTTTTCAAGTTTATGGTACATTTTAATTGATATCTGGCATTTTGAGGTATATGATGACTATACTCGGGTGCTAACACGCCAACTGACTCGGGGACCTTCCTCGTCTTTCCCTACGTATCCTCCTTGTCCCCTAACACAGACATAAGGAGACCTCCCTTTCTGTTTTTACTTTTCCCATGCACATCATGCACTGCCAATGCCTTCTGCCTTCTCCTCTCTGTGTTGTAGTCCTCAAGCATTGCCCTGGTGAGCTCCTGCATGCTTGCGTTGTCCTGCCTATTTCCATCCCCTATCGCTGTGGTTAGTTCCCGCACACTGTCTGTCATTAGTCTGATGTTATTTGCCAATTTTGATAGTTGCAGCTGGATTTACCCCATGTGTCTTGCTTGCAGGTGCCTCACACGCAACTTCTGTGACTCCACGCCACCCCACACATTTGGAGCCTGGTCTTCCTGTTCAGCAAAGCAGGACCTTGACCCGCGCCTCCGTCCACTTTGGGCTGGTGCCTGGGGTGTAGGTGTTGTGTTCACAAGAGGCTGTCTGGTCGCAGGAGTGGGTGCAGGAGTCAGCTCAGATTCCATGGGCTGCAGTGATGGAACTTGTGCACTGTGTTTTGTGTGTGCAGGGGTTGTGCTCGCTGGGGCAACTGGAGTCTCCACATCAGTCTCTGAAGGAGTCTCAGAGATGTGTAGACATTCACTGTCTTCTGAGTCTACTTCAGCTGCATCTGTGATGTGAAACAGTGCAATGTTAGTTTGTGTTAAGGTTACTGATGTGTGCCATTAAGCATACTTGGCTTACATTAAATCACTGAATGCCATGCAGTGTTGGCGTGTTTTACTTGCCATTTTTTTGTGTGACTCCCCACTTGACTGACATGCCTACAACTCCCATAATGCATTGGGTGTATGAGGGAAAACATAGACTGGAGTTTGACCTGTACACTGGGGTTGCACTGGGGGCATGTGCACAATTGAACATTACTTAGCAGCGTATGGTTGCATACCTCTTACCTTGTGTGGAACTAGCCGTGCTGGATGTGTCCATCTGGGTCACTCCCACCACTGCTTCTGGCTGGATTGTGGCCTCCACCAGGTCCTCTAGGGCTGTGTTATCTGGTCTGTAGATAGGCCCCCTCCTGTGCTCCTGGCATCCTTCAGCCTTTCTGCAATTCGCTCCTTGGCACAGCTATGTAAGTCATACCACCTCTTCTTGAGGTCATCTGTACTGCGGTGTGTGACACCCACAGCATTGACTTGCTCTTGATATGCAGCCATACCTGTGTTTCTCTGCCCCTGCCACCTTAAGTAAAAGTTTACCAAAGAGCATGTCATGGCTCTTGGACACCTCCTCAATGAGGTTTTCCAGTTATCTTTCACTGAATTTCAGTTTTCTCTTCCTGAGCGTGGCACTCTCCCCTGATGTTGTCTGATCCATTCTGGTCCACAGAAAGTTACAGTAAACAATCTTGGGTGATGATGCAGCTCAGCTCCAGCACTCAGCTTCCTCCTCCCACCTGCTCTGGTCACTGAATGAAGCATGGGGTGGATGACTTCTTGATTGTGATGTTATCAGCATGCTTCCAAAGCGACTTGCTTTTTGTGATTTTGCAATTTCAATTTCGCTATTTGCGTAACTGCAAGAAGCACAATCACAAATGGTGTTTTTGGAGTGTGCGTGGCTCTTCTGTGAAGTCGCTATTCCCAATCACAATTATTACTGATTTGGTAATTTTCCGTGAACAGCTTTATGCATTGTGGATAGCTATTTCTAAAGAGCTACTCCTTATTTTTCCCTACTTAGGAATCGCTCAAACTGATTTTGATGCATGTACCCACTAATCATTTAACTTTTGTAGACCTTAGTTGATATGTTTAATACTCATACATGTTTAGAAAACACTCACAATCACTGGATGATGTAATCAGTGATGTCATTTGAGATTTCCTCAGTGATATCATGAGTGGTGTCATAGACCATGTCATGAATGATGTAATATGTAATATTATAAGCAGTGCATTGTGGGTTATGTACCTTATAGTTGGTCCAGTTAACTATAACTGCTGAATCTCACTGGTTTCGAACACGTGAAATCTGAGCCTAGCTATAACGTGCATATACATGTAACGCCCCCAAACTTACCATGAACAACAGGATTTGCCATGGAACTTCTTTTGGAAAATGTTGTGACGATTCATCAAACAGCGACAAAAATATAGGCAAGTCAAAAAATGCTTATCCTATGGAAACATGGTCCTAACTATAAGAACCTATAACAATCCTGTGCATGATAGGTTTTGTGCCACCCGTCAAGCAGAGCCGAGAAAAGAGGGTGGATAAAAAAGTGTATTTCCCACGTTAATTGTCATAGGACCTTTAAGCGAAGCTGCATCCGAAGCTTTAGGTGGCATTAGACCAAATTTGGCAGAAATTAAGATTTGGGTACACAGGTCACACTTTCAGTTATTTGGTGTAAATCCGTTCAGTAGTTGTTGAGAAATTTAAGAAAATAAAGATAGTGATATCGGTGGCCGCGGCCAATTCAAGACTATTTCATATTTAATTGTGAATGCACATGCCAACAGGAATGCTGTGATTGTCTGGCCGCAACCGGAGCAGAAATTTGCGGCATCCATTTGGGAAATGGGATATGTTCCAAGGGGTAAAAATAGATCAAAATAGTGGTATTAAGTGTCAGGGTAGAAGTACCCTGCCATCATGTTTGACAGATAGGGATGTTAATAAGACTAGCTATGTGTTGAATTTTTTTTTTAACACTCATTATTTGTGAAATTGACATGACAGTCAGTGTGGCACCCATGTAACGGCACAATGAATTTGAGAATATGGGTGAAAAATAAAAAAATACATTCACAGACTCATTCGACACTAACACATTCACTCAAAGAAGTACTCGGAGACTTGTGCACCTACTCACACATCCATTGACATACCCTTACACCCACTCACAAACTCACTCAGAGAATCAAGCACACACTCACAGACCCATTCAGAGATGTATCCACCCACTCACAGACCCACTGAGAGACTCATGCACCCCTCACAGACCCACAGAGACGTATGCACCTACTCACAAGCTCAATCAGAGACTCTTGCACCACCCACAGACCTCATGCAACCATTCACAGACTAATTAATATTCTCCTACAGCAACTTACAGACCCGTTCAGATACTCATGCCCCAACTCGGAGACCCACTCAGAGAATACAAAATGTTCTAGCTATCGCGACAAGAATTTTAGATTCTATTAAGGACACGGAGGCGAGGATTATGCTTTCTCATTTCTTTACTGCAACAACAGCAGCCAATGAAAATGAAAGTACACATGTAAAAAATAACATTTCTCATGAGGCTTTGAACCACGCCTCTCTTACAACAACCAATCACAAAGGTATCATGTCTATAAATCCCAGAGACACTAGTCCGGCCTCCTCTTTCTTTGCGCGAAAGTCAGTAACAGTCTGAACACACTGAAAAGTTTAATACTGCAACGGAAAACAGATCCAGCAGAAGTTCCAACAGAGAAATCTTGAACAGAAAGGGAAAAACCACCATCCAGAAGGAGCGGCAGCCAAAGCACCGGCGATCTTCAACTCTTGTTGGAGTCATTTCCTTGAACATAAAAAGGAAGTTTGAGAAAAGTTTCCACCACAACCTAGATCGTTGTAAGGGTGGGTAAAACAGTTAGGTAAAACCACGTAAACAACAACAGTTGAATAACAGTCCCAACGGGTGGGATAATCCTCGCCTCCGTGTCCTTAATAGAATCTAAAATTCTTGTCGCGATAGCTAGAAAATTTTGTATTCTATGGCAGGACCGGAGGCTTCTGATTATGCTGGTTCAAAGCTCACGTTACAGCTCGTCAATCACAGCATCAGAAACATGAGGAATCGGCTTGTAATAAAACACCTTAAACATTGAATCTGAGGACCAGTCAGCTGCCTTCAGAATGTCCTCCAAGCGGGAACCCAGTAGGTAAGCCTTAGAAGCCATCGCACCCCTCGCAGAGTGTGCCCCATAAGCAGAGATATCAATGCCGGCTTCCGACATGATCCACCTGACCCATCTAGCTAAAGTGGCAGCAGCGACTGGCTTGAACGGTTTCTGAATAGAGATCAATAACTGCCCCAGAGGATCCGCCCTGTGTACACTAGTACGCTCCTCATAACATTTAAGACATTGAAGAACACACAGCTTGCCGTTATGAGGAAAGGCAGGATAATCAACTGAACGAGACATGGTCTTAGTACGTCTAGTAATGACAAAGGACACACCTTGGGTGAATACATCCTCCCAGCCAAATCCAAAGCTCTGACATCTGAAACCCTCCGACATGAAATAAGGCACAATAGCATCGTAAGCTTGGCAGAAAGCTGTTTCAGAGACAATTCACCATTGTCGGGCCAGGATTCCAACAAATTCAGCACCATATTAACGTCCCACATGGTGGAATACCTGGGCCGAGGAGGGTTGGCCACACTCACGCCTTTAAGTAACTTACATACCAAGGGATGCATCCCCACAGGTTTACCGTCTATGTGGTCGTGACCAGCAGAAATAGCAGACCTGAAGTTGTTCACCGACCTGTAGGCCAGGCCAGAAGTCGCACACTCTGACAAAAAATTCAGTACCTCTGTTATATTTGATCCCACGGGATCCACCTGTTTTGAAAGGCACCAACCCACCCACTTCTTCCACGAAGAAGAGTATCGTTTTCGGGTGGAAGGAGCCCACGCTTGCTGCATAAAGCTGGAAGCCTCTCGTGAAAGGCCTGCAAGGCGTTCATGTCTCCGGAGAGCGTCCATACCATTAGTGACAGCTGGTTCTGCAGGACCAGAGGGTGGCATGTCCCCACTGGGTCCTGCAGAAGCGTTGGGAAGACTGGGAGCCGGAAGGGAAGGTCTATTGACAATTCGAACAGTGTGGGAAACCACGAATGAGTCGACCAATAAGGCGTTACTAGCACCACCGTCGCTTCCTGTCGGCGCAGCAGTGCCGCCACTCTCGGGATCAGTGCAAACGGTGGAAACGCATAATTCCTCTGTTTACCCCAATGATGAAGGAACGCCTCCGTCCCCAGGGCCATTGGGTCTGGTCTCCAACTGTAAAACAGGGGAAGATGGGCATTGAGGCGCGAGGCAAACAGGTCGATCCGACACGGGCCCCGTAGCGACATGATCCGGGAAAACAGCGATGGATGAAGCCTCCAATCGCTGGAGTCCCTGAAAAATAAGGAATGCCAATCCGCTACTTGATTGAGTTTCCCGGGAAGGTATTCCGCCACCACAGAGATCTTGCGATCCAGGCAGAAGTGCCAGAATTCCTTTGCAATGTGCACCAGCATCCGGGACCTCGTCCCGCCCAATCGATTGATGTATCGCACCGCAGAGACGTTGTCCATCCGAAGAAGGATACAACAATTGCTCTTCAGCGGTGAGATAGACCTGATGGCAAAAGACCCTGCCAGAAGCTCTAGACAATTTATGTGAAGTGATAGTTCGTCTGCAGACCAACGTCCTCCTGTGGCAAATGTGCCGCAGCGAATGCCCCAGCCCCACTGTCTGGCATCGGATTCCACCACTACATCCGGGGCCGTGCCGAATATAGCTCGGCCATTCCAGGCTGACATGTGGTCCAACCACCATTGAAGTTCCTCCCTGGACTCGGAGGCGAGAGGGATCAAATGATCGTAGTGAAAGTTTCTCTGCAGGTAGAAGATCTTGAGCCTCTGCAGGGCTCTGTAATGCAAAGGTCCGGGAAAAATGGCCTGAATCGACGAGGCCAGATGGCCCACAATCCGTGCCAGAACCCTCAAAGAAATCTTCTCTTTGGCCAGGGTAGTTGTGATTTCTCTCTTGATCAACCTGATCTTCGGCAGAGGAAGGAGAAGCTGGGCCGAGACCGAGTCTATCAGGAAACCTAGGAATTCCATCTGCCGATCCGGTATCAGCACCGATTTCTTGGTGTTGATCACGAATCCCAGATTCTGCAATAAGGACGTCGTCCACTCCAAATGCTTGAGAAGGAGGGACCGGTCCTGTGCCAGGATCAGCATATCGTCTAGATAGACAATCAACCGAACTCCCATCTCCCGGAGGCGGGAGACCACCGGCTTGAGTAGTTTGGTGAAAACCCAAGGGGCCTAGGACAGCCCGAAAGGGAGTACCTCGTAACGAAACCAACGCCCTTTCCAGGGGAACTGCAAAAACTTTTGATGTGATGGGCAGACTGGGACCGTCAAGTAGGCGTCTTTCAGGTCCAGTCTGACCATCCAGTCGTTCTCCAAGAGAAGGTCTCGCAAAAGATGGATGCCCTCCATCTTGAAGTGTCGATACGTGACAAAGGGGTTGAAATCCCTCAAGTTTAACACGAGGCGTTGACCGCCTCCTTTCTTTTGAACAAGAAAGACGTTGCTGCAGAAGCCTCCCGGCAGGAAGGGTCCTGCAGCAATGGCCTGTTTTGCCAAAAGCTCGTCTAGTTCTGAGTCTATAAAACTCTGTTCGAGATGGGAAAAAAGGAGAGGACGGGGGAGGAAGGGCTGAATGGGGCAAGACGCCATCTCTATCTCGTAACCCTGGACAGTCCGACGGACCCACACATCTGAAGTGAGAGTTGCCCAATTCTGGACAAAATGGCGCAATCTTCCCCCCAACGGAAGTAAAGGAAGAGAGAGACTTACCGGAAGATTGGTTATTGAAGTTTTTGTAGCCTCGATTGATTCCTTTGTTGTAGCGGCCCCTGAAGCCGCGTGATTGGGACAGGTAAAATCCAGCTTGATCCGGTTCTTGCGTGTACCCTCTACCCCGTCTAGGGGCGTAGCCTCTCTGAGGACTGGGATTTGAGTAGCGGCCGGTCGAGCATCCTCTGCCACGCCCGGCCCTACCAGATACCTGCAGAACACGTTTCAGCGATGCCTGAGACTTGTCCAAAGAAGCAAAAGTGTTCACAAATTTTGCAATATCCTTGACGAAATTATCCCCAAACAACTGTCCTTCCACCAAAGGACCCGGCTCTGAGGAAGCCAATTCCACCAGTTGGGGGTCGATCCGGAGAAGGACGGACTTGCGCAGTTCTGAGGCAAGGGCGCAATTCGCGTTGCCCAGCATACAAATGGCCCTCTGAGCCCAACCCGCCAAAACCTCAGGGTGTATAGCGGCACCAGTCTCTTGCGCCTGCAGGGCCAATTCCAGGATCTTGGCCAACGGGCCCGAAAGGTCGAGGACCTTATCTTGGCACGCTCTGAGCACGCGATCAATCCCTTTCTTCGGGTCCTTCTCATACTTTTTAAGAAAAGTGGTCATGGAAGGGTCTATGTCCGGAGTGAGAGCCACTTTGTGGGGCAAATCGGGGCGCGGGCATTCAGATTTCAGGCGGGCACGAACCTCCTTGTCGAACCCCTTGCGGAGATGAGTCTCCAGATAGGTCGCCACCGCCGGAGGGGGAACCCAGTCGGAAGATCTGGGGTGGACAATGTCCGTCGGGTCAAATAAAAAGGGAGTGGGAATGACCGGGGATTTGTGTTTACGCTTCTTAGTGCGTTTGCGTGGAGCGGCATCCGAGGAATCGGTATCGGTGCCAGTATCCGTTGTGGTGATAACCAGGGGGGATGTGGGGGGAGGGGTAACAGGCTTGTCTTGGGATCGAGACTCCTGGGACTTATAAAGTTTGTCGTAAGACTGGGCATGCGGCCAGGAAAGGTCAAGAGCCACCTTCTTCGGGGGGAGGGGGGTGAAGGGGATCTTTGCCTGGAACGGGCATCGGCTTACCCGGGACCAGCAGATCCAACTTCTTGGCCAGAGGGGAGAGGGCCGAGGAAAGGGGTTTATCCAATTTGGCATCGAGTTTTTTGTCTATGATCTCCTCCATGGAGTCCCCTTCATAGAATTCCTGCTCTCCCTGAAAACCATACGCAGCATCCTCCTCTTCGCAGTACTCAGTGTCTGCCATCGCAATCAGGAATCCGAAATTCCAACTCTAGTCCCCAGCGGGAAGCAAAGACCAGCCCGAGCAAGGGCGTCGAGGGTGGGGGGTGCCAGGCGCAGGAGCCGGAAATACCAGGGAAAAAACAAGAGCAATGCCAAGTCCCACTCTAGGACTAACGGAGGAAAGATGGTGTCGCCTGAACCAATATAAGCTGCCCAAAAGCACAGAAATCGTCCACGGCTCCTGGCCCAAGCTGCGTCGATCCCCACTTCAGCCGGGGGCAGAGCGTCGTTCTGGCACCTTCGAGAACTGCGCGTGCCAACACGGCGTGCGCGGGCTCACCGAGACGTGCGTAAGGCCTCAACGGCACCTACATACGCTCGTCCCCGAGGGGGGGGCTAACCCCTCACTAATGCGGCTAGCCTTAGCTTGCGCCGCGGCAGCGACGACTGGAAGTCGAGGGAAGGGATCGGACGGGCCTAGGTGCGCAAAACGCGCCACCACAGGGAAGCGGGGAACGGAGCGAAGCTCCGGCCCCAATCTAAGTGTAAAGCGGACAATGCAGGAATAAACAATGCCAAGAAAGCGTAAAGCGATCAATCAAATTATGCAATATACATGAATAATCAGAAACAATAGTCAATGGCATCAACCAATGTATAGGCATCACGCACAAGTAATAGAGTTAACATGAAAGAAAAGAGCACTTATCTGGGCTGCGGAGCAGCAAAGAAAGAGGAGGCCAGACTAGTGTCTCTGGGATTTATAGACATGATACCTTTGTGATTGGTTGTTGTAAGAGAGGCGTGGTTCAAAGCCTCATGAGAAATGTTTTTTTTTACATGTGAACTTTCATTTTCATTGGCTGCTGTTGTTGCAGTAAAGAAATGAGAAAGCATAATCAGAAGCCTCCGGTCCTGCCATAGAATTACGCAACCAGTCACAAAGCACAGTCAGATGGTCATGAACCCAGTAACAGATCCACTGAGAGACTCATGCACCACCTCACAGACCCACACAGATTTACACACATACTCACAAGCCCACTCATAGACTCACTCTCCACTAATAAACTCACTCATATTCTGAGACACATCTTTATAGATCCATGTAGAGACTGAGACACCCACCGACAGATGCATACAGACACTGATGAGTCCACTCACAGACCCACTCAGGGACTCAGACATGCACTCACAGACGTCTGCAGAGAGTGTTGTACTCAATCATAGACCAAGTCATATTCCCATTGTGTCACTCAAAGACACATACAGACATTTACAGACTCAGTTAAAGACCAATTGATATTCTTATGCAGTCGCTGGCACCACCCAGTCAGCCACTCATGCATGCACTCACATATGCAATCACAGACTGATACAGCCAGTGACAGACCCACTTAGATACTTATGCACCCAGTCACAGTCACTCAGACACCAACTGACACACTGATGCACCTAGTCACCATTGCCAGTCAAACAGTCCTATACACTGTGACAGACACATTGAGAGAGGCATACATCTGTTTTAGGGTTATACAGATAGTAATATATGTGGTGTTTGATAGTTAGAATCAATTTTTTGAGTTCTGCATTTTTAATGTTAACAGGCATTTCTACAGCGCAACTGGTACTCCAAAGAATGTCCTGGCACTCTGCATGGTCAGTAGAAAAGCAGCGAGGCACAAAGAGAACCGAGTCAATAATTTGAGAAAAGCCGGGTTTTCAGCTTCTTCCCAAGCAGACGGGTAACTGTGATGCATATTAATTCTTGAGGGAGTTTAATCCTTAGAGACTGTCCCAAAATAGAGAGGGACCTGCCCCCCAATCTGGACTGATGAATCCGCCTGCCCTCTACGCCACCTCGAGCTTTCCACAACTTCCCTATCCGCCGCTCTCTCCCTCTCTACTTTCTGCTTCGCTTCTCTCTCCCTTGCTTGTCTCCTTTTTTCTCTCTCACTGCCTCTCGTATTCAGCCCTCCATACAACCACACCCACCACCACCACCACAACATCCACCACCAAATCCATTACCACCACGTCCATCACTACCATCATGTCTACTGAGGTAATATGAATTTTTATGGTCAATTGTGTCCCCTATCGTAGACCCCAACGGCTCCATGTACGTGCTTCAAGTACATGTATGTTCCCTCCACAACCAGCTATGAAGACGCAAATACATTTGCATCCAACGTTAACATGTCCTCTTTCAGATCCACCATGAATGGGTCGAATATTCCGTTCCTAAGTATGCCTTGCCACCGTCTTTACATGGTGCACTTTTCACGTTTTCCCTGACTAGGGCGAGCTAGGCCCTGATTTCTGCCATCGAGCCTTTTCCTGCCTTCTGTCTCTGGATGGTACAGCCTGGACCTGCATCTGTATCCCTGACCTTTGTCTTACTCCCTGCGCGGCTAGCGGTGCCTGGCTCGGCCTGCTTGCCTGCCAAGACTGTATTCAGCCTTCAAGTTATCTGCTCCGCTCCTCGAAAAAACATTCCTGTCTAGTAGTTTAGGTAAACATCCTTCCCAGCTGCAGAGCAAAGGGCCCGGCCTCATTGTCTCCATGCAAGTAATTCATAGCTCCTGTTACCATGGTAGGCCCATGCCCCCTCGCACTACATGTAGACACGTAGACGCTTATGCACGCACTAGCAGTCAGTATAGAATAGCCTTTTGCCCGAGAGACCTTTCCTTCCAGATAATACAGTTCCTCAAACACTAGATATTAGATATGATTTGGGATTAGGTTGTTCTGACACCCCAGACTTCTGTCTCCTCATGTAAGGCTAAAATGTCAAGTCCCCTTCACCCTCCAGTTCCACGTCAATCACACGTCATGCTGCTGCGCGCGCATCTCTGCCATGTATTTCTGCTGACTCTGCAGAATTCTCCTATGGATCCACCCACCTGTGACTCTTCTCTATGACGTTTCTAGCACACGCCCTTGTGCACGCCTTCTGTTACGCCTTTCTATTACGTACATGCATTCTTATCTCTCTTCTCTCAGCTGTTACGCCTTCTGCATCTATTACTACTGTAATGCATTGACTATATATATGATGTCTTGTCAATAAAGTATTGTGATTCCCTTCCTTAACCCTTGTGGTGATGGAACCCGATGATACCTGGTTCGAACCAATTCCTTTTTAAGGAATAAAACCCTCATAAACCTCAAATGCCACGGACTCTGCCTCTTAATTTTTGACTGAGTTATTCTTATTGAACTTTACCGCATAAATTAAGTATAGGTAATTTAAATTTACCACATAATTGGCGCCCGAATAGGGACCCCTCCCCCACCTTACGCGCCGGCGGTGCGTTGCAGGCCCGGTCCCCTGCCACAGCCGGACGGACAACTACGCGTACCCGCAGGATTTCCTGTATCTCCCTCAGGCCAACGGAGGTGACTGAGGCTGCGATCGACACCCAGACGAGGCGGTGGGGAGTGCGGAGGATCCCGACCAGAGCCTAGCTGAGAGAGCAAGGTCCGAGGTATTCAGAGGCCCACCAGGTTCCGAAGTCCCGAAGTACTTACGTCACGAGTCGAGTCGAGTCCAGTCCGGTCCAGTCCAGTGTCGAGTTTCCGAGGCCTTCCGTTCCGTGCTTCCCGGTGAGTACCGTTGCTGGGGACGCATCTAGACGAGCGCATTAATTTGTGCCGGTCAAGACGGGTTTGGGTACACAGACCCGGTCTGCACTGTTTTAGCGGTGTATCTGTACTGTTTAGCAGTATATCCAGTATGCAGTTAGCTAGTTTTATTCTAATTATTATTGTTCGTCTTTAAAATGTTTTAGTGTGTTTTTAAATGTCGTGGTATGAGTGATTGTTCGATCTTCATTACTGTGTTTATTGTATTAACTGTGTTCAAGTTTAAGTAAGTATCAAGTAGCAAGGTTCAAGATGCCTTTATTTTCTAGACTAAGACAAATAAAAACCAGAAAAGGGATACTCGAGGAAGCTGTTCCCATCCCACCCAGGGACACTCCCGGTTACTTTATGTACCACAAACACGGCTTAGATGCTGTATTATACCTTGACTTGTGGGTGGATTACACCAAAGATTTAGAAGAGAATCAGAAATGGCCCGCTACGGGGACATGGGATGCCGAATGCATCATGAGAGTAGAAGAAGCATTATGGAAAAAGAAAGCCAGACAGTCACAGAAAGATGCCATTGAATTATGGCGTAAAGAATTGCATAGACGCACAGAGAAAGCACTCAGAAAAGCAGAGAAAAGTAGAGAGGATTCAGACAAGGCCCGAGAAAACGTATTAGTTGAGGAAGGTATACGAGTTAAAGCAGAACAAGTAGACAGACAACGAAACACTCTTATGAATGGTATGTATCCTCTTCTGGCTGAGGGTTTACCTAAGGCCACCCCGGAAGTACCAAAAGATCTGCCACCTCCATTACTCCCGACCAAAGTACACCACAAGACCGCAAAGGACATTTTCCTCTCCTCTTATTTAGACAATGTAGCCCCCGAATATGTCAATATTCCGCCGCCACGCACACCACCTGCTGACGGCACCCCACCCCGAGATAATCAACATCTACTTCCGCAACAACAAACTCCTCCTCCCGTTCCACCGATTCCACCACCTCTTCCTGCACCTATTCTTCCTGGCTTTAACCCACTAAATCCTTTTGGACCTGGCGCCTCAGAGGGTGCGCCAGGAGGTTCTCAGACCCCGCCACAAACACATCGATTGACTTATAGGGATCTAGCACAACAACGTACACCTCAAGCAGCGAGTTCCAACATGCTTAAAGAACCTCTCACAGACTGTAGATATGATCCGGTACCCGGTAAAGACGACAGAATGATGCTATCATCAGTACGTCTACGACGAGTTGCAAACTATTTAATGATACTAGCAGGAATGGTTGAGCATCTAGACAGAATATATCTTTTTGTTCAAACGGGGGTAGGTCCTGAAAGTATTGGTGAGGCTATGGCACACCAGAAAGTGGACACTCAAAAAATGATATTACTTTTCTTCATAAACTGCTTGATAAGAGACCGAGATAGGCCTGGTGTAGACCAGGAAGAAATGAAAGCACTTAACAAATGGGGTCAGAATATAGCAGACGGAAAACATGATAAACAGAGTAGTATAGAAAATATGTACCGAAGGATCCGAAAAGCAGTAGAACAAATACACGAAAGAAGACAGCCTGAAAGAGAAATAGATTCAGACAAAATTGACTCCTCAGAGGAGGAGGAACAACCAGAGACGACAACAGGAGCATTGCAGTTACCAACTAGAGAAACGATAGCATATGTAGGAAAGGAAAGACCCTTTAATAATTCAATACGTCCGGTACGCCCAGAAAGTAAAAGACTTTTTCAAGCAGCCATGTCAAACCCGAAGACCCCTGAACATCTGTTTCAGGCTACCGATAGAATACTTCAAGAACGAATGGGGTACCATGTACTCGATTCCATGGATGAACAAGAATTAGCCAGGTCAGCAGTACAATGGGCTGACAGTTCTGATAAATATAATGATGACGCGTTAGCGCAAACGTTTTTGAATCTTTCCCCAGACGAACAGCGTCTAGCTGGTATGTACATGATACAACACCTCCTTATATTGTATAAAAGCCAACACTCTGATCCTGGTCCCTTACCTGATATACTAATTGAATTACTCATGAATAAATGGAGAGGCCTAGGTACCGAATTAAAGTAATTCTAGAACATCGGCACAGATATAGTGCCTTCCTGTGTCCACAGTTTGATTCAGCTTCACCCATAGAAAGAAAATCGTATTACATAGACAGACAGAATCCTTTACGAGAAGTACACCCAGTCAGGAATGAAGATAACACTTTTAGACGCATGTTTGTGTACACGCTTATAACGAAAATAGAACTATTAGAAATGAAGAAATTAGTGCCCAGCCATGACAAGGATCCAGCAGGTTTTCACCGTGAAATAAAAGACATGTTACTCATGGGTGATTATACCTATCCCGACATCATGAAAATATTGAAAGTACTACTACCTGCTGGTATTTACGAGAAACTCAAGGAAAAAGAATGGGAGGTGGGAGAACAAAAGATCGAGTGGGCTGCATTAGAGAACGAAGAAAATACTCGAACCCCAGGCCTAGGGCTTGGGGACAAAACTAAAGCATTACCAGGATTGTTAGTACAAGTATTGCCACGTTTATTAGCAACGAAAAAGGAAGACTGGGGTGCAATCTCAGCCTGCAAACAGAAACCCGATGAAGACACTAGTGATTTTTATTCCCGGTTTGAGAAATGTTTTGGTATTAATAGTGGCCTGAAAGCAAGTAGTGAGTCATATCCACATCTTTTTGTAACAAAATTAGTCGAGAATTCCCTGCCCCAGGTTAAGAATAGAGTACTGAAAGTCGAGAGTACCTGGCAAGCTAATACCCCTTCACAAATGTTACAAATGTTACAGTACCACCAGAATAGAATTAGAGAAGAACAAGAGCACGAACAAAGACGTATGAAAGACACGAAAATGAAAATGCTAGTTGCTCAGTCAGTTCCAGCTGACGGTCAGAAAAAGGGTATGACCCAGCACAGTAATTCGGCAGCTCCTGTTAAAGGGACATGCAACTATTGTAAACAGCCAGGTCACTACATAAACGATTGTGCAGTTTTGAAACATAATATCTCGACAGGTAAAACTAAAGAGAGACCGCGTCCACCTAGACAAGATCAGGCCCAACAACAAGTACCACAGAATATCCAGCCTATGCAGGCTTCACAACAGACAGTACAGACCGTAGCAGTACCACAGCCACAGCCCAATGCCGCAACACAAAACACGACACAACAGATGTACCAGTATGCACAAACTGATTATCCCGATTATCAGCGATACACATGAAACAGCCTAGAGAGGGAAGTTGGCTTGCCTCTTATTGAGGTTCCTGTAGATCAAGAGGGTCCTTATGTACATAGTCAAGTATTAGGGAAAGATAGAAAGTTTTTAATTGATACAGGGGCAAGCAGGACAACTATAAGTCACGACGAGGTTCCAGGGGCACCCCTCTCAGGCTCACAGAATGTTTCCCTTGGTTTTTCAGGAAAGCCTATTATTAATGAAGTATCGCAACCACTTCCCCTTGCAGTTGGTCCATTGACACGTACTACAGATTTATTACTTACAAAGTCATGTCCAGAAAACTTGTTAGGCATAAAGACACTGAAAGCTCTAGGAGCTGTAATTTGCTGTTCTCCGGAAGGAGTAAGATTGTTTTTACGTGACTTTAAGGGTCACTATGTGTTGAGAGATATTGATCCCAGACTACAGAATGTTCCTGCACATTTATGGGCACAAGGCCCCACTGATGTAGGTTGTATGCACATTACACCATATCGAGTCACACTCAGACCAGGAATAGTACTACCACGAATCCGACAATACAAGTTACCTTCAGATGCTGTAGCGGCTTTACTGAAAATCATTGACGAGCTCATTGCCCAAGGAGTGGTTGTTGAAACCGACTCAAATGTATGTAATTCCCCTATCATTCCGATTCTTAAACGTACTGATCCAAATTCACCTCCAGTGTATCGATTTAGTTATCGATTTGCGCGAATTGAATAAATGCATCGTACCACAATACCCTGTGGTTCCAGATATTTAATCTCTATTGACTGCTATTGATTCAGAAGCAACGTTCTTTACTGTAATTGACCTCAAGAACGCCTTCTTTAGTGTCCCAATCGATCCGGAAAGCCAATACCTTTTCGGATTCTGTTTAAATGGACGAAGCTTCACTTTTGCACGCGCACCTCAAGGATTCACAGAAAGCCCCAGCATCTATAGCCAAGCACTGAAAAGACAACTTGACAGTATTCACATGCCCGAAAACACTGCCCTGCTTCAGTATGTCGATGATCTGCTGATCACCGCCCGAAGCGAACCTGAATGTGAACAAGCATCACTGACGGTTTTGCATTTTCTGGCTGACAAAGGACACAAGGTGTCCCCTTCCAAGCTCCAATTCTGTGTTCAGCAAGTGGTTTACCTTGGGCACTTGCTGTCCAAAGGGGGGAGACAGCTAACACCTGACCGCATCCAGTTAATTGTAAACATGCCACCACCCAAGACACAAAAGGAGGTACGGGCTTTTATAGGCCTCACTTCTTACTGTAGACAATGGATCCCTCAGTATGCATTTCTAGCGAAACCACTCATACAGTTGACAACACAGGAGGCAGCGTCTTCGACTGTCCTCCCATGGACTCAGGAACACACACAAGATATGACGACTTAAAGAAAGCCTTATGTCAAGCACCTGTTTTAGCGACACCATGTTACAGTAAGCCTTTTACACTTTTCGTCACAGAACGTGAAGGTACTGCATTGTCAGTACTCACGCAGTATCAAGCAGGTTCACACAAACCGTGTGCTTATTTTTCTAGTACATTGGATCCAGTAGCCCAGGCGCTACCTGCGTGCTTGAAATCTGTAGCAGCAACAGCTCTAGCAATCAGGCAAAGTGATTCCATAGTGTTAGGACATCAATTGACAGTACAAGTTCCACATTCCGTGGAAGTTCTTTTAAACCGAACACAGACCCAGCACTTGACTATAGCACGACTGACAGGTTATGAATTGACATTGTTTCAGCCACACATAGAAATCAGACGTTGCAACACATTGAACCCGGCTACAATTTTGCCATTAAGTGAGACAGACCCATTGGCACATGATTGTATCGAAGTCATTACCATCACGACGAAACCCAGACAAGACTTGACAGACACCGCATTACCAGATCCAGACCTGACACTTTATGTGGATGGTTCATGCATGAGAACAAGTACAGGAGAATTAGTGGCCGCCTACGCAGTCACGACAGAAACTGAAGTCATAGAAACGAATTGTATTGATACCCTGTCAGCTCAAGCAGCAGAGCTCATCGCTCTAACCCAAGCCTGTATTCGAGCCAAGAATAAGAGAGTTAACATATACACAGATTCACGTTATGCATTCGGAGTTGTACACGACTTTGGAGTGCTCTGGCGAGAGAGAGGTTTTTTGACTTCTCACGGTGCCAAAATTCAGCACGGTCCCCTCATTCAAGCTCTGTTAGATGCAATACATCTGCCTACAGCCATATCCATCATGAAGTGCAAGGCACATACGAAAGTCACAGATACCATATCCCAGGGTAACAACCTTGCAGACCGAACAGCCAAGCATACAGCTCAGAATCAGACTCACACAACTGACCTGATCAAGTCAATAGTTCCGACATCGACACATTGCATGACAGTTAAGGATCCCGCCCTAGACGTAATTGACATACAGACACATGCTACACCAGACAAAATCAAGAAATGGACTGAACTAGGAGGGATCCAGACAGATCAGGGATGGATGACGAAGGGAAAATCCACATGGTTTCTCCCTGACTCTATGGTTCAAGTTATCATTAATACAGTACATAGTCCGGCACATTTAGGAGAAAAAGCCATGTTAGATAGTATTCAAAACCTCTGGTTCAATAAACATTTACGAGCAGCAGCCAAACAAAAAGTGCGTACTTGCATGATTTGTTGTCTGTTCAACCCAGGTAAAAGCATTCCCGTAGAGCAAGGTGGATTTCATCCTCCCGATCACCCTTTTGAAGTCCTCCAGATGGATTATATCCAGATGGAACGTTGTCGAGGATTCAAATACGTCCTCGTAGTTGTATGTGCACTTTCCCGTTGGACAGAAGCATATCCAGTCCCAGATTACACTGCTCCGACCACTGCCAAGCAGCTGGTACGTCAATTCTTCCCACGGTACGGCTTGCCCCGTATCGTATACTCAGATAACGGTCAGCCATTCTCGTCCGAGCTTATGAAACAGGTTACACTCCTGCTCGGCTACCAGTGGAAGTTCCATTGTGTCCGACATCCCGAGGCAGCAGGTCTCGTGGAACGTCATAATCAGACTCTGAAAATTCGTCTTGCCAAGATCTGTAGAGAAAAAGGTGTCGACTGGATAGTAGCTTTGCCAGTTGCACTCTTTTATATGAGGATGGTCGCACATTCTAGAACAGGGCTATCCCCGTACGAGGTGGTCTTTGGTAGGCCACCAAATATGTGGGGGACGCCTTTGCCTCGAAAAATTACCGATGTTGATTGTAACATGTTGACAGATTATCTTGCTTCCTTGATGTCTGCACTACAATCATGTCGTTCACAGGTTGCTGCAGCCTTTCCCGACAACACCGAGGTGAAGCCCCATGAAGTGGTTCCAGGAAATTACGTCTTCATAAGAAATTTCGACAGGAGGAGTCCGCTGGAGCCCCGTTGGCAACCGCCGAAGCTAGTGCTTTTGACCACAAGGACTGCCATAAAAGTCGAGGGCCGCAAGGGCTGGCTTCACTCGAGCCACATAAAGAAATTTCATGGACTGCCGCCAGTTTTGAACTCTCAGCCCTGCCCTCCTCCACAGACTGATTCAAAACTCCCCCTGGTAGAGAAAACTTCTTCCCAGGAATATAAATTAAAGCTAAGGTCTAGCAAGTCAGACAGTTTAATTGTTTAAGTCCTCCCCTAGGTGAATCGGTTAGACGAGTTTCTGACATGTACCCCCTAGACCCAAACAGAGAGAGAGATAGACAGAAACAGCTCAAGAAACGTGAATATTGTAAATCACTTCGCAGTCACTGTATTGTGACACTATTGATTATGTTTTTTCTGAGTCTCTTGATTATTGCTGCAAGTATACTGTTGCATATCTACTACCCTATTTTCAAGCGTGCACATTCTCCCTTCAATGTTACTGCAGAGCATTCTTTCAGCGAATTACCTCCGCATGAATTGTCTTACCGACTTGCGCTGCGCAACAATACATTCATTAATATGTTACACCATTCCCATCAGACCAGCAACGCTACAAATTGTTGGATATGTGGCCGACTCCCTCCCTATCAGAAATACAAGGGAGTTCTGCCCCTCTTTCCGTACCCGTTCATGCACAATGGTTCCTGTGGTGCATGGTTTAGTTTGATTAATTCCTTAGATTCCAATTCTGTAGTGTACCAGGGCAATTGGATATGGGGAAATCTGAACACCGTTTTGCATAAAGTATGTTTCCCTGACAAGGAGGGTCTTCCAAAAAGGACAGGAACTGATCTAGAAAACGAAGTATATGGTTTAGGTAATTTTACACTTAACCTCATGATTCTGAACGTTGAATCTGAAACCGAACCAGTCTTGCCCGCTATGTCTGTATTACCAGTCAAAGGTGAATTATGTGTCAGAAAGAATGGTTCAGTACACCTGGGTCATAGTAAATGTACTACTGTGATCGAATTCAGTGACAAGGGCAAGTCTACATTTAAAGCTTCCCGTCATTCCTATTTCATTTGTGGTCATACAGCATATATACGCTTACCTCTAGATTGGGATGGTACCTGTTACATTGCATTCCTTCTGCCACCTGTTTTCCTAGCACCTCCTGATTATCATAGGAACTCCCATCTAGTACACAATAGACCCCAGAGAGATCTCCCGATTGTTGACTACACTGAAACAGCATGGGAGCAATATACAGACTTCAATAAAGGTTTCTTTCCCTACTTAGGTGCTGTCTTTAATAGTAAACTGATACGTAAATTAACCAGAACCCTCGAAGCAGTAGTGAATGAAACTACTTCTGCCCTAGGCAACTTAACGGAGGAGCAGTCTGCCATGCGGATTGTTGTTCTTCAAAATCGTCTTGTTCTTGACGTCATCCTAGCCGATAGGGGCGGAGCTTGTAGAGTCATCGGATCGAGTTGCTGTGTTTTCATTCCAGAAAACGCGCCATCAGTATATAGAGCCATAACCCGTCTTCACAAGATTGCAAGTCAGATACACCAGAATCCAGGCACCTGGACTTGGTCCGGTTGGTTCTGGAGCGTGTTGTCAGCCTGGGGATGGAAGGTCCTATCCTTCCTAGGTATTGCCCTTCTCATAGTATTCAGTTGCTGTCTATGTCTACAATGTGGGCCAGCGATTTGCGGCTTGTGCGCCACATCATGTATTCCTCATTCAAGTACACATTCAAAACACCGTAATAAGAAGGAGAAGCAAATGATGTTACATGAACAGATTGATAGGTTAATGAGGATTGATATATCATGAAGGGTCCGTAGGGGACAAGGAGGGAATGAGGTAATATGAATTTTTATGGTCAATTGTGTCCCCTATCGTAGACCCCAACGGCTCCATGTACGTGCTTCAAGTACATGTATGTTCCCTCCACAACCAGCTATGAAGACGCAAATACATTTGCGTCCAACGTTAACATGTCCTCTTTCAGATCCACCATGAATGGGTCGAATATTCCGTTCCTAAGTATGCCTTGCCACCGTCTTTACATGGTGCACTTTTCACGTTTTCCCTGACTAGGGCGAGCTAGGCCCTGATTACTGCCATCGAGCCTTTTCCTGCCTTCTGTCTCTGGATGCTACAGCCTGGACCTGCATCTGTATCCCTGACCTTTGTCTTACTCCCTGCGCGGCTAGCGGTGCCTGGCTCGGCCTGCTTGCCTGCCAAGACTGTATTCAGCCTTCAAGTTATCTGCTCCGCTCCTCGAAAAAACATTCCTGTCTAGTAGTTTAGGTAAACATCCTTCCCAGCTGCAGAGCAAAGGGCCCGGCCTCACTGTCTCCATGCAAGTAATTCATAGCTCCTGTTACCATGGTAGGCCCATGCCCCCTCGCACTACATGTAGACACGTAGACGCTTATGCACGCACTAGCAGTCAGTATAGAATAGCCTTTTGCCCGAGAGACCTTTCCTTCCAGATAATACAGTTCCTCAAACACTAGATATTAGATATGATTTGGGATTAGGTTGTTCTGACACCCCAGACTTCTGTCTCCTCATGTAAGGCTAAAATGTCAAGTCCCCTTCACCCTCCAGTTCCACGTCAATCACACGTCATGCTGCTGCGCGCGCATCTCTGCCATGTATTTCTGCTGACTCTGCAGAATTCTCCTATGGATCCACCCACCTGTGACTCTTCTCTATGACGTTTCTAGCACACGCCCTTGTGCACGCCTTCTGTTACGCCTTTCTATTACGTACATGCATTCTTATCTCTCTTCTCTCAGCTGTTACGCCTTCTGCATCTATTACTACTGTAATGCATTGACTATATATATGATGTCTTGTCAATAAAGTATTGTGATTCCCTTCCTGAACCCTTGTGGTGATGGAACCCGATGACACCTGGTTCGAACCAATTCCTTTTTAAGGAATAAAACCCTCATAAACCTCAAATGCCACGGACTCTGCCTCTTAATTTTTGACTGAGTTATTCTTATTGTACTTTACCGCATAAATTAAGTATAGGTAATTTAAATTTACCACACTACAACCACCACGTCCACCACGTCCACCACCACCACGTCCACCACCACCACCTCCACATCCACCACCACCACATCCACCACCACTACGTCCACCACAATGTCCACCACCACCCCGTCCACCACCACCACACCCACCTCCACCACCACCACGTCTACCACCACCACGTCCACCACCACCATGTCTACCACCACCATGTCCACCACATCCACCACTACCACATCCACCACCACCACGTCGACCACCACCACATCCACCACCCCCACAACCATGTCCACCACCAACACCACCACAATCCAACACCACACCCACCACCACCTCCACCACCACCACCTCCACCACCACCACCACATCCACCACCACTACGTCCACCACCACCATGTCGACCACCACCATGTCCTCCACCACCACCAGGTCCACCACAACCACAACACCCACCTCCACGTCCACCACTACCATGTCCACCACCACATCCAAAACCACCACATCCACCCCCACCACATCCACCATCACAGACACCACCACATCCACCACGAGGCCACCTCACTTTACCTATCTATTGCCCTCACTCTAACTATCTGTCACACTCACTCTATCTAAACTGAACATAATCTTCACAAAAGTTATTTACAAAACCTCACCACCAACTCCACCTCCACAAACACCACCACCACCACATCAACCACCACAGCCACCACCAAGTCCACCACGAGACCACCTCACTCTATCTATCTATCTATCTATCTATCTATCTATCTATCTATCTATCTATCTATCTATCTATCTATCTATCTATCTATCTATCTATCTATCTATCTATCTATCTATCTATCTATCTATCTATCTATCTATCTATCTATCTATCTGTCTATCTATCTATCTATCTATCTATCTATCTATCTATCTATCTATCTATCTATCTATCTATCTATCTATCTATCTATCTAACTATCTATCTATCTATCTATCTATCTATCTATCTATCTATCTATCTATCTATCTATTGCCCGCACTCTATCTATCATCCTCACTCTATCTACGCCCTCACTAAGCATGGGTGAATTTTGCGAATTTGCGATCCACGAATTTGCGGATTTGCGAATTCGCGATCCGCAAAATTCGCGACTTAGTGCGAATTTGCGGATTTATGTTTTTTGCGTGTTTGTGGGGTTTTTTGCGTGTTCGCGGGTTTTTTTGCGTGTTCGCGGGGCTTTTTGCGTCTTCGCGAGCCGCTTGCATAGCGAAGTTACCCATGCAGTTGTTTATGGGAGACGGAGAGAGAGATAGATAGATAGATAGAAAGAGAGAGAAAGAGAGGGAAAGAGAGAGGGAGAGAGAGAACGAGAGAAAGAAAGAGAGGCCGGATCTCTGAAGGGCCAGATTCCTGAGTTGCCCCTTCAGAACATACAGCTTTTTATTTTTAGCAAAATGCATATGAAAATTGTGCTGTAAAGGTCTCTTTTAGTTTAACCCCTCCTGACAACTCAAAATGGGTGTATTTGCCATCCTCTCCTTTCTTCCTGTTTTGTATATCTGTAAGTGCTTCCTGATGAGGTTTAATTCCTTAGACAGGTGCCTCATTGCCTACTTGTAACTATTCTCTGACCCTACTTCAAGGGTCAGAGCAGGGTCAGAGAATAGTTGCAAGTAGGCAACGAGGCGCCAGGAAGCAATTGTGAGGAAGATTACCACGCTGACTAAACCGGCACTTCCCTTTTCCGCGCTCCGAAATAAAAGACACAGACCTATCTAAGCTCCCTATCCTGGGCAGCCAGCGCATTCAATAAGAAGCGCGCCTTTACAAGGCTCTGCACCCTCTCGCCTACTCCTCGAGTACACAAGGGATCTCCCCTCGGCCAATAATTGCATTCACAATGATTAAGCCAACAATAATGTCATCCAATGTCCCGATGATGATGCCCATATTCTAAGAAATAATTAAACAACAGGGGGTGGTGATGGACAGAGTTTCTGAATTAAGCAGAATACTCTCACCCAGTCAAGAGATCAGGGCTTAATCCAACACCGTTTTTTAGCTCACTGCACCATCCCAGCTCAGAACCTGGCTATATGCAAATTAGTCTGTCCCTGGCCCAGTGTATCATGGGAACAGGGCAAACCAAACTACCAAGCCAATTCTTTCACTGGGAAGGAAACAAGCTACCGGGTGGTTTCTGGCATTTCAGCCGTCTTCGGCCCGGCTTGCTTGAATCCTGATGGTGCAATGAGCTAGGGACTCACGTCTGAGTATACCCTTCCACGCTTATGGTGGACAAAATAATTAAACAACAGGGGGTGGTGATGGACAGAGTTTCTGAATTAAGCAGAATACTCTCACCCAGTCAAGAGATCAGGGCTTAATCCAACACCGTTTTTTAGCTCACTGCACCATCCCAGCTCAGAACCTGGCTATATGCAAATTAGACTGTCCCTGGCCCAGTGTATCATGGGAACAGGGCAAACCAATCTACCAAGCCAATTCTTTCACTGGGAAGGAAACAAGCTACCAGGTGGTTTCTGGCATTTCAGCCGTCTTCGGCCCGGCTTGCTTGAATCCTGATGGTGCAATGAGGTAGGGACTCACGTCTGAGTATACCCTTCCACGCTTATGGTGGACAAAATAATTAAACAACAGGGGGTGGTGATGGACAGAGTTTCTGAATTAAGCAGAATACTCTCACCCAGTCAAGAGATCAGGGCTTAATCCAACACCGTTTTTTAGCTCACTGCACCATCCCAGCTCAGAACCTGGCTATATGCAAATTAGTCTGTCCCTGGCCCAGTGTATCATGGGAACAGGGCAAACCAAACTACCAAGCCAATTCTTTCACTGGGAAGGAAACAAGCTACCGGGTAGTTTCTGGCATTTCAGCCGTCTTCGGCCCGGCTTGCTTGAATCCTGATGGTGCAATGAGCTAGGGACTCACGTCTGAGTATACCCTTCCACGCTTATGGTGGACAAAATAATTAAACAACAGGGGGTGGTGATGGACAGAGTTTCTGAATTAAGCAGAATACTCTCACCCAGTCAAGAGATCAGGGCTTAATCCAACACCGTTTTTTAGCTCACTGCACCATCCCAGCTCAGAACCTGGCTATATGCAAATTAGTCTGTCCCTGGCCCAGTGTATCATGGGAACAGGGCAAACCAAACTACCAAGCCAATTCTTTCACTGGGAAGGAAACAAGCTACCGGGCTTGACACCGCCCCCTTTTCTGAATCGTTTTTAGCCACTATAGGTGTGGCAGGGTATACTCAGACATGAGTCCCTTTCTCACTGCACCATCAGGATTCAAGCAAGCCGGGCCGAAGACGGCTGAAATGCCAGAAACCGGTCCCCGGTAGCTTGTCTCCTTTCTGGTGAAGAATTGGCTTGGTAGTTTAGTCTGCCCTGTTCCCATGATGCACTGGGCCAGGGACAGACTGATTTGCATATAGCCAGGTTCTGAGCTGGGATGGTGCAGTGAGATAAATAACGGTGATGGATCAAGCCCTGATCTTTGGACTGGCTAAGAGTGGTCTGCTTAATTCAGACACTCTGTTCATCACCACCCCCTTTTCTGAATCGTTTTTGGCCACTATAGGTGTGGCAGGGTATACTCAGACATGAGTCCCTTTCTCACTGCACCATCAGGATTCAAGCAAGCCGGGCCGAAGATGGCTGAAATGCCAGAAACCGGTCCCCGGTAGCTTGTCTCCTTTCTGGTGAAGAATTGGCTTGGTAGTTTAGTCTGCCCTGTTCCCATGATGCACTGGGCCAGGGACAGACTGATTTGCATATAGCCAGGTTCTGAGCTGGGATGGTGCAGTGAGATAAATAACGGTGATGGATCAAGCCCTGATCTTTGGACTGGGTAAGAGTGGTCTGCTTAATTCAGACACTCTGTTCATCACCACCCCCTTTTCTGAATCATTTTTGTCCACTATAATTGTGGCAGGGTATACTCAGACATGAGTCCCTTTCTCACTACACCATCAGGATTCAAGCAAGCCGGGCCGAAGACGGCTGAAATGCCAGAAACCGGTCCCCGGTAGCTTGTCTCCTTTCTGCCATCCCAGAAGATTATAAGATCACACGCAAGGACCGTACCGGCCACACTGGAGGAGGAATCGCTATCGTCCATAAAAAATCAATCCGCATCTCAACCAGCTCTGACGCCAACCTCGCCAACTCTGAACACCTTCACTTCCAGATCCACATCGACCCCAAGACCACACTCAGAGGCACCCTCCTCTACAGACCACCAGGACCCCGCACAAAATTCAGTGAAGACATCACGGACTTCATCACTCCTCACGCGCTCCCCTCCAAAGATTACATCCTTCTGGGAGACCTCAACTTTCACCTTGAAAAGAACAACGACCGCAACACCGCCACCCTCCTGGACAACCTCGCAAACCTCGGACTTAAACAACTGGTCACTTCCCCCACCCACATCGCAGGTCACACACTCGACCCCATCTTCGCCTCCAGCAATCATGTCTCCTTCAGCCATACAACGGATCTCCTCTGGACTGACCACAGCTGCGTTCACTTCACCTACAACAAGCCTAAACCCATCATCCACCCCCAACCAACTCTACAAAGAAACTGGAACAAAATCACCATCGACCAGATCTCCTCATCACTCCTCCTTAACACCCCAGCCCACTCCTCTAACCCAGACCAAGCCACCGCCAACTTCACCCTATGGTTATCCAACACCGCCGACACCTTAGCACCACTGAAAAAACGTCAAAGCAAACCTGGCAGCAAGAAGGCCTCATGGTTCAATGATGATCTTAAGAAGTCCAAGAAACTCTGCCGCTCCCTGGAAAAGGCCTGGAAAAAAAACCCAACCACTAGCACCAAGGACGCCTTCAAAAACGCCACCCGCTCACACCACCAACTAATCCGAAAGACCAAGAAAACAGCATTCAAGGATCGACTAGACAACAACGCCCACAACAGCAAAGAACTTTTCAACATCGTCAAGGAATAACATTCTCCCCTTTGAACATCCTTAACGACTGGAACCCAATCTCCACTGAGGACACCATCCGCCTGATGAACTCCATCCACTCAGGATCCCCCACAGACCCATGTCCTCACCACATCTTCAACAAAGCAGACTCCGTCATAGCACCCCACCTCCGAGACGTCATCAACTGCTCCTTCAACTCCGCCACCTTCCCGGAAAGCTGGAAACACGCTGAACTCACCGCCCTTCTGAAAAAACCCACAGCGGACCCCTCCGAACTCAAAAATTACCGCCCAATTTCACTCCTTCCTTTCCCGGCCAAAGTCATCGAGAAAGCTGTCAACAACCAGCTCGCCGCTTTCCTCAAAGCCAACAAATCCCTCGACCCCTCACAATCTGGCTTCCGAGCAAAACACAGCACTGAGACCGCCCTCATCGCAGCAACAGACGACATTCGAACTCTACTGGACAATGGAGACACAGTCGCCCTCATCCTCCTCGACCTCTCTGCAGCCTTCGACACAGTCTGCCACAACACCCTCTTACAACGCCTCTGAAACAACGGAATCCAAGGAAAAGCACTTGAATGGATCACCTCGTTCCTCACCGGAAGAACCTAGAGAGTCCGCCTTCCACCATTCAAGTCCGAGGCCACTGAAGTCATCTGTGGAGTACCACAAGGATCCTCACTCAGTCCCACCCTCTTCAACGTATACATGAGCCCCCTCGCGGCAATCGCACGCCAACACAACCTCAACATCATCTCTTACGCGGATGACACTCAACTTATCCTATCTCTCACCAATGACCCCAGCACCGCCAAAACTAACCTACACGAAGGAATGAGAGAAGTTGCCGAATGGATGAAACACAGCCGTCTGAAACTGAACTCAGATAAAACAGAAGTCCTCATCTTAGGTTCATCCCCCTCTGCATGGGACGACTCTTGGTGGCCAGAAGCCCTTGGAAAAGCACCCATCCCGACAGACCACGCACGGAACCTAGGCGTTATCCTGGATTCTTCACTTTCAATGAACAGACAAGTCAACGCCGTATCCTCATCCTGCTTCAACATTCTTCGCATGCTCAAAAAAACATTTCGCTGGATCTCCACCGAAACCAGAAAAACAGTCACCCATGCTCTGGTCACGAGCCGACTGGACTACGGAAACACCCTCTACGCAGGTACTACCGCTAAACTCCAGAAGAAACTCCAACGAATCCAAAACGCCTCAGCCAGAATCATATTAGATATCCCGCGTAACGAACACATCTCTGGCCACCTGAAAGACCTCCACTGGCTACCCGTCAACAAGAGAATCACGTTCCGACTGCTAACCCACGCACACAAATCACTCTACGACATCGGACCAGAATGCCTCAACTCACGACTGTCCTTCTACACCCCCTCCCGCCAACTACGTTCTTCCAGCCAAGCCCTCGCCACTGTACCTCGCATCAACAAGTCAACCATGGGAGGCAGATCCTTCTCATACCTGGCTGCTAAAACGTGGAACTCACTCCCCACCTACCTTCGCCTTACCCAGAACCACCTAGCATTCAGAAAGCAACTTAAAACGTGGATATTTGACAAGCAATCCTCCTCCCCTCCCTAAGCGCCTTGAAACCCTCTGGGTATGTAGTGCGCTATATAAATTCTTTGACTTGACTTGACTTGACTAGTTTAGTCTGCCTTGTTTTCATGATGCACTGGGCCAGGGACAGACTGATTTGCATATAGCCAGGTTCTGAGCTGGGATGGTGCAGTGAGATAAATAACGGTGATGGATCAAGCCCTGATCTTTGGACTGGGTAAGAGTGGTCTGCTTAATTCAGACACTCTGTTCATCACCACCCCCTTTTCTGAATCGTTTTTGGCCACTATAGGTGTGGCAGGGTATACTCAGACATGAGTCCCTTTCTCACTGGACCATCAGGATTCAAGCAAGCCGGGCCGAAGACGGCTGAAATGCCAGAAACCGGTCCCCGGTAGCTTGTCTCCTTTCTGGTGAAGAATTGGCTTGATAGTTTAGTCTGCCCTGTTCCCATGATGCACTGGGCCAGGGACAGACTGATTTGCATATAGCCAGGTTCTGAGCTGGGATGGTGCATCGAGATAAATAACGGTGATGGATCAAGCCCTGATCTTTAGACTGGGTAAGAGTGGTCTGCTTAATTCAGACACTCTGTTCTTCACCACCCCCTTTTCTGAATCGTTTTTGGCCACTATAGGTGTGGCAGGGGATACTCAGACATGAGTCCCTTTCTCACTGCACCATCAGGATTCAAGCAAGCCGGGCCGAAGACGGCTGAAATGCCAGAAACTGGTCCCCGGTAGCTTGTCTCCTTTCTGGTGAAGAATTGGCTTGGTAGTTTAGTCTGCCCTGTTCCCATGATGCACTGGGCCAGGGACAGACTGATTTGCATATAGCCAGGTTCTGAGCTGGGATGGTGCAGTGAGATAAATACGGTGATGGATCAAGCCCTGATCTTTGGACTGGGTAAGAGTGGTCTGCTTAATTCAGACACTCTGTTCATCACCACCCCCTTTTCTGAATCGTTTTTGGCCACTATAGGTGTGGCAGGGTATACTCAGACATGAGTCCCTTTCTCACTGCACCATCAGGATTCAAGCAAGCCGGGCCGAAGACGGCTGAAATGCCAGAAACTGGTCCCCGGTAGCTTGTCTCCTTTCTGGTGAAGAATTGGCTTGGTAGTTTAGTCTGCCCTGTTCCCATGATGCACTGGGCCAGGGACAGACTGATTTGCATATAGCCAGGTTCTGAGCTGGGATGGTGCAGTGAGATAAATAACGGTGATGGATCAAGCCCTGATCTTTGGACTGGGTAAGAGTGGTCTGCTTAATTCAGACACTCTGTTCATCACCACCCCCTTTTCTGAATCATATTCTAAGAAAGGCATCGAAACGTCGACACATAACCCCATATGCAAATTGTGTATGTAACATTGATAATTGCAATGGTGCGGTTTAACATTCAACGTCTGTCCTACTGAAACACAAGTGTACAGACAAATTTCATGCTTTTTCCATTTTTTCTTTTTGTTGTTGTCCTGTATATGTTGAAGGTCACGGCTGTGCCCGCTTGACATTTTTAACAAACCTAAAAAATTACTCTTTTGATCTAAAAAATAAATTCCTGTCCAGACGGACAGAAGACATACAACCTATTAAGTGTATGATCATTACTTACAGTATATTCGTTATAGGGACCACTGTTCTTTATAATAGGAAGCAATTAGCAGCAGGTGTCCAAGTTGAAGTTAATTTGTTTGTAACCCTTTTTTAAAAGGTTACAAAGAAATTAGGTTCAACTTTTGCACCTGCTGCTGTAACCCTTGCTTGACTGAAAATTCGTCCCCGCTGATTCGCGGATTTTACCGCAATTTCGCGATATTCGCGGATCGCGAAATCGTGGAAAATCTGCAAATTCGCCCGCGAAACGGATTTTACGCCCACCCTTAGCCCTCACACGATCTATCTATCACCCTAACTCTATCTATCTATCACCCTCACTCCATCTATCTATCTATCCATCTATCTATCTATCTATCTATCTATCTATCTATCTATCTATCTATCTATCTATCTATCTATCTATCTCTCTCCCGCAGTCTATCTATCGCACTCACTCTATCTATCTATCGCCCCTCACTCTATCTATCTATCGCCCTCACTCTATCTTTCTATCTATCACCCTCACTCTATCTATCACCCTCACTCTATCTATCGCCCTCACTCTATCTATCTATCGCCCTCACTCTATCTATCTATCTGTCTATCTATCGCCATCACTTTATCTGTCTATCTATCTCCCTCACTCTATCTGTATATCCATCACACTGACTCTATCGTGCTCACTCTATCTGTCTATCTATATATCGCCCTCACTCTATCTATCTATCACCCTCACTCTATCTATCGCCCTCATTCTATCTATCTATCACCCTCACTCAATCTATCTATCGCCCTCACTCTATCTATCTATCACCCTCACTTTATCTATCTATCGCTCTATCTATCTATCGCCCTCAATCTATCTATCTATCGCCCTCACTCTATCTATCTATCGCATCATCACAGCATCACTCAGCACCACCACAGCATCACTCAGGGGAACTACAACATCACTATGCGCTACCACAGCATCACTTAACGCCACATCATCATTCGTCACAGCATCACTTCTACACTTCCATCTTTTACAATAATCTGATAAAAACACCCAAGAAACAATCATTTTGGCCAATTTACACACGCACAAGGTCATTGGAGACAGACCCTCAGAGTCCATTATGATGTTGTAGTGTGGGAGATGCACTATACATTTACCAAAGAGGTAGCACTTACTTTTGCACAGTACAAATCATTCAAATATTTTTTCCATGCAATTCCACCTTGTAAAGTAATCTGTTGAAGACAGTTGAGTAACAACCAGGCAAAGTTACATACAGACAAGGTCAATGGAGAAATGTCAACATAGTCATTTACACAACTGTGTTGTAGGGGTTTCATTATATATTTAGCCAAGGGGGTAGCACTTACTAATTACCCATTAGAAGGTACTCCAATCGGGTAGAAGTGAGGCCAATGCAAATTGAAGGAGGGGGCCACATGGGCCCCATCCTAAAGTCATACAAGGCCATAGAAACAGCCACCACCCAGGGCAGGCACTTGCTATGTACATGGTGCCCACTCTCAGATTATAGCTGTTAGCCTTTGCTTGGCGGGAGCTTTACCAGCTCCTGCCAAGAAAAAGCAAACACCCTGGTTGAAACGTGTGGGAGCAGCCAAAGTACTCCAGCCCACTGGAAACAGAGGTTTTATCTCTTTTCCTGGCTGCAGATATGCAGGCTAGGAAAGAGATTAATCTATTGCTCCTGCACATAGGGATCTGTCTTTCCAGCAGCTCCCACATACAGCAGCAGTGATGGCTCCTGCAGGAGGCGGGGATCAGGCTGGGACCGCCCGGGCCTTTAGGCTCCCCCTACAGTTCTGGATAAAAAAAGAGCAGAAAGAGGTAAAATAAAGGTTAGGAATGAAAAGAGAAAACATAATAAAGGTCAGAAATGAGCAGAAAGAGGCAGAACAAAGGTCAGAAAAGACCATGAAGAGGCATGATAAAAGTGAGAAAGTAGAAGAAAGAGGCAGAATAAAGGTCAGAGAAAAGCAGAAAGAGGGAAAATAAATGTCAACAATGAGCAGAAAGAGACAAAATCAAGGTCAGCAACAAGGAGAAAGAGGCAAAATACAGGTGAACAACAAGCAGAATGCGCAAAATGAAGGTAAGAAACGAGCAGAAATAGGCAGAATATAGGTCAGCAATGAACAGAAAGAGGTCAAATAAATGTGAGAAACTCGCAGAAAAAGGCAAAATAATGATCAGCAATGAGCAGAAAGAGGCAAAATCTAGGTCAGCAACAAGGAGAAAGAGGCTAAACAAAAGTAAATACCAAGCAGAGAAGGGCAAAATAAAGGTGAAAAACGAGCAGAAAGAGGCACAATAAAAGTCAGGAGAAAGCAGAGAAACGCAGAATAATGGTGAGAAAAAAGCAGATAGAGGAAGACTAAAGGTCAGAAATGAGCAGAAAACATAAAATAAAGGTGTGACATGAGCTGAAAGAGGCAGATTAAAAGGTCAGCAACTAGTCGAAACAGGCAAAATAAATGTGAGAAACAAGCAGAAAGAGTCAGAAAAAAAGTTCAGAAACAAGCAGCAAGAGGGAAAATAAAGGTGAGAAGCAACTAGAAAGAGGCAAAATAAAGGTCAGCAATAAGCAGAAAGAGGTAGAATAAAGGTGAGAAATGACAGGCAAGAGCCAAACAAATGGTCAGAAACAATCCGAAAAGGCAAAATAACCATCAGAAACCAGCAGCAAGAGGCAAACTACTCAGACAAGGAGCCAATGTTCATGAAGAACATTATTTAAAGAATACTGTCAAAAACAACAGCAACAGGGGCTTCTGGCCCAAATGTGATTGCAGCCCAAGTTTTTAATGTTGAAATCAAACCGTGGTCTAGAATGCTCTTCCCTCTGTATCACACAAGCTCAGTGACCAGTCAAGTACCAGAGTGCTGGAGAAGCTCAGGGCTACCCTAATAACTGTAATCAACTCTGGCCAAGAAGCCTTCTGAGGCAACTTACCAACATCACAGAACAGCTCCATTTACAAGCATAAAAGAGATCTTTTAGGCTGTCCCAATACATAAGAGGTTGTTCGATAATACTTGAATTGGGGTTGGAGGGCCAAGTACAGGCCAATATGGGCATCTTTCTAAAACACTTTCGGAGATGTATTGCAGCCACGCCTAACACCCTGAAGTGTGTGCTTGAGAAGATATTTAAATCTAGGAATAGCCCTTGGTCCACTGTTCTAAACGTGTCAGCTGATGCCCTCCAAATAGACCTGCGCACACTAAACAAATCACTGCTCTCGCACACAGCTCTTAAATCCATTTTGTAAAAGCAGACACATACATTGTCAAACTTAAGCGATAAGACAAACTAATGAACACATCCATATTGTAAGCAATTGAACTTTCATATACCAATAATGATCCACCCTACTTGAAGAAACAACTATACCTTCTGTGTTCAATTGGGAAACCCTGTCTCAAACAAATATTGGCTGGAAGTTTGATGGGCATTCAAATTAAAGAAACCAATCTTAACTGGCCCTCCCTATCCAATATTGTGAAGTGCAGGCTATGAGGATATAAAAGAGAATCTTTTAACCACTTATTATGCTGCTGCCCAACGCTCCTCCCTGCGAGGGATTTTCTATTGAAACCACTCTTCCTAAGACACAGCATATGTACCAATAATGAGGCTAGGAACTTTGTCCTTACCGAGCTGGAGCCTACGGAATTGACTAGATTTGGTAAATACATTTGAGTGGTTTATGACCTTCTTAACAACTTCAAAAAGACTGCCCAAACTTGAATCTGAAACAGATACAATCTGTCTGCAGAAAACTTGAAATGACATGCAGCTTCTGGTGTTTACCATGTGTAGGACTATGCAGTTCACCTGGATTTTGTCCACCATTTTTGCACTGCAATGCATAGCACCTGTGTCAAACTACTATTTTCCTTACATTTCAATAACAATTACGTACTATTTATAGGAGTGACGCCCAACTTTGCTGCTATGGACCTCTTCTAAAAATGTAGGACATTTTGGTTTTTTTCCTTTTTCATTTGGCACTTTATTATTGATGATCGCTTCAAAGTCTTACCATGTTAATTCACATTTTTATACTGCACTATTTTGACTGTTGTTGCTTTGGTCTTATTACCTCACTTCTAGATAACCTCGGCATTCAGATTCATTTTTAGTAATCTGCACCTGTAATGTTTATGGGCAATCTCATTGGCCTGCAGAATGTATACAATGTTATTTGTTAATACTGTTTAAAACCCTTTTCTGAGCTATTTTAACTTATTTTATGCACTGGTGTTACAAACATATTGCTTTTTATCAACACTTCATTAATTGCTCTTTCTTAGAGAATACACAATAAGATTGTAAAGATTTTTATTAATCATGCAATAAAATGTTTTGCCTGAGCTAGCTGACTCTAAACAACTCTAATTTGAAAAGAAAACAGACCACACTCTGTTTAATTTCCTTCCTATAACACTCTCTTCACAGAATTTCCACATCAACCCAACCCACTAGACCTTAGTAGGTCAGAAGTTCATAACACATTCTAGAAACTGCACATTAGTCTCCAACTCAACTCCGGCAGGTGTGCTTGACTGTTTTCAATTGTAAGCATATCCAAGAGTACATTTTGTATTTTATTCACTTTAACCACAGCCAATCACAGATGTACTTACTTCTTCCTAAAATCGCATCCTAATTTTAAATATCTGTTTATTTACACCATCCAATTAAATCTATCATATTGTTTTAACAACTCATGTCCTCCATTTCAACAGCCTTTAATTTTTAAAAGTTATCCCATTCTGCTCCAACCTTCCCATGTGCTATTCCTGATTCCCTTCAAAGTGGTTAGAGTGTGTATTGTGAGTCACAGCTTTGGATTTTGGGCCAGCGAGTACACAAAAAGGAATGGCATTGATGGGGACCTGGGTTTTCCAAATGCGGACATTATTTGGATTGGCCAGAGAGGGTTAAAGTGGCATCCCTTGCTGCCTTTGGTTGAACAAATTACAGATTGCCAACCCCAGGACCTCATGATTGTGCGCTGTGGTGGCAATGACCTGGGCACACTTACTAGGGTAGGACTGGAAATCCTAACAAAAGATACCTTCACTTAATTAATGTTCCCTCAGACTTCTGTGGTGTTCTCAAACATATGTCAAAAACCGAAATGTAGGTGGTCAAACAAATTCTGCCCACAGATAGACAAAGCCAAGAAACCTGTTAATAAAACTGTTTCTGCATTCCTAAGGGACCATAACATGGGCTTTATGTACAACAACAGCTTGCACTTTGACATGCATGGAATCTATCGAAGTAACAGCATTCACTTTACAGACAAAGGCAACAGAGTGTTTCTCAGCAACGTGAAACATTGCATCCTTTTTTAGGTCTCACCTAGGCCGCGCGCATGCGCTGCTCTAGGAGGGCCTATAGCCATCGGTCTTCACTTTTCAAGAACTTGCAACCCTGCTTGTAGCGGCATCTACCATGTGGGAGCCAGCAGCAGCGCAGTCACGTTAATTACAAACATATGGCCGCTGCTCGCTCCCTCAAGGTGGATGCTGCCACAAGCACGAGTGTGAGTGCTTGAAAAGTGAAGACAGGGAAGACCGCTTGTTTATGTCGTGAAGGTTTCACAGCAGTTTTACCTCTGACACTATTGATCATACACAATTTTTACAAAAACAGAAGTCCCTTTTATTGGCTCTGCAATTATTATTACTTCTTTCTCTTTAGTAAAACTTTCATAGAAATTAGGTCTCCTTATATCTAATACACAGTAATCTCAACAATACTTCATGTCACAATTATGCACAACATATATACACAACATAACAATTGCTGGGCAACCAAAGAAAAATATTTACAAATTTGTACATACGTTATAATCAAATTCTGTCATTTATTGTGGGGACCCTATTCTATATAGTTTCCCCGTATTTCTTATCTACTTTTTGCCTGAACCAAATTTTTCTTTCTAGGTAATTCCTATTTTAATGGTCCTATTAGGAGTCAGAGGTTATTATAGACATTGTTAGGGTGAGCAAGAACACTCAAGCTCTACTCTCTGATTTAAAAAGTGTCCCTTCTAGTGTTTTGCTCTGATCCGCTAAGGGTGATGCCAACGCGTTTCGACCTAGTGAAATCTGGACTGTTACTTTGTTTAAGGTCTTCTTAAGGGCATGGCGTGTTTAAGGTAGGCCAATTTTCAATTTCGACTTTTGTAGAAAAATGCTCTTGTTGGAAATTTGCTGTCAATAATAGTTGTGGATTCTCATTATGGAACGGGTATTTTATTCTAATCTTGGTCTGTCCTCATCTGTGTATTGGTTCATGTGGCTGAAAACAGCTCTTTACGATGTCTCACAATGGGTGCCTCTCTTCTGTAAAGCTTGTGTCTCTCTCGGCTTTAACGCAGTCCTTGCTGTTGCTGTCGGCATCTGACGTCTTCTTTATGCGCCTTCTAAACCTTCTAGATTCTTTGATTCTGGCCTCTGTCAACCTTAATTGAATCATTCCCCCAAAAATGTGATATCCTGTTTATGTTGTGAAGCACTTCCACCCGTCACTGCCTCTTTTCCATTGCTGCTTTTTAAGGTTTATTAAACAATCGCAACAGCTGCACCTGCTAAGCCGAATTGTGAACAATCGCAGCTGTGCACTTTTCTTTTCTTCAGCACTTTTGTGTTGCTAATATTCAGCCTCTTTCTGCTCTCCCATGTGCCCCCTTTGAGATCCTCCTCTCCTTCTGCATTCTGCCAACACCCTCCTACCAAATCATGGTCTACCACCACCATCACTTCCACCACCATTACCATGTCCACCACCACCACCACATCTACCACCATGTCCACCACCACCACCACCACATCCACAACCATCACAACCACCACGTCCACCATTACCACATCCACCACCATGTCCACCATCACCACATCCACCACCATCACAACCACCACCACCACCATGTCTACCACCACCATGTCCACTACCACCATGTCCACCACCACCACCATGCCCACCACCAAGTCTACCATCACCACCATATCCACCACCACCACAATGTCCACCACCACTGCCACAGTGTCCACCACCACCACCACATCCACCACCACGATGTCCACCACCAGCATGTCCACCACCACCACGTCTACCACCAACACATCCACCACCACCACGTCCACCACCACATCCACCACTACCACCACCATGTCTAGCACCATGTCCACCACCAACATGTCCACCACCACCACCATGTCCAACACCACCAGATACACCATTACATTGTCCATCACATCCACCACCACGTCCACCAACACCACGTCCACCTACACCAAGTCCACCACCACCTCTACCACCACCACATCCACCACCACCAAAGTCAACAGCAGCACTGTCCATCACCACCACCACATCCACCACCACCACCACTTCCACAACCACCACCACCTCCACCACCACCTCCACCACCACAACGTCCACCACCACCATGTCCACCATGTCTACCACCACCACATCCACCACCACCACATCCACCACCACTACCTCCACAACCACCACATCCACCACCACCACCAAGTCTACCACCACCACATCCACCACCACCAGTTCTACCACCACCACGTACATCCACAACCATCACAACCACCACGTCCACCATTACCACGTCCACCACCATGTCCACCATCACCACATCCACCACCATCACAACCACCACCACCACCATGTCTACCACCACCATGTCCACTACCACCATGTCCACCACCACCACAATGCCCACCACCAAGTCTACCATCACCACCATATCCACCACCACCACAATGTCCACCACCACTGCCACAGTGTCCACCACCACCACCACATCCACCACCACGATGTCCACCACCAACATGTCCACCACCACCACATCTACCACCAACACATCCACCACCACCACGTCCACCACCACATCCACCACTACCACCACCATGTCTAGCACCATGTCCACCACCAACATGTCCACCACCACCACCATGTCCAACACCACCAGATATACCATTACATTGTCCATCACATCCACCACCACGTCCACCAACACCACGTCCACCTACACCAAGTCCACCACCACCTCTACCACAACCACATCCACCACCACCAAAGTCAACAGCAGCACTGTCCATCACCACCACCACATCCACCACCACCACCACTTCCACAACCACCACCACCTCCACCACCACCTCCACACCACAACGTCCACCACCACCATGTCCACCATGTCTACCACCACCACATCCACCACCACCACATCCACCACCACTACCACCACAACCACCACATCCACCACCACCACCAAGTCTACCACCACCACATCCACCACCACCACCAGTTCTACCACCACCACGTACACCACAACCATGTCCAACACCACCATGTCCATGGCCACATCCACCACCACCAATGTCCAACACCACATTCACCACCATGTCCACCTCCACCTCTTCCACCACATCTACCATCAACTCCACGACCACCACCTCCACATCTATCACCACCATGTCCACCATGTCTACAACTACCATGTCCACCACCACCATATCCACCACCAAGTCCACCACCGCCACCACATCCATCACCACCACTACCATGTCTAATACCACCACGTCCACCACAACCATGTCTACCATCATGTCTACCCCCACCTCCATGTCCACCAACACATCCACTGCCACCACCACGTCCACCACCACCATGTCTACCACCAACACCATGTTCAGCACCATCACCATGTCCACCAACACCACATCTACCTCCACCACCACATCCACCACCATGTCCCCCATGTCCACAACCACATCGACCACCACGTCCAACACCACCACCACGTCTACCACCACCACATCGACCACCCCCACATCCACCACCAACACATCCAAAATCACCACATCCACCACCACCACCAAGTCCACCACCACATCTACCACCACCATGTCCACCACCACCACTTCTACCACCACCTAGACCACCACCACCACGTCCTCCACCACCACCATGTCTGCCACCACCATCACTATCATGTACACCATCACCACATCCACCACCACTACCACCACCATTTCTACCTCCACATCCACCACCACCACCAGGTCACCAGCACATCCACCACCACATCTACCACCACCATGTTCACCACCACATCCACCATCACTTCCACCACCACCACGTCCACCTCCACATCCACCACTAACTATGGGCTGAAATTTCGTTCCGTTCGTGGAATTTTCGGATTAATGGCAATTTCGCGGTCAGCGAATCGCGCAAATTTGTCCAAAAATCCGCAATTCACAAGCTGGCGGATTTTTTTGCTTGGTCGCGCTTCAAAAATACAATCTTGTGCACGCGGCAATGACTTACTGTGATTCTGAGTTTGCCGAGTTGTTTTTCCTCCTGGTTTGCGTGCGCTGCGCCATTTTGGATCTTGCTGCGTGATTGAGCAAGAGTGTTTCGACCGCGAGTACGTCATCGCGGCCGCCATCTAGCACAGCGAGAGTTTGACAATGCGAGGACGTCATAAGGGCCCGCGATCACGCATCACAGGAGTAAATAATTGCGAACACGTAGATGCGGCGCGCAGCTGATTTCCGGCGGGAGATTTGAACAACTCGCTTTCCCGAACTTGCAAAAATTGCAATTCTGCACAAGAAATCCACCGCAGGCAGCATACACCTTCTTAAAATGATGGTTTTGATCAGAATAACTCCTCAGATTGACATTTGGCTGCACTTTTTTGTGCAAGGAGTCCATTTTAGCGGGGGGGTGGGAGGAAGGAAGTGCCCCAGAGTCTCCAACTTCCTGTTCCTGTCTAGCAGGCTCCTCCCAGTGCTTTGTCCATGTCCTGGTCACTTTTCATTTGGATCTGGAGCTTGAAGGATTACTTTTTGTATCTGCTGCTGGATTTTTATATTTGAGGACTTTTTGGACTTTGGATCACTTTTGGATTTGAGATTTTACAAGTAAGTGTTTTTTATTTAGGGCATTGCAGTTGCTGTAGCTACAATTTTAAAACTTTCTTCACAACTTAAAAAAATCTATATTGTGGGTAGCTGCAGTATCCAGTAGGCCCAGGGTTAGTCATGGGTGTATGATACAACTGTTTCTGTGAGTTTTGTTGAACTTAAATCTTATTTATGTCATGGAATTTTAGCTCACTGTTATATGTGGATTTTTCTTTTTTAATTTTGGGGTGCCAGTAAAGCCACACTAGCCAGTAGGCCCAGGGGTAGTGAGTGGTGCATGGACCAAGTCTTTCTATGGGGTGTCTTGAATTTAAACATCATTGAGGGCATGGATGGCATTGGATTGGGGGTTGATTTTTTTTTTTTTTTAACTTTTTGGGGTGGTGTTGCGGCCTGGCCATGTGGGTGGGGGCTATTTTGAGGCCTGGTACAAGCAGGGCCTGGCCATGTGGGTGGGGGTCAAGGGGCAATTTTGAAGCCAGGCAGTGTGCTCAGGCCTGCACCCAGTTTGTCTTGCTTTCATCCATTATGCCCAGGGGTACACAGTGGTGCATGGACCAAGTCTTTCAGTGGGGCGTCTTGCATTTAAGCATCATTGAGGCCATGGATGGCATTGGATTGTGGTGATGTTTGTGTTTTTTGTGTGTTTTTAGACTTTTTGGGGTGTTGTTGGGGCCTGGCCATGTGGGTGGGGGCCATTTTGAGGCCTAGTACAGGCAGGGCCTGACCATGTGGGTGGGCGTCAAGGGGCCATTTTGAAGCAAGGCAGTGTGCTCAGGCCTGCACCCAGTTTGCCTTGCTTTCATCCATTATGCCCAGGGGTACTCAGTGATGCATGGACCAAGTCTGTCTGTGGGCTGTCTTGAATTTAATCATCATTGAGGGCATGGATGGCATTGGATTGTGGTGATGATTTTTGTGTGTTTTTCAACTTTTTGGGGTGGTGTTGGGGCCTGGCCATGTGGGTGGGGGCATTTTGAGGCCTGGTACAGGCAGGGCCTGGCCATGTGTGTGGGGGTCAAGGGGCCATTTTGAAGCCAGGCAGTGTGCTCAGGCATCCACCCGGTTTGACTTGCTTTTATCTATTATGCCCAGGGATACTCAGTGGTGCATGAAACAACTCTCTCTGTGTGTTCTCTCTCTATTAATGTAAACATCCATTTTTGATTAGAATTGCAATTTTTATTTTGGGTCTTTCCGTTTTTGGGTGTATTGTAAAAATAAATGCCTTGTTGCAAATATTAATTGATGCACGACATATGCATCATTTATTTAACTGATGTTCCTCTGGCTTCCTTTGCTTTTAAGTGCACAAGAGAACCACAAATCAGTCATCGTTCATCATCAGTGCCAGGAAGAAGTCCTGCTGCGGTGTGTGCTGCACTACGTCACATGACGTCACGTGTGGCCACAGAAAACTCTGCAACTCGTGCAACTGTGGCCTGCTGTTCTGACATCTGAAGAAGATGGGCCCAAAGAAAGGTGGCCGTAGCTCCTCTACCAAGAAAGTTGCCAGTGCCACTGCCAGTAAGAAGGAGCAGAAGAAGCAAGTGATGCCACTTACCAAGGAGACTGGTGTACCCACAGACACTTTTTTGGGGAAGAAAAACTGCACCTGCAGCAGCGGGATCCGCCGGGGACTAAGCTGGGAGCAGCACCTCCCCTTCATTGGGCTCAGTGCCACCACGCCAAGTTAGGTCCAAGGCCATGAGTACAGCAGAGGCAGCCACTTTAATTGTTCAATCACCATTGATCAGTAATGTTGGCTCATCACAAGAAAGTAGCAATTAATCAACACACGGTGTAACTCATCTGAAGAGTGTTCAACAACCACAGCTGCAACGACAACCACAGGTGCAACTAGTACAAGCGCATGTACATGTGCAAGAAGAGGTGCAAGGAGAGGCACAAGTAGAGGCGCAAGGAGAGGCACATGGGGAGTAGGAGGAGAGGCGTATGGAGAGGCTCAAGGAGAGGCGCTTGGAGAGGCGCAAGGAGAGGCGCATGGAGAGGCGCATGGAGAGGCGCATGGAGAGGCACGAGGAGAGGCACTTGGAGAGGTGCATGGGGAGGCGTAACTAGTGGCGCATGGAGCGGCACAACTGCCCACAATGCTTGTTCCTCCAGAAGTAGGGGAACATCAGGAAATCAAGATTCAAGCGGAGGTATCATCCGAGGAAGCCACTCCTCCTGATGATGATCCTTTGTCTTCCAGATCCCCAGCAAGAAAAAGGTCAAGGAGGGCTACTACAAGTTCTTCTTCAAGCCCCCTTCGTTCTGATGATCTTGATGTTAATTGGAACCTACCAATGCAGTCTGAGAGTAAGACACGCCATGAGCCAACAAAGGTGGCTAAGCCTAAAATGAACATTTCCGCAAGGCTTTCACTTATGGGTGATGACGACGAACAAGAAGTGGTGTATTCTGCTGCTGATGAACAGTCTGATGACAACCCAGTCATCACAGTCGTCACTCCAGCCCCAGTGGGCATGCATCAGACAGACATTTTGACCCTATCCCAAATTGCTGCTGAACGGGATGTGGGCGGCGTGGCACTGGTACAACCACCAACACAGTTAACTACTACATGAACAAGACCTACAGCTTCCATATTTTCTCATCAGAAGGGACCTCCATCCAGCTCGACCTCCATTACCTCAAGTAGTGGTGCTGTAAGTGCACAACGGAGTCGAATTCAGCCACGCCCATCCTCCACTTCATCTGGCATTGAAAGTTGCACCTCCACCACCAGCAGACATCTCGAGTCCCAAGTTTAGGACTTCTTTAGTGTTAGCAAAAAGGCGGAAACCATGGTCGTTTGTTCGATTTGTAAAACCGTAGTTAGTCGCGATAATCTTGGTACCAACTATGGTAACGTAGGCCAGAGAGGTCATCTCCAAAAACACCACACTATCATTTGGGAGGTGCACCTAAGGAAAATCCGGGAAGCCAAAAGTACAACAAATCCAAATGTATCCATTCATATTGCATCTGATGATGACGAGGGGCTGATCGTGCATGGGGGAAGTGAAGAAGCGACAGAATTTTTTTCTGGTGCACCCAGTACCCCTGACAGCAGCAATGCAGTGGTAGCACCCACACCCTCTACCCCAGCAACATGAATGAGGCACACTAAGAGTCTGAGAGAGACACCAATGCGAAAAAGTACATCAATGAGCTAAACTGGGTTGAAGAAGTCTGCATCATCATCATCATCACGTATGAAAATGGTCCAGACCACCATTAAAAGCATGTTTTGGTCGGATGTGACATTTGAACGCAACCACCCAATGGCACGTCTTTATAATGCAATGCTGGCTAAAATGTTAGTGCTGGACCTTCTCCATTTTTCTTTCGTGGAAGGGGTGGGTTTTCTAGAATTTGTGGTAACAGTCTGCCATAAATGGAAGGTTCCTGGCCAGTCCTATTTTGCCAGAGTTGCGGTTCCAGCACTACATCAAGATGTGCTGGAGGTGATTGGGGCAGCTTTGCAGAAGAGTGATGTTCACACTGTCCACCTGACAACAGACATGTGGACCAGTTGCCAAGCCCTTGATTACATGTGCATCACTGCACACTGGGTCTTTTTTGCAGGGGTTAGAGACAAGTTATATGCAGGTTTTGACACGGACACAGTTTTTCAAGCTACTCGGAAACATGCAACAGTAGCCATGTTTGCCATGGAGAAATCTCATACTGCAATGAACATTCTGGAGGAGTTTAAAGTAAGGTCTATGAATGGCTGCATCCAAGAAAGTGCATGATTGGTTATGTTTCCATGGATAATGGCAGTAATATAGTTAGGGCCATGAATAATGAAGGCTATTTCAGAGTGCCGTGTTTGGCACACAGTATTAACATTGTTGTTCAAGATTTCTTGAAAAAAGAAAACACAGTCAGCAAGTTACTGACCACCTGCCAAGAATCTGCCCCCTATTTCAGCCATTCTTTTAAGGCCTGGAAGAAGCTGAGGAACATGCGACGTGACCATAGACTGCCAATCAGAGGACTCCTCCAGGAGGTGGTAACACGTTGGAACTCAACCTTCTACATGCTTGATCGTCTGTTTGAGCAGTGCTTGGGAATCAATGAGTATGTCTTTCCACTGGGTTCTACTATATAAGACATGAGGCTAGAGTTGGAGGAATGGAAGCTAGTTAAAGCCTTACAGACATGCTTCGTCCTTTTGAGGTCTTCACGCGTGAAGTCAGCAGGGAGGACTGTACTTTGGGCAAAGCTATCCCATTTTTGCATATGTTAGAGCACCAACTGAAGGCGGTGTCTTCAATGTTCAAAGGTGATACTGACAAGCAAGATGCATATCAGTTGGCTGTGAGCTTATTAACCCGCCTAGTTGACAATGAAAGGCTTAAAAAAATACATACAGAACTACATTACATTTGTGCCACTATTCTGGATCCACGGTACAAAAAGGCAGTGGCCAGCAAAGCATTCATTCCTTTTAATGAAGCAGATGTTTCAAAGTACAAACATTGGCTAGCTCTGTCAGCCACTCGGTTCGAAAAAGAGCGGCAGGAAATTGAAGGACCCGGCAGAAGTACTACTGAATAAGCAGGTCATCCGGCGTCAGGGTCCACTTCTGTGGCCGAAGCCAGTCACTTTCCCTCACAGCCGTTACCTACACCAGCAACTGATCATCATCCTCACCTGCATCAGGCCCAGCCATAATATTGTCGGAAGCGGATTGGATAACTCATCAAGGGTTTGCTCGATCCGTGCTGATGCAAAGGCCACAGATGGTACGCAAAGTCGAGCACCCCTGGAGAACCTTGAGTGGACGGTGCAGGCCTAGCTGGATAACCCAACAGAGGTCTTGGTATGGGAAAAGTGGTCAATGGCCAGTGATCACCAACCTGGCTCTAAATTATTTGTCTTGCCCACTCGCAAGTGTGTCTTCTGAACGTGTTTTCAGAGCTGCTGGTGCCATTGTAACTTCAAAAAGGACCAGCCTCTCGGCCAAAAATGTGGAGAGGTTAACAATGATCAAGATGAATCAGCACTTCATACCACCAGATTACAAAATATGGAATCCATGCAGGAAGAAGAGGACACTGACTTAGGTGACGGAAGATCTTGTCTGTAAGCTTACCTACTCCTGTCTCAATTCACAGAGTTTGAGGACGAGCTCTACTTCCCTGACACCGAGCCCTGAAACTGACTTTCTTTTTTTTCCGTCCTGACTACTTATTCACTTTTACTCCTGCGTGTCTTTCTTTGTTTTGCAACTTTTACCATCCACAACAAAACTCTAATCACAACTAAGGGTGGGCGTAGTTCGTGAAGTAGGCTACACGAAGCTACGCGAAGTGCACTTCGCACTACGCAAACTTCCCGTAGCACTACGTGAGCTGCGTAGTAGCATGTTCGCACTGTGCAAGATGCGTTTTCAATGATTGCACAGTGCGGACAAGCATCCAGCACTGTGCAATCATTGAAAAAGGCATCTTGCACAGTGCGAGCTGTAGTTTTCTGCTGCTCGAGTAGATTTTTACTCGAGCGGCAGCTTTCTCAACGCAAACTGGTAGTTTCTCATTGCGAGCGGTCGCGAGCATGCGCAACTACCCGCAATGAGAAACCTGACCTCCCGCGTTGAGAATCTCGCTGGGATGTCATTTTGCTTGCTCGCGGTCGCGAACATGACGTTGAGGACCACGAACAAGCAAAAAATGACCGCTGCACTATGCTACTCTGCACTACGCGTGTTCACACTGCGCTACGTGCAGCTTGAGTAGTGCGAAGTAGCGCAAACTTTGCAAACTACACGAGCGTAGCGTAGTGCTTCACCCAGGGTTAATCACAACAAATCTATCAGCAGCACTGTCTTCGTCTTATTTCCTTATTGAAGGTGCTGCTGAGTCTGCAATCCTGAAGTTCACAAGTTCACAACTCAGTCATGCTCCTCTATCCTCCTCCTCCAGACTCCCCCTATCAATTTCCCTCAAGGCAGATGGCTGGATTACGCATAAGGAAGAAAATGTTGATTTGTAGACGAGTCCCCTCTAAAGAAGTGGGACTGGAATTAGTGACAATATGGTGATTGCTGACAGTTACTTCTGAAATTGACACGAGAGTCTGCCCTGTGGCCCCTCAATTTAAGAACAAGATGCGGACAAAAAGTGGAACAGGTAATGAATAATGAGATGGCATGAAGTGGACAGCATTGGCTGTCTGGCTCTGATGAAGGCAAATGCTGATTGTTTGTTGTGCATGAAATGAATCATATGTCTTCTGTTATTATTTAATCTTTTACACACTAAATGTAACTCAAGTCTACTCTGGGTTTTTTTACCATTTTTAATTCAAATTTTACTTCAACTGCAGAGGCCACTACGTTGCATTTTCCATTTCCAATATGCAAAATGTCCTTGGACTCACTGTTTGACAATATACCATGATGATGATGAGTGCTGATGATCAAAGTTTAATAATATATATTTTTTCTTTACAGTCACTCACTGGGATGGATGGATCATCATCGTCGGTTTGCGGAAGAACTATGGCCAATTGTGAGTGGCAAACAGGTAAACCAGTCAGCAACAACTACTACAGCAGAACTACATATCTGTCTAGTCGTGGTATGAAGTGGTCGAGCCAGTGTAGTGTTCTTATGCCAGAGTCCAGACAGCAGTTTATGCAAAATTGCGGCTATGTGGCTTGCTGCATACAATTAGATATGTTTTGTCTGTCTGTGTCAAAGAGGTATGCTATATCAGGTTGCTTCACTCAGTGGTGCCTGCCTTGACCGTCTGCATGGCCCTGGCCTGCTGTGTGCTAATTACTATCCTTGAAAAGGAGACTCAGAGTACGCACTTTAGAAATGATGCTTGTATGTAATACTGTCACCTCTAAAACTGAAAGTGTTACTTCTGCACTACACAGCGTACCTTATATTTTTTTCTCTGTGGTGTTTTAATAACACTTCTAGTTTTTCCATCAACAATTACAGGCCGGCTTTCACCCTGTGCAATGGGAAAAACGATTAACTCAGATTTACCATTAGCGATCCGCAATTCCGCATCCACAAGGCAAGCGGTGGACAGTGTATCTGGTCACCAAGATTGATCGACGAAGCGTCAGATGGAATGGAGGAGTACCGCGAGTAAGAGGAATGGCTGGATGCGTGCAACTTTCCAAATTCAACAGGACAACTACAACATACAGTTACAGTATCTTCTTCACTTCTCCTTATCTTTTAAATAATGTTATTGTTGTGAACTTCTATGAGTGTGACTCTGTGCATTTGTTTGCTCTCTGCTTCAAATTCATCCCTCCTGCCATTTTATACATTTTTCTTTGCTATTTTTAAAACTAATTTAATGTACTAAGTGTTTATTCTCTCTGAGGGCAGTTAGGCAAGTGAAATTGCGTAATTACTGCAGCCCTGTACTGTCACATTGTTTCTTCATAGAGTAAGTTATAAAAAGTACTACTTAGTTTTCAGTAACCTAACCATCAATTTAGGAAACAACTTCATGCCTGCAGTACTGCATGCACTTCCTTTATGTCCCTTAAAAGATTTATGGATATCTTCGTATCCAAAGATTTGTTTATCCTTATTTGTTGTTTGTCCATGCTGTGTTTTTTTCCTCTCTCCATAAAACTTTCCCAAAAACCCCCATTCCCATCCAATTTTCAAACCCTAACGCTCTTCCCCCGGGCTGTGTGGTTTTCATTGAGGTGTGATTAAATTACAACAATAATTCCACACACTTGTTGGGGAGGATAAGGTCAAAGCAACAAAAAGATCATTCAAATCAGAATTTCATGTGCGCCATCGTGGATTGATCATCAACATCATCCTACTTCTACACGTGATGAATCGAATGCTTAATGCTTTTACGCTGCTGTGTCTTTCACCTTCAATACTATTTCTTATAGTAGCCATACTCCACGCAACTAGCACTGATATTTTGAATACTTTAGCACTGCTTAGGGTACAATTTATGGCACTGTTCTCTACTGTACTATCTATCGTACTGTTCTCATGGTACGCTCAGGCCACTCAATGATTCATTTCCTTTTTTTTCATATGCTGCTACTGCCAGTATGTACCACTACTACTACCAGCACAACAATGGCATTTCATCCGTCCAGGATTCCATACCCAACCTTAATCGCCATTTGCCATGCAGCCAGCCCTGTGCTAGGCTCTAATCTCAAACACGAATCACAGGTAAGATAAGCATTTTGGGTATGTAGAATAATGGGTTAGGACTCAGAGGAGAGGAGAGACTGACAGTAGTACTAGTAAAGTACTAGTAGGGAAATTGAATTCACTAACTCTGTTAGTGGCACTTTTGTACGATTTTTGGACGTTTAGATAATTCATTCTGGTAAGTTTGAGGAAACCAAACATACAGTAACCTCCACCCACCACCACACAAAATAATATGAACGCGTATACTATGTTTAAGTATGTAAAATAAATAAATATATTTTCCCTAACAAAAATAAACTATTGAAAAGACCCAACTAACCCCCCTCCCTAACCCCAACCAATGTCCAAATGTCCTTCAAAACTCCCTTTAAATCCCCAACTCCCAATACCCACCCCCCCAACAGTCTTTAAAAAAGGGGCAAGGGACAGTCCCTTCTTCCGTCTGTGTCCTGTGGACAGGTGATCCCGCATCTCTCTGCGGAGGTCCCAGGACTGGCCTGGAGCTTCTCCACCATGCGCTCCAGGGAGTCCACTCTCCTGCGGAGGCAGCGCTGACGTGCCATCCAGGCTTTGGGGAGGGCAGCAGCTGTTTTGCTTGCTGCTGTGCGGCGGCGGTGGGAGGCTGTCGGACCACGGCACCATACAACTGGAGGCTGGTGGACCCGGGGGCACTGGAGGAGGATGCAGTTGTTGCCGCCTCCTCCTCCTGCTCCCGAGCCAACAGCCGCTGATATTCAGCAGCAATGGCCTCCAGTTTCAGTGCCATGGCCCGGACAGCCATCTCCTTCCTGGTGAGCTTTTGTGGAGCATCTATATGAAGAAAGAAAGAAAAATACTGTAACCAATACTCTTTAACATTAACACAAAGTAATTTAACAGAAAGTTGTCTCACACTAACACCAGCAACTTGCAAGCACAGTATAACATTTTGGCATGTATCTTTCCGCCGACTTTGTAGGCCTGTAACATTAGCGGGAGTTTCAGTAATACTACTATCAGCACTATGGACTCACTACATAGTCAGAGGGTCAGAGAGTACACCAGTCTTCTTCTTTTTTTCTCTTGTTTTGTGAAAGAAATTACTTGTACGTGAACTTGTGGTAGCCGGCATAATGCCAGCTCACTCAGCTTGCAACCAAGAAAAACAGATTCAAGCCATGATAAGGCAGACTCGCATTACTTTAAGCAGTACATGCAGGTGGGGATAGTTTTCTATAGGGATGGCACTGGCCATTCTTGGTTACATCAAGGGCTACTGCTCAATGTAATTTATATTTCGCACTGCCCCCCCGGGCCTTGACAACTACAAAAGGAAATTGAAGATTATTAATTTCTGATCATATATCCTGCCGATCACATGATCTTTGCTTATATGATGGATGACTTTAGGTGCTTTGTTTTGATAGATTGAGTGAACAACAGTGATAGTCCACCCATGACCCAGCTGAAAGAAAATTATTAATATAGGGAGTGAGTGTGGTACCCATTATTGCCGGAGGAAGGGACTTGACTTGATATAATGTCAACTATACAATACATACATAATATATGCTGTGCTTGCAAAGTAAACTACTGTACTGTTAGTCAAGGGAGTATTTCTGAACAATCACAACTTCTAGTATTTGGATTTCCTCTGCTTTGCTACTCTGGCACCGACATGCTGTTCAAAGTAACACTCTTCATCCACTGAGCATCCGCTCTACACATACACCTCTGCTACCTATGAGGAAGAAGATACCATCCAGGCTTCCAAAGTAAACATCTATTATTCTTCTTAATGTCTCAACTGTACCAACTTTACTTTTTCTCAACAACCAACTAACACCCTTTTCATTTTATTTGGTAAACCACTGTCTTGACTTGCATTTCAGTTTCACCAAAGTGATATATTGCAATGCACACCACACATGCATTTTCTGATTCACCCACACAGTCAGTCATCTTTTCTTTCTCCTCCAACCATCCTTGCTTCAAGCAGCCATGCATCTGATTCCTTCCTATCAGCCACCTCGGCCTGCATTCAAAAACACGTATCATTCTTTACAGTCATAAATGTTACGACTCACTCGTCCTTCCTTTCACCCTAAGGTCTTTCCCTTTTCGTTCATCATATCCCTCAAGTTCATCTGATATGACTTGGCTTCACGATAAAAGTTTCCCAGCTGAGTTGAAGTCAAATAGAGGGGGCCATTGCTTACTCGAGAACTACAGCCGCTAATGGTATTGCTAAGTCAAGGGTGACTGTCTTCTCCGTGCTTGGAAAAATGTATTTCTAAATTAGTAGCTGTTCTTAACAGTACAGTGTACTTGTACTAGTGTACTGGCTACTGTACAGTACATCATACACTCCTTTGCGACCCTACTCTAGAATGTCAATAAGTAAGGAGTATAATAACTTACCACCATCTGACGCTGCTGAGCCATCCCCCACAGCTCCTCCTGGTAGCACTTGTGGCGCCGCCGCATCACCCCCTGGAGTAGCGGGCGCCTCCGCGCTGCTGGGCCCGGCACTGGTGGTGGGAGGTGCCGCATCCGATGTTGTGATGACGCCTAGAAAAAACTTGTCATATTTTCAGATGCCATACACCACCCCCTATTTCGTCTCGTAATGGAAGAAAATGATAATAAATAACCAATTTTCAAATATTGGGAATGAAAAAAGTGACGGTTATTGGGGAGGTTGTTGACCTTTTATATGCTTAGCCATTACATGCTACACTTTTTGGCACAACTGATGAATGCTTGCTTTTTAACGTGCACCATTTTTCTAATTACAGACAGAAGATTCCATTCTGCCAACAAGAGCTTTTCAATTCACCACTTACTCCTGAGACATGTCCTCATCAGCACCAGTACTGAACTTTAAACAAGGTGGGGGCTCCCGCACAGTTATTCTAATAATTATATGTGTTAAGTTGAAGTATATTGATTGTAGGGAAGGGTGTTTAAACTTTAATGTCATCTATCACCACTGCTCGCTCGGAATACTGCGCTATTAAAAATAAAGACATTTTTTTTTATTCTTATTTGAAAATAAAACTTTAAAACTAAAAACACTGTATGGTTTTTGTTCGCGAGTGAGTGGAAGGGTTTGCACTACTGCACTTTGGAGGCATGCTTCCGTGACTCTGATAGGTCGGGACTCAGCGGTAGTCTTCTTCTGTTCTTCTGGGTCGTATAATCATTGGTCAGAAACACTAGATAGTCAGTCATTGGAATGGGGGTTCAACTTATGTGGAAAGTCGAACCGCACCTATCATCAACAATGTCCTATTTCTTTTGTCCATACTTCTGTATGTACAGAATAGTCCCTGAAACACTAGCGGTATGGTATGTGCTCCTATCAAATCAAAAAAGCTAACTACTAGCTTATTCTTGGTGGACATATTGACATGGTGTTGTTGGAAATTGTCAAAGCACTTACATTAAGAAGACTGGAATAGACAGCAAGGGCAACCCAGAGGACTGCATTCAGTGCATAGAGCTATTGCTGAATAGAATATGAGTTGTGTTTAACACCTTTTGACAACTGTGCAAGCTTTACTAGCTACACCGACAGACTAATAATAATCTAGTAGTACCACTGAGAGTCATAGTAGAGGCAGGATAAGAATGTAGAAACAGTCTACAAGAAGATCAAAGACTATTTTGTAAAAAATAGATTTAGAAAACAGTTTGGAATGAATAGGCGCTGTAAAAGTTAGGGAAGTATAATTATTAATATTAACGACAGAAAAACGTACTGGGGCCAGCAGAAGAGACCGCAGAGGACCGATCCTGCCCACCTTGTTCCACAGGCGTCGCTGTCGTCCTCTTGCCCCTGGGAGTTGCTGATGATCATGAAATAAAGACAAACATGATGATTGTTTTTTTGAAATATTTGATTTCTTTGACCACAAACTAAAATTATCTCAGTTAAACAAATTATCAACAATTGCACTACATGTATTGACCTATCTGATCTGGTCAACTAGGAGGATAGTACAGTATTGCTGGATTCGCAGACGTCTACTTGGAAAGTTATGTAAATCATTAACAAAACCAACAACAAAAAGGTTCTACTACGACTGGCAGCACTCAGCAGCACGCAAACTGATAGACACAGTATGTCATCATGATTGCAGACCACTAAAATATGTCCTACTACTAATAACAAGTCTTAATATACTCAACCTATCAATCCACCACTATCTCTTCTTCTTAGTGGCAGCAGGAGTACAAAGGAAGGACTAGACTTGAGTCTCTAGTCTCTCTAGCATTACGCATTTCTGTAAAGTACTACACTAATACATAATTAGGCCAAATGAGCACAAAGTTGCAAACACGAAAGCATAGTAGCAACGCCACTGAGCAGACGAGCAGTGCACCTGCAATCACAGAAGCTATAAATATTAATTTACCTGCAATGTAATCAAATCGGCAGCATTCTTGCTCTTCGGGAAAAACATATATTAGCAATTTAATAATAACACAGAGCAGAAGAAAACAAAGTAGTTATTAAATAGCTACTCACCAAGCCTGGGGATCTCCATGCCTAGCAGGTCGAGCAGGTCCTGCTCCCGGTCAAGGAGGTCAGCCCACCGGTGCATCGCCTGATAGTAGGTGCACCGTACCCCCGACACCCTAAACATGGCCCGGCACACATTATCCCAGAGCTTGTGATGCTCTCGGAGGCCATACCCTGCACCGGGCCTGCCGCCTGCTGTAACGGTCTTCGGGAGGTGGCACTGAACATAAAAGATAAGTGTGGCCACCTCCACCATGCTGAAAATCTCCTGGGCCAAGACATCCTCCCCCTTAATCGGCCGCAAGGGAGTGCAGAATCCTTCCTCTTGTTCTTCCCAGCTCCCTTTGCCATGGTCCTGGACAGGAATGGAAATAAATAGGAAAGAGAATAGGGAAAAAGTAAATTAAAGAAAAGAGTTTAAAAAAGTAGTTTTAAAGTAACCAAAAGTAGATAAAAACACAAAATATAGATTTAGAAAAAGAGAGGGATAGATAATGAGTAAAAAAGATTAAAAAAAAGTTCAAACAAACAAAGGATTTCAAAAATGAAAGCAGGATAGATAAAGCATGCACAGAACCATAGTAATAAATGAAAAACAAGATGGCCCTGCCCATTGAGGACCGCGTGGGTTAGTTTGCGCGATATTTCCCCTGCAAACACGCAAAAACGGACACGATGACGTAATTGCGCCTGCACGTATGAAATGCCCAACGCGAGCATACAACTAGCGTCCGGAAATGGAAATACGCAAGACGAACACTGAAAACAAGATGGCCACGCTCATGTACGACCGTATGGGTAACTTCGCGGTCAATGCGCTGGAAACCCCCCGCGAACACGCAAAGCACCCCACGAACATGCAAAAATAAAAATATCTGCAAAGTCGCACAAATTCGCGAATTTTGCCCACACGTATCCAACACCACATCCACCACCACATCCACCACTACCACATCCACCACCACGTAAACCACCACATCCACAACCACGTCCACCATCCACGACACTTCCACCACCACCATGTCCACCACCACATCAACCACCACTACATCCACCACCACCACAACCACATCAAAGACCAACGAGTCCACCACCACCATGTCTACCACCATTTCCACCAAAACCACACTCACCACCGCCACGTCCAGCACCACCACATCCACGTCCACCAACATCACATCAACCACTACCACTTCCACCAACACCACATCCACCACCACGTCCACCACCACATCCACCAACACCACATCCACCACCACGTCCACCACCACCACATCCACCACCATGTCCACCATCACCACCACATCAACCACCAAATCCACCACCATCTACATCACCCCGTCAGTCATCACCACATCTACCACCATGTCCACCACCACCAAATCCACCACCATGTCCACAAACACATCAACCACCACATCCAAAGCCATATCCATCACCACGTCCACCACCAAGTCCACCATCACCACCATGTCCAGCACCATCACCTTGTCCACCACCAACAGATCTACCACCACCATGTCCACCATCACCACCTTGTCCCTATATCCACCACCACATCAACCGCCAAATACACCTCCACCATATCCACCACCACCATATCCACCACCTCCACATCCACCACCACATCCACCATCACCACATCCACCACCACCACCATGTCCACCACCATGTCCATCACCACCACGTCCATTACCAACATGTCTACCACCACCACCACTACCATGTCTGCCACTACCACATCCACCACCAACACCAACACCACCACCACCCTGTCCACCACCACCACATCCACCACTGTCCTACCACCACCACATCCACCACAATCACCACTTCAACCATTTCTACCACCTCAACCACCACCACGTCTACCACCACCATGTCCACCACATCCACCACCACCATGTCCACCACCACCACCACATTCACCACCACCACCATGTCTCCCACCATTACCACCACAATGTCCATCACCACCCTGTCCACGTCACAACCAAAACATCCACCACCACCATTCCCACCACCAGGTCCACCACCATCAATGTCAACTACCACCACCACCATGTCTACCACCACAACATCCACCACCAGCACGTCCACTACCATGTCCACCCACACCTCCATGTCCACAACCAACACATCCACCACTACGTCCACCACCACCATGTCTACCACCACCATGTCCAGCACCATCATCATGTGCACCACCAACCAACACATCTACCACCACCACGTCCACCACCACTACCATGTGCCTATATCTACCACCACATCCACCGCCACATCCACTACCACCACGTCAGCCACCACAATGTTATCCATCACCACCACATCCACCACGTCCACCACCACCACCAGGTCCACCACATCCACCACCACCACCACATTCACCATGTCTGCCACCACCACATCCATGACCCCCACATCCAATACCACCACCATGTCCACGCCCACCACCACGTCCACCACCAACACATGCACCACGCCCACATCCACCACCATTTCCACAACCATGTCCACCACCTTACCCACCACCACGTTCACCACCACCACCACCACCATGTCCACCACCACCACCACATCCACCACCACCATGTCCACCACCACCACGTCCTCCATCACGTCCACCACCACCACCATATCTACCACAACCACCAACATGTCCACCACAACCACATACACCACCATCATGTCCACCACATCCACATCAACCACATAGTCCACCACCACCACATCCACCACCACCATGTCCACCACCACTACCATTGTACACCACCACATCCACCATCATATCTACCACCACATCCACCCCAACCTCCAACATATCCACCAACACCACCACCACATCTACAACGACCATGTCCACCACCACCACATCCACCACCATGTCCACCACCACATCCACCAAATCCACACCTCGTCCACCATGTCCATCACTACCATATACGCCACCACAATATCCTCTACCACATCCACCACAAGGTCCACCACCACATCCACCACCACCACCACATCCAACACCATGTCCACCACCACCACATCTACCACCACCACATTTAACACCACCACCATGTCCACGCCCTCCACCACCACCATGTCCAACACCATGTCCACAACCATGTCCACCACCATACCCACCACCACCACGTCTACCACCCCCACCACCACCACCATGTCCACCTGCACCACCACATCTACCACCACCATGTCCACAACCTACCCGTACACCACCACTATGTCCATCACCACCACGTCCACCACCACCACCATGTCTACCACCACCACCACCATGTTCACCACCAGGTCCATCACAACCACATACACCACCACCATGTCCACCACTGCCACAACAGCCACATAGTCCACCACCACCACATCCATCAACACATCCACCACCACCATGTCCACCACCACCATGTGTACCACCACCACATCCACCACCACCATGTCCACCACCACCACTGTCTGCCACCACGTCCACCACCATATCCACCACCACCATGTCCACCACCACCAACATGTCCACTACCATCACGTTCACCACCATTGTACACCATCACCACCACATCCACCATCACATCTACCACCACGTCCACCACCTCCATGTCTACCACCACCACATCCACCACCACAACCAAATCCACCACCACATCCACCATGCCCACAACCACCATGTCCACCACCACCACGTCCACCACCACCCCACCATGTCCATCACCACATCCACTGCCACATTCATCACCACATCCACCACCATATTCACCATGTCCACCACCTCCACATTCACTGCCACCACCCCCACCACCACTACATCCACCACGTCCACCACTTTCACATCTACCACCACCATGTCCACCACCATCACCACATCCACCAACATGTCCATCATTACCACGTCCACCTCCACAAAGACCAACACCACCAAGTCCACCACCAGGTCCACCATCACCTCATCCACAACCACCACATCCAACACCACCACCATGTCCACGCCCACCACCACGTCCACCGCCACCACATCCACCACCACCACATCCACCACCACCACATCCACCACCACCACCACACCTACCACAATTTCCACCACCACCACATCCACCACCACCACATCCAACACCACCACCATGTCCATCACCACCACATCCACCACCACCATGTCCACCACCATGTCCACAATGATGTTCACCACCATACCTACCACCAACACCACTTCCACAACCACCACCATGTCTACCACCACAACCACCTCCACCACCACCACCATCATGTCCACCACCACCACACCAACCACCACCATCGCCATGTCCACCACCACCACCCTGTATACCACCACCACAATGTCCACCACCATGTCCACCACAACCACATACACCACCACCATGTCCACCACATCCACATCAACCACATCCACCACCACCATATCCACCACCACATCCACCACCACTATGTCCACCACCATGTCTACCACCACCACATCTACCACCACCATGTCCACCACCACCACTATCTGCCACCACATCCACCACCACATCCACCACCACCATTGTACACCACCACCATATCCACCATCACATATACCACCTGTCCACCACAATGTCCAACATATCCTCCAACACCACCACCACCATGTCCACCCCTCCACGTCTACCACCACCACCACATCCACCACCACCACTAAATCCACCACCACGTCCACCATGTCCACCCACCACCACCATGTTTACCACCACCATGTCCACCACCACATCCACCACCACATTCACCACCACATTCACCACCACATCCACCACCACCACATCCACCACCATGTCCACCATGTCTACCACCACCACATTCATTGCCACCACCTCCACCTCCACTACATCCTCATCCACCACCACCACATCCACCACTTTCATATCTACCACCACCATGTCCACCACCATCACCACATTTACCACCATGTCCAACATCACCATGTCCACCACCACCAAGTCCACCACCAGGTCCACCACCACCTCATCTACCACCACATCCACCAATACCACTTCCAACGCCACCACCATATCCATGCCCACCACCATGTCCACCACATCCACCACCATCACATCCACCACCATGTCCAAAACCATGTCTACAACCATACCCACCAACACCACCACTTTCACCACCACCATGTCCACCACCACCATCATATCCACCACCACCATGTCCACCACCACCACATCCACCACCACCATGTCCACCACCATGTCCACCACCACCATGTCTACCACCACCATGTCCACCACCATGTCCACCACAACCATATACACCACCACCATATCTACCACAAACACATCAACCACATCATCCACCACCACCATGTCCACGACCATTTCGACCACTACCACATCCACCACCACTATGTCCACCACCACCACCATGTCCACCACCACCACATCCACCACCATGTCTACTACCACCACCTCCACCATCATGTCCACCACCACCATGTCCACCACCATGTCCACAACTACCACCACCATAATCACCACCACTTTGTCTACCACTACCACCACCATGTCCACCACCACATCCACCACCACCACATTTACCACCACCATGTCCACCAACACATCCACCACCACCACCTCCACCACTTCCACCATGTCCACTCCCACCACCTCCACCAGCACTACCATTTCCACAACCATGTCCAACACATCCATCACCACCATGTCCACTATTACATCCACCACCACATCCACTACCACCATATCCACCACCACCACTATATCCACCACCACACCCACCACCACCATGTGTACCACCAACACTCCACCACCACATCTACCACCACCCTGTCTACAACCATCACCAAGTCCACCACCACCACCATGTCTACCACCATCACCACATCCACCACCACCATGTACACCATGTCCACCACCACCATGTACACCACATCCACCAAAACATCCACCACAACATCCACCACCACGTCTACCATCACCACATCCACCATCACCGCCATGTCCACCACCACCACATTCACTGTCAACACATCCACCACCTACCACATCCACCACCATCGCATCCACCATTACCACATCAACCATCACCACCACATCCACCAACACCATGTCCACCACCACCATGTCCACCACATACACCACAACCACATCCACCAACACATCCACTACTACCACATCCACCAATACCACATACACCACAACCACAACCATGTCCACAACTACCACCACCACATGCACCACCACCACATCGACTACCACATCCACCACCACCACATTCACCGCCACCACATCCACCACCACCTCATCCACTACCACCACCTCATCTACCACCACATCCACCACCACCACATCCAACGCCACCACCATGTCCATGCCCACCACCACATTCACCACCACCACATCCACCACCATGTCCAAAACCATGTCTACCAACATACGTTATGTTATGTTATGTTAATAACATTTATTAGGCGCAAACAGCTGCCCCAGCAAAGGGGCGTCCTGGCACCACCATACCCACCAACACCACCACTTCCACCACCACCATGTCCACCACCATCATATCCACCACCACCATGTCCACCACCACCACATCCACCACCACCATGTCCACCACCACCATGTCTACCACCACCATGTCCACCACCATGTCCACCACAACCATATACACCACCACTATGTCCGCCACATCCACATCAACCACATCATCCACCACCACCATGTCCACGACCATGTCTACCACTACCACATCCACCACCACCATGTCCACCACCACCACTGTCCGCTACCACGTCCACCACCATATCCACCACCACCATGTCCACCACCTCCACCATGTCCACCACCATCACCACCACATCCACCACCATGTCTACTACCACCACCTCCACCATGGACATGGTGGTGGTAGTGGTAGACGAAGTGGTGGTGATTGTGGTGGTGGTAGTTGTGGACATGGTGGTGGTGGACATGGTGGTGGTGGACATGATGGTGGAGGTGGTGGTAGTAGACATGGTGGTGGATGTGGTGGTGATGGTGGTGGACATGGTGGAGGTGGTGGACATGGTGGTGGTGGATATGGTGGTGGACTTAGAAGAACAACTAAATCTTGAGCAGAAAGAAATATATGAGCAAGTGAGAGAACAGATTGACCATGGATTACTTCATGAGAAGAAAGAGTGCTTCGAGGGCTCGGTTGCCCGGCAACCACGGAAGGCCGAAGGAGACAGCGCGCAGAATGCAGGCGTGAGCACAGAGCTGGAAAAGACGAGTGTGGAGAGCGGCAGCGGTAGTTCAAAAGGTAATGCGCTGGAACAGCTTGAAAAGCGCAATAATTCCCAAATGTTGGATGCATTAAGGAGTGTCGAACTTGGCTTGAACAGTAGAGTTTTAACCCCTAGAGATACGAGTTGGGGGAGCGCACAGAGCCTTAGGGATCTGCAAGACCTTGTAGCAGGCCAGGAGGATGGCAGAGGAGGAAGAGATGACAGGGGTGCCAGGGGTGGCTCGCCTGAGTTCTTTTCAGTTAATGAGGGCTCTGATACCACGGATATTAGCGGCCCAGTGGACGAAGAGGAGGAGGGTACTAGTACGGACCTGTCAGATGACTCCGAAGCAAGTAAAAGTTCCAGGGACCAGACGACTAGGAAAAAAAAGAGAGCTGGAATGAGAAAAGACGCAAGAGGGTCTAGAAATAGTATGGATAAAAAATTGTCATGGGACTATTCCGCAACGTCAGAGACATATCAAGAAAGAGATCAAAAAGAGGGTGAAAATGGGGACACAGGAAACTCGCAAAATGTGACATTAGAAATGTTGTTTGGTACATTGAAACAGATGCACTCCGAGGCTAGAGCTGAAAGCAGAAGAGCGAAAAGAGATACAAAGAAGTTACAAGCCTCTATCAGAAGAGTAAGCAGGAAACAGGATGAGGTGGAAGTAAGAGTATCCCAAGTTGAAGAAAGGACTAGCAGAGTGGAAGATGAGGTAACAGACTGGAAAACCTTTAAGGTGGAACAAGAAAAGGTGGTGGTGGACTTGCAGTGGAAGTTGGAAGACTTCGAAAACCGCCAAAGGCGTAATAATGTAAGACTTTTGGGACTAGAGGAAGGGAGAGAAGGCCAGGACCCTAGAGGGTTTGTGATAAAACTATTGTCTGAAGCTTTTCCAGATTCAAAATGGCAATGGGACATCGAAGTTCAGAGAGCGCATAGATATCCTATGTTTCTAAAGAAAAACCGAGGGGGGCAGGAGAAGGCATTACCGAGAGCTATCCTAGTCTTTCTAGGGAATTACTTAGCAAGACAAGAAATAATTGACAAGGCTAGACCTGATGCTAGAATGACCGTGAATGGCAGTACCTTCTTCGCCCGCCCTGATTTCTGCCATATCACTGTTGAAAGAAGGTGGAAGCTAAGGCAAATGATAACTCCATTTCAAAAGCAAGGGGCAGAAGCCTATCTGCTATTCCCTGCAAGGCTGAAAGTCATAAGGAAGGGGTATACAAGGATGTTTACTTCAGAGATAAAAGCGGGAGAGTACCTCAAAGAGATTTCGGATTTAGGAAGAAATGACCATAGACCTAGATCTAGAACCCCGTCAAAATCCCCAACATCTAGTCCACCGAAAACTCCGTAAAACTACCAGCAATTAAGTATGTACAGACTAGCCAATAGCTAATAGAAGGACTTAGGGTGGGAGAGGGTTGCGACTCTACAAACTACAGGGGCCACACATAGGTCTGGTAGACCTATTTGCCTGTGGTAAGGGGGGGGGGATCCAGCTGGGGGGGGAGACAGGGGGGGTAGGGGGGTGAAGGCAAGGGGGGGAGACAGACACTTAGGTGACGGGCACAATTACAAGATAAAGCACATTGCACATAACAGAGAAAAGAAAGATTTGAGGGAGAAAGGCTCCATTAGCATCCATTTTTTAAAAGTTGGAGGTAAGGAAATAATGAACCATGTGAGTTTTGGAACCGCGAGCAAGAGGGGGGAAAAAACTGATATATAATGTCCTGTAGGATAATCTCACTAAATATTTGTGGTCTAAATGATCTAAATAAAAGGCTTAAGACTACTGCCTATCTGAAATCATTGAACCCGGATTTAATATGTTTTTAAGAGACTCACATAGAGGATACTAAGGCCTACCTGCTAGAACAGCTAGGCTTTAACGTATTAGCAAAAACTAGCCAAAATACTAAAACAAGAGGGGTAGCCATTTTAGGGAAGAAACATGACACACAGATAAAAAGAAAGAAGGTAGATCAATGGGGTAGGTGGGCTTTAGTGGAATTAGTATTTAGAGGGGAAACTATTACGATTGTATCGGTGTATGGTTCTACAAGTGATGATCCCGAGATCTTTCAATATCTGGACACAGAATTAGCACAGTGGCCAGAACCCATTATACTATGTGGGGATTTGAACATACATGATATAGATAGCAGCTTTCTAGAGTCTGGTAGGAACTACTTAGGAAGGAAAAGGAAAACTCATAGAGCTCTGGCAGATTTGGTAAGAAATAACTCGTTAGAAGACCCATGGGTAAAATATCATCCCAATCTAGATGGGAGTACTTATTTTTCAGCCCCTCATCAAATACTGGTAAGACTAGATTATTTCTTAATATCAAGAAGCATGATGAATAGAGTCAAGATAGATAGGGAACCTCGGATTATATCAGACCACAACCCATTAGTATTAACCGTAACAATTGGACAGAAGAAGATTAAATTGACCCAGTGGACATTTGATAGAACTTTACTACAAGATCAGGGGTATAAGGACAGAATGACCAACTGGATTAAGGAATACTGGGAGATAAATAAGGGCACAGCGTCACCAGGAATGGTGTGGGACGCCTTTAAGGCGGGCGTAAGAGGTGAAACCCTGAGCTTTGTTATTAAGACACAGCGAGAGACAAAATTAAAAGCAGAGGAAGATATTAAGCTAATCAGGGAGTCAGAAGAAGCACTCCTCTCGGCTATTTCTTCTCGCTCCCCCATTGACCAGATTTTGCTGAAAATAGTGGCCCTTAAGGCAGAAACTCTGGAGGGAATGGCTAAAAAGACAGTTGAGAAATATATGGCAAATAAAGAACAGGCCTATGAACTTAATGAACGAGTAGGACATATATTGGCAGTGCGGGCTAGGCAAAGGGAGGGAAGGGCCGATGTCAAGGCAATTAAGAACTTACAGGGGGTCATAGTAAAGGAAGATGAACAAGTTAGAGAAGTCTTTAAACAGTTTTATGCAGAACTTTATGCACAGGATGGGCAGGAAAACAAGGAAGAAATAAGAAGCTACTTAAGGGAGATAGAGCCTCCCCGGCTAGATGAGCAAGATAAAAAAATGCTGGAGGAAACGATACAGCTGAATGAATTGGTTGAGGCCCTGGGGGAGTTGCCAACAGGAAAAGCAGCAGGTCCCGACCAGTTGCCAGTAGAATTCTATAAGATTTTTCAATCAGCGTTACTAGAAGAAATGCTTAACGTAATGCTACTAGCGCAAAAGGGTGAGGCTGTACCAGAGTCATGGGGAGGCGCAGAGATTATTGTGATTCCCAAAAAGGGTAAACCCACAGACGCTCCGGGTTCATACCGTCCCATAACACTAATGAACGCAGACGTTAAGGTGTTCTCCAAAATTCTGGCAAAAAGGCTCTCAAAAGTTATTGAATCTCTTGTAGCCCCTTCACAACATGGGTTTATTCCTGGAAAGGGAACGACTCAGCACACGAGGCTAGTAATCACTGTATTTGATGCTGCAAACACGTTAAAAGACCCCACGGCTGCCCTGTTTTTAGACGCCGAAAAAGCGTTTGACAGGGTGTCCTGGAGTTACCTATGGGAAGTACTGAGGTGGAATGGTATAGGGGCAGGATTTGTTAAAGCCTTACAAACTCTGTATCTCAACCCGACTGCCAAAATAAGGGTCAACAAAGGACATTCCACTGCAGTTAAAATACACAGAGGGACAAGGCAGGGGTGCCCATCTTCCCCCCTACTCTTTGCTTTATATCTTGACCCCTACATTCGGAAACTGGAAGCTAACCAACACATTCCCCCTTTAATTCTTAATGGATGCAGATTTAAAACACTGGCATATGCCGACGATGTGGCTATACTGACTGCACAACCTATGGAAGCTGTGAGAACAATTGAAGCTGAGGCGGAGCGCTTTGGACAGTTTTCAGGATATAGTTTGAATAGCAACAAAACTCAGATTGTAAGAAATCAGTGGATAACTTGTAACGATGATAGAGTGGTAGAAGAAGCAACCTATTTAGGGGTGAGAATCACAGCAGAGATAGATAATATTATCAAAAGTAATCTAGATCCCTTGCTATCTACTGTAAAAAAAGATTTGGAAAGAATGAATAATTTACATTTATCATTGGTGGGATGCACAAATATTATCAAGATGATGATCTTTCCTAAGTTCCTATACTTCTTCAGAGCCATACCCCTATTATTTGAATCCCATTGGTTTATTAATATAGAAGCTATATGTAACCGATTCATCTGGGCTCACGATAAGACTCGGAGAGCGTATAGATTCATGACATTACCTAGGGAAAAAGGGGGCTGGGGAGTACCTGACTTTCGTTTGTATTATATGGTTACTGTACTACAGTATATACAAGGATTAATCGGGGGGAATGTAGATGATATAAGATTGCAAGATATGTCTACAAAGATTTATACTGTTGTACTAGGGTCAAATGCAAGTAATTGTTTTTTAAAATGTATAGACTATAGCTACTTTAAGAGAACTAGGTTCAAAACTGTGAGAGCCGCAGTTACGATATGGAATGCTTTTATGAAGAAAGTCAAACTAGGTAGATTTAATAGATATGTTTGGTTACATAATAACAGTTCGCTCCCGGGAGAAATTTTTGCTGATCAAACTATGATAGAATGGGAAGCGTGTGGTATAATGCAAATAGGGGATTTATTCGATCAAGAAGGTTTTAAGCAATTTACGGATTTGAGAGAAGAATATGGCATCAGCAATAGGGGCTTCTTCAAGTATTTACAGATCAGAAGCTTTTTAAAGAACAAATCTGGAGGGCCTGCAGGTTTCAATAAGATAGAATTGTTGGACAAAATCAGGGGATCAGGGGAGTGTACAATAAGGTCTTTCTATGCTGCTTTGGTGAAGGAGAAACAGGATGATCTAGAGAAATACAGTACAAAGTGGGCAGACAAACTGGGTGTTGATAGTATTTTATTCATGGAATCCTTAAACTTAGGATGCACAATATTAAGTGCTGCACCACTGCAGTCCCAGCACTACAAAACGCTCTACTTTCTTTATCATACGCCCGCGAAAATAGCAAAATGGGGAGGGAACACAGGAATAAATTGCCCGCGTTGTAATGAGTTGGAAGCGGATAGTATTCATATCTTTGCAACATGTCCACAACTACACTCATTGATAAGGGAAATAGAGGGATTCCTAGACAGATCTCTGGGGATTAATATTCGTCTCACAACATCCTGTATAATGTTAGGAGTAGCTGAGCAAGGTCAAGATCAATTTTTGGAATTTCTATTTGTAAAAATGGCAGTATATAGACTGACAATAGCCAGGGCTTGGCTAGATAAAAATCCCCCCAAATTTCAAGACTGGCTGGCTTCCATGCTGTATGCTCATAAGATAGAAGAAAATGTTTACGCACGGAAAGGTAGGGGAGGTAGACGTATGGGGAAGAGAATATGGGACCCACTAACCATATGGAAAGAGAATCAAAAGAAAAATTGACTAATTAATAGGGAGTCTTTACCCATCATATCCTTATTTGTTATTCTTCTCTTTTTTTCTGTTTTTTTAGTCTTTGTTATTTTGATTTTACTATTCCTTTCATTTCAATGAATGGTCTTGTTGAACTAAATGTCAAGTAGGTATAAGTTACTGTCTAAAGCGTGTAAATATGGTTTATTGTGTAAAGGTAATTTGTAATACCAAATGTGCCTATGTAACTAAAGGAAAATAAAAAAACTTTTTAAAAAGAAAAAAAAAAAAAAAAGAGAAGAAAGAGTGCTCTTGCTCATCATTTGAACCTATCCAAATGTACGTGAGTGGACAATCTGGAACAGGCAAAAGTTTTTTAATTAAAGTAATCACAACTTTTCTACAAAAAACAACTGAGTCGCAGTTGTCTTGTGTTGTCACTGTTCCAACTGGATTAGCAGCCCACAATATTAAAGGAATTAGTTTACATCATTTATTAATGCTACCAGTAGAGCATGAAAACAAATTAGAATACCACAAGCTATCTGGAGAAGCTTGTTGTGAAGTTTCAAGAGTTTTGAGGAAAATGAAATTTCTCATTATTGATGAGGTAAGCATGGAATCAAACTTAATGCTTGCCTTTGTGCATTTAAGAATGCAGCAAATTCTAAAAACAGAGTATGACGTATTATTCGAAGTAAAACACGTCATAGTTTTTGTAGATCTTCTACAACTTACTCCTGTAAAAGGACAACCAGTGTTTAAAACACTGGTGCATGGAGATACCAGAAAGCCTTTGGGAAGCATTTGAAATTTAAACATTTGGTCATATTTTGAGTATAAGGAACTTATTACAAATATGTGACAGGCAAATGATGCTGATTATGGAAGTATTCTTCAAGATATAAGAATTGGAAAAGTGACTGAACATGGCAAACAAGCTTTACAGAGATGATTACTTATCAATTTGTTTCCAAATTAAAATATTCTACCAGAGAAAATATACATGAGTATTGCAGAAAACAAATCTGTAATCTGCTTAATGCCAACAGTGCGTGAAGGTTCTATATTCAATGAAGAAATGTTAAAGTTGGAAAATGAAGAAATTATAACATTGGAAGCTATTGATAAAATAGAACATGTAGGAATCACTTTTATTTTGACTGAGGAGTGGAAGAGGAAATTGGATTCTTTAGAGAAATTGATAAGTAAAACTGCTGGTTTAGAAAAGAATTTATATGCATGTGTAAACTGTAGGATAATGTTACGACGTAATTTGAATGTGGAAAAAGGATTAGTAAATGGAGCAATGGGTAAAATACTTAATTTTGTTAATTTCGTAAATAGAGATGGTATCGAATTTTTGAAAATAAAATTTGATGAAATTGAAGAAGTACAACAATTTAAGTGCTGTTCATCTCGGTTTTTGCTTGTAAAAGATTTGTATGTTCGCAGAAAACAGTTTCCTATTTGTTTGGCATATGCGGTGACCATTCATAAATCTCAAGGTTTAAGTGTAGATAGTGCTTTAGTGAATATTGGAAGTAATGTGTTCAAAGAGGGTAAGGCATGTGTTGCTTTGTCTCGAGTGAGAACTTTATCTGGATTGTACTTGATTGATTTTGATGAGGCAAAGATTAGTGCAAATACAAGTTGTGTGAAAGAGTATAACAGGTTAAGAAGAGAATATGCACCCAATCTAGGTCAATATCCAATATTTGAAAAGCATGTGGTAGGTAGTAAACGAAGATTTGAGAATATCTGTAGTGAAGCTGTAGAGAAAGAAAAAAACAAGATGATGTTGTGATTGGAGGCAAAAAGAAAAAGGACAGTGTTGAAGAGAATGTTGGTTATCAGTTTTAAAATAGTTCTGGTGTCAACTGCTATTCTAATGTATTTGTTAATGTTGTTTTTTTTTCTTGAAAGTTTGCTACAACAAATTGTTGAATATCGGAAAGGAAGATTCTGTTCATTGTTGTATTCTGTTTATGAGAAATGTAGTAGGGATAAAAGTAAAATACAAAGTGTTTCTGATATTCAAAATGTTTTGGACATATGTTCTGGTTCTACTCAATTTACGCAGAATATTCAGCAAGATTGTCAGGAATTTGTAATGGATATGCTTGTTGCATTGGAAGATGAAGGTATAGATATTGAACATATTTTTGGCCTTTCTTATGAATGGGAAAATAAATGTGAAAAGTGTTTGTTTACATGTAGCAGTAACATTGACAGTGAAACATTCATATATATTTCACTTTACCTGACTGTGAATCAGTGTCTTTTAACAATCTAATTAGAGGAGCAAGTCAAAACATGGAGTTTAGACAAGGTAAATCAGAAATGTCATCAACATTATTTATACAAAGATATGGACAGTATGTCATTTTAATGCTGCAACGTTGTAGAGCTGATGGAAGAATATTGGAAACTTTAATTAAAAATTTTGTAGCTGGTCAAGTTTCAATATCAGGAAGAACTTTTGCAGCTGTTGCAATTATTTTTCATGATGGACCTTCTACAACATCTGGACATTACACTGTTTAATTAAAGTGTCTGAAAGGTTGGATACATTGTAATGATAGTCAATTGGTTTTTAAACAACTTTTACCTAAACAATTACCAAATTCTTACCTAATATTTTTATAGCCACATTTTTAGTATTACTGCTGTTAAGGTAGGTTAGTCTGGTGTTAAAGAGTATTTTGTAAGTGAGGGTGAGGAGCTTGAAGGTGATCCTCTTGTTGATATTGAGGCAGTGTAGGTGTATCAGGTGGTGGGTGATGTGGCTGCAGTAGGGGACATTGGTGATCACTCAGGTGGAAGCCTTTTGGATTTGTTGAAGTTGTTGTAGGTGTTTGGCTGGAATTCCTGTGTAGAGTGTTTTCCACAGTGTAGTCTGCTGCTGTTGAGGGCCTGTGTCACTGTTCTTCTTCTTTTGGTTAGGATCCACTTGTAAATGTTGCGGAGCATGTGGAGAGTGTTGTAGCAGTACAAGGAGACATATAGACTTGCTTACACATGGAGAGGGAGGAGTTGAGGATGAATCCTATGTTGTGCACCTGGTCATAAGGTGTTTGTACTGTTCACAGTGTAGTCAGCTAGAAGGAGTTGTCCGAGGCTGAGGGGGTGGGTCTGAGGATGAGTACCTTCTTCTTGTGCAAGTTCATGTTTAGAGAGCTGCTCTTTATGTAGTTGGTGAAGTCCTTCATTGTGTCGTGGAGGTTTTTTTTGTGGTATGTGGCTTCTTGGTGAGGAAGAGGATGAGCTGGGTGTTGTTGGCATAGGAGATGTTGTTGAGGTTGTGATGGTGGGCTACTTGTGTGAGAGTGGCCATGTAGATGTTGAATGGCGTTGGGGGATGCCGCAAATGATGTCAGTAGTTTTGGATCAGAAGGCTGGGAGGCGGACGGTGAGGATTACTATTGAACAACTTCCAAACTAAGGATTTGATGCATACTATTTGGCCATACGGAAAAGTATGTGAAACCATTAAGGACTTTTTGTTGTATATTTTGTCAGCATATATTTGTAAGTAACATTATTTACAGTGTATGAAAATTAATCATAATGTTTTGTTATTTTATGATTGTTTGAGATGTGTCATATTTACGTAAAAAATTGCTCTTAGAAAAAAACATTTAAGATATGATTTATTTCTGTTTTTTAGATTGTTATTGAGAATGTTGAATGGGTTTTCTTAAGATAATATTATTGATTGTAATTTTTTTGCCCGCTGTTATGTGATGAGTACTATTGAACTCACTGTTTCTAGTGAAATTCAATATATTCCGAGAACAGCAAAAAAGGCAAATGTAATACTTTATAAATTAGTTTGTGTTGTAAAAGATATATTGTAACTGTATTTTTTGTATCTTCCACAGATGATCATTTTATAATATATAATTTTTGTATTATTTATTATGGTTAAGGTAAGTACAAGTAACTGATAAAATTGGTCGATGGAATGTGCTTCTACCGAGCTGAAGTAACAAAACATGGATGGAGTACATAAGTGTGTAAAGATAGTTTGTATCTTTTAAAGACATTTTAAAAAATTATATACTGAGTGTACCAGTGTTCTATACCTTTTGCTGTGAGTATTTTCGACTTATATAAGGAATTACTACTTTCTACTTATGTTAAAAGATGAGTACTGGATAGGTCTTTAAGAGTTTATTTGTGTGAAAAGACATGAAGTATTCAAAATCTAGTGTGATAATGGTACCTAAATATACACAGATACACAGTGTTTTTCTGGACAACCAATAGTATCTCTTGCATTTTACTAAAACACATTTACTATTTTGGAATGGGTAAGGTGAATAGACATATTCTACATTTTTTAGTACTGCACTTTACTATAACAGCCCGCGCCTTTTCCTATAGTCATAAGGAGTGACTGATTTCAAAATTTAAGAAAACTTAAGAACAGGATATCCTTATAAGTAATTATATTTATATAACTTTATAAATGAGTAAAGCTCTACTAATGGAATGTTATTAGACAATGGTATTTATATAATTTTTTTTAGGCCAAAATAGTTGAAAACGCTAGTTTTGTATTATATATTAAGAAAACTGATAAAATTAACTGTTTATAGTTTTATATAAGGAGTTACAACATAAGAGAAACATTATGGCAAGAGAACAGACCCATACTGAGGATATTTTGGAAATTACCTTGACTGTAATTGAAGAACTAATTGTATCTGTCACAGGCAATGAGAGTGAGGAAGGGAAAATTAGTGCTGCAGACATGAGCTATGATTTTGAAGACAACAGCTTTGATGCAGATTTTGTGGAAGCATTAAATTATGTTGAAATTTTAGAACAAATTAATTCCAAAACTGCTAACAAGGGAATTGATGTGTATGCGGGGCAAGATGGCGGCCATGCGGAGTGGCTGAGCAGCAGCGGAGTGGGAGCGAGGACACGGATTTCTGGATGGAGCTCCCTTAGCTATCGGACTGTCGTGTAATTAATTCTCTCCGACTGAGACGGAGACGGAGAGTAGATGCGGGCTTACCGACTACTGCTGGTGACTCCCGCTGTGCTCCGACGGCTTGTTGCGACGGGTGCTGTGCTCTGCCTGCAATCGGTGCCGGAGTTGGTTGGCTGCGGAGCTGCCTGTGGAGTTCACGGAGGCAGGGGGCGGAGCAAACCTAGTGCATGCACGGTCGTCCTCGGTGAAAGAGGGACGCCGTGTCGGATCGCAAGAAGCAGAAGGGGGAACACGCTCTGCTTCAGGGAGATACATTGTAGCAGCGAAATGGGCCCCAAAGTCAATAATGTCGGGAAGGCCTCTAAAAAGAAGAATGCGGGTGAGAATGCTGGCGGAACCGAGGAAATCATGGACGATAGCTCTGGACGGGTTCAGGAGCCGGTAGCGATGTCAAAAGGCACAACACCAGGGCAAGCCCCACCCCCAGTGAAGAAGAAGGAGATCAAGGCGGCAGCGGCTAGGACTCGTCAGAACACCGCCATTACTGCAAACATCAGCATTGTAGAGATGCTACGAGGCGGTAAGGAGAAAGGGGGGAGACTGCCTACTGAATCAGAAATGGCAGCAACTGATGTATTTGAAGCATCGGAGCGGGCACTGGGGGCCGAGACATTGCAAGGTTTTCAAGATAACCCCGAGGGCCAGGAAGTAAGACCAAAAGACAGAGCAATAACTGTAGTTGATGTACCTGATGTACCTGATGTGGCTGAGGAGATTATAATGCAGAACGCCCAAGATGTTCATAAGGGCAGGGAAGTCAGAGCATTAAAGCAGGTTTGTAATAATGGATCTGCTGAACTGAGTTCCTCTGGTTCGAAAAAGGCAACAATGACTGTGGGCATGGGCGCATCTGAGACGGATGCTATCATCACAGATGTTACAATGACTCGAGCGGGTGGCCTATCTACAGATCTCACCCCAGCTAAAAATAACACGCAAGCAGTTACTCCTGAGGTTATTGCTGATTCAGATCAGGTAATGCAGATGGAGCAACAAGAGACCACGGAAAGCAGCACCAGCAAAAGGCAAGAGGGAATTGAGGCTACTCTTCCTGTAGCTAATATTATGCTCAATACCAATTCCAATACTCTTACTGAGCAGTTGGAGGCAACGAGTAACACTGAAAGTGAGAAGACGTCTAGTGAGTGTTTCCACTCAGTGGCCGAGGAGGCAGATTGGTCAGAAGAAGAGGGGGGGAACAGCTCAGATATAGACGGCAGTAATTTAGAGTCAGACACTGATCCAGAAGAGGATATCCCTACCACTATAGCGAAACCAGCAGTCTCCTTCAAAAAAAGCGAGCAAAGGGGGTTAACTTGGGATCACTCACCCACTACCTTACTCCAGGGGTCGCCGAGCCTAAGTCAGGATTTCGAATCTACTCAACGCTCTATGTTGGAAGCAATCCACCAGGAAATCATTGCGCATCGGGAAGAGACTAGGCAGGACAATCGTAAAACCCAAGCGGCTATGAGGAAGATTAAGACTGTCGTGAGGAAACTTTCAAAGGCATGTGCGACAGTGGACGATAGAGTTTCAAATCTTGAAGAAAGAGTGGTTTCCACTGAAGCTGAATCTGCGGCTGCCACCAGTAAGGTGGAATCATACGGGGCACAAGCTGAGGATATACAATGGAAGCTCGAGGACCTTGAAAATAGGCTTAGGAGAAATAACCTTAGGGTCTTGGGAGTTCCGGAGGATCTGGAGGGGGGGGACGTGCGGGCCTTCATTGTGAAAGTTTTTGCTAAAGTATTTCCTGAATTGGAGAGCTGGTGTTGGGATTCAGAGGTTCAGCGAGCGCATAGAACTCCGTTTAAGAGAAATCGAAATTTCAGGGAAGGGGATAAACCTAGGGCAATTTTGATTTTCCTGGGGAATTTCCTTTTGCGCCAGTCTATAGCAGAGAAGGCTAGACCAGACGCCAAGAGAACCTTTGAGGGGTTTTCATTTTTTGTCAGACCCGATTTCTGCCACGTGACGGTGGAAAGGCGTTGGAGGTTACGACAACTGATTAAACCTTTTCAGGACAAAAAAGTTCAGGTCTATCTCATTAACCCAGCCCAACTCAAGATAATTCATCATGGAAAGACCTTATATTTTTCATCAGAAATTAAGGCTAAAGAATTTTTAAACTCTATATAGATCTCAGTCTGTGGATTCATTGTCCTGCAATATGGTGCTGGGGGGGGGGTAGATAGATAGCTATTAGAAGTTAGCTGATATTTGTGAATATATACTAAAGGGTCTAGGTATTGCAAGGTTGTTTACATGGTTTAGGCAATGAAGTGAATTGTTAACCAAGGTATTTCGTTGTATTAAGCTGATTTTTATCTGGATCTAGGAAATATGAGCTCTGTGGTTAAGCCCATCAGGGCTACTAGCGGTTTAAATGGAGTCCTCGCTCCAACGCTGCTCCCATCATATGCACAGACTTCGTCTGAGCACCCCACAGATGTGGGCATGCGGCCAGGGGGCCAGTAGGGGAGGGGGGTGGGGTGCATGGGGAAAGAGGGTGGGGGGAGGGTCGGGGGGTGTGGGAGCAAATAAAAAAGAAAAAAGAGTACGTGTAACTAATTTACATATAAATTTAAGTCAAAAAGGACAAACGAAGCAATGTTGTAATTCTACCTCAAGAAAGCTATTTTGTTGTTTAAGAAGCTGGGAAGGGATGGTCCAGGAAAATGCCTAAACTTAAGATAGGTTCTATAAATATTAACGGTCTGAACGATTGGAAAAAGAGGCTCAGATTCGAGGAATACCTTAAAGCAATAGATATAGATATTTTGGCAATACAAGAGACTCACCTGCCATGGAAGAAGAAGCACTGGCTTAAGTTAAAAGGGTTTGAGATTCTGTCCTGTACCTCTCAAACGTCTACCATAAGGGGTGTGGCTATTATTGGAAAGGTGGCCCTTGGTGGAGCTAAGCGCTGTAAGGCAGATGCTCTCGGTAGGTGGGCTATATGTGAATTGGATTTGGGCTGTACTATTTGTTCAATCTATGGAGCTAACTCAGATGATCCTGGCATTTTTGATTCTATCGAGAAGGAATTGATAGACTGGCCAGCCCCAGTAATAATCTGTGGAGATTGCAATATTTCGGCAGACTTTACTAATGATATACCATACACCGGACGTAAACCTAGGGTATATAAAGCCATATCTGCGTTATTGTCATCATATGGGCTAAGAGATGTCTGGGGCAATAAGGAACCATTGGACACTGGGTTTACTTATTTTTCTCACCCTTTCAACAAATATTGTAAATTAGACTACTTCTTCGTTTCAGCCACAGAAATAAATAAGGTTAAAATTAATAAACTCCCAATGATAATGTCTGATCATAGCCCCTTGGTAATGACAATGGATATTAATCGACCTGCAAAAGGACCAAGACCATGGACTTTCGATAGGAAATTGTTAGTTGACAGTGCCTATATTGAATATATTAGAAATTGGTCAAGGGCTTTTTTCGATGCCAACAGATATAGTGCGTCTAGGGGGGTAGTCTGGGACACTTATAAGGCCGGGTTAAGAGGGGAAACTATTAGTTATAATACCAGACAATGGAAAAGAACTAAGCTGGAAAGGGAGATATTACTGGAAAGTTTGAGTAATGCCGAAAGGCAGCACCAAATGGATATAAGTCAGGGGCGGCAAGGATTGGAAACTCTCGGGAGGATTAATGCCATAAAAGCGGGTATACAGATTCAACTGGCTAAAAAATCTGCAGCGGAATATCACACAAACAGAACTAGGTTGTATGAGACTGGGGAACAGGCTGGAAGGGCATTAGCGCTGCGTATTAAACAGGTTACGTCAAAAAACATAATCTCAAAGATAGAGGAACAAGGGAGGGTATATGAGGAGCCTGCTGAAATCTTGGAGGTTTTCAGAAGGTTTTATCAAGATCTATACCAGGAGGAGGTGGTAACAGATACTCCAATGAACAGCTGGGACAATATAGGTCAAAAATTGGGTCAGCAGGAGAGGGAGGAGTTGGAACAGGCCATAACCATCGAGGAGGTAATAGGTGGATTGCAAGGTCTGGCAGCAGGGAAGGCTGTGGGCCCCGATGGATTACCAATAGAATTATACAAATGCTTGCGGGAGGAAATATCCCCTCTTCTCTTGGACCTATTTAACGGGATTATGATCACTGGCAAGATACCTGAGTCATGGAAGGGTACCAATATCGTGGTGTTCCATAAGAAGGGTAAGCCCAAAGAAAATCCAGGGTCTTACAGGCCTATCTCCCTTATTAATGCGGATAACAAGCTGTATGCCAAGATATTGGCTACTCGACTTGGGAGGATCGTCGCGGCAATGGTTTCACCTTGGCAGCATGGGTTTATCCCGGGAAGAGATACAACGAATCATATTAAAAGAGCGATTACTATTTTTGATATTTGTGCTGCCGGGGGGGAAGGAGCCGCGATGATCCTCCTAGATGCAGAAAAAGCATTTGACCGGGTGAGGTGGTCTTTCCTATGGAAGGTTTTAGAGGGGAGGGGGTTTGGGCCAAGGTTTCGACAGGCCATACAAGCAATGTATTCTACTCCCTCAGCTAAGATTCAGTTGATGGGTGTGAGCTCTGGGGAAATTAATATAACAAGAGGCACTCGGCAGGGTTGCCCCTGCTCTCCTATCTTATTTGCCCTGTATATAGACCCATTAATTACACAGATATTATCGAATATAAAGATACAACCAGTAATTATAAAAGGATTCCAAACAAAATTGCTTGCATATGCAGACGATTTAGCTATTATTACGAACGATCCGGAATCTGCTATGAGGGAAATTGTCAGCTTGACAAATTTGTTTGGGAAATTTTCAGGATACCGACTGAATGAAGCTAAGACTCAAATTCTTTGTTCTAAGAATATAATTAAAAAGGATGCTAGATATGTCAATTCAGTAGTGTATCTTGGCATAACACTCAATTCACAATCAGGGCACATAATTGGAGATAATTTTACACCCCTCTTGAAATCAATGGAACAAGAGCTGAGGAGATTGAATACACTTCATTTATCAATAATAGGCAGGGCTAACGTCATTAAAATGACTATGTTCCCTAAGATTCTGTATAAACTTAGATCGATCCCATTTAAATTAGAAGATAAAATAATAAAGGAAATTGAAGCAATTTTTATGAAATTCCTGTGGCAATATGGCAAGATTAGAAGATCAAACAAATATATGTCTTTACCGCAGGAAAGGGGAGGGCTAGGTATGCCTAATATCAGGAATTACCATTGGTCCTGCCTCCTTACAGAAATGGCAATCCTCTTCAATCAGGAGAAGGTGACTCAGGAAGGGGGCCCTGATGATATTCCATCGATATTTCAACTGGCATTGGGGGACCAAGCATTTGGGATTCTTCTGAGAAAAACTGGAAGAATGTATTACAAGAAATCACGATACAAAATACTTGAGGGTATAGCTGGGATCTGGGCATCTGTGCAAAAAGTGATGGGTATTCCAAGGTATAACCACCATACGCCTTTATGGAACTCCGATCTCTTTCCAAACCTATGTATGGATGGATCTTGGAGACACTGGGAGCAACAAGGCATTGTAACACTGGGGCAAATAATGGTGAAGGATACATGTAGATCACTGTCTGATTTAAGGCTACGATATACATTGCAGGAAGGGCAGGAATATAAATACCTTCAGGTGGTAAATACAATCAGATCAGTAAGACCACAAATTATTTAGGGGGAAAGAAGTACCCTATTGGATTATCTGAAGGGAGGTGGGCGAAAAATTAATGGACTTTATAAAATCCTTATGGGAAGTTCCCCAGATGACATGCTTAAGATCGAGGCAGCCTGGGCTGAGAAATTGGTGGACCCAGAAATTGATTTAGATAGAGCTCTTACTTTTGATAAGAGATTTCTGCGCTCTTCTAACCTTAAAGCTCAACATTTTAAAACCCTATTTAATTTGTATTATACTCCATCTAAGTTGTTTGAGTGGGGGATGAGGGTTGATAGCAATTGCCCCAGATGTGGCAGAGGCTCTGCAGACATTGTTCATATGTTCTATGGCTGCGAGAAACTTAACCCTATTAAATCGGAGATATTGGCTTTCTTAGAGGGGCTCCTAGAAGTTAAAATTACCTTATCCCCAACCCTATTCATTTTTGGATGTGATATTAATTTAAAATTAAGGATTGAGGAGGAAGCTTTAATTTTTATATCAGTAGCAGTACTACGGATATTAATAACAGCGGCCTGGAAAGATACAGAGGCCCCAACATTTCAAATGTGGATATGTAGGCTGTTGGGCATCCATAACATCGTGGGTGCCCTATACGAGCACAAGGGTATAAAAACAAGAGAGATGGGGTTACGATTGTGGGCACCAGTGGCCAGATGGAGAACTATAAGGATGAGTGGTCAGGGGAATGTGAGCCAAAGTACTGGTTAAGATTTGAAAGGACTCAACTATGAAAGCTTTTCTCCCATAGGATTGTATGTTTTATTTTATACATGTTTATAACTGTTTAGGCTTACTATTTCTCTGCTATGTAGTATGTTCAAATTTGGAAACAAATGGATCTTGTTTTGTATAATGTATACACGTACTCTAATAAAAAAAAAAAAAAAAAAAAAAAGGGAATTGATGTGTATGAAATACCTGATGAACTTGTTTTAGAATGTCTGTTAAATTTAGAAGAATAAATATATTGGGAAAGATGCCCAGAACTGCTTCGAAGGGTGTTAACAGTCCCGAAAAAATTGTCTTAAATATATATGGGATACCACTGGCATCAGACATATTTAGGATATGGCTTAGCATTTCTACGAAATGCACGGGGCAGTTTGTTGATAAAAGGGCATGTATCTCTGCTGTTGTCCTTGCAACCAGAAGATCATACGTTTCTTTTGTGGATATTAAAGGCACGGTTGTCTGTAAAAGAACAGACTTCATTCTGCTTAAAGTATCAATTTGTATAGAAGAGATAGTCAAAGAAGGCCAAATCGTCGCCTCCGTATCTGGAGAGCTGTTTGGATACAATACTTGCATACAGCAAGTGACCATGGATCTAACGCTTACGAGCTAGGCTTTTCCTGGCACCATGCCAAAACAGCTGTGGTCCATTATTAGAATATAGCTCACGTTAGAAAGCCGTCTAAAGAATGGCTCTATTTGTGAACCCCTGTTTTTTGTTCAGGAATCTATCTTGACAGTTATTTGTTTCTGTTGGCCAGATTAACCACTTTTTCCAATCAGGATGTGTTCTGTTTTGGTGTAAAATATTGGATACGTCTATCTCCACTTCTGTAGTAGTATTACTATCAGGTATTGGCTTTGGAATAGACGGTTTGTTTAAGTCTTTAATCTGAGCTAGTCCAAGACAAGTAGTCTGTTGAATGGTGTAATTCAAGAATATTATTTGTTCTGGGATCATGCAGGCTCTAAATACTGCTTCTAAACCTTGGACCTGCCAATTTGTTGTACCCCAGATGGTTTTTGTTTCAATGTTGTCTTTCCAGAAATCAAAACCAAATGTAATCATTTTTTCATAAAATGTTTCAGAATAAATCAATTTAGTATTTGTCAACATTGTTTTTATCCCTGTCCTATTTAACAGTTTAAAATAAAATGTTTCTGCATCACTTGTGTTAAACCCTGAGAAGTATGGGAATTTCTCATAAAATGTTGTTGAACTGCCTTTTGGTGGAGTTGCACAATGTTCCCATTGATTATACTTAAAAAAAATTCTAGGTTGAGCAGATGTATGTAAATAGCGATGTGCAAAGTGGTTGTAGCAGTACATTTGTTCATAATTCGATGAACCCTGTAAGTAATCATGTTCTGTAAATTTTGCTGACATTACTAAATCTGACATCATATTATTTATGCTTTCAAAGTCCCAATCATCAGAGAATGTACTTGGTTTTACAAAGTCACTTAATGAAACCTTGAACTCATGTGGATATTTCAAGAGTTCAACCGGGTCATAGATTTCGTAATCCGTTTTGTCCCAAGCTACCCCACCAGGTATTGGAATGGCTGTGACATTCACTGATGATAGTTCTCTTTTCTCGATGTGAGATGACTTGTGTGGCTTTAGGACCAAGTTGATGTTCTGACTTGCTGTGTGTCCATTGTACTGTATTTTCCCTCAATGAATTTTCCCAAACAAAGTACCATGATGAGCCAAAGCAGGAGGAAAAGTACACCTAACACAATCCAAAATTCAATCCATGGAGAAATCAGATAGGTTTCTTTGAGTTGGTTTGAGTTCAGTTAAATTGTCTTTGAAGGTTTTTGTTGCTGGTGTTTCTTCAGGTTCGCTTGGATCTTCAGAAAAGTTATCAAAATTGATAAAGTAGCCAGATGCAGTTCTGTCAATTGTTGGAATTGCTTCCGAATTTTCCTTTGCTTTTTCATTTTTTCGTTCATTAGCATAGTCTGAGGCTACATCGTTGTAGACAGGTGTTTCTTGAAGAACTGTTTCAATTTGGGTTTCAAGAGGCACAAGTTCCATTGCATTGTTGCATAGTCCTTTTTTATTCACGGCATGTTTATCAAATGTGATTAGTCTCTCAGTTTGAACCTCTTGGATTGTAGCAAATTTTGGTATTCTGCTATTTCTTGGGAGTCCACTGGGCCTACTACTTATTATTGGCCACATGATTGTGGTTTTACCAGGTCGATGGATAAAACTCGGTTCTCCTTATTACCAGCAAGGGGCGGTAGTACAACTGATCTTGTTCCGCTGATAGCTAAGACAGGTACTGCTTTTCTGTAAGAAGGCCCAAATTCCTTCTTCACCGTGATCTTCTCTCTGACCAGATCCCCAATCTTTGGAATCCAGTCAGGCCTTGCTGGGACAGGTGGTTTATCTTCAGTGGCCGTTGGCTGCTGTTTTAACTTTATGTTGCTCAGGTCTTTTCTTGTTTCATTTAAGTCCTGTAAAACAGCCAAACAATATTTGATATCAAAGCATTTTCTTTCTACCACTGAAGTCTGTCTATCTAAGTCCTGAATATGCATTCTAGTTCCGAACAATAGTTCGTATGGACTGAAACCTTTTAGAGAATTTCTTGGCAGATTGTTAAGACTACGTTGGACACTTGTTAAATGTTGGACCCACCCATCACCCGATTATAATACCCTCGCCGTTATAAATTGCTTTACGTCCCGGTTTTTTCTTTCCACAATCCCATTTCCCTCAGGATGGAAGGGACAAGAGTACCGCAATGCAATGCCCATGCTGGTCATGGTCTCCTTATAAGCTCGAGAGCTAAAAGCAGGACCCTGGTCAGAATGTAGCATGCCAATTGCGTATGTGCTGATAAAGACTCGCAAATCAATGATAACAGTTCTGGCGTCAGCCGAGCGCTGGGGTCTGTATTTTTAAGTGAATCTAGTCTTAAAAGGGAATTAATGGGACACTGGATTTTACGTATAGATAGCCTTATGCTAACTACAAGAATGGTCATGGCAATACTCCGTTCGGTTCACTACTGCGATCTCTGTTGCAGTTTGGACAGCTCTTTGCAAATTTGTAATGTTGCAGGCTCATCCCCAGCCACCAGTATTCTGATTGTAATTCTTTCAGAGATTCCTTGATCTGTTTGTGCCTCGGACCTACACCCATGTGTGCGTCTGCTATTAATAAGACTCTCCTGTTCGTGTTTGGAATTAATTTATCCCACACTCCAGGAATTCGAGCAAAAGGAACGGAGTTTGCATCAATTATGTATGTATAATTGAGTGGATAGTTCACGGGTAGTGCTGCACAGTCGCCTTTTAAAGACGTTTTTACCGCCAGCATGGTTTTCCTGTCTATGTATTTTTCTGAACGCTTTTTTGTGGCTACGGAAGCCGGTTGAGTTGCTTCCGCTGTGGCTGTATTAGCCAATGAATTCCCTGCAACGTGAATGCCATCACGTTGATGACTCAGTGTATGTATCACGTGAGTCTTTCGTAGTTCTTTCTGAAAAAGAACTATTTGTTCCCAAAGCTTCTCATGCTTTATTGTGGCACCTGTGTCATCTTTGTAATGGTTTTGAACCCAGCTCTGCAAGTCATTATTGTATGATTTGATGCAGAAATGTGAACCCCACACTATTAGTGTCGGGAATTCACGATCAGCATTTTTAAAGATCTGATTTCAGCTCGCTGAGGCGAACAGTTTCTCAGTGATTCAGTTTTTGTTATTTTTGGTCTGAATTTACCACAGCGCCAGCGGCCTTCAACAATCGCACACGCTGCATTGTAGGATTTATTATTCACATCGTAATGTTGTGCAAATCTGTCCATATAGATTACACAAGAGTACTGTTGGAGAGGCAGAATTTCGATTGGCAGAGGATATTCATCTTCATATTTTAGATCTTTCAGTTTTTTCATGTTTGGGTCAAAATAGTATTTTACGTCTTCTGCAGCAAGAGAATTTTCCCACTGTATCCATTTTGGATCTAATGCCACAGTTTTTAGATTAACTGGGCTTAATAACGCCTCAAGGGCTGATTCTGCTGTAAAAACAGTTATTCTTTTGCCTTGGGCTTGGGCTCTTTCTTTTGCTTGAACCGCATTTACAGTATTTTCAGTAAGACTGAATGTATTTTCAGCTTCTGTGTAAAAATGTGATTTGTAAGCTATTGGTACCGTTTCTCCCTCATTAGAGGTCAGGTACGTGAATCTGCATCTTCCTGGGATGACTCGGAATACAAAGTTGCGTGTGTTGTCACGAGTTTGTAATTTTGTTTTAGCTAACATGTCTGTTTGCAATGATCTCAAAATTTCTGTGTGTTTCTGAGTCCAATTGATTGGTTTAAAATCAGGTTTTATTAATTCGTAGAGAGGTTTAACCCTCTCTGCATAATTTAGAATGTAAGTTCTTCCGAAATTCGGGAAACCTAGTATTGATTGTAAGTTCTTCAGCGTTCTTGGTGCTTGGAGTACAGCGCACTTCTCTAAGAAGTTGTCTGCTAGGCTTTTGCCTTCACTTGATATTTCATATCCTAAAAACAGGACCGTTAAACAGGACAGTTAGATGGGCAATTCGTGACTTTTTAAAGTTGAATTTGTAACCCTCTGCTGCCAACCCAAGTATTATGGTGTTCACTCTTTTCAAGTGAGTATCCAGGTCATCATCTGTGAGATAGATGTCATCGACATAAGATAATGCCTCATCATCATATATTTGTAGTAACTCTGTTACCCTTGCTGAGAATAATCCTGGGCTATTCTTGAATCCCTGTGGGAGTCGACAGAAATTTTTCTGTTATCCCATTATTGAGAAAGCGGTTAAATACCTGCTTTCAGGTACAATGTTTTGACAAAAGAATCAATTAGAGATGTCTAATGTAGTTTTGTTTTTTTTGCGAACGATTTTGTATTCATTACTGCTGCACTGTGTGAGTTTTGTACAGCAAATGTCTTGCAACATGAGTTAAGGTGTCTGTAGTCCAAGACTAGACGATATGAATCGTCTGGTTTGGAGACAGGATTGTTCATTTGAGAGGTGCATGTTTAGATCACCCCTTGGTATTCAAGTTGATCTAAGATCTCCCTGACTTGTTTTTTATCTTCTTGCTTAATTGGGTACTGCCTTTGTGCAGTTGGTTGACATTTTAACTGGATTTTGTGAGGAGGAGAGTCCTCACTCCATCCTACATGATTTTTATATAATGCAGGTGCTTGAGCTACTGCCCGTTTTCTTGCATATATGTATTTTCTATGAATTGGAATATGATTTGAGAAGGCAGGCATAATCCTTTCTTCGCCACGAGGGCACTCCCTGACAAACTCCGGTGGCCAGTCTTTCTCAGCTAATAGGATGTCATAGCCTTTTGAAAGGTTATCCCACAACAGACCCCTTACTTTCCTAGTCTGATCTCCCTCTACACGGAATGTTATTTCGTATATTTTATGAGGTTAGCTAACTCTGGTATCTGCAGTTTCCACTTGAATGTATTCATTCGTGTCCACTGTCTCCAGGTGATTCATCAGGATCTTGCGAGCTATTGTCACTTCTGCTGCGCTGTCTAGCATTGTCTGGGCCCACTCTCCGTTTTTCAGCTGTGTCCTCAGTATCCTCGGCATGTTTGATTATTTTAATACTGGCTACCTTCTTTCTTGGAAATTGTAATTTTTTACTTTGAGCAGGTTCCTTGTCTTGCGACTTGACATGCTCCTCCCTGTGTTCTGACCGTCCTCTTCTTTCCAATTTCTGCGAGGAAGTCTGAAAAGATCGAGAGGGACATGTATCAATATCTTGATATCTATCCGGCTTTTTCAAATTATCCCTATTTCTAAGGTTGTATCTTTTCTCAGAGGGCTCCCTCTGGGGAGACTTGTGTCCTTGGTCCGGAGATCTTTCTCTCCGCAGAGAAGACCTTTCTCTGGACTGGAATCATTTTTCTTTGGGAGTGGAATGTTTATTTCCATCCCAGGTCTTCTTTGGAATGTTTAGATTATTTTTAATAAATATCTTTTCAGGATTTTCAGTTAGTTGGGGTTTTACCGGTTTCCCACCCAAACTATCTCTACCTAGTTCTTCATAGGATTTTTCTATGATTCTGGCAAGTTCAATTGGTTGGTCTGCATATCTGTTTCTTTCAATTTCTGGCGGATCGCCACAGATGCTGCTTCTCCTTTTATGTTGGCTAATAATATAGCCGAGACCTGCTTGAAGTCTTTCAGTAATTTCATACCTAGAGTTAAAGCAGGTTCTGGACTGTATTAATTTTGAATCTGTCTTAGTACATCTGGTATTACCGCCTTGGACGGAACACCATGAGTTTTTGTGTAAATGGAAGCAAAGACTGTGCCCCAGGTGTCACAATCCTCCACATGTGGTGCGATCCCCATTGGAAGGCAGATAGTCAGAATTCTGTGTTTCTCACTAGGGGTAGTATTCGGAAATACCGCCTCTATTTGAGTTATCTTTTGTGCTAGCCAGAATGGAATTTGTTTCCGTTTTGCAGGTGTTTTACCAAGACATGAGTGTATGTTCTGTGGTGTAATTGTGTTTGTGTTTCCCTGATGGGGGTTCAGCTGTGGAATGTTAATAGCTGGTTGGAATGTTGAAGTCCGCATTACATATTGGACTAATTGTCTATGAAGTTTAATTAGTACTTTTAGCTGGGCTAAAAGTTCCCGGTCTGACATTTTTTCGATGTCTGGATGTGGCTGGCTAGAATCGGCCACGCTGCTCCTGGTCTACCTAGTGGACCGAGCCTGGTGATGTGATCATTATGTTTTAAGGCGCCTTTAAACCAGAGCAGGTGCTCTTGGTAATTTAGTGGGATTTCAACATCTTTAAAAGGAGTGTATTCATCCGGACGTTCCTCTATTTTGTAATAGTGGAATTCGTGTGTTGCAGCGTTTGCTGCTGGAAAGTTTATCCATGAATAGAATACCTCTGTCTGCCGATATTCATGGGCCTCTACCACAAATATGACTGTACCACCTTGTGGTGTCAGTCCGTTTTCTATAAGTGTAAGAGTTATAGTTCTTCTTATATTTGCCGGGATGATAATTGCACCCGGTTCATTTTCATTAAATCCTGTAACATCGAAACCCCGTTGATTCGCATCTACTGCGGCTTCACCAGTTTCGTTGTTATTGCCGTTAATTGACATTGCTTTAATGAAAGTTTGCAGAGCAGGTTTCCAAGGAAACAAAGATTAGGTGCACAATATTTTGGAACACTGTATCCTTCAACGTTGACTAAACCAAAAACTATATATAGGAATCTCTTCCTACTAAGTTCCGGCAGATTTCAACCTTTTACCCACTCCAGACGTCTTTTGGAGTATTTACGGGAAAAAGGGTCTGTGTAAAAAAGCACGACTGAGTTACTCTAACGTCTTGCATTAGTTTTATCGCCTTACCAAATGTTGGGCGCCATGTAGTGTAGTTCCTACATTCCCAATAGGCTCTGCGCATTGGAATAAAATATTCAGCAGTGTAGACGTAGGACTGAGGTCGACTAGGTCTCTACTGACTATATTAGACTTAAGGTTTGCCAGCTAGCTCAGAGGTCACTAGAAACTTTCTCGAATAAACGAGGAGGAGTTTAACCTCCCTGGATAGACAAGAAGGGATTAGCTTACGACAACCATATAACATGACAACTTTGCTCCCTCAGAATAAGAGTGTATCTCTAGAGTCGTGTGAAAACAATAGACAGCTATTTCACTCAGTCAAATGTGTGTACTTAGTTTCACCAGAGTGCAGAGAAAAGAGAGATGGGCGTTTTCAATAAAAAGGTGTAATTTATTGAGCAGTCTTCTTTCTCATGCTAGAGAAATGAATTGCCTTAATTGCAATACTTAATGTAAAGTAAAGTGCGTACAGTAAAAAGAGTATTATGAAATAATACTATAAAAGCATTGATATGGTTTCTTAGCCATAAGATACTTTAAAATGGATAAAATATATACATACATATATACATTGACTAACGTACTCAACTGGTGCTTCTAAAATACGCCTACCCCGGTGTACCTGACCTAAGCCTAATACGTGGGAAGGAGTAAGTAAGTAGCAGTTTAAGTTAAGTTGGTTTTGCCAAGAATCTGACTCAAGAATTCTCTTTAAGGATTTAGTCAGCTCTGTACCTGGGTAATAGAATGCAGGAGGTCTGGTATCCCTCTTTCAGGACTCGATATCGCAGCAGCCCGCGAAGGCGGCTGAGAACACCGGAGCTGGATTTCTCGGCAGGAGAAAAGACAGAGTCTCTCTCAGTGCGTAAAAGAGGAGGGGCAGCGTCCGTGGGCTCTCGGGCAAGTAGATAGCTGCTCGGCTTCAAAACCCCCACTGTGTGATTGCTTAAGGCAAAGTTGGTATATTTATACCCGAAAGGTGCAGAGTTTGACGTAAGGTTAGGATATAAGACGTCAATAAAGATGTCACTAAGAACTGACTGTTCCTTTAGTGTTCGCAGGAGTTTAATGACAAATCAAAACTAAAGCAAATGGGGATTTCCCAGGTTGTTGGAGGTTTGGTGTCGAAAGAACTCGTTGTGCTTTCTAGGAATCCAAGGAAGTAGCTTCTGCCATGCTTTGGACTGCAAGGGCTATTTACTTAAATATGGACCTGATTCTTATGCCATTGTAGGGATATTATTGATTATAGCCGTACAAGGGCATAAAATAGCAATATTGATTCGGGTTCCTAGATAAAAACACAATAAAACATACACATACTTACTCTCTTAAACAATCACTTATAGAAACACATACTTATTTATACAGGAACTCTTCCAAACTCTCACTTATATACATCAATACGCACATATATTAGGTTAAAACAAATGTAGTTACTCATAAAGACACTATTGAGATAGTTATTCACTCACCAACACACCCATACACACACTCACCCACCCATAGAGTTCTGCACACATGCTGTCTTCAAAACACATTCATGCATCTATACGCTAAGTAATATCCCCCACCGAACTATACAGACACTCATATTGATACTCAGAAAAACAACTAATAACCCATATGCACACTCATGTAGCTACTCCCCAACACATGCAGCCACTTATACACAAAGTGAGACACTGATGCAGATATTTAAATATTTAAAAATTACTCGCTAATACATCTATTCACTAAGATACACTTAATAAGTCAGTTATACAATCAATTTTACAAAAAAAAACATACATTTACACACTTATTTACCGATTTATTCTTCCATTGACCTTTAGATATACATATTTAAAATGTATTTATTTTTCAGAAAGACACACATTCACTGGATGATGTCATGAGTGATGTCATTTGAGATGTCATCAGTGATGTCATGAGTGATGTCACTGACCATGTCATGAGTGATGTAACATGTGATGTCATCAGCAGTGCATTGCGGGCGCGCGAGTTATAGTTAGCTGAACTAACTATAATAGGGGAATTTCAAAGGTTTTGTATGAGTGAAATGTCCAGCTAACTATAACGTGTGAAACCTATGGTTTTTTCAATTAATTTGCAAGGTTTTTTAAATGCTAATTCCTAACTATAGTACGTGTGAAACCTATGGTTTTTTCAGAATATATATATATATATATATATATATATATATATATATATATATATATATATATATATATTACCTACTGGCGGTCGCCAGTAGGTATATATAGTTAGGATTATTTCTCTATGGAACTTTTGAAAATTCTATGTCTAATAACTTTGGCGTTTGTGGATGGAATTGGCTGAAATTTTCGGGAAAATGGCATAATTTGTTTCTGATCAGCCCCTAAAAATTTGGGGGGGTTTCGTCAAGGGGGGGCCGAGAAAAAAGGGGGGTCCCAAAACACATTTTTCCCATTCATTTTTCCATAGGGCCTTTGGCCTCACTTTTAGCTCGAACGGCTGAATAGATTTACACGAAACTTGGCAAAATTGTAGGGACTGTTTGCCCGATGTGCCTTTGCTGGGTCTCAATATATGTGCTCCAGTGGATTTTGAGAAATTAATGTTTAAAAAAACAGATATATCTGTGACAGCGTCCCAGATAGCGCTCCTGATCGCGTACTTTTTGCGTAACGGAGCTTTGCGCAGCGAAGCTGATTGGCTCTCCGGTGTCTGTCAACATTCTAAACAGTCCGGTGCGGCCCCCATCTTGTCTCTCGGTAGGATCGAGAGACAAGAGGAGGAGAAAAACTAAGGTGGAATTTAATGAAAGGGGGCAAGGTAGACCCCTCTTGACCCCCTAGGAATGATGTTGGGGTTATTAAAGGGTCCCGTGGGGCAAATAATAAAAATTAGATTTTTCGCGGTAGAAGCGCTTCTCGGTTCGCGAACCGGGTCGCAAACTGTTAGCAAAACGTGAATTCGCCATTTTGTGTTTCGATTTAATTAAATTACTAGGTATAAGGGGGTACGGGAGACGTATCCTGACCCCTTATGTTTTCTGAGGGTGGCTGAGGAGGCTCATACATGTTGATACATGTCTTCCAGCGGCTGTGCGTGAGCGTTTTTTTTTTTTGCTGCGTGACGTCTGTTAACGTTCGATTCGATGGAAATCAGGAACTGATGACCGCCATTTTGTCACTGCAAGTAAATATTTTGTTAAAAATATTTGTTATAAATTAATCCTTATTGATAATTATTGTCTGCGCCATTTTGCCTTTTTTGCAATGCCACACTTTTGTCGTGCACTGCAGCCATTTTAGATGCCTTGACCAGACCAACTCTCTGCACGCCGCCGATCCTCAGCATGGTTCCCCACCCTCGCAAGCATCTCCCCCACGCACTGGTCACCCCCGCTCTCTCTCTCATGCATGGGCCAGAAACCTCCTCCCATCTGCGCTGTTCTTCTCTGAGAATCACACCCTGTGCCCGCCCGACACCTCCCTTTCAACCTATTCACTACCGCACCCTCTGACACTCCTCTTCCTCTGTGTCCGATTGTCCAGGCCGGTCCCAGGCTATCACCTAGCCCTGCAGATGTAGTTTATGGCCCTAGCTGTAGAGAATCACCCCTCTTCAAAGGAGTTACAGTAAATCAAGGCCCCCACCCGATGATATCCGTCACACCACATGTGTTCCTACTATCTGATAACCATCCTGTATTGTGCTTGGGGAGGGTATTCTCACTGTGAGGGTGTGTGGGTCCGAGCCTGAAGCGGAAGATTCCAGGGATGCCTCTTTGTACATCAAAGTTTTTACAATTATGTGTCACATTATAAATATATAGCACTCCAACAAAGTAGTAGAATTATAACACTTTAATAACTTATAAATATATACAACGCAACAAAAACAGTAAATACATTTAAACATTTTTTTGAAAAAAGAAGCAACAATGGTCAGTAGCTGTGTTTTGTGCGAATAGTCCCAAGGCAGCAGAACGCGCTGAGATGTGGATGGCACCCAGGTGATGTCCAGTAAGTTGCCGCACTGGTTTTGGCATCCTACAATGCTGCTCCGAAAAACGGCGTGGGGCGTCCCGGGGGGGGGGGGGGGGGCGGCGTGAACGGGCCTCCCCAGGTGGAGGCTCGTCTGCTGTACTGGGGTGCCCCTTTACCGTTTCAGTTGCCATTCCGCCCGCTTTTGCTACACTGTGCCTCATCCTCCATTCAGCTGTTTATCGCCCGCTCTTGCGGCTACAGCGTCTCGCTCACCATGTAGTTGAGTTGCGCCCACTCTTGCGGTGCAGCGATAGGCGGCTGCCACAGGACTCTTAAAATGGCGGACGGCTCTTCGGATTTGGGCCTGGTCCACTAAAATGGCTCTGGGACACCTTGGAGCTCGGACGTCTCCTGAGCCTTGAAGATTTTACAAAAGTCTTGTGGGCCCCCGACTCCTGCAGGCTTCCGGTGGGGAGCGGCTGCCATGATTGTTCGTGGAATGATCACGACTGAGCCACGAGATGGTGGTGCTCTCATGCTGACGCCAGCATCAGTCTGAAACATCCAGAAACAAGGTGGGGCTTTCATCGTTTGGGAAAAAAAATGTTTTAATCCAATGAAAAGTGTTATTTTTAGGTCATATGATCAAGCCTTCTATCATTAGGAAACCAAAAGTAAAATGAACCAATGAAAAGTTTTATAAAGAAGTCACATGACCTGTTATGCTTACGTTATGCGCTGCTATAAAAAGCGTAGAAAATCCGTTGGCACGTGAGGCGGCGTCAGTAGCGGACCGATGTGCGAATAGGCCGAAGGCAGCACAACGCGCCAAGATCCGGATGGCACCGAGGTGGTGTCTAGCAAGTTGCCGCACTGGTGTGGCCATCCTACAATGCTGCGCCAAAAGTCGGCGTGGGGTGACCCGTTGGCCTGTGAGGTCGCGTCAGTCAGTGGGGGCTGTTTGAAGATCTGACTGCATTGGAAAGCAATGGGATGCTGTGCGTTGCCCCCAAGATTTAGGCTCCTCGGCTGCAGTGGGGCGCCCCTTGGTGTTTCACTCGCTATCCAGCTGAGTTGCGTCCGCACTTGCGGCTACAGTAGGCCGAAGGCAGCACAACGCGCCAAGATCTGGATGGCACCGAGGTGGTGTCTAGCAAGTTGCCGCACTGGTGTGGCCATCCTACAATGCTGCGCCGAAAGTCGGCGTGGGGTGCCCCGTTGGCTTATGAGGTGGTGTCAGTAGCAGACCGATGTGTTAATAGGTCGGAACCAGCACAAGGCGCCAAGATCCGGATGGCACGGAGGTGGTGTCATAGTTGAGAGTTCTGAGCAGTGCTTGTAACACTGTCTGAAGCTTATTTGCACCTGCTGCAGCTTCACTATTGTCCTGGTGTGGCCAAAGATCGCCCATGACATAAGCGGCCGGCTCCCGAGGTCCGGCGGAACTTTTTTCCTTTTCCTTTCTGCATCTTGTCCCACAATCCGTTTGACCTGAAGACACGACCAGGTCCCTGAATGTGTGCAGGGGGACGCTATTGATTGAATCAAAATGGCGGCTTCACACAAAGCTGACTCAAGCGTTGCTGCTGATGCTATACAGACAAAAACTGGTTTTCAGTTTGTACATTCTTCAGGATTTTTCCATCCAAGGCTGGTTGAGAGTTTGTAGAACAATGGCTTTAGATCTTGCCCTCCCCTCTTTTGACTGTTGGTTCTTGTTGCCTATCTCTTCTGTTGTCATTTAACTGAACCTTTTTTGACTGCCGAAAGGGGTTCTGTTGCGACCGCTGTTTGGTGGAGACATTTTGACTATATCCTGGACCTGCCCGGCCTCGCCCAAAATGGCGCCGGTATAAATGGGACTCGTAACTCCTTGTTGTGTACTGGTTGCACAACCTTGATATCACGAGATACGTATGCAGTTTTGAAGCACATGGCGGGCGGGGACGAGAATTGATTGAATATTTCGACATCCCTATTGATATTAAGTTCTGATGTGTTATTGATTACTGTACTATTGAAAGTCCGAATTAACGTCACCCATGGTACTTGCCCGCAAATGTAAATCTAGATAATTTTATTGTAAGTGGCCCTGTCGTATTTTAATTACAAAATGTACGTCCATCGACTCCGCAACTGTTAGACACCTTAGTTCTTGAAACATAATGGCCCGCTCGTTGCGTTCCTCTACATTGTAAATGTCTCCTCATCATATACGATTCCAGTTTGCTCCGTGGCCGGCCCACGTGGTTATATGCCCGTATTTGTATACTGACATTTTCACAATAAAGGTTTTTAAAACAAAACATGGTAGTAGTATTTACATTGGTAAAGTTTTTAATTTTAGTCACTGTTTTCGAATCAGTAAAAGGCAAAGGAAATAAAGCAGTCCAATTACATGACGGATAAAAGGTATAATACGCAGGAACGCAGTAAAGATAAATGGTCAAGGGCTGTTGTGTTTTCTACTTCTGCAACATAAAGTGATCGATAAGAATCTGATATTCAGGTGTATCGGCGACTAAGACAGCAGGCTGAGCATCTTTTGCTCAACGGCTCCGTCATGGGACGAAGAAACACCCTTTTTCTAGAAAAAGGAATATATTTTACTTGCAGGACAGTTGGAAATTTTCCGGGAAAGTACATTAGCCTGGAACATTATAACATATATGTTTAAGAAAAAATAATGTTCGAAAGCAATAAAAAGCGTAATTTTTAGGTCATATGACCAAGCCTTTCATCATTAGAATAACAAAAGTAAAATGAACCAATGAAAAGTTTTATAAACAAGTCACATTACCTGTTATGCTTATGTTACGCGCCGCGCACCGGATCGCTTCCGGGAAGCTGCGCTTCGCGCACTGGAGCACTTCCGGGTGCGCTAACGCGGCGTGTCATATAACGCATTACGCGACAACGTAGGTCCAGAATATAGTCAAAATGTCTCCACCAACCAGCGGTCGGAACACAACCCCTTTCAGCAGTCTAAAAAGTTCTGTTAAATGACAACAGAAGGGACAGGCAACAAGAACCATCAGTCAAAGAGGGGAGGGCAAGTTCTTCCCTACCGGGTCACGTTGGGGCGCTACCGGAACTGATCGAATTGGTAGTCTACAGTGTTTCTGGATGTTTCAGACTGAAGCTGGCGTCAGCATGAGAGCACCACCATCTCGTAGCTCAGTCGTGGCCATTCCACGAGCAATCATGGCAGCCGCTCCCCACCAGAAGCCTGCGGGAGTCGGGGGCCCCCAAGACTTTTGTAGAATCTTCAAGGCTCAGGGGACGCTTTCGAGAATGGGGCCCAAGCCCTAGCAGACAAGCGTCCGAGTTCCAAGGTGTCCCAGGGCCATTTTAGTGGACCACGCCCAAATCTGAAGAGCCGGCCGCCATTTTGAGAGTCCTGTGGCAGCCGCCTATCGCTGCATCGCAAGAGCGGGAGCAACTCAACTACATGGTGAGCGAGACGCTGTAGTCGCAAGAGCGGGCGGTAAACAGCTGAATGGCGGAAGAGGCACAGTGTAGCAAAAGCGGGCGGAATGGCAACTGAAACGATAAAGGGGCGCCCCACTACAGCGTGTCTTCAGGTCAAACGGATTGTGGGACAAGGTGCAGAATGGAAGAGTCATCAAAAGGCAAAAAGTTCAGCCGGACCCCGGGAGCCGGCCGCCTATGTCGGGGGCGATCTTAGGCCACACCAGGGCAACACGACTTGGGGAGGGGGCAGGAGCCAAGCGCCCCCTCCCAGTCCGCGCCACCACACCGTATGTTGAAAATCTGAAGCCATCGTTCTACAAACTCTCAACCAGCCTTGGATGGAAAAATCTTGAAGGATGAACAAACTGAAAACCAGTTTTTGTCTGCATAGCACCAGCAGCAACGCTTGCTATCAGAGTGCATGAGTTTCATGCTCGATCGATTGAGCTAGGTGGATCAGGCAACAAAAAGTATAAAATAGTTATATAAATAGTTATTTAATAAAATGTTTTACCCTGTTACTTTGCTGGTGTGTTGTATATATTTATAATATTTGCATAGAGTTTATCGTTATTTTGGGCGGGGTGGGTGGCGGAGCCGAGCTGTCTTGCAGCCATCATGGTGTGGAGCTCAGTTCATCTCACTATTTTCGTATTTCTCATGAAGGGTTGTTCCTAATGTTTCTATTTTAGCGAGGTCAAAAAGAGATCCCATTAGTGGCCTACTGATTTTGCTCGATTACTTTTGTTTTTTTAAAACGATTTTTCACTATCTGCAAAGACTAAACAGAGTATTGCGACTTTGTGCTTGTTTGTAAATAGAGAATGAACCAAAGAGAATCAATTCTAAAACAGTAAATGCTTGGATAACAATCAATCAAATGGAGAGACAAGGAGGCACGACGGATTACAACGGGGGTAAAGGCCTGCGTTAACTACCCTTCACTATCTGCAAAGAGAGAGTACTACTAAGAGAAAAGAGGGGGGGCCGCGTTCAAAGCACATCAGCGTGCATAAACACGAAAAAGTTTTTACCTATCACGTACTTGACATTTGACAGCTTTTGATATTTGCTATTAAAAAACCATTGAAATTCACTGAAAAAACCATAGGTTTTAGCCCATATATAGTTAGGGATTAGCATTTACAAAACCTTAAATTACTCGCACAAAACCATAGAAATTCGCATATATAGTTAGATGCAATAACTATATATCGCGCACCCGCAACCCACTGCTGATGATGTCACATATTACATCATTCATGACATGGTCAGTGACATCACTGATGACATCACTGATGACATCTCAAATGACATCACTGATGACATCACTGATGACATCTCAAATGACATCACTGATTTCATCACTGATGACATCACTGATGACATCTCATTTGACATTACTGATCACATCACTGATAATATCATTCATGTGATAATAGGATGAACCTCTTCAGACTCTAATATAACCTTAGATATACTCAGTGTAAACAGACACTCAGAGACGGTTACTCATCCATGCAGTTACTCACACACCTAGTCAGTCATGCAAAGAATCAATCACACCTCCATTTCCTCAACTATACAGTTATACACACCTTACTTATTCAAACATATACTAACACATATTTACTCTCTTATACAATCCCTGTTACAAGTTCACAATGATCCATATAGCCACTCACTCAACCACCCATACAGCTGTTTCCACATGCACTTTTGAACCCATACATCTAGTGAATCAACTGCTCACACATCTATGTACAGAGTCATACACCTCCCAGCCACCCACACACATACTCAGTCTCCCATACAAATACTTGGGCAACCAATCAATAACCCATATAGTTACTCATATAGCTACTGATTAACATGCAGCAGTTTACAGAACAACAGACATAATGATGCACAAATTAAGACAGCTTAGTCACTAACCCATGCACTCAGTGAGACACATTTAATCATTCTCTCATACAGTCAGTCATGCACCTACTAAATCCTTCATCCAGACACTTATACATCCACTCATTCTTCAATATGTAAGACATATTTTAACTTTACAGAAACATACAGTCATTGGATGTTTTCATTTGAGATGTCATCAGTGATGTCATTTGAGATGTCATCAGTGATGTCATCAGTGATGTCACTGACCATGTCATGAATGATGTAATATGTGACATCATCAGCAGTGGGTTGCGGGTGCGCAATATATAGTTATTGCATCTAACTATATATGCGAATTTCTATGGTTTTGTGCGAGTAAATTAAGGTTTTGTAAATGCTAATCCCTAATTATATATGGGCTAAAACCTATGGTTTTTTTCAGTGAATATATATATATATATATATATATAGTTTCACAAGTTGCCTTTTTGGAGTGCACTCCCAACAAGCCTTTCAGAAGCACAGGAACAGCCTTCGTGAAGCACAAATAAAATAATAGTCACATGCCTTGCCTGACGCGTTTCAGAGTAAACAACCCTTTCCTCAGAGGCAGCATGCCAAACCATGTTCTTTCTGTAATCACTCCAACTAGCATAGTCCCTTTAATTTATATCCTGCCCAGCTGGGCCTGAATGAAATGAATCACGGGAGTTGGAGTCCTGGTTTAACCCTCGTGGGTCCAGAAACACAGAACATGATGAAATTTAAACAGCATACTTTTTTTCCTTTTATTTAGCATTACTTGCACAAACACGGAAAGTTGTTCAAAAAGTAAAGCGCAGCTTGTAGTTCCAATGCATCATTCAAAATGTGAATGTACAGGATTTGCACAGATTCCTGCAAAGGTGCTCTCCCCGACCAGGCAGGCCGGCTTTTATACAGTTTCACAAGTTGCCTTTTTGGAGTGCACTCCCAACAAGCCTTTCAGAAGCACAGGAACAGCCTTCGTGAAGCACAAATAAAATAATAGTCACATGCCTTGCCTGACGCGTTTCAGAGTAAACAACCCTTTCCTCAGAGGCAGCATGCCAAACCATGTTCTTTCTGTAATCACTCCAACTAGCATATTCCCTTTAATTTATATCCTGCCCAGCTGGGCCTGAATGAAATGAATCACGGGAGTTGGAGTCCTTGTTTAACCCTCGTGGGTCCAGAAACACAGAACATGATGAAATTTAAACAGCATACTTTTTTTCCTTTTATTTAGCATTACTTGCACAAACACGGAAAGTTGTTCCAAAAGTAAAGCGCAGCTTGTAGTTCCAATGCATCATTCAAAATGTGAATGTTCAGGATTTGCACAGATTCCTGCAAAGGTGCTCTCCCCGACCAGGCAGGCCGGCTTTTATACAGTTTCACAAGTTGCCTTTTTGGAGTGCACTCCCAACAAGCCTTTCAGAAGCACAGGAACAGCCTTCGTGAAGCACAAATAAAATAATAGTCACATGCCTTGCCTGACGCGTTTCAGAGTAAACAACCCTTTCCTCAGAGGCAGCATGCCAAACCATGTTCTTTCTGTAATCACTCCAACTAGCATATTCCATTTAATTTATATCCTGCCCAGCTGGGCCTGAATGAAACGTCCCAGAAACTAAATTTTCTTTTTTTTTTGTTGCTCCTGTTGAGCCCTTTGTAATGAATCATTTTTGTTTCCCCTCCCTCCAAAAAAACACAAAAAAACATATAAAACAAAAAAAAATAATAAAAAAAGTACTTTTCAGAACTACCTTCCCTTTAAGAAAAATTGCTAGAATGTTTAGCACTCTAGCATCCTCTATTTCTTTTGATTCGCTTCCCGGTTCGCGCGCCGGTACGCGAACCGGAAGCGAACTAAAAAAATGTTTTTTTTTTTAAAAAAGACGAGTAAGTAAACAGAGAGTAATGTGAAAAGAAAGACAAATAGAGGGAGTAACATACAGTTACTGTTGAAAGAGGGACTGATAAAAGGAGTGAAAAGAGTAGTATAAATAAGTAATAGAAAAAGAAATGAAGGAAGTAGCAAAGGCAGGAAACTAAGGGTTAAAGAAATGAAGCAGTGGAACTAATAAAAGTTAAATGTGATAGACATGTAACGTAAAGAGTACTAATCACTTACCTTATAATTGTCATTAATGTAGTCAATTGTCATTTTTATACTTTTAATCTGTGTAAGAAAGAACAAAAATTTTTAAATTAATAGAAGGTAGTAAAAAAAGAGTGAGCATGAGACAAAATGAATGCACATTATAAATCACAATTCAAAGTACAAAATGAATTATACATATTTAATGGTTTATTTTTGCTGTTATCAGAAAGTATCACATTTCACTGAAAACAGTGAGTTGAAGGCATTCATCATATAACAGCGGGGAAAAAAAACACAATCAAAATGATTGTGTTTAAAAAACCCAAATAATATAACTAATCAGAATTCAGAACTCATCAAAAGTAATTTACTTTCTATGACGTCAAAGGATGTCCTATGAACAGCTTATACTCTGTTGTGCTGTTACTATTTTCTGACCGCCACTTTCTGAAAGATAAACTCCATCGATTTAAGAAAAATGAGACATACAAAGCAATTTAAAACTGCATACTAAATTACATCCACACCTCGAATCATTATAATCCAGTTACCTACCCTAAATTCTCACTTCAGAAAACAAGTCAAAAGGCAACATTGCTTCATACTAAAATGATAACCATTGCCGAAAGACTAGCCTTTTTTATATTTCAAATAAGCTGTGTAATATCCTGATGTTGTCAAAGGAACATCATAATATATAATAGCTGCAGTTGCAAATATTCTTCCTGAAATCGATGACTGTGTAGCCAAAACATTTTTAATTAGACTTAACAACTTTTTTCATCCAGTTTATGTAGTTGAAATTGTAAAATGACATTTCACTCATAAGTTTCCATAACAAATATGGACAGCATTGCAGACTTACATTTCCTCTACTCCTTATTTTGATCTGCTGCTTGACTTAGCTTATAAACACAAACAGTTTTCGCTCTGTACTACAGTTATCCACAAGGCCATATAGAGTAGGAGCCATTAGAACCTCTGGAAATTCCTCTGAACAAATCCCAAGATTCCTTTCCTAAAATGTTGGTTGTAAGAACACCAGGTAAGAATTTTGAAGGTGGAAAGGCAATCTTTTTTTCAAAGTTAAAACAGAATCATTGCAGAATGACCAGCCGTTTCCAGATTTTAAATAAGCTGTATAATGTCCTGAAGTAGTTGAAGGACCGTCATGATATATAATTGCTGTAGTTATAAAAGTCCTTCCTGATATTGACAACTGTGAAGCCACACAATTATTAATTAAAGTTGTCAATTTAGTTCCATCAGGCCTACATCGTTGGAACATTAAAATGACATACTGGCCATAACTTCGTAAAATTAACGTGGACAGCATTGCAGACTAACATTGGCTACACTCCATGTTTTGATCGGCTGCCTTTACTAGCTTATTGAAGGATACTGATTTACTGGCAGGCAAAGTTAAATATATAAATCTTTCTGAGTCTACAATAGTAGTACTTGATAGCCTACAGTTCTCGCAATCATGCTGCCATAGATAAGAAAGGCCAAACAGATAATCTACATCTACACCTTCATCTTGCAATACATCAAGCATATACATTAAAAACTCCTGACAATCCTGCTGAATATTTTCAGAGAATTGTGTTTGACCTGAACATTCGTCTAACAGAAAACGAATTTCAGACACACTTTCTACTCTTGTTCTATCAGCGCTACATTTCTCTAACACAGAATTCAACAAACAGCATAAACTTTGTTCCGAATTGATCACAATCTGTTCTTTTAAAGTCTCTAGTGAAAAGAGAACATTAACAACTACATTAGCATAGCAGTTGACACCAGAACTATTTTCAAATTCAAAACCAACAAAATTTTCAACAGAATTCATTTTATTCCTGCTTACAATTTTTGGTTCATCGACTTTTGGTCTTTTTGCTTCAACCTCCCTACTATTACTGATATTTCTTCGTTTCCGGCCTACCACACGTTTCTCAAACAAAGGATATTGAGGCAAATGTGGCGCATACTCTCTTCTTAACCTATTGTATTCCTTAACACAATCTAGATCCGCACAAATGTTTGTGACATCACAGTCAATCAAGTACAATCCCGATAAAGTTCTGACTCGTGACAATGCTACATAAGCCATACCCTCTTTGAACACAGAACTGCCAATATTCACTAAAGCAGTGTCTACACTAAAACCTTGCGATTTATGAATTGTCACCGCATATGCCAAGCAAACAGGAAACTGCTTACGGCGAACATATAAGTCTTTTACAAGCAAAAACCTTGCTGTGCAACGACCAATTAGCTGTACTTCCTCAATGCCATCAAATTTAATTTTTAAAAATTCAATTCCATCTCTACTTCTGTATTTCTCAAAATCAACAACATTACCCATTGATCCATTTACCAGACCTCTTTCAACATGTAAATTCCTTCTCAAAATGATACAGCAATTTAAGCACACATTCAGAGTCTTTTCAAAACCCGCAGTTTTAGATATAATCTTCTCTAATGAATCCAATTTATATTTCAAATTCTCAGACAAAATAATTGTTGCTCCCATATGCTCTATTTTGGCAATAGCTTCCAGTTTCACAATCTCCTGTTTTTCTAAATTCAACATTTTGTTGTTGAAGATGGAACATTCTGCAAGAGTTGGCATCAAACATATTCCAGATTTCTTCACAGTAATTTTCTGAAAAATATCCTCTGGCAAAACGTCTTCTTCTGGATATAAATTTGACAGTAATCGTGCATGTAAAGCTTCTTTCCCACGCTCAGTCACTTTCCCGATTCTAACATCTTGTAGAATATTCTTGTAATCTTCGTCCTTCGCCTGACGCATATTTTCACGCAGCTCAGCATAACTGAAGTTTAACCATATGTTAACGTTGCCAATGCTCCCTAGGCACTTCTTGGTATCTTCATGTGTAAGCAGTTTAAACACTGGTTGTCCTTTCACTGGTGTCAGCTGCAGAAGATCACCAAAAACAATGATGTGTTTGCCACCGAATAACACATCATACTCTGTTTTAAGAACTTCCTGCATTCTCAAATGCACAAAGGCAAGCATGACATTGGAAACCATGCTTACTTCGTCAATGATAAGAAGTTTCATCTTCTTCAACACTCTAGATACTTCACAACAAGCATCCCCAGATAACTTGTGGTATTGTAATTTGTTATCATGCTCCACTGGCAGCATCAGTAACCAATGCAAAGTAAATCCCTTTAATGTTATGAGCTGCCAGTCCAGTTGGAGCGGTCACAACACAAGACAGCGATGACTCAGTCCTTTTCTGCAGATAACATGAAATTGCTTTAATGAGAAAACCTTTTCCAGTTCCTGCTTCTCCACTCACGTATAGTCGGACAGGCTTCAACGACGTACATGAGCACTCTTTCTTCTCATGACTTAATCCATGCTCAATTTGGTTGGTAACTTCATCACATATTTTCCTCTGCTCAACATTGAGTTGTCTTTCCAAATCTTCTAAGTTAACCGCATCCTCCTGAGCATGTGCCATGGCTCTTTCCACTTCAATCATGGCAGTGGCAGCTTCATTTTCGATAACTGGTTCTGCTAGTGGATCCTGACTCAATGAAACAGAACTCTGACTGTCCTGAGAACTGTCTCTAGCAATATCAGCTGCAATTGTTGCTTCCTGCTCGATTTCTGCATTCAACATTTCTAGATATTTTGGAAAAACAGGACATTTTATGGACTCCTTGGCTGCATTGAAAGAGTCTTCGTAACAGAGGAAATCCCCAAGCAGTTCCTCTTCTGCACGCCAAGGCTTGAAAAGTTGCAAAAGAGCTAAATAGAAAAACTCTTTTCTTTCTGGAGATTCGCAATCCAATTTTCGATGATTTATCAATTGACATTTTTTTTGCTTGACCAGACATCCCTCACTTCCAGTTACAGCATACACTCCTTTATCAATATCTTCTTTGATGTTCCTCTTGAAAACATAATTTTGTAGAACATCATACAGACAAACATTCTCCAGGTGACTGCTTCTATTTGGACAATATGTATCCAACATGTTGGTCTTCAAACTATCTGTACTGTTTGGCTCCTTCTCCGCCAAATACTCAATTTCCCGTACAGGTTTCAGAACTCGATTACGCGTTGCCCAAATGATACTCCTAGATTTGGCATAGAGACTTGCTGAAGATAACCGGTCAGAACATTCGTAAGCTCCGATTTCTCGATGCGACAACATCTTCAGACTGAAACTGTACAACTTCTTACTGAGCCTCTTTTCATGGGAAATATCCTCCCACATATCCTTCAATTCTGTCTTTTCTTTTTTGGTGATGTAAGACGTCACATACCGAGCCACAGCCAAACAGTTGTCAGCCACAAACTGTATATCCATGTTAGCATTCCACATGGACAAAATCACTGGGTTGTAGTCGGTAATGTACTTGGACTCTTCGTTTCTTTTCAAATTGTATGTGTTTTTGGGTGATTTCCTCGCCACATTATGTCGCAGCGAAGACATCAAATTGTTAACTCTTCCTTTTGATATCACCGACCGTGGAAATGCAAAACGACATTTGGTGTAGTACTTGTCCTTGTTTCTGAATTTACGACGACAGTACTTTCCACAACGATGGCTTTGAAACCGTAAAACTTGTTCTCTTAGACGTTTGTCTTCGTTTGTCTTTGGAACAGCACATGTAGCATACTGTTCTATGAAACTCATCACTAAGTCATCCGGATCTGTTCCAAATTTGGGTGCATCTTTGATTCATAGCAGCATATGTATATGAGGAGCTCCTCTTGCTTGATACTCCTTTCTCCAGAAGAAATCCAACACCTCTCCAAGAGGTGGATTTTTCTTGTTCATGATGAAAGACATCATAGCTTCAAATCTATGATTGAAGTACCTGCATACATTCACTGGATCCGAAGAGCACAGTTCTCCGGGTGTCTTGAATTCGATATTTTCAATGTTTCCCTTTGCCTCTCGTAGAAATTCAAGTAAGTCTTCCCAGCCATACTCAGCACAGCTGAGAGTGAGGAACCATGTGGGAGTTCCTAAGTTCCTCAGCATACATTTTAAGTCACCATGACGACTTTACCAATACTCATTAGTACCACGCTGACATGCCATCAGATTAATCAGGTGAGAATCCAAAATACTGTCTTGCACATTGACTTTATCCATAAAGTCCCTTGCCGAGATATTTCGCAGTTGTACACCACTTTTCAAGATGTGGTTCACTGCATAAGACAATCCAGAGAGATCACTTTCAAACATTAGATGAAATAAATAGGGAATGCATTGACAAAACCTAGGATCTTCTGCATACAATCATAAAGTCCGGTATTCTGAAGCAGGAATTTGAACAGGTCGCTCATCATATCGTCCTCCTCGACCTGTGGGAAATAACTGTGGGAAACATCGAGCTTCCAAACTTTCCTCCCAAACACTAATGGGACTCCCTTTGGCTTGTTTCATTTGAAACAACTCAATAGCATTCCCCATGACTTCCTTTGAATGCAAAGGATGAACACTATAATGTTCATATATCTCTTCCTTTTTAGAGGCTTCTACTTTCTCAATTTGTCCAGGACACAAATCGCTGTCCTCTTCTTCACTTACTTCCTCTTCTGCAACACATACATTCTTGTAGTACTCATTATTTTTTATCAAATACAATGTTGCCTTTTTGACTTTCCTAACATCCACTAAATCTTGCCAGATTTTCTTACTCTTTGTCGGAACACCATTAACTATGATAACCAGAGGTTCCTCTTCCACTTTCTCTACTCCAATTGTATTAATATTTTTCTTCAAATCCAAAGGCAAATAAACAACCCTTCCCTTTAATCCTCTCTGTAAATCTGATGGAGGCAACTTCCCTGTCTTTGGCTCCATTCGTACAATAGCCTGAAAGGGATGGACACTTTGAATCAAAGTAGATTCATAAGTATTTAAATCCTTCAATTCAGAAGGAATGTCAACTAATTCCAGATTATTACAAATCGCTCTAGCAGGCATCTGGTTTTGGTTTAATTTGTTATAGCAATAAGTACACATACGTTGGTCCGCTCCCAAATCAAAACAATTTTCTACCATCAAGTATGTGACAAAATCCTTCCATTCACTATTGTTTTCCATATCACGTTTTGCATATAAATCGGCTAACTTAGTCTGATTCTTATAATAAGTCCGTCGACAACACACACAAGTGAAATTAGGCCTCTCACATGTTTTCACCATAAACGTGGAAATTTCCTTGTGAAACTTATGTGTACTGAAAATCTGTACACTGTCTTCCACATTACCTTCTTCTAGTGGTTCAATATCAACATTGTTCTCTTTACCAGCAAAGTAACAGAACTCAATTTCTTGACAAATATTCTTCACATCTACTTCAGAACCATGCAAAAGAGCTCTGCTTAATTATTTAAGCATAATTGCTGGACTCTTAGCATAATACAACATTCTAACTAATTTCCTCACTTTATTATGATGCACTGCTAGCATCCTGAAATGATGAAAAACACTCTGGCATACTCTCCTAGAAAGACAAGCCAGTGAATGACCATGCAGACCTGTCACTTGTCTCACTCTGCAAGGATCTAATTCTTGCAACAACTTTATTTTTTGTTTTAAACTTTTCTTATTAAATGTCCGTATAAAATCACAAAGCAAATTGATGGAATCCTGTCGCACACTGCAAATAGAACTACACTTCCAGGTGTACACTGGTCCCTTAGGATGTCTCCCTAAAACCTCATCACTTAACACCTCTTCTGCATCTGCAGACACAAGTATTTCTTTTTCAACCGGACGACCATCTTTTACCTCATATGCTCGACCACTGCTGTCAACTGCATGCACCAAATCATTGTCCTGAAAATAACTCTCCTCATTAAAAAATGCCTCACTATTTGAACTATGCATTCATTCTCCTAAGAAAACTTCACAAAAACTATTTCGATTAACTTCTCTCTTCCATCTACTATTTGATTTGAAAACATAGATTACCTTGTTTAGTTTCCTAATTCTATTAATTACCAAAATAAATAACTTTCGCTTAATTTCGAAAGCCTGATCAATAATTTTCTCTACATTTTTCTTTTTCTTATAAAATGCCACTTTCTGTTGGCCTTTCTTAAATTGTTTTAGCAAATTCACAATTACTCTGTTGCGGAACATTCGCCTACGAATGTCCCTGAATGTATTTTCCCTTCTACTGTCATGCACAGAGTTATCTCCTGCTCTAGCAGAAACTTTTTTGACGGGCCTTTCCTTTCCTTTTAAATTGGCTCTCTTTTTCTGGACTAAAACTTGTTCTGTAGTTATACTTTTGTTTCTACAAATGTTTCTAAGGAATGATTTTGTTCTCTTACCCGGAGCTTTCTTCGTGCGTTGAGGTGATTTTAATGTAGAGGACTGCTGCAAGCATTTAGTAATCTGCTGTCTTTGACGTTTCGTAGCCTTTTGGATTCTATCCTTAGATGGCATTGTCTAATTTCTAAATAATCCGCAGTTGAATCTGTGGTAAAATATAATAAAAAATGTTATTAACCACTATTACCAAACAGTAAATCAATAACAGTAAGAATTTGATTCAGCAATGCTATAAAGATGATTCAGTGAAATGTTCTTAATTTTACTGTGATAGTGATAGTATTACAGGGCTTTCATGCAAATGACTGCCCACCCTGCAACAAAAAGCCCACATGAAACTTTACGCACATTAAATTATTTACTTACCTGCAATAATACATATGCCAGTGTTTAGGTCCCTCCACCCTGCCCCTCCCCCTCCCCTCCCCCTCCCCGCCTCCCTGCCCCACCGTAACTCCCTCCACGACCCGCGGCTGCTATCTTGCAACATGGTGCATCTTGTAAATCACTACTGCATTATAAAAGTGACGCAACAGCAGCACAAAATAGGCGCACAACCATCATAAATCTGCCCCTAAGACTTTAAATGATTGATTCAGGATGACGATAAGGTGTGGACTATCTAGAAGTTTGTTTGAGGTGAGGCCTACTCAGGGTTGCAGATGAAATTTAGACTTGTTGAAGAGTACAGAGGTGATAAGACATGTACAGGCCTACCAAAGAAGTGAATCATGTCCACTGCACTCTTGAACAAAGGCCAGACCTCCTCTATCTCCCTGAACATGACTAAATATCATCTGCACAATGTGATTCGTAATGTTAGGAAACACAAGTGATATAATTGAAAAATGTGAAAATATTTTTGCACATTTAACAATCACATCACCTGTATTTCTTCAGCTTACTTATCTCATTATGCAGATGTAGTCTACGTCCTATGTAGAAGCACACCCTATCAATACTTAAATTACCCAAGCACACATGGGAGCGTATTTACAAGGACCTTGCTCCAGGGGAAATGTCTTAAATTAAAATTGGAAAAATTACATCAAAGGGACTCAAAGGCCTTGTAAATATGCCCCAAACAACCTATGAAACACTAGCAGTACATATCAAGAAACCTAATTGATTTCAAAAAACGTTTTTAAACCTTTTCTGTAAAACAATTATATACCTACATTCATGGGGAACTGACTTAAAATGCCCTAATACACATGAAAACTTTTTTTAAGGTACTTGCACCTTTTTTTCAATAACTTTTAACATGGCTATGTAACTCAAACAATCAAAATCAAAAATTTTCAAGCACACATGGGCGCGTATTTACAAGGGCCTTGCACCACGGGGAAGTGACTTGAAATGGCTACGCACACATAGGAGAGTATTTACAATGCCCATGCAACACTTATGCATCCTTTTTTACATGTACACTGTAGAGCAGCATGGGGCAATAACAACACAGATGCATCATGCATCTGTTCCGCAAAAACGACGCATTGCAGCAGTCACATCGCAAGTAAATAAATTCTCATAATTTTTTAAAGCATTCCTTTTCCTTCAAAACGATTTTCTGATCATAATTTGAAAACACAGCACAGCTCCTATGTACAACCACACCTTGCCAGTACTAATACTTTACATTATCTGCAATTACAATTGGTAAAAGAATGCAAAATCGTCTTTGAAAGCATAATGCAAACACTTGACTCAAAACATCATTTTAAATACACAGCTGGCTTTCTTATTTACGCAAAAAAGCATACTAGTCTTTATCTAAAATATAGAAACGATAACTCACCTTTACAAATTCTTTTTGAATTTCAAAACAGTCTCAGAAACACACCAATTTTTCTTTAGCAGAATTAAAGGTATGCACTCCGGAGGCTGCAACCAACAAAGGCACTGAAATGCTGATATTCATCACACATATCTCTCATGTCAGCCAATCAAAACTCTTCCCTCACTATTTTCAAATCAACACCCTTCCCCCCTCTGCCCTTTCTGCCCTTTTTTCATAGCAACTACCGCCTGCCAGACCTCTCATGTTTACAAGTTCACACAACAATGTTTCAAATGAACTCTGAACTCTCAGTACACCTGCTAATCCACTGCAATCTTTCATAACATCATTTTTAAATAACCATTCAAATTACATCTTTCAAAGAACACATCCATGCACCCTAACTTTCTGTTTTCAGCAATGGAAATACACCAATCACTACTTATGAATCATTTGCACTCAAACTCCACCGTTTTTTTTCATTACAAACTTCACTATTTCAACTGCCATTTCATTCCCACACTTCATCTGACTGCAGCAAAAACTCCTCTAGCCACGTTTTCAGTCTGGATTCTTGGACATAGCTACATCCACTGGGCTCACAGGTATGCTGATAACAGAAATTTACACAACCTCAATTTACAAAATGTGGAAATCAAATGGATTGGCCGAAGAGGATTGAAATGTCACCAATTGATACTATTGGTGAAAACCTTTTTACATTTGCCAAACCCTGACCTCATAATAGTGCACTGTGGAGGAAATGATTTGGGCACTTTGACTGGGGTAGGTCTGGAAATGCTCTTAAAAGACACCTTTGAGCAATTGATGACACTTTTTCCTCAAACTGCCTTGGTATATTCCAATATATGCCAAAGACAAAAATGGAGGTGGTCCAATCAATTTTGTCCACAAATTGAGAAATCGAGGAAGCATGTAAATAAGTCTGTTTCAGCTTACATGAGAGACCATGGAATGGGTGCTATCTACAACAATAACTTGCGTTACTATATGCAAGATATCTACAGAGGAGATGGCGTGCACTTCTCAGATGAGGGGAACAGAGTTTTCATACTAAATTTAAGAATGTGTATTGGTTCCTACTTATAAGTACCTAGAACTTACACAGAACACAAAAGCTCTTTTCAGAGCTACCTTAACTTTATTTACTCTTTTGAAATTTCGAATGTACCTTTTTTCACTAATTTTCACTTATGTTCGCTTCCCGGTTCGCTACCCGGTTCGCGTACCGGCAGCTAACCGCGTGAAAAATTCCAATATTGTTTTTCGACATATATGAGCCTCCTCAGCCACCCTCAGAAAACCTAGGGGGTCAGAATACGTCTAAAGTACCCCCTTCTACCCATTCTGAACATTATTTACCCTCCATCTTGTATCTCAATTCTACCGAAACACAAAATGGAGGACTCCCGTAACGCTGCAGGTTCGCGTACCGGGACACGCACTGACAAGCACTCGCTCAAAAAAGGTGGGAAAGTAATTTTCAGAAAAACCACTGGAGACACTTTCACCAATTAAACATTAGCTCATACTACATACCAATCCCTACCATTTTCACAAATTTGGTTGGAATTCCATTTAGCCATTTAGCATGTAGAACTCTCTAAATTCCCTGAGGTAAATTACTTCACAAAACACATCGGAAGTGTTGGAATTGACAACCAATTAAAATGTTACTTTCAATTTCTACTATTATATCATGACATTTGATTGGTTATGTACCTGAATATATATACAGAAAGAGAGAGAAACACAGCCATTTTGACTACTACTTCTTGAAGTGCATATCAACTACATTTCAACTGATAACTTCAAGTTCTATTTGAAAGGTATGATATTATTTTAAAAACTGAAGTATGTACTGTACTGTAAGCTAATTAGGAAAACATTTTCTGATAGTTATATTCTATCAGTCTGTAATACTTATAGAATAAAATAGACTTCTCTGTTTTAGTTATGGATGGAGTTAGACTTGTCTTGTATAATTAAGAATTGACTTAGAGTTTATTTCATAATTTTTTTCATATTTCTACTTCCAGTTTGATACCATACACTGCCCAACGAAAAAATCACTGTTTAAAAAACCAAACTACCTGTCTGTACTTAAACTCAACAGTGCCCTATCTGTACTGATATATTTTTTTTTAATTCATTTTACAGCATACAGTAGGTAATATATATATATATTATATATATATTATATATTACCTACTGGCGATAGCCAGTAGGTATATATAGTTAGGATTTTTTCTCTATGGAACTTTTGAAAATTCTATGTCTAATAACTTTGGTGTTTGTGGACGGAATTGGCTGGAATTTTCAGGAAAATGGCACATTTCGTTTCTGAGCAGCCCCTGAAAATTTGGGGGGGGTTCCGTCAAGGGGGGGCCGAGAAAAAAGGGGGGTCCCAAAACGCGTTTTTCCCATTCATTTTTCCATAGGGTTTTTGGCCTCACTTTTAGCTCGAACGGCTGAATGGATTTGCACAAAACTTGGCAAAATTGTAGGGACTGTTAGCCCGGTGTGCCTTTGCTTGGTCTCAATATATGTGCTCCAGTGGATTTCGAGAAATTAACGTTTAAAAAAACAGATATATCTGTGACAGCGTCCTGGATAGCGCTCCAGATCGCGTACTTTTCGCGTAATGGAGCTTTGCGAAGCGAAGCTGATTGGCTCTCCGGTGTCTGTCAACATTCTAAACAGTCCGGTGCGGCCGCCATCTTGTCTCTCGGTAGGATCGAGAGACAAGAGGAGGAGAAAAACGAAGGGGGAATTTAATGAAAGGGGGCAAGGTAGACTCCTCTTGACCCCCTAGGAATGATGTTGGGGTTATTAAAGGGTCCCGTGGGGCAAATAAAAAAAATTAGATTTTTCGCGGTAGAAGCGCTTCTCGGTTCGCGAACCGGGTCACAAACTGGTAGCGAAACGGGAATTCGCCATTTTGTGTTTCGATTTAATTAAATTACTAGATGGAGGAAAAGCAATGTGAGTATTGGGTATAATGTTTTCTGAGGGTGGTTGAGGAGGCTCATATATGTTAATACTTGTCTTCCAGCGGTTGCGGTGAGCGTTTTTTTTTTTTTTTGCCGCTTGACTTCTGTTAACGTTCGATTCGAAGGAAATTAGGAAGTGTTGATCGCCATTTTGACACTGCGAGTAAATATATTGTTAAAAATAATTGTTATAAATTAATCCGTATTGATAAACATTGTCTGCGCCATCTTGCCTTTTTTCCAATGCCACACTTTTGTCGTGCACGGCAGCCATTTTAGATGCCTTGACCAGACCCACTCTCTGCACGCCGCCGATCCTCAGCATGGCTTCCCACCCTCGCAAGCATCTCCCCCACGCACTGGTCACCCCCGCTCTCTCTCTCATGCATGGGCCATAAACTTCCCCCATCTGCGCTGCTCTTCTCTTTGTATCACACCCTGTGCCCGCCCGACTCCTCCCTTTCACCCTATTCACTACCGCACCCTCTGACACTCCTCTTCCTCTGTGTCTGATTGTCCAGGCCGGTCCCAGGCTATCACCTAGCCCTGCGGATGTAGTTTATGGCCCAAACTGTAAATAATCACCCCTGTTCAAAGGAATTACAGTAGATCAAGGTCGCCACCTCATGAGATCCGTCACACCACACTCGTTCCTACTGTCTGATAACGATCCTGTATTGTGATTAGTGAGGGGTTTCTCACTGTAAGGGTGTGTGGGACCGAGCCTGAAGCGGAAGATTCCAGGGATGCCTTTTTGTACATCAAAGTCTTCACAATTATGTGTCACATTAAAAATATATAGCACTCCAACAAAGTTGTAGGATTATAACACTTTAATAACTTATAAATATATACAACGCTCCAACAAAGTAAACACGTTAAAAAAAACTTTTTAAACAACTATTTACATGACATTGCTTTAACCAGGATAGACAAAGAAATGACACAGTGATGTAAAAGTTTCCGAAAGAAATGCCAAGAACGTCCCATCTGAAAGTGAATTTTATCTGGCAATTTTTTTCTTTTCCTTCTCATGAAAAGAAAGTTAATGCCAGGTTCGTTACCTGCCTCATCTGCAAAAAAAAAACTCTCGAGAAGGACCGAAAAAAAATATAGCTATGGTAATCATACCATGCATCGCCACATGGAGAGGTGGCACCCTTTTAATTATTCTAAAGCACAACTTCGAGATTTGGTGGATAATCCACGACCGGCAAAAACATCCACCAATGACTTAGCAATAAGTGAGTCAGAGGCAAGGGAAACAGTCCCAAATCTGTAAAAGAACTTTAGGCAGATGAGATTGACTTGTGTAGCATGTGGAAAATTAATTTCATGCGGAGAGATGAGTATTACTTTAATAAATAGATTATATGAAAATCATCAATGTCCAAAACGTCCTAGAAAGTAATTTTTGTCATTTTTGAGGAAGAGAGATAACCTACAGTGGTACGGGGTCATTTTCGTTTGTACTAGGGGGCCAGGTGACATTCGTTCGGGGTGGCTTAGGGGCATTTAAAACAAGTTCCCTGATACAGGTAGCATATAAAGTAGAGGCTAAATACCAGGATCTTTATCGATTGCTTTATGCTGTAGAAAAATGAAAAACACACAACAAACCTGAACCATTCATATTTTCAATGTTTCTGCGTACTATACTTTTTAAACCTTAACTAATTGAGCTGCTTCATTTCACCTGCTTTTTAAAAAAAAAAAAATCGGAAACAGTGGCCATTTATTCGAAACTTACCAATCTACGCGTTACAACTACGTTTGCTTTTTCAAAAACCTTTAATAAAAATGTTGGTGCCCAAATACGGGCTTACAACCCCGTGGGCCGGCCACGGAGCAGGCTGGAACTGTAAATGGGGGGGGGGGTATTTATTTGTGGAAAACATAACAGAGAGTCAGTGGTCGTTGATTTCATAGTAAAAAGTGCGACAAGTGCAACAAAATCATATCGATAATTCATTGTGAGCAAGTACCAAAAGTGTAGACAATTCGAACCTTCAATAATAAATACAGTAATCAATGATGCATTAAAACTTAATATCAATTCATTGTTTGAACGTGTAATCAGTACCCGTCCCATGTCAATTCAATGTTCGAACGTATAATCAATACCCATCCTGGATCAATTCATTGTCCGAACATATAATCAGTCTTATCCCATATCAATTCATGTGCTAAAAACTGCATACATATCTCATGATATCAAGGCTGAGCAATCGGGGCACAACAAGGAGTTGAGAGTTTCATTTGTACCAGCGCCATTTTGGGTGAGGTCAGGAAGGTCCAAGTATAGTCAAAATGTCTCCACCAACTCGTGGTTGGACCGGGACCTCTTTCAGCAGTCCAAAAGGTTTCGTTGAAGGGTAGCAGAGGGGACTGCCGACATGAACCATCAGTCAAAGTGGGATGGGAGGCAACAATCTCTTCTACCGGGTCATACTGGTGTCCCACCGGAACTGATCAAGTTGGTAGTCCTGCAGGATTTTGGTGATTTCAAGACTGAGGCCGGTGCCGGCATGAGCGCGCCGACGTCCCGCGGCTACGTCGTGGTCGTTCCGTGGGTGATCATGGCAGTCATTCCCCATCGGGGGTCGGGGGCCCCCGTGGCTCTTATGAAATCTTCAAAGCTGAGGAGAACGTATCTGGACGCAGGAAACTAGAAGCGTCGTTGCACCGCAACAGTGGACGAGACCCCCGCTGGGTGAGCGGAGCATCATTGCCTCGCCATAGTGGACGAGACCTTTTGTCGGGTTAGTGCAGCGCCGCTGCATCGCAAGAATGGAGGAACCCTTTTGTTGGGTGAGTGGAGCGTTGGGGGTGCAGCTGAGGGGCCCCCACCTGTGGGGGTGGGAGAGGCTTGTTCGCGCCGCCTCTCCCTCCCAGCGCACCCCACGCCAACACCTGGCGTTGATATCCGTGATGTCCGGACCAGGCGATAAGAGGGGGGGGTCAGAGGCAGAGGCAAGACATCCCCCCCCGTGGCCTGCAGGGCGTCGCTTCAGGCCCGAACGGGGAGCTCATATCAAGCACACGTGGGAAGCGGGTCAGCGAGCCAGTCTAGAAGAACACCCTCCGGCCTTGTTGACTGAAACTTCATGGACTCACGCCAGGAATTCAAGGCAGCGAGCACGTCGCCAAGTGTAGGAAAACCTTTACAGTATTCAGCAAACGTGCCGACACCTGGCGTTGATATCCGTGATGTTCGGACCAGGCGATAAGAGGGGGGGGGTCGGAGGCAGAGGCAAGACATCCCCCCCCGTAGCCTGCAAGGCGGCAGAAGAAGGGAATCGGGAGACCAGTACATTTTGGGCCATCCACCCCACGGCTGATGGCGGTTAGCCGGGCCCCGCCCTGCACGTGTCGAGGCCTCATCTTCCGGATGGGCGTAACCGTGGCCCTGTTGCACTTCGGGAGTTTCCGGAATGGGGGTAGGTATCTGCTGATTTGTATCTATTTCATGTTACCGTTAATGGGCGTGGTGGGCGGTGGGACAGACATGCTTGGAGCAGTGGGGGAGTGGCGGAGCCTAGCTACCTCGTGGCTGCCGTAACGTCAAGCTTGGCTTTTTTCACCACTTCCATGTTTCTTATTTCTAGCGAAGTCAAAACCTTATCAGTGGCCTACTGATTTTGTTCGATTTCTTTCCCTTCCTTTTCAAGTGTGTTTCGTGTTAAAGTTTCTGTTTATTAGGATACAGTGATTACTTTGTATTTTACATATGTCTTCTTTATTAGGGGTACTCTCCGGTTGAGCCAGATGATGTACCTCTAATAAATGGTCCGGGTGGAACTAGTTTCTCAATCAGTGGGGAGTAGATGGGCATGACAGATTACAACGGGGGACAAAGGTCCGCATTACCCACCCTTCACTACTTGCAAAGACTAGACAGAATATTTCTATTCCACGTTATTTGTAAACAGAGAATACCTCGAAAGAACTATTCCTTGAACAATAAATGTCCAGCCAATCAATCAATTAGTGGGGAGAAAAACAGGCATGACGGATTACAACGGGGGACAAAAGTCCGCATTACCTATCCTTCACTATTTGCAAAGGGAGACAGAATATTCCTATTTTTCTCTGTTTGTATACAGGGTCCGATTATTGCTCTTTGAGATATTCCCTGTGACAGGGAATATCTCAAAGAGCAATAATCGATAAAAAATTAGTAGGATTATAACACTTTAATAACTTATAAATATATACATCGCAGCAAAAACAGTAAACACCTTAAAACATTTTTTATTAAAACAGAAGCAAAAATGACAACTATCCTGGGCGGGTGATGGAACTGGGATTGTTAATGGAAAAAGATCTACAGAGAAAGGTATTGGTGAATTATACTTCTCCGGAAATTTAAAACTCACAAATTTTTTATTTGTGTAATCGTTTCAGGTCAAACGGATTGTGAGACAATGTTCAGAATGGAAGAGTCACCAAAAGGCAAAAAGTTCCGCTTGACCCCGGGAGCCGGCCGCCTATGTCGTGTGCGATCTCAGGCTACACCAGGGCAACAAGACTTGGGGAGGGAGTCGGAGCCAAGCGTCTTCTCCGAGTCCGCGCCATCACACCGCCCCTCGGGGGCCTCCGTCAAGCGGTTTAGGGAGGTACCGTATCACATTGTTTTCAAATGCAGTCAGGTCCACAAACAGCCCCCACTTACTTTGAGAATAGTGAAGCTGCAGCAGGTGCAAATAAGGTTTAGACAGTGTTACAAGCACTGCTCAGAACTCTGAACTATGGCACCCAACATCCAGGACTTATGCCATTTGTGCAAGGCAGTGACATCGAAGCAACTCAGGGACCAAAACCATGAACGAACACTCATGTATGAAAATCTTACTATTGATGCTTGACTGAGGCCAAGGAGATCAGAGTACATGAGTCTCATGCTCGATCGATTGAGCTAGCCGGATCTGGCAACTAAAAGTATAAAATAGTTATGTAAATAGTTATTTAATAAAATGTTTTACCCTGTTACTTTGCTGGTGTGTTGTATATATTTATAATATTTGCATAGGGTTTGTCGTTATTTTGGGTGGGGTGGGTGGTGGAGCCGAGCTGTCTTGCAGCCATCATCGTGTGGAGCTCAGTTCATCTCACTAGTTTCGTATTTCTCATGAGGGGTTGTTCTTAATGTTTCTATTTTAGCTAGGTCAAAAAGAGATCCCATTAGTGGCCTACTGATTTTGCTCGATTCCTTTTGTTTTTTAAAACGATTTTTCACTATCTGCAAAGACTAAACAGAGTATTGCGACTCTGTGCTTGTTTGTAAATAGAGAATGAACCAAAGAGAACCAATTCTAAAACAGTAAATGCTTGGATAACAATCAATCAAATGGAGAGAGAAGCAGGCACGATGGATTACAACGGGGGCAAAGGCCTGCGTGAACTACCCTTCACTATCTGCAAAGAGAGAGTACTGCTAAGAGAAAAGCAGGGGGGGAGGGGGGTCAGCGTTCAAAGTACATCAGCGTGCATAAACACGAAAATGTTTTTACCTATCACGTACTTGACATTTGACAGCTTTTGATATTTGCTATTAAAAAACCATTGAAATTCACTGAAAAAACCATAGGTTTTAGGCCATATATAGTTAGGGATTAGCATTTACAAAACCTTAATTTACTCGCACAAAACCATAGAAATTCGCATATATAGTTAGATGCAATAACTATATATCGCGCACCCGCAATCCACTGCTGATGATGTCACATATTACATCATTCTTGACATGGCCAGTGACATCACTGATGACATCACTGATGACAACTTCCAGTGACTGTATGTTTCTGTAAAGTTAAAATATGTCTTACATATTGAAGAATGAGTGGATGTATAAGTGTCTGGATGAAGGATTTAGTAGGTGCATGACTGACTGTATGAGAGAGCGATTAAATGTGTCTCACTGAGTGCATGGGTTAGTGACTAAACTGTCTTAATTTGTGCATCATTATATCTGTTGTTCTATGAAGTGCTGCATGTGTTAATCAGTAGCTATATGAGTAACTATAAGGGTTATTGATTGGTTGCCTAAGTATTTGTATGGGAGAGTGAGTGTGTGTGTGGGGGTGGCTGGGAGGTGTGTGACTCTGTGTATACATGTGTGAACAGTTGATTCACTAGATCTATGGGTTCAAAACTGCATGCTGAAACAGCTGTATGGGTGGTTGACTGTGTACGAGTGTATTAGTGAGTGAATGGATATCTCAGTGCTACATGTCAAAGTAAGTACATATGTAAAACACAGTACATGTGAGAGTTCACATATATAAATTACTGTGTATAAGAGCCAGTGAATGTGTGAGTGGCTGAATGGATCATTGAAAACTTGTATCAGGAATTGTATAAGAGAGTAAATATGTGTTAGTATATGTTTGAATGAGTAAGGTGTGTATAACTGTATAGTTGATGAAATGGAGGTGTGATTGATTCAGTGCATGACTGACTAGGTGTGTGAGTAACTCCATGGATGAGTGACAGTCTGTGAGTGTCTGTTTACTCTGAGTGTATCTAAGGTTATATTAGAGTCTGAAGAGGTTGATCGTATTATCACATGATTGATGTCATCAGTGATGTTGTCAGTGATGTCATTTGAGTTGTCATCAGTGATGTCATTTGAGTTGTCATCAGTGATGTCATCAGTGATGTCACTGACCATGTCATGAATGATGTAATATGTGACATCATCAGCAGTGGATTGCGGGTGCGCGATACATAGTTATTGCATCTAACTATTTATGCGAATTTCCATGGTTTTGTGCGAGTAAATTAAGGTTTTGTAAATGCTAATCCCTAACTATATATGGCCTAAAACCTATGTTTTTTTAAGTGAATATATATCTATATATATATATTCAATGAAAAAACCATTGGTTTTAGGCCATATATAGTTAGGGATTTGCATTTAGAAAACCTTATTTTACTCGCATAAAACCATTGAAATTCCATATATAGTTATAAGCGCTAACTATATATCGCGCACCCGCAATCCACTGCTGATGATGTCACATATTACATCATTCATGACATGGTTAGTGACATCACTGATGACATCACTGATGACATCTCAAATGACATCACTGATGACATCACTGATTACAACATCCAGTGACTGTATGTTTCTGTAAAGTTAAAATATGTCTTACATATTGAAGAATGAGTGGATGTATAAGTGTCTGGATGAAGGATTTACTAGGTGCATGACTGACTGATTGAGTGAGTGATTAAATGTGTCTCACTGAGTGCATGGGTTAGTGACTAAACTGTTTTAATTTGTGCATCATTATATCTGTTGTTCTACAAACTGCTGCATATGTTGTTCAGTAGCTATATGAGTAACTGTATGGGTTATTGATTGGTTGTCCAAGTATTTGTATGGGAAACTGAGTGTGTGTGTATGGGTGGCTGGGAGGTGTGTGACTCTGTACATAGATGTGTGAGTAGTTGATTCACTATATGTATAGATTCACAACTGCATGTGGAAACAGCTGTATGGGCGGTTGACTGTGCATGAGTGTATTAGTGAGTGAATGGAAATCTCAGTGCTACATGTCAAATTAAGTACATATGTAAAACACAGTACATGTGAGAGTTGACATCTATAAATAACTGTGCATAAGAGCTAGTGAATGTGTGAGTGGCTGTATGGATCATTGTGAACATGTATCAGAGATTGTATAAGAGAGTAAAGTAAATATGTGTTAGTATATGTTTGAATAAGTAAAATGTGTATAACTGTATAGATCAGAAAATGGAGGTGTGATTGATTTTTGGCATAAATGACTAGGTGTGTGAGTAACTCCATGGATGAGTGACTGTCTGTTTACACTGATTGTATCTAAGGTTATATTAGAGTCTGAAGAGGTTCATGGTATTATCACATGAATGATATCATCAGTGATGTGATCAGTCATGTCAAATGAGATGTTATCAGTGATGTCATCAGTGATGTCATTTGAGATGTCATCAGTGATGTCATCAGTGATGTCACTAACCATGTCATGAATGATGTAATATGTGACATCATCAGCAGTGGATTGCGGGTGCGCGATATATAGTTAGCGCTTATAACTATATATGGAATTTCAATGGTTTTATGCGAGTAAAATAAGGTTTTCTAAATGCAAATCCCTAACTATATATGGCCTAAAACCAATGGTTTTTTCATTGAATTTTCAAGGTTTTGTAAATGCAAATTCCTAACTATATATGGAGTATAACCTATAGTTTTTTCTGTGAATTTCAATGGTTTTTTAATAGCAAGTATCAAAAGCTGTCAAATGTCAAGTACGTGATAGGTAAAAACGTTTTCGTGTTTATGCACGCTGATCTGCTTTGAACGCTGCCCCCCCCCCACTCCCCTCTTTTCTCTTAGTAGTACTCTCTCTTTGCAGATAGTGAACGGTAGTTAACTCAGACCTTTACCCCTGTTGTAATCCGTCGTACCTGCTTGTCTCTCCATTTGATTGATTATTATCCAAGCATTTACTATTTTACAATTGGTTCTCTTTGGATCATTCTCTATTTACAAACAAGCACAAAGTCGCAATACTCTGTTTAGTCTTTGCAGATAGTGAAAAATCGTGTAAAAAAATAAAAGTAATCGAGCAAAATCAGTAGACCACTAATTCGATCTCTTTTTGACCTCGGTAAAATACAAACATTAGGAATAACCCTTCATGAGAAATACGAAAATAGTGAAATGAACTGAGCTCCACACCATGAGGGCTGCAAAACAGCTCGACTCCGCCACCCACACCGCCCAAAATAACGGCAAACCCTATGCAAATATTATAAATATACACAACACACCACCAAAGAAACAGAGTAAAACATTTTATTAAATAACTATTTACATAACTATTTTATACTTTTTATTGCCCGATCCGGCTAGCTCAATCGATCGAGCATGAAACTCATGCACTGATAACAAGCGTTGAGAGTTTGTAGAATGATGGCTTCAGATTTTCCACATACGGTATAGTGGCGCGAACTGGCAGGGGGCGTTTGGATTCTACCCCTTCTCCAAATAAGATTTTCATACGTGAATGTTCGTTCATGCTTTTTGTCCCTGAGTTGCTTCCATGTCACTGCCTTACATAAATGGCATAAGTCCTGGTTGTTGAGTGCCATACTTCAGAGTTCTAAGCAGCTCTTGTAACACTGTTTAAACCTTATTTGCACCTGCTGCAGCTTCACTATTCAAAGTAAGTGGGGTCCATTTGTGGACCTGACTGCATTGGAAAACAATGTGATACGGTGCCTCCCTAAACCGCTTGACGGAGGCCCCCGAGGGGCGGTGAGATGGCGCGGACTGAGAGGGGGCGCTTGGCTCCTGCCCCCTCCCCAAGTCGTGTTGCCCTGGTGAGGCCTGAGATCGCCCCCGGCATAGGCGGCCGGCTCCCGGGGTCCAGCGGAATTTTTTCCCTTTTGAAGAATCTTTCATTCTGGACCTTGTCCCACAATCCGTTTCACCTGAAGACACGCTGTCGTAGGGCGCCCCTTTACCGTTTTAGTTGCCATTCCGCCCGCTTTTGGTACTCTGTGCCTCTTCCGCCATTCAGCTGTTTACCGCTCGCTCTTGCGACTACAACGTCTCGCTCACCATGTAGTTGAGTTGCTCCCGCTCTTAAGATTTTACCGAACTTTTTGGACTGCTGAAAGCGGTTGTATTCCGACCGCTGGTTGGTGGAGACATTTTGACTATATTCTGCACCTGCATTGTCGCGTAATGCGTCATATGACGCGACGCGTTAGCGCACCCGGAAGTGCTCCGGTGCGCAAGGCGCAGCTTCCCGGAAACGATCCAGAGCGCGCCGCGCAGCGCGTAACGTAAGCATAACAGGTCATGTGACTTGTTATTAAAACTTTTCATTGGTTCATTTTACTTTTCTTTTCCTAATTATGTAAGACTAGGTCATGTGACCTAAAAATAACACTTTTCATTGGATTAAAACATTTTTTTTCCCCAAACGATGAAAGCCCCACCTTGTTTCTGGATGTTTCAGACTGAAGCTGGCGTCACCATGAGAGCACCACCATCTCGTAGCTCCGTCGTGGCCATTCCGCAAGCAATCATGGCAGCCGCTCCCCACCGGAAGCCTGCGGGAGTCGAGGGCCCCCAAGACTTTTGTACAATCTTCAAGGCTGAGGGGACGCTTTCGAGAATGGAACCCAAGCCCTGGCAGACAAGCGTCCGAGTTCCAAGGTGTCCCAGGGCCATTTTACTGGACCAGGCCCAAATCCGAAGAGCCGGCCGCCATTTTAAGAGTCCTGTGGCAGCCGCCTATAGCTGCACCGCAACAGTGGGAACAACTCAACTACATGGTAAGCGAGACGCTGTAGCCGTAAGAGCGGGCGCTAAACAGCTGAATGGTGGAAAAGGCACAGTGTAGCAAAAGCGGGCGGAATGGCGACTGAAACGATAAAGGGGCGCCCCACTACAGCAGACAAGCCTCCGCCATGTGCTTCAAAACTGCATATGTATCTCGTGATATCAAGGTTGGGCAACCAGTACAGAACAAGCAGTTACGAGTCCCATTTACACCGGCGCCATTTTGGGCGCGGCCGGGCAGGTCCAGGATCTACTGAAACATAAAAAATGAGGCTGACGTCTCTGAAGCAGTTGACGAACAGCAGGACATAGCAAATAAACATGAACTCTCTAAAGCTGTTAACTCACTGCAGGACAAAACAAGTGAACCTGAAACCTCTGGAATAATTGTCGCTCAAAAGAACAACACACAAAACTCTGTAGAGCCTGAAGAAAAAAAAACAGAAGGGCACTGTAGTTTCAGACACACTTAACAATAATGACTAAACAAAGATATCGTCTGTTTATAAAGCAGTTATCATCTTGACAGAATTGACAAAGAAGTGTACAGACACCAATGCATCAGCATTCTCGGAGATAACATCTTAAGGAACAAAGAAAGACCTGTTCACTCTTGACACCCCAGGTGCTGTGTATATTGCACTATAGTGCAGCATCGAGAAAACGGGCAACCCTATTGATGTGGATTTTTCATTATTGATTATTGTAAAGAAATGGCGACTCCCCCCTTTAGCAGATTAGCTAAATGTTTGCGTAATTTAGGCATAAAAGTTATATTATTGTTGTTGTTGTTGTTATCGTTATAGTTCTGGTTAATTTCAAAAAATGGTTAAATATATTTACAGTTTTTGTTGCGTTCGTTATATTTAAATGTTAATAAAATTTTAAAATGTAACTGTCTTGGAGTACTATATTTTTTTAAAAAATCGGGTGAATGGGGCCTTGAATCGGGTTATTGTCATGTGTGGGCTTTGCAAGTGTACTGCTACAAGATCGGACATTTCAAACTCAAATGCACGTTCTTTTTCTTACCTTTCCGAAGCATGGAGCGCAATAGCAGGCAGAGAAAGGGTGATGCACGTGTTGAACACTGCCTGGCCTGCAAATTGCTGGCAGTGCCCCCCCGCCCGCTCCTGAAAGAGGGCACACACACACCGCCGCCCCGAGTACTTCACAAATCTTTCAAAGACCATGCGCTTGTTCAATGGGAAGTGGATAACATGGCTAAGAGCATTTGCTGGATAATGCATGAATATCGCTGACTTTTCAACGATATTCATGCATTGCGGCCGTTTTTTATCGCATTTGCGATAAACCTTGCTAATAGCAAGGTTTATGTGCGATAAAATTCGCCGAAGTGCGGCGATAATTTTTGTCTCTAAACAAGTTAGAGACAAAAATTACCGCTAGTTGTTGGTAATATGCCCCCGGGTTTTTCCTTGCAGGAAACGGGAAGCGAAAGACTACCACTGAAATAAGTAGTCTCACGCCTGAATCGGGAGGGTTGGCATGTCTGGATACTCTACAGCTGTGGCCATAAACTACATCCGCAGGGCTAGGTGATAGCCTAGGTCCGGCCTGCACAATCGGACACAGAGGAAGAGGAGTGTCAGAGGGTGCGGTAGTGAATAGGGTGAAAGGGAGGTGTCGAGCGCGCACAGGGTGTGATTCTCAGAGAAGAGCAGCGCAGATGGGGGAAGTATATGTCCCATGCATGAGAGAGAGAGCGGGGGTGACCATTGCGTGGGGGAGATGCGTGCGAGGGTGGGGAGCCATGCTGAGAATCGGCGGCGTGCAGAGAGTGGCCCTGGTCAAGGCATCTAAAATGGCTGCCGTGCACGACAAAATTGTGGCATTGGACAAAAACGCAAGATGGCGCAGACAATGTTTATCAATAAGGATTCATTTATAACAAAATATTTACTCGCAGTGACAAAATGGTGTTCAACACTTCCTGATTTCCATCGAATCGAACGATAACAAACGTCACGCACAGAGCAGTTTTTAGCCATGTTATCCAATGGAAGGTGGATAACATGGCTAAGAGCATTTGCTGGATAATGCATGAATATCGCTGACTTTTCAACGATATTCAGCGGGGCTAGGTGATAGCCTAGGTCCGGCCTGGACAATCGGACACAGAGGAAGAGGAGTGTCAGAGGGTGCGGTAGTGAATAGGGTGAAAGGGAGGTGTCGAGCGGGCACAGGGTGTGATTCTCAGAGAAGAGCAGCGCAGATGGGGGAAGTATATGTCCCATGCATGAGAGAGAGAGCGGGGGTGACCATTGCGTGGGGGAGATGCGTGCGAGGGTGGGGAGCCATGCTGAGAATCGGCGGCGTGCAGAGAGTGGCCCTGGTCAAGGCATCTAAAATGGCTGCCGTGCACGACAAAATTGTGGCATTGGACAAAAACGCAAGATGGCGCAGACAATGTTTATCAATAAGGATTCATTTATAACAAAATATTTACTCGCAGTGACAAAATGGTGTTCAACACTTCCTGATTTCCATCGAATCGAACGTTAACAAACGTCACGCACAGAGCAGTTTTTAGCCATGTTATCCAATGGAAGGTGGATAACATGGCTAAGAGCATTTGCTGGATAATGCATGAATATCGCTGACTTTTCAACGATATTCATGCATTGTGGCCGATGTGCGGCGATAATTTTTGTCTCAAAACAATTAAAACGAAGCACAAAATGGCGAATTCCCGTTTCGCTACCAGTTTGCGGCCCAGTTCGCGGCCCGAGAAAGGCTTCTACCGTGAAAAATCATTTTTTTTTTCTTTTCCCCACGGGACCCTTTAATAACCCCAACAACATTCCTAGGGGGTCAAGAGGGGGATACCTTGCCCCCTTTCATTAAATTCCCCTTTCGTTTTTCACCTCTTCTTCTCTCTCGATCCTACCGAGAGACAAGATGGCGGCCGCTCCGGACTGTTTAGAATGTTGACAGACACCAGAGAGCCAATCAGCTTTCTGCACGCAAAGTTCCGAAACGCGAAAAGTAAGCGGACCGGATCGCTGCCCGGAGCGCTGTTACAGATATATATCTTGATTTAAACGTTAATTTCTCAAAATCCACTGAAGCACATATATTGAGACCTAGCAAAGGCACATCGGGCTAACAGTCCCTACAATTTTGCCAAGTTTCGTGCAAATCCATTCAGCCGTTCGAGCTAAAAGTGAGTCCAACCGCCCTATGGAAAATTCTATGTCTAATAACTTTGGCGTTTGTGGACGGAATCGGCTGAAATTTTCAGGGAAATGGCACATTCTGTTTCTGAGCAGCCCCTGAAAATTTGGGGGGGTTTCGTCAAGGGGGGCCGAGAAAAAAGGGGATCCCAAAATGCATTTTTTCCATTCATTTTTCCATAGGGCGTTTGGCCTCACTTTTAGCTCGAACGGCTGAATGGATTTACACGAAACTTGGCAAAATTGTAGGTACTGTTAGCCTGATGTGCCTTTGCTGGGTCTCAATATATGTGCTCCAGTGGATTTCGAGAAATTAACGTTTAAAAAAACAGATATATCTGTGACAGCGTCCCGGATAGCGCTCCAGTTCGCGTACTTTTCGCGTAACGGAGCTTTGCGAAGCGAAGCTGATTGGCTCTCCGGTGTCTGTCAACATTCTAAACAGTCCGGTGCAGCCGCCATCTTGTCTCTCTGTAGGATCGAGAGACAAGAGGAGGAGAAAAAGGGGGAATTTAATGAAAGGGGGCAAGGTAGACCCCTCTTGACCCCCTAGGAATGATGTTGGAGTTATTAAAGGGTCCCGTGGGGCAAATAAAAAAAAAAAATTTTTCGCCATAGAAGCGCTTCCCAGTTCGCGAACCGGGTCGCAAACTGGTAGCAAAACGGGAATTCGCCATTTTGTGTTTCGATTTAATTAAATTACAAGATGGAGGAAAAACAATGTGAGAAATGGGTATAAGGGGGTACGGGAGACGTATCCTGACCCCCTATGTTTTCTGAGGGTGGTTGGGGAGGCTCATATATGTTGATACTTGTCTTCCAGCGGCTGAGCGTGAGCGTGTTTTTTTTTTTTTTGCTGCGTGACGTCTGTTGACGTTCGAATCGAAGGAAATCAGGAAGTGTTGACCGCCATTTTGACACTGCGAGTAAATATATTGTTAAAAATAATTGTTATAAATTAATCCGTATTGATAAACATTGTGTGCGCCATCTTGCTTTTTTTCCAATGCCACACTTTTGTCGTGCACGGCAGCCATTTTAGATGCTTTGACCAGACCCACTCTCTGCACGATGCCGATCCTCAGCATGGCTCCCCACCCTTGCAAGCATCTCCCCCACGCACTGGTCACCCCCGCTCTCTGTCTTATGCATGGGCCATAAACCTCCCCCCATTTGCGCTGCTCTTCCCTGAGAATCACACCCTGTGCCCGTCCGACACCTCCTTTTCACCCTATTCACTACCGCACCCTCTGACACTCCTCTTCCTCTGTGTCCGATTGTCCAGGCCGGTCCCAGGCTATCACCTAGCCCTGCGGATGTAGTTTATGGCCTCAACTGTAAAGAATCACCCCTCTTCAAAGGAGTTACTGTAGATCAAGGCTCCCACCCGATGAGATCCGTCACACTACACGCGTTCCTACAATCTGATAACCATTCTGTATTGTGATTGGGGAGGGGATTCTCACTGTGAGGGTGTGTGGGACCGAGCCTGAAGTGGAAGATTCCAGGGATGCCTTTTTGTACATCAAAGTCTTCACAATTATGTGTCACATTAAAAATATATAGCACTTCAACAAAGTAGTAGGATTATAACACTTTAATAACTTATAAATATATACATTGCAACAAAAACAGTAAACACCTTAAAACACCTTAAAACATTTTTTATGAAAACAGAAGGAACAATGGTCAGTAGCGCTCTGTTGTGCGAATAGTCCCAAGGCAGCATATTTATCTAGAGTGGTGCTGTGTAGGACATTCTGAATGGAAATTAACCAGAACTATAACCATCTACTACCAATAATATAACTTTTATGCCCAAATTACGCAAAGATTTAGCTAATCTGCTAAAGGGGGGAGTCGCCATTTCTTTACAATAATCAATAATGAAAAATCGACATCAATAGGGTTGTCTGTATTCCCGATGCAGCACTATAGTGGAACATACACAGCACCTGGGGTGTCAAGAGTGAACAGGTCCTAGCTGCTTTACCAATGACTGACAAATGCTATATTAAACACTTACTATGTATAATACTTGCGTTCACAATAGTTTTACTTTACAAAACAGAACAAAAGATGTCCCCTGTAAGTAAACCCATATTAGCTGTTTCAGTTATTGAACATCCTAAGGTTTTATGACATGGGGAACAGTAGTGATATCCTGGGCGGGTGATGGAATTGGGTTTGTTAATGGAAAAACATCTACAGAGAAAACTATTGGTAAATTATACTTCTCCGGAAATTTAAAACTCACAAAGTGAAGTAGTGTGGCTCACTGGTTAGAGGCGGCAGACCCGAGAGCAGAGGACGGCCCGGGACCAGGGTTCGATTCCCGGCTCGGCAGGTTTCTGGACCAGGGTCAGCGGACTCGATAATTCTCTCGCCTCGGTGCCCACTCTGATCAGCGATCACACTCGGCAACTCTGGGCATTAGCTTGCCTCATCTTCACTAACGGCCCCACCAGACCACCGGGGATGCCTGGTCTCACCCTGAAGATACCCATTAAGGGACCATCTCTCAGGGAAGCCAGGAAGGGTTTCGCAGCGGTCGAAGCGCCTTGGGACCCTACGGGTAAGTAGTGCGCTATATAAATGCCAATACATTTACATTTACATTTACACAAATGGTTCATTTGTGTAATCGTTTAAAAAACATGTATATTAAAAAACTAAATACGCTCCACTGTTTTAGAAAATCTTTACAGTTTGCTACATCACCCTTTAAAGTTACAACTACGAAAACCTACTTACTTAAGCTGTTGAATTCGGCTTCAAATGTAAAGCATAAGTTCAAGCTAGCATATCATATTTTTAAAAGGTTAAACATAATTGATATGCAAATTTAAATACTACCCTTTCTTAATGGTGACACCTGATCTGTCTTATATCCCACAATTTCCATGAGCAAAGCAAAAGAAATTCTGAGGCCCTGAAGAAATAAGGCTTACTGTGGGGTTCAACTCAATCTGGTGTTAGGGCGCTTTCATGTTTTGGGGTGATATTCTGTGACAGGGTGCAGGCACCAGAAGAATTTTAGCCTAGTTCATCACATTGGAGAATGAGGGTCTGGGTAAATATCTAATCTGGTGAAGAACCATCCCTTTTTTAAACCTCATGGTGACCAACTATAGTTTATTCTCTATTTCGTTTCCTTGCCATAACAAAATAAAAGTCTTGGGTTATTTATGGAAGACTTTTTGTTTCTTCCAATTTTTTTTAAAAAACAAAGGTTTAAGGAAAGGTAACCCTTAATGTGCATGTTTTCCACAGAAATTTGCCTTTGAAAACTAGAGGCAATAAATAAGGCCGAAATCTGTATTTTGTTTTTGGATACACATGTTATTTGTGTCTGTGTATTCATTTTTATGCATGACTTTATATGGAATGGTTAAAATAACTTATGATGCAACTTAACAGGAAAGATCACAAACATTCCAATGAGTGCTATGTCCCATGTTTTACATAAAGTAGTGTTTACCTAGAGTGGTGCTGTGTAGGACACTCTGAATGGAAATTAACCAGAACTATAACCATCTACTTCCAATAATATAACTTTTATGCCCAAATTACGCAATTACTCAATTTTCGCTGATTAATCAAATGGCCTTTTTTCTGCTTCACTAGACATCCTTCATAGCCAATGACTGCATATTTTCCATTATTGAAAAAACTAAAGTGACAACTTCCTCATCCTTAATTTGTCTTTCTTTGTTCTTTAAGATGTCATCTGTGTCAACCTCTTCCGAGAATGCAGATGCGTTAGGGATTTCCTTGTGTTTCTTAATAGCATTGGTGTCTGCACACTTCTTTGTCAATTCTGTGAACATGACAGCTGCTTCATAGACAGACAATATCTTTGTTAAGTCATTAGTGTTAAGTGTGTCTGAAACTACAGTGAACTTCTCTGTTTTACTTTCCTCAGACACTACAGAGTTTTGTGTGTTGTTCTTCTGAGCGACAATTATTCCAGATGTTATTCTAGCGTTGTTCTAGCGTTTCACTTGCCATTCAGCGGTTTTCCGCCCGCTTTTGCTGCACTGTGTCTCGTCAGTAGCGTTCTGTTGTGCGAATAGTCCCAAGGCAGCAGAACGCGCTGAGATCTGGACGGCACCCAGGTCATGTCCAGTAAGTTGCCGCACTGGTTTTGGTATCCTACAATGCAGTTCCAAAAAACGGCGTGGGGCGCCCCGAGGGGGGAGGGGGGAAGGCGGCGTGAATGGGCCTCCCTAGGTGGAGGCTCGTCTGCTGTAGTGGGGCGCCCCTTTACCGTTTCAGTTGCCATTCTGCCCACTTTTGCTACACTGTGCCTCTTCCGCCATTCAGCTGTTTACCGCCCGCTCTTGCAGCTACAGCGTCTCGCTCACCATGTAGTTGAGTTGCTTCCACTCTTGCGGTGCAGCGATAGGCAGCTGCCACAGGACTCTTAAAATGGCGGCCGGCTCTTCGGATTTGGGCGTGGTCCAGTAAAATGGCCCTGGGACACCTTGGAACTCGGACGCTTGTCTGCTAGGGCATGGGCCCCATTCCCGAAAGCGTCCCCTCAGCCTTGAAGATTCTATAAAAGTCTTGGGGTTCCCCGACTCCCGCAGGCTTCCGGTGGGGAGCGGCTGCCATGATTGCTTGCGGAATGGCCACGACGGAGCTATGAGATGGTGGTGCTCTCATGCTGATGCCAGCTTCAGTCTGAAACATCCAGAAACACTGTAGACTATCAATTCGATGAGTTCCGGTGGAGCCCCAACGTGACCCGGTAGGGAAGAACTTGCCCTCCCTTTTTTTGAGTGATGGTTCTTGTTGCCTGCCCCCTCTGTTGTCATCTAACGGAACCTTTTTTGATTGCCAAGTGAGAAAAAAAAAGGTGGGTCTTTCATCGTTTGGGGAAAAAATGTTTTAATCCAATGAAAAGTGTTATTTTTAGGTCATATGATCAAGCCTTCCATCATTAGGAAACCAAAAGTAAAATGAACCAATGAAAAGTTTTATAAACAAGTCACATGACTTGTTATGCGGCTTTGGGTTATAAAAAGCATACAAAACTCGTTGGCCCATGAGGCGGCGTCAGTAGCGGACCGATGTGCGAATAGGCCGAAGGCAGCACAACGCGCCGAGATCCGGATGGCACCGAGGTGGTGTCCAGCATGTTGTCGCACTGGTGTGGCCATCCTACAATGCTGTGCCGAAAGACGACATGTCTCCCTCTCAAAATACATAAAATGGCAAAAGGCGGCGTGTCTCCCACTCAAAACATATAAAATGGCGAAAGACGGCGTGTCTCCCACTCAAAACACATACAATGGCGAAAGACGGTGTTTCTCCCACTCAAAACACATAAAATGAAGTCTAGACTAAAAGGCAATGATCATATTTTCTACTCTTGCTATAGTTGTTCATGCACTGAGGGTGCTGTAGAAAAAAATAGAAAAATGTACCCGATTCAGCACTATAGTGCAACATACACAGCACCTGGGGTGTCAAGAGTGAACAGGTCCTAGCTGCTTAACCAATCACTGACAAATGCTATATTAAACACTTACTATGTATAATACTTGCGTTCACAATAGTTTTACTTTACAAAACAGAACAAAAGATTGTTTATTAGCATAGTGATTGGAGCAGTTATATACATATTCGGGCATAGCAATAATCAGAATGTCACATTCACATGTCTGCTCAGTGTTTACAGGTACTTAGTATCATTGATTTTTCATTTTCGTCCGGACCATGGTGACCAACTATAGTTTATTCTCTATTTCGTTACCTTGCCATAACAAAAAAAAGTCTTGGGATTATTTATGGAAGGGAAGATTTTTTGTTTCTTCCAATTTTTTTTCAAAACAAAGGTTTAAGGAAAGGCAACCCTTAATGTGCATGTTTTCCACAGAAACTTTCCTTTGAAAACTAGAGGCAATAAATAAGGCCGAAATCTGCATACACAGCACCTGGGGTGTCAAGAGTGAACAGGTCCTAGCTGCTTAACCAAAGACTGACAAATGCTATATTAAACACTTATTTACAAGCTTTTATTTATTTACAAGCTTATATAGTGCTGGAATCGACTCCAGCTGGAGTATCTCTGCGCTTTTGGGCCAGTTAACATATACAGATGAGAGTACTGATATGGTTTAGATCTCATTTTTAAATAGGACAGTTTTAAGGAGTTTTCTAAATTGTAAGTGAGAGGTACAGAGTCTGAGAGTTAGGGGAAGTCGATTCGATAGATTGGGTCCTGCTACGGACAGTGCTCTGCCTCCGTGTCTGGTCTTTTTGACACGAGGAACCACCAGTTGATGGCTTGTGCTGGATCTGATTGGCCTAGACCGGATGTAGGGGGTGAATTTCTGTTGCAGGTAGGTAGGGCCTTGTCCATTTATGTTTTTATGTATTATACAACAAATTTTAAATTTTACTCTTTGTCGTATGGAGAGCCAATGAAGTTGATGTAAAAGAGGTTTGGATGCTGTTCTTGGTGGGGCATTCAGGACTAGGCGCGCCGCTGTGTTCTGGACTACCTGAAGTCTGGCCAGCACTCCCTCGTTGGCAGATAGGAGCAGGCCATTGCAGTAGTCAATACGACTCAGAGCAAGGGTTTGCACTAAGGTCTTCCTAAACGTGTCTGGCAACAAAGGAAAATTTTTCGCAACATGCTGATGACATGAAAACACGAACCTGCGACAAGGTTGGTGTGTTGCTTTAAAGACAGATCCTGATCGAGGCGGATCCCCAGGTTTTTCACGACCTGTTTGGGTTCTGGGACCACACCAAGATCGGAAGGCCACCAATCCGGAGCCCATAGAAGCTTGGCTTCGCCAAATAGCATAACTTCTGTTTTGCTAACGTTGCACTGTAGATAGTTAGTGAACATCCACTGTGCAACGGCCTTCATACCAGCAGAGAAGGAGTTTTTTATCTCAGCGGTGAGAGTTTCAAAAGGGAAGAGGAGCTGCGTGTCATCCGCGTAGGATACGGGGATGAAACCAAATGTTCGCATCACTCTTGCCAGGGGTGCCACAGAGATGTTGAAAAGTGTTGGGCTCAAGCATGAGCCCTGTGGCACCCCTTTAGAAATCTCCACCTCTGCTGACCGGTGAGCACCCATGGTGACAGTCTGGGTGCGCTCGGTTAGAAAACTCCTTATCCAGTCAAGGGCTCTGTTCTTAACTCCTACGTTCGACAACCGGTCAATAAAGATGTTGTGTGACACGGTGTCGAACGCTGCAGACAGATCTAATAACACTAGAATCACGGAGTAGCCTTTGTCTTGAAGCATTTGTAAATCATCGGTGACAGACAAGAGGGCAGATTCCGTGCTGTGTTTCGGCCTAAACCCAGATTGGGAATAGTCCAGGCCGCCAGTGTTTTCAACATAGTGGGAAAGATGTTGATTTACATATTTTTCCGTCAGCTTACCCAAAAAAGGGAGCAGAGAGATGGGCCTAAGATTTGTTAGTTCAGTCCATGGAATGGCGGTATTTTTTCTAATAGGCCTAACTAACGCCTGTTTCCATTGTCTTGGGACAGAGCCTGTTCTAAGTGAGAGATTGATGAGTTTTTCCATCGTGGGGCATAATACCTCCAGCAAAGAGGGCATAAGTCTGGCAGGGATTGTATCATTGGGACTACCACTTTTGATTTGCATGGTGAGTGCTGACAGCTCCTTTGGGGTAATGGGGGGAAAAATATCCAAAGTGTGATCATTGTGGTTACTCTCTATTTCGTATGAAGCAAGGCCTGCTTCACAGGTCATAGTTTTATTAGAGTGCATGATTTTCTTATAGATCAGGTCTATCTTATTAGAAAAGAATTGGGATATCTCATCACAAAGCTTTTGTGATGAAGTGTCAGGACTTTCGCTAGCTGTCGGTTTGACAAAAGATTGTAGTATTTGGTACAAAACCCTGGGGGAATTATCTGCCTCTGAAATAAGAGACTTACTATGTATAATACTTGCGTTCACAATAGTTTTACTTTACAAAACAGAACAAAAGATTGTTTATTAGCATAGTGATTGGAGCAGTTATATACATATTCGGCATAGCAATAATCAGAATGTCACATTCACATGTCTGCTCAGTGTTTACAGGTACTTAGTATCATTGATTTTTCATTTTCGGCCGGACCATGGTGACCAACTATAGTTTATTCTCTATTTCGTTACCTTGCCATAACAAAAAAAAGTCTTGGGTTATTTATGGAAGGGAAGATTTTTTGTTTCTTCCAATTTTTTTTTAAAACAAAGGTTTAAGGGAAGGCAACCCTTAATGTGCATGTTTTCCACAGAAATTTGCTTTTGAAAACTAGAGGCAAAAAATAAGGCTGAAATCTGTATTTTGTTTTTGGATACACATGTTATTTGTGTCTGTGTATTCATTTTTATGCATGACTTTATATGGAATGGTTAAAATAACTTATGATGCATCTTAACAGGAAAGATCACAAACATTCCAATGAGTGCTATGTCCCAGGTTTTACATAAAGTAGTGTTTACCTAGAGTGGTGCTGTGTAGGACACTCTGAATGGAAATTAACCAGAACTATAACCATCTACTTCCAATAATATAACTTTTATGCCCAAATTACGCAAAGATTTAGCTAATCTACTAAAGGGGGGAGTCGCCATTTCTTTTTAAAATTTATTCACCCATCCGTAGCCTCTCTAATCTCCATTACAATGTGTTTGTTGCTATCGCTAGCTGATGAAAAAACTAAAGTGACAACTTCCTCATCCTTAATTTGTCTTTCATTGTTCCTTAAGATGTCATCTGTGTCAACCTCTTCCAAGAATCATCAGCGTGCATAAATACGAAAATGTTTTTACTTACCACGTACATGACATTTTACAGCTTTTCATATTTGCTATTAAAAAACCATTGAAATTCACTGAAAAAACATAGGTTATAGACCATATATAGTTAGGAATTAGCATTTACAAAACCTTAATTTACTCGCACAAAACCATAGAAATTCGAATATAAAGTTAGTTGCAATAACTATACATCGCGCACCCACAATCCACTGCTGATGATGTCACATATTACATCATTCATGACATATTCAGTGACATCACTGATGACATCACTGATGACATCTTAAATGACATCACTGATGACATCTCAAATGACATCACGGATGACATCTCAAATGGCATCACTGATGACATCACTGATGACATCTCATTTGACATTACTGATCACATCACTGATAATATTATTCATGTGATAATACGATGAACCTCTTCAGACTCTAATATAACCTTAGATACAATCAGTGTAAACAGACACTCACAGACTGTCACTCATCCATGGAGTTACTCACACACCTAGTCAGCCATGCAAAGAATCAATCACACCTCCATTTCCTCAACTATACAGTTATACACACCTTACTTATTCAAACATATACAAACACATATTTACTCTCTTATACAATCCCTGATACAAGTTCACAATGATCCATACAGCCACTCACACATTCACAGGCTCTTATGCACAGTTATTTATATATGCCAACTCTCACGTGTTCTGTGTTTTACATATGTACTTACTTTGAAATGTAGCACTGAGATATCCATTCACTCACCAATACACTCATGCACACAGTTAACCGCCCATACAGCTGTTTTCCACATGCAGTTTTGAACCAATACATCTAGTGAATCAACTGTTCACACATCTATGCACAGAGTCACACACCTCCCAGACACCCACACACACACACTCACTCTCCCATACAAATACTTGGGCAACCAATCAATAACCCATATAGTTACTCATATAGCTACTGATCAACACATGCAGCAGTTTACAGAACAACAGATATAATGTTCTCAAATTAAGACAGTTTAGTCACTAACCCATGCACTCAGTGAGACACATTTAATCACTCTCTCATACAGTCAGTCATGCACCTACTAAATCCTTCATCCAGACACTTATACATCCACTCATTCTTCAATATTTAAGACATATTTTAAATTTACAGAAACATGTCATGAATGATGTAATATGTGACATCATCAGCAGTGGATTGCGGGTGCGCGATATATAGTTATTGCAACTAACTATATATTCGAATTTCTATGGTTTTGTGCAAGTAAATTAAGGTTTTGTAAATGCTAATTCCTAACTATATATGGTCTATAACCTATGGTTTTTTCAGTGAATATATATATATATAGTGAAGCTGCAGCAGGTGCAAATAAGCTTCAGACAGTGTTACAAGCACTGCTCAGAACTCTCAACTATGGCACCCAACATCCAGGACTTGCCATCCGGATCTTGGCGCCTTGTGCTGGTTCCGACCTATTCACACATCGGTCCGCTACTGACACCACCTCATAAGCTAACGGGGCACCCCACGCCGACTTTCGGCGCAGCATTGTAGGATGGCCACACCAGTGTGGCAACTTGCTGGACACCACCTCGGTGCCATCCAGATCTCGGCGCGTTGTGCTGCCTTCGGCCTACTGTAGCCGCAAGTGCGGACGCAACTCAGCTGGATAGCGAGTGAAACACCAAGGGGCGCCCCACTGCAGCCGAGGAGCCTCCATCTTGGGGGCGACGCACAACATCACATTGCTTTCTCAAACAGCCCCCACTGACTGACGCGACCTCACAGGCCAACGGGGCGCCCCAAGCCGACTTTCGGCGCAGCATTGTAGGATGGCCACACCAGTGCGGCAACTTGCTGAACACCACCTCGGTGCCATCCGGATCTTGGCGCGTTGTGCTGCCTTCGGCCTATTCGCACATCGGTCCGCTACTGACGCCGCCTCACGTGCCAACGGATTTTCTACGCTTTTTATACCAGCGCGTAACGTAAGCATAACAGGTCATGTGACTTGTTTATAAAACTTTTCATTGGTTCATTTTACTTTTGGTTTCCTAATGATAGAAGGCTTGATCATATGACCTAAAAATAACACTTTTCATTGGATTAAAACATTTTTTTTTCCCAAACGATGAAAGCCCCACCTTGTTTCTGGATGTTTCAGACTGAAGCTGGCATCAGCATGAGAGCACCACCATCTCGTGGCTCCGTCGTGGTCATTCCGCGAGCAATCATGGCAGCCGCTCCCCACCGGAAGCCTGCAGGAGTCGGGGGCCCTCAAGACTTTTGTAAAATCTTCAAGGCTCAGGGGACATCCGAGTTCCAAGGTTTCCCAGGGCCATTTTAGTGGACCAGGCCCAAATCTGAAGAGCCGACCGCCATTTTAAGAGTCCTGTAGCAGCCGCCTATCGCTGCACCGCAAGAGTGGGCGCAACTCAACTACATGGTGAGCGAGAGAGGGCGATAACCAGCTGAATGGAGGATGAGGCACAGTGTAGCAAAAGCGGGCAGAATGGCAACTGAAACGGTAAAGGGGCGCCCCAGTACAGCAGACGAGCCTCCACCGGGGGAGGCCCGTTCACGACGCCTCCCCCCCCACCTCCCGGGGGCGCCCCACGCTGTTTTTCGGAGCAGCATTGTAGGATGCCAAAACCAGTGCGGCAACTTACTGGACATCACCTGGTTGCCATCCACATCTCAGCGCGTTCTGCTGCCTTGGGACTATTCGCACAACAGACCGCTACTGACGAGGCCTCCCACCACACCACCCGGGACGCCCCACGCCATTTTTCGGAGCTGCATTGTAGGATACCAAAAACCAGTGCGGCACCCAGGTAACATCACCTGGGTGCCGTCCAGAACTCAGCACGTTGTGCTGCCTTGGGACTATTCGCACAAAACACAGCTACGGACCATTGTTGCTTCTTTTTTAAAAAAATGTTTAACTGTATTTACTGTTTTTGTTGCGTTGTATATGTTTATAAGTTATTAAAATGTTATAATCCTACAACTTTGTTGGAGTGCTATATATTTTTAATGTGACACATAATTGTAAAAACTTTGATGTACAAAGAGGCATCCCTGGAATCTTCAGCTTCAGGCTCAGACCCACACACCCTCACAGTGAGAATCCCCTCCCCAAGCACAATACAGGATGGTTATCAGATAGTAGGAACGCGTGTGGTGTGACGGATCTCATTGGGTGGGGGCCTTGATCTACTGTAACTCCTTTGAAGAGGGGTGATTCTCTACAGCTAGGGCCGTAAACTACACCTGCAGGGCTAGGTGATAGCCTGGGACCGGCCTGGACAATCGGACACAGAGGAAGAGGAGTGTCAGAGGGTGCGGTAGTGAATAGGGTGAAAGGGAGGTGTCGGGCGGGCACAGGGTGTGATTCTCAGAGAAGAACAGCGCAGATGGGAGGAGGTTTCTGGCCCATGCATGAGAGAGAGAGCGGGGGTGACCAGTGCGTGGGGGAGATGCTTGCGAGGGTGGGAAGCCATGCTGAGGATCAGCGGCGTGCAGAGAGTGGGTCTGGTCAAGGCATCTAAAATGGCTGCCGTGCTCAACAAAAGTGTGGCATTGCAAAAAAGGCAAGATGGCGCAGACAATGTTTATCGATAAGGATTAATTTATAACAATTATTTTAAAAAAAATATTTAATCGCAGTGACAAAATGGCGGTCAACAGTTCCTGATTTCCATCGAATCAAACGTTAACAGACGTCACGCAGCAAAAAAAAAAAACGCTCACGAACAGCGCAGATGGGAGGAGGTTTCTGGCCCATGCATGAGAGAGGGAGCGGGGGTGCACGCAGCAAAAAAAAAAATGCTCACGAACAGCGCAGATGGGAGGAGGTTTCTGACTCATGCATGAGAGAGAGAGCGGGGGTGACCAGTGCGTGGGGGAGATGCTTGCGAGGGTGGGGAGCCATGCTGAGGATCGGCGGCGTGCAGAGAGTAGGTCTGGTCAAGGCATCTAAAATCGCTGCCGTGCTCAACAAAAGTGTGGCATTGCAAAAAAGGCAAGATGGCGCAGACAATGTTTATCAATAAGGAATAATTTATAACAATTATTTTTAACAAAATATTTACTCGCAGTGACAAAATGGCGGTCAACAGTTCCTGATTTCCATCGAATCGAACGTTAACAGACGTCACGCAGCAAAAAAAAAAAACGCTCACGCACAGCCGCTGGAAGACATGTATCAACATATATGAGCCTCCTCAGCCACCCTCAGAAAACATAAGGGGTCAGGATACGTCTCCCGTACCCCCTTATACCTAGTAATTTAATTAAATCGAAACACAAGAAGGATCTACCTTGCCCCCTTTTTATTAAATTCCCCCTTCGTTTTTCTCCTCCTCTTGTCTCTCGATACAAGATGGCGGCCGCACCGGACTGTTTAGAATGTTGACAGACACCGGAGAGCCAATCAGCTTCGCTACGCAAACCTACGTTACGTGAAAAGTATGCGATCTGGTGCGCTATCTGGGACGCTGTCACAGATATATCTGTTTTTTTAAACGTTAATTTCTCAAAATCCACTGGAGCACATATATTGAGACCCAGCAAAGGCACATCGGGCTAACAGTCCCTATAATTTTGCCAAGTTTTGTGTAAATCCATTCAGCCGTTCGAGCTAAAAGTGAGGCCAAAGGCCCTATAGATAAATGAATGGGAAAAACGCGTTTTGGGACCCCCCTTTTTTCTCGGCTCCCCCTTGACGGAACCCCCCCAAATTTTCAGGGGCTGCTCAGAAACAAACTGTGCCATTTTCCTGAAAATGTCAGCCGATTCCGTCCACAAACGATAAAGTTATTAGACATAGAATTTTCAAAAGTTCAATCGAGAAAAAATCCTAATTATATATACCTACTGGCGACCGCCAGTAGGTAATATATATATATATATATATATATATATATATATATATATATATATATATATATATATATATATATATATATATATATATATATATATTCAATGAAAAAACCATAGGTTATAGACCATATATAGTTAGGAATTAGCATTTTCAAAACCATATTTTACTTGCATAAAACCATTGAAATTCCATATATAGTTAGTTGCCCTAACTATATATCGCGCACCCGCAATCCACTGCTGATGATGTCACATATTACATCATTCATGACATGGTCAGTGACATCACTGATGACATCACTGATGACATCTCAAATGACATCACTGATGACATCACTGATAACATCTCATTTGACATTACTGATCACATCACTGATGATATCATTCATGTGATAATACCATGAACCTCTTCAGACTCTATTATAACCTTAGAAACAATCAGTGTAAACAGACACTCACAGACTGTCACTCATCCATGGAGTTACTCACACACCTAGTCAGTGATGCAAAGAATCAATCACACCTCCATTTCCTCAACTATACAGTTATACACACCTTACTTATTCAAACATATACTAACACATATTTACTCTCTTATACAATCCCTGATACAAGTTCACAATGATCCATACAGCCACTCACACATTCACTGGCTCTTATGCACAGTTATTTATATATGTCAACTCTCACATGTACTGTGTTCTACATATGTACTTACTTTGACATGTAGCACTGAGATATCCATTCACTCACCAATACACTCATGCACACAGTCAACTGCTCATACAGCTGTTTCCACATGCACTTTTGAACCAATACATCTAGTGAATCAACTGCTCACACATCTATGCACAGAGTCATACACCTCCCAGCCACCCACACACACACTCAATCTCCCATACAAATACTTGGGCAACCAATCAATAACCCATATAGTTACTCATATAGCTACTGATCAACACATGCAACAGTTTATAGAACAACAGACATAATGATGCACAAATTAAGACAGTTTAGTCACTAACCCATGCACTCAGTGAGACACATTTAATCACTCACTCATACAGTCAGTGATACACCTACTAAATCCTTCATCCAGACACTTATACATCCACTCATTCTTCAATATGTAAGACATATTTTAACTTTACAGAAACATACAGTCACTGGATGTTGTCATCAGTGATGTCATCAGTGATGTCATTTGAGATGTCATCAGTGATGTCATCAGTGATGTCACTGACCATGCCATGAATGATGTAATATGTGACATCATCAGCAGTGGATTGCGGGTGCGCGATATATAGTTAGGGCAACTAACTATATATGGAATTTCAATGGTTTTATGCGAGTAAAATATGGTTTTGAAAATGCTAATTCCTAACTATATATGGTCTATAACCTATGTTTTTTTCATTGAATTTCAATGGTTTTTTAAAAGCTAATATCTGTAGCTGTAAAATGTCTTTTTCTTTATATCCCAAATTATATTTTATATGTTTATGATTATTTTTAAAAAAAATATTTTTTGGGTTCGCTCCTTTTTCGCGTACCGGGAAGCTTTCCGTTAGCTCAATTTGATGCCGCAACCCGGTCCGCTAACCGGTAAACGTTCCGTTCACGCAACTACCGCATCAGAAATCAACATCGTGACGCGTCGCGAAAACACGACATATCACGTTGTCGCATAAAACGTCTTATGACGCGCCGCGTTAGCGCTCCTGGAAGTGCTCCGGAACGCGAACCGGAAGCGATTCGAAGCGCGGCGCGCTCCGCGTAACGTGAGCGGAACAGGTCATGTGACTTATTAATTAAAGTTTTCATTGGTTCATTTCACTTTTGGTTTCCTAATGACATAACACTAGGTCATGTGACCTAAAAATAACACTTTTCATTGGTTTAGAACTATTTCTTTTCCCAAATGATGAAAGCCCCCACCTTTTTTCTCACTCTGACTTTCAACTTTGAGAAAGGAAGACCTGAAAATTTTCTCTGATGGCTTCAATAGTAGCTTCAGCTTCTGCACCCCCACCACCACCACCCCCATCTCCTAATAGGAAGAGAGGACCCCCTGCTCAATTTATTGGAAACATAGAGGAGGAAGAGGAAGAAGAAGACGGAGAGGAAGAAGAGGGACCACAATTTCTCCAAGAGGTACCCCGGGTATCTCATCGGAAAGAAAGCTTCATCTGGCAATTTTTTAGCATTCCTTCTGGAGAAAAAAAAGTCAATGAACGTTATGCTACGTGCCTTATCTGCAAAGAGAAGTTATCCAGGGGAACAAATAAAAAATACAGTTTTGGAAATCACACGATGCACCGACATATGCAGAGGTGGCATCCAATTAACTATAGTCGTGCAGAGATGCGCGAACTACAACAAAACCCCCCAACTTCAGTGGCTAGAACATCTTCTGATCTCTCTTTGACAGTGGCAGAGGCGAACGAAACAGTGCCAAACATACAAAAAAAATGTGTGCATATGAAGCTGACATGCTTGTATTGTGGAACACTAATTTCATGCGCTAACATGAGTGTGAAATTGATTAATCTGGCTTTTGAGAAAGACCAATGTTCCAAACGCAAGAAGTTTTAATTTTTTTTTTTGCTCCTGTTGAGCCATTTTCAATGCCTCTTTCTGTTCTTTCCCTTTAAAGAAACAACAAAAAAAACAGAAAAGTGTTCAAAAAATACAAAAAAATGAAATAATGTTCAAAAAAGTAAAAAAATATATAAAAGAAAAAAATAAAAAAAAAGTTCTTTTCAGAACTACCTCCCCTTTTTACAAAAATTGCTAGAAAGTGTAACACTCTGGCAAGCTGTTTTTTTTAAGTTCGCTTTTCCGTTAGCTCGCCGGTACGCGAACCGGGAGCTAACCCCAAATTTAAAAAAAAAAAAAAATAAAGGAGTAAGTACAAGAGAAGAAAACAGAGAGTGATGTAAAAAGAAAGACAGCTATAGGATTTAAACCAGAAATGGTGTTTAATAGATTTATTTACCTAAGAAGAGAAGTAAAAGGATATAATTGTGGAAAACAAAATACATAAGGAAGTGAAAGAATGAAGCATTGAATATGCAATAGGTTTCACAATAGAAGAGTTTGTTCGTTTGGTTTTGCAAATGGATGAGTGGCGTTGTGTGGATGAGAGGCATTGCGTGGATAATTGGCGTTGTGTGGATTATTGGTATTGCGTCGATGAGTGGTATTGCGTGGATTAGTGGCATTGCGTGGATGAATTGCGTGTGTGAATGGCATAGTGTGTGTGAGTGACGTTGTATGTGTGAGTGGCGTTGTGTGTGTGAGTGGCGTTGCGTGTGTGAATGGTGTTGCGTGTGTGAATGGCGTTGCGTGTGTGAGTGACGTTACTGTGATGGGGGGGGGGAGAGGAGAAATGCACACGGCAGACAGGAGAGGGGACGAAGCAAGGACAGTAGAATGAGAAGGTAAAGCAGCCGGGGCGTTTATAGTGAAGCTAAACTTCACTTCAAAGGTGTGGGAGGAGTACGCCTGAGGAAACAGACGGCGATTTGGTAATGTGCACACGCATTTTACGTCAATGCACTTGTGTATTGAACCAAAACCCACGGGCACAGCTCCAAATTTGCACATTTAAATACTCTTTGTTTAAAGCTTTATAGTCTGAAGCCCTAAAGTAGGTGAATGTGATTGAAATGTAACAAAAAGAGTAGAAAACATTTACCTTATAATTCTTGTTAATTTTTTCAATTCTTTTTTCATACTTTCAATCTGTGAAAGAGAGAACAAACATTTCCAAAAATATTAAAACATGTATTTAAAAATTAGAAAAGAGAAGGGAAAAGGTTCAAAAACAAACAGTTTTTCAACAACGTTGACATTTACAGAAGCCTCTGCTTCTCTACGTCCCCTACACAATCCTAAAGATATATATTTTAAACAAGCAGTATCTTCATGCTGATGAAGTGAGGCCTTTTTTGGAACATGGTGCATCTTTTGCACTGCTGATGTCTCACAATAGTGATGCAATAGCAGCGCAAAATAGATGTAAAGCCATCATTGTAAATGATTGTTTCATGATGCAAATAAGATGTGTCCTTTCAAGAGGTTTCTTTGAGGTGAGGCCTATTCAGTTTTTTTTTTAAAAACAGTACCCAGAAGTGCAGCACTGTAAGCATTAACTTTGACACTTACAGAAGCCTCAGTTTCTCCATATCTACCTCACATTTCTAAATGTATATCATAAGTACAAAAAGTAGAACATTAATTATACATGTTAAATGGTTTATTTTTGCTGTTCTCTGAATGTATCAAATTTCACTTAAATCAGTGACTTGAAGGTATTCATCATGTAACAGCGGGGAAAAAAAAACACAATCAAAATGATTGTGTTTAAAAAACCCATAAAACCTAAGAAATCTGAATTCAAAACTCCTTAAAATTAACTTACTTTCCATAACGTCGAAGGATGTCCTATGAACAGCGTCCACTCTGTTGTGCTATAAATATTTTCAGCCCGCCACTTTCTGAAAGAAAACCTCCATCGTTTTGAAAAATATGTTACATACGATAAAAGACTTCTCACATTCTACCACATGTTTCCACTTGGCCAAATCATGTTGCAGCGATTCACAACTCTTGTAATTCTTCCAATCAAATCCCGTCATTTTCTATTTTCGCAACTTTCAAAAAGAAAACATTTAAGATTATTTTCACAATCCTGGACTACTAATATCTTACCCTTCTTTCTCACTCATGTTCTCCTTTTCCTATGACACTGATACTGCTTACTAAGAAGCAGACTTACTTGCATCAGGTTTATATAGTTGGATTTTTAAATTGACATTATAATTAAAAGTTTTGGACCAATAATCTAGATAGTATTGCAGACTTACATTCCCTCTACTGCATGAACCTTTTGCAATTCCTCAGAGGAAATCCCGAGATTCTTTCCTTAAAATTTTGGTTTTAAAAACACCAGGTAAGAATTTTTAAGGTCAAACGGCAATTTTTTTTTGAAAGTTACAACAGAATCGTTGCAGAATGACCAGCCGTTTCGAGACTTTAAATAAGCTGTGTAATGTCCTGATGTTGTTGAAGGACCATCGTGATAGATAATTGCTACAGTTACAAAAGTCCTTCCTGATATTGACAGCTGAGAAGCCACACATTTTTTTATTAAAGTTGACAATTTTGATCCATCAGGCCTACATCGTTGGATCATTAAAATGACATACTGGCCATATCTACGTATAAATAATGTTGACATCATTTTAGGTTTACATTGGCTACACTCCATGTTGTGATCCGCTGCATTTACTAGCTTATTAAAGGAGACTGATTTACTGTCTGGCAAAGTTAAATATATAAATCTTTCTGAGTCTACACTAGTAGTACTTGATACCATACAGTTCTCGCAGTCATGCTGCCATTGATAAGAAAGCCCAAACAGGTGATCTACATCTACACCCTCATCTTGCAATACATCAAGCATATACATTAAAAACTCCTGACAATCCTGCTGATTATTTTCAGAGAAGTCTGTTTGACCTGAACATTCATCTAACAGATAACGAACTTCAGACACACTTTCTACTTTTGTTTGATCAGTACTACATTTCTCTAACACAGAATTCAACAAGCAGCATAAACTTTGTTCCGAATTGAACACAATCTGTTCTTTTAAAGTCTCTAGTGAAAAGAGAACATTAACCACTACATTTGCATAGCAGTTGACACCAGAACTGTTTTCAAATTGAAAACCGACAACATCTTCAACAGAATCCACTTTCTTTCTGCTTACAATTTTCGGCTCATCGACTTTTGGGCTTTTTGCTACAACCTCCCTACTATTACTGATATTTCTTCGTTTCAGGCCTACCACACGTTTCTCAAACAAAGGATATTGAGGCAAATGTGGCGCATACTCTTTTCTTAACCTATTGTATTCCTTAACACAATCTAGATCCTCACAAATGTTTGTGACATCACAGTCAATCAGGTACAATCCCGATAAAGTTCTAACTCGTGACAATGCCACATATGCCATACCCTCCTTGAACACAGAACTGCCAATATTCACCAATGCAGTATCTACACTTAAACCTTGTGATTTATGGATTGTCACCGCATATGCCAAGCAAACAGGAAACTGTTTACGGCGAACATATAAATCTTTAACAAGCAAAAACCTAGCAGAACAACGACCAATTAGCTGTACTTCCTCAATGCCATCAAATTTAATTTTTAAAAATTCAATACCATCTCTACTTCTGTATTTCTCAAAATCAACAACATTACCCATTGATCCATTTACCAGACCTCTTTCAACATGTAAATTCCTTCTCAAAATGATTCGGCAATTTAAACACACATTCAAAGTCTTTTCAAAACCCGCTGTTTTAGATATAGTCTTCTCTAATGAATCCAATTTTGATTTCAAATTCTCAGACAAAATAATTGTTGATCCCATATGCTCTATTTTGTCAATAGCTTCAAGTTTTACAATCTCTTGCTTTTCTAAATTCAACATTTTGTTGTTGAAGATGGCACATTCTGCAAGAGTTGGCATCAAACATATTCCGGATTTCTTCTCAGTAATTTTCTGAAAAATATTCTCAGGCACAATGTCTTGTTCGGGATATAAATTTGACAGTATTCGTGCATTTAAAGCTTCTTTCCCATGCTCGGTCACTTTTCCAATTCTAATTTCTTGTAGAATATTCTTGTAATCTTCATCCTTCGCCTGACGCATATTTTCATGCAGTTCAGCATAATTGAAATTTAACCATATATTAACGTTGCCAATGCTCCCTAGGCACTTCCTGGTATCTTCATGCGTGATTATTTTGAACACAGGTTGTCCTTTCACTGGTGTCAGCTGCAGAAGATCTCCAAAAACAATGATGTGTTTGCCACCAAATAACACATCATATTCAGTTTTAAGAACTTCTTGCATTCTCAAATGCACAAAGGCAAGCATGACATTGGAAACAATGCTTACTTCGTCAATGATAAGAAGTTTCATTTTCCTCAAGATTCTTGAAACTTCACAACAAGCATCTCCAGATAACTTGTGGTATTGTAATTTGTTGTCATGCTCCACCGGCAGCATCAGTAGACGATGCAAAGTAATCCCTTTAATGTTATGTGCTGCCAATCCAGTAGGAGCAATAACAACACAAGACAACGATGTCTCAGTCCTTTTTTGCTGCAAATAACAAGAAATTGCTTTAATGAGGAAACTTTTTCCAGTTCCCGCTTCTCCACTCACGTACAGTCGGACAGGCTTCAACGATGTACATGAGCACTCTTTCTTCTCATGACTTAATCCATGCTCAATTTGCTTGGTAACTTCATCATATATTTTTCTCTGCTCAACGTTGAGTTGTTTTTCCAAGTCTTCTAAGTTAACTGCATCCTCCTGAGCATGTGCCATGGCTCTTTCCACTTCATTCATAGCAGTGGCAGCTTCATTTTCGATAATAGGTCCTCCTAGTGGATCCTGACTCAATGAAACAGAACTCTGACTGTCCTGAGAACTGTCTCTGGCAATCTCGGCTGCAATCGTTGCTTCCTACTCAATTTCCAAAGTCAACATTTCTTGATATTTGGGAAAAGCAGGACATTCTATGGTCTCCTTAGCAGCAGTGAAAGAGTCTTCGTAACAGAGGAAATCTCCAAGCAGTTCCTCTTCTGCACGCCAAGGCTTGAAAAGTTGCAAAAGTGCTAAATAGAAGAACTCCTTTTTTTCTGAAGATTCGCCACTCAATTTTCGATGGTTTACTAATTGGCATTTTCTTTGCTTGACCAGACATCCCTCACTTCCAATTACAGCATACACTCCTTTCTCAATATCTTCTTTGATGTTCCTCTTGAATATATAATTTTGTAGAACCTCATATAGACAAACATTCTCAAGGTGACTGCTTCGATTTGGATAATATGTATCCAACATGTTGGTCTTCAAAATGTCGGTACTGTTTGGTTCCTTTTCTGCCAAATACTCAATTTCCCGGACAGGTTTTAGAACTCGATTTCGCGTTGCAGCAAGACCAAGACTCGCCCAAATGATACTCCTGGATTTGGCATAGAGACTTGCTGAAGACAACCGGTCACAACATTCGTAAGCTCCAATTTCTCAATGCGACAACATCTTCAGACTGAAACTGTACAACTTCTTGCTGAGGCTCTTTTCATGGGAAATGTCCTCCCACATATCCTTCAATTCTGTCTTTTCTTTTTTGGTGATGTAAGATGTCACATACCGAGCCACAGCCATACAGTTGTCAGCCACAAACTGTATATCCATGTTAGCATTCCACATGGACAAAATCACTGGGTTGTAGTCGTTGATGTACATGGACTCTTCGTTCCTTTTCAAATTGTATGTATTTTTGGGTGATTTCCTCGTCACATTATGTCGCAGCGAAGACATCAAACTGTTCACTCTTCCTTTTGAAATCACCGGTTGTGGAAAGTTGAAACGACATTTGGTGTAGAACTTGTCCTTGTTTCTGAATTTACGACGACAGTACTTTCCACAACGATGGCTTTGGAAATGTAGAACTTGTTCTCTTAGGCTTTTCTTCTCCGTTGTGTTTGGAACAGCACACGTAGAATACTGTTCTATGAAATTCATCACTAAGTCATCCGGATCTGTTCCAAATTTAGGTGCATCCTTGATCCACAACAACATATGTATATGAGGAGCACCTCTAGCTTGGTACTCCTTTCTCCAGAAGAAATCCAACACCTCTCCAAGAGGTGGATTCTTCTTATTTGTGATGAAAGACATCATAGCTTCAAATCTATGATTGAAGTACCTGCATACATTCACTGCATCCAAAGAACACAGTTCTCCAGGTGTCTTGAATTCAATGTTTTCAATATTTCCATTTGCCTCTCGTAGAAATTCAAGTAAGTCTTCCCAGCCATACTCGGCACAGCTCAGAGTAAGGAACCATGATGGAGTTCCTAAGTTCCTCAGCATACATTTTAAATCACCATGACGACGGTACCAGTACTCATTAGTACCACGCTGACACGCCATGAGATTAATTAAGTGAGAATCCAAAATACTGTCTTGGACATTGACTTTATGCATAAAGTCACTTGCCGAGATGTTTCGCATCTGTATACCACTTTTTAAGATGTGGTTCACTGCATATGACAGTCCAGACAGATCGCTTTCAAACAGGAGATGAAACAAATAGGGAATGCATTGACGAAACCTAGGATCTTCTGCATACAATCGTAAAGTCCGGTATTCAGACGCAGGAATTTGATGAGGTCGCTCATCATATCTTCCTCCTCGACCTGTGGGAAATAGCTGTGGGAAACACTGAGCTTCCAAACTTTCCTCCCAAACACTAATGGGACTCCCTTTGGCTTGTTTCATTTGAAACAACTCAATTGCATTCCCCATGACTTCCTTGGAATGCAAAGGATGAACACTATAATGTTCATATATTTCTTCACTTTTAGAGGCCTCTACTTTCTCAATTTGGCCAGCACACAAATCGCTATCCTCTTCATCACCTACTTCCTCTTCTGCAACATATACATTTATATAGTACTTATTATTTTTCTTCAAATACAATGTTGCCTTTTTGACTTTCCTAACATCCACTAAATCTTGCCATATTTTCTTATTCTTTGTCGGAACACCATTAACCAAGATAACCAAAGGTTCCTCTTCCACTTTTTCTACTCCAATTATGTTAATGTTTTTGTTCAAATCTAGAGGCAAATAAACAACTCTTCCCTTTAATCCTCTCTGTAAATCTGCTGGAGGCAATTTCCCTGTCTTTGGCTCCATTCTTACAATAGCCTGAAAGGGATGGATACTTTGAATCAAAATAGATTCATAAGTATTTAAATCCTTCAATTCAGAAGGAATCTCAACCAATTCAAGATTATTATGAACCGCCCTAGCAGGCATCTGGTTTTTGTTTAATTTGTTACAACAATAAGTACACACACGTTGATCCGATCCCAAATTAAAAGAATTTTCTACCATCAAGTATGTGGCAAAATCCTTCCATTCACTATTATTTTCCCTTTCACTTTTTGCATATAAATCCACTAACTTAGTCTGATTCTTATAATAAGTGCGTCAACAACACACACAAGTGAAATTAGGCCTCTCACTTGATTTCATCTGAAACGTGGCAATTGCCTTCTGAAAATTATCTGTACTGGAAACCTGTACATTATCTTCAACATTACCCTCTACTTCTGGGTCAATTTGAACATTCTCATCTTTACTACCAAAGTAACAAAACTCAATTTCTTCACAAATATTCTTCACATCTATTTCAGAACCATGCAAAATAGCAGCACATAATTGTTTAAGCATAATTGCTGGACTCTTAGCATAATACAACATTCTCACAAATGTTCTCACTTTATTATGATGCACTGCTAGCATCCTGAAATGATGAAAAACACTCTGGCATACTCTCCTGGAAAGACAAGCCAGTGAATGACCACGCAAACCTGTCATTTGTCTCACTCTGCAAGGATCTAAATCTTGCAACAACTTCATTTTCTGCTTCAAACTTTTCTTATTAAATGTCCGTATAAAATCACAAAGCAAATTGATGGAAACCTGTCGCACACTGCAAATAGAACTACACTTCCAAATGTACACAGGACCCTTAGGACGTCTTCCTAAAACCTCATCACTTAGCGCCTCTTCTGTCTCTGTTGTCACAAGTTTTTCTTTTTCAACTGGACAACCATCCTTCACTTCATAAGCTCGACCACTGGTGTCAACTGCAAACACCAAATCATTATCCTGAAAATAACTCACCTCATTAAAAAATGCCTCACAACTTGAACTATGCATCCATTCTCCGGAAAAAACTTCACAAAAGTTACTCCGATTTACTACTCTCTTCCATCTAGTTTTTGTTTTGAAATCAGAAATTACCTTGCTTAGTTTCCTAATTCTATTGATTACCAAAATAAACAACTTTCGCTTAATTTCAAAAGCATGATCAATAATTTTCTCTACATTTTTCTTCTTCTTATAAAATGCCACTTTCTGTTGGCCTTTCTTAATATTTTTTAATAAATTAACTATTATCCTATTGCGGAACATTCGTTTTCGAATGTCCCTAAACTGTTGTTTCCTTCTACTATCATGCACAGAGTTATCTCTTGCTCTACCAGTAACATTTTTTATTGGTCTTTCCTTACCATTTAAATTGCTTTTCTTTTTCTGAACTGAAACATTTTTTGGATAAATACTTTTTTTACTACAAATATTTCTTAAGAATGATTTCGTGCTCTTACCCGGAGCTTTCTTGATGATTTCAAAAGTATTTTGGGAAGAGGACTGCTGCAATAAAAGGTCATCCTGCTGTCTTTGACGTTTTCTAGCCTTTCTAATTCGATTTTTAGTTGGCATTTTTCAAATTTAGAAAAGATCTGCAGTTGAATCTGTGGAAAAATATAATAAAAAATGTTATTAACCACTATTACCAAACAGTAAATGAATAACAGTCATCAAAAACTTAACGCCCTACTTATTATTTAACATAGCAAATCTTTTGCACCAGCACTGCGTCACAAAAATGACACACAGTGGTACAAAACAGGCATACACCTATCATAAATCTCTCCCTAACATTTTAAATGATTAATTCAGGATGATGAAAAGGTGTGGCCTATCTAAAGGTTTGTTTAGGCCCAGATCTTTGGACTGGGGTGAATGTGTGTCATTGATCCACATTCGGTCCATCACCTGTTTTGTTTGTTTGAGGTGAGGCCAACACATGGTTGCAGATAAGATTTTCACTGAAGAAAACAAAGGAGATAATACATGTGAAGGCCTACCAATGAAGTAAGTCATGTCCTCTTCACTCTTGAACAAAGGGCAGACCTCTTTTGAATCTGTGGTCACACCTAAACTTCATCTGCACAATGTCATTCATAAACTTAGGAAACACTAGTGATGTAATTGAAAAATGTGGAGTTTCATTTCCTCATTTCAGAATTACATCACCTGTGTTTCCTCATTGACTTAAAATATCCTTAAAACACATGAAAACGTTTTTTGGAATGCCCTAGCACCATTTTTGGGACATTATTAAAAAGGCTATGTAACTCCCATAATCAAAATCTAAATTTGCCAACCACAGGTGGGAGCGTATTTACAAGAAACTTGCCCCATGAGGAACGCTTTCCATTTAAAAAGGGTAAAATAACATAATAGACACTCAAATGCCTTATAAATATGCCCCAAAACAACCTATGAAGCTCTAGCAGTACATATCCAGAAATGTAATTGATTTCAAAAAATCGTTTTTAAACACAGCATATAAATCAATTGTATACCTGCATTCAAGAGGAAATGACTGAAAATGTCCTTGAGACACATGAAAGCGTTTTTTGGAATGCCCTAGCACCATTTTTGAGACATTATTAACATGGCTATGTAACTCCCATAATCAAAATCTAAATTTGCCAAGCACAGGTGGGAGCGTATTTACAAGAAACTTGCCCCATGAGGAACGCTTTCCATTTAGAAAGGGAAAAATAACATCATAGACACTCAAATGCCTTATAAATATGACCCAAAACAACCTATGAAGCTCTAGCAGTACATATCCCGAAATGTAATTGTTTTCAAAAATCGTTTTTAAAAACAACATATCTGTTTCAGCTTACATAAGAGACCATGGAATGGGCTCCATGTACAACAATAACTTGTGTTACTGCATGCCAGAATGCTACACCGAATATGCAATTAAAATTTAAAACCAAAATCTATTTGTATATCACTAGAGACAAAGTCACATTTTAAAAACACAGCTTTCTTCATCATTTTCTCCTTAAATCATACTATTCTCTATCTAAATTAAATAAATCTTTTCTCACCTTAGCAAATACTTTTTGAGTTTTGAAAACAGTCTCAGAAATACACCAAATTGTCTTCAGCAGAAGAAAGAGGATGCACTCCAGAGGCTGCAGCTATTGAAAGCACAGAAATACAGATATTCATTTCACATATCTCTCATATTAGCCAATCATAACTCTTCCCTCACTTTTTTCAAATCAAAACCCTTCCCCCCTCTGCCCTCTCTGCCTTTTTTCCATAGCAACCACCTCCTGGAAGACCTCTCATGTTTGCAAGTTCACACAACAATGTTTCAATTGAACTCTGAACTCTCAGTGCACCTGCGAATCCAGTGCAATCTTTCATTAAATGTTTCTTCCTTGACCATTCAAATTACATCTTTCAAAGAACACATCCATGCACCCTAACTTTCTGTTTTCAGAAATGGAAATGCACCAATCCCTGCTAATGAATCATTAGCACTGGAAATCCACAGTTTTTTTTCTTTACAAACTCCTACTGTTTCAACTGCCCTTTCATTACCACACTTCATCTGACTGCAGCACAACCTTCTCCCACAATGTTTAAGGTCTGGATTGTTGGACATAGTTACATCCACTGGGCTCAAAGGTATGCTAAGAACAGAAATTTACCTAACCTCAATTTACAAGATGTGGAAATTAAATGGTTGGGCCAAAGAGGATTAAAATGTCACCAATTGATACCATTGGTGAAAACCTTTATGCATTTGCCAAAACCTGACCTGTTAATAGTGCACTGTGGAGGTAATGATTTGGGCACTTTGACTGGGGTAGGTCTGGAAATGCTTTTAAAGGACACCTTTGAGCAATTAATGGCACTTTTTCCTCAAACTGCCTTGGTATATTCCAATGTATGCCAAAGACAGAAATGAAGGTGGTCCAACCAATTTTGTCCACAAATTGAGAAAGCGAGGAAGCATGTAAACAAATCTGTTTCAGCTTACATGAGAGACCATGGAATGGGCTCCTTGTACAACAATAACTTGCGTTACTACATGCAAGATATCTACAGAGGAGATGGAGTTCACTTCTCAGATGAGGGCAACAGAATTTTCATTCTGAATTTAAGACTGTGCATTGGTACCTACTTATAAGTACCTAAATGTACCATAAACCCAAAATCTCTTCTCAGAGCTACCCTTCATCTGATCACTCACAATTATTATTTTTCTCTAACTTTTTTCTGTAATTTTCAACAAACTACGCTCAAAGAGCGCTACCCGGTACGCGAACTGGAAGCTAACCGCGCAAAATTTAAAAAAAAATGTTTTTTCTCCGCACATATTGTCCTCCCCAGCCACCCTCAGAAAACCTAGGGGGTCAAAATACTTGTACTGTGCCCCCTTCTACCCATTCTGAACATTATTTCCCTCCATTTTATATCTTAATTCGACCGAAACACAAAATGGTGGACTCCCGTTACGCTCCTAGTTCGCGGACCGGACCGCTTCCCGGGAAGCGGTCCAAAAAAAAGGTGGGAAAGTAATTCACAGAAAAACGACTGGAGACACTCTCACCAAATATAGATTAGCTTATACTACATAACAATCCCTTTCATTTTCACAAATTTGATTGAAATTCCATTTAGCCATTAAGTCTGTAGACCTCTCTAAATACCGTGAGGTAAATTACTTCACAAAACACATCTGAAGTGTTGGAATTGACAACCAATGAAAATGTTACTTTCATTTTCTACTTATATTACCTGACATTTGATTGGTTATATACCTGAATATATATAAAGGAAGAGAAGAAAACACAGCCATTTTGACTACTACTTCTTGTTGTACATCACATTTGAATAGCTACCAAATACTTCAACTTGTTTGTGAAGGTAAGTTGTTATTTTTAAAACTGAGGTATATTGTGCATTATAACTTAATATGGTAGACTTTTTCTGATAGATATACACTATCCCTCTGTAGTAGTTATGGATTTAGATAGACTTCTCTGTTATAGTTATGAATGGAATTAGGCTTGTCTTGGTTAAATCACATACACTTTTTTATAGTCCTATTTCCACTCTGATACTATACACTGCCAAAAGAAAAATTCACTGATAAAAACTGCCTATCTAAAATTAATCCCAACAGTGCCCTATCTCTACTAATATATATTTTTTTAATCATAATTTCAGGCAAAATGGAAGGCGAGCAACAAGTTAAATTTACAATTGTACTGGAGGAGAGCAGCCAAGACAAAATTGATGATTTTATGGATCAAAGTAGAGACCAGGCACTACTACAATGTGTTGAAGCAGTGGATAACCTGCTTCAAAATGAGGACATGTTACACCCTATATTCAATTTTGAAATTTCTGACACTGAAATGTTAGAAAGTTTAACGAATTATGAAACACAATCAAAATAAAAAAAATACTTTAAAAATAAAGAAAACAAAAAAAAACAACAAAAACAACAAACAATTAACATACAGTATTTGAAAAGTCTATCATTCTTTTTTCCTTATAGTACGCTGCCCAGAACGCTTTCCGGTTCGCGTACTAGGCGCTCACCACGCAAAAAAAAAAAAAAAAAAATTTTTGTTTGCCCTGCTGGGACCTTTTACAACCTCCACATAAAACCTAGGGGGTCAACGAGGATCTACTATGCCCCCTTATGGTAATTTCCCGCTTTGTTTTGGCCTCCTCTTGTCTCTCGATCCTACCGAGAGACAAGATGGCGGCCGCTCCGGACTGTTTAGAATGTTGACAGACACCGAAGAGCCAATCAGCTTCGCATCGCAAAGTTCCGTTACACGAAAAGTACGCGAACCGGAGCGCAGCCCGGAGCGCTGTCACAGATATATATCTTACTTTGAACGTTAATTTCTCAAAATCCACTGGAGCACATATATTGAGACCTAGCAAAGGCACATCGGGCTAACAGTCCCTACAATTTTGCCAAGTTTCGTGCAAATCCATTCAGCCGTTCGGGCTAAAAGTGAGGCCAACCGCCCTATGGAAATTAACATGGGAAAAACGTGTTTGGGGACCCCCCTTTTTTCTCAGCCCCCACTTGATGAAACCCCCCCAAATTTTCAGGGGCTGCTCAGAAACAAAATGTGCCATTTTCCTGAATATTTCAGCCGATTCCATCCACAAACGCTAAAGTTATTAGACATAGAATTTTCTGAAATCCCATAGGGAAAAAATCCTAACTATATATACCTACTGGCGACCGCCAGTAGGTAATATATTTATTTATATATATATTTATATATATATATATATATATATATATATATATATATATATATATATTACCTACTGGCGGTCGCCAGTAGGTAGTTATAGTTAGGATAATTTTCAATGTTAAATCTCAACATTCTATTTTGAATAACTTTGGCGCCGGTTGACGAATCTGCCTGAAATTTTCAGGAAAATGGTCTCATGGCGGTCCGGTCCTTCCCTGAAAGTTTGGGGGGGATTCGTCAAGCGGGGGCCGAGATAAAAGGGGGGTCCCAAAACGCGTTTTCCCCATGTTAATTTCCATAGGGCGGTCGATTTCACTTTTAGCTCGAACGGCTGAATGGATTTCCACCAAACTTGGCAAAATTGTAGGGACTGGTAGCCCGATGTGCCTTTGCTATGTCTCAAGATATGTGCTTCAGTGGATTTTGAGAAATTAACCTTCAAAAAAATATATATATCTATAGGCGCTCTCCGGTGCGCGCACCGGAGAGCGCTCCCGGCGCGACACGCGACTTGCGCGCAGAAAGCTGATTGGCTCTCAGTTGTCTGTAAACATTCTAAACAGTCCGGAGCGGCCGCCATCTTGTCTATCGGTAAAATCTAGTCATAAGAGGTGGCAAAAACAAAGGGTGGAATTGACCATAAGGGGGCAGGGTAGACCCCCCCTGACCCCCTAGGTTTGATATGGGGGCCATTAAAGGGTCCCGCGGGGCCTCCCAAAAAAATTTTTTTTTTTCGATTTTCGCGGGGGGAGCGCCTGGTGCGCGCACCGGGGAGCGTATCGAGGAGGGTACTATGGAAAAATAATCACTTCAAAAAATTGTATGTTTATTAATTGTTTTTTTTAAATTTTTTTATTTTATGTAAGTACCTACATGTAGGTACTAATGAAGAGACTTAAATTTAATGTTCACCATCTTCTTTGTAGACATCTTGCATGTTGTTATTGTATTTTTTGTGGTATATGGAATTCATAATATAGTCTGTCTGGAAAGGAGAAACAGATCTTTTAAGCACTCCCTGAGAATTTCTAGGGGATCATGAGTAGTCTATCCTGTTCACTTATGAAAATGAGGTGAAAAATATTCATATGAGATAATATAGTGGGAGAAAGGTAGTAACTATGAGTAAACTTACTATGTAACAGAAAAATAGTTGAACAGTATACTATAAGTCTCACTTTATATTTTAAACATTTTTGGTAATACTTCATGAATTACATATAAAAAAGAATATTGTCTGAAACAATTGAAATTATTAAAGATAAATTTATTCCTCTGATTCTTTTTCGTAATTTAATAAAATTTCTAACATAATATTGTCCGAATTTCCTCATAATTATATGTACATGATTCAATTTCTTCCAAACATTCTATAAACTGTTCATCCAAAGAGTCATCCATGAAATCAACTTCTTTTTTTTCATCTTCTGGTTTTTCCACCTTTACTTTGATAGAAGTATCATTTGCCTTATTTTCTCCTTCCATTTTCTTTCTGAAAATTGCATATAAATTAACTATATTAGTAGAGCTAGTATACCAGAGAAGCCTAACTCAATCCATAACTATTACAGAGAAGTCTATCTCTATCTCTAACTATTAAAGAGGGATAGCATATCACTAACAGAATATTTTTTAAGAAATAAACTTAACGTGTACAATATACTTCCATAATTAGAAGTTACCTTAGAGAAATTAGTTGAAGTTGTCAGTGAAATTTGTTTTCAAGTGTACTTCAGGAAGCAGTAGTCAAAATGGCTGTGTTTCCCTCTCTTCTTTTATATATATTGTTGTACTTAACCAATCAAACGTCAGGAAATAATCGTAGAAAATGAGAGATACTTTTTAATTGGTTGTAAATTCTAACATTACAAGTGTGTTTTTGTCATGTAATTTACCTCAGGATATTTAGACAGGCCTGTAGCCTAAATGTCTCAATGGAATTTCACCAAATTTGGGCAAATGGTAGGGACTGCTATGTAGTAGGGCCTATTCTATATTTGATGAAAGTGTCTCCAGTGGTTTTTTTGTAAATTGCTTTCCCACCTTTTTTTAACGAGCGCTTAGGGGTGCGCGCTCCTTTACGCGCACTGGCAGCGTTACGGGAGTCCTCCATTTTGTGTTTCGGAACAATCGAGACACAAGATGGAGGGTAAACAATGTTCGGAATGGATAGAAGGGGGAACTGTAGAGACTTCTTGACCCTCTAGGTTTTCTGAGGGGGGCTTAGGAGGCTCATAAACGTAAAAAAAAAAAAAAATTCTTTAATTTTTCGCGGGGGTAGCGCCTGGTGCGCGCACCTTTAAGCGTACCCGAAAGCGTACTTTGGTGAAAAATAGTGAAAAAAGTTAGAAAAAAATAAACGCTTTGAATGATCAGAGTTAGGGTAGCTCTGAAAAGAGCTTTTGGGTTCTGTGGTTGATTTAGGTACCTACAAGTAGGTTCCAATACACATTCTTAAATTCAGGAGGAATATTCTATTCCCCTCATCTGAGAAGTGCACTCCATCTCCTCTGTAGATGTCTTGCATGTTGTAACGCAAGTTATTATTGTATAATGAACCCATTCCATAGTCTCTCATGTAAGCAGAAACAGATTTATTTACATGTTTCCGTGCTTTCTCAAATTGTGGACCAAATTGGTTGGACCAGTTCCATTTCTGTCTTTGGCATATATTGGAATATACCAAGGCAGTGTGGGGAAAAAGTATCATCAATTGATGAAAGGTGTCCTTTAATAGCATTTCCAGACCTACCCCAGTTAATGTGCCTAGATCGTTTCCACCACAGTGCACAATTATAAGGTCAGGTTCTGGCAGATGCAAAAAGGTTTTCACCAATGGTATCAATTGGTGACATTTTAATCCTCTGTGGCCAATCCACTTGATTTCCACATTTGATAAATCAAGGTTATGAAAATTTCTGCTAGCTGCATACCTTTGAGCCCAGTGGATGTAGCTATGTCCAATAACCCAAACAGAGTACATGATGTGAGAAGGATCTGGTCCAGTCAGATGAAGTGTGGGAATGAAATGGCAGTTGGAACAGTAGGAGTTCACAAAAAAATAATTGTGGAGTTTCTGTGCTCTTGAATCACAAGCAATGATTGGTGGATTCAGATAGTTGAAAACTGAAAGTTAGGGTGTATGGTTATGTTGTGTGAAAGAAGCAATTTGAATGGTTTAAAAAAAGTCACCAAAAGCAAAAATACCCTGTATAGGCTGCTGTATTGACAGGTCAAACATCCTTGCTGAGTTAATTTGCAACATTGTAAGATAAACTTTTGAACCTTACAGTTCAGTTAGGAGGGAGTTGCTATGGTAACAGATAGAAAGGTTTGAGAGGGGGATGGGTGTTGGTTTGAAAATAGTGAGGGAAGAGTTTTCATTGGTTGAATTAAGGCATATGTGTACAAAGATAGAGATTTTCTATGCCAGTCTTGGTTTCAGTGTATTGAGAGCACACCTTTTCCTCTGTTAAAGAAAAATTGGTGTGTGTGTCTGACACTGTTTTCAATCTCCAAAAGCATTTGTAAAGGTAAGTAATGATTCATTTAATTTAGATAGAGATTTATTTGCTCTATGGAGAATATTTGGAAGCAGATAGTTTTGTTTTAGAAGTGAAATTGTATGTTAGTATATAAGTCCTGCGCAGTGTTTTTTACATGTTATTTAAAAATCGATTTTGGGTGCAAATGAATGGTATTTTTATTTGGCCCTTATTTATGATTGCCATGTGCAACTGATGCATGACTTTAAACATGGGTAATAAGTGACGCACTGGTGGCGCAAGGCTTTCATAAATAAGGCCCTGACTTTGTTTGATGATATTGAGTGGTTGTACTTAGGTTCTGCGCAGTGTTCTTTACATGTTATTCAAAAATCGATTTTTGGGTGCAATTGATTGGTATATGTATTTGGCCCTTATTTATGAATGCCATGTGCAGCTGATGCATGACTTTAAACATGGGTAATAAGTGATGCACTGGTGGCGCAAGGCTTTCATAAATAAGGCCCTGACTTTGTTTGATGATATTGAGTGGTTGTACTTAGGTTCTGTGCAGTGTTCTTTACATGTTATTCAAAAATCGATTTTTGGGTGCAATTGATTGGTATATGTATTTGGCCCTTATTTATGAATGCCATGTGCAGCTGATGCATGACTTTAAACATGGGTAATAAGTGACGCACTGGTGGCGCAAGGCTTTCATAAATAAGGCCCTGACTTTGTTTGATGATATTGAGTGGTTGTACTTAGGTTCTGTGCAGTGTTCCTTACATGTTATTCAAAAATCGATTTTTGGGTGCAATTGATTGGTATATGTATTTTGCCATTATTTATGATTGCCATGTGCAGCTGATGCATGACTTTAAACATGGGTAATAAGTGACGCACTGGTGGCGCAAGGCTTTCATAAATAAGGCCCTGACTTTGTTTGATGATATTGAGTGGTTGTACTTAGGTTCTGCGCAGTGTTCTTTACATGTTATTCAAAAATCGATTTTTGGGTGCAATTGATTGGTATATGTATTTGGCCCTTATTTATGAATGCCATGTGCAGCTGATGCATGACTTTAAACATGGGTAATAAGTGACGCACTGGTGGCGCAAGGCTTTCATAAATAAGGCCCTGACTTTGTTTGATGATATTGAGTGGTTGTACTTAGGTTCTGTGCAGTGTTCCTTACATGTTATTCAAAAATCGATTTTTGGGTGCAATTGATTGGTATATGTATTTGGCCATTATTTATGATTGCCATGTGCAGCTGATGCATGACTTTAAACATGGGTAATAAGTGACGCACTGGTGGCGCAAGGCTTTCATAAATAAGGCCCTGACTTTGTTTGATGATATTGAGTGGTTGTACTTAGGTTCTGCGCAGTGTTCTTTACATGTTATTCAAAAATCGATTTTTGGGTGCAATTGATTGGTATATGTATTTGGCCCTTATTTATGAATGCCATGTGCAGCTGATGCATGACTTTAAACATGGGTAATAAGTGACGCACTGGTGGCGCAAGGCTTTCATAAATAAGGCCCTGAGTTTGTTTGATGATATTGAGTGGTTGTACTTAGGTTCTGTGCAGTGTTCCTTACATGTTATTCAAAAATCGATTTTTGGGTGCAATTGATTGGTATATGTATTTTGCCATTATTTATGATTGCCATGTGCAGCTGATGCATGACTTTAAACATGGGTAATAAGTGACGCACTGGTGGCGCAAGGCTTTCATAAATAAGGCCCTGACTTTGTTTGATGATATTGAGTGGTTGTACTTAGGTTCTGCGCAGTGTTCTTTACATGTTATTCAAAAATCGATTTTTGGGTGCAATTGATTGGTATATGTATTTGGCCCTTATTTATGAATGCCATGTGCAGCTGATGCATGACTTTAAACATGGGTAATAAGTGACGCACTGGTGGCGCAAGGCTTTCATAAATAAGGCCCTGACTTTGTTTGATGATATTGAGTGGTTGTACTTAGGTTCTGTGCAGTGTTCCTTACATGTTATTCAAAAATCGATTTTTGGGTGCAATTGATTGGTATATGTATTTGGCCATTATTTATGATTGCCATGTGCAGCTGATGCATGACTTTAAACATGGGTAATAAGTGACGCACTGGTGGCGCAAGGCTTTCATAAATAAGGCCCTGACTTTGTTTGATGATATTGAGTGGTTGTACTTAGGTTCTGCGCAGTGTTCTTTACATGTTATTCAAAAATCGATTTTTGGGTGCAATTGATTGGTATATGTATTTGGCCCTTATTTATGAATGCCATGTGCAGCTGATGCATGACTTTAAACATGGGTAATAAGTGACGCACTGGTGGCGCAAGGCTTTCATAAATAAGGCCCTGAGTTTGTTTGATGATATTGAGTGGTTGTACTTAGGTTCTGTGCAGTGTTCCTTACATGTTATTCAAAAATCGATTTTTGGGTGCAATTGATTGGTATATGTATTTGGCCCTTATTTATGAATGCCATGTGCAGCTGATGCATGACTTTAAACATGGGTAATAAGTGACGCACTGGTGGCGCAAGGCTTTCATAAATAAGGCCCTGACTTTGTTTGATGATATTGATTGGTTGTACATAGGTTCTGTGCAGTGTTCCTTACATGTTATTCAAAAATCGATTTTTGGGTGCAATTGATTGGTATATGTATTTTGCCCTTATTTATGATTGCCATGTGCAGCTGATGCATGACTTTAAACATGGGTAATAAGTGACGCACTGGTGGCGCAAGGCTTTCATAAATAAGGCCCTGAGTTTGTTTGATGATATTGAGTGGTTGTACATAGGTTCTGCACAGTGTTTCTTACATGTTATTCAAAGCTCGATTTTTGGGTGCAATTGATTGGTATATGTATTTGGCCCTTATTTATGATTGCCATGTGCAGCTGATGCATGACTTTAAACATGGGTAATAAGTGACGCACTGGTGGCGTAAGGCTTTCATAAATAAGGCCCTGACTTTGTTTGATGATATTGAGTGGTTGTACTTAGGTTCTGCGCAGTGTTCCTTACATGTTATTCAAAAATCGATTTTTGGGTGCAATTGATTGGTATATGTATTTGGCCCTTATTTATGAATGCCATGTGCAGCTGATGCATGACTTTAAACATGGGTAATAAGTGACGCACTGGTGGCGCAAGGCTTTCATAAATAAGGCCCTGACTTTGTTTGATGATATTGATTGGTTGTACATAGGTTCTGCACAGTGTTTCTTACATGTTATTCAAAGATCGATTTTTGGGTGCAATTGATTGGTATATGTATTTGGCCCTTATTTATGATTGCCATATGCAGCTGATGCATGACTTTAAACATGGGTAATACGTGACGCACTGGTGGCGCAAGGCTTTCATAAATAAGGCCCTGACTTTGTTTGATGATATTGAGTGGTTGTACTTAGGTTTTGCGCAGTGTTCCTTACATGTTATTCAAAAATCGATTTTTGGGTGCAATTGATTGGTATATGTATTTGGCCCTTATTTATGAATGCCATGTGCAGCTGATGCATGACTTTAAACATGGGTAATAAGTGACGCACTGGTGGGGCAAGGCTTTCATAAATGAGACCCTGACTTTGTTTGATGATATTGATTGGTTGTACATAGGTTCTGCGCCGTGTTTCTTACATGTTATTTAAAAATCGATTTTTGGGTGCAATTGATTGGTATATGTATTTGGCCCTTATTTATGATTGCCATGTGCAGCTGATGCAAAACTTTAAACATGGGTAATAAGTGACACACTGGTGGCGCAAGGCTTTCATAAATAAGGCCCTGACTTTGTTTGATGATATTGATTGGTTGTACATAGGTTCTGCACAGTGTTTCTTACATGTTATTCAAAAATCGATTTTTGGGTGCAATTGATTGGTATATGTATTTGGCCCTTATTTATGATTGCCATGTGCAGCCGATGCAAAACTTTAAACATGGGTAATAAGTGACGCACTGGTGGCGCAAGGCGTTTATAAATCAGACCCTGACTTTGTTTGATGATATTGAGTGGTTGTACTTAGGTTTTGCGCAGTGTTTCTTACATGTTATTGAAAAATCGATTTTTGGGTGCAATTGATTGGTATTTGCATTTGGCCCTTATTTATGAATGCCATGTGCAGCTGATGCTTGACTTTAAACATGGGTAATAAGTGACGCACTGGTGGCGCAAGGCCTTTAAAAATAAAGCCATGAGTTGCTATTGTATAAACTTAAATATTTTGCAATTTATTGTTTATATTGTTTGCTTTTTAACATTACTTTGTTGTTTGCTAATAGTGGTCTTTCATGTGTTTTTTTAACAGAACAACAGATTCAAATCAACTTCTGAAAAGGAAGCAAAAATGCCTTCAAGGCAAAGAAATATCAAAAATACCATACGGAAAAGGAGAACATCAACAACAGAGTTTATGGAATCCTCTTCAACAACTACTTCAAAAAACACCAGAAAAGCTTCTGGTAAGCCAATTAAGTCTTTTCTTCGCAACATATGTCGTAGGAAAAAAAATGAAATTGCTAATGTGAATATACAGAAAAAGTCAACAAATCTAAAAAGGAAAGAGAAGTCCACAAAAAATGTTTCCATTGGACCAGGAGAGAAGAGAATTGTTAGCAATAGAAGGGTAAATGTTTTTAGGGACATTCGTAGGCGAATGTTTCGCAATAGGGTAGTTTTAAATTTGCTAAAAAATGAAAAGAAAAGTAAACTAAAAGCTGCTTTTTACAAGAAAAAGAAAAGTATTGAAAAGATTGTTGATCAGGCTTTTGAAGTTAAGAAAAAATTATTTATTTTAATAATCAATAGAATTAGGATACTTAATAAGGCAATGGATGTTTTCAAATCGAACAGTAGATGGAAAAGAATTATTAATCGGAGTAATTTTTGTGAAGTATTTTCTGGTGAATGGATGCATAGTTCAAGTTCTGAGCCTTTTTTTAATGAGGAGAGTTACTTTCAGGAAAATGATTTGGTGCATGCAGTTGACACCAGTGGTCGTGCATATGAGGTGAAAGATAGTTGTGTGATGGAAAAAGAGAAACTTGTATCTAGAGATGCAGAAGAGGTGTTAGCTGATGAAGTTTTAGGGAGACGTACTAAGGGTCCAGTGTACACATGGAAATGCAGTAGTATTTGTAGTGTGCGACAGGAATCAATCGATTTGCTTCGAAATTTCTTACGTACATATAGTAAAAAAAGTCTCAAACAAAAAATGAAGATCCTGCAAGAGTTAGATCCTTGCAGAGTGAGAGAAAGCACAGGTTTGCAAGGGCATTCACTAGCATGTCTTTCTAGAAAAGTTTGTCGGAGTGTTTTTCATCATTTTAGGATGTTAGCAGTGCATCATAATAACGTAAGGAAATTAGTGAGGAAGTTGTATTATGCAAAAAGTCCTGCACTTAAGCTTAAACAGTTAAATAGTGCTCTTTTGCATGGATCTGAAGTGGATGTGAAGACTATTTGTGAAGAAATTGAGTTTTGTTATTTTGGGAACAAAGAGGACAGTGTAGAAATAGATATAGTAATGGATGGTAATGCAGAAGATAATGGACAAATTTCAAGTATTGAAAAGTTTGATGAGGAAATTATCAAGTTTAAGGTGAAATCAAGTGAGAGGCCTAATGTAACTTGTGTGTGTTGTCGATGGACTCATTATAAAATTCAGACTAGGTTAGTTGATTTATATGCAAAAAGTGAATTGGAAAATAATAGTGAATGGGAGGATTTTGTAAGTTATTTGTTGGTGGAGAATTCTTTTGATTTGAGTTTGGATCAGCGTATTTGCACTTATTGTTTGAAAAAATTAAATGAAAATAGAATGCCTGCAAGAGCAGTTTATAATAATCTTCAGTTGATAGATATTCCTTCTGAATTGATGGATCTAAATACTTATGAATCTATTTTGATTCAATGTGTCCATCCTTTTCAGGCTATTGTACGCATGGAGCCTAAGACAGGGAAATTGCCTCCATCAGATTTACTGAGAGGATTAAAGGGAAGAGTTGTTTATTTGCCTCTAGATGTAAAGAAAAATATTAATACAATTGGTGTAGAAAGAGTAGAAGAAGATCCTTTAGTTATTCTAGTTAATGGGGTTCCAACAAAGAGTAAGAAAATTTGGCAAGATTTAGTGGATGTTAAAAAAGTCAAGAAGGCAACGTTGTATTTAGTTAAAAACAATGAGTACTACAAACATGTAAGTGTTGGAGTAGAGGAAACAGCTACAGAAGAAGATAGTGATTCTTCAGTTGGTCAAATTGAAAAAGTTGATGTGTCTAGAACTGAAGAAATATATGAACATTATACTGTTCATCCTTTGCATTCCAAAGAAGTAATGGGAAATGCAATTGACTTGTTTCAAATGAAGGCAGCAAAAGGAAGTCCCATTAGTGTATGGGAAGAAAGTTTGGAAGCTCGTTGTTTTCCACAATTATTTCCAACAGGTTGTGGTGGACGATATGATGATCGACCAGTTCAAATTCCTGCAGCTGAATACCGGACTCTAAGATTATATGCAGAAGATCCAAGGTTTCGTCAATGCATTCCATATTTATTTCATCTACTGTTTGAAAGTGATTTGTCTGGGCTTTCTTATGCAGTTAATCATATATTAAAAAGTGGACCTCATTTGCAAAATGTATGTGCAAGGGACTTTATGGAGAAAGTTAATCTGCAAGACAGTATTTTGGAATCTCAGCTAATCAATCTCATGGCATGTCAACGTGGAACCAACGAGTATTGGTTTCGTCGTCATGGAGAATTGAAATGTATGCTAAGAAACTTAGGAACTCCTACATGGTTCCTCACTCTTAGCTGTGCTGAGTATGCATGGGACGATTTACTTCAATTTCTACGAGAGGCAAATGAAAACATACCAAATATAGAATTGAAAACACCAGGAGAACTGTGTTCTTTAGATCCAGTGAATGTTTGCAGATATTTTAATCATAGATTTGAAGCTATGATGTCTTTTATTACCAACAAAAAAAATCCTCCCCTTGGAGAGGTTTTGGATTTCTTTTGGAGGAAGGAATATCAAGCGAGAGGTGCTCCTCATATACATATGTTGTTGTGGATTAAAGATGCACCCAAATTTGGATCAGATTCAGATGAAACAGTGATGAGTTTCATTGAAGAGTATTCAACATGTGCTGTTCCAAAATCTACTGAAGAAAACAATTTAAGGCAACAAGTTTTACGTTTTCAATCTCATCGTTGTGGAAAGTACTGTCGTCGAAAATTTAAAAACAAGGAAAAGTACTACACGAAATGTCGTTTTGCATTTCCTCGACCAGTGATTTCTAAGGGAAGAGTAAATAATTTGATGTCATCTCTACGACATACTGTGACGAGAAAATCTCCCAAAAACACATATAATTTGAAAAGAAATGAAGAATCTAAGTACATCAACGATTACAACCCAGTGATTTTGTCCATGTGGAATGCTAACATGGATATTCAGTTCGTTGCTGACAACTCTATTGCAGTGGCTCGATATGTGACATCTTACATCACCAAAAAAGAAAAGACAGAACTGAAGGAAATGTGGGAGGACATTTCACATGAAAAGAGTCTAAGCAAGAAATTATACAGTTTCAGTCTGAAGATGTTGTCGCATCGAGAAATTGGAGCATATGAATGTTCTGATCGGTTATCATCAGCAAGTCTCTATGCCAAATCAAGAACAATCATTTGGGTGAGTCTTGGTCTTGCTGCAACACGAAACCGAGTTTTGAAATCTGTACAAGAAATTGAATATTTGGCGGAAAAAGAACCAAACAGTACAGATATTTTGAAGACAAATATGTTGGATACATACTATCCAAATAGAAGTACTCACCTTGAGAACACATGTTTGTATGAAGTTCTTCAAAACTACAGTTATAAGAGGAACATCACAGAAGATATCAATAATGGAAAATATGCACTCATTGGCTATGAAGGATGTCTAGTGAAGCAGAAAAAAGGCCATTTGATTAATCATCGAAAATTGAGTTGTGAAGTTCCAGACAAAAGAGAATTTTACTATTTAGCTCTTTTGCAACTCTTTAAGCCATGGCGTACAGAAGAGGAACTACTTGGAGATTTTCTCTGTTATGAAGACTCTTTTAATGCAACTAAGGATACCATAGAATGTCCTATTTTTCTAATTTATCTGCAAATGTTGAATGAAGAAATGGAGCAAGAAACCACAATTGCTGAAGAGATAGCTAGAAACAGTTCTCAAGATAGTCAGAGTTCTACTTCATTGAGCCAGGATCCACTAGGAGGACCAATTATCCAAAATGAAGCTGCCACTGCCATGGATGAGGTGGAAAGAGCTATGGAACAAGCTCAAGAGGATGGAGTTAACTTAGAAGATTTGGTAACGCAACTAAACATTGAGCAGAAAAAGATATATGATGAAGTCACAGAGCAGATTGAACATGGATTCAGACATGAGAAAAAAGAGTGCTCATGTATATTATTTGACCCTGTCCGATTGTACGTAAGTGGAGAAGCGGGGACAGGAAAAAGTTTTCTAATTAAAGCCGTTGCAAGTTATCTGCAGAAAAGGACTGATTCACCACTGTCTTGTGTTGTAACTGCTCCAACTGGTCTGGCAGCACATAACATTAAAGGGATTACTCTACATCGTTTATTGATGCTGCCAGTTGAACATGATAATAAATTGCATTACAACAAGCTATCTGGAGATGCGTGTTCTGAAGTTTCAAGAGTCTTGAAGAAAATGAAACTTCTTATCATAGATGAAGTAAGCATGGTCTCAAATCTAATGCTTGCTTTTGTGCATTTGAGAATGCAAGAAATTCTTAAAACAGACTATGATGTGTTATTTGGAGGAAAACACATTATTGTTTTTGGAGATCTATTGCAGTTGACTCCAGTAAAAGGACAACCAGTGTTTAAAATGCTCACGCATGAAGATACCAGGAAGTCCCTTGGAAGCATTGGAAATGTTAATATATGGCTAAATTTTAAATATGCTGAACTGCTTCAAAATATGCGACAGGCCAAGGATGAAGATTATAAAAATATTCTACAAGATGTAAGAATTGGAAAAATGACTGAGAAAGGGAAAAAAGCTTTGCATAGTCGATTAATTTCAAATTTGTATCCAAATGAAAACATTCTTCCAGAGAATATTTTTAAAAAAATGACTGAGAAGAAATCTGGGATATGTTTGATGCCAACTCTGCAAGAATGTTCCATCTTCAACCAAAAAATGTTAGACTTAGAAAATGAAGAGATTGTGAAACTGGAAGCAATAGATAAAATAGAGCATATGGGTGCAACAATTGTTTTGTCAGAAAATTTGAAAACTAAGTTGCATTCATTGGAGAAAAGTATTTCAAAAACAGCTGGTTTTGAGAAGACTCTGAATGTGTGTTTAAATTGTCGTATCATTTTGAGAAGGAATTTAAATGTTGAAAGCGGTCTGGTAAATGGAGCAATGGGTTATGTTGTTGATTTTGTGAATTACAGAAATAGAGATGGAATTGAATTTTTAAAAATAAAATTTGATGGCATTGAACAAGTACAACAAATAAGTCGTTGTTCTGCTAGATTTTTACTTGTAAAAGACTTATATGTTCGCCGAAAACAGTTTCCTGTTTGTTTGGCGTATGCGGTGACAATTCATAAATCTCAAGGTTTAAGTGTAGATAGTGCATTGGTGAACATTGGAAGATCTGTGTTTAAAGAGGGTATGGCATATGTGGCATTATCTCGAGTCAGAACTTTATCAGGATTGTACTTGATTGCGTGTGATGAGACAAAGATTTCTGCCGATCTAGATTGTGTTAAAGAATACAATAGGTTAAGAAGAGAGTATGCTCCACATTTGCCTCAATATCCTCTGTTTGAAAAACGTGTGGTAGGCCGAAAAAGAAGAAATGAGGATAATTGTAGTGAGGTAGTTGCAAAAAGACAAAAAGTAGAGAAAACTGTAATTGAAAACAGGAAGAAAAAGAATTGTGGAGAAAATGTTGTTGGATTTCAGTTTGAAAACAGTTCTGGTGTCAACTGCTATGCTAATGTAGTGGTTAATGTTGTTTTTTTTCTTAAAAGTTTACAAGAACAGATTGTTGAAAATCGGGATCAAAGATTGTGTGGTTTATTGAATTCTGTGTTTGAGAAATGTAGCAGTGTTACAGCACAAATAGAAAGTGTAACAGAAATTCGAAATATTTTAGATTTGTGTTCTGGTCAAGATAAATTTTCACAGAACATTCAGCAGGATTGTCAGGAATTTTTAATGTATATGTTTGGTGTTTTGGAAGATGAAGGTGTAGATGTAGATAATCTTTTCAGTCTTTCTTATCAATGGCAGCATGACTGCCACAATTGTAGTTTATCAAGTACTACTACAATAGACACTGAAAGATTTATATATTTGACTTTACCAGACTGTAAATCAGTGTCTTTTAAAAATCTAGTTAAAGCAGCAGATCATAATATGGTGTGTACCCAATGTAACTGTACAATGCTGTCCACATTATTTATACAAAGGTATGGGCAGTATATTATTTTAGTTTTCCAACGATGTAGACCTGATGGAACTAAATTGACAACTTCTATCAAAAATTTTGTGGCTTCTCAGTTATCAATTTCTGGAAGGACCTTTACAACTGAAGCTATTATTTATCATGATGGACCTTCGACCACCTCAGGACATTATACATGCTACTTAAAATCTGAAAATGGATGGAGTTACTGCAATGATTCTCATTTAACTTATAAACAACGTTTGCCTTATGACTCTACAAATTCTTATCTAGTGTTTTTAAAACCAAAGTTTTAGTAAAGGGAATTGGCCTTTGAAGACGGGAATAGTTAATAAAAGTTAGTTAGTTAGTTAGTTAATCTAATATTTTAAATTATTTATCTCATGTAGATACTTTAAGTGGATCTCAAAGTAAAAAATACTGATATATCTGACACAAATTGGCCGTGAGGAAAATGTAAGATATGATGTTGTTAGATCTTTTTTCATAGGAAGTTGATGAAATCGAAGTTATAGAGCACAGCAGACTTTTTTTCACCAAAAGGACCTTCACTATCTGCAATCTCATGTAGATACTTTAAGTGGATCTCAAAGTAAAAAATACTGATATATCTGACACAAATTGGCCGTGAGGAAAGTGTAACATATGATGTTGTTAGATCTTTTTTCATAGGAAGTCGATGAAATGGAAGTTATAGAGCACAGCAGACTTTTTTCCACCAAAAGGACCTTCACTATCTGCAATTTGGTCTCACGGAAAAGTAAGTGAATCAAAGATTAGTGTACTTATATGAGATGTATGTTTGAATGGTTTTTTTTAAACACAATCTTTTAGATTGTGTTTTTTTTTTCCCGCTGTTATATGATGAAGACTTTGATCTCACTAATTTAAGTGAAATTCAATATATTCTGAGAACAGCAAAAATAAATAATGTAACATATTGTAGAAGTTATTGTGTAGTTTGCATTGTGTAATTTATATTGTGTTCACATTGTCTTACACTCATTTTCTTTTTCACCCTTATTTACCTCTCTTTACTAATTTACACTCTTTTTTCATCGCTGTTTCTTTAGTGCACTTCATTCACAACTTCTCAATCTAATAGGAACTGTCTGCATTTCCTCTGTTCCTTCCATCACTTTTTATCTTTTTCATATTCTCACAGTACCACTGCTTTAGTTTCCTAACCCTCTCTTTCTTTTTCTCCATTTTTTTTCTTTCGCATCCATTGTACTGTAGTTCACTTAGTTCTTCCTTTTGTCTTTCTGTGTACTTACTCTCTCACTCCTGTTTTATCCATCGTTCTATACTAACTTCATTCCTTTCATCCCTTCACTCTGTTACTTTACTTCACTCACTCTCAATCATCTTCTATTCCTCTTTTTTATTTATAGTTTCTCAATCAGACTTCTCTCCTTTTCACTCATTTTTCTTTTATTTTCTTATCTTTACTGATTTTGATTTGATATCTTACATTCTTTTAGTATCTTATTTACCTTTAGGAATTTGTTCTCTTTCTATTTCTTGTTCCTTTTTTTTTCTCTTTCTACATTACTTTCTTTCTGTTTTTGTATCCTTCACTATTGCATCATTTCTTAGTAAACTTTTGTAGATTTTTAAACCTCATGAACTGTTGCTTCTATTTTATTATATATTTTTAAGAAATTATAACGTGTTTTTTCTTTTATCTTTCATAGATACAAGTTTGCATTGATTATATGGTAAGTGTGTTTACAAAATCTTTTTTGTTATCACCTTTTGTTTTATTTTCACTATTTTTCTGTCACCCTACCGCACCCCTATTTCCTTACTTTGCTTCCCTCACTTATTCTTTTGTTCCATGTTTACTTCCGACCACATTCAATTTCTTTCAGTACTTCTGCCTATGCACACTCCTTCACTTACCTTTTTTACTGGTTCACTTAGTCCCTTTGTGACAGTCCTTCTTTTACTCTCTCTCTTCTTTGTCTCTATTACTCCCCATGTGTTACCCTTATTCACTTACATGTACCCTCTTTCACCCCTCTTTACTTATATTCACTGATATTTACTTGCCCTCAATCACTGCTATTCTTTTCCTCTGATTCCGTCACTACCTGACATTCCCATACTTAACTGTCCTTCCTTTTACTTTCAACATCCATTTACAATCTCCCTTAACCTCTGCTTTAGTCTTCTTCCTATTTCTTCTTTCTTTTGCTCCCTTATTCATTTTTCTTTTCTCAGTTACTTCCTTTTACACTTTTTATCTGTCTTACTATCTATTACACAGTCCCTCCTTCATTTTTTTTTTCTTTTTTTTTGTTAGTGCGCTGACGGTACGCGCACCGGTGCGCGCACCGAAAGCGAAATATAAAAAAAATATTTTAAATTAAAAATATTATCTCAATATACATTATAGTGTTCATTTTTACAAAAACATACTTTAGCAATTCACTAAAAAACACATAGGTATGAGTATGAATAAAAAGTTAGGAATTAGCATTAAAAAAACCTATGAAATTCACTGAAAAAACCATAGGTTTCACACCAGTTATAGTTAGGAATTAGCATTTAAAAAACCTATGAAATTCACTGAAAAAACCATAGGTTTCACACCAGTTATAGTTAGGAATTAGCATTTAAAAAACCTATTAAATTCACTGAAAAAACCATAGGTTTCACACCAGTTATAGTTAGCTGGAAATTTTACTGATATAAAACCATTGAAATTCCCACGTTATAGTTAGTCGGACTCACTATAACTTGCGCGTGCAATGCACTGCTGATGACATCACATATTACATCACTCATGACATGGTCAGTGACATCACTCATGACACCATCCTTGTGACATAGTGACAGACCTCCTTTCACTATAATGTAACCCTTGAGACACATATTCAAAAATAGAAACAAACATTTTCAAAAAATGGAGATACCCATACCAGTTACAACAAGCAATTCAGTAATTCCACCATCTATATACACATCCACTCATTCACCAACAGTTCTATATAGTCACTCATACATATACTCACTCATCATATGAAGTGATACACCTATACATCCTGTTACACACCGACATTCATCCAAAAGTTACTCACACACATATTCACACGTGCAAATAAACTATTGGACATCCATTTATTTGAATATAGAGTTATACACACACTTCCACCTTACTTCTATTTAAAATTACACATATTTATTCTCTTAAAGAATCACTTATAGAAACACATACTTATTTAAACAGGAACTCTTACAATCTCTTACTCTCACATATACTCACTTATATACATCAATATTCACATATACTAGATTAAAACATATGTAGTTACTGATAAAGACACTAGTGAGACAGTCATTCACTCACTAAGAAACACATATAGACACTCATCCACCCATACAGTCCTGTACATATGTTGTCTTCAAAACACATACAAAGAGTCAGTCACTCATGCATCTATGTGCTAAGTAATACCCCCACCAAACCATACAGACACTCATACTGATACTAAGAGAAACATCTAATAACCCATATACATACGCATGTAGCTACTTACCAACACATGTAGCCACTTATAAACAAAGTGAAACAATAATATATATATTTAAATATTTAAACATTACTCACTAATATTTATTTTTCAGAAAGACACATATTCACTGGATGGTGTCATCAGTGATGTCATGAGTGATGTCACTGACCATGTCATGAGTGATGTAATATGTGATGTCATCAGCAGTGCATTGCACGCGCAAGTTATAGTGAGTCCGACTAACTATAACGTGGGAATTTCAATGGTTTTATATCAGTAAAATTTCCAGCTAACTATAACTGGTGTGAAACCTATGGTTTTTTCAGTGAATTTAATAGGTTTTTTAAATGCTAATTCCTAACTATAACTGGTGTGAAACCTATGGTTTTTTCAGTGAATTTCATAGGTTTTTTAAATGCTAATTCCTAACTATAACTGGTGTGAAACCTATGGTTTTTTCAGTGAATATATATATATATATATATATATATATATATATCCAAACCAAAAGTTTGCCTGTTGTGGAGGACACCCACCAGTAATATGTAACATCATCAGCAGTGAGTTGCAGGGGCGCGAAATATAGTTAGTACAACTAACTATATAGGAGCAATTTCAATGGTTTTTTAAATGCTAATTCCTAACTATATATGACCTGAAATCTATGGTTTTTTTCAGTGAATTTGCAAGGTTTTTTAAATGCTAATTCCTAACTATATATGACCTGAAACCTATGTTTTTTTCTGTGAATTTGCAAGGTTTTTTTAATGCTAATACCTAACTATATATGACCTGAAACCTTTTTTTTGTTTAGTGAATTTTCAAGGTTTTTTAAATGCTAAAACCTAACTATGTAAGGCTTGAAACCTATGTTTTTTTCAGTGAATATATATATTTAATATAATATATATATAATTTTTATTTTCAAGTTTTTTTTTATATGATTACAGGGTCCACGCATGTGAACGCTCTGAGCTCTTACCCCGACAAATTTTTTACGTTTCTAAAACATAATATCTACGTTTTTAATATAGATTTTAAAGGTAGACAATATCTTCTTTAATGTAGAAAATGTTTTTTTTAACTTTTAACAACAGTATATTACTTTTTGAAGTAGTAACAAATCTAGAGAGGGTACGTCGCATGTGCACGCAACATAAGAGCTCCGTCCGCGCAACGTAAAAGCTTAGAGCTCTTACCTCGAAAGTTTTATAAACTTTAAATCGTTATATCTACGTATTCATGGCACAATGTAAAGTTACACATTATCTGGGATAATAAAGAACATGTTAATTTAAAATTTTAAAGACCATATATAACTTTATTTAAGCAATTATAATTCTTGCGAGGGTGCGTACTACGTAAAAGCATCGTAAAATGACGTTAGCACTCTGTAAATAGAGCGTAAATGCAACGTAAGCTCACGTAAGCGCCCCGTAAACGCTCTGTAAGCTCTCCGTAAGCTTACGTCCAACCATGTCACCTCAAAACAAAAGATTTAATTGGTTTATAATACTTCCTACTCCAATTGTTGAAAGACCCCTCCCATGTTCATCATTCCTCTTTGGCTTTCGAGGAAGAAACACCTTTTTTCATCAGCACTTTGCTCCTGAAAAATCTTTCGAAATGTCTGAACAGCAGGAACCTGAGCATTCAGAACATGAGGAATCTGAGCATTCAGAACATGAGGAATCTGAGCATTCTGAACATGAGGAAGCTGAGTTTGTTCCTGAAACCCCTAGATCACCAAAAGAGTTCATAGTTTGGACATTTTTTAAATTCCCAGAAGGACAGAAAAAGGTAAATGCGGCTTTTGTCACATGCAAAATCTGTGACACAGTACTTTCCAGAGGGGATCCACAGAAGAAGTACAGCTTTGGAACTTTTAGCATGGAACGCCATGTCATGAATATACACCCAAACAATTGGAGTAAAGCTGTAATGAAAAGATCATCAGAGGAGCAGGGCTCTGCTCCCAGCACTTCTTCTCAACCAACAGCACCACCAATGCAAGAATCAATGGTTGCAAATATCCAACCAGAACTTAAGAATTTGATGATGCAATGCATTTGTTTCCAGAAACTAATAGCCTTTGGACAAGAGTCCATTCAAGTTATCCTGCAAAAAAACAGGAAGCACAGGTGCCCCCCATATTTTTTTTCTTTATTTTTCATAGTTTGTTCCGGTTGAACAATTATCTGCCTTAAAAGTAAATTTTTTTACATCGTTTTTCAAGTAAAACAAAAACAAAAGAAAAAACAGTTCTTTTTAGAACTACCTCTACTGGTTAAAGAAAGAACTACATTTCTATGTTTGTATATAAAAGTTTGTAATAGTGAATGTCAAAGTGCAAAACTATAAGGATTTGGTACAGCATAAACGTATAAGGTGTTTACCTATAGTATACTGTACTACTTCCAAAGCACTGAAATGTAACATATGTATATAAATATGTTGCAACTCAATGGGCCAGGTGTACGTAATCTCGATTTACCTACTCATAAATATCGAGGGCCCTATGTAGGTAATCCCAGATTACCACTTCTTAAATACTGAATCATACCGATTTGGTATTTAAGAACTAGCAATGGGGATGTAGGTATTTTTACCGAATTAATTACTGATTTGGTAAAATTCTGTTATTACCGATTCGGTAATTACCGAATCTGTATTTGCCATTGATTCCTATGGGCCTTGAAGCCTATAGGAATCAATGGCAAATACCGATTCGGTAATTACCGAATCAGTAAATACCGAATCCAGCCTGGGGGAACAGGGTGTCACTTTGACACCCTGTATCACCCCTGTTTTTGGCTTGTGTGCAATGTGACACACATGCATGCCCTTAGGGCATGTGTGTGTGCCACATGGCACAGGTGTACATGCACAGATGTGCATGTACACAGGAATTCCTTATTTACCACCCAATTGTAAACCCATCAATGCAGACGGAATCTTTAAAAACTCAAGATTATTATGTACAGCTCTAGCAGGCATTCTGTTTTCATTTAATTTATTATAACAATATGTACAAATACATAGATCAGAACCCAAATCAATACAATTCTCAACTAACAAATAAGTTGCAAAATCCTTCCATACATTATTATTTTCCATTTCACTTTTAACATATAAATCAACTAACCGAGTCTGATTCTTATAATGAGTTCGTCGACAACACACACAAGAAAAATTTGGCCTTTCACTTGAAATTACCTTAAACTTTGTAATTTCATGATCAAAATGTTGAGTACTTACAATCTGTACATTCTCTTCCACATTACTTTCTATTACTGCATTATTTTCGGCAGTGTCCTCTTTTTCACCAAAGTAACAAAACTCTATTTCTTCATAAATCTTTTTCACATCTAATTCAGATCCATGCAAAAGAGCACTGTTTAACTGTTTCAGCTTAAGTGCTGGACTTTTTGCATAATACAACCTTCTCACTATTTTCCTCACTTTAGTTTGATGCACTCCTAACATCCTAAAATGGTGAAAAGTACTCAGACATACTTTTCTAGAAAGACAAGCCAGTAAATGACCATGCAAACCTGTGTTTTCCCTTACTCTGCAAGGATCTAAGTCTTGCAACATCTTAAACTTTTGTTTAAGACTTTTCTTACTATATGTACGTAAGAAATTGCAAAACAAATTAATAGAATCCTGTCGCACACTACAAATACTACTACAATTCCAAGTATACACCGGAGCCTTAGGACATCTCCCTAAAACTTCATCAGCATTTCTGGGCACAATTTCTTCTTTTTCAACTGGACAACCGCCCTTCACCTCATATGCTCGACCACTGGTGTCAACTGCATGCACCAAAACATTACCTTGAAAGTAACTCTCTTCATTAAAAAATGGCTCACAACTTGAACTATGCTTCCATTCTCCCGAAAAAACATCACAAAAATTAGTCTGATTAATTACTCTTTTTCACTTACATTTTAATTTAAAATCATTGATTGCCTTATCTAGTGTACGAACTCTATTGATTACTAAAATATACAGCTTTCTCTGCACTTCAAAAGCCTGATCAACAAACTTTTCTATTCTTTTCGTTTTCTTGTAAAAGCTATTTTCCTATTATATTTCTTAAGATTTTTTAATAAATTCAAAACTACTCTGTTACGAAACATTTGTCTACGAATGTCAATAAACTGATTTGTCCTACGATTACCAGACACACTATGATCTCCTCGTACAGTTATACCATTTTTTGGTGACCTCTGCTTTTTCTTTGTATTTATCCTTTGTTGTTTTTTTCGTAGAAACACTTTCTTGACTTTTTCTGCATTTTAACAATTTCCTTTAAAAATTCTTGGTTTGCTTACCAGGAACATTTTTTCTTTTCTCTGAAGGTTGTCCTTTGCATGAATCTTCTAATTGAGTCCTCTTGGTCAATAAAGCTTTCTTATAAAGTCTTTTTTGGCGGTGTTTAGTAGTCGTATTCTATTATGACTCTGTAGATATTTACAATCTGTTGAAAAGAAAAATGTGACATATTATAGACCACTACTAACATAGCACATAGCAATTACATTAACTAAACATTATAAACACTAGTTCACATCTCTCTTTGTGTGTCTCATATCACTCTCTGCCTGCACCATCTCCCTCTTTGCATGCCTCATCTCACTCTCTCCTTCCACCATCTTTCTGTTTGTATGTGTGTGTCATCTCAATCTCTGCCTACACCATCTGTCTGCTTGTGTGTATGTGTCATCTCACTCTCTGTGCCTAAAACGATTTACCATGCTAAACGTTTTTTGCTGAAATGATTGGCTTTAAGATTTTTGACAAGCATCACACTGAGTGTGTATGTGAATTAAGGAATTATATTTTAATCTTTTTCCATAATGTTAGCTGTGTGTGCTCACAGTTTGTATCTTTTACCTTACAGAGTAGACTTCTTTTTAAAGTGTTTTTCATGCTTGGATTCAATGCTGGTATAGAGATAGTGCTAATGGTTTCATTGGGCTTGTAAATATGCTCCTTTTTTTTACAAGCGCTTTACGCTACCTTTAACATGAATGCAAGCAGTGAATGTATGGAGAGGAATAGGAATAGCAGATAGAAAACAATATGAAATGCTGTGAGAGATGCGTGAAGGATTTTACTAATGGCATCAATTGAGATGAAATATAAGATAAAGAGGGCAGCGTAAGCGTGTGAAGTCATGTGACCTTAATATAACACTTGTCATTGGATGTTAACAGTTTTTTTTACAACTAATGAAAACCCCACCCCTTTCCTTCACTACCACTTTCACTTTGGAGAGAGCAAGACCTATTCTCTTCTTGTCTTCAATTCTTTCCAAAGAATGGCTGCAGACCACCAAGCAGCAGTGATGACTCTGTTGAGTTTCTTGAGGAGGACCCTCTTCAGCCAAAAGTGAAGGAGCACTTCATATGGACATTTTTTACAGTTCCAGAAGGAGAGAAAAAGGTAAATGCACCTAAAGTGGAGTGCAAGATTTGCCACACTGTTCTTTCTTGTGGTGACCGTACCAAAACATATAGTTTTGGGAACTCCACGATGATTCGGCATGTTCAAAGGAGGCACCCCCAGAACTATGCCCGGGAGAGTGTCAGGGACCTGGCACAGAATGCCTCGAGAGATGGCACCTCAACTTCCACTGGAGGAGCAACATCATCGGGGAGAGTAAGATCAGTGGAGCTGATACCCAACGTTCAGCCTGTTTTCACTGACATCAACATTAGGTGTAAGCAGTGCAACAAACTGCTTTGTGTTGGAGAGCAGAGTATCCTCCTGATTGTTCGCAAAAAGGAAGAATACCGCTGCCCTCCCCAGCCCTAATTTTTCCCCTTTTTTTTGCTCCTGTTGAGCAGTTTGGAATTCCCCATTTTTGTTTTTGTTCTGATAAAAATACCCAAAAAAATTAAAAACGTTCGGAAAATGAAAAAAAAAACAAAAAAAGAAGAAAAAAAACAGTTCTTTTGAGAAATACCTCCAATTCTCAAAAAAGAGCTATATTCTTTACAAATTCAAAAGGAGTGATTGAAGTGGAGTGCAGTGAGAGAGGAAAGGAAAATGAGTGAGGGAGCAAAGAAAGGGATGAGAGGGGAGGGGAAGTGAAGTAGGGGGATTGAAAGAAGGTGAGTGTCGGAGGTGAGTGAGGGGAAGGGGAGTGAACATGGGAAATGAGGATAAGTGAGGAAAGCTCAGTAAGGGAACGGGGGTGAGGAAGGGTAGGGGAAGAGCAGTGAGGTTGAGGAAAGAGTGGTGATAGAGAGTGGATAAAGGCAAGTGAGCGTGAGACATGATGATGATGAGGATGTTACATGTAATCTACCATTACTGTCTCTGCATGCAGTATGTGTGCCTCTGCTTATACTATTTCACTGTCTCTACTGGCAAAAAACAGATCACATATATATAAGCAAACCATAACATTCCATTTTCATTTCAACAGCACACCCTGGCTCTTGATTGCACAGCGTAGAGCCTATTTGTAAATTAAGAGGCCTAACAAACAAGCTGCTTAAGATTCCCTACTAGTACATATGCTAAAGCCTAACTGACTTTATGAAAACATGTATTTCCATATTTTTAAACACATCAACTAAGCAAATTATTCACCCAGATCCATTTAAAATCGAGCTTGACTCACAGTGTGATCTTAGGCACATGACCAGGATGTTACATGCAATCTACCATGTCTGTCTCTGCATGCAGTATGTGTGTTTTTGCTCATACTATTTCACTGTCTCTACTGGCAAAACACAGACTACATATATATAAGCAAGACATAACATTCCTTTTTCATTTCAACAGCACACCCTGGAACTTCATTGTGCAGCTTAGAGCCTAATTGTGAAGTAAGAGGCCTAACAGACATGCTGCCTAAGATTCCCTACTAGTACATATGCTAAAGCCTAACTGACTAACCATAATTCCCTGAAACCTATGTTTTTTTCAGTGAATGTATATATGTATATATATATACATTACCTACTGGCGGTCGCCAGTAGGTAGTTATAGTTAGGATTTTTTTCAATGCAAAATCTCAAAATTCTATTGTGAATAACTTTGGTATCGGTTGACAAATCTGCCTGAAAATTTCCTCAAATTTGCCTCGTCAAGCTCCGGTCCTTCCCTGAAAGTTTGGGGGGGATTCGTGAAGTGGGGGCTGAGATAAAAGGGGGGTCCCAAAACGTGTTTCCCCATGTTAATTTCCATAGGGCGGTCGAACTCACTTTTAGCCCGAACGGCTGAATGGATTTCCACCAAACTTGGCAAAATTGTAGGGACTGGTAGCCCGATGTGCCTTTGATATGTCTCATATGGCCGAGATACCCGCCACCCCCTCTCAACACAATCCCCAAAGGAGGGAAACCGGAAACAGTTCTTGATTTTTGGAAGTGGGATGGAGTGACCATCCCGGCCGTATTTATTAAAACAAAAATTAAAAACATTAAACGTTTCATGTTATGTACAATTTCATTACCATATTGCGATGTTTGGCTAACTTTAACAGATTCTCTAATACAGAGGTTCTCCTAGCCGAACTAGCATCCTACAAAACATTTCTTGACATATTGAAATTGTACAACCTAACGTTTAAGGGCCAACGGCAAGGTCATAACCGGTGTCAAGATCCCTAACCAGACTTACCCCTCCCACTTGGGCTGGGCGACAGCACGGAGGCGTACCTCAAGTGCAACTATTACCAATTTCCCTTGACTTGACGGGGGCACCTAAAGACTCGACGCCAGTTAAAGGTCGTTCGAATACTCGTGTGAGGTATCTAGAAGGTACCGTAGACCTTATCCCAACCCCACACAACTTACCGCATCTGCCGTCGCAGATGTCACTGGCCCCGGGAAATTCCCCAGGAGGGGGCTGTAACCCCTCCTAGAAAGGAAGGGGCCTTGACCGCCTTTCCTTTACTTCCGGCGACCCATCCTTAGAAGGGACCGCCTCCCCATTGAGGGGCCAATGGCCACCTCTCCCGAGCGCTCCCATCCGTGTTGGGTGACGCCCACTCATAGGGATCTACTAATTAGTGCTCACCGATCATGACCTTACCACCACAGGCCCGGATAGTTGACCGGCTATCCGGGCCCCCCACAAAACTCCTAGCTAAAGGTCATGTTTCAACGTTTTTTAACCATGCTAAGAAGTCTCCTATGAGTAACTCATTTCCCACCCGAGACAAATGCACACCATCCCCCAGATACATACTGTCATCATTAATACAACCGTGCGAGATAGCATGCAATGTCCTGGAACGAAACAACCTACTCACTTTGTTATTCAGTTTTCTAACAGAATGGTTCAAAGCAGGGATCGAAACAGCCCCCCGCCACACTTTTCGTGGGATCATATGAGACCACGCAATTATGCACCCCGGAACTTTCCTCGCCAACCAACTTACAGTGGAAAGCATTGCCTCCAGGAGAAGTCGTCTACCGGTGGTGACCAAATCATTGCCCCCTAAATGTACTATGACTATAGACGGCGGTGACCTCGTCCGCGCTAACAAACCCTCAAAGAATGCCTGAAACTGGTCAATACAGAGACCGCCCCTTCCGTAGAAGGACATTCTGTACCCGTATTCCCCAGCTACGTGAATCATGTCACCTGCTTCGAATACGTCTGCGGCACGCCTCACGTATGAGTGGCCCACGACCCACACCTCCTTTCTCACAGCCGGTGATGTCTGACCGCTGGCCTGGTGTTGGGTCGACTGCATAGTCCGCCCCGCCTCGAAGGCTTGCGTAACTGAAAACCAAACAAAAGACAAGAAGCGTGAGTACATTATTACAGCTTCACAACATGTGCAACCGCACATACCTCTTATAACAATTGGAGGACCAACGCCCCCTTCGTTTTACTTGTTCCACATTAAGACCCCTGGCTGTAGCTTCAGTGGCAGCCCCTATCCGAAAGGAATGGGTCCCAAACTCACCCGGGTCCAAGCCCGCTGCGGTAATCGACATCGCGAGCACCCGCTGAAACTGAAACTTCGTCAGTGGGGTGGCGTCCGCGTGTCTCAACAATGTCCCTCCCCATGATGCCACCCTTCGTGCTAGGTAATCTTCTAAACACTTCACCGGGCACATGGAGGACCCTGGGATCCTGCGAATGACTATGCAGTCTCCTACCCCACCTTGATCGGTTTTTGACTTGACAAAGGATACAGTCATCGTCTCACCCTTGATCTGAACGTGTTCCCGGCACAAACCCCCCACCACATCCTGTTTGTTCCTTGCCACCAGCTCACTTATCCTCATCGCCCCGTGAAATGCAAGCGTGAAAGCAGCTCGGAACAAACAGGCCTCGAACTGAGACGAGCATGTGGCGTGGAGCGTGGCCAGCAACTGGGCCAACCTATCCAGACCTATCGGGCGCCTCTCATCTACTCTGCGACCCTCAAGGCGTTGCCACCCACGTAGCGCTTTCTGTACCACGAAAGACGCTGTCGGGTCCCGGATATTATGGGCCCTGGCAACGAATGAAATGGCAGCACGATGCCTCTGGGCTGTAGCCACCGACTTCCCAGCCCTACGCAAGGACATCAGAAAATGTACCACCCAATCCTCGTGCCCCCAAAGCCCCCCTCTCTCAGTCCCCAAAAAGGCTAAATAGGCCCAAAACGCCCCTTCGTATGCCTTCCTCGTTCTTGGTGCTAGACTCTCTCCCACGAGGTAACGAAGTTCGGGGCACCGAGAGACCAGAGAGCTTCGGGAAAGGGTGCCGGCTCTGGGTCCGCCGAGGGAAGGAAACCCGAGAAAGCCTGTATTTGAAAACGAGACAGTGCATCAGCCGCCTGATTCATCACCCCTGGGACATGTTTCGCTCTGAATACCACGTTCAGTTGCATACATAGTAAGACAATTTCTTTAAGCAGCCTTAAAATCATTTTACAACGTGCTGCCTGACTATTGATGCATTCTACAACGGTCATATTGTCAGACCAAAATATGACAGAGTGATTTTTGAATCCATCGGGCCAGGTTCTGAGGGCCACCAAAATGGGAAACAGTTCAAGGAAAGCAATATTACTCGTCAGCCCCTCTTCATGCCACCATGTTGGCCACCTTTGTGCCGACCATTTTGTGCCGAAGATGGCGCCAAAGCCCATGCTCCCAGCTGAATCCGTCCATAGACCAAGCTCTTCAGAGGACAAGGCTGGTTTGTTCCAGACGACTCGACCATTGAAACCCGCCAAAAATGCTAACCAAATACGCATATCTTGGCGGACCTCAGCCGATAGTCTTGTGCGATGATGACCCTCCTTTAGGCCGACCATCGCCTGGGCAATCGAACGGGAAAAGGGGCGGGCCATTGGGATCACCCTTAGGGCAAAATTCAACTTCCCCACCAATTGCTGCAATTGATGCAGCGTAACTTTAGATGCAGTAATACACGTTTGCAGGGCTGCCCTGAATTTCGATACTTTGGCAGCTGGTAAACGAAAACAACCCTCACTAGAGTCCAACTCGATCCCGAGAAACTCGAGGCAAGTCCTGGGACCCACAGTTTTACCTGGTGCCAATGGCACGCCAAATTGATGCATTAAAACACAAAATTCAGTCAAGGCCCGGGCACATTCATCATCCCCAGCGGCCCCAAGGAACAGAAAGTCATCGAGGTAATGCATCACATTTCGAAAACCCGTTTTCTTCGTGTAAACCCATTGTAGAAAACTACTGAATTTCTCGAAATATGCACAAGATATAGAGCACCCCATCGGCATACACCTATCCATGTAATACGAACCTTGAAACATGAATCCCAAAAGACGTTGGTCTTCCGGGTATACCGGGAGCAAACGGAACGCTGACTCGATATCTGATTTCGCCATCAGCGTCCCGGGCCCCAGGCGATTCAAAATGGCTACGGCCTCATCGAATGATGCGTACCGCACCGAACATATCTCTGGATCAATTGCGTCGTTTACAGAAAGGCCATGAGGAGCTGATAAATTGTGAATCAATCGAAACTCACCTGGGTCCTTCTTGGGGACCACCCCTAAAGGAGAACAAACAAAATTCTGTACCGGGGGAACACTAAACGGGCCGGCAACCTGACCTCGGGTAACCTCTTTCCGGATCTTATCCTGTACTACAGTCGTATGCTGCAAGACGGAAAGCTGGTTTTTGCACGTCCCGACACCCTGAAAGTCCCCCACCGGGATGCGGAAACCGTATGAAAAACCGTTTCGTAGCACCCCAGCGGAAGTACGATCCGGGTATTCGCTGAGCCAGGGAATCATGGCCAGGGTATCAATCGGGGTTGGTAAAGGCGCCCCTCGGACTATATTAGACCTGTTTGGCGCCTCCTCTACCCTCATTTTCACCCGATTTGGCTCTGCACGAGGACTCAGGATGGGGTGCCCCACAACCACTACATTCGTGTTTGAATTTACAAGATCCCGGGGGCCTAGTACATTTACTTCTGTTGAAATTGAAACAGAAACCCCTCTTCCCTGTAATTCCGGCGGGTCTCGGATAATCGTCTGTACCCGTACCCGACCGAAAGGGCGTCCCCCCATTTTGGCGGGAGGACTCACCAACAGTACTCCCCACCAACGGCACTTTCAACATCCCCGACTCTTTCATTTTATTCCATGTCAAAGAATCGTAACAGTCCCAGGTTAAACTTTTGTTATGCTCCATCGCTTTCCTGAAAAGGTTGTCATAACAGAACCATTGGTTACCTTGGTGCGATGTCGAGTACCCCATAATTCGTGACTGATATACTGGAAATTCAGGGAGCAATTCAGGCCTACGTTCACCCAAAATTGACGTAAAAACTCCCCAAGCATTACCCCAGTTGCCAATATTCTCATTCACTTTAAAGGCGGCCATTTTTGCGCGCCAAACACTCGGATGCATCAGATCCTTTTGACCCTTAACAGTTTCGACCTCATAATGATCAACGAGCAGGGAGAAAATGTTTACGTATTCCCCCGCCCAAATCTTTTCCTTTATTGCCAAAGGAACATGTTGCCCCAATCTTTCTCTACGAGAGGGTGTTGACTCATCCCTTGCGATCGGCAATGGCCGCTTACCTGCACCGGACGCTACTTCCGCCCCTCGTGGCTTGTCTATCACTGCATCCGGCGCGGGCACCTTGGCTGTATCACGTTTCTCGCGCAACTGTTTCATGAGTGCTTGCGCTTCGGCAGCCGTGGCGCCCCCGCTACTGTCCCCCAACCACGCTGCTAACTGTGCCGCCAACTCGGGAGGCATATCCTCAGCGGATGTCGGGGTGACTACGACCGGAATCGGATTCCCTTCCTGCGGTACCGGGGCCGGCACCGGGGCTGGCGGCTCGAGCGGGGAACAGGGAACCGGGACGTCTCCCCCGACCGGCCCCCTTCTCGGCCTCTTAGGCCTCCCTCCGGCCGGTGGACGCCCCGATCCCTCCTCACCGTCTTGCCCCGCCAACTGCTTCTTTATCTCGGACATTTCCTTCATGAGAACCCGAACCAACTGGTCAGTCGACATTCTCTTCGCGCCTTTCTTGGGCATTTTCCAAACGAAGTATCTAGAAGACAAAAAGAAAGATTAAAACGCTCAAAATTGGCTCTTCGTTCTGTCCCGAGCTCACGTGCAGCGAGGAGGTGCAGCTTCAGAGCACAAGAACAAGAGGCTGTCTTCTGGTCTTGCGTCCCTTTTTATCCGTCTTCAGGGCGGGCGTATACCCGCCCCTGCCTGCCCCGAGGGCGTGGCTGGCTGCGTCAGTGTCTAGGCCAGCCCACTCTAGGGCGGGAACAGGCGCGCCCCGGCTACGCCGCTTCGGGCATACCAGCCGAGACGCGCCTCCCGCCCGAAAATGGCTTCCCGGGGGGATCGAGGCACTCAGCCATACGTTCGGGGGGACCAAGTTGGTCGCCCCTTTCCAAGATATGTGCTCCAGTGGATTTTGAGTAATTTAGGTTCCAAAAAATATATATATCTATGGCAGCGCCCCGGTACGCGCACCGGGGAGCCCACCGGGCGCGCCACGTGACTTGCGCGCAGAAAGCTGATTGGCTCTCGGGTGTCTGTAAACATTCGAAACAGTCCGGAGCGGCGCCATCTTGGGTCTCGGTAGGATCGAGACACAAGAGATGGCCAAAACAAAGGGGGAAATGACCATAAGGGGGCAGGGTAGACTCCCCCTGAGCCCCTAGGTTTGATGTGGGGGCTATAAAAGGGCCCGCAGGGCAAAATAAATGTTGGTTTTTTTTCGTTTTGCGCGGGGGGAGCGCCCGGTACGCGCACCGGGGAGAGCATCAGGGAGCGTGCCATGGGGAAAAAAGAAACACAGACTTTTCAAAAATTGTATGTTTATTAATTGTTCTTTTTGTTTTTTTTATTTTTTATTAAGTACCAACATGTAAGTACCAATGCAAAGTCTAAAATTTAATATACACCGTCTCCTTTGTAGATATAATTTGCATGTTGTTACAGAAGTTATTGTGGTATATGGAATTCATACCATTGTCTGTCAGGAAAGCAGAAACAACATGGAGGCAGGAGATGATAAAGAGATGTTAAATACACATTGGAGATAATATAGTGGGAGAAAGGAAGTAACTATGAGCAAACTTACTATGTAACACAAAAAAGTTGCACAGTATACTATAAGTCTCAGTTTATATGATTCTTTTTCAAAATTTAATAAAACTTCTAACAATATATTGTCTGGAATGTCCTCATTTTTATTCTGTGATTCTATTGATTCCACACACTGAATTAATTGATGATCCAGAGACTCAGCCATAAAATCAAAGTTATCATTCTCAGCAATTTGTTCTTCAGGGTTGGTGTCCAAAACATTTTCGAAAGAAATATTCTGTTCTCCTTCCATTTTGTTGCAGTAAATTGGATAAAAAATATAGATATCAGTAGAAATAGGGCACTGCTGGGTTTACGTTCAGACAGGTACTTGTGAGTTTTTAACAGTGAAGTTATCTTTGGGCAGTGTATGGTTTCAGGCAGGAAGTAGAACTATTGAAAAGTGCCTGTGATGAAGCCTAAGTAAATTCATAATTATACCAGAGAAGCCTAACTCAATCCATAATTATAACAGAGAAGCCTATCTCAATCTCTAACTCTTACAGAGGGACAGTATATAACTATCTGAAAACGTTTTCCCAAATTAATTTAAAGTGCATAACATAGTTCTCCTTTCAAATTAACAACTTACCTATTTCAAAGTAGTTGAAGTTTTGTGTCAAAATTCTTTCCAAATGTACCTTAGGTAGTGTTAGTCAAAATGGCTGTGTTTCCCTCTTATTTTTCATATATATTCATGTACTTAACCAATCAAATGTCAGCACATAAAAGTACAAAATGTAAGTAACATTTTAATTGGTTGAAAACAGTTTCATATGTGTTTTTGTCATGTAATTTACCTCAGGATATTTAGACAGGGCTACAGCCCAAATGGCTCAATGGAATACCATCAAATTTGGGTAGATGGTAGGGACTACTATGTAGTAGGGCCTATTCTATATTTGGTGTAAGTGTCTCCTGTGGTTTTTATGTAAATTACTTTCCCACATTTTTTTTGGGAGCGTTTACCGGTGCGTGCCCCGTTATGCGCACCGGCAGCGTTACGGGACTCCTCCATTTTGTATTTTGGTAGAATTGAGACACAAGATGGAGGACAAACAACGTGGGGAATGGGTAGTAGGGGGCACGGTAGACACTTCTTGACCCTCTAGCGTTTCTGAGGGGGGTTTAGGAGGCCCATTTATGTCCCCCCCCAAAAATTTTTTTATTTTTCACGGGGGAGCGCCCGGTACGCGCACCGGGAAGCGTACCAGGGAGCGTACTTTGGTGAAAAATAGTGAAAAAAGTTAGAAAAAGAAAATCATTATGAGTGATCAGAGGTAGGGTAGCCCTGAAAAGAGCTTTTGGGTTCTGTGGCTGATTTAAGTACCTATAAGTAGGTTCCAATGCACAGTCTTAAATTCAGGAGCAATATTCTATTCCCCTCATCTGAGAAGTGCCCACCATCTCCACTGTAAATGTCTTGCATGTTGTAACGCAAGTTATTGTTGTATATTGAACCCATTCCATAGTCTCTCATGTAAGCAGAAACAGATTTATTCACATGTTTCAGTGCTTTCTCAAATTGTGGACAAAATTGGTTGGACCAGTTCCATTTCTGTCTTTGGCATATATTGGAATATACCAAAGCAGTTTGTGGAAAAAGTGTCATCAATCAATCAAAGGTGTCCTTTAAAAGCATTTCCAGACCAACCCCAGTCATAGTGCCCAAGTCATTTCCACCACAGTGCACTATTAAGAGGTCAGGGTTTGGCAGGTGCAAAAAGGTTTTCACCAATAATATCAATTGGTGACATCTCAATCCTCTCTGGCCAATCCACTTGATTTCCACATTTGATAAATCAAGGTTATGAACATTTCTGCTAGCTGCATACCTTTGAGCCCAGTGGATGTAGCTATGTCCAATAATCCACACAGAATACATGATGAGAGAAGGTTCTGGTGCAGTCAGATGAAGTGTGGGAATGAAATGGCAGTTGGAACAGTAGGAGTTTACAAAAAAATAATTGTGGAGTTTCCCTGCTCTTGAATCACAAGCACTGATTGGTGGATTCAGATAGTTGAAAACTGAAAGTTAGGGTGCATGGTTGTGTTGTGTGAAAGAAGCAATTTGAATGGTTAAAAGTCACTAAACGCAATAATGCCCTGGATAAGCTGGTGTATTTTGAGGTCAAACATCCTTGCTGACTTAATTTGCAACATTGTAGAATAAACTTTTGAACCTGAGAGTTCAGTTAGGAGGGAGTTGCTATGGTAACAGATAGAAAGGTCTGAGAGGGGGGAGGGTGTTGGTTTGAAAAAAGTGAGGGAGAAGTATTGATTGGTTGAAATGAGGCATATGTGTGTAGAATTAGAGGTTTTCTCTGCCAGACTTGGTTTCAGTGTATTGAGTGCACACCTTTTGCTCTGCTAAAGAAAAATTGGTGTGTGTGTCTGACACTGTTCTCAATCTCCCAAAGCATTTGTAAAGGTAAGTAATGATTCATTTAATTTAGATAGAGACTTGTTTGCTCTATGGAGAAGATTTGGAAGCAGATAGTGAAGTTTCAGTAGTAAAATTCAATGCTTGTACATAGGACTTGTGCTGTGTTTGTAAAAAGTTATTTTAAAAACGATTTTGGGGTTAATGGATGGCTTATATTTTTTAGAAGAAATTAATAGTGTTTGCCTCATTAAATAAATATATTTGAACCTTTTAGAATGATGTCACTTGCATTACCTCAGATTTGAAAGCAGATTGAGATTCTTTCTTAATGGTTTGTGGCATGTTTTTTGGAAATGCTTGCTATGAACATTTGCAAGATAGGGGATTTGTATTTTGTGAAACAGTGAGGTTTCAGTAGTGAAATTGAATGCTTGTACATAGGTCCTGTGTTGTATTTCTTAAATGTTATTCCAAAACCGATTTTGGGGGCAAATCAATGGTATTTACATTTGGGTGTTATTTATGATTGCCTTGTGGCACCGGTGCGTCACTTTTAACATGGGAAAAAAGTGACGCACCGGTGGTGCAAGGCCTTCATAAATAAGGTCCTGAGTTTCTTTGCTGTTGATTTCTGTCTTGCTTTTTGATAATGCTTGATAGGAACATTTGCAAGATAGAGGATTTGTATTTTGGGAAAAAGTGAGGTTTCAGTAGTGAAATTGAATGCTTGTACATAGGTCCTGCGCTGTGTTTCTAAAATGTTATTCAAAAACCGATTTCGGGGTCAAATCAATGGTATTTACATTTGGGCCTTATTTATGATTGCCTTGTGGCGCCAGTGCATCACTTTTAACATGGGAAAAAAGGGACGCACTGGTGGGGCAAGGCCTTCATAAATAAGGCCCTGAGTTTCTTTGTTGTTGGTTTCTGTCTTGCTTTTTGATAATGCTTGCTATGAATATTTGCAAGATAGGGGATTTGTATTTTGTGAAACAGTGAGGTTTCAGTAGTGAAATTGAATGCTTGTTCATAGGTCCTGTGCTGTGTTTTTAAAATGTTATTCAAAAAACGATTTTGGTGGCAAATCAATGGTATTTACATTTGGGTCTTATTTATGATTGCCTTGTTTCACCGGTGCGTCACTTTCAACATGGGAAAAAAGTGACGCACTGGTGGCGCAAGGCCTTCATAAATAAGGCCCTGAGTTTCTTTGCTGTTGGTTTGTGTCTTGCTTTTTGATAATGCTTGCTATGAACATTTGCAAGATAGGGGATTTGTAACAGTGAGGTTTCAGTAATGAAATTGCATGCTTGTACATAGGTCCTGCGCTGTGTTTCTAAAATGTTATTCAAAAAACGATTTTGGGGGCAAATCAATGGTATTTACATTTGGGTCTTATTTATGATTGCCTTGTGGCGCCGGTGCGTCACTTTTAACATGGGACAAAAGTGACGCACCGGTGGCGCAAGGCCTTCATAAATAAGGCCCTGAGTTTCTTTGCTGTTGGTTTGTGTCTTACTTTTTGATAATGCTTGCTATGAACATTTGCAAGATAGGGGATTTGTATTTTGTTAAACAGTGAGGTTTCAGTAGTGAAATTAAATGCTTGTACAAAGGTCCTGTGCTGTGTTTCTAAAATGTTATTCCAAAAACGATTTTGGTGGCAAATCAATGGTATTTACGTTTGGGCCTTATTTGTGATTGCCTTGTGACGCTGGTGCGTCACTTTTAACATGGAAAAAAGTGATGCACCGGTGGTGGAAGGCCTTCATAAATAAGGCCCTGAGTTTCTTTGCTGTTGGATTGTGTCTTGCTTTTTAGTAATGGTTGCTATGAAAATTTGCAAGATAGAGAATTTGTATTTTGTGAAACAATGTGGTTTCAGTAGTGAAATTGAATGCTTGTACATAGGTTCTGCGCTGTGTTTCTAAAACGTTATTCAAAAAACGATTTTGGGGGCAAATCAATGGTATTTACATTTGGGCTTTATTTATGATTGCCTTGTGGCGCCGGTGCGTCACTTTTAACATCGGAAAGAAGTGACGCACCGGTGGCGCAAGGCCTTCATAAATAAGGCCCTGAGTTTCTTTGCTGTTGGTTTCTGTCTTGCTTTTTGATAATGCTTGCTATGAACATTTGCAAGATAGGGGATTTGTATTTTGTGAAATAGTGAGGTTTCAGTAGTGAAATTGAATGCTTGTACATAGGTCCTGCGCTGTGTTTCTAAAATGTTATTCAAAAAACGATTTTGGTGGCAAATCAATGATATTTACATTTGGGCCTTATTTATGATTGCCTTGTGGGGCCGGTGCGTCACTATTAACATGGGAAAAAAGTGACACACCGGTGGCGCAAGGCCTTCATAAATAAGGCCCTGATTTTCTTTGCTGTTGGTTTGTGTCTTGCTTTTTGATAATGCTTGCTATGAACATTTGCAAGATAGGGGATTTGTATTTTGTGAAACAGTGAGGTTTCAGTAGTGAAATTGAATGCTTGTACATAGGTCCTGTGCTGTGTTTCTTACATGTTATTCCAAAAACGATTTTGGTGGCAAATCAATGGTATTTACATTTGGACCTTATTTATGATTGCCTTGTGGCGCCGGTGCATCACTTTTAACATGGGAAAAAAGTGACGCACCGGTGGCGCAAGGCCTTCATAAATAAGGCCCTGAGTTTCTTTGCTGTTGGCTTGTGTCCTGCTTTTGGAAAGGGGCGACCAATCGGTCCCCCCGAACGTATGGCAGAGTACCACGATCCCCCCGGGAAGCCATCTTGGGCGGGAGGCGAGTCTCGGCTGGTATGCCCGAAGCGGCGTAGCCGGGGCGCGCCTTTTCCCGCCCTAGAGTGGGTTGGCCTAGACACTGACGCGGCTGGCCACGCCCTTGGGGCAGGCAGGGGCGGGTTTACGCCCGCCCTGAAGACGGATAAAAGGAGGAACAAGACCAGAAAGCATCCTCTTGTTCCTGTGCTCTGAAGCTGCACCTCCTCGCTGCACGTGAGCTCGAGACGGAACGAAGAGCCAATTTTGAGCGTTGTAATCGTTCTTGTTTGTTTTACAGATACTCTGTTGGAGAATGCCGAAGAAGGCGGGAAAGCGAATGACTACCGACCAGATGCTGCGTGTTCTCATGAAAGAGGTGACCGACCTAAAGAGGCGAATGGATAAAGACAAGGAAGGGGGGCCGAAACGTCCTTTGGTGGGAGCAGCCCCGGGAGGAAAAGGCAAGAGGCCCAGGAGGGGAGCAGCTGGGGGAGATATCCCGGGGCCCAGTGTCCCGCTCGAAGCACCCACTCCCGTGCCGGAGGAAGGGAATCCGATTCCCGTTGTGGTCACCCCCGTGTCCGGGGAAGATATGCCGCCCGAGCTGGCAGCACAATTAGCAGCGTGGTTGGGTAAAGGTAGCGAGGGCGCCACGGCTGTCGACGCGCAGGTGTTGATGAAGCGACTGCGTGAAACACGGGAAGCAGCGAGGGTATCCACGCCGGCTGCGGCCGTAGAGAAGCCACAGGGGACGGTTTCAGTCACAGACACAGCGTCCGTTTCAGGTAAGCGGCCATTGCCGATTGCGAGGGAGGAGTCGGCACCCTCTCGAAGGGAGAAGTTGGGGCAGCATGTCCCTTTAGCTATTAAAGAAAAGATATGGGCAGGGGAGTATGTAAACATCTTCTCGTTGCTTACTGATCATTATGAGATGGAGCATGTTAAAGGCCAGAAGGACCTCATGCATCCGAGTGTTTGGCGCGCAAAGATGGCCGCCTTTAAGGTAAATGAAAACATTGGCAATTGGGGAAAGGCGTGGGGGGTTTTCACATCGATCTTGGGAGAACGAAGGCCCGAATTGCTACCCGAATTGCCGATTTATCAGTCACGGATCATGGGGTACTCTGTATCACACGAGGGTAATCATTGGTTCTGCTATGATAATATTTTCAGAAAAGCAAAAGAACATGATAAAAACTTAACTTGGGATTGTTATGATTCTGTGTCCTGGTCCAAAATGAAGGATACTGGTATGTTGAAATTGCCATTGGTAGGGAGTAACGTGGACGAATCCTCCCGTCAGTATGCGGGGACACCCTTTCGATCAGGTACGGGTACCGACAATCACTCGAGGCCTACCGGTAATGCAGGTAAAAAGGGGGTTTGTTGGAACTTTAACAGAGGGAAATGTACTAGGCCCCAGGGGTCGTGCAAATTTAGACACGAATGTAGTGGGTGTGGGCAATCATCCCATCCTGAGTCCACGTGCGAGCCAAAACGGGTGATAACGGGGGTAGAGGAGGTGCCAAACAGGTCTAAAATAGTCCGAGGGGCGCCTTTACCTACCCCGATTGATACCTTGGCAATGATTCCCTGGCTCAGTGAATACCCGGATCGTGCTTCCGCTGGGGTGGTGCGGAACGGGTTTTCATATGGTTTCCGCATCCCAGTGGGGGACTTTCACGGTGTGGAAAAATGCAAGAATCAGATATCGGTCTTTCAGCATACGACCGTGGTACAGGAAAGGATCCGGAAGGAGGTTACTCGAGGTCGAGTCGCCGGTCCGTTTAGTGTACCCCCGGTTGCTAACTTTGTTTGTTCGCCTTTAGGAGTGGTCCCCAAGAAGGACCCGGGTGAGTTTCGGCTGATACATAATTTGTCAGCCCCACGTGGTCTTTCTGTAAACGAAGCGATAGACCCGGAAATGTGTTCGGTGCGGTACGCATCCTTCGATGAGGCCGTAGCCATTTTGAATCGCCTGGGGCCCGGTGCGCTGATGGCAAAATCTGATATCGAGTCAGCGTTCCGGTTGCTCCCGGTACATCCAGACGATCAGCGTCTCCTGGGATTCATGTTTCAGGGTCAGTATTACATGGATAGGTGTATGCCGATGGGATGCTCTATATCTTGTGCCTATTTCGAGAAATTCAGTAGTTTCCTACAATGGGTCTTCACTAAGAAGACGGGTTTCCAACATGTGATGCATTATCTCGATGATTTTTTGTTCCTGGGGGCAGCCGGGGATCCGGAATGTGGGCAAGCTTTGGCTGCATTTTGTGTTTTAATGAATCAGTTTGGCGTGCCATTAGCACCAGGTAAGACGGCGGATCCTTCGACTTGCCTCGAGTTTCTGGGGATCGAGTTAGACTCCGGAGAAGGTTGTTTCCGTTTGCCAGGTGATAAAGTGTTAAAGTTCAGGGCATCCCTGCAAATGTGTATGAGTGAATCTAAGGTTAAGCTGCATCAATTACAGCAGTTAGTGGGACAGTTGAATTTTGCCCTAAGAGTTATACCAATGGCCCGCCCTTTTTCCCGTTCGATCGCTCAAGCCATGGTCGGACTGAAGGAGGGCCATCATCGCACAAGGCTCTCGGCAGAGGTCCGCCAGGACATGCGCATTTGGTTGGCATTTCTGGCGGATTTCAATGGTCGAGTCATCTGGAACAAACCGGCCGTGTCCTCTGAGGAGCTGGGGCTGTGGACAGATTCGGCAGGGAGCATGGGTTTTGGTGCCATTTTCGGCACTCGATGGTCTGCACAAAAATGGCCGGCATGGTGGCATAACAGTGGATTGACAAGTAACATTGCTTTCCTGGAACTTTTCCCCATTTTGGTGGCCCTGAGAACGTGGCCCGAGGGGTTCAGAGATCACTCTGTGGTATTTTGGTCTGACAATATGACCGTGGTTGAGTGTATCAATAGCCAGGCAGCACGATGCAAATGGATTTTGAGACTGCTCAAGGAAATCGTATTACTGTGTATGCAATTGAATGTGCTATTCAAAGCAAGACATGTCCCGGGTTTAATGAACCAGGCGGCTGATGCCCTTTCTCGTTTTCGTATGCAGGCCTTCTGGGGTTTTCTTCCCACAGCGGACCCGGAGCCAGCACCCTTTCCCGAAGCTCTCTGGTCTCTCGGTGCCCCGAACTTCGTAACCTCGTGGGAGAGAGTTTAGCACCCAGGACGAGGAAGGCATATGAAGGGGCGTTCCGGTCCTATTTAGCCTTTTTGGGGACTGCTAGGGAGGAGCTTTGGGGCCAGGAAGAATGGGTAGTGAACTTTCTGATGTCGTTACATCTGGCAGGGAAATCGGTGGCCACGGCCCAGAGGCATCGGGCTGCCATTTCCTTTGTTGCTAGGGCTCATGGGATCCAGGACCCGACAGCGTCTTTCGTTGTGCAAAAAGCGCTACGTGTGTGGCAACGCCTTGAGGGTCGCAGAGTAGATGAGAGGCGCCCGATAGGTTTGGATAGGTTGGCCCAGTTATTATCCAGACTCCCTACAACATGTTCATCTCAGTTTGAGACAGTGTTATTCCGAGCCGCTTTTACGCTGGCATTTCATGGGGCTATGCGGTTAAGCGAATTAGTGGCGAGGAACAAGCAGGATGTGACGGGAGGGCTGTGCGCAGAGCATGTTCAGTTCAGAGGGGAGACAATGACTGTCTCGTTTGTGAGGTCCAAGACCGATCAGAGTGGGATGGGTGACTGCATAATTATACGCAGGATTCCCGGGTCGTCCATGTGCCCAGTGAAGTGTTTAGAGGATTATTTAACACGAAGGGTGGCATCATGGGGGGGGGACCTTGTTGAGGCACGCGGACGCCACCCCACTGACAAGGTTTCAGTTTCAGCGGGTGCTTGCGATGTCGATTACAGCTGCGGGCTTGAACCCGGGCGAGTTTGGGACCCATTCCTTTCGGATAGGGGCTGCTACAGAGGCTACAGCCAGGGGTCTGAATGTGGAACAAGTTAAACGTGTGGGGCGTTGGTCCTCCAATTGTTATAAAAGGTATGTGCGTTTGCACATGTTGTGAAGCTGTAATGATGTACTCACGCTTCTTGTTTTGTTTGGTTTTCAGTTACGCAAGCCTACGAGGCGGGGCGGACTATGCAGTCGACCCAACACCGGGCCAGCGGTCAGACATCACCGGCTGTGAAAAAGGAGGTGTGGGTCGTGGGCCACTCATACGTGAGGCGTGCCGCGGACGTATTCAAGGCAGGTGACATGGTGCACGTGGCTGGGGAATACGGGTACAGTGTGTCCTTCTACGGAAAGAGCGGTCTCTGTATTGACCAGTTTCAATCATTTTTCGAGGGTTTGCTAGGGCGGACGAGGTCACCGCCGTCTGTAGTCATAGTACATCTTGGGGGCAATGATTTGGTCACCACTGGTAGATGACTTCTCCTGGAGGCGATGCTTTCCACTGTAAGTTGGTTAGCGAGGAGAGTTCCGGGGTGCACAATTGCGTGGTCCCATATGATCCCACGAAAAGTGTGGCGGGGGGCTTTTTCTGTTTCTGCTTTAAATCATTCTGTGAGAAAACTTAATAACAAAGTGAGTAGGTTGTTCCGTTCCAATGCACTGCATTCTATCTCACATGGGTGTATTAATGATGACAGTATGTACTTGGGGGATGGTGTTCATTTGTCTCGGATGGGGGATGAGTTATTCATAGGAGACTTCATAGCTTGGCTGAAGACGTTAAAACATGACCTTTAGGTAGGAGTGTGGTGGGGGGTCCGGATAGCCGGTCAACTATCCGGACCTGTGGCGGTAAGGTCATGATCGGTGAGCACTAATTGGAAGATCCCTATGAGTGGGCGTCACCCATTACGGATGGGGGCGCTCGGGGGAGGTGGCCATTGGCCCCTCAACGGGGAGGCGGTCCCTTCTAAGGATGGGTCGCCGAAAGGAAAGGGAAGGCGGTCAAGGCCCCTTCATGGGTAGGAGGGGTTACAGCCCCCTCCTGGGGAATTTCCCGGGGCCAGTGGCGTCGAGTTTTATTGGGGCCCCCGTCAAGTCAAGGGAAATTGGTAGTTGCACTTGAGGTATGCCTCCGTGCCACCCCTCACAAGTGAGGGGGATATGTCTGGGTTAGGGATCTTGACACCGGTTACGACCTTGCCGTTGGCCCTTAAACGTTAGGATGTACAATTTCAAAAGTTAAGTAAATGTTTGGTAGGATGTTAGTTCGGCTAGGAGAACCTTTGTATTAGAGGATATGTTAAGGTTAGCCAAACATCGCAATGTGGTAATGAAATTGTACATAATATGAAACTGTTGATTTAATGTTTTAATTTTGTTTCATATTTTAATAAATACGGCCGGGAGGGTCACTCCCTCCCGTCTTCCAAAAACTTCAGAACTGTTTCCGGTTTCCCATCCTTGGGGATTGTGTTGAGAGGGGGTGGCGGGTATCTCAGCCATATGGAAAGGGGCGACCAATCGGTCCCCCCGAACGTATGGCAGAGTACCACGATCCCCCCGGAAAGCCATCTTGGGCGGGAGGCGAGTCTCGGCTGGTATGCCCGAAGCGGCGTAGCCGGGGCGCGCCTTTTCCCGCCCTAGAGTGGGTTGGCCTAGACACTGACGCAGCTGGCCACGCCCTTGGGGCAGGCAGGGGCGGGTTTACGCCCGCCCTGAAGACGGATAAAAGGAGGAACAAGACCAGAAAGCATCCTCTTGTTCCTGTGCTCTGAAGCTGCACCTCCTCGCTGCACGTGAGCTCGAGACGGAACGAAGAGCCAATTTTGACCCACCCACCAGCCCCTGAAGACAGCGAGTGGTTTTAAATAAAGTTTGATAGATAATTCTGATTTTCGTTTACAGGTTGTGGTATTATCGTGAAGATTTTGAGTATGCAATAAAGAATGATCGATTTGTGTTATGTTTTGCAAATAAAGTAATTCTGCTTTAGTGTTCATCAGTAAGCATGCTTTGAATAAAGTTGTTGTTGCTACTGTCTGTTATATTTAGTCTTTAGTTATTTAGTTATCATTGTCGTATTTATTTTGGTCGGGCGGTAAGGTCATGATCGGTGAGCACTAATTGGAAGATCCCTATGAGTGGGCGTCACCCATTACGGATGGGGGCGCTCGGGGGAGGTGGCCATTGGCCCCTCAACGGGGAGGCGGTCCCTTCTAAGGATGGGTCGCCGAAAGGAAAGGGAAGGCGGTCAAGGCCCCTTCATGGGTAGGAGGGGTTACAGCCCCCTCCTGGGGAATTTCCCGGGGCCAGGACGTCTTCGACGGCAGATGTGGTAAGTTGTGTGGGGTTTGGGGGGGGGTCTACGCTACCTTCTAGATACCTCACACGAGTCCTCGTACGACCTTTAAGTGGCGTCGAGTTTTATTGGGGCCCCCGTCAAGTCAAGGGAAATTGGTAGTTGCACTTGAGGTATGCCTCCGTGCCACCCCTCACAAGTGAGGGGGATATGTCTGGGTTAGGGATCTTGACACCGGTTACGACCTTGCCGTTGGCCCTTAAACGTTAGGATGTACAATTTCAAAAGTTAAGTAAATGTTTGGTAGGATGTTAGTTCGGCTAGGAGAACCTTTGTATTAGAGGATATGTTAAGGTTAGCCAAACATCGCAATGTGGTAATGAAATTGTACATAATATGAAACTGTTGATTTAATGTTTTAATTTTGTTTCATATTTTAATAAATACGGCCGGGAGGGTCACCTCCTCCCGTCTTCCAAAAACTTCAGAACTGTTTCCGGTTTCCCATCCTTGGGGATTGTGTTGAGAGGGGGTGGCGGGTATCTCAGCCATATTGATAATGCTTGCTATGAACATTTGCAAGATAGGGGATTTGTATTTTGTGAATCAGTGAGGTTTCAGTAGTGAAATTGAATGCTTTGACATAGGTCCTGCGCTGTGTTTCTAAAAAGATAATTTCTCTATGCAGCAAAATGTTTTAACCAAGCAATATCCAAAAATATGAGTAATATGAGGAAACATAGATTACATTATAGTGAAATGTGTTAATATATTTCTTGAATCATGTAGATACTATCTAATCAACCTTTTTCTTTGTAATATTCAAGCCTTGAGTTACTCTCTATTACACCTTTTGTCTGTTTTATACTGTCTCTCATTCTGTTTCTGACTTTTTTTCTCTCTTCCTGTTACACCCTCTGTCTCTCCTATTTCTTGTAACATCCTGTCTCTGATTTACTTCCTCTTACACCCTCTCTGAAACTTACTCTCTGTCTCTTCCTTTACAGGCTCTCTCTGTTTTAGTCTCTTTTACAACCTTTTCTCTTCAAACACCCTCTCTCTGTGTTAGTTCCTGTTACACCCTTTCTCTGTTTCATACCCTGTTACATCCTTTTTCTGATTTACTCCCTTTTTTTGACTTACTCCCTTTCCCTATTACATCCTTTTTCTGTCTTTCAACATATTATACGCTCTCTTTGTCTTAGTCCTTTTGTATGTTTTACTCCCTCTACCTGTTTCTTTGTCTGAGTCTCTCTGTGTTTATGTGTTACTCCCTCTAGCTGTTTTTCTTTGTCTTACTCCTAGTTATATAGTTGCTGTGGTATAAACTTAGATATGTTGCAAATTAGTGTTTATATCGTTTGCTTATTGTGATTGCTTTGTTGTTTGCTAATAGTGGTCTATAATGTGTTATTTTTTTCTTTACCACAGATTGAAATCAACATTTAAAAAGTAAGCAAAAATGCCGTCAAGGCAAAGGAGAAGAAAAAATACCATACGGAAAATAACAAAATTAGCATCGGAAGTAAAGGAATCCTGGTAAGACAACTAAGTCTTTTTTTCGCAATATATGTAAAACAAAAACAAATGTTAACGGTAATGTGAAGATCCAGAAGGAGAGACCAAATTTGAAAATGAAGGAGAGGCCCTCAAAAAATGTCTCCATTGGAGCAGGAGAGAAGAGTATGGATAGCAATAGAAGGCTAAATCAATTTAGGGACATTCGTAGACGAATGTTTCGCAATAGGGTAGTTTTAAATTTGCTAAAAAATGAAAAGAAAGGTAAAGAGAGAGCTGCTTTTTACAAGAAAAAGAAAAGTGTAGAGAAGATTGTTGATCAGGCTTTTGAAGTTAAGAAAAAATTATTTATTTTAGTAATTAATAGAATTAGGATACTTAATGAGGTAATTGATGTTTTCAAATCGAAGAGTAGATGGAAAAGAATAATTAATCGGACTAATTTTTGTGAAGTATTTTCTGGAGAATGGATGCATAGTTCAAGTTCTGAGTTATTTTTTAATGAGGAGAGTTACTTTCAGGAAAATGATTTGGTGCATGCAGTTGACACCAGTGGTCGAGCATATGAGGTGAAAGATAGTTGTGTGATGGAAAAAGAGAAACTTGTGTCTAGAGATGCAGAAGAGGTGTTAGCTGATGAAGTTTTAGGGAGACGTACTAAGGGTCCAGTGTACACATGGAAGTGCAGTAGTATTTGTAGTGTGCGACAGGATTCAATCGATTTGCTTCGAAATTTCTTACGTACATATAGAAAGAAAAGTGTAAAACAGAAAGTGAAGATCTTGCAAGAGTTAGATCCTTGCAGAGTGAGAGAAAACACAGGTTTGCATGGGCATTCACTGGCTTGTCTTTCTAGAAAAGTATGTCAGAGTGTTTTTCATCATTTTAGGACGTTAGCAGTGCATCATAATAAGGTGAGGAAATTAGTGAGAAGGTTGTATTATGCAAAAAGTCCAGCACTTAAGCTTAAACTGTTAAACAGTGCTCTTTTGCATGGATCTGAAGTAGATGTGAAGACTATTTGTGAAGAAATTGAGTTTTGTTATTTTGGGAACAAAGAGGACAGTGTAGAAATGGATATAGTAATGGATGGTAATGTGGAAGACAATGTACAGATTTCAAGTACAGAAAAATTTGACGAGGAAATTACCAATTTTAAGGTGAGATCAAGTGAAAGGCCTAATTTAACTTGTGTGTGTTGTCGACGGACTCATTATAAGATTTAGACTAGGTTAGTTGATTTATATGCAAAATGTGAATTGGAAAATAATAGTGAATGGAAGGATTTTGTAAGTTATTTGTTGGTGGAGAATTCTTTTGATTTGAGTTTTGATCTGCGTATTTGTAATTATTGTTTGAAAAAATTAAATGAAAATAGAATGCCTGCTAGAGCTGCTCATAATAATCTTCAGTTGATAGATATTCCTTCTGAATTGATGGATTTAAATACTTATGAATCAATTTTGATTCAATGTGTCCATCCTTTTCAAGCTATTGTTCGCATGGAGCCTAAGATAGGGAAATTACCTTCCACAGATTTACAAAGAGGATTAAAGGGAAGAGTTGTTTATTTGCCTCTAGATGTCAAGAAAAATATTAATACAATTGGTGTAGAAAGAGTAGAAGAGGATCCTCTGGTTATTCTAGTTAATGGGGTTCCGACAAAGAGTAAGAAAATCTGGCAAGATTTAGTGGATGTTAAGAAAGTCAAAAAGGCAACGTTGTATTTGGTCAAAAACAATAAAAATGTATGTGTTGGAGCAGAGGAAACAGCTACAGAAGAAGACAGTGATTGTTCAGTTGGCCAAATTGAAAAAGTTGATCTGTCTAGAAGTGAAGAAATATATGAACATTATACTGTTCATCCTTTGCATTCCAAAGAAGTAATGGGGAATGCAATTGACTCGTTTCAAATGAAAGCAGCAAAAGGAAGTCCTATTAGTGTATGGGAAGAAAGTTTGGAAGCTCGTTGTTTTCCACAGTTATTTCCAACAGGTCGAGGTGGACGATATGACGATTGACCAGTTCAAATTCCTGCAGCTGAATACCGGACTTTAAGATTATATGCTGGTGAACCAAGGTTTCGGCAATGCATTCCGTATTTGTTTCATCTACTGTATGAAAGTGATTTGTCTGGGCTTTCTTATGCAGTTAATCATATACTGAAAAGTGGAGCTCATCTGCAAAATGTTTCGGCGAGAGACTTTATGGAGAAGGTCAATCTGCAAGACAGTATTTTGGAATCTCAGCTAATCAATCTCATGGCATGTCAGCGTGGAACAAACGAGTATTGGTTCTGTCATTATGGGGAATTGAAATGTATGCTAAGAAACTTAGGAACTCCTACATGGTTCCTCACTCTTAGCTGTGCTGAGTATGCATGGGACGACTTACTTCAATTTCTACGAGAGGCAAATGGAAACATACAAAATATAGAATTGAAAACACCTGGACAACTGTGTTCTTTAGATCCAGTGAATGTTTGCAGATATTTTAATCATAGATTTGAAGCTTTGATGTCTTTCATTCCCAACAAAAAAATCCTCCACTTGGAGAGGTTTTGGATTTCTTTTGGAGGAAGGAATATCAAGCGAGAGGTGCTCTTCATATACATATGTTGTTATGGATTAAAGATGCACCCAAATTTGGAACTGATTCAGATGACACAGTGATGAGTTTCATTGAAGAATATCCAACATGTGCTGTTCCGAAACTACTAAAGAAGACAGTTTAAGGCAACAAGTTTTACGTTTTCAATCTCATCGTTGTGGAAAGTACTGTCGTCAAAAATTTAAAAACAAGGAGAAATTCTACACAAAATGTCGTTTTGCGTTTCCACGACCAGTGATTTCTAAAGGAAGAGTAAATAATTTGATGTCTTCTCTGCGACATACTGTGACAAGGAAATCACCAAAAAATACATACGATTTAAAAAGAAACGAAGAGTCCAAGTATATCAACGACTACAACCCAGTGATTTTATCCATGTGGAATGCAAACATGGATATTCAGTTTGTTGCTGACAACTCTATTGCTGTGGCTCGATATGGGACATCTTACATCACAAAAAAAGAAAAGACTGAACTGAAGGAAAAGTGTATGAAAAGAGTATAAGTAAAAAATTATACAGTTTCAGTCTGAAGATGTTGTCGCATTGAGAAATTGGAGCATATGAATGTTCTGATTGGTTATCATCAGCAAGTCTCCATGCCAAATCAAGGACAATCATTTGGGTGAGTCTAGGTCTTGCTGCAATATGAAACCGAGTTTTGAAATCTGTACCAGAAATTGAGTATTTGGCGGAGAAAGAACCAAATAGTACAGATATTTTGAAGACAAACATGTTGGATACATACTATCCAAATAGAAGTACTCACCTTGAGAACACTTGTTTGTATGAAGTTCTGCAAAAGTACAGTTATAAGAGGAACATCACAGAAGATATCAATAATGGAAAATATGCTGTCATTGGGTATGAAGGATGTCTAGTGAAGCAGAGAAAAGGCCATTTGATTAATCATCGAAAATTGAGTTGCGAAGCTCCAGACAAAGGAGAATTTTACTATTTAGCTCTTTTGCAACTCTTTCAGCCATGGCGTACAGAAGAGGAACTACTTGGAGATTTTCTCTGTTATGAAGACTCTTTTAATGCAACTAAGGATACCATAGAATGTCCTGTTTTTCCAAATTATCTGCAAATGTTGAACAAAGAAATAGAGCAAGAAACCACAATTGCTGAAGAGATTGCTAGAGACAGTTCTCAAGACAGTCAGAGTTCTACTTCATTGAGTCAGGATCCACTAGGAGGACCAATTATCCAAAATGAAGCTGCAACTGCCATGGATGAGGTGGAAAGAGCTATGTAACAAGCTCAAGAGGATGTAGTTAACTTAAAAGATTTGGTAAAGCAACTAAACGTTGAGCAGAAAAAGATATATGATGAAGTCACAGAACATATTGAACAAGGATTTAGACATGAGAAAAAAGTGTGCTCATGTACATCATTTAAGCCTGTTCGACTGTACGTAAGTGGAGAAGCGGGAACAGGAAAAAGTTTTCTGATTAAAGTCATTGCAACTTATTTGTAGAAAAGGACTGAATCGCCGCTGTCTTGTGTTGTAACCGCTCCAACTGGACTGGTAGCACATAACATTAAAGGGATAACTCTACATCGTTTACTGATGCTGCCAGTTGAGCATGATAATAAATTGCATTACAACAAGCTATCTGGAGATGCGTGTTCTGAAGTTTCCAGAGTCTTGAAGAAAATGAAACTTCTTACCATTGATGAAGTAAGTATGGTCTCAAATCTAATGCTTGCTTTGTGCATTTGAGAATGCAAGAAATTCTTAGAACAGAGTATGATGTGTTATTTGGAGGAAAACACATTATTGTTTTTGGAGATCTACTGCATTTGACTCAAGTAAAAGGACAACCAGTGTTTAAAATGCTTACGCATGAAGATACCAGGAAGTCCCTTGGAAGCATTTGGAAACGTTAATATATGGTTAAATTTTAAATATGCTGAACTGCTTCCAAATATGTGACAGGCTAAGGATGAAGATTATAAAAATATTCTACAAGATGTAAGAATCGGAAAAGTAAGTGAGCTTGGGAAAGAAGCTTTACATTCTCGATTAATTTCAAATTTGTGACCAAATGAAAACATTCTTCCAGAGAATACTTTTTAAAAAGAATCTGGGATATGTTTGATGCCAACTCTGCAAGAATGTTCCATCTTCAACAACAAAATGTTAAAGTTAGAAAATGAAGAAATTGTGAAACTGGAAGCAATAGATAAAATAGAGCATATGGGTGCAACAATTGTTTTGTCAGAAAATTTGAAAACAACATTGGATTCATTAGAGAAAAGTATTTCTAATACAGCTGGTTTTGAAAAGACTCTGAATGTGTGTTTAAATTGTTGTATCATTTTGAGAAGGAATTTAAATGTTGAAAGAGGTCTGGTAAAGGGAGCAATGGATTATGTTGTTGATTTTGTGAATCATAGAAATAGAGATGGAATTGAATTTTTGAAAATAAAATTTGATGGCATTGAGCAAGTACAACAAATCAGTCATTTTTCTGCTAGATTTTTGCTTGTAAAAGACTTATATGTTCACCGAAAACAGTTTCCTGTTTGTTTGGCATATGCGGTGACAATTCATAAATCTCAAGGTTTAAGTGTAGATAGTGCTTTGGTGAACATTGGAAGATCTGTGTTTAAAGAGGGTATGGCATATGTGGCATTATCACGAGTCAGAACTTTATCAGGATTGTACTTGATTGAGTGTGATAAGACAAAGATTTGTGCAGATCTAGATTGTGTTAAAGAATACAATAGGTTAAGAAGAGAGTATGCTCCACATTTGCCTCAATATCCTCTGTGTGAAAAACGTGTGGTAGGCCGAAAAAGAAGAAATGAGAATAATTGCAGTGAGGTAGTAGCAAAAAGACATAAAGTAGATGAAAATGTAATTCAAAACAGAAAGAAAAAGGATTCTGATGAAAATGTTGTTGGATTTCAGTTTGAAAACAGTTCTGGTGTCAACTGCTATGCTAATGTAGTGGTTAATGTTGTTTTTTTTCTTCAAACTTTACAAGAACAGATTGTTAAAAATCGGGATCAAAGATTGTGTGGTTTATTGAATTCTGTGTTTGAGAAATGTAGCAGTGATAGAGCAAAAATAGAAAGTGTAACAGAAATTCAAAATATTTTAGACATGTGTTCTGGTCAAGATACATTTTCACAGAACATTCAGCAGGATTGTCAGGAATTTTTAATGGATATGTTTGGTGTTTTGGAAGATGAAGGTGTAGATGTAGAAAATCTTTTTAGCCTTTCTTATCAATGGCAGCATGACTGCCACAACTGTAGTTCATCAAGTACTACTAGAATAGACACTGAAAGATTTATGTATTTGACTTTACCAGACTGTAAATCAGTGTCATTTAATAATCTAGTTAAAGCAGCAGATCATAATATGGTGTGTACCCAATGTAAGTGTCCAATGCTGTCCACATTATTTATACAAAGTTATGGTCAGTATATCATTTTAGTTTTCCAACGATGTAGACCTGATGGAACTAAATTGACAACTTGTATCAAAAATTTAGTGGCTTCTCAATTATCAGTTTCAGGAAGAACCTTTACAACTGTAGCTATTATTTATCATGACGGTCCTTCAACAACTTTAGAACATTATACATGCTACTTAAAATGTCAAAAAGGTTGGAGTTACTGCAATGATTCTCATTTGACTTACAAACAACGTTTGCCTTATGACTTTAAAAATTCTTACCTAGTGTTTTTAAAACCAAAGTTTTAGTAAAGGTAATTGGCCTTTGAAGACGGGAGTAGTTAATAGTTAGTTAGTTAGTTAGTCTAATGTTTAAAATTATTTATCTCATATAGGTACTGTAAGCGGATCTCATAGTAAGTGATATCAGTTTTATAGGAAATAATGAACATGAGTGATCCAAAAAGAGAATATGAATTTTTAAACATTATGAAAATGTCATATGAGCTTTTCTTTGAAAACTTTGGGTAAACGGTAATTTGAGAGTTTAATTAGAGAAAATTCAAAATATACTCACATATCTGACACTATTTGGCCGTAAGGAAAGTAAAAGATATGAGTAATAAAACATAACTTAACACAAGGAGGAAAATGAAAATGAAGAGAATTATTTCAGATGTTCTTAGATCTTTTTTCATAGGAAGTCGATGAAATGGAAGTTTTAGAGAAATGCAGAAAATGTTCCTACCAAAACGACCTTCACTATCTACTATTTGGCCTCAAGGAAAAGTAAGTGAATCAAAAATTAGTGTACATATATGATTTTTTTTTTAAACATAATCTTTTAGATTGTGTTGTTTTTTCCCGCTGTTATATGATGAAGAGTTTGAACTCACTGTTTTAAGTGAAATTCAATATATTCTGAGAACAGCAAAAAAACTATGTATCATGTTGTATAAGTCATTCTATAGTTTGCATTGTGTAAGTTATATTATATTCTCATTGTCTCACCGTCATTTTCCTTATTCAACCCATTTTCAGCTCTCTTTACTCACTTACACTGCCTTTCTTTCACTTTGTTTTATCGCTGTTCCTTTACTCGACTTCTTTCACAACTCCTCAATCCAATTTCAACTGTCTGTATTTCTTCTGTTCCTTGCACCACTTTTCAGCTTTCTCACATTCTCTCAGTACCACTGCTTTAGTTCTCTTCCTCTCTCTTACCTTCTTTTGCTCCTTTACTCTTTTTCCTTTCTTCACTCATTGTACTGCAGTTCACTCAGTCCTTCCCTTTGTGTTTCTGTGTACTTACTTCCTCACTCCTTTTTCCTCTATTGTTCTATAATTACCTCATTCCTTTCATCCCTTCACTCTGTGACTCCCCTTCTCTCACTCTCAGTCATCTTCCATTCCTCTTTCTTATTAATGGATCCTCATTTAGACTCCTTTCCCTTTCACTCATTTTCCTTTTACTTACTTCTCTTTCCTGATTTCGTTTTGGTATCTCACATTCTTTTAGTATCTTACTTATCTTCAGTAATTTGTTCTCTTTCTATTTCTTTTTCCCTCTTTTTTGTCTTTGTACATTACTTTATTTATGTTTCTGTATCTTTCACTCTTGCTTTATTTCATAGTACACTTTATTTCATTTTTTACTTCTTGACCTGTTTCTTCTATTTTAAAATATATATTTTACTAATTATAACTTTTTTTCTTTTGTCTTTCACAGATACAAAGTGTACTTTTAACATGTAATTAAGTTTTCAATAATTATATGGTAGGTGTGACTACAAAATGTAGTTTGTCATCACCCTTTGCTTTAACCTCACTACTTTTCTCTCACCCTACCTCACCCCTGTTTCCTTACTCTGCTTCCCTCACTTATTCTTATCCTCCATGTTTACTTCTCTTTACCTTACTTTCCTACCACATTCAACTTCTTTCAGTGCCCCTGCTCATCCACACTCCCTCACTTACCATTTTTTTCTGGTTCACTTAGTCCCTTTCTGACACTCCTTCCTTTACTCTCTCTGTTCTTTCTCTCTGTCACTCCCCATATCTTACCCTTATTCACTTTTATCCACCCTCTTTCACTCCTCTTTACTTGCACTCACTGCTATTTTCTTTCCCTCCGTCACCGCTGTTCCTTTTCTCTGGTTACGTCACTACCCGTCATTCCCCATCCTTTACTCTCCTTCCTTTTACTTTCATCACCCATTCACATTCTCCCAGAACCTCTGCTTTAGCCTTCTTCCTCTTTCTTCTCTTCTTTTGCTCCCTTATTCATTTTCCTTACTCAGTTACTTCCTCTTATACCTTTTCTCTGTTTTACTATCTAGTACACAGTCCCACTGTGTTCCTCCCTCTAGCTCTCTTTCGCTTTACACCACTGTTTCTGTCCCCTTTGCTCATGCTCACTCCTTCATTATTTTTTTTAATTTTTTTGGGGGGTGCGCTAACGGGACGCACCCCGGTACGCGCACCGGTGCGCGCCGATGTACTGCGCTTACCGATGCGCTCACCGGTACGCGCACCGGGAGCGCTCCAGGGTGAAACATAAAAAAAATAAATGAATATACTTTAAAAAAAAAATTATATTAATATACAATATAGGATTCATTTTTAGAAAAAAATACCTTTCTTAGCTATAGACGTTTGCTAATAAATAACCTTAGAAATTCACTAAAAACACATAGGTATGAGGCCCTATATAAAGTTAGGAATTAGCAGTTAAAAAACCTATGAAATTCACTGAAAAAACCATGGGTTTCACACCAGTTATAGTTAGGAATTAGCATTTAAAAAACCTTTGAAATTCACTGAAAGAAACATAGGTTTCACACCAGTTATAGTTAGGAATTAGCATTTAAAAAACCTATGAAATTCACTGAAAAAACCATAGGTTTCACACCAGTTATAGTTAGAATTAGCATGACACCATCCTTGTGACAGAGTGACAGACCTCCTTTCACAGTAAAGTAACCCTTGAAACACATATTCAAAAAAGTGGAGATACCTATACCAGTTACAACAACCAATTCAGTCATTCTACCATTTATATACACATCCACTCATTCACCAACAGTTCTATATAGTCACTCATACATATACTCACTCATCATATGTAGTGATACACCTATACGTCCGTTAACACACCAACAGTCTTCCAAAAGTTGTTCACATACATACTCACACATGCAAATAAACTATTTAACATCCATTTATTTGCATATACAGCTATACACACACTACCACCTTACTTCTAAGGAAACTTACACATACTTACTCTCTTAAACAATCACTTATACAAACACATACTTATTAAAACAAGAACTCTTTCAATCTCTCACTCTCACATATACTCACTTATATACATCAATAATCACATATACTAGATTAAAACATATGTAGTTACTGATAAAGACAATAGTAAGACAGTCATTCACTTACTAACACATACATATACACACTCATTCACCCATACAGTCCGGCACATATGCTGTCTTCAAAACACATACAAACAGTGAGTCAGTTATTGATGCATCTATGTGCTAAGTAACACCCCCACCAAATCTTACAGACACTCATACTGATACTAAAAAAAATCTAATAACCCATATACACACACATGTAGCAACTCACCAACCCATGCAGCCACTTATACACAAAGTGAAACACTGATACAAACATTTAAATATTTAAACAATACTCGCTAATATATGTATTCACTATGATACACTTAATAAGCCAGTTAACCAATCAATTTTTTTTAAAAAAAACATCCATTAAGACACTTATTTATACATTTATTCATCCATCGACCTTTACATATAAATATATAAAACATGTTTATTTTTCAGAAAGACACACATTCACTGGATGGTGTCATGAGTGATGTCATGAGTGATGTCACTGACCATGTCATGAGTGATGTAATACGTGATGTCATCAGCAGTGCAACTAACTAGATCGTGGGAATTTCAATGGTTTTATGCCAGTAAAATTTCCAGGTAACTACAACTGGTGTGAAACCTATGTTTTTTTCAGTGAATTTAATAGGTTTTTTAAATGCTAATTCCTAACTATAACTGGTGTGAAACCTATGGTTTTTTCAGTGAATATATACATGTGACCAAGCTCCGTCCACGGAGCGAAACGCGTCAGGGAGGGCACTTGCTCTGTCACTTTTTTGCTAAATAAATATGCACTGCTGGCACTTTGATTAGTGTGATGGCTTGGTGATTTAACATCTGTTCTTTGGAGTGGAGGTGTGCGCCTGCTTTAACCGCTACCAGAAGCGGTTAGGATCCTTCTTTTATATATATCTATATATATATATATATATATATATATATATATATATATATATATATATATATATATATATTGAAAGCTCCGCAGGTCTGCGACCGGCAACCGGCAACAGATCAACAACAAAACGGCACTCGCAGCAGAGATTTAAACCACGTACGGTTTATTTTGCGCAAAAAACAATCCAAACAGACGCGTTTCAGCACTTGCCTTCGTCAGTGTCAGCTGGCGACGGCAAGGAGGAAGTTGATAAGGCTCATTTCATTGAAACAAAAAACGGATCATAACACAAATGAAAGCGCCATCTTAAAGAGATGAAATAATGCTATTTACAATACAAAATTATAAACTTTCTCGAGCAATGAATGTAAGCTGTACAGTTAATCATCCTTAATCCTGTAAACTCTCCAGAATATATGTTTCAAAACATCAAGCCCTGGATGGGCAATTTCTCTAACAAATTAAACTTGAAATCACAAACCAGCTTACAGCTCACTGCTCGACTGATCATATTAACATGTTGGTGTACAGTTCAAGTATCCCAATCCCCATGATCTCCAGAAAGAATGGCAATGATTGAGGCCTGGATGGCCATAAACATAAATGCCACAATTTACATTGCCTCACTAAATTAAACCCTAAATCTATGGAATAGACAAAGGGGGTGGGGTACGGGGGGGGTTTGTTACTGTAAACCAAATAATATCAAGACATTTCAGTATAAGGTAGATGTACTACAGACAGTGACGTAGTTCAGGAAACGGGGATTGTGTTTATAAGTGTGATAGTAGCTCTTCCCCTGCGTTGAGTCCTCCTGGTGACTTGGTTTGGAGGTCGATAATATATCGTGACTCCAAACGTCTAAGTCGTGAATGATGTAATATGTGACATCATCAGCAGTGGATTGCGGGTGCGCGATATATAGTTATTGCAACTAACTATATATGCGAATTTCTATGGTTTTGTGCGAGTAAATTAAGGTTTTGTAAATGCTAATCCCTAACTATATATGGTCTATAACCAATGGTTTTTTCAGTGAATTTTCAAGGTTTTGTAAATGCTAATCCCTAACTATGTATGGTCTATAACCTATGGTTTTTTCAGTGAATTTCATTGGTTTTTTAAAAGCTAATATCTATAGCTGTAAAATATATTCTTATTCTAATTCACAAATATATTTTATATATTTTTGTATTATATTTTTTTAATTCAATTTATATTATAGTTTAAATTATTTTTTCTTGTTTCGCTGCCGGTCCGCGAACCGGTAAATGTTCCATTAGTGCAAGTACCGCGTTAGAAAGCCACATCGTGACGCGTCGCGTAATCGCAACGTATCGCGTTACTACTTAATGCGCCTTATGACGCGCCGCATTAGCGCACCCGGAAGCGTTCTGGAACGCGAACCAAGGCGCGAAACGCAGAGCCCCGGAAACGATCCGAGGCGCAGCGCGGAGAGCGTAACGTAAGCATAACAGGTCATGTGACTAGTTCATAAAACTTTTCATTGGTTCATTTTACTTTTAGTTTCCTAATGATGGAACGCTTGATCATATGACGTAAAATAAACACTTTTCATTGGTTTAGAAAAATTTTTTCCCAAATGATGAAAGTCCCACCTTTTTTCCTCACTCCGACTTTCATTTTTATGAGAGAAAGACCTGTTTTTGCTTGCTTAGTCATGGCATTTGTAGTAGCTGCAGCTGGTGGATCCCCACCACCTCCACCACCACCAAAGAAGAGAGTACCAACTGGCCAGGTCATCTTCCAACAAGAGGAGGAAGAAGAGGAAGACGAGGAACAGGAGCAAGGGACAAGGGGGGTTTTGAAAGAAATGCCAAGGACGTCCCATGTTAAAGAAAATTTTATTTGGCAATTTTTTTCATTTCCTGCACATGAAAAGAAAGTAAATGCCAGGTACGTTACCTGCCTCATCTGCCACGATAAACTCTCCAGAGGGACCGAAAATAAATATAGTTATGGTAATCATACCATGCATCGACACATGGAGAGGTGGCACCCGATTAATTATAGTGCTGCACAAATTAGAGATTTGGTGGCTAACCCCCGACCGGCCAATACATCCACCAATGAACTAGCAATAACTGAATCAGAGGCAAGGGAAACGGTCCCAAATCTCCAAAAGAACTTTGGGCAGATGAAATTGACATGTATAGCTTGTGGCAAATTAATTTCATGTGGAGAGAGGAGTGTTACTCTAATAAATAGAGCATATGAACATCATCAATGTCTAAAACGTTCAAGAAAGTAATTTTTTTTTTTTTGCTCCTGTTGAGCCCTTTGAAGTGAATCATTTTTGTTTCCCCTTCCTCCAAAACAACACAAAAAAATATAAAACAACAAAAACAATTAAAAAAAAGTTCTTTTCAGAACTACCTTCCCTTTTAAAAAAAATTGCTAGAATGTTTAGCCTTCTACCATCCTCTATTTCTTTTGATTCGCTTCCCGTTTAGCGTTCCGGTACGCGAACTAAAATTTTTTTTTTTTAAAAAAGACGAGTAAATAAACAGAGAGCAATGTGAAAAGAAAGACAAATAGAGGGAGTAACACACAGTTACTGTTGAAAGAGGGACTGATAAAAGGAGTGAAAAGAGTAGTATAAATAAGTAATAGAAAAGAAATGAAGGAAGTAGCAAAGGCAGGAAACTAAGGGTTAAAGAAATGAAGCAGTGGAACTAATAAAAGTTAAATCTGATAGACATGTAACGTAAAGAGTACTAAACACTTACCTTATAATTGTCATTAATGTAGTCAATTATCATTTTTATACTTTTAATCTGTGTAAGAAAGAACAAAAAAAATTAAATTAATACAAGGTAGTAAAAAAAGAGTGAGCATGAGACAAAATGAATACATATTATAAATCACAATTCAAAGTAGAAAATTAATTAAACATATTTAATGGTTTATTTTTGCTGTTATCAGAAAATATCAAATTTCACTGAAAACAGTGAGTTGAAGGTATTCATCATATAACAGCGGGGAAAAAAAAACGCAATCAAAATGATTGTGTTTAAAAAACCCAAATAATATAACTAAGCAGAAATAAGAACTCCTCCAAAGTAACTTACTTTCTATGACGTCAAAGGATGTCCTATGAACAGCTTATACTCTGTTGTGCTGTTACTATTTTCTGCCCGCCACTCCATTGTTTTAAGAAAACTGAGACATACAAAGCAATTTAAAACAGCACACTAAATTACAGCAACACCTAGAATCATTATAGTCCAATTACCTACCCAAAAGGCAACATTGCTTCGTACTCAATTAGTAATGTTTGCTGAAAGACTAGCCTTTTTTATATTTCAAATAAGCTGTGTAATATCCAGATGTTGTCAAAGGACCATCATAATATATAATAGCTGCAGTTGCAAATGTTGTTCCTGAAATCAATGACTGTGTAGCCCAAAAATTTTTTATTAGACTTACAACTTTTTTTCATCCAGTTTATGTCGTTCAAATTGTAAAATGACATTTCACCCATAAGTTTCCATAAAAAATATGGACAGCATTGCAGACTTACATTTCCTCTACTCCTTATTTTGATCTGCTGCTTGACTTAGCTTATAAAAACAAACAGTTTTCGCTCTGTACTACAATTATCCACAAGGCCATATAGAGTAGGAGCCATTAGATACTCTGGAAATTCCTCTAAACAAATCCCAAGCTTCCTTTCCTAAAATTTTGGTTGTAAGAACACCAGGTAAGAATTTTGAAGGTGGAAAGGCAATCTTTTTTTGAAAGTTAAAACAGAATCATTGCAGAATGACCAGCCGTTTCCAGATTTGTATAATGTCCTGAATTAGTTGAAGGACCGTTATGATATATAATTGCAGTAGTTATAAAAGTCCTTCCTGATATTGACAACTGCGAAGCCACAAAATTGTTAATTAAAGTTGTCATTTTAGTTCCATCAGGCCTACATCGTTGGAACATTAAAATGACAATACTGGCCATAACTTCGTAAAATTAACGTGGACAGCATTGCAGACTTACATTGGCTACACTCCATGTTTTGATCGGCTGCCTTTACTAGCTTATTGAAGGATACTGATTTACTGTCAGGCAAAGTTAAATATATAAATCTTTCTGAGTCTACACTAGTAGTACTTGACAGCCTACAGTTCGCGCAGTCATGCTGCCATAGATAAGAAAGGCCAAATAGATAATCTACATCTACACCCTCATCTTGCAATACATCAAGCATATACATTAAAAACTCCTGACAATCCTGCTGAATATTTTCAGAGAATTCTGTTTGACCTGAACATTCGTCTAACAGAAAACGAATTTCAGACACACTTTCTACTCTCGTTCTATCAGCACTACATTTCTCTAACACAGAATTCAACAAACAGCATAAACTTTGTTCCGAATTGATCACAATCTGTTCTTTTAAAGTCTCTAGTGAAAAGAGAACATTAACAACTACATTAGCATAGCAGTTGACACCAGAACTATTTTAAAATTTAAAACCAACAACATTTTCAACAGAATTAATTTTATTCCTTCTTACAATTTTTGGATCATCGACTTTTGCGGTTTTTGCTTCAACCTCCCTTCTATTACTGATATTTCTTTGTTTCCGGCCTACCACACGTTTCTCAAACAAAGGATATTGAGGCAAATGTGGCGCATACTCTCTTCTTAACCTATTGTATTCCTTAACACAATCTAGATCCGCACAAATGTTTGTGACATCACAGTCAATCAAGTACAATCCCTATAAAGTTCTGACTCGTGACAATGCTACATAAGCCATACCCTCTTTGAATACAGAACTGCCAATATTCACTAAAGCAGTGTCTACACTTAAACCTTGCGATTTATGAATTGTCACCGCATATGCCAAGCAAACAGGAAACTGCTTACGGCGAACATATAAGTCTTTTACAAGCAAAAACCTTGCTGTGCAACGACCAACAAGCTGTACTTCCTCAATGCCATCAAATTAAATTTTTAAAAATTCAATTCCATCTCTACTTCTGTATTTCTCAAAATCAACAACATTACCCAATAATCCATTTACCAGACCTCTTTCAACATGTAAATTCCTTCTCAAAATGATACGGCATTTTAAGCACACATTCAAAGTCTTTTCAAAACCCGCAGTTTTAGATATAGTCTTCTCTAATGAATCCAATTTAGATTTCAAATTCTCAGACAAAATAATTGTTGCTCCCATATGCTCTATTTTGTCAATAGCTTCCAGTTTCACAATCTCTTGTTTTTCTAAATTCAACATTTTGTTGTTGAAGATGGAACATTCTGCAAGAGTTGGCATCAAACATATTCCAGATTTCTTCACAGTAATTTTCTGAAAAATATCCTCTTGCAAAACGTCTTCTTCTGGATATAAATTTGACAGTAATCGTGCATGTAAAGCTTCTTTACCACGCTCAGTCACTTTCCCGATTCTAACATCTTGTAGAATATTCTTGTAATCTTCGTCCTTCGCCTGACGCATATTTTCACGCAGCTCAGCATAACTGAAGTTTAACCATATGTTAACGTTGCCAATGCTCCCTAGGCACTTCTTGGTATCTTCATATGTAAGCAGTTTAAACACTGGTTGTCCTTTCACTGGAGTCAGCTGCAGAAGATCACCAAAAACAATGATGTGTTTGCCACCGAATAACACATCATACTCTGTTTTAAGAACTTCCTGCATTCACAAATGCACAAAGGCAAGCATGACATTGGAAACCATGCTTACTTCGTCAATGATAAGAAGTTTCATCTTCTTCAACACTCTAGATACTTCACAACAAGCATCCCCAGATAATTTGTGATATTGTAATTTGTTATCATGCTCCACTGGCAGCATCAGTAACCGATGCAAAGTAATCCCTTTAATGTTATGAGCTGCCAGTCCAGTTGGAGCGGTCACAACACAAGACAGCGATGACTCAGTCCTTTTCTGCAGATAACATGAAATTGCTTTAATAAGGAAACTTTTTCCAGTTCCTGCTTCTCCACTCACGTATAGTCGGACAGGCTTCAACGACGTACATGAGCACTCTTTCTTCTCATGACTTAATCCATGCTCAATTTGGTTAGTAACTTCGTCATATATTTTCCTCTGCTCAACGTTAAGATGTCTTTCCAAATCTTCTAAGTTAACCGCATCCTTCTGAGCATGTGCCATGGCTCTTTCCACTTCAATCATCGCAGTGGCAGCTTCATTTTCGATAACTGGTTCTACTAGTGGATCCTGACTCAATGAAACAGAACTCTGACTGTCCTGAGAACTGTCTCTAGCAATCTCTGCTGCAATTGTTGCTTCCTGCTCAATTTGTTCATTCAACATTTGTAGATATTTTGGAAAAACAGGACATTCTATGGACTCCTTGGCTGCATTGAAAGAGTCTTCGTAACAGAGGAAATCACCAAGCAGTTCCTATTCTGCACGCCAAGGTTTGAAAAGTTGCAAAAGAGCTAAATAGAAAAACTCTTTTCTTTCTGGAGATTCGAAATCCAATTTTCGATGATTTACCAATTGACATTTTTTTTGCTTGACCAGACAACCCTCACTTCCAATTACAGCATACACTCCTTTATCAATATCTTCTTTGATGTTCCTCTTGAAAAAGTAATTTTGAAGAACATCATACAGACAAACATTCTCTCTATTTGGATAATATGTATCCAACATGTTGGTCTTCAAAATATCTGTACTGTTTGGCTCCTTCTCCGCCAAATACTCAATTTCCCGTACAGGTTTCAGAACTCGATTACGCGTTGCAGCAAGACCAAGACTCGCCCAAATGATACTCCTAGATTTGGCATAAAGACTTGCTGAAGATAACCGGTCAGAACATTCATAAGCTCCGATTTCTCGATGCGACAACATCTTCAGACTGAAACTGTACAACTTCTTACTGAGGCTCTTTTCATGGGAAATATCCTCCCACATATCCTTCAAATCTGTCTTTTCTTTTTTGGTGATGTAAGACGTCACATACCGAGCCACAGCCATACAGTTGTCAGCCACAAACTGTATATCCATGTTAGCATTCCACATGGACAAAATCACTGGGTTGTAGTCGTTAATGTACTTGGACTCTTCGTTTCTTTTCAAATTGTATGTGTTTTTGGGTAATTTCCTCGTCACATTATGTCGCAGCAATGACATCAAATTGTTAACTCTTCCTTTTGATATCACCGACCGTGGAAATGCAAAACGACATTTGGTGTAGTACTTGTCCTTGTTTCTGAATTTACGACGACAGTACTTTCCACAACGATGGCTTTGAAACCGTAAAACCGTAAAACTTGTTCTCTTAGACTTTTGTCTTCGTTTGTCTTTGGAACAGCACATGTAGCATACTGTTCTATGAAACTCATCACTAAGTCATCCGGATCTGTTCCAAATTTGGGTGCATCTTTGATCCATAGCAGCATATGTATATGAGGAGCACCTCTTGCTTGATACTCCTTTCTCCAGAAGAAATCCAACACCTCTCCAAGAGGTGGATTTTTCTTGTTCGTGATGAAAGACATTATAGCTTCAAATCAATGATTGAAGTACCTGCATAAATTCACAAGATCCAAAGAGCACAGTTCTCCGGGTGTCTTGAATTCAATATTTTCAATGTTTCTATTTACCTCTCGTAGAAATTCAAGTAAGTCTTCCCAGCCATACTCAGCACAGCTGAGAGTGAGGAACCATGTGGGAGTTCCTAAGTCCCTCAGCATACATTTTAAGTCACCATGACGACGGTACCAGTACTCATTAGTACCACTCTGACATGCCATCAGATTAATCAGGTGAGAATCCAAAATACTGTCTTGCACATTGACTTTATCCATAAAGTCCCTTGCCGAGATATTTCGCAGTTGTACACCACTTTTCAAGATGTGGTTCACTGCATAAGACAATCCAGAGAGATCACTTTCAAACAGTAGATGAAATAAATAGGGAATGCATTGACGAAACCTAGGATCTTCTGCATACAATCGTAAAGTCCGGTATTCTGAAGCAGGAATTTGAACAGGTCGCTCATCATATCGTCCTCCTCGACCTGTGGGAAATAACTGTGGGAAATATTGAGCTTCCAAACTTTCCTCCAAAACACTAATGGGACTCCCTTTTGCTTGTTTCATTTGAAACAACTCAATAGCATTCCCCATGACTTCCTTGGAATGCAAAGGATGAACACTATAATGTTCATATATTTCTTCCTTTTTAGAGGCTTCTACTTTCTCAATTTGTCCAGGACACAAATCGCTGTCCTCTTCTTCACTTACTTCCTCTTCTGCAACACATACATTCTTGTAGTACTCATTATTTTTTATCAAATACAATGTTGCCTTTTTGACTTTCCTAACATCCACTAAATCTTGCCAGATTTTCTTACTCTTTGTCGGAACACCATTAACTATGATAACCAGAGGTTCCTCTTCCACTTTCTCTACTCCAATTGTATTAATGTTTTTCTTCAAATCTACAGGCAAATAAACTACCCTTCCCTTTAATCCTCTCTGTAAATCTGATGGAGGCAACTTCCCTGTCTTTGGCTCCATTCGTACAATAGCCTGGAAGGGATGGACACTTTGAATCAAAATACATTCATAAGTATTTATTCAGAAGGAATGTCAACTAATTCCAGATTATTCTAAACCGCTCTAGCAGGCATCTGGTTTTGGTTTAATTTTGGTTATAGCAATAAGTACACATACGTTGCTCTGCTCCCAAATCAAAACAATTTTCTACCATCAAGTATGTGACAAAATCCTTCCATTCACTATTGTTTTCCATATCACTTTTTGCATATAAATCCACTAACTTAGTCTGATTCTTATAATAAGTCCGTCGACAACACACACAAGTGAAATTAGGCCTCTCACATGTTTTCACCATAAACGTGGAAATTTCCTTGTGAAACTTATGTGTACTGAAAATCTGTACACTGTCTTCCACATTACCTTCTTCTAGTGGTTCAATATCAACATTGTTCTCTTTACCAGCAAAGTAACAGAACTCAATTTCTTGACAAATATTCTTCACATCTACATCAGAACCATGCAAAAGAGCTCTGCTTAATTTTTTAAGCATAATTGCTGGACTCTTAGCATAATACAACATTCTAACTAATTTCCTCACTTTATTATGATGCACTGCTAGCATCCTGAAATGATGAAAAACACTCTGGCACACTCTCCTAGAAAGACAAGCCAGTGAATGACAACGCAAACCTGTCACTTGTCTCACTCTGCAAGGATCTAATTCTTGCAACAACTTTATTTTTTGTTTTAAACTTTTCTTATTAAATGTCCGTACAAATTCACAAAGCAAATTGATAGAATTCTGTCGCACACTGCAAATAGAACTACACTTCCAGGTGTACACTGGTCCCTTAGGACGTCTCCCTAAAACCTCATCACTTAACACCTCTTCTGCATCTGCAGACACAAGTATTTCTTTTTCAACCGGACGACCATCTTTTACCTCATATGCTCGACCACTGCTGTCAACTGCATGCACCAAATCATTGTCCTGAAAATAACTCTCCTCATTAAAAAATGCCTCACTATTTGAACTATGCATCCATTCTCCTAGGAAAACTTCACAAAAATTATTTCCATTAACTTCTCTCTTCCATCTACTATTAGATTTGAAAACATAGATTACCTTGTTTAGTTTCCTAATTCTATTAATTACCAAAATAAATACCTTTCGCTTAATTTCGAAAGCCTGATCAATAATTTTCTCTACATTTTTCTTTTTCTTATAAAATGCCACTTTCTGTTCTTAAATTGTTTTAGCAACGAATGTCCCTGAATGTATTTTCCCTTCTACTGCCATGCACAGAGTTATCTCCTGCTCTAGCAGAAACTTTTTTGACGGGCCTTTCCTTTCCATTTAAATTGCCTCTCTTTTTCTAGACTAAAACTTGTTCTGTAGTTATACTTTTGTTTCTACAAATGTTTCTAAGGAATGATTTTGTTCTCTTACCAGGAGCTTTCTTCGTGCGTTGAGGTGATTTTAATGTAGAGGACTGCTGCAAGCATTTAGTAATCTGCTGTCTTTGATGTTTCGTAGCTTTCGGATTCTATCCTTAGACAGCATTGTCTAATTTCTAAATAATCTGCAGTTGAATCTATGGTAAAATATAATAAAAAATGTTATTAACCACTATTACCAAACAGTAAATCAATAACAGTAAGAATTAGATTCAGCAATGCTATAAAAATGATTCAATAAAATATTTTTAATTTTACTGTGATAGTGATAGTATTTCTGGGCTTTCATGCAAATGACTGCCCACCCTGCAACAAAAAGCCCACATGAAACTTTACGCACATTAAATTGTGTACTTACCTGCAATAATCCATATGCCAGTGTTTACGTCCCTCCACCCTGCCCCTCCCCCTCCCCGCCTGCCTGCCCCACCGTAACTCCCTCCACGACCCGCGGCTGCTGTTTTGCAACATGGTGCATCTTGTAAATCTCTCCTGCATTATAAAAGTGACGCAACAGCAGCACAAAGGAGGCGCACAACCATCATAAATCTGTCCCTAAGTCTTTAAGGGCCAGATGTAGGTCGGTCGGTAACGGCCGAAAAAAGGTATTTTCGGCCGTTACCGACCAGTTTACAAAATTTGTTATGTAGGGGGCAATATATTACTGAATCGGTAAAATTACCGAATCTGTAATTTTACCGATTCGGTAAAATAAAACATCGGTAAATATACCGATTTGAAGCCACCCATATGTAGGTGGGACTCTTCAGAGTGCCAGGAGCCTTTACGAATCGGTATTTTACCATCAAAACCAATTTGATGGTAAAATACCGATTCTAGGGCCAGATGTAGGTAAAAAAACATTTACCGATTTTAAAATACCGAATTATACCGAGTCGGTATTTCAAAATCGGTAAATGGTATGTAGGTCTCAACATCTGGATTCGTTACCGAATCCTTAACAATTCTTTAATTACCGATTCGGTAAATACCGAATCGGTAATACCCATTCATTCCTATGGGCTTTGAAGCCCATAGGAATGATTAAGCATTACCGATTCGGTATTTACCGAATCTGTAATTAAAGAATTCACAAGGGTGCAGGGGGTGTCACTTTGACACCCTCTGGCACCCCCAAAACAGGCACAGGTGCCATGTGGCAGGCACACCTGCCCTAAGGGCAGGTCTGCCTGTCACATGACATAGGTGTGCATGCACACATGTGCATGCACACCGGAATCGGTATTTTACCATGAAGTTGGATTTCATGGTAAAATACCGATTCGTTAAGGCCTTTGGGGCTCAGAAGAGTCCCACCTACATATGAAATTTACAGAATCGGTAAAATTACCGATTCGGTATTTTACCAAATCGGTAATTTTACCGATTCTGTAAATGTAGATTTACCTATATGTGGCCTTGGATTTAGGCCCCTACATACCGATTGGCCATTTACCGGTCGGAAACGGCCAAAATCGGCCGTAACTGGTCAGTAAATGGCCTGAAACGGCCACCTACATCGGGCCCTAAGTGTGCATGCATTTGATTTCAAAAAAAGTTTTTAAACCTTTTATGTAAAACAATTATACACCTACATTCATGGGAAACTGACTTAAAATGCCCTAAAACACATGAAAACGTTTTTTTAAGGTACTTGCACCTTTTTTTCAATAACTTTTTACATGGCTATGTAACTCAAACAATCAAAAACAAAATTTTTCAAGCACACATCGGGGCGTATTTACAAGGGCCTTGCACCACGGGGAAAGTGACTACAAATGACCAGACATGCATGGGGACGTATTTACAAGGCCCTTGAACCAGGGGGAGTGACTTGAAATGGCTAAGGACACATAGGAGAGTATTTACAATGCCCGTGCAACACTTATGCATCATTTTTTACATATACACTGTAGAACAGCATGGGGCAATAACAACCCAGATGGAAAGGGGCGACCAATCGGTCCCCCCGAACGTATGGTGGAGTACCACGATCCCCCCGGGAAGCCATCTTGGGCGGGAGGCGAGTCTCGGCTGGTATGCCCGAAGCGGCGTAGCCGGGGCGTGCCTTTTTCCCGCCCTAGAGTGGGCTGGCCTAGACACCAACGCGGCCGGCCACGCCCTCGGAGGCAGGCGGGGGCGGGTTCACGCCCACCCTGAAGACGGATAAAAGGAGCGGAAGCCAAGAAAGCATCCTCTTGTTCCTGTGCTCTGAAGCTGCACCTCCCCGCTGCACGTGAGCTCGAGACGGAACGAAGAGCAATTTTGAGCGTTGTAATCCCTCTTTTTGTCTTACAGATATCCCGTCTAAGAATGCCCAAGAAGGTCGGAAAGCGGGTCGGTACCGAGGAGATGCTCCGCATACTCATGAAGGAGATAGCCGATCTGAAGAGAAAGGTTGAGGCTAAGGACGGGGAGGGAGGACCGAAACGGCCTTTACAGGGAACAATTCCCGGTGGAAAAAGCAAGAGGCCCAGAAGGGGAGCACTTGGGGGGGAGACCCCGGTTCCCGAAGCCCCGCGAGAGGAGCCAACCCCGGCGCCAAAGGAGGGGAATCCAATCCCTGTGGTGGTCACCCCTGCGAACAGGGAGGATATGGCCCCCGAGTTAGCAGCACAATTGGCAGCGTGGTTGGGAAACGATAGCGAGGGCGCCACGGCTGACGACGCCCGGGCAGTAATGAGGCAACTGCGGGAATCTAGGGAGGCTGCGAAGACGCCATCTTCTGTTCCCCCACAGGTCCCGGCGGTTGGAAGTATAGCAGGCCCAAGTTCGGCGACAAGCGTGGGGTCTACTTCAGGTAAGCGGCCATTGCCGATTGCGGGGGGGGGAATCTGCACCTTCTCGAAAGGAGAAGATTGCCCAGCACGTCCCACTAGAAGTCAAGGAATTGATTTGGGCGGATAAATATGTAAACATGTTTTCATTGCTTACCGACCATTACGAGATCGAGCATGTAAAGAGTCAAAAGGAGCTCATGCATCCGAGTGTTTGGCGCGCAAAAATGGCCGCCTTTAAGGTCGACGAGACCATTGGTACTTGGGGCAGAGCGTGGGGAATTTTTACTTCCATCATGGGGGAGCGCAGGCCTGAGTTGTTGACCGAGTTACCCATTTATCAGTCACGTATTATGGAGTATTCTGTGGCTTATGGGGGCAATCAGTGGTTCTGCTATGATAATCTGTTTAGAAAAGCTAAAGAACACAACCCGTTGTTGTCTTGGGACTGTTACGACTCTGTGTCTTGGCAAAAAATGGAGAGTACAGGGATGTTGAAGGTGCCATTAGTAGGGAGTAACGGGGGGGAATCCTCCCGCCAAAACTCTGGGACGCCCTTTCGGACGGGTGCTGGTAACGAGTTCCACACGAAGCCGAGTGGCAACACAGGTAAAAGGGGGATCTGTTGGAATTTTAACAGAGGCAAATGTACCAGGCCCCAGGGGTCATGCAAATTCAGACATGAGTGTGGGGGGTGCGGGCAGCCATCCCATCCTGAGTCCATGTGCAGAGCCAAAACGGGTGATAACGGTGGTAAGGGAGGCGCCAAACAGGTCTAATATAGTCCGAGGGGCGCCTTTACTGACCCCGATTGATACCATGGCAATGATTCCTTGGCTCAGCGAATACCCGGATCATGCTTCCGCTGGGGTGTTACGGAACGGGTTTTCATATGGTTTCCGCATCCCAGTGGGGGATTTTCAAGGGGTACCGGACTGTAAGAATCAAATGTCGGTTTTACAGCACACAGCAGTGGTGCAGGTAAAGATTGGGAAAGAGGTGACTCGAGGTCGTGTCGCCGGTCCATTCGATTTGCCACCAGTTGCTAATTTTGTGTGTTCTCCTCTAGGGGTGGTTCCCAAGAAGGACCCGGGTGAGTTTCGGCTGATACATAACTTGTCAGCCCCACGTGGTTTTTCCGTGAATGACGCGATAGACCCGGAAGTATGTTCGGTGCGGTACGCATCTTTCGATGAGGCCGTTGCCATGTTAAATCGCCTGGGGCCCGGGACGCTGATGGCCAAATCGGACATCGAGTCAGCGTTCCGGTTGCTCCCGGTACACCCAGACGATCAGCGTCTCCTTAGTTTTCAGTTTCAGGGTCGCTAGTACATGGATAAATGTATGCCAATGGGATGCTCGATTTCATGTGCTTATTTCGAGAAATTCAGTTGTTTTCTGCAGTGGGTATTCACGAGGAAGACAGGTTTTCAACATGTTATGCATTATCTCGATGACTTTCTCTTTCTGGGGGCAGCCGGGGATTCTGAGTGTGGACAGGCCTTACATGAATTTTGTGTCCTAATGAATCAATTCGGTGTGCCATTGGCGCCAGGTAAGACTGTGGGTCCCTCGACCTTGATCGAGTTTCTGGGGATCGAGCTCGACTCGGTGGAAGGTTGCTTTCGATTACCGAAAGAAAAAGTGTTAAAATTCAGGTTATCCCTTGAGACATGTATTCGTGCAGCGAAAGTAAACCTGCATCAATTACAACAGGTGGTGGGTCAGTTGAATTTTGCCCTAAGAGTAATGCCGATGGCGCGCCCCTTTTCCCGCTCGATTGCACAGTCCATGGTTGGCTTGAAGGAGGGACATCATCGTACGAGACTCTCGGAAGAGGTTCGCCAGGACAGGCGCATTTGGATTGCATTCCTGGCGGATTTCAATGGTCGAATTGTCTGGAATAAACCAGCAGTGTCTTCCGAGGAGTTGGGGCTATGGACAGACTCGGCGGGGAGTATGGGTTTTGGCGCCATATTGGGTACACAATGGTCGGCTCAAAAATGGCCGTCATGGTGGCATGAGTGCGGGTTGACGAGTAACATTGCTTTTCTCGAACTGTTCCCTATTCTGGTGGCCTTGAAAACATGGCCAGAAGGGTTTAAGGATCACTCTGTGGTGTTCTGGTCTGATAACATGACCGTGGTTGAGTGTATCAATAGTCAAGCAGCTCGTTGCAAATTGATTTTGAGACTGCTCAAGGAAATTGTGTTGTTGTGCATGCAACTAAATGTACTGTTTAGGGCGCGACACGTGCCGGGGGTGATGAACCAAGCGGCTGATGCGCTCTCTCGTTTCCGTATGCAGGCCTTCTGGGGTTTTCTGCCCACAGCGGACCCGGTGGCGGCACCCTTTCTTGAAGCTCTCTGGTCTCTCGGTGCCCCGAACTACAAGACCTTGTGGGAGAGAGTTTAGCACCCAGGACGAGGAAGGCATATGAAGGGGCGTTCCGTTCCTATTGGGCCTTTTTGGGTACTGCCGGGAGGGAGCTTTGGGGTCTGGAAGAGTGTGTAGTGAGATTCCTGCTCTCTTTACGTCACGCAGGCAAGTCAGTAGCTACGGCCCAGAGGCATCGGGCCGCCATTTCCTTCATGGCAAGGGCTCATGGGATCCAGGACCCGACAGCGTCTTTCGTTGTGCAGAAAGCGCTACGTGGGTGGCAACGCCTTGAGGGTCGCAAAGTAGACGATAGGCACCCGATAGGTCTGGATAGGTTGGCCCTGTTATTTTCCGTGCTACCGGTAACATGTTCATCCCAGTACGAAGCAGTGTTGTTCCGAGCCGCATTTGCATTAGCATTCCATGGGGCTATGCGGGTAAGCGAATTAGTGGCAAAGAACAAGGAGGATACGATGGGGGGACTGTGCCGGGAACACATTCAGGTCAGGGAGGTGACGATGACGGTCTCGTTTGTCAGGTCCAAATCCGATCAGGATGCAATCGGGGACTGCGTAATCATCCAGAGGATCCCCGGTCTGCCATGTGCCCTGTTGGGTGTGTAGAGGAATATTTAGCGCAAAGGGTGGCAGCATGGGGGGGGACCTTGTTAAGACACGCTGACGCCACCCCACTGACGAGGTTTCAGTTTCAGCGGGTGCTTGCGATGTCGGTCTCTGCCGCGGGCTTGAACCCCGGCGACTTTGGGACCCATTCCTTTCGGATAGGGGCTGCTACGGAAGCTACAGCCAGGGGTCTGAATGTTGAACAAGTAAAACGTGTGGGGCGTTGGTCCTCGAACTGTTATAAGAGGTATGTGCGGTTGCACATGTTGTGAAGCTGTAATGATGTACTCACGCTTCTTGTTTTTGTTTGGTTTTCAGTTGCGCAAGCCTACGAGGCGGGGCGGACTGTCCAGTCGACCCGACACCGGGGGGCCAGCGGTCACACATTGCCGGCTGTGAAAAAGGAGGTGTGGGTCGCGGGCCACTCATACGTGAGGCGTGCCGCGGACGTATTCAAAGCAGGTGATATGATTCACGTGGCTGGGGAATACGGGTACAGTGTGTCCTTCTACGGAAAGGGCGGGCTCTGTATTGACCAGTTTCAATCATTTTTCGAGGGTTTGTTAGGGCGGACAAGGTCACCGCCGTCTGTAGTCATTGTACATCTTGGGGGCAATGATTTGGTGACCACTGGTAGACGACTTCTTCTTGAGGCGATGCTTTCCACGGTAAGTTGGTTGGCGAGAAGAGTTCCAGGGTGCACAATTGCATGGTCCCATATGATTCCACGGAAAGTGTGGCGGGGGGCTATTTCTGTTTCTGCACTGAATCATTCAGTAAGGAAAATTAATAATAAAATGAGTAGGTTGTTTCGTTCAAGTACACTGCATTCTGTTACGCATGGTTGCATTAGAGGGGACAGTATGTATCTGGGGGACGGTGTTCATTTGTCCCGGGTGGGGAACGAATTACTCATAGGAGACTTCATAGCATGGTTAAGGAGTTTACAGCATGACCTTTAGGTAGGAGTCTTTTGTGGGGGGTCCGGATAGCCGGTCAACTATCCGGCCTGTGGCGGTAAGGTCATGATCGGTGAGCAGTAATTGGAAGATCCCTATGAGGGGGCGTCACCCATTATGGATGGGAGCGCGTGGGGGAGGTGGCCAATTGGCCCCTCAACGGGGAGGCGGTCCTGTCTAAGGAGAGGCCGCCGGAAGGAAAGGAAAGGTGGTCAAGGCCCCTTCCTGGATAGGAGGGGCTACGGCCCCTCCTGGGGAATTTCCCGGGGCCAGGACATCTGCGACGGCAGATGGGTAAGTTGTGTGCGGTGCGGGAGGGGGTTTACGCTACCTTTTAGACACCTCACACGAGTCCTCGAACGACCGTTAAATGGCGTCGAGTTTATTGGGGCCCCCGTCAAGTACAAAGGGAAATTGGTAGATGCACTTGAGGTACGCCTCTGTGCGGTCGCTCCTCTCACAAGTGAGGGGGGTATTTCTGGTTTAGGGATCTGACACCGGTTACGACCTTGCCGTTGGCCCTTAACGTTAGGATGTACAATTTCAAGTCAAATGTTTTGTAGGATGTTAGTTCGGCTAGGAGAACCTTTGTATTAGAGATCTGTTAAGGTTAGCCAACATCGTAATGTGGAAATGAAATTGTACATTATATGAAACTGTTATTTTAATGTTTTCTTTTGTTTCATATTTTAATAAATACGGCCGGGAAGGGTGACTCCCTTCCCGCCTTCCAAAAGTTCAAGAACTGTTTCCGGTTTCCCAATTCTTGGGGATTGTGTTGAGAGGGGGTGGCGGGTATCTCGGCCATATGGAAAGGGGCGACCAATCGGTCCCCCCGAACGTATGGTGGAGTACCACGATCCCCCCGGGAAGCCATCTTGGGCGGGAGGCGAGTCTCGGCTGGTATGCCCGAAGCGGCGTAGCCGGGGCGCGCCTTTTTCCCGCCCTAGAGTGGGCTGGCCTAGACACCAACGCGGCCGGCCACACCCTCGGAGGCAGGCGGGGGCGGGTTCACGCCCACCCTGAAGACGGATAAAAGGAGCGGAAGCCAAGAAAGCATCCTCTTGTTCCTGTGCTCTGAAGCTGCACCTCCCCGCTGCACGTGAGCTCGAGACGGAAGGAAGAGCAATTTTGACCCACCCACCAGCCCCTGAGGACAGCGATTTGTTGATATAGTATCTTTTGTTTTCTCTGTTTTCTTACAGGTTGTGATGATTGTCGTGAAATTTCTTAACGATGCAATAAAGATTGGTTATTTTCAGTATGTTTTGCAAATAAAGTAATTTTGAACAAAGATTGATCAGTATTTACGCTTGATAATAAATGTTGTTTTGCTTTATAAATCTTAGTGACTTAGGTAGAACTGTCGTATTTATTTTGGTCGGGCGGTAAGGTCATGATCGGTGAGCAGTAATTGGAAGATCCCTATGAGGGGGCGTCACCCATTACGGATGGGAGCGCGCGGGGGAGGTGGCCAATTGGCCCCTCAACGGGGAGGCGGTCCTGTCTAAGGAGAGGCCGCCGGAAGGAAAGGAAAGGTGGTCAAGGCCCCTTCCTAGATAGGAGGGGCTACGGCCCCTCCTGGGGAATTTTCCAGGGCCAGGACATCTGCGACGGCAGATGGGTAAGTTGTGTGGGGTGCGGGAGGGGGTTTACGCTACCTTTTAGACACCTCACACGAGTCCTCGAACGACCGTTAAATGGCGTCAAGTTTATTGGGGCCCCCGTCAAGTACAAAGGGAAATTGGTAGATGCACTTGAGGTACGCCTCTGTGCGGTCGCTCCTCTCACAAGTGAGGGGGGTATTTCTGGTTTAGGGATCTGACACCGGTTACGACCTTGCCGTTGGCCCTTAACGTTAGGATGTACAATTTCAAGTCAAATGTTTTGTAGGATGTTAGTTCGGCTAGGAGAACCTTTGTATTAGAGATCTGTTAAGGTTAGCCAACATCGTAATGTGGAAATGAAATTGTACATTATATGAAACTGTTATTTTAATGTTTTCTTTTGTTTCATATTTTAATAAATACGGCCGGGAAGGGTGACTCCCTTCCCGCCTTCCAAAAGTTCAAGAACTGTTTCCGGTTTCCCAATTCTTAGGGATTGTGTTGAGAGGGGGTGGCGGGTATCTCGGCCATATGCATCATGCATCTGTTTTGCAAAAGCGACGCATTGCAGGAATCACATCACAAGTAAATAAATTCTCACATTTTTTTAAAGCATGCCTTTTCCTTAAAAACGATTTTCTGATCATAATTTCAAAAAACACAGCACAGCTCCTATGTACATACAAACCTTATCAGTACTAATACTTTACATTATCTACAATTACAATTGGTAAAAGAATGCAAAATCGACTTTGAAAGCATAATGCAAACACTTGACGCAAAACATCATTTTAAATACACAGCTGACTTTCTTATTTACGCAAAAAAGCATACTAGTCTTTATCTAAAATATAGAAACGAAAACTCACCTTTACAAATTTTTTTTTAATTTCAAAACAGTCTCAGAAACACACCAATTATTCTTTAGCAGAATTAAAGGTATGCACTCCAGAGGCTGGAACCAACAAATGCACTGAAACGCTGATATTCATCACACATATCTCTCATGTCAGCCAATCAAAACTCTTCCCTCACTATTTTCAAATCAACACCCTTCCCCCTCTGCCCTTTCTACCTTTTTTCCATAGCAACTACCGCCTGCCAGACCTCTCATGTTTACAAGTTCACACCACAATGTTTCAAATGAACTCTGAACTCTCAGTACACCTGCTAATCCACTGCAATGTTTCATAACAACATTTTTAAATAACCATTCAAATTACATCTTTCAAAGAACACATCCATGCACCCTAACTTTTTGTTTTCAGCAATGGAAATACACCAATCACTGCTAATGAATCATTTGCACTTAAACTCCACAGTTCTTTTTTTCATTACAAACTTCACTATTTCAACTGCCACTTCATTCCCACACTTCATCTGACTGCAGCAAAAACTCCTCTAGCCATGTTTTCAGTCTGGATTCTTGGACATAGCTACATCCACTGGGCTCACAGGTATGCTGATAACAGAAATTTACACAACCTCAATTTACAAAATGTGGAAATCAAATGGATTGGCCGAAGAGGATTGAAATGTCACCAATTGATACCATTGGTGAAAACCTTTTTACATTTGCCAAACCCTGACCTCATAATAGTGCACTGTGGAGGAAAATATTTGGGCACTTTGACTGGGGTCGGTCTGGAAATGCTCCTAAAAGACACCTTTGAGCAATTGATGACACTTTTTCCTCAAACTGCCTTGGTATATTCCAATATATGCCAAAGACAAAAATGGAGGTGGTCCAATCAATTTTGTCCACAAATTGAGAAATCGAGGAAGCATGTAAATAAGTCTGTTTCAGCTTACATGAGAGACCATGGAATGGGCTGCATCTACAACAATAATTTGCGTTACTATATGCAAGATATCTACAGAGGAGATGGCGTGCATTTCTCAGATGAGGGGAACAGAGTTTTCATACTAAATTTAAGAATGTGTATTGGTTCCTACTTATAAGTATCTAGAACTTACACAGAACCCAAAAGCTCTTTTCAGAGCTACCTTAACTTTATTTACTCTTTTGAAATTTCGAATGTACCTTTTTTCATTAATTTTCACTTATGTTTGCTTCCCGGTTCGCTACCCAGTTCGCGTACCGGCAGCTAACCACGCGAAAAATTCTATATTTTTTCTCGACATATATGAGCCTCCTCAGCCACCCTCAGAACACTTAGGGGGTCAGGATACGTCTAAAGTACCCCCTTCTACCCATTCTGAACATTATTTACCCTCCATCTTGAATCTCAATTCTACCGAAACACAAAATGGAGGACTCCCGTAACGCTGCAGGTTCGCGTACTGGGACACGCACTGACAAGCACTCACTCAAAAAAGGTGGGAAAGTAATTTACAGAAAAACCACTGGAGACACTTTCACCAATTAAACATTAGCTCATACTACATACCAATCCCTACCATTTTCACAAATTTCGTTGGAATACCATTTAGCCATTTAGCATGTAGAACTCTCTAAAATCCCTGAGGTAAATTACTTCACAAAACATATCGGAAGTGTTGGAATTGACCACCAATTAAAATATTACTTTCAATTTCTACTATTATATCATGACATTTGATTGGTTATGTACCTGAATATATATAAACAAAGAGAGAGAAACACAGCCATTTTGACTACTACTTCTTGAAGTGCATAGCCACTAAATTTCAACTGATAACTTCAAGTTTTATTTAAAAGGTAAGATATTATTTAAAAAACTAAAGTATGTTCTGTACTGTAAGCTAATTAGGAAAACATTTTCTGATAGTTATATTCTATCACTCTGTAATACTTATAGAATAAAATAGACTTCTCTGTTTTAGTTATGGATGGAGTTAGACTTGTCTTGTATAATTCAGAATTGACTAAGAGTTTATTTGATAATTTTCTTCATATTTCTACTTCCAGTTTGATACCATACACTGCCCAACGAAAAAATCACTGTTTAAAAAACCAAACTGCCTGTCTGTACTGAAACCCAACAGTGCCCTATCTGTACTGATATATTTTTTAAAACTTCATTTTTTAGCATACAAAATGGAAGGACAACAGGAAAATAACTTGAAAATTGAAGCAGGAACAAAAAACGAGTCGGAAATTGACCATGAATTCCATGACGATTCACTGAACAATGAACTTCTGCAATGTGTGGAAGCAGTAGATTTTCTACTGGAAAATGAAAAAAAATGATAATGATTTTTTAGAATTTCTTTTAAATTTTGAGAAAGAATCAGAATAATACATTTTTATTTCATAATTCAAAAATTGTTTGACACATTCATTTTTATATGTATATTGTAAACTAGTAGCAAATTGATTATAACGTGAAATCAGACTTTAAATATACTGTGCAACTTTTTTGTGTTACATACTAAGTTTGCTCATAGTTACTTCCTTTCTTCCACTATATAATCTCCAATGTGTATTTAACATCTCTTTATCATCTCCTGCCTCCATGTTGTTTTGGCTTTCCTGACAGACTATGGTATGAATTCCATATACCACACTAACTTCTGTAACAACATGCAAGATATCTACAAAGGAGACGGCGTTTATTGATTTTTAGACTCTGCATTGGTACCTACATGTTGCTACGTAAATAAAAAAAACAACAAAAAACAACAAAACGAACAATCAATAAACATACAATAAGTTAAAAGTCAATCATTCTTGTTTCCTTATAGTACACTCCCCAGACCGCTTTCCGGTACGTGTACCGGGCGCACCCCACGAAAAAAAACGTTTTCTTTTTTTTTTTTGCCCCGCGGGGCCCTTTTAAAGCCTCCACATCAAACCTAGGGGGTCAGGGAGGATCTACTATGCCTTCTTATGGTCATTTGCCCCTTCGCTTTGGCCTCCTCTTGTCTCTCGATCCTACCGAGAGACAAGATGGCGGCCGCTACGGACTGTTTAGAATGTTGACAGACACCGGAGAGCCAATCAGCTTCGCTTCGCAAAGCTCCGTTACGCGAAAAGTACCCGAACTGGAGCGCTATCCGGGACGCTGTCACAGATATATCAGTTTTTTTAAACGTTAATTTCTCAAACTCCACTGGAGCACATATATTGAGACCCAGCAAAGGCACATCGGGCTAACAGTCCCTACAATTTTGCCAAGTTTCGTGTAAATCCATTCAGCCGTTCGAGCTAAAAGTGAGGGCAAACGCCCTATGGAAAAATGAATAGGAAAAACGTGTTTTGGGACCCCCCTTTTTTCTCAGCCCCCCCTTGACGAAACACCCCCAAATTTTCGGGGGCTGATCAGAAACAAAATGTGCCATTTTCCTGAAAATTTCAGCCGATTCCGTCCACAAACGCCAAAGTTATTAGACATAGAATTTTCAAAAGTTCCATAGAGAAAAAATCCTAACTATATATACCTACTGGCGACCGCCAGTAGGTAATATATATATAACTTTGGGGAGATGCTTCGTATCAAAAGAATCTGTAGTGATGAGAGAGAATGTGCAAGAGCAATGGAGGAAAGTAAATTGCGCTTCCTGGCACGCGGATATTCTGCGAAAACGATTACCAGGGCCATTGAGCGCACGAACAACATGTCGAGAGCACAGATTTTGGCACCAAAACCCAAATCTGAAGTTATTCAATCCGAAACCTCCATAGAATGCTCTAGGGTAATAGTAACATATAACCAACAGCACAATGAAATTCGGCGGATTTTCAGCCGTAACTGGAATCTGGTGACGGGGGACCCTGTTATCGGTGGTTCAGTGGGTAAAAGGCCAGAATTTTCTTTCAGAAAATCTACCTCGATGTCAGACAGGCTGGTTAACAACCATTTGGAACCTTCTGCTTCTAAAACCTTTATGAATTTGAGGAAAGGTTTTTTGAAGTGTTCCACTTGCAAGGCCTGCAAGAATGGATGTAATAAGACACGCTACAATACTCCATTCAAGGATGAACCTGCACTCATAACTAAACAGCTGTCCTGTAAGACAGAATTTGCTGTTTATGTGCTGCAGTGCCCCTGTGATCTGAGATATGTAGGGAGTACTCAACTTCCGGTTCACAGGAGAATACTGCAGCACCTAAGAGCAATCTCCAATAATGAGCAATCCTATCCAGTGGCACGTCACTTTCAGGCTGTTCATGAGAGTGATCCTAAGTACCTCACTTACTTTGTCATTGATTGCGTTCTACCCCTCAAAAGAGGTGGGAATAAGGATGGGCTACTCAGGGTCCTTGAGACTCGATATATCTTGGAATTAAATAGCCGTGCTCCTGGAGGTCTTAACGCCAGTGAGGATTTATACACCTGTTTATGATTCCAGATTCCTTATTACTTGTGGTTTCGTCCTATTATGAATAAATGACACAATGTTCTAGAATTGCGTGCCACTGTATGATAAACAACCAGGATTCTCATAGGATTTTTGCATTTCAGGTTAAAGCTGTGTATTAACATCAGTCAGCAAATTGAACTCCAAAGGGAGGGGCTCCTCCCTTTTTAAAACATTTTTGTTATAATTTACTTGCACCGAGCACTTTGATTATTCTGATTTGCACTTTGCGATGATGGCTGCTCCTTGCCGCATTATGGGAATCAACAGCTATAACTGAGTGTTTTTACAAAAGATTTTGTTTACATGAAGCACTTGACACTTTAGTGGCAAATCCCACTTGGGATCAATTTTCAAAATGTTTTTCAAAATGTTTTTTAAGGGTCTTGAAACATAGTCGGTAACAAAAATGAAATTAACACCATGTTTTTATGATCCATATATTTATATGTATATATTCATGAATTTATTTATATGTATAATTGTAATTATTTGCGTGATATTGCACACATGTATATACTTCATTTCATTCACCCACGTGGGTTGTATCTAAGACCAGGAAGGACTATGTATTATTTGTTTAGTCCCCTGTTTGTTTCTATGAATCCTTTTACAAACATTATGTGCATTGATTTGGTGGTTAATTTTAAGTCCACCTTTTGTGTCACTGTTGTTGTGAATAAATTCCCATGTGGCTTTGCGATCACATCATGTGATCAAGACAGTGGATATATATAGTTAGGACCTAGTTACCATAGGATATTCTGAACATTCTATTGGGAATAACTTTGGCGCCGATTGGGGGATCTGCCTGTAATTTTCCTTAAATTTGCCTTGCTGCGCTCCGCTCCTTTCCAGAAAGTTTCGGGGAGATTTGTCAAGCAGGGGCCGAGAAAAAGGTGGGGTCCAAAAACGTGTTTTCCCCATGTTAATTGCCATAGGGACCTTCTGACAAGGCTACAGCTCGAACGGCTGAACGGAATTACACCAGATTTGGCAAAATGGTACGGAATAGTATGCAGCAGTGCCTTTTGTATGTTTGGTGTAAATCCCTCCAGTCGTTTTTGAGAAAATTGAATGTGAAATTGAGTCCAATGCAATTTCCCCTAGGACCTTTAGACACAGCTACATCCCGAACGGCTGAATGGAATTACTGCAAACTTGGCAAAATGGTAGAGCCTGATATGCAGAAGTGCTTTTCTTTATTTGGTGAAAATCCCTTCAGTAATGGTTGAGAAAATCGACTTTTTTCAAATTATATATCTATAGGCGGGACATGGTGCGCGCACAGGCTTGCACTGTCCTTGCACTGTCCTTGCACGTCCGCGGACCTTAAGGTGCGCGCGCGGAATTCTGATTGGCTGTTGGATGTCTGTCAACATTCCAGTCAATCGAAATGAGGAAGTGTTGTCCGCCATCTTGTTTTTGTGGCAGAGGATAGTGGTTGTAAAAAGAAGTGTAATAGTTGCCAAGGATGCAGGATAGAGATTTCTGAGCCCCCTAGGTTTTGTCATGGGGTCTGTAAAGGTCCCCGAAGGTTGAAGAAAAAAAAAACTCGCGGGGTCCGCGCACCGTGAGCGGACTGTGGCCCAAAAAGACAAAAAAGAAATACATTAACATAACAAGTTTCAGTGTTTAGATGTTGGTTGAGTGCAACCTTGAGTCATGATTCTTTCACCTTTGGGTTTAGGTAGGTGTTTTGTGGAGAGTTAGTATGGTAATTGGTAGAGAGCATTAGGGGTAGGTTGAACATTATGTGAGTTTGATAATTTGAACCAATTAAAATGTTACTTTGGTTTTGATTTTGTGTGTGATACAATGTGATTGGCTTGGTATGTGAATATGTATGAGAAATGAGAGGGAAACACAGTCATTTTGAGATTTTAGTGTTTGAGGTATACATCTGAGGTGAGAGATTAACACAGAATTTACTGTTCAACAGTTTTCTAGAAGGTGAGTTGTTAATTTGTAAGAAGTACTAAGGTAGATCTGGTTGTACTCAGATGAGGGCTGTAAATGAAATGCATTTGTAAAGCTTGCAGTTTTGAAAAAAAAGAGGATGACATTCACTGCACTTGAAATTTAAGAAATGATTGGTGCTTTTTGAAAATGCAGCACAGCATATTAGGTTGCATAGTTTTGTTTTTTTTAAAAAGCAATTCTAATGGTTCAGAAAAGGTCATTGAAAGGAACATTGCACATGATTAGCTGTTATATTGAAAGGTCAAAGAATCTTGCTGGATTCATTTACAACATAGTATGATGAACTTTTTACCTGTGTCTTTCTTAGGTGGGAGATACCATGGTAACAGGTTGAATGAGCACTAGGGGGATGGGTGAATATTATGTGAGTTTGAAAGTGTGAGAATGTAGAACCAATTGAAATGTTAGTTTAGTTTTGAAATAGTGTGGGAAGACATTTCATTGATTAAGACCTGAGATATGTGTGAAGAATGAGTGGGAAAGTGTGCCATTTCTGGTTCCAGTGTCTGAGCTGCATTTCGGAGATTCTGCTTAAGAAAATCTGCTGTGTGTTTGACACTGTTCTATATTTTCAAAAGCGATTTTAAAGGTGAGTAACATAGAGAGAGTGCTGTTTGCAGTATTGGGAAGCATAACACGCATATTGGGCTTCATTACTGTTGTATTTTGAAAATGAGTCAGCTTTCTGCATTGTAGTGTAGTACTCATTTAAATGGGTTGTGCTCTGTATGTAAAATGATTTACCATGCTAAATGTTTTTTGATAAAATGTGTGGCTTAAAGATTTTTGACAAGGGTCACAGTGAGTGTCTGTGTGAATTAAGGAATTATATTTTCACCTTTTTCCATAATGTTAAATGTATTTTCTGACAGTTTGCATCTCCTAGCTAATAGGGTATTGTTTTAATTTGGATTGTGTCTTACGTTAGTATGTAATGCTGGGGAAAAATGAATGGTGCATATTAGAAATGACATTTTGAAATGAGTTAGGTTTCAGCAATGTAATGTAGTGCATATTGAAATGATTGTGTTCTGTGTCTAAATTGATTTACCATGCTAAATGATTTTTGCTGAAATGTGTGGCTATAATATTTTTCACAAGGGTCATATGGCTGAGATACCCGCCACCCCCTCTCAACACGATCCCAAAAGGAGGGAAACCGGAAACAGTTCTTAAAGTTTTTGGATGTGGGAGGGAGTGACCCTCCCGCGGCCGTATTTATTAAAACAAAACATTAAACATTAAACGTTTCATGTTATGTACAATTTCATTATCACATTGCGATGTTTGGCTAATCTTAACATATTCTCTAATACAGAGGTTCTCCTAGCCGAACTAGCATCCTACAAAAAACATTCTCTATAAACATTGAAATTGTACATCCTAACGTTTAAGGGCCAACGGCAAGGTCATAACCGGTGTCAAGATCCCTAACCAGACTTACCCCTCCCACTTGGGAAGGGCGACAGCACAGAGGCTTACCTCAAGTGCAACTACTAACAACTTCCCTTGACTTGTCGGGGGCACTTAAGACTCGACGCCATTTAAAGGTCGTTCGAATACTTGTGTGTGGTATCTAGAAGGTATCGTGGACCTCCCCCCACCCCACACAACTTACCGCATCTGCCGTCGCAGATGACACTGGCCCCGGGAAATTCCTCAGGAGGGGGCTGTAACCCCTCCTACACAGGAAGGGGCCTTGACCGCCTTTCCTTGACTTCCGGCGACCCGCCCTTAGACGGGACCGCCTCCCCATTGAGGGGCCAATGGCCACCTCCCCCGAGCGCTCCCATCCGTGTTGGGTGACGCCCACTCATAGGGATCTACCAATTAGTGCTCACCGATCATGACCTTACCGCCTACCAAAACATAAATACGACGATTCTTACTCGAACCTATGACAACATTGGTCGCTACGACCGAAAGAGCATGCTTAAAATGCAACACTACTTCAAGTCATTTTAATCGTAACAACCTAAACGATATTCACCATACTTTATTAAGATAAACAACAAAAATGAAACTTTCACAACCTGTAAACGAAAACAGCAAAAAACATACTTAGAAAATTCACTTTATTGCACAACAACTTGCTGTCCTCAGGGGCTGGTGGGTGGGTCAAAATTGGCTCTTCGTTCTGTCCGGAGCTCACGTGTAGCGAGGAGGTGCAGCTTCGGAGCACAAGAACAAGAGGACGTCTTCTGGTCTTGCGTCTCTTTTTATCCGTCTTCAGGGCGGGCGTAAACCCGCCCCTGCCCGTCCCGTGGGCGGGGCTGGTTACGTCGGTGTCTAGGCCAGCCCACTCTAGAGCGGGAAAAAGCGCGCCCCGGCTACGCCGCTTCGGGCATACCAGCCGAGACGCGCCTCCCGCCAAAAAATGGCTTCCCGGGGGGATCGAGGCACTCCGCCATACGTTCGGGGGGACCGAGTGGTCGCCCCTTTCCATATGGCTGAGATACCCGCCACCCCCTCTCAACACGATCCCAAAAGGAGGGAAACCGGAAACAGTTCTTAAAGTTTTTGGATGTGGGAGGGAGTGACCCTCCCGCGGCCGTATTTATTAAAACAAAACATTAAACATTAAACGTTTCATGTTATGTACAATTTCATTATCACATTGCGATGTTTGGCTAATCTTAACATATTCTCTAATACAGAGGTTCTCCTAGCCGAACTAGCATCCTACAAAAAACATTCTCTATAAACATTGAAATTGTACATCCTAACGTTTAAGGGCCAACGGCAAGGTCATAACCGGTGTCAAGATCCCTAACCAGACTTACCCCTCCCACTTGGGAAGGGCGACAGCACAGAGGCTTACCTCAAGTGCAACTACTAACAACTTCCCTTGACTTGTCGGGGGCACTTAAGACTCGACGCCATTTAAAGGTCGTTCGAATACTTGTGTGTGGTATCTAGAAGGTATCGTGGACCTCCCCCCACCCCACACAACTTACCGCATCTGCCGTCGCAGATGACACTGGCCCCGGGAAATTCCTCAGGAGGGGGCTGTAACCCCTCCTACACAGGAAGGGGCCTTGACCGCCTTTCCTTGACTTCCGGCGACCCGCCCTTAGACGGGACCGCCTCCCCATTGAGGGGCCAATGGCCACCTCCCCCGAGCGCTCCCATCCGTGTTGGGTGACGCCCACTCATAGGGATCTACCAATTAGTGCTCACCGATCATGACCTTACCGCCACAGGTCCGGATAGTTGACCGGCTATCCGGACCCCCCACAAAACTCCTACCTAAAGGTCATGTTTTAACGATTTTAACCAAGCTAGGAAGTCTCCTATGAGTAACTCATTGCCCACCCTCGACAAATGCACACCATCCCTCAAATACATACTGTCATCATTAATACAACTATGTGAGATCGAATGCAATGTCTTGGAACGGAACAACCTACTCACTTTGTTATTCAATTTTTTAACGGAATGATTCAAAGCAGGGATCGAGATAGCCCCCCGCCACACTTTTCGTGGGATCATATGAGACCACGCAATTACACACCCCGGAACTCTCCTTGCTAACCAACTTACCGTGGAAAGCATATCTTCCAGGAGAAGTCGTCTACCGGTGGTGACTAAATCATTGCCCCCCAAATGTACTATGACTATGGACGGCGGTGACCTCATCCGCTCTAACAAACCCTCAAAGAATGCTTGAAACTGGTCAATACAGAGACCGCCCCTTCCGTGGAAGGACACTCTGTACCCGTATTCACCAGGTACGTGAATCATATCACCTGCTTTGAATACGTCTGCGGCCCGTCTCACGTATGAGTGGCCTACGACCCACACCTCCTTTCTCTCAGCCGGTGATGTGTGACCGCTGGCCTGGTGTTGGGTCAACTGCACAGTCCGCCCTGCCACGCAGGCTTGCGCAACTGAAAACAAACAAAAGACAAGAAGCGTGAGTACATGATTACAGCTTCACAACATGTGCAATCGCACGTACCTCTTATAACAATTGGAGGACCAACGCCCCACACGTTTCACTTGTTCTACATTAAGACCCCTGGCTGTAGCTTCAGTGGCAGCCCCTATACGAAAGGAATGGGTCCCAAATTCACCCGGGTCCAAGCCCGCTGCGGCAATGGCCATTGCAAGCACCCGCTGAAACTGAAACCTCGTCAGCGGGGTGGCGTCTATATGCCTCAACAATGTCCCCCCCCATGATGCCACCCTTCGTGCTAGGTAATCTTCTAAGCACTGTACCGGACACATGGATGACTCGGGAATCCTGCGAATGATCGTGCAGTCCCCCCTCCCATCTTGGTCAGACTTGGACCTGAGAAAGGAGACAACCATCGCATCACCCCTGATCTGAACATGTTCCCTGCACAAGCCCCCCGACACATCCTGTTTGTTCCTTGCAACTAGCTCACTAACTCTCATAGCTCCGTGAAATGCCAGCGTAAATGCAGTCCGGAACAAACAGGCCTCGAAAGGGGACGAGCATGTGCTAGGGAGTGTGGCCAGTAACTGGGACAATCTATCAAAACCTATCGGTCGTCTTATGTCCACTCTGCGACCCTCAAGACGTTGCCACCCACGCAGCGCTTTCTGTACTGTAAAAGACGCTGTGGGGTCCAGGATGCCATGGGCCCTGGCAACAAAGGAAATGGCGGCACGATGCCTTTGGGCCGTAGCCACCGATTTCCCAGCCTTACGTAAGGACATCAGAAAAAGTACTACCCACTCTTCCTGACCCCACAGTCCCCCTCTCTCTGCCCCTAAAAAGGCTAAATAGGCCTGAAACGCCCCTTCATATGCCTTCCTTGTCCTGGGTGCTAGACTCTCTCCCACGAGATGACGAAGTTCGGGGCACCGAGAGACCAGAGAGCTTCGGGGAAGGGTGCCGGCTCTGGGTCCGCTGAAGGAAGGAAACCCGAGAAAGCCTGCATGTGAAAACGAGACAGTGCATCAGCAGCCTGATTCAACACCCCTGGGACATGTTTAGCTCTGAATATCACGTTCAGTTGCATACAGAGTAGGACAATTTCCTTAAGCAGCCTCAAAATCAATTTACAACGGGCTGCCTGACTATTGATGCATTCTACCACGGTCATATTGTCGGACCAGAACACAACAGAATGATCTCTGAACCCTTCCGGCCAGGTTCTCAGGGCCACCAGAATGGGAAAAAGTTCCAGGAAGGCAATATTACTCGTCAGCCCTTTTTCGTGCCACCATAGGGGCCACCTTTGTGCCGACCATTTTGTGCCGAAAATGGCGCCAAAGCCTATGCTTCCTGCTGAATCTGTCCATAGCCCAAGCTCTTCGGAGGACACGGCTGGCTTGTTCCAGACGACTCGGCCATTGAAGTCCGCCAGAAATGCTAACCAAATCCGCATGTCCTGGCGAACCTCGGCCGATAACCTCGTGCGATGATGACCCTCTTTTAGGCCAACCATCGCTTGAGCAATTGAGCGGGAAAAGGGGCGAGCCATTGGGATCACCCTCAAGGCAAAGTTCAACTTTCCCACTAATTGTTGCAACTGATGTAGCGTAACCTTGGATACATGTAAACATACTTGGAGGGCTGCCCTGAATTTCAAGATTTTGCTAGCTGGTAAACGGAAACACCCCTCCCTTGAGTCCAACTCGATCCCCAAAAACTCGAGGCAAGTCGTGGGACCCATGGTTTTACCCGGTGCCAATGGTACGCCAAAATGACCCATCAACACACAGAATTCAGCTAAGGCCTGGGCACATGCGGGATTTCCGGCGGGGCCAAGGAACAAAAAGTCGTCAAGGTAATGCATTACATTTCGGTAACCCGTTTTCGTAGTGAACACCCATTGCAGGAAAGTACTGAATTGCTCAAAGTAAGCACATGATATAGAGCATCCCATTGGCATACACCTATCCATGTAGAATGACCCCTGGAACCCGAATCCTAGCAGACGCTGATCGTCTGGGTGTACCGGGAGCAACCGGAACGCTGACTCGATGTCTGATTTCGCCATCAGCGTCCCGGGCCCCAGGCGATTCAAGATGGCTACTGCCTCATCAAACGATGCGTATCGCACCGACCAAACTTCTGGATCAATTGCTTCGTTCACCGAAAGCCCATGGGGAGCAGACAGATTATGGATCAAACGGAACTCACCTGGGTCCTTCTTGGGGACCACCCCTAACGGAGAACAAACGAAATCTGGTACCGGGGGTACACTAAACGGGCCGGCGACCCGACCCCGGCTAACCTCTTTCTGGATTTTTTCTTGCACTACAGATGTATGTTGGAAAACGGAAAGTTGGTTTTTGCACATCCCTACACCCTGAAAGTCCCCCACCGGGATGCGGAAACCATGTGTAAAACCGTTCCGCAGCACCCCGGCAGAAGTCCGATCCGGGTAGTTGCTGAGCCAGGGAATCATTGCCAGGGTATCAATCGGGGTTGGTAAAGGCGCCCCTCGGCCTAGCTTAGACCTGTTTGGCGCCTCCCTTACCCCCATTCTCACTCGATCTGGCTCTGCACGATGACTCAGGATGGGATGATCCACACGTACTACATTCGTGTTTGAATTTACACGACCCCGGAGGCCTGGTACACTTCCCCTTGTTGAAATTAAAACAGAAACCCTTTCTCCCTGTATTGCCCGCGGGCCTCGACTGGTCGTCGGTGCTCGTACTTGGTCGAAAGGGTGTCCCCACATTTTGGCGGGAGTAGTCAACAACATTGCTCCCGACCAATGGCATTCTTAACATCCCCGATTCCTTCATTTTATCCCATGTTAGAGAATCGTAACAATCCCAAGTCAAACTTTTGTTATGTTCCTTTTCTTTCCTGAACAGATTGTCGTAACAAAACCAATGGTTACCCTGATACGTTGTCGAGTAACCCATAATCCGTGATTGATAAACGGGAAACTCAGGGAGCAACTCGGGCTTACGTTCCCCCAAAATCGATGTAAAAATACCCCATGCATTGCCCCAATTGCTAATGTTCTCATTTACCTTAAAGGCGGCCATCTTTGCGCGCCAAACACTCGGATGCATTAAGTCCTTCTGACTTTTCACATGCTCCACATCATAATGATCAACAAGCAAGGAAAAAATATTCACATATTCCCCTGCCCAGATCTTTTCCTTTATGGCTAAAGGCACATGTTGTCCCAATCTCTCTCTACGAGAGGGTGCTGACTCGTCCCTTGCAATCGGCAATGGCCGCTTACCTGAACTGGACGCAGCTTCTGCCGCTTGCGGCTTGTCTATCCCCGCCAATGGCGCAGCCACTCTAGCTGCCTCTCTCTTCTCACGAAGCCCTTTTATCAGCGCCTGTGCCTCGGCAGTCGTGGCGCCATCACTACTATCCCCCAACCAAGCTGCTAGTTGTGCCGCCAGCTCGGGGGGCATGTCATCCTTGGGTGACGGGGTGACGACAACGGGGATTGGAATTCCCTCCATTGGAACTGGGGTCGGCGCCTCGAGCGGTGCGGAGGGAACCGGGGCGTCTCCACCGGCTGGAACCCTTTTCGGTCTCTTAGGTCTACCCCCAGCCGGCGCCGGGCCCGAACCCTCCTCCCCGTCTCGCTCCGCCAACCGTTTCTTTATCTCGGACACTTCCTTGCAAAGGTTCCGCACCATCTGGTCGGTCGACATTTTCTTCAGGACTTTCTTCGGCATCTCTCCGAGGAAGTATCTGGAAGACAAAGAAAAAGATCAAAACGCTCAAAATTGGCTCTTCGTTCTGTCCCGAGCTCACGTGTAGCGAGGAGGTGCAGCTTCGGAGCACAAGAACAAGAGGACGTCTTCTGGTCTTGCGTCTCTTTTTATCCGTCTTCAGGGCGGGCGTAAACCCGCCCCTGCCCGTCCCGTGGGCGGGGCTGGTTACGTCGGTGTCTAGGCCAGCCCACTCTAGAGCGGGAAAAAGCGCGCCCCGGCTACGCCGCTTCGGGCATACCAGCCGAGACGCGCCTCCCGCCAAAAAATGGCTTCCCGGGGGGATCGAGGCACTCCGCCATACGTTCGGGGGGACCGAGTGGTCGCCCCTTTCCACACTGCATGTGTATTTGAATTATATTTTCATCTTTTTCCACAATGTTAGCTGTGTGTGCTTACAGTTTGTATCTTTTAGTTTATATGGTAGACTTCTTTTTAAATTGTTTTTCATGCTTGAATTCAATGCTGGTATAGAGATAGTGTAATGGTTTCATTGGACTTGTAAATATGCTCCTTTTTTAGAAGCGCCTTGCGCAATCTTTAACATGGGTGCAAGCAATGAATGTATGGAGAGGGATAGGAATAGCAGATAGAAAACAATATGAAATGGTGGTCAATATGTAAAAAATATTTTAACTTTACAGAAACACACATTCACTGGATTTGAGATGTCATCAGGGATGTCATTTGAGATGTCATCAGTGATGTTACTGACCATATCATGAATGATGTAATATGTGACATCATCAGCAGTGGATTGCGGGCGCGCAAGTTATAGTGAGTCCAACTAACAATAACGTGGGAATTTCAATGGATTGTATGAGTCAAATGTTCAGCTAACTATAACTGGTGTGAAACCTATGGTTTTTCAGTGAATTTCAAAGGTTTTTTAAATGCTAATTCCTAACTATAACAAGTGTGAAACCTATGTTTTTTTTAGTGAATTTCAAAGGTTTTTTAAATGCTAATTCCTAACTATAACGTTTATGAAACCTTTGGTTTTTTCCTTGAATATATATATGTATATAGATGAACATCATCAGTCCCACACAGGAATGAAATGAAGTGGCACACTAATCTCGTTCTCCGGTTTATTAGTTTAAAGAAGCACAACTTGTTCCAGTTAACCAGTAGCTTTTGTCAACTTGAGGTTTTGAGTCCCAAACACATAGAAATAAAGGTTTAAGTTCATAGACATAGAAGATGTACTAGCCAGGATGCTTTCCTGGTATCATAAATACAACCTGAAAATTACAATGAAATGCAAATTCTGCACACTAATGTCATAATGATCGCAACAGCGATTTATGTGGCTGTATAACACAGAGTTAAATACTCAAAGCATAATCATGTACAATTACATATAGACAGTTAGAATAGGTGGATATGATGTCAATGAATGTCATGATATGCGCAGGCCCAACAACAGCGATATCAGTAAATGCAATCTGAACATATGCCACAGTCTGTGCTCACATGCTCTTCAATGCAATGTCTATGGGTAACACAACTTGTGCCAGCACAACAGAGCCGACATCAGCACTAATTATAGCAATGTATGTCATTTTGCATGCTTGTACGATAATATTATTGCTGCTAATCAGAACAATGTCAATGTTCATTTAGAATAAAGCAAACATACCTTTGGCAACACCAGTAAGGACAATGTTCATGTGCAATGTTGGCAAAGTTGATAAAAACTATACCAGCAGCTGCCATATTATTCTTAGGAGTTCCAATGAACTCACATCATTGTTGTCGGATTCACCCAAAGTGACTCACCATCAAACCTGTGTAAAAAGTTACAGATGGGTTCCCCCATAAATAAGAGGCAAACACTCACCCAAGGAAATCCTGATCAATTCCAGAGATAGATAAATGCAACACAAACAAGCCTTATTATTTGACCCAATATGATCCATTTTGCCAAAGGCTCTTATTCCCTGAAATACCACATAGCGAGGCACCACACGTAGATAGGTAAACCCAACCAATCAGGACATGACATGCACACCACACGTGGCGATCATGTGCTCCTCACACGGAACATCTGGACACAAATGCACTAGCCCACATTAGCTCTCCCCGAGTTCAAGAGCCGTCTGTGTCCTAATCAGATGTGCAAATGTGATTGATTTATGACTAAGGTGCTCTTTTGGAATGTATAAAACATTTTATTGTACCTTATGAACAGTATAAATTAATGGCTAAAACTTTGTACATCAAGATATATTTAGCAGACGCATTATGTCCAGGCTCTCTTGGCCGCACCTTTCAATTAAACTAGCTTGTTCCAGTTTTGCCAAACACCTCTTGCCTTTAACTTTATTTAAGGTAAATTCATATCCGAGTAACATTCATAGAAGAAATAATTATTCAACAAAAGAAAATGTTGGTGGCACATATTAGCAAAGTATCATATACATCACTGTAATTACACCAGAGTGCTAGCAGAACCGCAATAGCAAATAATCAATGGTGAAATGCTGTGATTGAAAACAAGACTTTGCTGTGCTGAATTGTAACTAGCACAGACCTGTGTGACCATGGTGATGATAATTAAGCAGGGGCGGAAAAACCATTACGCTCGCGGATTTTGCGGATTTTTGGTAAATTCGCAATCCGCGAGATTCGCGAATTTCCCGCAAAATCCGCAAATTCGCACGCAGTGGATTTTTTTTCTTTGCGGTGTAAGTTCGCAATTGCGAACATGTAGGTGCGGCGGGCAGCAACAATCTCGCACTCGCGAAATTACAAAAATTGCAATTCCGCACAAGAAATCTACTAGCAAGCAGCATAGACCTTCTGAAAATGATTATTTTTATCAGAATAACTCCTCAGGTTGACATTTGCCTGCACCTTTTTAGATTTGAGGCCTTTTGATTTTCTTAGGATAACTTTTGGATTAGAAATCAACTTTCTCATATAAGCTTGGTGGGGCATTAAAGTTGCTGTAATGCTGCTCTGCAGAAAAACGAGTTTTGCAAAAGTGAAAGCAGGTTCAAAAGTTCAAACTCATCATTAGTAACCGTTCCCTGTAGTGCTTCCTGACAAAGGCCCCTCCAAAGTTCAGTTGCTAGTTGCAACAATTGTATGACCCTGCTCTGACCCTCACAGCAGGCTCATAGAATAGCAACAAGTAGGCCACAAAGGTCCTGGAAAAAAATATTGCACTGCAACAGAAAGCAAATTACAGATAAGGATGCAGGTGCCAGACTGGAATTTTAAAACAGTGACACATTAATAAATCAACCCCAAATTAATTCATGTCAGTTGAAGCAGGCAGGTGTGCTTGCTTTTTCCCCCCATAATCTACAGTGATGATGAACCAGAGGGTGGCATAAGGCATTGATGTACCAGAGGGTGGCATGGGTAAAAGAGATGGTGGCAGGGGTGAAACAGAGGGTGCTGGGAACCTATGATGATGAACCAGACGTAGAAACAACATAATCTTGACCGTTGCGAGCCGACATGTAAGTTCGCGATTGCGAACTGTTACAAAACCCTCGTGAATTGTCAGAAATCCTTGCGAACTGGCAGAAATCCTTGCGAACCCCAAGAAAAAAAATTCGCGAGAATTCGCGGATTTTGCGGATTGCGAGTTCTCAAATTCGCAAAATTCCCGAACGCCAGATTCGCAAAATTCGCCCATGCTTAATGATAATGTCCATCAGTAGGATGCCGGATCAAACAGCTATATTAACAACAAGGGGTGGTGAGGGACAGAGTCTCTGAATTAAGCAGAAAGCTCTCACCCAGTCAAGAGATCAGGGCTAGATCCAACACCGTTTTTTAGCTCACTGCACCATCCCAGTTTCAGAACCTGGCTGTATGCAAATTAGTCTGTTCCTGTCCCAGTGCATGATGGGAACAGGGCAAACCAAACTACAAAAGCCAATTCTTACACTGGGAAGGAAACAAGCTCCCGGGGACCGGTTTCTGGCATTACAGCCGTCTTCGGCCCGGTTTGCTTGAATCCTGATGGTGCAATGAGCAAGGGTCTCACATCTGAGAATACCCTTCCACGCTTAGGGTGGACAAAAATATTAACAACAAGGGGTGGTGAGGGACAGAGTCTCTGAATTAAGCAGAAAGCTCTCACCCAGTCAAGAGATCAGGGCTAGATCCAACACCGTTTTTTAGCTCACTGCACCATCCCAGTTTCAGAACCTGGCTGTATGCAAATTAGTCTGTTCCTGTCCCAGTGCATGATGGGAACAGGGCAAACCAAACTACAAAAGCCAATTCTTACACTGGGAAGGAAACAAGCTCCCGGGGACCGGTTTCTGGCATTACAGCCGTCTTCGGCCCGGTTTGCTTGAATCCTGATGGTGAGATAAATAACGGTGATGGATCAAGCCCTGATCTTTGGACTGGGTAAGAGTGGTCTGCTCAATTCAGACACTCTGTTCATCACCACCCCCTTTTGTAAATCGATTTTGGCCACTATAGGTGTGGCAGGGTATACTCAGACATGAGTCCCTTTCTCACTGCTCCATCAGGATTCAAGCAAGCCGGGCCGAAGAGGCTGAAATGCCAGAAACCGGTCCCCGGTAGCTTGGCTCCTTTCTGGTAAAGAATTGGCTTGGTAGTTTAGTCTGCCCTGTTCCCATGATGCACTGGGCCAGGGACAGACTGATTTGCATATAGCCAGGTTCTGAGCTGGGATGGGGCAGTGAGATAAATAACGGTGATGGATCAAGCCCTGATCTTTGGACTGGGTAAGAGTGGTCTGCTCAATTCAGACACTCTGTTCATCACCACCCCCTTTTGTGGATCAAACAGCTGGTCACTCTTTAATGATATAGACAAAAAATGACTGGAAGATAACTTCACATTTAATAAAGTGTTATATATGTCACTAAAATTGCATCTATGTGCTGGTGGTGCTTCTACGGCAATTAATCAATGGTGAAATACCAGGACCTAAGACATGGGGAAGCAATGTTGGAATATACCTAGCGCTGACCTATGTAACCATTGTAATTGGAATCACTAAAGGTAAAAGGCTCCGTCAATCAGCTAGTAACTCTATGCACTTTTCTGATACACATCGAAAATTATCCTTTTCCAGTGACAAATTGAAAACCTCAAAAAGGAGCTGTGAAATGATAATAATATAAATCCAGTGCAGTAACCGGGTGGGGACAGTAACAAACTTATGACTAGTGCTGGTGAAACCCAAATGTGAAAATAAACAAACAACATGCGTCTAGAAAATGCCAAAAAATATGAATTTAAAAGGGAATGTCCACTGATGGATATCAAACAGTACACCGCCAAGAGGGTAGTGATGACCCAGTCTAAAGAGAGATAGCTTCAAAAGACATGTCCAGGGTACCCAGAAGCCAATAATGGAGAATAGATTCGAGGCCAAGGTGTGATGGGAGGCAGTAGGTGCGATCCTATCTGACTGTTGTGCAGGTAGCGCCAGAATACATATTAACTAAATGGGAGAGAATTGACTAAAGATGGACAGATATCGCCATGGGGGGTGCCCCTTCTGGAAGAAACTATGGGAATGTCTCAATTGAGAAAGTTGTACAAGTGAGATCCTTGTGTAAAGAAGAAAAACAGGGTGAGGTACAGTGTGATAATAAGTGAAATACAGAAATATGAAGACAGTGATAAAGAACAAGTGAAAGGCTGACATAACACATTGTCATAATACATGAATGGAACATCATAATGAACATGGATGCAATGCAAAAGGTATGCACAAATATCATTCTCCTATGTGATGGCCAGATCCTCATCACTATTCAGCCCATATGGAGATTTGATGTTTAGATGGATAAAGTAGTGAGATTCAAGTGGCCTCATATGTTTTTCACGGCCACCTCTACTGATGTTTTAAACAACTCTAGCGATACCGTACTATTGTAGTGAGCTGTTGTTACCATTGTGTTTGAGATAAAAAAAATCTCGTCATGGGGTAGTTGGGATAATTATTCCTGACAGTAAGTAAGTAGGCCTGGGTGGAGCTGGTGGATTTTCACTTCACAGAATTCTGAGGAGGTACAGAAAAACTCTGTGGAATTACACACATTTCCATGTACAGGCGGAGTATTATTCCTCGACCACTCCTACCTCTGACAAAGCATTGAAACAAAAGGACAGGAACAGGAAGTGGAAAAACCTGTAAACCCATCCCTGATTTGAATCTTGAGAAGGGGAGTATATGTACGTACTAAGGGCAGAGAAGAGAAAAAAGAATATTCTACAGACATTTGGACCCTGTTGGAGGACAAAAAATAGAAAATAAGAGGACAAACAAACCTGAAGAAGATGAAAAACATAGCTAGATGAAGACAAATACATGATGGGAGGAAAACAACAGTGTAAACCAACATGTTCCTCCAGGACAACTATACACTACCTTCCTAATCCCAGCTGAAGGATCCAGATTGTGGATCTTATTTCCTCTCCTGTCAGACGTTTGTCAACATCCACGCTGTCGTCAACACAAAGGCCACCGGTAAGATTTCCAGCGGTGAGGGGTTTGGAGAGGGGAATAACCAGAGTATGTCCTCCCTGGAGATTATACTTCACAAAAAATACTACAATAACACTGTACCAGGACAGAGTATCTGGTGAGGTGTAGTTTAAGGAAGACAACACTATAGGTGGTAGTAAGGATTATGCAATTACCCACTTATGGTATGAGGGCCATGCTATTCATGTCTGTGTGTCTGGGGGGAGGAAACAAGTTCTTTTTAATTACCCTCACACACCCTAGTGGTGTCATGCTTCATCATCGAGTCACCCCGACCTCTAAAAGTCGGGGTGGGCTCAACCACAGTGTTGGGTAGCAATTAAGATAGATGAAAGAAGGGGGACTTAAAGATAAAAAACCTTAGTCAGACCCCTAGTTTTCCTTTATTCTTGGGTCTGGCTTGGTCAATAAAATTGTAAAAAATGGGTCTCTTTGGATTTAATGGTAATAAGACCCTAGTGCTGACATGTTTCAGTCCAAATGGGGCCATGTTAATGTTAATGTTAATGTTAATGGGTGACTTATATATCGCACGGCTACTCCAAGGAGTGTCCCGGCGCTTTCTGACCCATTACTGAAAGAAAGGAGAGGGACAACAGAAACAAAGCAGAGTTACTAATGAAAAAGCCAGGTTTTCAAGGCCTTTCTGAAGGCAAACAAATTAGGAGTGTGGCGGAGATCAACGGGAAGGGAGTTCCATAGTGTGGGGGCGAGATATTTAAAAGAACGTCCACCTATTCTGACTTTCTTAATAGGAGGTACAATTGCCAGGCCAAGATTTTCCGACCGGAGAGATCTGGTGGGCTTGTAGAAAGAAATCCGTTTCTGAATGTATGAGGCCCCTACCCGATGGAGTGCCTTATGGGCCAGAGTAAGTGCTTTGAATATGATACGCTTCTTAATAGGAAGCCAGTGCAGGGAGGAAAGCAACTCAGATGATCTGGCATGCCGGGGTAGGCCGAAGATGGCTCTTGCCGCAGAATTTTGGACAACCTGGAGTTTGTGCAAGAGATAGTCTGGCAATCCCAAGTAAAGGATATTTGAATAGTCAAGCCTGGAACAGATCAAAGCTTGAACTGTCAGCTTCCTGTGGGCCAAAGGGAGCATAGGAAGGAATTTGCGCATCATTTTTAATAGACCAAAACAGGTGCCCGTAAGGCCTGTGATCTGTGTTTTCAAGGCAAGGGTGTTATCAATTTTAACCCCGAGGTTTTTAGCGACCAAAGATGAGGAGGAAGGGGGGGACATGCAAACCGGCCACCATTCCTGCCAAGGTGGTTCTGCCTGACAGCCGAAGAAGAGCACCTCAGATTTATCTGGGTTGCACTTGAGGCTGCTTCCCTGAAACCAGTTGAAGACAGCCCCAAGGCAGCCACGGATGCTCTCCCCGTCGAACTCCATGCCCTTCTTGCAGGTGAAGAGGAGCTGGGTGTCGTCAGCGTAAGATATGATCTGGGCACCCATTGACTCCGCCAGTACCGCCAAAGGAGTCATGAAGATGTTAAAAAGGGTCGGGCTCAGCACCGACCCTTGTGGGACTCCGACATCCATAGGCGGCACCTCGGCGGAGTACGGGGGGGCCCAGACCACTTGTCGACGACCCGCTAGGTAAGATCTCAGCCAGCTCAACACCGTCCCTCTGAGACCGATCTCGTGAAGTCTTCTCAAGAGGGCCTCATGCGGGACGGTGTCGAAGGCCGCCGACAAATCCAACAACACCAGCATTGCTCTTCCACCTGCGTCGAGCACTTCCTTAATGGCTTCGTTAACTTCCAAAAGAGCGGTCTCGGTGCTCAAGTTGGAGCGGAAGCCAGATTGGGTAGAATGGAGTAACCCATGGTCTTCAAGAAAGGAAGAAAGCACAGAATGAACGTGCTTCTCGACGATCTTAGCCAGACTGGGCAGGAGAGATATGGGCCTATAGTTTGCATGTATTTCTGGATCGAGGCCTGGTTTTTTTAGAAGGGGGACAACCATAGCCTTCTTCCAGGCTGGTGGAACCATGCCACAGGACAAAGAAAGATTCAGGATAGGGGAGATTAAAGAATTCAAAATTTTGGCGTTCCTAGCTAAAAAGCTCGCCGGGCACGGGTCAAGCGGGGAGCCCGATTTAATCCTGAGTAAAAGATCCAGGGAATTAGATTCCAATAAAGGAGGAAACTCCGATAGAATGGGGCTAGAATCAGGAGATGAAGACGTCAGATTTGAATCATGCAGTGATGCATTAGGGGTAGCTGGGGGAAAAGATTCTTGAATCAATTTGATTTTTGTATTGAAAAAGATGGCCAGCTCCTTTACCCAAGGTTCTGAGAACTTATGCTGAGCTATGCTGGATTTGGGAGAGATAAACTCTTTAACAATGGTAAAGATTTCTTTACTGGAATTTGACGCAGACTCAATTCTATCTGCAAAATAGTTCTTTTTGGCCTCAAGAATGTCAGAATGGTAAGATTTAATAGATAGTTTATAGGCAGACTTAGCTTCTTGGTCATAATGCTTCCGCCAGAGCCTTTCGGCTACCTTACAATTACGGCGTGCCAAAGCAAGTGACTTCGAAAACCAAGGAGCCGAGCAGCGCTTAACAGATGAAGGGGGGTTTGAAAGGGGAGCAAGATCATCAAGCCTTTCAGTTAACCATTCCTGGAAGGCTTCAAGATCCCTCTCCAGATGGCCAGATAGTGTACAGGGATAGTCCTGAAATGCTTGAGCAAGATTCTCGGGGGTAATTTTATGCAAAGGTCTTCTAGGATGCCTAAGGTGGTCTGAGTTAGTATAAGATGTTTTACTTTTGCCCTGAATTAAAAAACTGATCAGAGAGTGGTCAGACCAGAGAACAGGGGTGGGATGGGACATAATAAGAGGAAAGGTGGAGAACACTTGATCAAGCGTGTGACCCTTGTCATGAGTCGCGCTTGAGATGTAAGGTGTTAGACCGAGAGGAACAGTGATGTCCTTGATTTTAATCGTTTCACTGTCCGACTCAACGTCCATATGGATGTTAAAATCTCCTAACACTATACAGTTTTCCACCTTCAGGCAAAAAGCAGTGATAGCAGATTGAAGGTCATCGAAGAAAGAACCCCGCAGACCCGGAGGTCTATAGACAAGAAGCCCAGAAAAGGATTGATGCGGGGAGAGTGCAATGGAAAAGGCGAGGGATTCGCAGCCAGATATAGGCAGGGATGGAATAATTGTGCAGGCAAAAGATCTTAAAACTGCAAGAGCAACACCACCAGCCATGAAGGTCCAGGACTTTCTTCAGTGCTGGAGATGAACCCCCTTCTATGTGTAGGGAATTAAAGGATGGAGGGTCCCTATCCTTTTCGTGTGGCGAGGGAAGAGTAGCTTCTCCTCATGTTTGTAAAATATGTGTCTGTGTTGCCAGGCTCCGTCTGTGTGGAAAATCATACGGGGACAAAATTATAAACATAAACATCTTATGTGTGTAAACTGTGACTGCTTAATCCATGGTGATGCATGCCAAATTCAGTGTGCATGCCGTCATTGTGGAGAATTACCCCACTTAGTGCCACTCATACATATCATGCTGTGACAGGCTTCCATTATGCGACAAGCCCATTGGGTCGCTATATACATTCTAATGCCATCCCAGTATTAGAATAGTAAGAGGCATGCAGTAAAAACCAGTAAAAGTAGTCTCAATTCCAAAGTTGTAGACACGTGTCAGAGTATTAAAACAATAGGTATTTCATACACTCAACCAAGCATTCATACATACATGCCACATGCACGTTAGTATTTGCATTAGCACGCACCCAATTTATGGGGGATTCATGCTTCTCACAGGACCGTTATATGTGGTTATGTGGTCCTAGTGATTTTGTAAAAAAACGAGAGGTGCAGTGGAGGTCATTATATTGTAGCGGGAGGTTGTATCCTCAAGGAGTGGGATATTGTAGTTTTCTAAGTAAAAACAAACTCAATGTTTCTTTATTCGGCATTTAAAAAATAACGAACAATACATTCAGCACCGCCCTCTTGAGTTCCTTATCCTTACAGAGGTCTTAATAAAATTCATTATACAGAACAGAGTGTAGGGTTCATTAGCCTTTTTTAAAAACAGTAATGCTACCTTGGCGTGTTTAAACTTTGCTTTTTTTAAAATTCCCACTAAAAACTTGCGCCTGGGTAGCGTATAAAATGAACATAACAATTCAAAATGAAGGGCATCCTGATGAGACCTATTGTCGCAGCCGCAGGTACCCTTCTGCTCAACCGTTAAAGTAAAACCTGGAGGATCAGCCAGTATATGATGTAAAAGGTTGAGCCTAAAACGAGCCATGTAAAATCTGTCCTGTGCATTGTGTGTGATGGCAAGATAGGGTCCATTCCTTCCTCTGTTTTTAGTAATCTATAAGCACCAACTGTGGGTTTACGTTCTTCGATGGCAGCTCTACAAGCGGCTGCCCATTCCCCATAATTTTTTTTAACTCTCAATTTCTCATGGGCGGTGATGTCTTCCGGATTGGTAAAAAGATTCGTACAGCCAATGCCCTCCAATGTTCCCTTAACATATTTTAACCAAGGGATACTCATTCCTTTATCCCTTTTCAGGCAACCTGTGATGATTTGTCCACTAAGATCTGCCTCAGAGTTAATCCAGACCTTCAGCCAGGCTATGAGAGGTCTGACCTTTATTTGGTCTTCAATATATGCCCCTCCTAATTCTTCGTGTATTATATGGGCAGGGATGCTATGTGGGGTTTTAAGCACCTTTCTGAATTATTTATTTTTCTCTGCCTGTAGCTGTTGAATATTTGCGAAGCCCCTATGCTTCTGACCCATAAACCACTTTAGCACAGCAGATCGATCTGTACAAGTTCATGACTTGTTCAGGCGACCACCTTCCCAGCCTACGGCCATAATTCATTATTGCCCCAGTTGAGTCACCAATTTTGAACAGTGTTTTTCCACTAGGAGTTTGAAGCTTAACAATCCATCAAATAACAAGCCTAGATAAGAGAAGGACTGAACCTGTCCTACTTTGTGGGTTCCTATCTTGTAGAAAAACTTCTTGCACGGTTTGACCCCTGTCAGCATGACGTAAGACTTATCCAGGTTTGCAGATAGGTCTAGTGTATTCATAAAGGTCACAAACCCATCAATCGGCCTCTGAGGACCCTTACGGGTGCGGGCTAACAGCACCGCGTCATCCGCATAAAGCAGAACAGGGACAGAACGGGAACCTACTTGGGGGGAATCTACTCCGAGTTTACCTAAATCCCTGTCTAAGTTGTTAATGTAGAGGGAGAACAAAAAATGGGCAAAAATACAGCCCTGCCTGACCCCACTATTACATGGAAAAGAGGATGTGGTACCTCCTTCTGAGTTGAAATGCACTAAAGCAGAGGTATTCCACTGCAATGCTTTGAGTATATTAACTAGGTCAGGTTCGACCCCTAGACTCATCATCAGGGCCCATAGCTTCTTTCTGTTAACGTGATTGAAAGCAGGAGAGAGATCCATGAACCCAAAGTAGACTGCCTCGTTGATGGCTATGGTATATTTGGCAACCAGGAAATAGAGATTCAAGCATTGATCCGTGGTTGACCTTCCCTCCCTAAACCCATATTGTGTGGCAGTAATAATCTGATTTGTATCAGCCCATTCCGTGAGGCGGTTGAAGACCACTCGGCCCAACACTTTTGCCGTGACGTCGATCAGTGATATCGAGCGGTAACATTGGGGGTTGTCCCTATTCCTTTTTTTGAAAATTGGGACAATTGTTGCTGAAGATCAGGAGCGTGGCAGGCCAGTTTCGGCCGCCACATTTAAAACCCTCATCAGGATAGGGGCCCACAACTCCACCTTGCTTAGGTAGAGATCAGGAGGTATGCCATCTGGGCCTGGCACTTTATTTTTAGATAAACCTTGAATGACCCTTACTACTTCTTTCAGGGTAAACTCTAGCCTAGCAACCCACCGGGGGCCCAACCCATCATCCTTGTTGTTTTCACCAGTGTGGTTGTATAAGTTTTTTAAATGGTTATGCCATTGTTCTGGGAGAATTGTATTACAGATTTCTGGGGCATTTGCATCTTGAAAACATGGTTTATTTATGATTTTTCAGAATTCTGTCAAATCCCTTCTGTCCACTGCCTCCCTTAGGTCCTCCCAGGCTTGCGATTGGAGGCAGTATTTCCTACTTTTTAATGCCTTTTTATATGCAAGCCTGCATTGGGCAATGTGTAACTTATCCCGAGGTAAGGATTTCAGGCTAGATTTCAGGTCTTTATGTGCCCACGAGCATTCTTTATCGAACCATCTGGGGGTGGTGTTTGTTCTTACATTCTTGGTGGTCTTTAGTAATCCATGAATGAGGTATGCCATATCCTCAAATGCATTTACAACAGCGACACCCTCAATAGAAGAATCGAGACACACATTAAATGTGTCTCCACCTTTCACCATTAAAGATTTATAAAAGGTGTCCCCATCTACTGGACCATCTGAGTCGCCTCCCCTGGTCCGTTACCCTCTCTATGTTGCCTATCCCTCGAGTGGTACTTTTGCTGGGCGGACCTTTCAATTCTAACACTATGGGGTTGTGGTCACTATATATGCTCCATTCAATATCTGCCCCTTTAACCCAAACTTTAAATATACTGGAGACCACAAAGTAGTCAATATAGGAGTGACAACCTCTACTCTTAAATGTGGGATTTATCTCTCCTCCGCTTCCCAATTCCACGAGATCAATTGTATGAACCAAATCATGTCTTTTCAGCACCCTGTCCAAATCCATCCCCTCAGGGGAATGTAGGAAGTGTGGGCCATCCTCCACCGTACAACAGGACCAATCCTTGTTGACAGGTCTCAAGAACGGGCTAAGGTGGCAATTAAAATCGCCAGCCAGAACAAGAAATGGCGCCACCACCCTCTTCCCTACGGCTAACTCAGCATTTAGGCAAGTATCCAATTCTTTTATTGTGGGGCCCTTCCCATTGGCTCCCATAGCATTATACCAGTTAATCAGGGTGATGTTTAACCCTTTTGGTTGTATCCCCAGGGCTTGCATATTATGTGATGGCCAATTTAAGTTGGTCCACACTCCTTCTACCTGTAAATCCACGTATATGGTCAGCCAGCCATGGCTCTCCCCGATGCTGACTTCGTGGCGGGACTGATAAACATTTAAACCCCGACAGAAAGAAAGGGTTGCAATCGATCACCCAGGTTTCCTGCAAACATATTACATGAAACCTAGTGATATATTGCTTCCATTCCTGGTCATCAAATTTCGCAGCGAGTCCTGCTATATTCCAGGATAGCAGCTTTAGCCCCTCCTGTTTTTGGGTCATCCTTACAAGAGGGGTGATGAGGTTGTTGTTTACTATCCTATCGCTAATCGGGGCTTCCTTGGGCTAAGATAAAGAATGTGATTTCAGTTGCTGGGGGCATGACGAGATACTATCCAGCCCCTTTATTTCTATGTCAGCTACAGGCCTGACTTGTGGACACTCTGTTATTCCGGCCATCGTCTCAACAACTACATGTAATACATCGATCTGGGCAATAATTGAGGATTGTGCCTTGTCATGTTCAGAGCTCTTTTCCCTACAGTATCTCTTCTGGGGGGTTGTGTCCTTCCCTAGTCAGTACAACTCTTCCAGGGACATCAAGGGATCAAATCTGTTCTGCAGGTATGTCACTCCTTGGTTCATAATGGGGGCATGTAGAGGTCTGCGACAACGCCCAACCAAGTACCACTCCCTTCTACTTTGGCCGATCCAACCCTGGATTATAAAGTCCCCTAGGGTATAAAGAACTTAAGGGCATAGATCTAAAATTGCTCGAGTTAGTGGTCGGTCCCCACCTTAATATTTGATCAACGACTCGCTTATTCCTAAAGTTTACCACCACACAATCCCTGATGGTATCCTTGTGTCTATTCCCCACCCAGTTCACCCTACATACCAACAAAATTTCCCCCTGTTCATTGCCTACTAGAGGCCTATACTTGTTCAGAAAAGACATAGTTTTGTTTTTGAGCTCATCATCGGCCTCTGTCTGGTCTGGCCTCAGCTCTGGGACCCCTGTTAGAATAATTACATATGGGGCTGCATCGAGGGGTAGGTTAATACATGGTAGAGGGTAAGTGGGTGCCCTGGGGGGTGGTCTTTCTACTTGGCTCCGAATCAGGGGTACTGGTGAAGGTTGTCTATGAACGATAGCTTGATGAGTGCCTTTTGACACCCCCGGGATAGCCTCACCAGTGTTAGTGGTGTGACCCTTGGGAACCTGGACTAAATGTGTGCTCTGGATGCCTGGGGGATGTGGGGGGCGTGTAGTAGTGGTCACTTGTCCTTTTGAGGGGTTGATTGCTTATGGTAATAGACTCCCGTACTATGGTGTTGCATGGAGGGGGCAAGTGATACCACCACCCAGCCCCTTTGTTTTTACCAAAGTTACTACCTTGTCCAGCCTACTAAGTATTAATTTTGTTTGGGTGTTAATCAGGTGTTCTAAGTGGTTCTATAGGTCAGTTATAATTTGGGCTGCCCACATTGGGGGCGCTTGTGTGTGTAACTCGCCTCCTCCACGGGCCCTTGCCTCTTTGCAAGATTTTTTAAGCGGAACCTCAATAGGTTTACCCCTCTTCGGCCTTGTTTTTTTGCTGCTGTTCTTCTTTTTCTTGCCCGTTTGAGGCGTCTCCCCCCTTGTGTGTGTCTCATGTTCATTTTTGGACCCCCTGGGCACAGGGAATGTCGGTTAACTCAGGATCTGGCGAAGCGTGTAGTGGGGTTACTGGGACTTCTATTTCACAATCATGTTGCGAAGCTGTTAGGTCGATTTGAGGGGTTAGTGAGAGACGTCTCTCTGTGCGCTTAATTTCGTTTGCCACTTCCCCTATGGCTTTACGCAACATTCTATCTATTGCTGTTGGCTTGTGAAGTATAGGGGGATTCCTTTTGCTTTACTAACCTGACAAAGGTCAGGTGATGTGCGCAGAGTGGACCTGGAGGGCCTTGTTTAAACCGTACTGGCCATTATTTATAAGGTCTGTTAGTATGTCGACCTATAACAGATACTATTGGTTAAACAAAAGTACTAATACGATACCCACGATAGGGGCCAGACACTGCCACCCTTATCACTCAAACACAACAAACTAACATTACTCCGTAGCCAAAAACCCCAAAGCAATCTCAAATAGGTCCCTTAATACATATGTCACGTGCCTCCCTTGTCACTAACCAACTCAATGGTCCAGATTTTTATATCAGGGTCCATTTCCAAGTTGTTGGGGGGGGCCCAGCCCAGCCTCTGCCGGCCCCGGACGGCCACAGACGTCCCAGCCTTTGCCCGGCCTTTGCCCAGCACGTCCTGCGCGAGTCCCGCGACTCGGAGTTCTCGCTGCCTTTTCATGCCTCCGGTGGCGTCCTGGCGCGGTAGCGTGACATGTGGTGCCAAGGACGCTGGGAAATGTAGTTGACTCCTGGCGGTGGTGGCTACCAGCAAACAATCCCCCAGACACTGTAATGCACCCTCTCAGGTAGGGATTCAGCTGCCGTACCCTCTTCGCTCTGCAAAAGTCTGTGAGAGTCTTGCGCTCCTGCCGGGCTCTCGCAGCCTTTCAGTGCCTCCGGTGGCGTCCTGACGCGGTAGCGTGACACGAGGCCCAAAGGATGCTGGGAAATGTAGTTGACTCCTGGCGGTGGCGGCTTCCAGCAAACAATCCCTCGGACACTGCAATGCACCCTCTCAGGTAGGGATTCAGCTGCCCTTACCCTCTTTGCTCCGCAAAAGTCTGTGAGAGTCTCACAGACTCAGTACTGGCCCTGAGAAACAGAAAACAACACGGGCCATGAAAACGCCATCGGGTACTCATTCAAATCGAGATCTCACCTGACATTTAAACCTGTTGCGGTTTCGGTCCCCGGCTCGGCGAGAGTGAACTGCTGGGTTCCCGGCATTGAATTCCATCAAAATAGCACTAGTCATTTCCGGATTCAGCGCGGCTGTGACCCGCTGACCGGACAAAGCTGGGGAGGGTGTTTTCTCTCCTTCCGGTCCGGGAGTGGATGTTCATGGGGATCATAGTCCCTTCTCTCAGTTTTCGAGCAGAAAGCCCGTTCCGATAGCTAGTCCTGATTATTAATACTGCCAAGCGCCTCTCAGATGCTATACTAGTGAAAATCAAGACCATTGAGGACCATCTACTCACAGAAATTAAAGTGACACTATATATAAAGAAATTGGAGGAAGTAAACAAAGAAATAACTGAACATAAAGACTACTTGATGCAGAATAGAACTGCCAAACTACAGAAAGATCTAAAAAATTCAGCCATGAGAAGGTTTACCCTTACATAAAGGATGATTACAAGGGAGATAAATTTTCTGATACAGGATCTTCACAGAGCGGCCACACAGGATCTTCTGACTCAGAACAATAGGGAGGTTCAAGTGATGGATCGAACAAAAATTGGAACCATAATGAACGAACTGCACTGGAAAAGTTGAAGAAGAGACCGGGTCTGGTCATAAAACCAGCGGACAAAGGTGGGGCCACTGCAGGATACCACAGCGTACCAAACAGCATGCCTTACCCTTCTGAGTGACACTAAATTCTACCAAAAAGTCCACAGAGACCCCACAGAAAGATTGAGAAAAATCATTAACACCATGACGAAAGAGACAGAGACTGGATTTCCAAAAAAGAACATGGGTTCCTTAACCAGGAGGAACCTAGAATCCTTCTTTTCTACACAATCCCAAAAATCCACAAAGAAAAGATACCACCACCAGGTAGACCGATTGTATCCAGGATCGGATCAGTACTGGAACCTCTGTCCCAGTACCCTGACTGGTTTCGGCGCCCGCTAGTTAAACGCATCAAATCTTTTGTACAGGATACAAAACATCTTCTCAACCTTCTAGTTGGTATTGAGTATGATCCAAATTAAAACATACTGGTATGCCTTGACGTTGAAGCACTTTACACCAGCATACCACAGTCTGACATTGTTGACATCATAGGAGATCTACTCGACAAAGTACAATGGGAATGGACAGCACCTGTTCAGTGGATTGTTTCTCTCATCCGTTTGGCACTGACTGAAAACTTCTTCAAATTTGAAGATCAACTGTAGCTATAGACCCACGGAACATCAATGGGTAGTACATTTGCACCTAGCATAGCCTACCTGTATATGAGTCAATTTGAGGACCAACACATATGGGCCCCTAACCCATACACCACCAACATTTGCAGATGGTACAAAAATATAGACGATGTCCTTATGGTATGGAAAGAGGACGATGGAAGCCTACAAGACTTTGCGAGCTGGATCATTCAGTTAAATCTCCACCTACACTTCACAGTGAACGAAGACTGGAAGATGGTGCCCTTTTTAGACATTAATATCATCGCTGACAATGGCACTCTGAACAGTTCCCTATACACAAAACCCACTGACAAAAACAGCCTGTTGAGGTTCGACGGTGCTCGTCCCTGCACACTCAGAGAGAACTTACCAGTGGGACAGTTCCTACGCATCCGTAGGAACTGCTCAAAATCCAAGACTACAAAAAAGAAGCAGAGATACTGACTAACAAGCTAAAAGAGAGAAAATACCCACCTAAAATAATCAAGAACGCTACGAAAAGAGCACGGAATACACCAAGAGAATCTTTCCTAGAAACTCATGATAGACCCCAACCACAAAAGATGATCTGTGTCACGACCTTCAACTCCTCATCCAAACTGGTGAAGAAGATCATAAATAAAAAATGGGGAATATTAACATCTAACAAATTGACATTTGAAAAATTCATGTTCTCTTTTAAGAAGAACAGAAGTCTCAAAGACCCTCTGGTTCACACCAACAGCTATTGACCTAGAAAGGACATTCAATCCACCCTTTGGTATGCTCCACCGATCATTGGACATTTCCCATGTGGGATGTGCATAGTATGTGAGTTTACTGAACCCAAAAATCCCTCGATCTCGGCCTACGCACCCCATGGGAACAAAGGTCTCACGTGAATTGCAACACAGAGGCAGTAATTTACCTCATAAAATGCCATGCCATCTACTATATGTAGGCATGACATCGCGAAAAATTAAAACCCGCATTTGTGAACATAGAAGTACTATCAGGAAAGCAATAACAGCCACTAGACTTACAGCCCACTACGTGGAGAATCATCATAAGGACACAGACATCAGATGGACATTAATTGAGAAGGTGACGGCCACCAACAATTAAAAAAAGTACTACTGGAAAAAGAACAACGGTGGGTATACCGCCTTAAAACACATGAGGTGGGGCTGAACGATTCTATTCCTTGGGGCCAGCTGAAGAAATAAAGACAATAAATATGGCAGGACCATGTCTCTATCCACCCACACTCAAACTGCCCTGTATAAATATACTCTGATTTTTACCGACATAATTGACATGAGTTTGGCAGAAAATGATCAATCAATAACATGGACAGTCCCTCCCCAAATAGGTATAAGACGCCAGTACTGAAATATACCAAATAGTGCCAATAATTTATTATTTTTTTCATCTCTTTTATGGATGGGAATGTATTTTTTAAGATTCTACTCTTATCAGTACCATGAGCAAGGCACCACAACGTGTTACCATCAGGGGCATTTATAACCCTAAACTTTCAGTATAACAGCAAAATAAGCATTTTTTCCTATCGGAACGGACTACGATCCCCATTATCCTCCACTCCGGGACCGGAAGGAGAGAGAACACCCTCCCCAGCACCTCACGCAACGTCCGGTCAGTGGGTCACAGCCGCGCTGAATCCGCAAATGTCTAGCGCTATTTTAATGGAATTCAATGCCGGTAACCCAGCAGTTCACCCTCGCCGAGCCGGGGACACAGACCGCAACAGGTTTAAATGTTGGGTGAGATCTCGCTCTGAGTAAGTACCCGATGGTGTTTTCATGGCCTGTGTTGTTTTCCGTTTCTCAGGGCCAGTACTGAGTTTGTCTTTACTTAAAAAACTACCTTATCCCACTCCTTGGGGATACAACCTCCCGCTACAATATAATGACCTCCGCTGCACCTCTTGTTTTTTTTCAAAATCACTAGGACCACAAAACCACATATCTCGGTCCTGTGAGAAGCACGAAGCTCCCATAAATTGGGTAAGTGCTAATGTGAATACTAACGTGCATGTGGTATGTATGTATGAATGCTTGGTTGAGTGTATGAAATACCTATTGTTTGAATTCTCTGACACGTTTCTACAACTTTGCAATTGAGGCTACTATTACTGTTTTTTACTATTCTAATACTGAGATGGCATTAGAATGTATATAGCGACCCAATGGGCGTGTCGGATAATGGAAGCCTGTCACAGCATGATATGTATGTTTGGCACTAAGTGGGGTAATTCTCCACAATGACGGCATGCACACTGAATTTTGCATGCATCACCATGGATTAAGCAGTTACAGTTAACACACATAAGATGTTTATGTTTACAATTTTGTCCCCGTATGATTTTCCACACAGAGGGAGCCTAGCAACCCCGAGACATTTTTTACAAACTCGAGGAGAAGCTACCCTTCCCTCGCCACACGAATAGGATAGGGACCCTCCATCCTTTAATTCCCTACACATAGAAGGGGATTCATCTCCAGCCCTGAAGAAAGTCCCGGACCTTTACGGCCCCATTTGGACTGAAACATGTCGACACTAGGGTCTTAGGAACATTAAGATCCAAAGAGACCCATTTTTTACATTTTTATTGACCCAGCCAGACCCAAGAATAAAGGGAAACCACGGGTCTGACTGAGGTTTTTTATCTTTAAGTCCCCCTTCTTTCATTTATCTTAAGAGCTACCCAACACTGTGGTTGATCTCACCCCGACTTTTAGGGGTCAGGGTGGCCCGATGATGAAGCATGACACCACTAGGGTGTGTGAGGGTAATTAAAAAGAACTAGTTTCCTCCCCCCAGACACACAGACATGAATAGCATGGCCCTCATACCTTAAGTGGCTAATTGCATAATCCTCACTACCACCTATAGTGTAGTCTTCCTTAAACTACACATCACCAGATACTCTGTCCTGGTACAGTGTTATTGGAGTATTTTTTGTGAAGTAACATCCACGTTGTGTCATGCGCAAAGACCGCACATGTGCACACCTCTCAAAACCTGACAAATCCACTGCATGCAGGGGGGAGGAGAGATGCAGTAGTGGCTTCCAATGACAATTTTCTTTTCCTCCCGGCTCAGGTGCCTTTTTTCATTCCCCTCAAGGAGATGTGCCAATATCAAGTGCCTTGCACCTAACACAGTGAGTTTCGATCCTGCACATACATGGTTCCGCTCTCCTATGGGCCTGTCTCACCCGACCTGCCACAAGCATATCTGGGAACCGGCTTTACAAGAGCAGTGAAGGAAAGCTTCCTCCATTTGAGACTGGGAAGTTTACCGGCAATTCAGCACCTTCCACCATAGAAAGGAAATGAAATAACAACACAGTGAAGACTATGTGGCGCAGCCAAAGAGGATGTCCTACATTTACTCTGTATTTGTAAGGGTTTAGATAAGGAGCGAAGATTACTATTAAAACCACTCCTAAAGGAAGACAGATTCGAACATGTAGACAAGCAGAGAGAGTTTGTTTTGTAGGCGGGGACATTTAACTAGCCTGTAGCCTGTTCCGTTTTATGAGTGCAGCAAAAACAAAGCTAAATCCAGAAGCAAAGTGACCAAATGGCTAACAGTCTGTGATTACTACCAATTTTAGAACTAGCTGCATAACCTTTATCTGGTAAAAGTCTAAATGTAAGTCTTTTGTTGAAAGTTTCTGTCTGGAACAGAAAAAAATGTTCAAATACTATTATACTTTTGGGGTACATTAACAAGGTTTAATATTACTGTATAATTGAGCTTATCTATGTGTTTTTTCATGAATCTGGGTACAGTAACTGCGGCTCAAACTGCCTAAAGTTATTAGGGTATTTTAAATGTATGAACATCATTTTATGAAGAAGTGGACTCTCTTTTTTAGTGTGGTCGTAATCTTTTATTGGTTCTAATCAACTGGAAACAAATCAATGTTATCGTTGTTGTTACCGGTAGGGCATCCTGCAAAGGGGCGGGAAACAGGTAAGAGTAACACTACGGCCTAGTGTCTATGCTGCTATAGTAATTTATTGAAACAAAATATTGAAGCCCTGTTATAGCCTTATTTGCACAACAGAAGACGCCGATGCACTTCTTTAGTCTGCTTGCACAAAGAAAATACTGTTACTGTACCGTACACTTGAACCTTAAACTTGGTCTAGGTCTTAATGAATTATAAAGTTGACTTGTACAACGATCTTTAAGGTCAATCAGACTTCAATGGATGATTACGAATATAACTACAAAACGTTAAGGACATCTTGGTGAAGCTGTGAAAAGAATCATAACAAAATGTTTACAGTATGGCTTGCAATTACAGATTCTTATTATATACAGGTGATTATTCATTATATGAATATGACAATGTTTTATATATTGTATTATTTTTAAGATGTTTTTATTTGCAATGATTTTTATTATTCAAGCACGAAAGATTACCTTACCTTATCTTACCTTATCATTATGTCTGTTGGGCATTCTTGTATTGCCATATCTCTATTTATATGCATATATTCTGACCATTAATTTCCCCAAAACTCCTGCCAATTTGGTGTAAATATGTTCAGACTTTTTTGTATCATTGCTTAATTTTGTTCTATTGGAAATTGCACAGGGAAAACACTCTTTTGAGAAACCATAATTTTCTTGGCCCTTGTGTGATGGATCACCCCAAACCTTTTTTTCAGAAGTTGATGAGGTGTATGAAACTTTTTGGGAAAGTTTTGTGCTATCAGACCTTGGAGCGATGGAGTCCATGTGGCCATTCATTATTTTTTCCTCAATTAGCTCTTCCTCTTGAGCCCCAAGAGATTCAGTCCTCAGGGCCTGGGAAAGGCTCAGGTAGGGGGTCCCTTAATTATTAAATAAAGTCCCCCCCTGCTGACCTGGTTGTGGAGTAAAACTAAAACCCCACCCACCTCCACAGATCTGCGGTCTGTTTTTTTTTTAAAAAACGGGTTTGGCTCCAGGTAGCTTATTGGGGCAAGGTATCCCTAATATGCCCCCAGGTATGTGCTTTTTAAACTATTTTTCAGGACTGAGGACTGAGTCCCCATGTCCTAAAATGGACCTGTGGATCCTTTGCCACATGATATATATATATAGAAATTTTTAACCTTCATTTCTCAAAACTACTAAACGTATTTACACCAAATCTTAAAAAAACACATGCTCTGGACCAAGATCCAGCTTTCTGTCAAATTTTCCATTCAGCTGTTTTTGCTGTAGCTGTGTCTAATTTTCCTATACAAAATTTCATGGGGATGAATTGTTTTGGAAACCCCCCCTTTTTTTCAACCCTCCCTGAAACTTTCAAAGAAGGAGCTAAGGTGGGTGAATACTTTTGGGGAAAGTAATAAGCAAAACAAAAAATGTTTTTAATACGGAAACTTGGTCCTAAATATAACCATGCAGTAATAATATATATACATAAAACATGATAAGTGCCCCCAGACTGCATCCTCATAGGGCAGAAAAAGATATGACCTGCCCATGAGCTCTCGAAAAGATTAGACAGTAAACTAATGGACAAACTTTGTGTATGTACAAATGGCCTAGAGATGAAAACAGATGGCCAAACCAGGAATGAGCCTTCTATAGACTGATACCGCTCCTCAATATAGAAATAACAATTCTGGCTAAAGTATTGTCTGTGCATTCGTGGAGGTGATTATGATTCTGGTTCATCCAGATCAGTCAGGATTCATGCCTTGCAGAAGCACCAAAATAAATATGCAATATCTGTTTGTCTGCTTGGCATATATGGATAAATTATCTGAAATAGGGCTGTTATGTTGCTGGAAGTGTCAAGTGCAGTCAACACTAGGTATGGGCGTGACTCTCCTAATACCGTGTAGCGTCAGTTGGAAGTACCGAAAATTCCATGAGGTTATGTTTAATTACATTAGAAGTGTAGTTTTGCATTTAGTGTTATTTTCTTAGCACACAAATGTCCCCTTGCATGCAAAATGGATGAGAGGATGTATTTTGTATTAAGAAATAATGTTAAATGCACTAGAACACGAATAGCGAGCATGAGCAGTTGTTTGCGTTCACTTATTGTGCACTTGGGATGGAATTTTTGCCCAAAGTACTCACAGTTAGTTACTTAGTAAAAAATGCACCCTTGCATCCAAAATGGTTGCAAGAATGTATTTTATGCAAAGAAAATAGAGCTAAATGCAACAGAATATAAACAGCAGCATGGACAGCTGCTGCTTCTTGCTAAATAAGCTCTTGGGTGGTATTTTTTTACCCCTAAATTACTCTTAAATTCAGTAGCATACGTAATCGCCTTAATTTTCTGTCAAAGAATAACACTGAATCAACAAAATTCCTCTGATTACTCCATCCACGTGGAAATTACACCCAGGCCTATTCAGCACTTTTGAATGGTATTATATGATGAAGGCCTACATTTTATTTCCTGGAATAGGCTTGTATATAGCTCCCCCATGAACAAAAGCAAGGTGAACAATGCCTTATCTGAACATTTTCTCTTGGATTGTGGAATGAGACAAGGTTGCCCCCTCTCAACTTTAATATTTACCCTTGAGCTTCTGCTGATTTGTATTAGAGAGGATGCCCTACTGAGTCTTAAATGGGATGAGGAATATTATGATAGAAAATGCATCTATTTGGATGATATTCCGCTTTATATGACACAACTGGAAATTACCAAAAGTTGTCAAATCCCCTTTCATAGGGCCACGGGGAAAGCAGTAGAAACTAGACCTACTGATGGCATGTCGGGCTTAACTTGTGATGTCCTGGTGCCCAACCTACTATGGACTGAGTAACTGGGCCAAGCATTAACTCTTTCAGCACTCAACTCTCAATGGTAAAGTATAAGAGGCAACATTTAGATGTGGCCCACACTAGTACTCATTACACAAAGGATACATTTGGCCTTAAGAAACAACTTCAGCAGGTTTGCACTCTGAGGTCCTGCAAATCTCCAACAGGCCTGCTGGCCTTGAACAGTCTTGCCCAACCTGGTGGTAGCCGGCAAGGCCAGGAGGACTGGGGCATATCTCTCCAGTCCCTGGTGTTCAGATGCTGAGGCGCCATGGCCTCGCTAGGTCTTTCCCTTATGGTGCATCATGCCTACTTCAGTCTCTGGACAGCCATTGTCAGTGTTGGACATCCTCCTCTGTGGCTACTTGCAATCTGCAACTGATCTTCAAAGCATCTTGGACATGATGATCTAGGGCAAAAGATCCACCTTGGCCCCCTACTGGCAAAGGGAGGTCGCAGATGTCCACCGTTCAAAGGCAATGGCCCATATTTCATGGTGGCCCCCTCCTGGCATACAGGAGTCACTGACTGACTCTACACAAGTGTAACAGCCCTCACTTCACAGTTGCCACCTCTTGGCACACAGTGGCTGCCAACTTCATTGGTACAGTGGTCCTGACCGAACAGGTCCTCTCACACTTATCTCACCAGGAGCCACTTGGCAGGAATACTGCTGGACCTCTCTGCAGGCACTTTCCTCCTAATCACAGGGTACACTGATTTGACAGGCAGCAGAAGGCTGGTTCTCTAGGCTCAGGTCAAGTGGTCTTGACTTCCTGGGTGACAGCCCCACGCTAAGCTAGGAGACTAGCAGGCCTTGGTCCTGAGTACTCCAGATTCCAGCAGCTAGAAGTCTTAGTGATCGTCTCCCCTGTTGAGCAGTGCTGTTGAACAAAGTGTGGGACTCATGCCCCCACCTTTATAATATAAATCCAGACACAGCTGAGGTTTAGTGTCTAATCCTTTGAATTTCAGGTTTTGGGTGTAAGCTCTTTAAGTGTTCTCTTGTCAGGACTAGGACAATAAACAGTCTAGGGCCCACCCCACACGTTCCACAAATCCCTATTGTGCACAAGGTTTGTGTACCTTTGCCACTTTGTGCCAAATCATGAGGTGGCAAAGCTCACAAAGCAGCCTATGTTGCACAGTGGTGGGCTTGGTGCACTTATTGTTATTAATGCTGTACCAGTAATGCTGTGCCTATTTGTTTTATTGTGTTCCTGGCCTAAGGGCTTCTTATGGCTCTTCTTCTGTTGCATTACAGGGAAGTATTCAGATTGGGACTACATGTCCCATCAGGCCTGGGGTGAAGACAGGTTGAGAGTGGCGACGTCTTTAAAAGCTGCCACGCTCTTTTCTCTGCGCTCACTGTTCTTTGTCAGTCAGGGTGAAGGGAGCTCTTCATTCCGGACCTGCTCCGGTTTCCAGTAAGAGCATTTCCAGACCTTTTGTGAGTACCCTAGTGGTTCCCAGCAGCATTCCAGAAGTCTAGTGGCTGGCCCCTGCTATTCTGGTGATTGCTTGTCTTTGCCACGTCAAGTCCGTCATCGCAGTCGCCCCCCGCAGGAATTTCCTGATACCGCAGTTCATCCTGGCTCCCGCACAGATTTCACCGATACCGGAGTTCATGGGCACTTTATTCAGAGTAGGCTGTACTCTGTAGGGTAAGAAAGGAATGTAAAATACGAGAAATTGAACGATAAGGAAACAAATTTTGTTTGGCAGATTGTGCATATTAATACCTGTTTGAACGCATTTGTTTTCCATAATTAGCGTATTCTGAAAAAGTTTTTATTAGACAAAATTCATGGTGTTGAGCAAGTTATAACAATAAAAGAAAGTACTAGTTGGTGTAAAAGGCAATTGATATGCCTTAAGCTTCTGCATATAAAGTCAAGCCACGCATATTGGTCATTTTATAAGTGAACTTAACTCGTATAGACTTTAGAGTGATTTTATTAGTCAGAGAATTACTTTTGTATTGAAAACAAAACCTACAAAAACTTTGTTCTGCACAAAAGCATACTCTTAATTCTTCTTATTGTATGATGTATGTTATATGTGTCTGTTTACCCTTTTCCTTTGAAGATCTCCTTCCCAGCTGTTCCCACCCTAATTTCCCTTCCACCCGATTGATCACTCCAATACTTTGTTACTGTATAACTCAGAGTTGGAGCCATCGAGAGGTGGGTCCGTTGTGTCTTCGCGTCCAGATCCTAAGGAAGAATGTTTGCTCTTACATCTCTCATCTAGCTTTACCAGTTTTACCATCTCTCTTACAAAGAACCTAGGTCCTACTGACCAGTAACTTTTCCTGGAATCAAAGAGACATTTGATGTGCAGAGAGGATGCTCTGTTCTCCTTCCTTCATGTTTTCGCCCACCCCAATCCTCAGGAATGTCAGCAATTCGTAACCCCTGTATGTGGGATGCAGTCCTTATCTCCTCTAGCCTCTCCAGGCCTTGTGTTTCCAAAATAGAACCCACAGGCCTTCATGTTATATACCTTACAAAGGCCCACAGACAGGCAAGTATCATGTGCTGTCCGGCACTACATGCAATTTATGCAGGCCAAGGGCAAGGTAAGTAAACAGCCACAGAATTTCACATAAGTGGGCACGCAGGCACCACTCCAGTGACACAGGTAAAAGGGCCTATTCACACCACTGATCACTAATACACACAACAAAGTTATGCTGACACCACTGTATTTATCTCACTTATCTCTGGGTAAGGGCAGTAGCCCTCTTCCACCATGAGGGTAGCTGTTGCTGCACCCTTCCCTGTCTAAGAAGACTGCATAACCATGAGAAAAGCCTAGGTCATGCTACATGCACATGAACAGTGTTCGCCCATGATCAAAAATCATAACCTGGAGACGACATATCTATGCAGTTGGGGTATTCAGGGCAGGGGTGCGTTCCACCACCATGTAGAGGAATTTTCCATCCCAACAAAATTGCTCTAATTTTTTTTACTTTTTAGGATATATTCTGGAATACTAATTAATTGGGGGAAATTGGCAATATACCTGATGACGCTTTGGACCTTAGAAGAAGAGCTTATGGGTTGTCTAGTCATGGAAGCAATCAAGGATTCAGGTACTGTGGTATCTAAATAACACTTCAGAGTTAATTTTAAATGTAATCTTCTTGGCCTTATTATCAAGTTTAGGGATTTTCTGAACTCCTGGAGAAAACTACCACTGTCACTTATGGGACGTGCAGCCTTATTTAAAATAGTCACACTGGTATAGAGACAAAATATCGACTCCAAAATATCGACTGGACATAATATCGAGTTTTTAATATAGACTGGACAAAATATCGACTGGACATAATATCGACTACAAAAATATCGTTTTTCAGACAAGTGAAGTAATATCGACTGTATAAAATATAGATAGCAAAAATATCGATTTTTTAATAATATATAATATTTTATAGTGTATTTTTATGTAATAATATGTGTGAATAGTGTGTATTAATGTTATAAAATATTTTATTACATGAATTTTGTTTTTATAATAATTGCGTAATGTAATTCTGTAGCGGGTTGTGGGTTTATAGGGGAATAGGGTGGGAAGTAATTTAATAATAATTAATTAATTAATATATGTTTGTTAATATTTTTAATTAATAATTAATTGATAATTAATTAATATTAATTAGTTAATTAATTAATATAATTTTGAACATATTTTGTATTAGTAAATAATTGTTAATTAATTAATTGTAATTAGTTAATTACATTAATTAGAGTACATTTTTAATATATATAATTTTGTGTAATTTTTAAGTAATTAATTTTGAAAAAATAATATTAATTATTAAAATAATTACAGCTAATGTTCTAATATATTTACTTTATTGTTATTGTTAATTAATAATTAATTGCTAATTAAATAATATTGATAAATTTTGGGTAAAGGAGCATTTTTAGGGTTCAGGGTCAGTTTTCAGTTCATGGGTAAAGGGGTATTTTTAGGGTTCAGGGTCAGTTTTCAGTTCATGGGTAAAGGGGTATTTTTAGGGTTCAGGGTCAGTTTTCAGTTCATGGGTAAAGGGGTATTTTTAGGGTTCAGGGTCAGTTTTCAGTTCATGGGTAAAGGGGTATTTTTAGGGTTGAGGGTCAGTTTTCAGTTCATGGGTAAAGGGGTATTTTTAGGGTTGAGGGTCAGTTTTCAGTTCATGGGTAAAGGGGTATTTTTAGGGTTCAGGGTCAGTTTTCAGTTCATGGGTAAAGGGGTATTTTTAGGGTTCAGGGTCAGTTTTCAGTTTTTGGGTAAAGGGGCATTTTTAGGGTTCAGGGTCAGTTTTCAGTTTTTGGGTAAAGGGGTATTTTTAGGGTTCAGGGTCAGTTTTGGGTTTTTGGGTAAAGGGGTATTTTTAGGGTTCAGGGTCAGTTTTAGGTTTTTGGGTAAAGGGGTATTTTTAGGGTTCAGGGTCAGTTTTGGGTTTTTGGGTAAAGGGGTATTTTTAGGGTTCAGGGTCAACAAATAAGATTTTAAAAAATTATTTTTATTATTTTCATTTATTATTTAATTATTATAATTTAATTTAAGTCGTTTTAAGTATATTTTTGTAATTAAAATTTAATATTAATTTAATTTAACACTGTTTTTAATAAAGTCGATATTTTTTACATCTATATTTTTGTTAACGATATTTTGTACTCGATATTTTTGTACTTACCTGTTTGTAGATACAAACTCGATATTTTGACTGTCGATATTTTGTCCACGATATTTTGGCAACTCGATATTTTGTCCGTCGATATTATTTCAGTGATCCAGTCACACTGCCAAACTTTGAGTTCACCTTCGAAAATGCTCCTTACTGAATACAGGCTACTCAGTGCTGGGGGCTCTGCTGATTTCCTGACCTGACTGGGTGCATTTGGATCTGGAACTTTGACGGCTTCTGCCTTGCTGTCCTCCGGTCGCGGCACCCGCTCCACGGCTGCTGCTCACACCGGACACGCCCACACCGCCCACACCGCTGCGGGACTTCGAGGCGATCTACAACACCTGGAGCCTCTTCCCGCAGCGGCAACGCCCCCCCGCCTGGCTCCCTGAAATAATCTCGCAGCACCCGCTGTGCGGGTGCTACTCAGTGCTGTGGGCTCTGCTGATTTCCTGACCTGACTGGGCACATTTGGATCTGGAACTTTGACGGCTTCGGCCTTGCTGTCCTCCGGTCGCGGCACCCGCTCCACGGCTGCTGCTCGCACCGGACACGCCCACACCGCCCACACCGCCCACACCACCCACACCGCTGCGGGACTGCGAGGCGATCTACAACACCTGGAGCCTCTTCCCGCAGCGGCAACGCCCCCCCCGCCTGGCTCCCTGATATAATCTCGCAGCACCCGCTGCGCGGGTGCTACTCAGTGCTGGGGGCTCTGCTGATTTCCTGACCTGACTGGGCGCATTTGGATCTGGAAATTTGATGGCTTCTGCCTTGCTGTCCTCCGGTCGCGGCACCAGCTCCACGGCTGCTGCTCGCACCGGACACGCTCACACCGCCCACACCGCTGCGGCAATGCCCACCCGCCTGGGAGGTTAAAAACAGTCTGGACGCACGTGGGACGGAGCTCGGGGCGAAGACCGGGCAAAGAGCGGGCCGTTTGAGGCCGTTCGAGTACGGCAGAGTCCGGCCCAGGCCCACCCCCTCTGCCCGACTCTGCTTTGTTACTTTGCTCTATGTAGGCGGAACGCATTGAACAAAACCCCATGGTTAATCGTGTTTAGGTCGAAGAAAGAACATACATACTGTGTGGGCCATATAGATCTTTTAATATCCCATCCTTTAGTGTGTGAGATATAATATAGTCATAGTTGGTCCTAAACAGATATCAACATGCCTTTAAGATCAGGCAAAGAGCGCACAGTCCAAATTCAAACCACCAAGGGAGTTGTTTCGGGCCCGCTGGATGCTTTTATTACCCGAGCTACAGAGATACTGGAAAAGGAAATCGCGATGGTGGAAAAAAGACTTTCTCTAGATCTTATTAGTGGGAAGCGCTCCTCGCTGGGTGGGATGGCAACAATCACTAGTACCGCTGCACATGCAGCATTTAACTGTATACACTCCGTCACCACCGAGGCAATAGTTCACCTAGATGGCGTGGGGGAGGGCGCCCCTGCTCTTTCCCTGGTTATTGTCGATGATAATTTAGATGATACTCAATCAAGCGGGGGGATGGAACCCAGGATAGCGGGGGAAAAAGACCTTAGTCTAGAATCTAGTCACTTATCTCTTAGCGCCCTTAATGCTATTAATACTGTACCGAATCACCCAGTAGAGGTAGATCCCTCTGGCTTAGAAATATCATCCAGAAAGAGAAAGCAAGACTCGAGTCACCAGGGGGGGAGAGATCGCAAGATACCCAAACTAAAAGATACATCTAGCAATGATGCTCTTGCTTTCGAGCATCCCCCAGATATACAAATACCCCCAGTATTCCCTAACGTGTTATGCCCTTCCCTTATTCCCTTGGGATCTTCTAATCCATGCCCAATGTGCCTCAATAGTGATGAGGTTTTATTGGTAAAAACGGAGGCCATGATCAAAACCCTCCTACTCCCTGTCATGGAGCGGACAAGGTTGATGACCTCCAAAATAGACACCCTGGAGTCTGTAGTGAGCACAAACTGGGGCTTGCTAAAAAAGTTAACTAGTCCTAGCTCAGTGGGAGGTATCATTACACAGTTAGCACCTAAGACAATATGCACTAATAACGCTTCCACCAGTAAAGCTACTAACCCAATACCAACAGGGGCAGCTAACAATAAATCGACAGGGGGGGAGGTCAAGTTAACTGAGGGTACTTTATCACAGGCTCCTAAGATGAAGGCCACTGACAAACCTAATCCTGTTAGACCTCATACAGCCCGGCTGACTGAATGGGCAAAACCTAACCTCAGCACCCCTCGACAGCCACCACCAGGGCAAACATCTAACCACCGAAGTATTAAAACCCCAACTGTCGGGAAACATACTAGGTATACTATCCCACGTGCAGACCTCCCTCCGGAGGCAACACAATATACAATAGTACTAACTGGTGTTGCCCCTTTAAAAGCTGGAAGTAAGGAGTCATACGGGGATCTACGCAACAAGGTGATTTTTTGGTTGAATAAAAATCGCCCCCTGCCACCATCTTCGCCAACTGAAATTCTCTTTGTAAGGAGAGTTGATTGGGTGGGTCATGGCACCAAGGACTTGGAGGGTGACTGCATACTAATTACGTTTAAGGACCCCTGGGTGGTGGACACTATTCGAAGAGAAGCTAGGTTTGCTAGACAGGGGGACGTCCAAACTTCAGGGCTAGCATATTTCTATCCCCATAGACAGAGTTTTATCCAAATAGGCCCTAACTATAGGAGACCCCCTGTTAGGAGGCATCCTACAGTAATGACACCACATCCCCAGCAATTTCCATTTCTCTTCAATCACTTTGGTCCCCTGTCTGATCTTGAGGCCATAGATTGACATCATACACCGTCTAGGATGATCAACCCTGTTGAGAATTGTGGGTATGTGGCAGCGATGCCAAGTCAGGAGGTCCTATTGCTTACAAATAATGTAGAGGAGTGTTTGGGGGCACTAGTAACCAAAGAAGCCACCGTATTAGTACCCAAGGTTTCCAAAGAGGCTTGGATGGTGGGAAAAACTTTGGATAACCCTAAGAGCATAGAGAGTAGGCTGGGAACAGGGGGTGATCTGGCGACTACTGTAGCTTCAGTCTCTATGATCCCCCCGTTGCCTCCACTCCAGAAATACTTAACATAGCATCCTGGAATGTTGCTGGGGTTAAGGGCCGAATGCTCTCTGAAGACTGGTTGGAGTTTGTGGACAAATTTGATATTATCCTATTACAGGAAACTTGGGCACCAGATCCAACCTACAGGTTGGGCTATGTCAACTTTTTCAAACCAGCCATTAGAGGCGGTAAGGGGCGAGCCTCAGGGGGTTTGTTGATCTGGGTGAAGCAGTCATTGGGATATCATCCAACAGAGATACTTGTAGGGAACTCAGATCTTCTGATAATTAAACTGAGTAAGGCTGGCCATCGGGATTTGGTTGTATTTAATATATATGTTTGAGGCCTACCTGGCGCTCGATGCCCCGCTATGCTGGATGTATTGGACCATCACCTTGCTGGCCTGGGCAGTGAAAATGCTATCCTCCTAGCAGGAGATTTAAACTGTACTTTTGAGCCGCTTTATGATATAGGGGACAGCTGGGGATCAGCAGAGGATGCAGCTTGGGACATTCCTGATTTGATGTCTAATAAAATTGTTAATGCGACTGAGGCAGCAGTGAACTGGATGGCTCTTTGTCTAACCCGGGGATTTCGGGCCATTAATGGTCGCACTAGATCAGATCTAGACACCAATTACACCTTTGATAATGGTCTAAGGAAAAGCCGGATAGACTACTTTTTGCTAAAGTTGGAATATTGGCCTCTGTTGGTGGACATGGAAGTGGTATCCCGCCCAGAAAGTGACCACAATCCCCTGACACTTAAACTAAAGCTACCAGGAATGAAGAGATTGGAGGAACCTGGTACCTCACGGACAGGGGATGTGCTTTTGACTAATGACCGGAAAAGGTTAAAATGATCTAGGTTCATGGAGGATGAGACCCTACAGGAGAAAGTCAACATTGTGGTTTCTAACATGTCTAACCGAATACTGCCATATGATTTGTCGGGGGATAGCCCTGAAAATACAAACATTATTATTGACCTCCATGAGCGTTGCTTTGACCAACTAAAGACCCTCCTTTCTCTTCCGTGTCAGAAGGGAACTACCAAATTAAATGTCCCCCGCCAGAAATGGTACAATAAAAAGTGCAGGGAGGCCCATAGTCACCTTGTTAAGGCAGTTAAAACCCGGAACATGGGCGCAGTTAAAGCAGCTAGGTTGCAATATCGGAAAATACAGTGGGAAGCCAAACGGGAGTGGGAGGATATGTATTGGTCGGACCTTTTGGATGCCTCCACCTCGAACAACCCGACTAAATTTGGGGATTTAGTAAAGTGGGGGAAGGACCCAGACTCATGTACCCCCACAAACCATGTGTCTCCCGAAGCTTGGGTGACATTTTATTCGGCACAATTTAGTGTCGAGAAAACCAACCCCCCATGCACATCGGGTGAGGCGCTCTTGTCACCTATTTGTGGGGAGAAACTTAATTTCTCGGAAACAGAGGTAGAACTAGCACTTGGCTTGACCCAGCGGGGAGGCGCCAGGGATGGATCTTATCGCTGCCGATTTGTTCAAAGCCAACCCCGTTCTTTGGGTGCCCTATATAACTAAGATTGCTAATGCAATAGCCAAAGGAGCTAGAATCCCCAAGTCGTGGAAGGGGGCGGAGATACTCCCAATACATAAAAAAGGCGACAGGTCTAATCCGGGAAATTATCTCCCGATTAGTCTCATTGACTCCATTCAAAAAATCATGGCACTCATGGTTCTGGACAGGGTGCAAGGTTGGATCGAACTAGAGGACATACTATCACCCATGCAGGCGGGCTTCAGATCGGGAACAAGCACCATTGACCAGGTGTTCAGATTCTGTCTGATCTACTGGAAGGTGGTTCTGCTTGGCGGTGGCACCATCTTTGCAGCGTTCATCGATCTGAAGTCCGCCTTCGATCCAGTGCCGAGGGACAAATTGTGGGGTGTTTTGAGGGATTTAGGAATACCTATGGAACTGCTTGATCTAATAGTTAAAATGCATGAGGACAACTATGCAAGGGTGAGGTGGGGAGGTCAGGGACAAGTGACGGAACCTTTTTCCGTAACCCGAGGTGTCCGTCAGGGGTGCGTCCTGGCGCCAACACTCTTCCTTTTATTCATTGACCAAGTAGTCAAATTCATTGCAGACACTCCCACTGATGCCCCTTTGCTGGCAGGGACACGGTTCCCAATGCTCATCTTTGCCAATGACACTCTACTCCTCTCAAGAACACGTAGCTGACTACAGCGGGCGTTGGAGCACTTCGAGGAGTTCTGTGTAATTAATGACCTCAAGGTAAACGTGGGCAAAACCAAGTTTAGGGTCCTTACAAGGAACCATCCTGTCCAGAGCTCTGTAAGCATGAGTGGAGTCAACTTGGAACAAGTTGAGACTATGACGTATTTGGGGGTTACTCTGGACCGTCGTCTGGGATGGAAAGACCAAGTCGGTGCCCAACAGCTTAAGCTCGCCCGACTCACTGGCTGTCTATTAAACGAGCAAAAGAGATCAATTACAAAATGGGTTACCCCAGCACTTAAGATTTATGACACCAAGAATAACTCATCAATCTTATATGGTGCAGACCTCTGGGGTTACATGGATCTCTCAAGTCTATTCAAAACCCAGTGTAAGTTTCTACGGAATTTAATAGGACTACTTCAATCGTCCCCATCCATTCCCCTCTGTTTAGATCTGGGGTGCCTTCCCATTAATGAGATGGCTAGATTTAGATTGGTGGCCTTTTGGAGGTGCATATGGACCTCCCCCGACCTCACCCTTTTTGCAAAGGAACTGGCCGAAGTCAGGTCAATTGGGGGCTCTGGGAGAATTCCATGGCTTCAAACGGTAAAAACTATCCTGGTAGATATGGGGCTAGAACAGCTGTGGATATCCCCTAGTACCAACGCCTTTCCCTCCAAACAGGAATTCAAGTCACTGTATTGGGCCTCGCTCCGCCAAATACGAGCTTCTGCCTCCAGCTCTACTAGTCTTACAGGAAGGTTTCTGACTTTTAAGTTGGATTCCTCCCGTGAGTCATATTGGGATGTTATTACCAAACCGCTGGACAGGAAACTCTGTCATCAGTTTCCAGTAGGAGCTCTGCCATTGAACACCTTCACAAATACTTGGACTAATGGAGCTACTGAATTTTGTAGATGGTGCCCGGGTCATAAGGAAACCGAGGGCCATTTTTTGTTTGCCTGCCCTATTTACACAGCGCCGCGAACTAAATGGCTAAAACCCCTGTTTCAGCGCCTGCCTCTTAGAAAGTCTGCAGAGGCCATTTGGGTTTTAAAAACCAACACCTCAGAGGTGATTGTGGTGAGCTTAGCCAAATTCTTAGGGTGGGCTTGGATCATCAGGTTAAAAAACAGATAAACTCCTTGATAGAGTTTCCCGATGCCCCCACTAAAAGTCTAACCGCTCTCCTTCTTCCTTAAATATAGGATAATATATTATGTATCCTGTATTAGGAATGGTTTTGCTTAATTGTATTTTTTTAAACCTTTCGAATTTTCAAATTTTATTATGCTTTGGACAGGTCTGTCTTTGTATTCTTTGATATTTAATACTATTTTAATCCTAAAAGTGGTCTTGTTTCGTTTTGTTTTGTTTAGTTCTGTTTTGCTTCGTTTAGTTATATGGAATCAAGTCGATGTTGCTGCGGTTTTAAATTATAATTATCACAAATGTACATTGTTATGATCATCTAAAAACTTTGAAATTTTCAAAAAAACATGTTACAATGTGTCTTTTATGATTTTTTAAATCGAAATAAAGACTTTAAAACCTGAACCTGAATACAGGAACCCCGCACATATGAGACGGGGAGGAAGCACATAACACATTTCATTTAAATAGCTCATACTGAGCATACACAATGGGGGAATCGCTTTGCCCGATATCTGGACATATTACTGGACAACACAATTAGTAGTAGTCAAGGAATGTGCATTTTCTCAGCAGGATGAGCGTTTGCTTAAGATAGATTGAAATGCATTCGGTCTTCAAACCTGCTTTGCAACATTGTATAGGAGGGGTGGAAGAGACAGACCACTGGAAGGAATGGGTTCAATAGTAAGGGCCGAGAAATCTGCAACAATTTTCCAGGGAAGGGAAAGGATCCACACCATGGGCACTCTATTAGGGGACCGTGACCTCATCAAGGAGGTGGGAAATCAGGTTTGTTTCAGGAAATGGGACTGAATAGCTATATGGACTTTGGGGCACGGAGAGGACCCACAGACTTGTTCCCTTCCTAATATTGGTTTAATCAATTCCATTGAGAATGGGTAATTAGTGCCACCTTTTGCCCTGAAAAAAAGTGTGGCCTTCCCCTCACAGTGGAAAAGGGTGAGACAAAGGAATAAAGTCTGCAAAGCTCAGAAATATTGACTCATTCTTGTACAATAAATCACTGGACACTATTTAATAAATGAAAACGTCCCAAAAAATCACAGAGGTTGTAGTTGCTCCAGGGGACTCACATGAAGGTCTTTATAACATGTAAAGCAGGGTATAAACTGAAAACTCCATTGTTTTACATTATAAGCAAGTTAGACATGCCCCTGGGTACACCACAAAGGTGGTAAAAAGTTGGGCAGAAGACAGCTACCCACTGGAAAATAGACAACTAGATGAACCACTACAGAAACAAGCATTTGCAATGCAATAGGTCTCGCATTTACAAGAGTTTGATCTGTTGGCATTCTTTTTTTTTTTTTTGGGAAAACCTTTATTTGACATTTCGACCAAGTACAAACATGGGCCTACAACCCCCAGGGCCGGCCGCTAAGCAGTTGCAACACAATAAAACAATCAAAACCCAGACTCAGCATCCCGGGGAGCAGATTCGCCACGTCCACCATACGTACTGGTTGTAAAACATGTCAAGTTGGTAACAGGATAAAAAGGTTCCATTTTATAATATAAGATAGAAGGATCAGGTGCCATACAATATCTCAAGTTGCAGAAAAAGGGGGGGGGGGGCGAAATAGCATATGTCCACAATTAAATCATCTTCGTGTAAGTCAGCGGCGTTAAAACATACTATTCAGAATAAGCGAGCGTACAAATACAGTTCGCGCCAGCTGAATGTCCGCCCAGTAGCACTGAAACATCGCGAGAATTGAGGCACATATGAAACAGCAGAGATGGCCATGAAAAAGAACCCATTACACTGACCCGGAAAGGAAGAAAAGAAAAGGGCAAAGAAAGATAAGAAGAAAAAAGGCCATAGAAATAAAATGAAAAACAAAACACCTATCCCCCAACCCCCCACCCTGCACCCCTGCAGATGACTACGGCCTACCCCCCTAGCAGCGTGCCTGTCGCCCAAGAACTGAGACCCGAAATATAGAGAGACCCAGAGAAAGACAGAAAGAAATTAAACCCCACCCAAAGAGGGGAAATGGAGGAGGGCTATCTTCTACATGCTCCCGGTCTCTCCTCCCCGCCCTAACAAAGGGGTCCCCCCGAAACTGTCACATCTGAATAGTCCAAACTGAGAAAACATCCAGGGGGAACCACCAACCCTGTCCCGGACTCCGTTAAGCTAATGAAGCAGTCCCGCTACTGATAAAACCACAATGAACAACCCAAACAACAGTCTCAGCCTTGGCCCCGTCGATCGAATTCGCTGAGTCCCTCAGACGAATAAAGCCCCATCATCAAAATGTTAAAAGATACACAGAGGTGGTCGGAACATAGTTCAGTAGATGGAAAAAGAACAGTAGATCTCAAAGTAAGCCGCTGGGACCGACGATGTCCCTCCCTGTCTCCGAAGCCAGGCATTATCATATCCGCCATCTTGATATAACGACTGGGGAGGGGGTTCGACACAATCCAAAACAGTTCACAGTACCAATTAAAAGGTTCCAGGATAGGGACAGCAGTTGAATGTTCTGACAGCTGCAAAACCGGGGATTCCAAAAAATTAGTTAAGTCACCGATCACAGCCCATTCAAGTAGATCCACTTCTGTAGGGGCAGGCACAGCTTCCAGCACTAATTGTGCCACTGGGGTGTCGATCAAAAGGCAAGCTGGCTGCCGGGTCTCGGGCATCGAGTCAGGATCCGGTCTCAGTCCTTTAAGTCCATCTGCCGCCGACAACAGGCCGCAGGTCTGAGCTGCCACAGTCGCCTGAAGTGCCTCTAGGGCCGCCAGCACCTCCCGCAATGACGGGCCACTTTGGGCCTGCTCCGCCCAGTTCCATATTTCCTCAGGCATATTGATCCCCACGGAGAGGCGCCTTCCCCGGGGTAAGATCAGTCGGAGAAGGACTGAGCCGTGAGGGACCTGAGGTAATAGAAATTTTCAGGTAGCCAAAGTGTCCCCCAACTCACACCCTATCCATGCACCCATGTTCCTTGTATGTCGTGTAACTTCCGTTCTGTTCATGCTAGAGAGACGCAAATACATTTGCGTCCATCCTTAACATGTCAGCTATCCAGCCATGCATAAATATCCTGTTCATTAGGTTTCTAGACCTACGGTGCCAACGTCTTTACATGGTGCACTTTCACGTTTTCATCCACGTTTTCTGGCCCAGTCGAGATAGGCCTTAAACGAGGCCCCGAGTCTCATCTCCCCTGTCTCTGAAAGCTGTATGCATCCCTGACCCTTGCCTTACTTCCTGCCTCAGACGAGCGGTGCCCGGCTCGGCCTGGTTCGCTTGCCAAGATGATGTTTCACCTACAAGTTATCTGTCCAGACTCCTCGAAAACACATTCCAGTCTAGCGAAATAGGTAAACATATTCCCGGCTGCAGAACGAAGGGCCCTGCCTTCCTGCCTTCCTGTCTCCATGCAAGTAATTTACTGTTCCCGTTACCATGGTAGGCCCATGGCCCCCGCACTCTACATGGAGATTCCTTTGCACGCACTCGCATTCAGTGTTGAACGGCCCTTGTCCGAGAGACCTTTTACTCCAGACACTACATCCTCCAAACATACGATATCAGATATGCTATAGGTACAGGTCGTTTTGACACTCCAGACATCAGTCTCCTCTACTCGTGCAAAAATCAAAGCCCCCAGTTCTCCCCGGTTCCACCTCATGCTCAGCTGCGCGCGTATATAGTTCAGAGGTTTCTGCCGACTCTGCAACTTTCACTAAGCATCCACCCACTTGTGACGTTTCGTGCTACGTTTCTCTGACATGTCCAGTGCACGCCTACTTACACGCCTTCTTACACGCCTCCTGTTACGCACATGTGTTCTTATCTCTCTTTTTTCACCTGTTACGCCTACAGTATTCACTGCCATACATACTGTTTTACTATATATATTGTATACTGTTAATAAAAAGTTGAATGTCCCTTCCTGAACCTGCGTGGTGATGGAACCCGATATCCCTTGCTTCGAAGCATAATATTAAAGCCCGTATGACTCAGATACCACGGACTCTGCCTCTCATTTTAATGAGCTGTCTTGTATTGATAATTATACGGTAAAAATGAATAGGTAAAATATATTTACCACATAATTTGGCGCCCGAACAGGGACCCCCTTCCCCACTCGCCGGTGAAGTCACGCGGCCTTTGCCCCTTCTACAGCCCCGACGGAAACCGTGCACGTTTGCGGGTTTTCCTGCTATCTTCCCTCGGGCCCATGAGGGAGACGGAGACTGTGGTCCGGCGTCCAGACGAGGCGGTGAGGAATGCGGAGGATCCCAACCAGAGCCCTAGTCGAGAGAGCAAGGTCTGAGGTGTCCAGAGTCCCACCTGTTCCGAAGCGCATGCGTAGGAGAATCGTCACCTGACGCAGTCCAGTCCAGTCCAGTTTCCGAGGCTTTCAGTTTCTTGCTTCCCGGTGAGTACCGTTATTGGGAACGCATCTAGATGGGTTCATTAATTTGTTCCCGGTTAAGACAGGTCTGGGTACACAGGCCTGGTCCGTACGTGTTCACTTAGATGGATGCGGTCCGACGTGTCTCTTTATGGACCGGTCTGTACTGTTTTAGCAGTGCATCTAGTAATCCAGTGATTCAGTATTCTAGTGTTGCAACTCGAGTTTCAGTCTCGCTCTTATGTGTTTTGGTATCATGTATATCAGGTAACATGTTTTAATGTGATTTAATGTTGTGGTATGAATGATTGTTTTGCTATCCATTATTGTCATTACTGTGTTTTCCTGTGTAAACGTTTAAAGTAATCCGACCATGCCGCTGTTCAGAAAATTACGTCAGATAGGTACTAGGAAAGGGATATTAGAAGAAGCAGTTCCCGTCCCGCCTAGGGACACTCCTGGACATTTTATGTATAATAAACATGGCTTAGATGCCATACTGTACCTAGAATTATGGGCAGATTACACCAAGGGTCTGGAAGAAAAGTTTAGATGGCCTGCCTCAGGGACATGGGATGCCGATTACATCATGAGAGTAGAAGAAGCGTTGTGGAAAAAGAAAGCTAGACAATCCCAGAAAGATGCCATAGAATTATGGCGTAAAGAAGCGCATAGACGAAATGAAAAGGAAATCAGAAAAGCGGAAAGAAGTAGAGAAGAATCCGAATAAGCTAGAGAGAAAGAGTTACTAGAAGAAGGAGAACGAGTCAGAATAGAACAACAAGACAGACAGAGAAATGCACTTATTACAGGACTGTATCCAGTTCTAACCGAGGGCCTGCCCAAGGCGACCCCGGAAGTTCCACATAACTTGCCACCACCATTGGTTCCGACTAAACTTCGTCACAAACAGACCGCAGCAGACATTTTCCTTTCCTCCTATTTAGATGATGTAGCTCCAACATATACTGTACCCGCACCACCCATTAATAATGCACAGCAGCCTGTTCCGGATGTTCAAGCCACGACCCCTCCACGCCAAGACTCGCTTCCCGCACCTGTTGTCACTTCCCCTTCTACTGCTACTGGCACCCCTACTATTGGTCCTACCAATCCTTTTTCGACAGATGCAACCCAGAGTCCAACCCCATCGCATGTACTTTTGACATCAGGTCATGCCCACGCTTCTGCTTCAGGAGGTGCCTTAGGAGGCCACCCTCACACTCCGCCACAACTACAACGAATGACAATTAGAGAATTAGCAACACAGCGTACACCGAAAGCGATGCCACACGAAAAGCTCAAACAGTATATTACCGATTGTAGATATGATCCAGTACCCGGCAAGCAAGGAGACATGTTATTAGCCTCGTTACGTTTAGGACGTGTTACAGATTATTTGTTGACATTACCAGAAATGCCAGATCATCTAGACAGAATATATCATTTTATTAGAACTGGGGAGAGACCAGAATGTATTTGTGAGGCCATGGCATATCAGAAAGCTGAGACACAAGGGTTAATATTAAGATTCTTAATTAATGGTTTGATAAGGGAACAAGATCGGCCAGGTGTTGTTAAAGAAGAGATGGATGTACTAACAAGATGGAGTCAAAATATTGCGGATTGTAAACATGATAAACAAACCTGTATAGATGCCATGTCCAGAAAGATCCGTAAAGAAATAGTAGCAATACATAACAGACAGAGGGCTGAACAGGAAGCCGGGTCAGACAAGAATGAATCCTCGGAGGAGGAAGAAATAGAGACTCCAGAGAATGCAGACAGGATAGCGTACGTAGGTAGAGTGAAACTCCCTAAACAGTATTCCTTAAATAGACCTTTTGACAGACCCATTCGTCTAGAAAACAAGAAACGTTTCCTTTCCCCGATACCAGAGCAATGTTCTCTTGAGCATTTGTTCCAAGCCACTGATAAAGTACTAAAGGATAGAATTGGTTACAACGAACTTAGTACAATGCATGAACAAGAACTAGCACGGTCTGCAGTACAGTGGGCTGATAAAAGCAGCGTATATAAAGATGATTCACTAGCGCAAACATTTTTGAGTCTTACTCCAACTGAACAACGTTTAGCTGGTATATACATGATCCAGCATATCATTATGCTATATGAGAGTCAGCATTCTGATCCAGGTCCCCTATACAATATATTGGATGAATTACTCCTGAATAGATGGAGAGGTCTAGGTACCGATTTGATTAATGTGATTCTCGAACAACGTCATAAATACAGAACATTCTTGACTCCACGTTTTGTTCCTGTTCCACCTCCAGTAAACCATCCTTTTCACATAGATAGACAGACTCCCTTACGAGAAGTTCATCCCGTACAGACGACTCCAGGGGGTGCGCTTCAACGCGTATTTGTATACACGCCCTTAAGTAAAATGGAATTATTGGAAATGAAGAAAATAGTGCCCTGTCATGATAAAGATCCAGCAGGGTTTCACCGTGAATTAAAAGACATGTTACTCATGGGAGATTACACATATCCCGATATTATGAAAATGTTGAAAGTACTGTTGCCGGCAGGTGTTTACGAGAAACTAAAAGAAAAAGAATGGGAGGTGGGAGATAAAAAGATTAACTGGACTGAATTAGAAGACGAAGAAAAGGGACGTACCTAAGCATGGGCGGAAAATCCGTTTCGCTCGCGGATTTTGCGGATTTTCGGTAAATTCGCAATCCGCGAGATTCGCGAATCTCCCGCAAAATCCGCAAATCCGCGAGCAGCGGATTTTATGGCTTGCTCGCACTGTTCGCGTGAGTTCGCGGCTTCCCAGTACAACTTCGCGCCCCGCGAATAAGCGCTAAATTGCAGAAATACGATCTTAGCAAAACTGAAACTACTTACCAGGTTCAAAAGTTCAGGCTCATCATTAGTAGCCATTTCCTGTAGTGCTTCCTGAGGGGCCCCTCCAGAGTTCAGTTGCCAGTTGCAACTATTATGTGACCCTGCTCTGAACCTCAGAATAGTTACACATATGCCACAAAGGTCCTGAATTACAGCTAAGGGAGACAAGCAGGAGCCAGGCTGGACGTTCAAATCCATTAATCAGCCCCTAATTCAGTTGGGGCAGGGCAGGTGTTGTAACTAATTTTGCAACAATGAAAGCACTTAGCAAGTGCAAAAGATCACTAATCAGGAAGCACTAAGGAAGCAGGTGCCAGCTAGAAAAATATTCTGTGACACATTAATCAGCCCCAAATTAATTCAGGTCACTTGAGGCAGGGAAGGTGTGCTTTGCTTTGCCACAATAATGTACACTGACTGGACAACCAGAGGGTGTTGTGATGAAACAGAGGGTGGCATGGGTGGGCCAGAGGGTGGCATGAGTAGTCAGAGAGTGGCAGTGGTGACAGAGAGTGGCAGTGATGAAGAAGAGTGTCCCAAACAGGCTGGACACGTAGAAACAACAAGTTCGCAAAACTTGCGACCCGACAGGTAAGTTCGCGTTTGCGAAATTGTACAAAACCGTCGCGAACTGGCAGAAACCCGTGCGAACACAAAAAAAAAATCCGCAAATTCGCGAGAATTCGCGGATTTTGCGGATTGCGAGTTCGCAAATCCGCAAAATTCGCGAACGCGAGATTCGCAAAATTCGCCCATGCTTAGACGTACCCCAGGTTTAGGTCTTGGGGACAAAACCAAAGAATTACCAGGGTTATTAGTACAGGTTTTGCCGAGATTATTGACAACGAAAAAGGAAGACTGGGATGCAATCTCAGCCTGCAAACAGAAACAAGATGAAGACACTAGTGATTTTTATTCTAGGTTCGAGAAATGTTTTATTATTAATAGTGGCCTGAAAACAAGTAGCGAGTCATATCCACATCTTTTTGTGACCAAGTTGGTTGAGAATTCCTTACCACAGGTTAAGAATAGAGTCCTGAAAGTCGAGAGCACATGGCAAGCAAATACACCTTCCCAAATGTTGCAAATGTTACAGTACCACCAGAACCGAATTAGAGAGGAACATGAACATGAACAGAGACGTATGAAAGACACGAAAATGAAAGTACTAGTAGCCCAGACTGTTCCAGCAGACGGTCAAAGAAAGGGTACAGCACCTCCAGGTCAGTCTGCAGCTCCCGTTAAAGGGAATTGCAATTACTGCAAACAGCCAGAACACTATATTAATGAAGTTTGGTTTTGAAGCACAATATTGCTACCGGTAAAACGAAAGAGAGACCGCGTCCTCCTAGTCAAGAACACGTCCCACAGCATGTCGCACAGAATACACAACAGCCACCACAGCAAGTACAACAGACAGTAGCTGTACCCCAACCGCAACCACAGCCTATTGCTGCCACTCAACATGTCACGTCACAAATGTACCAGTATGCACAGTCAGATTACCCCGATTACCAGCAGTACACATGAAACAGCCTAGAGAGGGAGGCTGGCTTGCCTCTTATTGAGGTTCCTGTAGATCAAGATGGTCCCTATGCACATAGTCAGGTATTAGGGAAAGACAGAAAATTTTTGATTGACACAGGGGCAAGTAGAACTACCATTAGTCATGACGAGGTTCCAGGGGCTCCCCTCTCAGGCTCACAGATTGTTTCCCTGGGTTTTTCAGGAAAGCCTATTGTTAATGAAGTATCAAAACCAGTTTCTCTTGAAGTTGGTCCATTGTCCCGAACTACTGACCTGTTGCTTACGAAAGCATGTCCTGAAAATCTGCTTGGTATTAAAACGTTGAAAGCCTTAGGAGCTGTAATATGTTGTTCTCCGGAAGGAGTGAGATTGTTCCTACGTGACTTTAAGGGTCACTATGTGTTACGTGATTTCGATCCAAGATTGAGAAATGTACCAGCACATTTATGGGCGAAAGGTCCAACTGATGTAGGATGTATGCACATTACAACTTATCGTGTAACTCTCAAGCAAGGTGTTGTTCTACCCCGAATCCGACAATACAAATTGCCCCCAGAGGCTGTAGTGGCCTTATTGAAAATCATTGATGAATTGATTGTCCAAGGAGTAGTTATAGAGACTGACTCCAATGTATGTAATTCCCCAATCATCCCGATTCTTTAACGAACAGACCCAAATGCACCTCCAGTCTACAGACTGGTGATTGATCTTCGTGAGCTAAATAAATGCATCGTTCCCCAGTACCCAGTAGTGCCTGACATATCCTCTTTGTTGACTGCCATTGATTCCGAAGCTGCGTTCTTTACTGTAATTGATCTTAAGAACGTTTTCTTTAGTGTTCCCATTCACCCGGAAAGCCAATTTTTGTTCGGATTCTCATTAAATGGCCGAAGTTTTAAATTTGCACGTGCACCTCAAGGGTTCACGGAAAGTCCCAGTATTTACAGTCAAGCCCTGAAAAGACAACTAGACAGTATTCACATGCCTGCTGCCACTGCTCTGCTTCAATATGTGGACGACTTATTGATAACTGCACGAACCGAACGTGATTGCGAGCACGCGTCACTGACTGTCCTATGTTTCTTGGCCAAAAAGGGGCATAAAGTGTCCCCTTCGAAGCTACAATTCTGTGCCCAGCAAGTGGTATACCTTGGGCACATGCTGTCCAAATGGGGGAGACAACTGACACCAGAACGTATTCAGTTAATTGCACATCTGCCACAACCCAAGACACAAAAGGAGGTACGGGCCTTCATTGGCCTCACCTCATACTGCAGACAATGGATCCCTCAATATGCATTTCTAGCTAAACCACTCATACAGTTGACAACACAGGAGGCAGCGACTTCGACTGTCCTCCCTTGGACTCAGGAACACACACAAGCTTTTGACGAGTTAAAGAAAGCCTTATGTCAAGCACCTGTTTTAGCGACACCATGTTACAGCAAACCTTTTACACTTTTTGTTACTGAACGCGATGGCACCGCATTATCTGTTCTCACACAAGATCAAGCAGGACACCATAAGCCTTGTGCTTATTTTTCTAGTACATTGGATCCAGTAGCCCAGGCTCTGCCTGCGTGCCTCAAATCAGTTGCAGCAACAGCTCTAGCAATCAGACAAAGCGATTCAATAGTATTAGGACATCCCCTGACAGTACAAGTTCCCCATTCTGTGGAGGTTCTTTTGAACCGAACCCAGACTCAACACCTGACCATAGCAAGACTGACTGGATACGAATTGACATTGTTTCAGCCACACATAGAAATTAGACGCTGCAACATACTAAATCCTGCCACATTGTTACCCTCGAGCACGATTGACCCGACACCACATGACTGCGTAGAAGTCATCAATACAGTAACGAAGCCCAGACAAGACTTGACAGACATTGCATTACCCGATCCAGACCTGACGCTTTACGTGGATGGTTCATGTATGAGAACAAGTACAGGAGAGTTAGTGGCCGCCTATGCAGTGACCACTGAAACTGAAGTTTTAGATACACATCGCATTGACACACTGACTGCTCAGGCAGCAGAGATCATAGCTCTGACCCAAGCCTGTATATTAGCCAAGAACAAGAAAGTAAACATATACACAGATTCACAGTATGCATTCGGAGTCGTTCACGACTTCGGTGTTCTCTGGGAAGAAAGAGGTTTTCTTACTTCTCACAGTACCAAGATCCAACATGGTCCCCTTATACAAGCTCTGTTAGAGGCAATACACTTACCTGCATCCATTGCTATCATGAAGTGCAAAGCACATACAAAGATTACTGATACTATTTCCCAGGGTAACGACCTGGCAGATCGAACAGCTAAACTTACAGCTCAGACTCAGACAAACCCGACAAAGACTGTAGTACCAACACAGACACATTGTATGACAGTGAAGGATCCCATTCTAGACGTGCTTGACATACAGACACATGCCACACCAGACGAAATAAAGAAATGGACTGAACAAGGAGGGATCCACACAGATCAGGGATGGATGACGAAGGGAAGAGCCACTTGGTTCCTCCCCGACTCTATGGTTCAAGTAATCATTAACACAGCACATAGTCCAGCACACTTAGGAGAAAAAGCCATGTTAGACAGCATTCAAAACCTCTGGTTCAATAAACATTTACGAGCAGCAGCAAAACAGAAAGTGCGTACTTGCATGATCTGTTGTCAGTTCAATCCAGGCAAAGGTGTTCCCGTGGAACAAGGTGGTTTCCACCCTCCCGATCATCCTTTTGAAGTCCTACAGATGGATTATATCCAGATGGACCGATGTAGAGGATTTAAATATGTCCTTGTAGTTGTATGTGCCCTTTCCCGATGGACAGAAGCATATCCAGTCCCAGATTACACTGCCGCGACCACTGCCAAGCAGTTGGTTCGTGAATTTTTCCCGCGATACGGCTTGCCCCGTGTCGTATACTCAGATAATGGACAGCCATTCTCGTCCGAGCTCATGAAACAGGTTTCACTCCTGCTAGGTTACCAATGGAAGTTCCACTGTGTACGCCACCCCGAGGCAGCTGGCTTGGTCGAAAGACACAATCAGACCCTGAAAACCCGATTGGCCAAAATATGTGCAGAGAAAGGTGTAGATTGGATAGTCGCGTTGCCAGTCGCACTCTTCTATATGTGTATGGTAGCCCATTCTAGAACAGGATTGTCTCCTTATGAGATTATTTTTGGGCGGCCTCCCAATATGTGGGGTACGCCTATGCCAAGGAAAATGACTGATGTTGACAGTTTTATGCTTACAGATTACTTGGCCTCCTTGATGTCTGCACTACAATCTTGTCGTTCACAGGTTGCCGCTGCCTTCCCAGACAACACCCAAGTGAAACCGCATGAAGTGGTCCCCGGCGAGCACGTCCTTGTGCGAAATTTCGATAGGAAAAGTCCGCTGGAGCCGAGATGGAAACAGCCTAAGTTGGTTTTGATGACGACGAGGACTGCAGTAAAGCTGGAGGGCAGGAAAGGCTGGGTGCACTCCAGCCATATAAAGAAAATTCATGGACTGTGTCCAGACACTGTGATTAAGGACTGCCCCCTTCCGGACATTGACTCTAAACTTCCCCTGCTAGAGAAAACTCCCCAAGAGGAGTATCGCTTAAAGCTGAGGTCTAGTAAGTCAGACAGCGTTTAATAGTTTAAGTCCCCCTCGGGTGAAGCGGTTAGACAGGTTTCTGACATGAACAAGATAGACCCAAGTAGTCAGAGAGATAGGCGTAACGAGAAAAGAAAAAAGCACTGCAAAGTTTTGCACAGCGGATGCATAATCGCCTTATTCTCCATGTTTCTTCTGAGTCTTACGATAATATGTACAGGTTTATTGCTACGTGTCTTTTTCCCTCTTGATTCATATATACATGCTTCCTATAACAATTCCGCAGAGCACACTTTCAGCGAACTGCCTCCCCACGAGTTATCCTATTGATTAGCAATGCGCAATAATACATTCATTCGTATGTTACATCACACTCACCAGACCAGCAATGCCACCAATTGCTGGGTATGTGGCCGACTTCCACCTTACCAGAAATACAAAGGAGCTCTGCCTCTCTTTCCTTACCCGTTCACACATAATGGTTCATGTGGTGCATGGTTTGCTTTAATGTCATCCCTAGATAGTAAGTCCAAAGTTTCCCAAGGCAATTGGATATGGGGGAACCTGAATACAGTCATGAATAAAGCATGTTTCCCAGATGCAGACGGTCTCCCACAAAGGACAGGGACCGATCTAGAAAATGAAGTGTATGCATTAGGTAACTTCTCCCTCAACCTCATGATCCTGAACGTCCAGTCCGAGATTAATTCGAACTTGCCGTTCATTACAGTTTTGCCAGTGAAAGGTGAATTATGCGTCCGAAAGAATGGTTCAGTACATCTAGGACACAGTGATTGTAATACTGTGGTCGAATTCAGTGACAAAGGAAAGTCTACTTTCAAAGCCTCACGCCATTCTTATTTTATTTGTGGACATACAGCTTATGTTCATCTGCCCCCTGATTGGGATGGGACGTGTTATATTGCGTTCCTCCTGCCGCCTGTTTTCCTAGCCCCACCTGATTATCATAGGAATTCACGTCTTGTGAATATCAGACATAGAAGAGAACTTCCTCTTGTTATTGATGTTTCTGGTTCTCCTTGGGATTATGTAAAAGTATATTCCTGGTTCATAGGTCCTGTCCAGAACAGTAAATTACTACGCAGGTTAACGAGCACCCTTGAAAAGGTAGTGAACGAAACTACTTTTGCTTTAGGTAACTTGACCGAAGAGCAATCTGCTATGAGAATTGTTGTTCTTCAAAATCACCTTGTCCTTGACGTCATCTTGGCAGATAGGGGCGGGGCTTGTAGAGTCATCGGATCCAGTTGTTGTGTTTTCATTCCAAATAACGCGCCTTCTGTGTATAAAGCCATTACTAGGCTTCATGAAATAGCTCACCTGATTCACCAGAATCCAGACACCTGGACTTGGTCCGGTTGGCTCTGGAGTGTGATATCCGCTTGGGGATGGAAATTGCTATCCTTCCTAGGTATAATATTGGTCATAGTATTCAGTTGTTGTCTATGTCTGCAATGTGGGCCAGCGATTTGCGGCTTGTGCGCCACAGCCTGTATTCCAAGTGCAAGTTCCCGTTCCCGAATGAAAAAAGATGAACAAATGATGTTGTATGAACAGATAGATGGTCTCATGAATATAGATATATCCTAGAGGGTGAAGTAGGGGCCAAGGAGGGAATGAGGTAATAGAAATTTTCAGGTAGCCAAAGTGTCCCCCAACTCGCACCCTATCCATGCACCCATGTTCCTTGTATGTTGTGTAACTTCCGTTCTGTTCATGCTAGAGAGACGCAAATACATTTGCGTCCATCCTTAACATGTCAGCTATCCAGCCATGCATAAATATCCTGTTCATTAGGTTTCTAGACCTACGGTGCCAACGTCTTTACATGGTGCACTTTCACGTTTTCATCCACGTTTTCTGGCCCAGTCGAGTTAGGCCCTTAAACGAGGCCCGAGTCTCATCTCCCCTGTCTCTGAAAGCTGTATGCATCCCTGACCCTTGCCTTACTTCCTGCCTCAGACGAGCGGTGCCCGGCTCGGCCTGGTTCGCTTGCCAAGATGATGTTTCACCTACAAGTTATCTGTCCAGACTCCTCGAAAACACATTCCAGTCTAGCGAAATAGGTAAACATATTCCCGGCTGCAGAACGAAGGGCCCTGCCTTCCTGCCTTCCTGTCTCCATGCAAGTAATTTACTGTTCCCGTTACCATGGTAGGCCCATGGCCCCCGCACTCTACATGGAGATTCCTTTGCACGCACTTGCATTCAGTGTTGAACGGCCCTTGTCCGAGAGACCTTTTACTCCAGACACTACATCCTCCAAACATACGATATCAGATATGCTATAGGTACAGGTCGTTTTGACACTCCAGACATCAGTCTCCTCTACTCGTGCAAAAGTCAAAGCCCCCAGTTCTCCCCGGTTCCACGTCATGCTCAGCTGCGCGCGCATATAGTTCAGAGGTTTCTGCCGACTCTGCAACTTTCACTAATTGCAGGTTTTATATAGCGCTAGGATCGACTCCCGGAGGAGTATCTCCGCGCTTCGACCGCTGCGAAACCCTTCCTGGCTTCCCTGAGAGATGGTCCCTTAGTGGGTATCTCCAGGGTGAGACCAGGCATCCCCAGCGGTCTGGTGGGGCCGTTAGTGAAGATGAGGCAAGCTAATGCCCAGAGTTGCCGAGTGTGATCGCTGATCAGAGTGGGCACCGAGGCGAGAGAATTATCGAGTCCGCTGACCCTGGTCCAGAAACCTGCCGCGTCGGGAATCGAACCCTGGTCCCGGGCCGTCCTCTGCTCTCGGGTCTGCCGCCTCTAACCAGTGAGCCACACTACTTCACACTTCACACTAAGCATCCACCCACTTGTGACGTTTCGTGCTACGTTTCTCTGACATGTCCAGTGCACGCCTACTTACACGCCTTCTTACACGCCTCCTGTTACGCACATGTGTTCTTATCTCTCTTTTTTCACCTGTTACGCCTACTGTATTCACTGCCATACATACTGTTTTACTATATATATTGTATACTGTTAATAAAAAGTTGAATGTCCCTTCCTGAACCTGCGTGGTGATGGAACCCGATATCCCTTGCTTCGAAGCATAATATTAAAGCCCGTATGACTCAGATACCACGGACTCTGTCTCTCATTTTAATGAGCTGTCTTGTATTGATAATTATACGGTAAAAATGAATAGGTAAAATATATTTACCACAGACCAACCGTCAGCATGCATTAGTGCGCGACGAGACTCCAACCCAAGGCGTGCCGGCGATGCAAGTGCCGGGCCTCCGGGTCAGGGACCCCTGCAACACAGCACCGTGCGTCACTCGTCTCCTCAACTCCAACACAACACCAGGATGCAGATGGTAGCAAAGCAATCCAAAAATTTTGAAAGTTCCAGAGACCGGACCCTGCCGCCCTCAACAGTCCACTGTTGTTCAACTCAGACCCGGTCAAGCCAGCACTCGAGACCCCGGCTTCCAGACTGGGTTAGGCCACAAATCGGTCCTCGACGTTACTCAACTCCACAATGTCAGAAAAATCCCGGGATCACACCATCGGAGTGCGGATTAGTTCACACACACACGGATCCGGGGCAGGAAATCAGGATAAGTGACAGGATCTTGGAGCGTAAGACGGAGGTCAGCGGAGCCGGGAGACTATGCTGCCATCTTGCTTGCTGTCGTAGCTCCTCCTCACTGTTGGCATTCTTAATGTTATGTTATGTATTGTTAGAGTAGATTTATAGAGCACACAGCTACTCAGTAGAGTATCTCAGTGCTAAGATAGAAAAGAACAAATGCAGGGGGAGAAAAAGAGAGAAAAAGAAACCCAAAAAGAAGAGACAGATTATAATGTTTGTTGGAACAACCAGGTTTTTAGTTGTTTCCTGAAGGTTAGCAGATTAGTGACTTGCCTAAGTGGAGCGGGAAGCCTATTCCAAAGTCCAGCCACTTGCACTTGAAAAGAGTGACCGCCTTTGCAGGCTCTGAGATGTTTAGGGGTGACCATAAGATATTAATATTTATTTTAAAAAACAGAGGTCCGTAGGATTAAGTTATCAAAAGGACAGATACAAATATAGACTCCAATCAGTACTATATTTTGTTTTCAGTACCCAGCCGGGCCTAAAATTTTATTTCAAAATATAAACAAGTTTAAAAGACCATCAGAGAGGTCTAATGTGAACGTTGATAGGGTACAAGCCTGTACCTATCCAAAAGTGCATTCAAAAGGGATTGAAAAAATAGACAAGAAAGCAAGAAAAAGAGGGTAAAGAATATCAGGCAAAAAGAACATGGGAGACTCATGAGGACCATCTACAGAGAAAAAGCACATACAGGCAAAACATTGTTTATGTCCTGATGATGATCCCAGTTCACTAGGAGCCGGGGATCGAAACGTCGTCGACACTTTGCCAAATTCTGTAACCTTACCACTGTGTTGAAACTGTTACATGAATTTGTTGTCTGAACTTGCCATGCAAATATGCCACTGATGCAAGGGACAATTGGCTCCCATGTTCTTTTGCCTGATATTCTTTACCCTCTTTTTCTTGCTTTCTTGTCTATTTTTTCAATCCCTTTTGAATGCACTTTTGGATAGGTACAGGCTTGTACCCTATCAACGTTCACATTAGACCTCTCTGATGGTCTTTTAAACTTGTTTATATTTTGAAATAAAATTTCAGGCCCGGCTGGGTACTGAAAACAAAATATAGTACTGATTGGAGTCTATATTTGTATCTGTCCTTTTGATAACTTAAACCTACGGACCTCTGTTTTTTGAAATAAATGATTGCCCAAGGTCCTTATGTACTTATTTGGGTCCCCCTTGTTTGTGAAAATATACATAAGGTATTAATAAGCAGATCTAAGAGATCTGCCAGGTACGTAAAAAGAGACTCTTCTACAGATGTACTTTGCACCCATACCATGCAGAGCCTTGAAAGCCAGGACCATAGCTTTAAAACAAATTTTGCTGCAGACAGGTAACCAATGCAGATTCTTGAGATGGTGGGAGGTGGGAGGTCCGCTCTCTGGGCCTAAGACTCAGAACAGCCCTGGCTGCTGTGTTCTGCACCACCTGCAGTTTGTTGAGTAAGACCTCTGGGAGGCCCAGATAAAGGACGTTGGCATTGTCCAGTCTGGAGATATTAAGGGCCTTAATGACTGTTTTCCTAAGGAAAGTCTGTAGTAAAAATAAAAACCTCCGAAGCATCTTCAGGAAACTGAAACAGGTCCCGGGTGCTGACTGAACCTGGGCTACCATAGAGAGGGCATCATCCATTTTTAATCCCAGGTTCTTTACAGTCCTGACTGCAGCCTGGGGAGGGGACATGTCTTGGGGCCACCATTGTTTCCATGCGTCCAACGAGGGGGAGCCGAAGAAAATGATTTTGGACTTGTCTGTGTTGCATTTCAGGTGGTTATGTTGGAACCAGGCAAAAGTTTCTTTCAGGCACTTGTTGATATTCTCCCCATTGAACTCCTCTCCCTTCATACAGGTGAACAGCAGTTGAGTGTCATCGGCATATGATATTATTGTGACTTCATTATCTTCAGCCATGGTAGCAAGGGGGGCCATGTACAGATTGAAAATTACAGGGCTCAGGATAGAGCACTGTGGCACACGCACCTTCAAAGGTGGCATAGTGGCCGAAAGAGGAGGTGACCAGACCTCCTGATTTTATCCTCCAAAAAGGAGGCGAACCATTTCAACACTGTGCCCTCAAACCCACACTCCCTTAGTCTCAGCAGGAGGTGGCCATGGGGCACGGTGCCAAAAGCCGCAGAGAGGTCTAAGAAGACCAGGACCGCTTTTCCGCCTGCATCCAAGGTCTCTATGATGGATTCAGATACCTCCAGCAGTGCTGTCTCTGTACTACTAAGATTCTGCCTGAAACCAGACTGACTAGAATGAAACAGGTTGTTAACCTCTGCAAAATTATTGAACGTATTTCTCAACTGTTTTTACAAAGAAAGGCAAAAGAGAAATGGATCTATAGTTAGTTAAGACCATGGGGTCAGCTTTTGGTTTTTTTAATAGAGGAATTAGTGTCGCACTCTTACACACATACTGGGACCTGGCCGTTAAGAAGGGATGTGTTTAAAACACAATTAACCATGGGATTCAAAATCTCTGCCATGGATGCCAAAAATGTAGCTGGACATGGATCTACAGGCGAGACAGATTTCAAACCCATCATTATTGCCAGTGATGTTGCTTAGGGCATAGGCAGGAAGATGGAGAGGGAGGCCCCATCTTCCTGACACTGGGGGGCAGTCTGTAGGGTGGCCGGCACGTCTTTCACACCTGGGCCATCAAACGTGGATTGTATAGTTACGATCTTCGTGTAGAAAAAATTAGCTAGATTACCAATCCACTCGTCCGACGGGGGGAGAACCTGGTCACAGCCCTAGATGAGGAAAAGCTTTTGACAATGTCAAAAATCTCTCTGCTTTTGTTTCCCGCAGATTCAATTTTAGAAGCAAAGAAGCTCTTCTTAGCTACCTGTATCCTTTTGTGGTAGTCACTTAAGGCCTCTTTATACTTCCTTTTGTTTTCTGCCTTAAAATTCTGTCTCCAAGCTCTTTCCTGGTGTCTGCTGTCCTTTCTGCACTGACATAAGGTATTGTTATAAACCAGGGGGCTGAACGTCTAATTATTCTTGTGGGGCACGGAATAAGAGGAGCAAGGGTTAAAGTACCCTGTGCAATCCACTTTACAAGAGCCTCTGCACCCAGCTCTATGTCACCAGTGAGTGTAGGAAGATGTGGGTCTTGTTCAGATTTAAGAACAATGACAATGCCTTTGTTTATTTATGTGTTTTGAAAACCTATAAATGTGCATTAACATGCACTTTCTACTTATAGTCTTTGCTTAAGGGAAGCAAGGCTGGCAGTAAAAGAGGCACAGTTACTGACAGTCTAGATTACATAAGCAATGACTAGAAGTACAAAGTGTGTGTTCTAGGAAGCTTGAGTCCGGTCCAGGGAAGGCATGGCTTGGCAGTTCAGGCTGGACTGTTCCCATGAGGCACAGGGTCAGACTGATTTGCATATGGCCATGTCTGAACTGGGGTGGCAGAGTGGGCCAAAGAACGGTGATGGATTAAACCCAGATCTGTTGTTTGGGTGTGAGTGTTTGATTGGTTCAGATGCTTCATCCATCACCACCCCCTTTTGTACAGCAGGGTTTTTAAAGCACAGAGCTAAGCTGTGTATTTGTGATTTTACCACTACATAATAAAAATGATTGATTCTAAAAGCACATAAATAAAAGGCACTATAAATGAAATAACACAACAAACGCTACAAGGCTGACATATATTATGAAACACCAGACTTTTACACTGGTAAAAAACAGCAAAACAGATAAACAGAAAAACACTTCTATGCAAGAGTCATTTTAATTTGTTAACTTAGCTGTGATAATGTCAGGTTCAGCTGTTCTTAACCTGTGGTCTGTAATGTCTACTCAGGGGGCCCGCGTCTGCTTTGAAAATTATGTCTCAAAACGAATTTGTAATCAAATATTTATTTTTAGCTTGTAATAAAATATAAGATTTAGAGTTTCATTGACAGTGCAGAGTGCAGGGTGAGCAGGTGAATGGTGTGAGTGCATGGTGATTAGTGTAAGTGCATTGTGATCTCTTTGAGTGCAGGGCAAGCATGAAAGTGAAGGGCGAGAATGAGGAGGGAGTTATCTGAATGCAAGGTGCATTCCCCGACACTGTAAGTAACTCCGCATGTTACTTACGGCGGCGTAGGGCTTCTCATATAAGTTAAACTATTGCTATTATGGCATTAATCTGGGATCAAGGGTGGATGAAATAAATAATGTTCTGATCCAACAACAAACTTCTAGTCTTAAATTAAGGGTTGCCAGCTCATTTTTTCATGTCCCAGACTGTACAAAAATAACCAGTTACCTAAAGCCCTATTTTAGGCACTTATCTGTGCATACTTCTAAAAACAAAAATAAATAGAAAACACGTTTAATTGTGTTTTAGGGCTGCCTGAATGATTCATGACTGATAATTAAAGGGAACAAAGACACGTAACATTACAAATGAATACACACTTTTTTATTTATAACTCTATTTAGTGTCAAGAGGAGATGTTTTCAGGCTCTTTAGATAACACAAGCCTGGCATTGTTCTTTTGGCATCGCTACTTTATATTCCTTTTTATGACATGCATTCTCACACTACAGCAGAATATGTAAAATTGAAATGGAATAGGCAGAGTGTCAGGCATACTCCGTGTTACAAGGAGCTTCAAACTATTATAAAACAATTACAAAACAACATCTATAATTATTTTAAATAGTTGATAAATGCATAGCTCATTATGCAATTATTAACACAATATTTTATAGTTTTCTCAGTAGCAAGGGGATTTGTGGTGAGATTATGGGGGGCAGAAATTCCACCAGAATTAGAGCACTGAAAAAGAGACATGGACTGTTGTAGGGGGAAGAAAAAGTATGTCTATGAGGGCAGGGAATGCCCGAGGAAGCCGTGGGAAACGTACAGAGGAATTAGTTTGGTTCAAAACTGCGAATAATTTGATAGAGCAGCTCGAAATAAGGATTTATTGTGCAAAATATTGATTATGCATGTCCTATTGAGAAAAGACTTGAAGTATTCCTTTACGCTGCTAGGCAATTGATTATTGATCTACGTAATTGACTAAAAAAGCACTGAGTCATAGTGTTGATTGTGCCTCTGATCTCCTTTATGGATTTCTTTGACAACCCAGTAAAAAAAAAAATTCAAAAAAGGTAAACTATGAACGATAAGTGCAACTTGACACGGAGTGGACTCTGCGGATAACACAAAACCGGTGCATCACACATCCAGCATTGCCAACACTGTGGAAAGTGTCATCACCCACTTCCACGCTGATACATTGCAGAATGATGCCTTAAACCCGCTGTTTTAGTAAACTGTTGGAGAAGTCTGCACATAAAAATATAGGCAAGTTGTATTTATTTATGTGTGGAGTGCTCCTCCCCAAATAGAGAGTCTCAGCATTCGTAAAATAACTATTACAATGCAGTTTTGTGATTTCCTGATTAAAAAAAACTTACACAGAAGTGTAAGTTTACCTTTGTGAATCAGGCCTTTATACTCGCAGGGCAAGATGTACATAGATTTTTCCAGTTCACAAATGGCCCGTAAATGGCCCAATTTTCAACCAGAAAATGCCTTTTTCTATGTACCAAACCTATTTTGCTATTTGGTAGCATATTACAGAGTCGCAAAATTTGTTAGAGATTCAGTATTAGGAAGGATTGTGTAAAGGGCTTCACTTCCTAATAGTGACTCGCAGTGATATGTGTGAATGTTTTGAAACCACAAACATTCCCATTGTACCATCTAATGCAAGTAGGTGATAACTCATTCGCAAAACGGAAATTATCTACAGGGGTCCCCTTCCCTTTTGTAAATGTATGTGAAAACATATTTTAAGAGCAGGCCTACTCTTAAAAAATTTCAAGAAAACTTTTTTTTTTGGCCCAGGTTTGTGGCAGGCTAGTATGAATTTCCAACTGCCTTGATCTCTTTGAATTGCTCCCCCCATTGACATTATCCGATCTTTCTTTGGTCTCCTATTATTGATTGCATACCACCCTTCTCTGGACATTATCATCACTCCAATGGTATTGATGTTAGGTCAGCCTCATTTTTTCTAATTTTTATTCAATTTGGAGGCTCCCCTTCCTTTAATTTGATACCTACTACTTAGGTTTCATGCACCGATCACACGCATATGGTTTTAGCATGCACCTTGTGCCACCTTGTTGAGAGTAATATGTACGACACCATGCCACGTACGTGCATGGAATGAGAAGGCTCTAATTTTTAATTTTCTAGGATTATTACTAAATTTCTTTTCTCTTCCTCTTTTTCTCCTTTTTGTCCACCCATCTCCCCTCTCTTGTTCTTTTTTTCCATCCTCACAGGCATTTTTAGTCTCAGGCTTATACATTAAAGTCCTGTTGATAATCCCCATACCAATAAGTGGGATTGAAACGTCGTCAACATACAGTACCATGATTATGCCAAATGTTTTTGTTCTATGAGTTGATAGAATTGGTACTTCTGAAAATTGTGACAGAATTTGTTCACTATTGTTACAGTCACCTTTAAAATGTCTGGGCTCTAAAATAAACTGTTTCTGTTTCTCTGTTTTTTCCCCACTTTTATTACATCCTTTTGTATTTTGTGATTTAATAAATCCCTGTATTTTTACCGTTGTTTGATTTTTTTACATAAAACATATTTAACTGCTATGTTTATTGTTCAGTACAAATGTATATTAAGGGACCATCTGTTCCTTTACAATGAATTTAGCCCTAGGGTCCCTTATATAACTTTGGGTTCCCTTGTCCTTGAAAACAACTTTCTAAAAGTGGCATTTGCAAACTGTAATTTAAAATGCAACTTCACCATGAGTTATGATTTTAAATTATGAGTCCAGTGACACCAAACTTGAAAAGTTCATCTCTTCACAATTGAGAAATACTCTTGAAAGATATAATCAGGTAATCTCAATGTTATCCTATGAGAGAGAAAGGCCTTCCAGTAGTGAAAAAAGACATTGGAAGCTTTTCACTACCAAGACATGAAAAACATAATAGTACATGCCCTTCCCTTTAACTACATGGCATCCTGCTCTGTGGGTCATACAGGGCCTAACTTAGAAGTGACTTGTATGTATAAAAAGGGAAGGCTTTGGCCTGGCAAGAGTTTTATTTTGCGAGGTCAAAGTGGCAGTGTAAACTGCACATACAGGCTCTGCATAGTAAGACCCGAATTATGTAGTGGGCTACTAAAGTGGGTGGCATAATGAGTCCTGAAAGCCCACTGGTAACATTAAAGTTACATGCCCTGAGCACTTGTGGTGCAATTTACTAGGGACTTATAAGTAAATTAAATATTCCAATTGAGTATGAGCCAATGTTGCCATGCTTAGGGGAGAGAGCACATTAGCACCCATCAGCAGTGGTGAAGTATGCAGAATCCTAAAACCAGCAAAAAAGGTTGGTAATTGGAAGGCGGCAGGCAAAAAGTTGGGGGAATACCACCCTAAGACTATCAGGTCTAACACAAGCACAAACCATCTCTGGAGGGGCTCCTTCAATGGCAGATGCCCTCCTATTACCCTGCCATTGAATATCACAGCTAGTCCATGTTCTGACCCAAACATCACACCAACTACATAGGTGTGAATAGAAAGACAATTAATACACTGCGATCAAGGACTATCCCTCTGCATAGATACAAACCCCTCACACTCCAGATGGTTCTGTACTCAAGGCTTTGTTCACTAACTGAAAGCATTCCACCAAGGCAAAATACCTGATTTACTGTAGGTGGGCCAACTTGCATTGCGATAACAGGGTATCTATGAAAATAATACTAATATAACAGAGGAAAATAAATCATTCCACCGTTAGCTATTGCACTGCCTATGGAGCACCTGAATCTCAGACTCAATGGTAGTACCAAATCATCTGTGGTGATCTATCTAGTAGTATGTGGGCAGCGCAAAGAAGTCTTCTCAGGATTATTCATGGTACTTATCAGTAATATCGATTGCAAAACTATAGAATCCTCCTCCAGGCAGTATTGGCAATTTTTTTTATACCACATCTATCTAAGTGAAGGCTGGACATCTTTAATTTAATCTCATGATACCTTCCTTAAAAGGGCACATCTGAATTTCTCATACTTTAAGTTATTCCATGAATGGTACTTCCACTCTTACTCCCACCATCTCTGGGATGATAGCATGAGACGGGTCTCTCTGCCTAGGGTCTGGACCCAGTGGATGAACAGGTGCCTAGCACGCCAGGACTACCAGGGAAGAACCACAGCCTCTCTCAAGGGTAACACACCCTGTATGTGTCATGCAGGGTTCTGTCTGGTGCAGGTCTCCAGTTTTATGTCTCTAGATCAGCACAGGCAGCACATCCAGGCCATAAATTGCCTCATCAGGGTTGGTTTGGTGGTGCTTTCTTCCCAGAGGAGGTAACTCCTAACTCACAGTTTTCTAAACTTCCTACCACTTCCTCTCTATCTGGGCCTCCGTAATCTTCGTTGTGAAGTAGTAACACCCAATATTCTGGCTTTTCATATCACCCTGGATGGCCTCCCAGCTCTTCTATCATTGATGGTAGTTAATTTCACTGGATGTAGTCAATAGGCATGTGGGAAATGACAATTACCCTCTTCTGGGCCCCCTCCCCATACCATTCTAGTGAATCCAGGACTATACGGCAGACGAAAGACCTGCCCATGTGCCTGGGTTACTCTGCATACCTGCCCTGGCAAATACTACTGGAGAGAAACCATTTGTTCCACCACCATTGTATTATAGGCACAGGTATCTCTTACAACAGTATAAATGTACAAAAAACTCTGGCAACTCAAAATGTTAAAATTAGCATCTTATTTGGACAAGCAGGGCTGATGACAATGTGATGTGCATCCGGGTGATTAAAAAACACATCTTGTATTGGTAATTAACAAAGTTAAACAGATAAAAGGCGAATAATTATATCCAGTATCCATATATGTATGCTCATACTTTATCATTAGGGATAGCAAACACCAATCATGTCCATCTAATATTCCACCATTCATATCCTCATACATTAATCTCACTGAGCCATAAAGACAACATACATTAAACCTTACACAACATTAAACTCTTTAAAACAGTATTCCTTGGTTGTACACAATATTTATAAATACAGATTTTTTGATTCCCTGAAAGAAGTGACAGGGACACCATTCTTTGTGTTCATTTGTGAACGACGTGTTCCAGCCTCAGGTATCATTGGCTTACACTCAGATTCTACCTCCAAATGAAGGGATAATGGGGCCTATTCAACCCTCTGGTCCTAGGAATTACCCCCCAGTCATATTGGCCACCCTGAGGACTGCCAACCTATGGGAGGCTTCCTGATACAGATAGAGTCCTCCCACTTGTGCATTAACTTGAGACGGTCAAAGCAATTGGGTTGAAAAACGGCCTTCCTGCCATTTGGCAGTTTCTGCAATGGTCTGTCTGTTTTTAGAGTTCTGTAGAGTAATGAGGTTAGCTGTTCACAACTCATACATCTCTACGAGAGTTTGAATTAGTGGTGTGCCTCTGGAAACGTGGGCGGTATTTCCCTAGCAAGAAGCACTACTTTTGCATATTGTAAAAATGTACCTGTCCCTATACCAAAAGTCACATTTGAGTCCACAAAACGTAGAAATCTTTCATCAGTGTACAGGTCCAGCAGTGTCTGGCAACCCTATTTCCCCCACTTCTAGCATTTAACTGATATATTGGGAGCAACTTGTGCAAAGGGATGGATACTCCATATCCTCATCTCTGGATTAAACAGAGCAGTTGCCATAAACCTTTTAACTGCTTTACCCCATATCCGACACATCGATAATACAATAAAATGAAGATGAAAAGGAACCTCATCTGTCTCCATCAAAAAACTGCCCAGTGCATGATCCCCATGCGTGCCCCACAACAGTCCTTTTTCCCAATTGTTCCTGTCTGCCAACCAATACACTGCATGCTATATCCGAGCAGCTACGCAATACATTTCCAGGTCTGGAAACTCCAGCCCACTGTGGTCCACTTCCTCTTTAAAACAGTCTGTTTACTTCTGCTTCATTTCCCTGCAACAGTCAATTCTACTAGGCACAATTCCAATTCCAGAAACATATTTTGTGACAACTGAATCTATGCTCCTTGGAATATGTATAAGCATCACAGCAGAAAAAAACATTTTTGACATTGCTACCCTGCCCATGACAGACAACTGTAATGTATTCTAGAATTTTTGGGACACATGGAGTCTTCTCAGGACCCAACCCATAGTCAATAGATGTTTCTCAGTGGCATCATGGAAGATACACATCCTCAAGTATCAAAAGTGAGTGACAACCCTCTCCAGCCGGACTATGCAAAGCTGCTGGGCCTCCAATCTCCGGCATTGACCCAGTGGGAATAATTTGATTTTTTCAGATGATGAGCAGACCTCACACTTTGTCAAACTCTTCCAAAGCATGTAATAAGACCGGGATTGAGTAGGTTGGCTGACACATGTAGACCAACGCTTCATGTACATTAAGAGATACCACGTAAGTGGTCTCCCTTATTTGATTCCCCAATAATGTCAATGTACATTGCAGCAGGCAGGTCAACAGCTCCATGAATCCTGGGTTGCTTTTGTTCTGGTTCAGGAAGGACCTGGCATGGCAGTTCTGGCTGGACTTTTCTGATTGGAGCAGGTTCAAGACTGACTTTTCATATAGTTGGGTCAAAACTGAGGTACTTGGTGTGAAAAATAAAAATTGAATGGGATGCGCCTGAGTAATTTATCAGTGGCTGAAATTAATTCAAGCATTCCATCCTTCACTTTTTTGTATACTTTTGTGTGTCAGCCTAAGTGGGACAGGTATATCTAGCAATGGGTCTCGGGCACACATGTGTCAATGGAACCAAGTTATACCTGGCTACTGAGCCCTAACTAGGGTGAACCCCATCCTAGGTTGCTTGTGTGCTGGGAGGTCCTGGCCTGGTACTTCAGGCTGGACTGTTCTAATTGTAGCAGAGTAAAGACTGATTTGCATATGGATGAATCCAAACTGAGGTGGCATGAGGTGCAAATAAATGATGGTCTGGGATTAACCAGTGACTGGGATTAATTCAGTCATTCCATCCATCACTTTTTGTACACTTTTAACTTTCTAAAAGGGGTATTTTATAAAGAGTAATTTAACATTTGAATTGTCTATTAGGTTGAATGTTGAATTACTATTAAATTGAGTCCTTGATTCCAAACTTAAGTTATGCGTTATAAGGAGCTGTAAAGTAGACTAGTGCTTTTCTATGGGAGAGGCAGCATTGTACAGTGAAAAACGACTTTGGAGGTTTTCACTGCCAGGACATGTAAAACTTAGGTGCACATGTCCTACATTTTAAATACCATGCACCCTGCTCTATGGGCATTTAGGGCCTACCTGACACGATTTAAAAGTATTAAAGTGTAAGGTTTATGCCTGTCAAAATGGTTTATTTTGCCATTCCATAATGGCATATTAAAACTGCACTACACTGTTACTTTTGTGAGTGACGCAAAGAGTAATGCAGCCAAATTGTAGTATTTAATTTGCTGGCCCTAGGTATATGCAGTACCATATAGTAGGAATGTATAGTTAAATTAAATGTAACAATAATGAGTAAACCAGTTTGCACATGTTTGGAAGGGAAAGCATAAGCATTTTACCTCTGGTTAGCTGGGGTAAAGTGACAGAGTCCTAATTCCAACAAAAACGGGTTCAAGTACAGAAGTTAAAAAATCTAGGATGATCTTGCAGAAATTGCAAATTTTCAACATCCAGCCACTGGCTTTGGCACCCCTGAAATCTAGACTGGCAATGACACGTCAAAGAGCAATTCAGGTCAGCTGCTACGACACCTGGTTATCCATAACAGAGTTCCGCAGGTTATGTTTCCATACAGTGCTGCATAGTGTGGTGGTTAGTGCTCTTAGTATGCAGTGCAGTGTTTGTGTGATTGCTCAAGAAATGTAAACTCTATGCACCCTGTATTTGAATACAACTTGCTTGATTGTGTATGAACTACAAGTGAAGGGAACAAGAAATCAAGATATAGGAAAAGGTAAGGACAATATGGTTGCTGCTTCAGATATGTTGTCTGCCGAGGATGGCTCCAGAGGTTGGCATGTAGAAGTGGGCCAGACACTGAGAGCTTGAGCCAAGTTCGAGCCAGAAGCCTGGTCCTGGCTCAGCTCCTGGTCCTGTTGGAACCTGGAGCCCAAGACAAGTTGAACATTCATGTGGCATCAAACTGCCACCCTCTCTCTACCCTTATGCAGGAAGAGGTAAAAACAAAGCATTAACATTTGAGGTAAAAATAGAGAAAAATAGATACCCGTTTAGTGGTTGATTTGTGCAAAGTAAAAACAGAAAACCTCATTAATTGTGGATACCCAGCATAACTAAATTGTGTGATGTTAAGCAAAAATAAAATTTCACTGATCCTCCTTTTCCTCAGTATCTAAAATAAAAGAACCTTTTCATTTTCAATGTTCCCAATACCAGCTGTACAAAAGCACTTGTGTTTGATTTAATAGGCTATAATGTTGCTCTAGCTGCAAGAAGAGAAATAAAAATAAAAAAATATGAAAATACACAAATAAAATAGCGTGTTGTATGCAACACTTTAAAGTCTGAGTTTCTAACTAGCTATCCATGCATGCACATATGGAGCTTTAAACAATACAACTTTATATCTCATTAATATTTTCCTTATATGTGTATACCCTTTCTATGTAGTTATGTATCTTTATATTTATTACTTTACTTCAACTGTTGGGAAAAAAACTTGAACTCCCTTTAATGCACTACTCATTGTCATATCCTATACCTCACCAAATATATCCTCTACTTCCACTCTCTGACTCATACCAAACTTAGTTGCATATTATCAAGGACTGCGTTAAAAAAATTTGCCGGTTTAGCGGCAGAAAACTGCCGCTAAAATGGCGATAATAGGCTTGATAATATGCCCTTGAAAATTCCAATACAAGTCCATGTTCTGGTGTGAACATGGGCTTCTATTGGAATTCTTCAGGGCATATTATCAAGACCATTAGCGCCGTTTTAGCGGCAGGTTTCTGCCGCTAAACCGGCGATAATTTTAACGCTGTTCTTGATAATATGCCCCTTAATTCTGCTGCTATGATCTCCTTAATTACCCTTTCTAGACTCTTCCCTTGTCTATCCCTCCTTTAACTCATACTATACATCATCTTACTACTATGATCCACCAAATAACACTTTCTAGACTCTTCCCTCCTTTATCCTATTCAATCAGACTAACAGACTCGCATGTCCACAGCTCAAACTAACAATGTATATTTCCCTATACTACTCCATCACTAAACCTTTGAGTTCCTGAGTAGCGTTCTACTCACCTAAAAATGATTCAACACCTTGCCAGGGGTAGTAAGCACTATACAAATACACTTACAGTTACTTACAGGGATTATGTGACAACTGTCTTGACTGGTAGTTCAAAATAGCACTGTCACTAGGGTGGGGGCAGGATCAGAATGGTCTTGGTTCATGTATAAAAATGATGACTTAATAATTACTTATCCGTGCAGTGCTATCAAGAACATATAGTGTAATGCCAAACGTTTCATATATGACAGAAATACACTTTTCTATAATAGGATGTCATCATCCTATTTTATATTCTGATTGTTGTATGATTTAATGGCAAACATTTTCAGAGCTCGGCTTGTGCACGGGCTCTAAGAGCCAAACCAGACCCATGGCTCGGCTCGCACTGTCAATTTGTTGACACCTCTCCTCAGCAAATTTTACTGAAAAGTTTTCAAAATCTAACAAAGGCATAGATGGGAGAATACAACGCACGGGAATACAGCGCACACACCAAACATCACTGTCACTGACTAACACACAAACTTTGATAACAAGTTTAAAGATAGTCTCCTTTAACATTAAAGGGCTTAACCACTCAGTCAAGAGAAGGAAAGTTCTGAAATACCTAGCAAAACCCAGAGGGGATATTATTCTACTGCAAGAAACTTAGCTATCCACAGAAGATTCACACAGATTGAAGGCAAAGTGGATATCCCAGGTAGCATGCTCACCAGCTGTGGGGAAGAAATGTGGGGAGATCACCCTAGTAACAAGGAACTCAAAACTAACTATTGTAGCACAAAACCATGACAAGGAGTGGAGAACGCTCATAACACATCCAAAAAGGGAGGAAGCTGACGTACACGTAGCAAACATATATGGCCCGAACACAGACAGTCTCAAATTTTGGGAGGGGATAACACGCAAATTGGGTAGCATACCGCAAAAACGATCTCATGGTGGTTGCCGGGGATTTCAACATTGCGCTCCGGCTGCACAAAAAACACTAAACAACATGTGCTCTAGCTTCAACCTTAAGGACCCATGGAGACTCCAAAACCCAGATACTCGGGATTACACCTTCTACTCCAACCCACACAACTCATACAGCAGGATAGATTACATACTGATCACAGGTACACACACTGATCTGATAGAGGACACAACCATAACACCAAGACTAGTTTCAGACCACTCATGCATCAGCTTGAAGCTGAGTGGGTGTCATTATGAGTACATCCCTCGTAGATAGAGGTTCAACAGCGATATCCTGAAAGACCAAGGGAATAAAACCAGAATAGAAGAGGCAATACACGACTGCCTGCTGCATAACGACACTAAAGACATGGACCCTAGGGTTGTCTGGGACGCCCTTAAGGCAACAATAAGGGGTACAGTAATAAGTATCAAAGCCAATATCAACAAAAACACAAACAAACATCTTTTCCCAGCTCGAGGCCGACATCAAAAGACTAGAGGGGATGCACCCACGCGACACACAAAACCCAACAACATTTCAGGAGCTCAACAAAAAAAATATGAGTACAATAGAATACTGAGTGAAAGAGCGGGGCTGTGGGTGAACAAATAAATATAAGGCAATTAACTTATGTGAGGCGAACAAAGCGGGGAAACAACTAGCATCATACTTAAAGTACAAGCAGAGACAATTTGTAATCCCGGCTATCACGGATGCACACAACAAAACCCACACTAGGCAAAAGCTAATACTGCAGACTTTCCAAGATTTCCACCAGGACCTGTGCATGGAAGACTTGACCCTAGATCGGGAAGGATGTGCAGGTTACCTAGACACAGCCACCCCCGTGGAGGGAGTTGCGGTGGGGCGGAAAGGCGTGGTGGGGCAGGGTGGGGGGTGCTAAAAACCAGAATATGGATAATTGGAGGTAAGTAAACAATTTAATAAATAAAACGAATTTCGTAGTGCGCCCTGCATCGCAAAATGCGATGCAGCCCGCGCTACGAAATTTGTTTTTATTAATTAAATTGTTTAGTTACCTCCAATTATCCATACTCCGGTTTTTAGCACCCCCATTCCACCCCTCCCCTGCCCCACCTTTCCACCCCACTGCAACTCCCTCCTCGGGCCATGGCTGCCTAGACAGACTCCATCTCCCCAAAATTATGGACGACGAGGCACAGACACTGGGGCAAGATATAAGAACAGCGGAGATAGAGATGGCGGTCAAGTCACTGAAAGACAACAAGGCACCAGGCTCTAATGGATAATAGCCCTACTGCCACCCATGAAGAAGGTATTTAACTACTGCGCGAACAAGGGACTAGTATCGCAATCTATGTCAGAAGCAAACATAATAGTCATACCAAAAGAGGACAAAGACCCGCTACTCCCCAAGAACTACAGGCCCATATCCCTAATTAACGTGGATTGCAAGGTCTACGCGAAGGTTCTGGCAATGAGATTAACCAACATTCTACCCAAGCTGATTTCAAACTCACAGGTAAATTTAAAAAAAAACACATGTTACATGACAACACGAGGCTACTATGCCACATAATAGAACGCACATCCAGATCAGACGAACCGGCAGTAGCCATTACACTTGATGCTGAGAAAGCATTTGACAGAGTGTCCTGGGGCTTTCTAGAAGAGTGCATGAGGGCATTTAATCTGGGAGAGGCATACACTAGGAAGGTTATGGCACGATACGGGGACCCCAAGGCGCGAATCGTAATAAACGGGGAAACCTCTGAGCCCTTCACTCTACACTGAGGTACAAGACAAGGCTGCCCCCTCTCACCCTCACTCTTCCTTTTAGCAATGGAGCCTGTCAGGGATGTCAAGGGGAATGAAGAAGTGAAAGGGGTCTGCATCAACGGCGAAGAGGTCAAGGTAGCCGCATATGCAGATGACATCCTCATTGTAACAGAACAGCCTAGGAGGTCCATCGCGCAACTAATAGGGTCAATTGGAATTTACTCAAGACACTCAGGGTATACATTGAACAAAGACAATTCAGAATGCAAACCCCTTAACGTGCACACACATAAAGAAGTCTTAGGAGAGTCAGGACTGGCTTGGATAAAGGGTAGCATCAAACACCTTCGGATTCACTTTGACAGTGACCTAAATGCAACACTAGACAATTATAAGACCCGCCTGCTAACAAAGACAAAGTCCCTCCTAGAGTCCTGGATACCCAAATTCACCACATGGTGGGGGAGAGTGGAAACAAGAAAGATGATGATCACACTGATGGTCAACTACGTGCTGAGCATGCTACCACTTTTACTCACTGACGACTTCCATCGCAAACTAGACAAGCTGATTAACAAGTTTATATGGAAAGACAAAAGATCCAGGATTAGCCTAAAAGACTAAGATTGGATATAAAAATGGGGGGGGGGCTGAATCTGGTGGACTACAGAGCCTTCCAAACAGCATTCATAGCGAAACAGGGCACGTACTAGCTGACACCTCCGCAAGCTTACACACCGGTATGGCTACAAATAGTACGAGCCATCCTAGACAACCTCGAATCATTGGCACTACTTACATCCAGTAAACATGCACACATCACCAACCCTATATTCTAGAACACAAAGGCGGCCCTGCTCAAGGTAGACAAAAAAATGGAACACAGTATAAAAAAGGCTTGAAATGGGAATCCCTATGGGTGAATAACAAGATTAAGTACAAGGGGAAAACCCTGGACATAGAGGTTTGGAAAAGGAGTGGGATCTCATTCCCAGTCCAACTTGAAGAGGGGAACAGCCCGGCAACATTCAGCGCGCTAAAAGAGAAGCACAAACTCACAGACATCGAGGTGTATAGCTTCCTAAAAATAAAAACAACTCTAACAAAGGCAAACCTAGCTAAACACAGCCCTTCAATTATACAATACATGGCCAGGTTAGACAGAGTAGGTCACCAAGTATCGCACCTCTATAAACTATTGCGTCCTATATCGACCAAAATCAATGATAAGCTAACAGATTACTGGACAAATCAACACAACACTGCACTGAACGAACACGAGCTGGAGAACCTCTGGGTATCCCCCTCAAGGAACAAAATAACACCAACACTGGCCCAGACAAAATTCTGGCTATTTCACAAGGCATATTGGACACCTGCACGACTTGCTTCACTAAGTCTTAGAGAAAGTAACTTATGCTGGAACTGTGAGAGTGAAAAGGGAGACCTAGCTCCCCTTATCTTCCACTGCCCTAAAGTAAAAATCTTCTGGGAAGAGGTATTTATGTTTATTAAAAAAATGCTGGGTTGTACACTAAGTCCAGAATCCTCAACCCTCACTACGGCGGTTGTAAGCACAAGCCTGAACTCACAACAAGACAGGGACCTTCTAGTCCTCTTGCTAACCTCAGCAGTTAAAATGGTGATTTCCAAGTGGAAAGATACAGGCAGGGCATCATTCAATGGGTGGCTCAACTGGATAACATACCTGAGAGGTGCTGATAGCAAATATACTCTGCAACTCTCCCTGGAAGCCAGCGACCAGGGGTATGTGGGCCACACTGGATGAGTTCCTGGGTCACTATCAAACCCCGTGAGCACCAGGATCACAGAGAGATCTACCAAAAAGGCTTTCTCCACACACGAAGAAAGAAGTGCGAGCAAATTACCTTGGGGCATACTCTTCTCTTGCTTTCCTATACGCACTTTTTCTTTTCCATCTTTTCACTCACCTGCACTCCTATAGTAGGCCAGGACTGTGGGGGTCATCCGATCTTGTAAACCATATTGTGTACCCCAATCTGGTACGACCAGTTGGGGATGGTACCCCATCAAGGGAAAGTGATGTTTAAATGTATGTGTAAAATTCTTAATAAAATACTTTGAAATAAAAAAAAGCGCAGAGCGCACCTTCTTCATCACTCCTTTGAGAAACAGTGAAAAATTCCGCGATTAATCTGCGTTCCGCACAAGAGCAGAGAAACCCAGTTTCATTTTGTAATTCCAGCTTGCTGGGCCGCATTCGTGGCGTCTTCTGTCAACCATTCTACTCAGAGTCCCGAGTATACATTCAGTATGAAGACCATAGCGGCAAGACACATTAAAGTGCGGTTATGAAAATTCACATATTAATTGAGTAGATTTAACAATTATTTAGCATAAATCGTTGTAGATGCTAGGCACTCTGCTTTTAAAAGTTGTGCTTTTTTTGAGAAATAAGTCAGGCCCACCGAGAAATCCCAGAAATCTATTATATTTCCCTACATGCTTTAAATGGTAAATATTTCCTAAAAGCTTCAAATGCTTGACGGGGCGTAGTTCCAGGTACAACTCTGCATAATTTCTGGATTCGCAAGTATGCAGAAATACCATTCATTGCCTACGCAACGGCTGCATTTGTGTATTTGTCCCCGGAGACTAATCCTCATAATTCAAATACACAAAATGCATAGTAATTTCTTGATTTGACAGCGGCAGCAATGTTCATTTTAACAGCAACTTGCAGAATAGCTTTTTTTTAACAGAATAATAATGCGGTACGGAGAGCATCGACAGGGGGAATTGCACGCTCAAATCATTCGAATGGCATAAAATAACAAATGGCTCGAAGACCATTTTTCCATTTCGCAGAAACCTCAAAACGTAAGGGGGAAACTAGCAGATCATAGAAGCCGAACGTGAATTATTTGCCTTCTGATTAGCGCCCGTCTTAATTGTTTGCCACTTTCCACATGACTGGCCAGGAAACGAGCCGCTGTCTCTCTCCCGCGCCCCGTGAGTCCTCGCGGCTCCGGCATTTCCTTATTAAAGTCTGACTTGCTTTGCGCAGAATGCGGCCTCAGATGTTGGTCCTCTGGAGTTACACGTCTCACAGCGTGAGCAGAGCCGCGGCTTCGTAAAATATTTTCTTTAAGACTTTCTGAGGCAATGATTACAAGGAAAGTTATCCCGCATAAAAGGCAGAAGAGAGAAAACAAGAGGTATGAGGCTTGTGTTGGGTTACAACCAAAACACACACATGTCGGCAAAAAAACAGTTTCAAAAGCTTCCCTCGCTAACCCATTTGAACCGGGTGTAAATGAATATTGTCCGCCTAGTCAAACACACCGTCGTCGCACCCCAGGCTACTTTCAAACTATGAGAGTGAAAGAGAGCGCTGTCCGAGGGTGAAAGGCGGAGGCATACTAGAGGGAAGAAAGTTTCACTACAACATTTCTGGAGTTCGAGCATTTAAGGGAAATTAAAGCCGAATAATCGATTTGTATAAGCAAACCCACGAGGCTACTGTCCTTAAAACAGTACGGAAATATTTGAATTTTATAAATCTAAAGTCTAACTTGTGGGCAAAGATATCATCCAATGACTTACATCCCCACTTTGACACACGGCTGTTCTAATTTTAGCGCTTCCACTTTTAGAAAACCTGAGATTCCGAGCCGTTCCCCACATCGACTAACCCTTTTCCAAATCGAACATCTTTAAGAAGCAATGGCAAAGACAATAGGTGTGGAATTCATATGCTGCTGAAATAATGTTTTTTTTAAATCGCAAGTGTATGCTACAAATGCTAAAAGAGAAAACATATGCCTACAAAAAAGTAAATTAAAAAAATGCAAGTTGTTTTAATAGAACAGTATGCTTGCACCCTAGAAGACAGGTGTACTTAGAACACGAATAAAAACTCTTTTTAAGTTTAAGGTGCATTACAGGAACATTTAATTAAAAAAAGAACACTATTGAGTTTGAATTACTGTAACATGAACACATGAATATATACCAATGATTAAAAAACTTGAAAAAAGAGTGCTTATTTTAAAACTGCTATGCACTTGTGATCAGGTAAAATGTTGCCACTCAGTGCAAAAGAGCCAATTACTGTAGTTGGCAGACCCATGACCTGTGCTGCATGCTGGGGTAGGCGGATGCAAACTGTGCATAACAGATGGACAGACCGATGAATAGGATTGACCCAACACCATCTGGACAGTCTGACGAAAATGACATTTGCACATGATTTTTGTTGCATTCGTTTGCAAATATATTTTTTTTTAATCTATGCTGTGCAGATTGGGTATGACAGCAAGAGACGTCGTATTGGTTAAACATGACTAGTGTGCATGTTAGACAGCATTAGGCACCAATTCCAAGTTACAAGATGCAATCGGATTCCACTCAAACTTTCTTCCCAGCAGTTTATTATATGCCCCCAAAGTCCACTTGCTCTCAGCTGGGTGTGTTACAGACCAGTTCAAGCTGTAAAGTGGCCCCATCTGTGAGTTTCAGCCAGTCCTGGATTCTTTTTTAAACCAAAAGCGCTTTTGTATCTGGCAGTTTTGACTTCACTGTTGTACGTATTCAGGTATTCAGTTAAACGTCCCATTAGTTCCTAAAAAGCCAGGTCTGCCAGGAGGTGTTGTGCATGACATGGCACCACTTGGAAGCACCGATGACTGGTAAGTGGCCAACTGGAATCTATACTGGGGTAAAGGATCTGATGGCGACATTCTATTCCAAAATTAAATCCAGTATTTTAATGCTTAGTGAGACAAAAACAAAAATACCTCTACTGTGGACAAGTTTTTATTTCAGAATCAAATGTTATGTAATGTTACGTTATGCTATCAGTCATTATGCTAAACATAAATAAACTCGCACCAGAGTTTTCTCCTGGCGCCATTTCACAATTGTCAGCCACGAGAGAGTAACCGTTTAAAACGTCACTTGGAATGAACGGATGATATTCAAAGAGTTAGTCAGCATTTCAATTGCATTTTTTTCGCAGCTAATGCATCCTTGACAAATTTTATGTGCCTGACCCGTGACAGTGGTTGTAATTTCCTGTATTCACAAAATGCTTGGAGACTCCAAGAAGAAAGTGACTTTTTTGGTCTGTTAGCGGTCAGAGTGGTTTCGACACAATTGCTAGTTATCTCTGCATGGGGTACGCTTCTAGAACAACTGAAATGTTATGTGTTTTTTCAATTTATTTTACAGCCTATAAGCAGTGATAGAATCAAGACGTAGTAAAGTAAAAGCCTGCATAAACTGGCCGATGACAGATGGCATTTCAATGAGCAACATCGAGCTCGTATTCTGAAGACTGTTTCAGCTTTAATTGTGTAAATATAATTAGTTCTTAGATTTTATCTAGCTCTTCAACGACTTCCAGAATATGCAAATTCAGTCATAAAGGATTGCCAAGGTGACTTCGGTCTTCTAAAATTACTACACAACTTAATCCTCGCATAAAATCATTGCATTTTAAAAGTATCAATAATTAGCTATTAAGTATGAATATATTGAGCACAGCACTGAATCCAAGTATTCACAAAGAATTGCAGGTACATTGAAGAGGGCAAATAGTCCCTTGTTACTGCATGTGTGCATTTCATGTGGCTGTTACTTTCGATTCAATTCAATTTCAAATCTTTATTTCGATCGTTTGATCATAAAAGAATACAACAATTCATCGTCATTTAAAAATTTAAAAAGACTGTTAAAACAGAAATTGCAGTGTCTCAATATAACAAGTTTTCAGTGGTCCCCTGCCATCTTTGCATGTCGAGTTTTGGCATACCACATTGCTGTTAGAAATTTAGCCAGGGCAAACACCGTTGACGGGGATAGGTCTGTTTTTAAAACTCTTAGGGCAGGAAGGAAAGTTCTGAATCCCAGGCTTCTCAGTAGAGGGACCAGCCAATATCGTCTACTTTTAGAGTAGGCTGGGCAGAAGAAGATGACATGGGCTTCGCTTTCTCTGGTTTGAGCACAAACAGGACACAACTCGGTAGGCGGCTGTTCCGCCCACGCTTTAGTGAAGGTCTTTAGGGGTAAAGTCCCATACCTCCATTGCAAGAAGAGTTTCCTTGTAGGGGCAGGGGCCATGCCATCCAACACAGTTTCAAAGTTGTATAAGTCTTTGGTTATGATGAAGGCATGCGTCAGGGAGCCCTCTCGGACAGTTGCAAGGCCTCTGGTAAGCATTTTTTCATAGTAAACTCTGGAGAGTGCTTTCCCTGAGATCCTGGTGCTTGTGTTTTCTGGGTGTAACCACAGTTCTGTTAGTCCGAGGGTATCGCATGTTGTCTTTATGTAGTTTAGCCAAGGTATCTTGGCGGCGTTAGGTAGGGTTAGGAATTCCTGCAGCTCAGATCGGTAAGAAGTGAGGTCCTGACTGCTCCAGATGCGACGCCAAAATGTTAGGGGCTTTAGCCCTAGTTCTTCTGTTATGGGCCTCAGGGCTAGATCCAATATCAAAGGCATCAGTGGGGTACTTGTTGGTAGGGCAGTGAGTTGTCTTATAAATTTGTTTTCTGTCACCTGTAGATTGGAAGATGACGTGTGACCCCACATTTCTCCCCCGTAGGTAACACCACACCGAGGCTGCATTTTGTAGATTTGGATGGCGGGGGACGAAGGGCGAAAGGTTGATTTTGATGCGATTCTCATAATGCCCCCGCCTTCTGAGCTAGCCTCAAGTTGGCTTTTATCCTGTGGGCCCCCCATGTTAGATTTTCATTTAGTGTTAGCCCCAAATACTCAAGAGTGTGTACCCTTTCTAGCCGCACTGAACCAAGTAAGGGATTTGGGCGCTTTTGGGACTTGGGATTCATAATCATGAATTTAGTTTTTTTGGGGTTTATTTCGAGGCCCCTTTCTATGCAGAAGTCCTGAAAGCCATCGAGCACCCTCTGTATGCCCATTGGGGTTTTGGATAGCAGCAGGATCTCGTCCGCAAACATGATGGCGGGCACCCTGCTGCCGGTCAGTTTTGGGGCGTCGGTGTTGGCGATCCCTGTAAGGCAGCGGTCTTCAATCTGTGGGGCGTGACCCCCAGGGGGGTCGTGGAGTCCTGGAAAGGGGGTCGCAGATTCTGCAGAGTGCAGCTCCTGGCATTAGGCTGATGGAGGGTGCTCACGGTGGAGGCCTAATTCACACCGAGGTGTGAAAAACATCAACGCCTCATTAGCAAGTAAAAGGTCGTTTAAAGACCTGTCAAGCACTTGGGTGTGACTGTGTGTGTGTCCCTGAAGCTGTTTCAGCCGGGCTCACATACACGAGCTGGGGGGATCTGGGGGGGTGGGGGTGGGGGGCGGAGGGGGCTGGTCGAGTGGCTGTAGTTTAGCCCTTTGAGTTCAATGGATGTTGCGCACCTGGAGCTGTGGGTCCCATGACACGGCCTCCGCCCCCAGCAGTGAGGCACAGAGATGCCCTCCCATGAGCAGGAAAGAAGAAGGACGACGACGCAGAGAGATACTTATTCCCCCCCCCAAGAGAGAGGCACAGAAAAGGTGGGTGGATGAATGATGGGTGGATGGATGGATGACAGGCTGAATGTGTGAAAAGGTGGGTGGATGAAAGGGTGGATGGATGAATGATGGATTTATGGATGGAAGGATGAAAGGGTGGATGGATGAAGGATAGATTGGTGAAGGATAGATGTATGGATGGAAGAATGAAAGGGTGGACGGATGAAGGATGGATGAAAGGGTGGATGGATGATGGATGGATGTGTAAAAAGATGGGTGGATGAATGATGGGTGAATGGATGGATGAAAGGGTGGATGGATGAATGATGGATGTATGAATGGAAGAATGAAAGGATGGATGTATGGATGAGAGGATGAAAGGGTGGATGGATGCAGGATGGATGTATGCATAGATGGGTGGATGGATGAAGGATGTATGTATGTACGGATGGGAGGATGAAAGGGTGGATGGATGTATGGATGGATAAAAGGTTGCATGGATGAATGATGCATGGATGGATGTGTGAAAAGGTGGGGGGATGAATGATGGGTGGGTGGATGAAAGGGTGGATGGATGTATGGATGAAAGGGTGGATGGATGAAGGATGGATGTATGGATGGGAGGATGAAAGGGTGGATGGATGAAGGATAAATGTATGGATGGGAGGATGAAAGGGTGGATGGATGAAGGATGGATGTATGGATCGGAGGATGGAAGGGTGGATGGATGTATGAATGGATAAAAGGTTGCATGGATGAATGATGGATGGATGTGTGAAAAGGTGGGTGGATGATTGATGGGTGGATGGAAGGAAGGGTGGATGGGTAAAGGATGGGTGAATGGATGGATAAAAGGGTGGATGGATGAATGATGGATGTGTGGATGGATGGATGTGTGAAAAGGTGGGTGGATGAATGATGAGTGAATGGATGAATGAAAGGGTGGATGGATGGATGAATGATGGATGTATGGATGGAAGGATGAAAGGGTGGATGGATGAAGGATAGATTGGTGAAGGATAGATGTATGGATGGAAGAATGAAATGGTGGACGTATGAAGGATGGATGGATGAATGATGGGTGGATGGATGTGTAAAACGATGGGTGGATGAATGATGGGTGAATGGATGGATGAAAGGGTGGATGGATGAAAGATGGATGTATGGATGGAAGGATGAAAGGGTGGATGGATGAAGGATAGATTGGTGAAGGATAGATGTATGGATGGAAGGATGAAAGGGTGGACGGATGAAGGATGTATGGATGGATGTGTGAAAAGGTGGGGGGATGAATGATGGGTAGATGGATGGATGAAAGGGTGGGTGGATAGATGTATGGATGAAAAGGTGGATGGATGATGGATGGGAGGATGAAAGAGTGGATGGGTGAAGGACAGATGTATGGATGGGAAGATGAAAGGGTGGATGTATGAATGGATAAAAGGTTGCATGGATGAATGATGGATGGATGTGTGAAAAGGTGGGTGGATGAATGGTGGGTGGATGGAAAGAAGGGTAGATGGGTAAAGGATGGATGTATGGATGGATGGAAGGATGAAAGGGTGGATGGATGAAGGATGGATGTATGGATGGAAGGATGAAAGGGTGGATGGATGGATGTGTGAAAGTGTGGGTGGATGAATGATGGAGGGATGTGATGAAGTCTAACAGGCGCATTTATGGTTGTCAAAAGTTGATGAAGAGGAGTACCAGTTTCTAGAAACTTTTGTCGGAAGGGGGTCCTTACGCCTAAAAAGGTTTTACAAGGGGGTCTCGGCATCAAAAAGTTTGAAGACCTCTGCTGTAAGGTGTGAGATTACCCCATTCACAAAGAGGCAGAACAGGGTCGGTGCAAGCACGCAACCCTACCTTACCCCTCTGCGAACGGGGAATCTTTCGGTCAGTTTCCCGCTTCTGCCGCATCTGACCCTTGCAAAGTTGTTATGATGTAGTTTAAGCAAAATCGCAAGGATGTCTTCAAGTTCAAGTTCAAAAGACCTTTATTCGAATTTGATAAAATTCATAAAAGTACCGAACACAGCAAAAACACACATGTACATGTAATACAAAACAATTATATAAATAACATTCCATGATAACAAAGTAATTCATACAGTGATTGAGCAGTGAATTTCATTATCTTATAAAATTTTTACAGTAGTATCATTATGACTGGATTCTGATTTCAGGGACTTTCCATTGTCTTACGTGCACGTATGGCTAGTCTTAAAAAAGTGCTAGTGCGAAAGGTCAATTCATCAGTGTCCAGGGTAAGCAGCAACATAAAATTTACAGAAAAATAGAAAGTGCAAATCATCTTGAGTGCTTATACCATCACAAGGGCAGGGGGTAAGGTCTGTACTATGTCGGTACCCCAAAGGAAAAGACAGCAAAAAATTTCACAGTTCCAGCCCTTAAACGGAATAGTAAAGATCGCTCCCAGTTTGACATAGGGAGTGAAAGGTAGGGCGGCATAATTTGCATACAGAGACCATTTCCTATGTATTTCTTGTCCCTTGATTTCTGAGATTCTCTTCCTATGCGCTCATTGCGATAAAGTGCATAAAGTGCTTTTTGAACCTCAAATTTATCCTTTGGTTCGATTGCTGTTGGGTCAGTGAACAAAATACCTCTACCAATTTCATTGAGTGATTTAAGAACTTCTTTGTACCAGGGAATCTGCATGCCATTCTCACAATTTAGGCAGTCCTTAATAATATTTTGTGTAAGGACAGCAGCATCATTCCTCCAGATTCTAATCCAGAAGAGAACTGGTCTTGCTTTGATAAAATCACTTATAAAGGGGAGGTTAAGTTCATTATGGCAGATAAAATCAGAAGAGGAAATCGGTGCACCCAGCACTTTTCTACAGAAACGATTTTCCTCTCTTTGGATACTGATGCTACTATCCGATCCCCAAACTTCAGCTCCATACGTAGCAACAGGAGAACACTGTAATTTAAAAATCTTAACAATAGCCTTTGTGGCGCCGATTTTCTTTGGGCGGGGGAGACTCAGAACAGAATTGTTGGCTTTCGAGAACTTGCTCGTGGCGTGGGCCACATGCCCATTCCACGAGCTGTTCGCAGCGAAAACCAACCCCAGATAAGGAAACTTATGAACAGATTCTAGTTTATCTGTTCCAATTCGAATTGTGCTGAGTTTCCTTTTGCCCGGCCCACTGGACATGATAAAATACTTTTTAAAATTAACTTTCAGGTCCAGTCCCTCCATAAAATTTACAAAACTATGTACAAGCAGACGTAGGGCGTTAGGTGTATGTGCCATAAGGACAGCGTCGTCTGCATATAAAAGCACAGGTAAGGGATTGCCTAGAATTATTGGGACATCAGGGGTAGCTTTCTTTAGACAGTTGGACAGGCCGTTGATGTAAATGATAAACAGCAGGGGTGCTAGAAGGCACCCCTGTCTCACCCCCCTCCCTATCTCAATGGCTCCCGATACCTCTCCGCCCATCCCGATACGTACCCGTGCTTTCAGGTCAGTATGGAGAAAGGCTAAAAATCTAACGAGAGTGGCATCAAGGCCATTGGACAAGAGAATTAACCAAAGCTTAGATCTGTTCACAAGATCAAATGCGGATGAGAGATCCATAAAAGCTAGGTAGGCAGGGGATGAGCGGGCAATGCAATATTTGTCGATTATCAATTTTAGATTTAGACATTGCTCCACTGTTCCTACCCCACTCCTGAACCCCATCTGACAAGGATCTAAAAAGTCAGTATCAGACGCCCATTCCAATACCCTATTATAAATTATACGTCCTAGTATTTTTAAAGTGTTATCCAGAAGGGAAATGGGACGATAATTTGCTGGGTCTGATCTGTCTCCCTTTTTGTAAATGGGAACGATGATACTAGTAGCCCAGGTGACAGGCATGGCTACTTGTGGGAGACTGTTAAAGATGTTAAGGAGTATTGGTGACCATAGCTCGGCGTTGTGTTTAATAATATCGATAGGGAAGCCGTCTGGTCCGGGCGCCTTGTTACCTAGGCTCTCTTTTATGGCTTTCCTGACTTCTTGGTCCAAAATCTGTAAACCTTCTGTTTGGCCTGTATTGGCCTGTATTAGGGAGAAGATGCTCGTCAGAGGGGGCAGCATAAATTTTAGAAAAATGGGTCTCCCAGGCTGCACTTGTTATATTGCAGCTGACTTGTGTAAGCTCTTTGCCCATTTCCCTCGTTCTCCTGACAGCCGACCAAAATGGGTCACTGCCACCCAGGTTGGCACTAATGACCAGCTTATCCCAATGTTCGGAGAGCAGGTTTGCCTTCCTTTCCAATACTTTATCTTTGTAGTTTTTCCTGGCAGCTCGAACTACATCTTTACACCTGGGTTTGGCAGAGAGGGCCTTTCTTAAATCTCTGTTGGCCACGGAGCAAGATGAATCAAACCACCGTGGCTCTTTGCGTTCATTAGGGAGTGGGACTGACAGGAGGGTTTTTATATTTGAGCATAAAGCTTCAAAGTCTACGATCAATTTTTCGTTATTTGTACTTGGGGAAGAGAGAGATTTCAACAAATCGGGATGTGTCTCCTGAACAGTATCTATGATGGCCCCACAATCAATTCCCCTCCATTTTAGGCGAAGGCCATCAATTGAAGGTGTAATATCCCTTGCCCCATTTAGATTCATAAAAATTGGACTGGGTACAAAATTAAAAATAGCTAACAATGGATTGTGATCACTGAAAGACGTTTGCACCACAGAAGTTTTAGTTAAACAATCTGTTAGCAGTGGTGATGTAAATATGTAATCGATAATTGAACCGTTATCCCTGCCCTTAAACGTGGGAGCATAAGGAAAATTCATATCATACCCTACACTCATTACATCAACAAGATCAAAATCAGAAAGTATTCTAATCAGTTCCAAACCCCTGCGGTCATTACAATAATCAAGGTAAATAGATCCATAGTTCTCTATAAGTTTCACATTAAAATCACCCCCTATCAGAATGCTAGTCTTAGTATCTGCTGATAAGGAACAATCAATCATGTTTAGAACCTTAGATAATGCAACAAAGTTTTTGTTCGGTACACCATAAAAATCATTGTTGTAAAAATTAATTAAATAAATCGTGGTCTTTGATTTCAGTTTGTATTCCAGAATTTGAATATTGGGATTGGCAAGGTTATCTAGCTTCAGATCTCTAATTGTACCGCCTGCCAGAATTCTAATCCCCATAAAAAGACCACCCACTGCTCGACCGAGGCTAGGTTTTGCTGATGTCAAGCTAAAGCAGTGGTAGCCTTCAATGTACAGATTATCAACAGCCCAAGTTTCTTGAAACATAAGTATGTCCGCATCGTTAATTAGTTCAATCCATGCAGGGTCCGAGAGCTTAGATTCTAAACCTGCAACGTTCCAGCTCAGAATTGATAAGCCATGTTTGGTTCCATGTTTAGCAAGACTATTCCTAGTATTCCCATTATCATAGTGAGGTAGTTCATTGGAAATGGCCAGAATACTGTCAGACAATATAGTTTCTGTAAAAGCAGTTTGGACCTGGTACAATACAGCTGGAGTTATGAGACCCTCTGAGTTACAAGCTTTTACATCGTTGCACATTTCTTTGTTGGGCGATATACTCAGTCAGTCCTGTTCGTCTAGAGAAGATAAGTAATCAAACCGATTGTAAGTGGGGATGTTATACATTGGCCTAATTTCAGTCATCGGTGCAAACTGGAACGGGTTAGAGATTGGATAAGGCCTATCTCTGTAATTGCTCTGATGCATGGTTGGGGCTTGAAAGAACTGCGGAGGGTTGGGAGTTGGGATTGGCATTGGGGGTTGAGGATGCCAGTTACGGCTGTTAGAGTGGACGGCGTTTGGGTTCTGATTCTGGATAAAAAGGGGTGATTTAATCCTTGCTCCAAAGTTCAGATCCTGGTAAGAATTTGTGGGGAGATTAGCCGTGGCTTGTTCGGGGGGTATCAGATGTCTGTAGAAGTATCCTAAGGGAAGGAGTGTGGTGTTGAATTCCCAGGGCGATGGTAAAGGGGCGCTGGCAAGGGTTTTCTCTGCCCATTGTGGATTTCTAAAGCTTATGGTGACACAGTCGCCCTCAAATTTTTTCCTGAGTGGGCCTATCCAACCCACTCGCTGTGTGTTAATAATCTCCCTTGCACCATCAATAGGGTAATTGCAATTGGCAATTAGCCAGTGCAAGGTTTTGTTTTTGAGGGATGTGGGATTTTCGTCCTGATCCTTCCTTAGCTTGGTAACATTTACTAACACTAATACATATGCACCGCATTCCGGTGGGAGGTTAATGCGGGCAGGGACTTGCCTAACTGTTTTTGGTATTGATTGGGCCGTGGTAGGGCTGCTTGTTGAAGTTGCAGACTGACCTGTGGTACTCACATTTGGAGGTTTAGTGTTAATGTTGGTGTTAGTGCCAGGGTCCTTCCTTTTGTCTGAGGCTGTGTTATTGATATGTAATGTTGGTGTTTTTTTCTGACTAGTGGTTGGACCATTAGCCAATATGGCAGGTGGAGCTTTGTGTGCAATGTTTGAGTTTGTTGGAGGTGCCTGAGGAATATTGATTTTGGTGCCTGCTGTTTTAGTGGTATTACTATTATTTGTGCTTTTAGCAGGACCTTCCTTCAGGAAATTCTTAATAGGGATACTCAATTCGGCAAATTGTTTTCTATTCGAGTAAGCCTATTTTCAATGGGGGATAAATAAATGCTTAATAATTCCCCCAACCTTTCCAACATAGGGTCGTGTGCATTGTCGGTGTTATCATTGGTATCCATTGTTCTGCCCTGCTGGACCATTTCACTTTCATCCCCTTGAGAGATTACCGTGACCCTGGTCGCATTGTGGTTAGGGATAGAGTTGGTATTTTTCCCAGACTTTCTTTGTACCCGGCCATATTTCCTGGCCATAGTAATCCGGGGCTTTGGTGCATGTAATTTCTGTTTTTGGACTGCACCCTCTCGTCTACCTCTCAGTTGCCTGGTGTTGTCAGCAGATGTTGCTTTAGGAGAGAAGTCCGTGCTGATATCAGTGTCTGAATCTAACAGGGGAATGGAGGCTGAGAGGTTAACCTCGCTAGGAATGGTATGAATGTCAGCACATACATCAAGTAAGGGTCTGATGTTATTTGGCATAGCCTGTGCAGGTGTAGTGGCGGCGGCAATAAGGCCAAGTGAAGAGCTTTTGGCATGTGCCAGATCTTGTGATACCCTGCGTTCTAAAAGGCTAATGCCCTGATTGATGGCATCATTGGCCTTAGTTATAAAAAGGTAAATGGGGCCGGTCACAGGGCCAGCCCCAGTGGCAGCTGTTTTACTGCGGGTACCCCTTGGAGACATGCTGAGAATTGCTTACCCTTATTCAAGGAAATGGGTAACTACACAGAACAACAAACAAAATTGTTAGTGACAGCGAGCAGATAGTCCCAACCGCAGTGAACAACAATATTTACGGTATCAACAGTTCCCAAATGGGGGGTGACCAATGAGTCACAAGAAAGTACCTTATAGTGTAAGCGATAGGGGAAGGGCCCGTCCCGTCCTCCTCGTGCCTCTGAGGGCCACAGAGGGCCCGCCCTTTGCCCGGGCTTAGCCCCGGGCGCTCCCGCGCGCGACTCGCGGGGCGAGAGGGGGTGTCAGGCTTTATCTGGCGCCTCCGGCGCTCTCTGCGCGTCACGGGCGCGCTGCTGGCAGAGGGAATGCTGGGGAGTGTGGTCCGGTCTCTCGGGACGCCTCCCTTCGCCTCCCGGCGTGTGCTGCTCCCGCCGTTCCCCTCACGGCAATGCCCGTTGGCAGTAAGGTCAAGTAAGTGGTGTTCAAGGATTTCTTTCGGGACGCCCAGTTCTATCATTACTGCCCACAATTCTGCTCTTGGCACTAAGTCGAAGGCGGCGCGCAGGTCCACAAAGACCGTGTATAAGGTGCCGCCCTCTATAAGTGCCCTTCTCCAGTATATAAGATTTAATCTGAATACCTGGTCAATTGTGGAGACACCCCTCCTGAATCCAGCCTGGTATGGGCTGAGGGTGTCCGTTTTTTCCAGCCAATTCTGCAAGCGATTCAGGATTAGTCTGCCAAAGAGCTTTTGCGAGACATCAATGAGGCTTATGGGGCGATAGTTGGCTGGGAGCAGGGGGGATCCCTTTTTAAATATAGGGACCACCTCTGCGCCCAGCCAAGTATCTGAAACCTCCATACCCCCAAGGACCGCATTGAATATCAGCAGTAGATATGGTGCCCATATCTCTGGTTCTTGTTTGTACAGGTCTCCAGGGACCCCATCCAACCCCGATGCTTTACCTGCTGCCAGGCCCGCAATTGCGGTGCAAACTTCTTTTAACACAAATGGTTCACCCACTAGCCCAGTCGTAGGGATGCTATTGAAATTGGTAGAAGGCATTTCCTCGGTTGTGTATAGGGATTGGTAGTGTTCCTGCCATACGGCAGGGGCAATGTTGGGTTCAATAGCAGAGGGGAGATCCTCTGACCCATGGTTGACCACTCGCCAAAATTTACTGGAATCTTTATTGGCCAGCGCCTCTGACAGGTCTTCCCAGTGCTTTTGATCCCATTCGGCTTCAGCATTTGCCAGCAGTGTCCTATATGCCAGTCTTCTGCCTTGTATGGGTTCACGGCATCCGTGGGCCTTGATTACAGCTAAGAGTTCCCGTTTGGATTCCCGGCATGTGGAATTATACCAGGATTTTTTGTATGGCTTACTGCTTTTTGATGAAGCTTCTGAGAATAGGTCTAGCTGTAGTGTGTTTATTAGATCTTTATGGGTTTGGCCCAGTAATTCTGTGTTCCCTCTATGTTCTAGTTTGTCGGAGAGGCCAAATGCCCTTTCAAGGACTGGGTGATTCTGGCATAGAGCCTGGATAATTTTTCTTCATTTGTTGCCAGCTTCCCCCACCTCACTCTCCTCCTATTGTTCTCTAGGAGTAGCCCACTAGTCCCATTTCCGATGTCCATTCCCGTGTCGTCTATACCGGGGATGGCATATTCAAGTATGAGGGCGTTGTGGTCGCTATCCTCTCTGGGTTGTACCCTAAAATCGATTATTCGTCTCCAGTTTGATATTTGAGCTAGAATGTAATCTAGTCTGGATTCGATGCCTGGTTTGTTAAATGTGCATTTGCAAGGGTTGTCTGATTTTGTACGCCCATTGCATGCACGTAGACCATAATTGAGGGTGAAAGCTGTAATTGGTAATGCCAGGGGTGTCCAGGTTCTTGGTGGGGGGGGCACCGTGTCTGGTATAAAGCAGCTGGCATCCTCCTCTAAGAAGGGTCCTTCCAACAATCCTGGAAGTGGCTCATAGTGGGAGTTGAAGTCTCCCGCTACCAATTGTGGAAGATCCCTTGGAATGTCACTTAAAGGTTGCGAGATCCTCAATTGTTTTCGATTCTCCAGATATGGGCACGGGTCTCGAATAGACGTTTATGACCAGTAACTTAACCAGATTTGGCCATTCTAGGAGGACTGGTAGGATATCCTCAGAGTCCACAGCTAAGCACCTAGCGTTACAACCCAGATGGGAGGCAATCAAAGTTGCCAACCCTCCTGACGGACGTCCCTTGCGCCCCCACTTTGCCTTTTTTGAAAAAACTTCAAAACCCGGGCATGTGAAGTCTTCTCGTGCCCATGCTTCCTGGAAGAGACAGATTCCTTTTGAGCTAATAAGCCTCAGCCAATCACGACATTCGATTTTATTGCTAATGCCCGCTACGTTCCATTAAAATAAGTTAATCGTAGCAGGTCTTGGGGGTGGTTGCTCAGTATTGGGCAGAGTGTTCTCTGTTTGGACGGGAATAGCATTTACCGTTGAAGTTAGTATGAGTTCTCCTTGTTCGGACTCTAAATTAATGATGTTGCCCCTTATGACAGGTATACTACTAGCATATTCTTGGGAGTAATTTGGAGTGTCAGGGGTGATATTAATTCTTATTTGTGACCCAGAATTGCCTCCGGTGATGGGTCTATCTTCTGCAGAATGTGCTGTTGAGTGTTGGTCCGCCACCCTTATATTGGAATCAGCCAGTCAGTCAACCATTTCCAGGGTGCTGTACCTATTTGAAGTGGGAAGATAGGCTGGGTGATGCAATCTATGTGGACCAGGAACTCCTCTCAGTCTGCCACCCCATCCCCCTCTTCTTCTGGTGGCGTATTCCCACCCCCTCCCCCTCATCATATAACGTTAGGTATTCGGGGAGCATATTCCTATGATAATGGGGGTCCCTTCTCCCTACGCTATTTCTTTCCCACTCTCCCAGTAACTCCTGGTGGTGGCCCCATCTCGGGTCTTCTGCTAAATAGATGCTAGATGGGTAGAAGAACGAGAGGGGGAGAGCCTGGATTAAATTCCCTTGGTCGTCGGACGCCCAGTTACAGATGTATGAGGCTGTCCTTGGATCCCTAAAACTAACCACAATGCAATCACCCCTGATTGTCTTTCTCAGGTTGCCCACCCAAGCGACGTGTCTCGCCATGGATACGTCGCTAGTAGTTCCTTGTGGGAGGGGTCTATATATGGACAGCCAGTTGATAACTTTATTTTTGAGCGAGGCTGTCGTCTCAATAGAATTGGGGGATAATTCCGGTGCTCCCGCCAGTATCACTGTATAGGGGGATGCCTCCGGTGGTAAGTTTACGGGTTTGGGTTTCCAAGTGTTATTCTGGATGTTATCTTGCTGCTGCGTGGCATTCTTAACTCTATCTGGGGGATCAGGCTTGTGTGTGGGATTGCTAGTTGTGTTTGAGGTCGTAGTAATTGGTGTTTGGATTTGTGTAGATGGTATGGTTTTGCTTGTGCTAGCTGGAGCCAGTACTGTCGTGTTTTGTTTAGGAGTGGGTTTTGTATTTTGCGAGGTTGGGGGATCATTTTTCTTTGTCGGGATTGTGTGCTCTAGGTTTTTCTTGGGCATGCTAGTTGACCCTATTTTTGTGCCCTTAGTTTCTGACTTAAGACTGTCTGCAAGCTGGACAGTAGATTTCTCAATATTGACCAGCCTTGCTTCGATCTTTATCAGTCGGGCTTCCAGAGGACTTAGGAGTGACCTAATAAGAGAAGCTATGTTGGCAAGGGTGATGTCCTCATTTGCAGAGTCTATGGAAATGTCACCTTGTGGGAGGGGTTGTTCTATAGGTCGGCAGGGTGTTTTTTGGGCATTCTTGATGTTCATAGGTGGTTGTCTCGGAGTATTGTCCCCAAGGGTTCCAGCATCGCCAACTAATTTGGCTCAGATGATTTTAACTTGCTGGCGCCTTTGGTTTTCCCCCCTTTCTTCTTTTTTTGTATTGCTCCCTCTCTTGCCCCCCTCTGTAGTTCTGGGGTGTTCACGGTGATGCAAGGGGCAGTCAGATCCTTGTTGGTGTCTGAGGGTGAAGCAAAGGATGTGCGGGTCATGGGTAGGATCATGAGGCTCATGTCCTCTAAATCTTTGGTGCCCTCCATGGTAAGGTCTGAGTTGGAGGCATAGTGGGTTGACTATGAGCCCGTCTGGGTAATACCATTAGGTTCAGGCCTTTCTTCCGGTGTTTTCACCAGAGCCATTGGACCCATTGACGATCTCCTCACCCAATCGATCTCTTGTGAGATGCGCCGTTCTAGTACAGAGATTTCATCTATCAACAATGAGCCGGCTTTAACAAAATAATTGTCAATAGTACGTTTGGGAACTCCAGCTGTGGCCAATGCAGATTTGCTTCGTGTTTCCCTGGTGGACATCGTAGCTTCTCAGTCAGCAGCGTCCGTCGGGAATAGGTTGGTGGTACAGGGCGGCCAAAGGGGGTGGCCTGGTTCCGGTCTCTGCTGTCCTCGAACGGCCTCAAACGGCCCGCTCTTTGCCCGGTCTTCGCCCCGAGCTTCGTCCCGCGTCCGCGGGAGAGGGCGGGGTTAAGTAGAGAGTGTTGGGGGCGGGAAGAGACACCAGCTGCGCTGTGTTCGTCAAGGTGCTGTGAATGCTGGGTCTCGCAGTCCCGTCCCGGTCCCCGCAGACAGAAGTCTCTTGTCCGGTGCTCCTGGAGCGGAGCTCCTCCGATAGGCAGGCAGGCAGGAAATGCGGCAAAACAGTGGCAGCAGACGGCTATGCAGGCGGCACCCGTGGGGCAGGGGCCGCGAGCCGCTTTTAGCCTGCGGGAGTGCTGGGGGCGGGAAGAGATACCAGCTGCGCTGTGTTCGTCAAGGCGCTGTGAATACTAGGTCTCGCAGTCCCGTCCCGGTCCCCGCAGGCATAAGTCTCTTGTCCGGTGCTCCTGGAGCGGAGCTCCTCCGATAGGCAGGCAGGCAGGAAATGCGGCAAAACAGTGGCAGCAGACGGCTATGCAGGCGGCACTTTTGATTCACAAACAAGGCCTGTGACCCTGCTGAGGGAAGGTTAGCCTGTAGTCCACCAGCGGTGCTCATGTATCCTAGTCTGTATTCATTGCCATATTGACTATCAATGGCGAGTGATGGATTGTCTACCAACGTTCCAACGTCTGGCACACCCCAGGGCTACATTGCAGTTCATAGGTTTCTTGCACACTGCTCCACTCTTAACGGGGTCCACCATACTTTAGAAGTACCAAAACTGACCTGAATCAGGGGGTAACCCAGACCCCTACAGCTCATGGGGCGTGGAGGTTGGGGTAGAGAAGAACCACTGTTGTACTGCAGAGGGGCTCCATTCTGTTCTAGGTCAATGAATGTCTGAGAAATATCAAAAAACTCAGGGGCTCCTCTTCACATACTGCAGGAAGGCCCATCATTTTGTGTTACGGTACTGATCTGAATATGTGTGGCTCCACATCTGCAGTGGTGGTGCACTTGGAAAAAAAAATACACATCAAATGTGACCCAAAGAGATTTCCAGTGGATGAGACATTTGATAACATCATATCCTTCGTCTTTAGTTGTTTTATTTGTTCAGATAACATATTTCAGCAGTGGACACGTAGTTACTGACCTAAACGACAATTTAATGCAGCACATGACTCCCACTCCTTAATATAAGTGGCCAATGTGGGCCTATTTACGTGCAAAAACATTAAAGTCCCTCTGCATTTATAATTATGTTTAATATGTGTTAGACTTGACATCATTGGTGTGAGTCTCCCTTTCATTTTTGCCAGATTGCCTCCTCTGTTTTGATATGTTTTTGCTGGATTTATGCTTTGGGCACTGTGCCACTGCTAATCAGTGCCACAGTGCAAGTGCTCCCTATGTTAAATTGATATACTGATTGGATTCCATGATTGGCTTATTTGATTTACTTTCAGCCCTTAGTAGGGTGCACCATGTGTGCCCAGGGCTTGTAGATCAGATGCTGCTTGTGGGCTTGCAGCACTGGTAGTAGATTGTAGTTTCCCTATAGGTCCTGAAGAATCGCAGTCAACGAACTAGATGCGAGAAACATGTCGACCACACCTTTTGCACTTTTAGCCCTGGATTACTCTGGGAAACTATAGTTCCCACGAGTACCGGCTATCCCTGATTTTACTTGTGGCAGAGGACCACCAGAATAAAATTGTTTCCGGTACCTTGAGCCACATTTTACCCTCACCCACACTCTCTACTCTTTCCTGACCCCTCACCCGCACTTCACCATAAGGCAGTTGGATGAAAGATCTCCTATAAAGAGCCCCTCTTTGAGGTGAGCCTGTTGGGCATTGCACCGCCTGCCTAACGAGGAGCATTGCCGATGATGTAGCATGACACTCGCAAGGGTGTGTGAGGCTATTATATCCAACAAATTGGATACCCAGGGGTGGTGGTCCAATTGAACACCAGCCCCTCCCTGGTGACCGTCACCTCCCCTCCTTCTCTCCCTTTATTCCTTTTAGGAACAGCCCAGTCACCTCTTTGTTGTCTCTGTAGTCTGTGACTACCATGTCGACTTGGCCAAGTGCACCCACTTACCAGTCCCTAGCTTGTGGTTCGTGTCTCTCCTCTCTGTCGAGTGTCACTGCGTGAGAGTGCCCCGCCCCGCCTGCCTGAACGCCCGTCCGCCCATTCGTCTGGCGTGCTGTGGGATCGTCATTCAGACGTTGTGGGAGAAGAAGGAGAAGCGTCGGAAAGAGCCTCCCTCTCGTAGCGTATCTGGCGCGCCGGTGTTTGTATCGGCGTTTGCACCCACACCGACGAGTTCAGAAGCAGAAGCGGCACAAGCGGTAAAAACCGCGAAAAACGCGAGGACTGCAAGCCGCGCCGGCGGAGACGCATTGTGCTGTTAAAAACACAAAGCATACAGCGACTGGAAAGTGATTTAAAGCGATTTGAAGCGATTGAAGGGAGAAGGCACGGAGGCGAGGGCGCGGGGGCAGAGACCTCGCACGCTAGGCACAAGACAGAGGTAAGTGAAGTTAAAGTAAGAAGTAAGGAGAGAGTAAAAGCTGGTTGTGCTCAGGTATGCTGGGACTGTATAACAAACGGGCGTGAGCTCAGGACCCCTGGACTGTATAGCAAACGGTGGTAACTACGACTTTCCAACCTTGCAATCCCCGCATTCAAATTATTAAAACTGAATTCTGCATATTGAGCTACTGGAAGTGTGGAGTGTGTAGCTGGGGACTTGGTTCAATCGTCCAGCTGCTGGCTCCTCTTTTCTTAAATAGAGCAAGTAATTTTCACAGGAGGAGGAGTTGGTGGAGTTTGTCATATCGGCAACTACAGAGATGGCCCCCAAAAAAATGAAAACAACTGAGGGTCACAAACTGAGGACAAGATCAAACTCCGCAAATGTAGAGAAAGTGGGCTCCTCGGAGAGGAGCAAGGGGAGCCCAGAGTCTACACCTGTGAAAACAAGAAGGAAAGGTGTGAAAAAGAATATAGTGGCTACAAAGAACTTAGGTTGCGCTACATCAAATTCAATGAAGGAGTTTGTGGGGAAACATTTTAAAAAAGTATTCACACCTGTCAAAGATAAAGAAATTATGTCCATCGAGTCAGTATCTTATAATGAGAACTTTGAGAGAGAAGAGATCGGGTATACCTCCCTACCCTTGGAAGTACATATATCCGATTCCCTAAATATGGTCAACCAGTCGTTACAGCTACTATCGGACAATAGGGGTTTAGCGTCTCCAAGGCTGTCATCATCTCCACGAGATCTTTTCGGTAGTGACTTGGAAAGAAGAACTCAAGTTAGCCCGAACACTCAGGAGGATTTAGGAAGAGAAAAAGAAATGACCATGAGTGGAAAGCTGCATCAAAGAAGAAGTGAAAATAAAAGCTCTCCCGATCTTCGTGATGATAGTACAGACCAATATGGGGAACTGAATTTAACTCCAGAGATAAATCGGGATCTCTCTGCTATGTCTGCAACCTCAATGTTGGATCTAATGCTAATGCTACAAAAAACTCTCCAAGGTCTTTTAGAAGTGACTCTGTCTAATAATGTAATCTTGAAAACTCAAAAAATGTATTTAGCTAAAATAGAGGGGGAGCTACAGGGAATCAGATCCCACATGCCAGATATGGTAAGGCAGATCCCTGATCCGGACCCTGTGCCTGAAGTGCGGGCAGAGGCGCAGGTGGAAATTGTTGAGCAAATTAAAGAAAGACACGAGGTATACATCTCAAAGTGGCCAATGAGGATAATAAGAAGAGGGGAGATGGCTAGACGTGGGAAAATAACAGGAGCAGGAGGGGCAGGTAGGAGATCACTAGGGAATGGGAGGGAAATTCCAGAGAAACGGTTAAGGGTGGAAAAGGAAGTTGGTGAAAAGGGGAATAAAATAAAGGGACCCAAACCCGGTACGAGTACAATAAAGAAGAGAACCCTAAAAAAACAGGAAAAAAATGTGTGCCCTCCTAATATTCCGATTTAGAAAAGGGGGTGGTGATGAACAGAGTGTCTGAGTTAAACAGACCACTCTTACCCAGTCCAAAGATCAGGGCTTGATCCATCACCGTTATTTATCTCACTGCCCCATCCCAGCTCAGAACCTGGCTATATGCAAATCAGTCTGTCCCTGGCCCAGTGCATCATGGGAACAGGGCAGACTAAACTACCAAGCCAATTCTTCACCAGAAAGGAGACAAGCTACCGGGGACCGGTTTCTGGCATTTCAGCCTTCTTCGGCCCGGCTTGCTTGAATCCTGATGGAGCAGTGAGAAAGGGACTCATGTCTGAGTATACCCCGCCACACCTATAGTGGCCAAAAACGATTTAGAAAAGGGGGTGGTGATGAACAGAGTGTCTGAGTTAAACAGACCACTCTTACCCAGTCCAAAGATCAGGGCTTGATCCATCACCGTTATTTATCTCACTGCCCCATCCCAGCTCAGAACCTGGCTATATGCAAATCAGTCTGTCCCTGGCCCAGTGCATCATGGGAACAGGGCAGACTAAACTACCAAGCCAATTCTTCACCAGAAAGGAGACAAGCTACCGGGGACCGGTTTCTGGCATTTCAGCCTTCTTTGGCCCGGCTTGCTTGAATCCTGATGGAGCAGTGAGAAAGGGACTCATGTCTGAGTATACCCTGCCACACCTATAGTGGCCAAAAACGATTTAGAAAAGGGGGTGGTGATGAACAGAGTGTCTGAGTTAAACAGACCACTCTTACCCAGTCCAAAGATCAGGGCTTGATCCATCACCGTTATTTATCTCACTGCCCCATCCCAGCTCAGAACCTGGCTATATGCAAATCAGTCTGTCCCTGGTCCTAATATTCCAGCACCTCAGATGAAACAAGCTAATAAGAAAATTACAACACAGACCAAAGAGGCCGGGAGACAGTTAGGAGGGAATCTGCAGACATGGGTCACCCGGGAGGTGCGAGCCATCAGGCCTAATATTCAAACATACAAGGCAAATAGAATAGAATCTCTGATTCCAAACAGGATATTGAAAGAGGGGAGTGAGGATATGAGGCTATACCTAGAACCAATACCTTTAAGGAAAGGGGGTAAGAAATTAGAAAAAAGATTGCCCCTTAATAGGTCACAACTTCTGCAGGGCTTTGCCAAATGCCATTATCTGAAAGCTATAGGATCGAATGACCTCAGACAAGTGGGCTTTAGCCAAACAAAAGAAGGGAAAGAGGTCACTAAAATTATGCTGTATTCAAAACTGGTAAAAAATATGATTAAGAAAGCAGCAAATGACCTACAGAATGAGGGAATTCGACTACTAACCGAAGAGGAGGTACTGGGAGAAATAGAAGGAATTGGATGGCAAGGAAATAACTTCCTAAGATGCCACGCAGGGTTGGGAAAGAGGCAGGTAAGGATGAGGGACCCAGAAGAAGATGATGAAACCTCCCTGGGTAATATACAAATAGTAGCAAATAACTCAAACTTAGAAAATTGGTGGGGAAATTGGAGCAGGGTTACGGCCCAGGCGGGTCCCTCATCCAGAGCTTTTGAAGGGCAGGGGGAGGAAGGATGGCTAGAAGATATGGAATAGGTAGAGGATATGCCACATAGCATAAGACTGGCCTCCTGGAACATAAACGGCCTAGGAGATGAAGTTAAACAAAAAAATATAAAGGCATTAGGTGAAAACACAGAGATTATATGTATCCAGGAGACCTGGCTATGTGGCAGAATCCCGACAATCGATGGCTTCGTCCAGCTAAATCGATCGGCTAAGAAACAGAGATTTGGCCGTCCAGCTGGGGGAATAATGACCTTGGTGTCAACCAAAATTGTGAGAAAGGTGACAGAAATTACTGTAAAATGTAAATGGCTACTGGTCTGTAGAATAACGTTATCAGGATGTATGAAAAAGAATATGATATTGCTAATAAATGTTTATATGCAATGGGATACTGTAGAGGAATATGCTGGGGAAATGGGGTTATTTAAAGAAGATATAGATACGATCTGTGAAAAGTATGGTATGGATGTGATCATGTTAATGAGAGATTTTAATCATAAAATGCATCCCAAAAATGTAGACTGCTGGTTTCAAGAATTACTAGAGGCCTACGAGATACCGCAAGCAATTTTTCCAGATTGTATAACAAGTGCTAAGGATACCCAGTTGGGAAACTTTTTGGGAACAAAAAATCTTTTCTGTCTAAATGGAAGATTCCCCTTAGACTGTCCAGCAAAAAAAATGTTTAAAGTGGGCACTCAAAATTGTCCAATTGATTATGTATTTGTGTCCCCTTGGAGTTTCCAACTAATAACAGGGTTTATGATCCTGAACAGAGAAGGAAGTGACCATAATATTGTAGTCCTGGAGTTTCCAAATGTACAATTAGAACCTTGTACCCAAGTTATGGAACAAAGGATGGATTACCCTAAGCGACGTACAACCAGGTTAACGGAAGAATATATGGCCAAATTAGTGCAACTACAACAGAACTTAGATCTGGATGCAGTAAACGGCCAGGGCCTGGACTGGTACGTAGGGAAAATTGAGGAGATAGTCCAAATCCTCAGCGAAGGATTGAGATCCGGCGAAAAAAATCCTAAAGGAAACAGTTTAAAGGTGGAGAAACAAGGAGGTTGGTTTACAAGGGAATGTCGAGAAAAGAAAAGAGAATTGAGGAGAATGGTACGCCGTAAACTGTTAAAAGGTGGGCAGGGAAGTGGAAATACATTATTATCCCTAAAAAGAGAATATAACATGTTAATTAGGAAGACAAAAAGGGAATTTAAAGAAAGTTGTTGGCAAAAGTTATTAGAGGCCATCGAGTCAAAGAACTTACGCCAGTTCTGGAAACTAGTTCATTCAGCAGCAGATCATCAGCCGGCTGGAATGAACTGCGTTGTGGAGGAAGCAGCCTGGGAGAAATACCTACAGGATTTATATAAACCTGGGAGTTACCGGGAAGAGCATCGGCACACAGATTGGAGCGGTCTGGTAGCCGATATAAAACTTGACTTCACGGTCTCTATAGTTAAAAAAACGATAAAGGGCCTGAAATTAACAAGGGCAGCAGGCCCCGACAACCTCCCGGCACTGATAATTAAAACCCAAACAGACTGGTGGGCGGAATTTTTTGCTAATATGTTCCGAGTAATTTTAGACACTGGAAGGTTCCCTGATAATTGGAAAGGGGCTATAATAAGGCCCATACATAAAAAAGGTGATAAGCACACCCCAAAAAACTACAGGTTAATTAACCTGTTAGATATTGGGGAGAAGATATTTACTAAGATAGTGCTGGCCAAACTAAAGACTTGGGTAGAAGGGAACTCAATTGTCCCGGTAGAACAGGGGGGATTCAAAGAAGGGCACTCCACGGTGGACCACTGTTATGCCCTGTGGGCACTTGCCCGTAAGTCGACGGAACAAACGGGGAACATGTTCTGTTGTTTCGTCGACTTCCGGGCAGCCTTTGACTTGGTGGACCGTGGGAAGCTATGGGAGTGCCTGACTAAATATGAAATCCCAGTGGGTCTACTAGCAATCCTAAAAGAACTGCACAGAGAGAACTGGGCTCAAGTAATTAAAGATACTCAAGGGGGACTGACAAAGAAAATAGATATAGCAAACGGGCTAAGACAGGGTTGTGTCCTGGCCCCACTCCTCTTTTCTATCTTTTTAGCAGATCTGCCAGCAGCACTGGAAGTCGAAAGAAGTGCTAGTCCAAGAATGAGTGGCAGGAAGGTGGCAAGCCTGCTATACGCGGACGACCTAGTAATTATTGACCAAACAGAGCTAGGGCTACAGAGAAAATTAAATGTATTTAGTGACTACTGCAAGGCTAAACTTTTAGTAGTAAATATGGATAAAACAAAAATTCTATGTTTTGGTAAAAGGTCTAAAAGTTTTAGCTGGTACCTAGGCAAAACAAAATTGGAAACTGTAAAGGAATATAAATACCTAGGCCTATGGTTTGAAAGCTCCTTAAAATGGGATATACATATTGAAGCCCAAATGGCAAAAGCATCATCCTCTATTTGTGGGTTGAAAAAATTTAATAGAGATTATGGGGACCGGTCGCATAAACCCATGTTAAAGGCTTATGAAGCAATGATCCCTCCCCAAGTATTGTATGGGGTGGAAGTTCTCCACTTCAGCGGCAAAGTGGGCTGGGATCGAGACGAAGGTAAGGTGTTGAAAATGCTTCTGTCCTTGCCGAAGTCAGCGATGATTCAGGCAATTAGATTAGAGACCGGAACAATAGCATGGAACATTCAGGCCAAAATGGCAGTGGCAAGGTTCTGGAAACGACAATTACTAGAGGAAACCCAGAAGGTGTCCCTTTGGTGCAGTAATGAAATCCGGCATAGCAACCTAAAATGGGCAGCGGAGGCAAAAAGGAAAATAAAGGAGGTATCCGGTAGCTTAAAGGTGAGAGTCAACCAGAATCCTGTAGAAATTGCATTCACCAAGGGCCTACTTAGAGCACAAGGAAGGGAGCTATCAAGAAACCAGGACATAAAATATTTGAGAAAGAAAAAGTCGGTCCAATGTATGTTAGAAGCATGGGAAAATGATGCATGGTATCCATACTTAGAAACCCTGCCGAACTACGGATTGAGGTGGGAAATTTTAAAAATCAGAATTGGAATTAACCCTTGGCTATTGGAGGGGAGATTAAAGGCAGAAATGCTATATCCTGACGGTCGATGTAAGTGTGGACTGGAGATGAAGTGTGATATCATGCACACACTGTTAGATTGCCTTACAAGTTTAGAAGTGAGAAAGCAGTTTTTACGGCCATTATTTATAAAATATGGCATAAATTCACGAGGGCAAGCTGCTATTCTACTGATAAAAATGGAAAAATTGGATACTGCAATTGCACTAGGGAATTATCTGAGAGGTGTAAATCGTTTGGCCAGGGAAAAACTCAAAAAAGTATTGTGATTCATTCTTTACCTACTTTTGCAGGACATAATGTGAAAGACCGATGTATGTTTAGTTTAAATGGTTTTAACTTTTGTAAAATAATAATGATGTATGTAAAGGGCTTTTTAAAGATTGTAATGATTGTTTTACTAAGTTAAGATGTTTTGAAAATTTTTTTACTGATCCTTTTTAAATTGGAAATACTGAAAAATATGAGCCAATGGTATCTTATGGCTTGCTATAAATGTATAAGTAGAGCAGCTCAGAAAAGTAATTGTGGGATTTTAGAGACCATTACGCATCAATTGTTATTGTTGGGATTGCAATGTTTTATAATTTTTATGAACTCGAAGTTTAGAGACCATGGTCTAAATAAACAGATTTCTCTCTCTCTCTCTCAGTCCCTAGACCTTCCCTTTGCTTCATATTATACACCCCTATGGTAGGCCAAAGGGCAGGGTGCATTGTAAGTAAAAGGAAGGACATGCTTTGGTGTGTGTAGCATGTTATAATAGTGAATTACAGCCATTTTCGTTTTTCACTATTGAAGGCTACCTGTTCTCATAGGCCAGAATGGGCAGTTAAGATTGTTACATTCCTACAATCCTAACTGACGCAGGGAACATGGTAGAAAAACAAATTTAGTATGCCTGAACTCAGAATAATAAAATACATCTTTTAGTAAAGTTTATTTTAATATCCTGTGTTTGCAAATACCACTTTTAGAAAGTAGGTATTTGCTTGCCTAACCATTTGAGCCCGCCTCTGCTGACTTGTGTATTCCTTGTCTGGGTTTGTGTGTGACAGGGCTGGGGAAATTCCAGGAGACAGTCTGGGACAGCTCAGTTGTGAACAGGGAGATTTATATCCATATGGGGGGGAGTGCACCTATGACCTGAACAATGCTGGCTCTACCTCCTGTGGCTTGCCTGATGTCCCTGCCCTGCACTGTGCAGTGAGAAGGGGAATCATGCCAACAGAGTGCTCCAGAGCTGTATCTTCCCTCCCCTGTGCTGGCTCCACCTCTTGTGGGGCATCTAATGTTTCTGCCCTGCACAGTGAAAGGAAGAGAAGAGTCATGTAAACACAGTTCTCAGGAACTGGTTTGAGCTAGGCAGAGGCTTCTCTGCCTTCAGAGAACAAAGGATTTTGGGGTATAAATATTCGGACCCAGTAACACAGACTTTAGATCACTTCTGGACCAAGAAACCTTTCTGCCAAGGAGAAGAACCAAGGAAGCTGCAGGAGTTTGGACTGCTCCATGGCCAGTGTGCTGTTTGCTGGGTTGGCCTGCAGTGGTTGCTTCATTGCCAAGGGAAAGGAGAAGGAACTTTTAAGGACTTTCATTTATCTACAGAATATTCTCCAAGGGCTTGAACTGTGCTTGCCTCCTGCTGAAGTCTCAGGGCCAAAAGACTTCACCTCCAGCTCCGTCCTGAATTTCCTTGCTGGGAATTCTGACTCCAGTCACTTGCGTGCCGCTGGGAGCTGGAATCGCGATGCACCGAGCAGAAGAGTGTCACCGCCGCAGCTGAAATCATTGCATCACCGGAGAAGCGAGCCTTCACCGCATCTGCCTGAAAGCGTGTGTTCATCGAAGCTGTCTGCTGTCGTATGACCGGAGACGCGCGACGCATCGAGAGAGTCGTCATCGCATCACCGGAGAAGCACGTCACAGGGCCTGTTGCGGCTCCAAATTCCAGAGTCGTCATGGCATCGTCATTGCATCGCCGCATCAAGGGCACCATCTTCTGGCATCCCACCTGGATCGTCGCATCGCATCAAGGCGCCATCTTCCGCACCGCATCGGGCCCGCAGGCCGAGAATCTACGCATCACCTTCTCCCTGGTAAGGCTCACGACGAGTCCCCTACTATTCGCAAGCATTGAGGAAGGACGCAACCGTCCTCCCGGGTCATGGAGCCAACGCACATCCCCTTCTGCGAGTCCTTTTGTTTACTTTGCGTGCCGCATCCAGGTACTTTGTTGAGAACTTTGTCGCATCTACCAACAACTTGAACTAAGAGACTTTAATCATCTTTTGAGTACCTTAAGTGTAGTATTGTGGATTTTTGTTGTTTGTGCTCTTGTGTTTAAGTCTAGATAAAGAATACTTATTTTTTATAAAACTTGTGTTGTGTCCATCTGTAGTGTTATCACTGTATCACTGTGTATATTCACAAATGCTTAACACACTACCTCTGAGATAAGCCTGTCTGCTCGTGCCAAGCTACCAAGGAGGTGAGTAGGGGTTATTAAGGAGTGTAATCCCCTTATCCTGACTTAGAAGTAAGGGTCCCTATTTGTACAAAGGTGATAACCATTGCCAACTAGAGACCCCCGGACCTAACATTGGTGGTCAGCGGTGAGGATTTGGACTTTGCATTTGTGTTTCATATACAGTGATTGGTGTACACTACTAGTGAGTGCAGACCAAACGCGACCATATAATTTTTTTGATAGAATCCTTTTTCCCTGGAACTGTTATTTTTTTCTAAAGACTCCCAATTCTAACTACCATGAGTAAAGCAGCCTCTGTTGCATCTATGGATCTTGATTTTGAGGAAGAGAGGTTGGAAACCTATACTGTGAAACAGCTCAAGTATCTCTGCAGGAAACTGAAAGTTGCTACACCAGGCATTTCTAAAAAGGAAGACTACCAAAAGGCGCTGAGGGCCCGGGGTAGAAGCCAGAAATGTCCCTGATCTTGTGGAGCCTGTTGGGGATACAGATGGGCAAAATGATGGGCTACAATTTCCAGCCAGGGGAGGGGTGCCGTCCCCACCTGGCAGCAGTGTCTCTTCCAAAGACCTGTCCCCCAGACAACTGGAAGACAGAGAGAGAAATAGAGCACTGAAGCTGGAGCTGGCTAAGCTTAAGATGGAGGGTCAGAGGGAAACAGAGAATAACAGACAGTCTTTGGAAAGAGAGAGAATGAGAATGAAGCATGAGAGAATGTTGAGGGAGTTAGAGCTCAATGCCAAGGGCTTAGAGATCAATTCCTCTGGTGGCAGCGCACCATCTGTGCCTTCAGAAGGCAGGGTACATATTCCCAAGGATGTCATCAAAGATTTTCACAAAGGTGAAGATATTGGTCAGTGGTTTTCAGCCTATGAGATAGCAATGTTGGCCCACCGGGTCTCTGAGAAGGATTGGGGACCAGGGTTGTGGGGCCGCTTAGTCACTGAAGGTAGGGATACTTTGTTAGACCTGCCCAGGGAGCATAGGATGTCTTATAACCACATGAAGGAAGTACTGATGACAAGGTATGGGTTAACTCCAGAGCTCTATAGACAGAGGTTCAGGAATTGTAAGAAACTGGAGGGAACCACTTGGGTAGAATATGTGTCTTTCTTTTGCAGAGCTATGGATGGTTGGGTGAGGGGTAGCAATGTGGATAATTTTCAAGCTCTCATTAATTTGATTGCCAGGGAGCACTTATCTGCTAATTCTTTTCCAGAGCTATGCCAGCACCTTGTTGATAGCAAGTTGACTAACCCTAGAAAACTTGCTGAGGAGGCAGACCGCTGGGTCAGTACCAGGGTCTACAAGGGTGTTGTGGGAGACTTCGCTAAAGGTGGGCAGGGTCCCCAGCAGAAGAGTGGGAGGGACAAGGGTAAACAGAGGGATTTCCAAAAAGGTCCCCAAATTAATTCGCAAGGGAACCAAGGTAAGGGTTTCCATCCTCCCCCTGAAAAGAAGTCAGGACCCCCGACAGGTAAACCTGTTCATAGGGGGCCTGTTACCTGCATTCAGTGTAAGCAGGTGGGACACCGTTGGTATGATCTCCAGTGTCCTCTGAAAGGACAGTATGTGCCACCCCATGCACCACCCCGTCAGATGGCCAGTGTAGCCCTGGGTGGGGAGGAGATGGGTGCCAAAGGTGGGGGGGTCCTGCAGAATTGTCCCCTTGTCTCATTAGGAGATTTTGAGATGGTCCCTAAGGCTCAGCTGCCTGATAACACTAAAAAATGCAAGCAGTGGGTGACCATCAATGGCCATAGAGTTGAAGCTCTCAGAGACACAGGAGCAAATGTGACAGCTGTCAAGTGTCACTTGGTCTTTGAAGAACAGGTAGTCCCTCATGCATTCTTCCCAGTTGTTGTTGCTGACAACACAGAGAGCCATTGCAAAGTGGCTCAAGTTCCCTTTGAGTGGGGGGGGGGGTCTCTGGTACTCTTCAAGTAGCTCTGAGGCCATCCATGCCTATTGATTGTCTGTTAGGCAATGATTTAGAAAGCTCCCCTTGGGCTAAGGTGGAGAGGAAGGCACATTTGGAGATGTTGGGTCGGCCTGAGTGGGCATGTATGACCACTCGGTCTGTGGCAGCTAAGCGTGTTCAAGAGATCCTGGAGCCTGAAAGTATGGCCCAGGGACCTGCCTCAAAGATAAGAGGTAAGGGGCACGGGAAACCAGCCTCTATTATTCCCACGGTCCAGGAGGAGGCAGACCTTGAGGGGGATGCCCTGGAACCCACTGCTGAGCAAGTTTCTGAACTGGGGAACCTACCTGAGCTGACCCATTGGCAGCAAGAAGGGGGTCCCTCCAGGGAGGAATTTTGTGAAGAGCAAAAGAAGTGCCCTTCTCTTGTGGGTTTGAGGCAACAGGCCACACACCAGACAGTAGGTGATCAGTCTGGATCACATTGGATCTACTGGGAGAATGGTCTCCTGTATAGCGAGCCTAAGGTTGCTGAACCTGGGTCAGCCTGTGTGCTGGTGGAACCCCAGCGCTTCAGAGCCTTCCTACTGGGTTTGGCTCATGATGTTCCTTTAGCTGGTCATCTGGGGCAGAACAAGACCTTTGAAAGGCTTGTCTCCCACTTTTATTGGCCCCAGATGTGAAAGAGTTCAGATACTCATAGTAGGGCTTGTCAAACTTGCCAGGCAAGTAGGAAAAGTGGAAGGAGGCACAAGGCCCCTCTCCAACCTTTTCCTGTCATCAGTACCCCCTTTGAACGGGTGGGCATTGACATTGTGGGGCCACTGGACCCCAAGACAGCCATGGGCAACAGGTTTATCCTGGTCTTGGTGGACCATGCTACCCGGTACCAGGAAGCCATTCCGTTCAGGCAGTGACGGCCCCCGTGGTGGGACGTACACTGATGGGGATCTTCTCCCATGGGGGGTTCCCCAGAGAGGTTGTGTCTGACCAAGGTACAGACTTTATTTCCAATTATATGAAGTCTCTGTTGAAGGAGTGTGGTGTTAATTATAAGTTCACCACTCCTTACCAAGCACAAGGTAATGGTCTGGTTGAAATATTTAACCGGACCCTTAAGGGCATGAAGAACAAATGAGGTGTAAGTGGGACATCCTCTTGCCATGCCTTCTGTTTGCCTACCTAGAGGTGCCACACAAGTCTCTAGGGTTCAGCCCCTTTGAGCTTTTGTATGGTCACCCGGTAAGAGAACCTTTGAGTTTGGTAAAGGAAGGCCGGGAGCAATCTCCCAGGAAACCTCCCCAGGATGTATATAGCTACACGCTGGCCTTCAGAAACCAGACCAGGCGTTTCAGGCATCTCTCTCAGGCTAATCTGGAAGCCAGCCAGGAAGAGATGAAGCGGTGGTATGATCAGAATGCCACTCTGATTGAGCTTCAGCCTGGACAGAAAGTTTGGGAAATGGCCCATGTGGAGCCTTGTGTGCTCCAGGACAGGTGGACTGGTCCATATGAGGTGGTGGAGTGCAAGAGTAATGTCACCTATCTGGTGAACTTGCGGTCTCCAAGGAACCTTTTCATGGTCCTTTATGTTAACCGCCTGAAGCCCCACTTAGAAAGGTCCGAAGTGGGCATGCTCCTAGTGACAGATGATGGAATGGAGGAGAAGATCGAGCCTCTTCCTGACCTCCTGTCTGCAGATGAGCAAGATGATCGCCAACTGCTGGGGCGATTCTCGGATCTATTTTCCTTGGTTCCCGGTGTCACAGAGTGGTGCGTCCATGATGTGGACACTGGTGATAGTACTCCTGTGAAGCACAAGGCTTACAGAGTGACTGACAAGGTTAGGGCTTACATTAAGGAGGAAATCTCCAAGATGTTTGCTTTAGGGGTCATTGAGTCCTCCAACAGTCCTTGGGCCAGCCCAGTGGTCATGGTCTCAAAGGCTGCCTCGCCGGGTGCTACACCCGAACTCCGGTTCTGTGTGGACTACAGAGGACTCAATGCAGTCACCAGGACTGATGCACACCCCATATCCAGAACTGATGAGCTCATTGATCGGTTGGGGGCTGCCCGGTACCTCAGCACGTTTGATTTGACGTCTGGGTACTGGCAGATTGCCTTGACTGATGGGGCTAAGGAGAGGTCAGCATTATCCACACCAGATGGGCACTACCAATTCCGGGTTATGCCCTGTGGAATGAAGAATGCCCCTGCCACCTTTCAGAGGTTGGTCAACCAGGTGTTGGCTGGGCTGGAGGACTTCAGTGCTGTCTACCTGGATGACATCGCAGTGCTCAGCGCTAGTTGGGAGGAACACTTGCAGCACCTCTGGGAAGTGTTGATGGCACTGCGCAAGGCAGGCCTCACGATCAAGGCAAGTAAGTGTCAGATCAGGCAGCACTCCGTTGTGTACTTGTGTCACCAGGTAGGAAGCGGCCAGGTGGCGCCCCTACAATGCAAGATTGATACCATCCTGGCATGGGACCCCCCAAGACTCAGACACAGGTGAGAGCCTTTTTAGGACTCACGGGGTACTACAGGAGGTTTGTCAAGGGGTATGGCAACATTTTTGCACCCTTGACTGAGCTGACTTCCAGGAAGCAGCCCAAAAAAGTGAACTTTGATGCCCTGAAGACTGCCATGTGCACAGCACCCGTGCTTCAGGCACCCAACTTCTCAAAATAATTCATTGTACAGACAGGCGCTTCAGAGCATGGTGTGGGGGCTGTTTTATCACAGATTACTGAAGAGGGCTTTGATCAACCTGTAGCCTTCATCAGTAGAGGTTACTTCCATAGGCACAGAGGTGGATGCAATTGAGCGTGAGGCATTTGCTGTGGTCTGGGCACTGAAGAAGTTGAGACCATACTTGTTTGGGACTCACTTCCGGGTTCAGACCGACCACAGGCCCCTCAGATGACTGATGCAGATGAGGGGTGAGAATCCAAAGTTGTTGCGGTGGTCCATCTCCCTACAGAGTATGGAAATTATGGTGGAATACTGCCCTGGTACAGAACACGCCAACGCTGTTGGTCTGACCAGATTTTTCCACCTTAGTGAAGAGAACTCCCAAGGGGAAGGATAGTTCTCCCCACATTTCAGCTGGAGGGGACACGTGTTAGACCTGACATCATAGGCGTGAGTCTCCCTTCCATTGTTGTTGGATTGCGTCCTCTATTTTTATATGTTTTTGCTGGATTTATGCTTTGGGCACTGTGCCACTGCTTTTCCGTGCCACAGTGCAAGTGCTCCCTATGTTAAATTGATATACTGATTGGATTCCATGATTGGCTTATTTGATTTACTTTCAGCCCAAAGTACAGTGCACCATGTGTGCCCAGGGCTTGTATATCAGATGCTGCTGGTGGGCTTGCAGCACTGGTTCTGCCACCCACAGAAGCAGCTTGCAAAGTGTGTCTCAGGCCTGCCATTGCAAGGCCTGTGTGTAGTCTGTGACTACCATGTCAACTTGGCCAGGTGCACCCACTTGCCAGTCCCTAAAACTTCCCTTTGCTTCATATTAGAGACCCCTTTGGTAGGCCCAAGGGCAGTGTGCATTGTAAGTATAAGGTAGGACATGCTCTGGTGTGTGTAGCATGTTCTAATAGTGAATTACAGACATTTACGTTTTTCACTATTGAAGGCTACCTGTTCTCATAGGCCAGAATGGGCAGTTAAGATTGTTATATTCCTACAATCCTAACTGACTAAGGGAACATGGTAGAAAATCAAATGTAATATACCTGAATTCAGAATAATAAAATACATCTTTTAGTAAAGTTTATTTTAATATCCTGTGTTTGCAAATACCACTTTTATAAAGTAGGTATTTGCTTGCCTAACCATTTGAGCCCACCTCTGCTGACTTGTGTATTCCTTGTCTGGGTTTGTGTGTGACAGGGCTGGGGAAATTCCAGGAGAAAGTCTGGGACAGCCCAGTGGTGAATAGGGAGATTTACAACCAGATGGGGGGGGGGGGAGAGTGCACCTGGGACCTGAATAGGGCTGGACCTTCCCTCCACAATGCTGGCTCCACCTCCTGTGGCTTGTCTGATGTCTCTGCACTGGACTGTGCAAGGCGAAGGGGAATCAGATCAACAGAGTCCTCCAGAGCTGTATCTTCCCTCTCCTGTGCTGGCTCCACCTCCTGTGGGGCGTCTGATGTTTCTGCCCTGCACAGTGAAAGGAAGAGAAGAGTCATGTAAACACAATGCTCAGGAACTGGTTTGAACTAGGCAGAGGCCTCTCTGCCTTCAGAGAACAAAAGATTTTGGATTATAAATATTGGGACCCAGTCCCTCAGACTTTAGATCACTTCTGGAACAAGAAACCTTTCTGCCAAGGGGAAGAACCAAGGAAGCTGCAGGAGTTTGGACTGCCCCTCTGCCAGTGTGCTGTTTGCTGGGTTGGCCTGCAGTGGTAGCTTCATTGCAAAGGGAAAGGAGAAGAAACTTTTAAGGACTTTCATTTATCTACAGAATATTCTCTAAGGGTTTGAACTGTGCTTGCCTCCTGCTGAAGTCTCAGGGCCATATGGACGGGATGCCCGCCACCCCCTCCCAACACCAATTCCCAATGGGAGAAGACAGACACAGGTTTGAACTTTTGGAAGGCGGGGGGGAGTTACCCCCCCGGCCGTATTTATTAAAATATGAAACAAAATTTAAAACATTAAATAAAAGTTTCATGAATTATGTACAATTTTACTTTTATTACATTTCGATGAAGACATGTTCTTTGGCTAACCTTAACAGATCTCTAATACAAAGGTTTCCTAGCCGAGTCTAGCATCCTGAAAATGCATACATTCTAAATTAAAATTGTACATCCTAGCATTAAGGGCCAACGGCAAGGTCTTAACCGGTGTCAGATCCCTACTACAAAAATCCCGCCCTCACGATGTGAGTGGCGCATGCGCAGAGGACTTTTCCCTCATTGCCAACTGTAACTTCCCTTGTCGTGGGGGCCCCCTTTCACTCGACGCCATCTTAAAGGTCGTCCGAGTTCCCGTGTGAGGTATCTGTAGGAAGGACAGCGTGGACCCCCCCCATTTTATGAGCATTTGTAGAGCGCAAGCGTTCGCTCCCAGGGGAGCATCATGGCGCATCCCCACACTCTCTTCCGCTGTCGCTGATATCCGGCCCCCGGGAAATTCGTAGGAGGGGCATCTAGCCGCCTCCCCCCTGGGAGGGGCCTATGGCCGTCTCCCCCTAGGTGACCCATCCTTAGTGGGTGCCGCCTCCCCGTGGAAGGGGCCAATGGCCGCCTCCCCCCGGGTGCTCCCATCCATTCTGGGGACCTTGAAATTACTGCTCACCGATCATGACCTTACCGCCCGACCAAAAAATAAATATGGCAGTTGTTTTACCTACTAAGGGAAGAAAAAATTCTGACATAGCCTTGATGAGTCATCAACTTTACCTTTCTACAATGGGAAAAAATTGTCCTAAAAGCAGAAGCCACATCATTATATGAAACATTCCCTTACTTCTCTACAAAGGAAAAAAGGCCTATACAATTCTTTCTAATCAAACTTTATTTAAACAAACATTGCCATAGGGGCTGGTGGGTGGGTCAAAATTGCTGCTTGTTCCGTCGAGGGCTCACGAGCAACGAGTTGGTGCAGCCTTCAGAGCACAGGAACAAGAGGACGCTTCTTCGGATTCCCGCTCTATTTATCCGTCTGCAGGAGGGCGTGAACCCTCCTCAGGTACACCTACTGGGCGTGGTCTCCCGTGCGGGTGTCTAGGACAACCCATCCTGGGCGGGAAAGGGCGCGCCCCGGCTACGCCACTTTGGGAATACCAGCTGAGCCACACCTCCCGCCCAAAATGGTTTCCCGGGGGGATCGGGCACCTATCCATACGTTCGGGGGGACCGGGTGGTCGCCCCTTTCCATATGGCCGGGATGCCCGCCACCCCCTCCCAACACCAATTCCCAATGGGAGAAGACAGACACAGGTTTGAACTTTTGGAAGGCGGGGGGGAGTTACCCCCCCGGCCGTATTTATTAAAATATGAAACAAAATTTAAAACAATAAATAAAAGTTTCATGAATTATGTACAATTTTACTTTTATTACATTTCGATGAAGACATGTTCTTTGGCTAACCTTAACAGATCTCTAATACAAAGGTTTCCTAGCCGAGTCTACCATCCTGAAAATGCATACATTCTAAATTAAAATTGTACATCCTAGCAAGGTCTTAACCGGTGTCAGATCCCTACTACCAAAATCCAGCACTCACGGTGTGAGTGGCGCATGCGCAGAGGACTTTACCCTCATTGCCAACTGTAACTTCCCTTGTCGTGGGGGCCCCCTTTCACTCGACGCCATCTTAAAGGTCGTCTGAGTTCCCGTGTGAGGTATCTGTAGGAAGGACAGCGTGGACTCCCCTCCATTCCCACACTCTCTTCCGCCGTCGCGGATATCCGGCCCCCGGGAAATTCGTAGGAGGGGCATCTAGCCGCCTCCCCCCTGGGAGGGGCCTATGGCCGTCTCCCCCTAGGCGATCCATCCTTAGTGGGTGCCGCCTCCCTGTGGAAGGGGCCAATGGCCGCCTCCCCCGGGCGCTCCCATCCATTCTGGGTGGCGCCCCCCTCTAGGGACCTTGAAATTACTGCTCACCGATCATGACCTTACCGCCACAGGCCGGATAGTTGACCGACTATCCGGCCCCCCCACTCCTCCTAAAGGTCATGCTTCCTCAAACCCCTTAGCCATGCTATGAAGTCTCCTATGAGTAAATCATTCCCCTCCCTGGACAGGTGAACCCCATCATTCAGATACATGTGATCACCCCAAATACACCCGTGAGGAATGCTATGCAACTGCGCGGAGCGAAACAATTTCCCAATTTTATTATTGACCCTTTTCACTGAGTGGTTCAACGCTGACACTGAAAGGCCCCCCCCGCCAATTCTTCCTGGGGATCATGTGGGACCAGGCAATCGTGCACCCCGGGAGTTTCTTAGCCAACCAGCTAACTGCCGACAGGATGTCTTCTAATAACACTCATCTTCCCAGCTTCACTAAGTCATTGCCCCCCAGGTGTACTATGACTACAGATGGCGGTGACCTTTGCCGCCCTAAAAGACCCTCAAAAAATGATTGAAATTGGTCAAAACAGAGCCCGCCCTTCCCATGGAAGGTCACTCTGTACCCGTATTCCCCAGATGCGTGAGTCGCGTCACCTGCCTTGAATACGTCCCCGGCGCGCCTTACATATGAGTGGCCCACGACCCATACCACTCTCTCTCCAGTCGCTGATCCTCGACCGCGGGTCTCCTGATGTTGGGTCGACTTCCAATTCCGCCCCGTGTGACTGGCTCGCGAAACTGTAATTCAAACAAAAGACAAGAAGCGTGAGTGCATGTCAATTGATTTTACAACATGTGCAATCGCACATACCTTTTGAAGCAATTCGAGGACCAACGGCCTAGCTGTTTTACTTCCTCTGCACTCTCACCCCGGGCTGTAGCCTCAGTAGCAGCCCCTATCCTAAATGAGTGGGTCCCAAAATTGCACGGGTCCATGCCCGCGGCAGCGATTGACAGTGCTAGCACCCTCTGAAACTGAAATCTCATCAGTGGGGTGCCATCATTGTGCCGTAGCAATCTCCCCCCCCCCATGTAGCCGTCCTCAGTGCCAAGTATTCCTCTAAACACTTTATCGGACAAGTGGGGGACCCTCGTGCGCGCTGCACGACAACACTATCTCCCATAGCTTCCTGGTCAGTCTTGGACCTAGCTATCGAGATTACCATCAAATCACCCCTTATTTGTACGTGATCCCTGCACAAGCCTCCTTCCATATCCTTCTTGTTCCTTGCTACGAGTTTGCTTACCCGCATAGCCCAATGGAATGCCAAGGCGAAAGCTGCCCGGAACAGAACTGCTTCGAAAGGGGAGGAGCACGTCTCATCCAGCTTTGCTAAAAGCAGAGACAATCTGTCTAAGCCAATCGGGCGCCTCGTGTCCTGCTTGCGACCCTCGAGGCGCTGCCAGCCGCTGAGTGCCTTCCTAACCAAAAAGGAACTGTGCCATGAACGAGATGGCCGCCCTATGTCTATTGGCCATTGCTGCTGATCGACCTTCTCTGTGCAGCGCTACCAGGAACCCCAGGAAGGATTCCTCCTGACCCCAGCTCTGTCTCCCTGTCGGACCCAAAAATGTGCAGTAGGAACGAAACGCTCCTTCGTAGGCCTTCCTTGTCCTGGGAGCTAAGCTGGCTGCCACGAGGTCTTGTAATCCGGGGCACCGATTAGCGATAGCGTTTCGGGGAATGGTGCCGCCACTAGGTCCGCTGTGGGTAGATAGCCCCTGAAAGCCTGCATGTGTGAACGAGAGAGTGCATCAGCTGCATAATTCAGTACGCCTGGCACATGTTTTGCCCTGAACTGTACATTCAATTTCATGCAACGTAAAACAATTTCTTTCAAAAATCTCAAGATCCACTTGCAGCGGGCTGCCTGCTGATTAATGCACTCAACCACAGTCATATTATCAGACCAAAACACCACCGAGCGGTCCCTAAAGTCGTCTGGCCATGCCATCAGAGCAACCCAAATGGGAAATAGCTCCAAGAACCCAATGTTACCTGTCAGACCGCTGGAGTGCCACCACGTCGGCCATACTTGCGCCGACCATCGGTTAACAAAGATGGCGCCAAATCCCACGCTCCCAGCTGAGTCGGTCCACAAACCTAGTTCATCCAAAGAGGCTGGTGGTTTGTTCCACACAACTCGACCGTTGAAGTCCGCCAGAAATGCCAACCAAATGCGCATATCCTGGCGAACCTCTGCCGACAGTCTCGTACGGTGGTGTCCCTCCTTGAGGCCAACCATAGCTTGTGCAATAGAGCGTGAGAAGGGGCGGGCCATTGGTATCACCCTTAAGGCAAAGTTAAGCTGACCCACTGTTTGCTGTAACTGGTGCAGGGTCACTTTCTCCTTGCCTAGGCATTGCGTCAAGGAAGCCCTAAACTTGGCCACCTTTTCCATCGGTAAACGGAAACATCCTTCCACAGAATCGAGCTCAATTCCCAGAAACTCCAGTGAAGTAGATGGTCCAACGTCTTACCTGGTACCAATGGGACTCCGAACTCCTGCATGAGGATGGAGAAGTCCCGCAGCGCCTGCGCACATTTCGTATTGCCGGCTGCTCCCAAGAACAGGAAGTCATCCAGATAGTGCATAACGTGCCTATGCCCTGTGGCCTCGGTGAATGCCCACTCTAAAAAACAGCTGAACATTTCAAAATAGGCACAAGAAATGGAGCAACCCATAGGCATGCATTTTTCCATGTAAAAATTCCCCTGAAAGGCAAAACCTAGCAAGCGCTGGTCTCGTGGGTGTACCGGGAGCAGCCTGAATGCCGATTCGATGTCCGATTTCACCATCAGCGCTCCGGGGCCCAGGTGATTTAACATGGCAACGGCATCGTCGAACGATGCGTACCGCACCGAACAGATATCCGGGTCAATGGCTTTGTTCACCAAAGAACCCCTTGGGGCAGACAAGTTGTGGATGAGTCTAAACTCCCCTGGGTCTTTCTTTGGAACCACCCCTAGCGGGGAACACACAAAATCCGCCACCGGCGGGCAATGAAAAGGCCCCGCCACCCGCCCCAAGCTGACTTCTTTGGAAATTTTCTTTGCTGCTACGCTTGGGTTATGTTGGACAGATAACTGATTTTTACAAAAAGAGACCCCCCCGAAAATCCCCCGCCGGGATGTTGAAGCCATATAGGAATCCATTCCTCAACACCCCGGCAGATACATGATCAGGGTATTTGTTCAACCATGGAGTCAGAGCCATGATATCGACAGGTGTAGGCAATCGGTTCCCAAGCATCACTTCACTCTTGCTTAGACCCCCCCTTTTCCTCCCGTTCCACTGTTCTTAGATCTACAGCTACTCTCCGGGTGTGAGGAGTTCCCACAGCCCGCACACGCATGCCTGAACCTACATGTTCCCTGGGGCCTGCTACAGTTGCCTCTATTGAAGCCCCAACAAACCCCCCGCTTGCCGCCATTTCCACCGGTCTTGGGCTGAAATTCCCCACCGGCGCCTGCTCGAAAGGGCACCGCGGGCTTTTGGCGAACTGACCCCGACCCGCTCCCGCCCGGCGAGGACGTACCTGTCGCCCCAGGCAAGAGCTGCTTGTGCCATGACACCGAGTCGAGGCAGTCCCAGGTCAAAGTTGCATCAAACTATTTCGCTTTTCGGAATTTCATGTCATATCCTTTCCACTCGTCCCCCTCATACATGGTATAAAAATCCATAATCCTATTCTGGTAACAGGACAACTCGGTCAGCACTTCCGGCTTTCGTTCACCCATGACTGCCGTAAATATCGAAAAGGCCTTTACCCAATTTGCTACGGTCTCATCGACCCTAAATTCCGCCATCTTGGCTCGCCATACACTGGGGTGCCATAAATCTTTCTGGGATTTTGCATATTCCATCTCGCGATGGTCAGTCAACAATGAAAACATATTCACATATTTCTCCCCCCAAATCAATTCCTTTGTGGCAGCAGGGATGTGCTGGGCCACCCTTTCGCGCCTTGAAGGTAACGAACCTTCCCCTGCCATTGGCAATGTGTGCTTACCAGGTTCAACCGTCGTGTCTGCCGCCTTTTACAGGCTAACCGTAGGTACTCCCGGCGCCACCTGTGGGGAAACAAGAGGAACATTGGCCGTCGCGGCTTCTCTCGACTGCCGTAACTGCTCGATTATTAGTCTAGCCTCCTCGGCCGGGTCCCCCGCGGCCACCGCCCCCCGCCCCCGCTTTCTTCTTGAGCCAGGGCAACACTGCCGCTAACTGGATGGCCAGTTCTGGGGGCATCTCCTCATCATTAACCGGGGTAATTACAACCGGGATTGGTAGACCTGTATCCGGGCTTGGAACCGGGCTGTCCGCCGGTGTGATGGGGGCGACTGGGGGCACCTCAGGAACCGGATCCTCCCCGGAAACTGCCCTCCTCTTAATACGCTTCCCCCTACCCTCAGGGACGACTCCCGGCAAGGCCGGGCCTATTACCTTCTTAGGACAGCCTGAGCTGTTCAGGGCTGCTAACTGTTTTTTAACTTCGGCCAAACCCCGACCGATCGAGTCAACTTTACCGAGTTTTCGGTCCATGATCGCCATTCGGTTCGACAAGGTGCGCAGTACCTTCTCCAACTCGGAGCTCTTTCCTGCTTTCTTGCCAGCCATAGCTTTGTGTACTCCGCTCTAGTTGATCAACGAGGTCCCGGATCCTTCGTACTCCAAATAACTGAAAGAGAAACAACAAGATTACAAGTTCTCAAAATTGCCGCTTGTTCCATCGAGGGCTCACGAACAACGGGTTGGTGCAGCCTTCGGAGCACAGAAACAAGAGGACGCTTCTTTGGATTCCCGCTCTATTTATCCGTCTGCGGGAGGGCGTGAACCCTCCTCAGGTATGCCTACTGGGCGTGGTCTTCCGTGCGGGTGTCTTGGACAACCCCTCCTGGGCGGGAAAGGGCGCGCCCCGGCTACGCCACTTTGGGCATACCAGCCGACCCATGCCTCCCGCCCAAAATGGTTTCCCGGGGGGATCGGGGCACCCATCCATACGTTCGGGGGGACCGAGTGGTCGCCCCTTTCCAAAAGACTTCACTTCCAGCTCCTTCCTGAATTTCCTTGCTGGGAATTCTGACTCCAGTCACTTGTGTGCCGCTGTGAGCTGGAAGCGTGACGCACCGAGCAGAAGTGTGTCACCGCCGCAGCTGAAATCCTCCCTTCACCCGAGAAGCGAGCCTTCGCCACATCTCCTTGGAAGCGTGTGTTCATCGAAGCTTTCTGCTGTCGCATTGCTGGAGAAGCACGACGCATCGAGAGAGTCGTCATCGCATCACCGGAGAAGCGCATCGCAGGGCCTGTTGCGGCTCCAAAGTACAGAGTTGTCGCAAGGCTTCCAGGGAGTCATCGCATCGTCATTGCATCACCGCATCAAGGGCGCCTTCTTCTCGCATCGCAATTGGATTGTCACATCGCATCAAGGCGCCATCTTGCGCACCGCATCGGGCCTGCAGGCCGAGAATCTACGCATCACCTTCGCCCCAGTAAGGCTCATGACAAGCCCCCTACTCTGCGCAAGCATTGAGGAAGGACGCAACCGTTCCCCAAGGTCACGGAACCGATGCATCTCCCCGCCTGCGAGTCCTTTTGTTTACTTTGCGTGCCGCATCCAGGTACTTTGTTAAGAACTTTGTTGCATCTACCAACAACTTGAACTAAGAGACTTTAATTATCTTTTGAGTAACCTTAAGTGTAGTATTGTGGATGTTTGTCGTTTGTGGTATCGTGTTTAAGTCTATATAAAGAATACTTATTTTTATAAAATCTGTGTTGTGTCCATCTGTAGGGTTATCACTGTATTAATGTGTATATTCACAAATGCTTAACACACTACCTCTGAGATAAGCCTGTCTGCTCGTGCCAAGATACCAATGGGGTGAGCAGGGGTTATTAAGGAGTGTAATCCCCTTATCCTGACTTAGAAGTAAGGGTCCCTATTTGGACAAAGGTGATAATCATTGCCAACTAGAGACCCCCAGATCTAACAATATGCATCCAACTTTAAGTTAAATGATTGCATGGCAACCTATATTACACCGAGCTGGAATGCATGATTGTAGTGTAGGAAGAATGTCGCCGGTAACTTGCTGACATTGTGGGAGGCAAACACATGTATATCACCTCCACACATCCACAAGCAGACAGGCCTGCATATACTCACACCCATCTATCCACAAGCAAAAAAAATGCACATTCTCACACTCTTACATTCACAAGCACATCCACTCACACCACACCCATTCAGAAGCACATTCATGTATACACTTGCACTCACCCATTCACAGCATACACATACAAATATACATACAGTAATAAATGCACACACCCAAACATTCAATATGGCACTTATCAGGCCACTGCAGTGATGGCAGGAACAGTGCATGGCTGGAAGAAGCACAATGGCTCAGGCAGGAGCTGGGGGCTTAGGGACGCCAGTTGGAAAAAGAAGATCCCACCACCTCCACTCATTGGCTAACATTGTCAATGGTTAGCCAATTAGAGGAAGACCTTCTGTAACTTGTTTCAGAGTGTGGTGGAGAGGGGTCACTGAGAGTTGTTGATCCCTCCCATTCTGGCACTAGTTAGGGAAGGGTGCTGTAAGGCATCACTGATATACAGCACTGGTCACTTCAGGGCTTAATTCTGAAGCACCCAGGGCTAACACATTGATGCTCTCCCTCATCATGAGGATGAGGTTCCTTCCAGGTTTTTCCGGGAATCCCTGACAAAACTGATATCTTCAGCCCAGAAAAACATGACTCAGGCTGTTAGTGCCAATGCAATAGTAAGTGTAAAGTGTCTGGATGCCTGATCCTGACATGGTGAGTGTCTTTCAGACTAACCTTTGCTCAGCCCAACAGATACTCATTATGTTTTGAAAAAGAGGGGTGGGCAGATCCTTGACACCTTTATTGACAGGCTGCTACTTACGGAGAGCTTATCATTTTCAAATATAACTCTTGGTTTAGGAAGACTTGGGGGTATATTACCAAGCAATAGTGATAATTATCGCTATTGCTTGGTTGGAGACATAAATTTACAGCCGAGCTGCGGCGATTTTTACCGCAGATAAACCTTGGTATTACCAAGGTTTATCGCAAATGCGATAAAAATCGGCCGCAATGCATGAATATCGCTAAAAAGTCCGCGATATTCATGCATTACCGAGCTAATGCTCTTAGCCATGTTATCCACCTCCCATTGGATAACATGGCTAAGAACTGCTCAGGGCAGGTGTTAGCTTTTGGAGATATTCGCGCTTAGCGCGAATATCTCCAAAAGTTGGTAATAGGAGATAGCGATGTTAGCTACTGTTTCCAGTCGCTAACATCTTGGCACGCACACTTTGCATGTCATTAGTGATAAATATCACTGACATGCAAAGTGGGGCCCAAGATGGTCTCTATCTCCTACTAGCTGTCGCTAACTGGTGTTAGCAACAGCTAGGTAATAGGGAGATCATTTTATCTCTGCTTTCTTGGCTTTTAAAGCCAAAAAAGCGGAGATAAACCCCCTTGATAATATGCACCTTAGTCTGTGCATTGTGATCCTGGCTACGTGGCACACCTCAGCTGTGTTACACATGTGCCTGATGTGTTATATTCAGTTTGTAGTATGTGACATGATTGCTGCCTATCAGTCATGTCTCTACTTTTTTGGTGGAAGAGGGTGCACTGCTCCATCTAATGTGTTCTTTTAGATTAAAGGGGTCAGCACTTTCAGGGCTGCCAGAATTTAGATAATTGTCACAACATTTAGAAAAGATTACACAAAAATCAAGTGAAATGTGATTTGGTGGTATCTCATGTGAAAATTTTTAAAGTGGACATACCGCGTGAGATACTGGCAGGACATAGGTCAGAGCAGAACATTCCTCCAAAGTACAACATTTTCGTTGAGCTTACATAATGTGAAATTTCAGGAAATAATATGATGTTTGCCTTATGCAGAATTTGCAAATTTCACCTGCATAATAAAATTTTACCCGGACCATTATGGCGTATCATGATGCTTGATGGTTTTGGGAGTGATAACTGACAACAGAGCATAACGTACGTGTGCGATGTATGTGCCATCTTCTATTTAATGTTTCCTATTGTGTTTCTTCGAAGGTGATTTTAGTGGATATGGCTGTTGGGAGCAACATAATGATTCAATCAATCAATCAATCAATCAATCAATCAATCAATCAATCAAATATTCCTATCATTTGTAAAGCACACTACTCACCCTTGAGGGTCTCAAGGCGCTGGGGTGGGGAATGCTGCTCCTGCTCGAAAAGCCAGGTCTTGAGGATTTTTCTGAAGGTCAGCAGGTCTTGGGTCTGCCATAGGTGGATGAGGAGGGCGTTCCAAGTGTTGGCGTTGAGTTGGGAGAACAATCAGCCACCGTAGGTTGCTCTTCAGAAGCGGGGGACTTTGGCGAGGTCGGCGGAGCGGAGCTGGCAGCTGGGGTTGTAGAAGCTGAGTCGTCTGTTGAGGTTTTTTTGGTCCCGTGTTGTGGAGTGCCTTGTGAGTGTGAGGAGCTTGAAGGTTATCCTCTTGTTGACCGGGAGCCAGTGCAGGTCTCACAGGTGGGGTGCGATGTGGCTGTGGCAAGGGATGTCGAGGATCAGGCGTGCAGAGGTGTTCTGGATGCGATGGAGCCGTCTCAGGAGTTTGGACGAGGCTCCTGCGTAGAGCGCTTCCATAGTCCAACCTGCTGCTGACAGGGGCCTGGGTGACTGTTCTTCTCGTTTCAGTGGGGATCCACTTGTATATCCTGCGGAGCATGTGGAGGGTGTTGAAGCAGGAGGAGGAGACTGCGTTGACCTGTTTAGTAATGGATAGGGTGGAGTCGAGGATGACCCCTAGGTTGCGTGCGTGGTCCGTGGTGTGGGGGCGGTTCCCAGTGCGGTCGGTCACCAGGAGTCGTCCCAGGCCGAAGGGGTGGATCCGAGGATGAGGACCTCCGTCTTGTTCGAGTTCAGATTCAGTTGGCTGTTCCTCATCCATTCAACGACGGCCTTCATTCCTTTGTAAAGGTTGGTTTTGGCGGTGTGGGGGTCCTTGGTGAGGGAGAGGATCAGCTGGGTTTCATCGGCGTAGGAGATTATGTTGAGGTCATGCCGACGGGCGACTTGGGCGAGCAGTGCCATGTAGATTTTAAACAGATATGGGCTGAGGGATGAGTCCTGGGGTACGCCACAGATGATCTCGGTGACTTCGGAGCAGAAGGGGGGAAGGCGGACACTCTGTGTTGTTCCGGAGATGAAGGAGATGGTCCAGACCTGGGCCTTCTCTTGGATCCCGGCGTTGTAGTGGCGTGTTCATAGTGTGTGGTGGCAGACCTTGTTGAAGGCCGCTGACAGGTCCAGGAGGATGCGGGCTGCCATTTCTCCGCTATCCAGCAGGGACTTGATGGCGGCGATGAGGGCAGTCTCGGTGCTGTAGTTTGCGGCGGAACCCAGACTGGGAAGGGTCAGGATGTTGTTCTCCTCGAGATAGTGGGTCAGTTGTTCGCTGACAGTCTTCTCGATGACCTTTGCCGGGAACGGGAGCAGGGAGTTGGGCCAGAAGTTCTTGAGGTCCTTGGGGTTCGTGTTGGGTTTCTTGAGTAAGGCGTTGATCTCGGCGTGCTTCCAACTCTCTGGGAAGGTTGCTGTCTCAAAGGAGGTGTTGATGACTTTCCGGAGATGGGGTGCAATGGCTGTGCTGGCTTTGTTGAAGATGTGGTGTGGGCATGGGTCTGACGGAGATCCGGGGTGGATGGTGTTCATGATCTTGATGGTGTTGTCGTCATTGGTGTTGGTCCAGGAGAGCAGGCGGTTGGTGCGGATGGTGGTCATGGGGCCGAGGTCTCACTGGTTGTCGGGCGGTTGTGGCCTTGAAGCTGTCATGGATGTCTCTGATCTTGCGGTGGAAGAAGGTGGCCAGCAAGTCACACAAGTCTAGCGAGGGTGGGACGTCGTTGGTGTTGGAGCTGGGGTTGGAGAGATCCTTCACGATGTTGAAGAGCTCTTTGCTGATGTTTGCATTGTTGTCTAGGCCATCTTTGAAGGAGGACCTTTTGGCGTATCGTTTGAGGTGATGGTGTCTGCAGGTGGCGTTCTTGTGGGCTGCTCGGCTGTCCGGTGTTCATTCACGGAGCCAGATCTTCTCCAGCTTTTTGCAGGCTTGCTTGAAGGCCCGGAGGTCTTCAGTTAACTATCTGTCTCTCTTGTTGGTGTGACTGTTGGAGGGGTTCTTGATCGGGGCGAGGGTGTTGGTGCAATCGTTGATCCACTGTCTGAGGTTGTGGGCGGTGGTGTTGGAGTCGGTGGGGTTGGCGGGTGGGCTCTGGGTGAGGATGGTTGTTAGCCGGTCTTGCTCCAGCAGCTGCGAGGCATCTGTTGAGTGCGGTGGTGTGTGGTGGGTTTCTTGAAGGTGAAGTGGATGCAGCGATGGTCGGTCCAGTGGAGTTCGGTGGTGTGGTTGAAGGAGACGTGGGGACTTGCGGAGAAGTTGGGGTCAAGCGTGTGACCGGCGGAATGGGTGGGTGTTGTGACGAGTTGCCTGAGTCCGAGGTTGGCTAGATTGTCGATCAGGGTGGCGGAGTTGGTGTTGTTGTTGTTCTCAAGGTGGAAGTTCAGGTCCCCGAGGAGGATGTAGTCCGTGGAGGCGAGGGCATGTGCTTGCGAAGTGGGCGGTGGAGTCGCTGAACTGTGGTCGGTGTCCAGGGGGTCTGTAGATGAGGGTTCCTCTGAGGGTGGTGTTGGGGTCAGTGTGGATCTGGAAGAGCAGGTGTCTGGCAGTGCTGAGGGTGTCGTAGGTGTTGGTCGAGACTCTGAGAGGGTTCCTGTGGATGATGGCGATTCCTCCTCCTGCTCTGTTGTTGCGGTCCCTGCGGGTGATCTTGTAGCCTTCCCGGACAGCTATGGCTATGTCGGGTGCCGAGGCGGGGCTCAGCCAGGTCTCCATCAGGAAGACAACGTCTGGTGAGGTTGATTCGAGTAGGTCCCAGAGATCAACGGCGTGTTTGCGGGTGGAGCGGGTGTCTAGCAGGATGCATCTGAGGTGGTTGGGTTCTTTCCTTGTCGGCTGCATGGTGGGGCGGATGCTTGTGAAGTTGCAGTTCCGGCAGGTGAACGCTCCATGGGTGCACTTCGTTGCGGCCAGGAAGCAGGTGTGTGATCGCCTGGTGTTAAGTGCATGGAGGGTTCGGTGAATCCGTAGCGGTGTCGGGTGTCGTGGCTTTTGTGGGGTCCAGGGTTCCTGGCACTGGGTGCGGTCCAGGCATTGGCTGGCGCAGACGGTCTTGCCTGAAGCGCGCCTTCGGCCCACCAGCAGCGTGCCCGCTTCGCACCCTCCATATGAGGGGATGTGGGAGAGTGGAGCAGCTGGGAGTGAAGCAGTGAATGAAATTGCAGAGGGGCGGGCCGCAGGGATGCAGCGGCAGGAAAAATGTGCCGGGGCCACGGGAGAACTGGGCACAGGAAGGAAAAACAAGTTTAGGCAAGAAAACAAGTACAAGAACAGAGAAATGCTAACAAGCCTGGGCAAGAAAGCAAGTACAGGCACAGAGGAATAAAAAAAGGTCTGGGCAAGAAAGCAAGTACAGGCATAGAGGAATTAAAACAAGCCTATGCAAGAAAGCAAGTTAGGCACAGGGGAAAAATACAAAATTAGGCAAAAACAATGCAAGCAGAGCCATGCAGCAGCGTGGGGAGTGACCTGCCTGCGAGCAGGGTCAGAGGTCGCTTCTTTCACCGCTGCACAGCCTCCATATGAGGGGATGTGGTGGGGGGAAGCAGCTGAGAGGAGGGATTGGGGCAGCGAATGGGATTGCAGGGGGCGGCCGCAGGGATGCAGCAGTCGGAAAAACGGGTGGGGGCCGCGGGTGAACTTGGCACAGGAAGGAAAAACAAGTTTAGGCAAGAAAACAATTACAGGCACAGAGGAATAAAAACAAGTCTGGACAAGAAAGCTAGTAAGGCACAGAGGAATAAAAACAAGTCTTGGCAAGAAAGCAAGTACAGGCACAGAGGAATAAAAACAAGTCTGGGCAAGAAAGCAAGTACAGGCACAGAGGAATAAAAACAAGTCTGGGCAAGAAAGCAAGTATAGGCACAAAGGAATATAAACAAGTCTGGGCAATAAAGCAAGTTAGGCACAGGGGAAAAATACAACATTAGGCAAAAACAATGCAGGCAGAGCCGTGCAGCAGCATGGGGAGCGACCTGCCTGCGCGCAGGGTCAGCGGTCCATGAGGTGCTGTATAGCATGTCTGCATTGAGCTGGATGCATGTCAGATAACTGCTTAACATAATCTGTAGATTGAATAAGCATGAGTGAATTTTGCGGATCTCGCGTTCGTGAATTTTGCGGATTTGCGGATTCGCAATCCGCAAAATCCGCGAATTCCCGCGAATTTGCAGATTTTTTTTTTTTGTGTTCGCCCGTGTTTCTGCCAGTTCACGAGGGTTTTGTACACTTTCGCAAATTGCGAACTTACCTGTCAGGTCGCAAGTTTCGCGAACTTGTTGTTTCTACGTGTCCAGCCTGTTTGGGACACTCTTCTTCATCACTGCCACTCTCTGTCACCACTGCCACTCTCTGACTACTCATGCCACCCTCTGGCCCACCCATGCCACCCTCTGTTTCATCACCACACCCTCTGGTTGTCCAGTGTACATTATTTTCGGCAAAGCAAAGCACACCTTCCCTGCCTCAAGTGACCTGAATTAATTTGGGGCTGATTAATGTGTCACTGAATATTTTTTTAGCTGGCACCTGCTACCTTAGTGCGCCCTGATTAGTGATCTTTTGCACTTGCTAAGTGCTTTCATTGTTGCAAAATTAGTTACAACACCTGCCCTGCCCCAACTGACAATAATGAATTAGGGGCTGATTAATGGATTTTAACTTCCAGCCTGGCTCCTGCTTGTCTCCCTTAGCTGTAATTCAGGACCTTTGTGGCATATGTGTAACTATTCTGAGGTTCAGAGCAGGGTCACATAATAGTTTCAACTGGCAACTGAACTCTGGAGGGGCCCCTCAGGAAGCACTACAGGAAATGGCTACTAATGATGAGCCTGAACCTTTGAACCTGGTAAGTAGTTACTTTCAGTTTTGCTAAGATCGTATTTCTGCAATTTTGCACTTATTCGCGGGGCGCGAACTCACGCGAACTCACGCGAACAGTGCGAGCAGTGCGAGCAAAATCCGCTGCTCGCGGATTTGCGGATTTTGCGGGAGATTCGCAAATCTCGCGGATTGCGGATTTCCCGAAAATCAGCAAAATCCGCGAGCGGAACGGATTTTCCGCCCATGCCTAAGATTGAATTAGGTCTCACCCGAGAGGGTGCATGTGCTGTCGCTTGCAAGACATTTTGTTAGCTTACAGTGGACTTAGACCTCATCCATTGCTTACCATTGGTTGGCTTCACTAACTCTTAATTACATTCTTCTCAATTCAAACTTTCATGTCCTCTTCTTTTGTTTGACCTTCCCCTGGAGCATGACCAAAGAACATGTGTCCTTTCAGAGCTCACAGTACTTTTTTCTCTTTTGTAGAAGCACTTTATGAGAGTGGATGTGTTTGGGAGCTGGCTCCCTCGTGAGCTTCTTTCTCCCCATCTGTGTTGTTCCTGGCTCCTTCTCACTGTGTAGTAGCTTGCCCCAACCCACTGTCCATCTTGTTACTTGCCCCCTCCCACTGACCGTGTTGTTGTTTGCCCCTCCCATTGTCCATGTTGTTGCTTATCCCAGCTGCTTTTAGTGTATTTGCTTGCCCCTACCCACTGTCCATGTTGTTGCTTGCACCTACCCACTTTTCCTGGTATTGCTTGCTGCCTCCATCTGTCTGTATTGTTGCTTGACAATCCCGGTGTCCTTGTTGTTGCTTTCCCCCACCCACTGTCTGTGGTGTTGCTTGCCCGTACCCATGGTCTGTGTTGTTGCTTGTGCCCTTTAGTCCTCCTTCCACTGTAAATATAGTTGATTTCCCCCTCAAGCGGTCCATGTTTTTGCTTACCTGCTGTCGCTGTTGCTACCTGCCCCACCTGATGTCTGTTTTATTGATTGCACCAAACTTCCCTTCTTCCGCTGTCTGCGTTATTGTATTCCACCCTTCATTTCTCGCTTTTGTTTCCCTTCTTCTCCTTCCATCTGTATTGCCTTCCTCCATCCCCCAGTGTTGACATTTGCCTTCCCTCCCACTTTTCAGCCTTTCAGCCGCCTCCCTCCATTTCCCCCTGCCCCACAATACACAAAAAATGTGCTGTGACACAACAAGCACTAGCTGCATTATAATCCCTTTTAAAAAAGATATATTTAGGCATGCTGCACAGCAACAGCACTGCTGTACAACATAGCTAAAACATTTGACAAAATCAATAGTTCTGGTAGGTGAAACCTATTGTCTTTAATCATGCTTGTTTGTTCCCGTGGGAACAATTCATACCCTATTATTTAAATAGGATAACTTTTCATTTATTTATGACCATCAATGAAAAAGCAGCAGAAATTAGATCCTAATTATTGCTTTAAAGCATGTTCTCTTCTCTGCATATCTAGAACTTTCACAATTGTTTTGGCCAAATGATCAACCGTGGTTGTGGGGGTATCTGAAAAAAATGTTTCTTATGATTCTATTGTGAGTCTTTCCTCCTGGAAAATGTGGCTTCTTTAAAGTTGACTTCAGTCTGCAAGATTGCTCATGACTATACACAACTACCCAGCAATAGAGCTGGTCACCAGTCTGCTTGAGGTAAGCGAGAGATGCCTCAGAGACAGCTAGAGAAGAAACATGATGAGACCTAACACCTGCTGCATCTGGGAGAGGAAATGACATACAAAAAACTGGAACAGTGACAGTAGGACACTGTCAGTACAGTCAAGGGTGCCATAATGATATAAGGCACTGACATCAACCATAGGAAAGAAAAAAAAACAATACTCGGAGATAGAAATTGGTTTGGAGAATGAATTAGATATGATATACATATTTAAAGCACAGGTAAAGGGTAGAGTGACTTGCTTGGGTGAATTGTACTGATATTGAGATACCAAAACAGTCAAAGAAATGTGGCTTTTCAATGGGAAACTGATGCATATCCCTTAGCACAGGGACCTGAAACTTCCCAATTGGTTAATGGGTGGCCACAACAGTCTTTTGGCAAAAGGACCAATGGCACATTAAAGAAGAAGGAGTAACAAAGCAGTGGGGCATATCTATTTTAGAATTAAGATGTCATTGAAAAGAAACCTTCTGGGGAAAAGAAGGTAAGAGTCAACAGGCAGTCCTCTATTGAAGAGTGACCAAGTGAGCAGATCTACCTATATCTTGTTGATGAGGAGGTGGAGCAAAAAGCATAGTATGCTATCTTGAGAAGTAGGCAGTGAAGGAACTAGGGGTTGAGAGAGGAAGTTACTTGTGAAAGTTCACACAGCAATCATCGAAGTTCACACAGCCTATGGTTACATAGTGCTTCAAATATGGATAGCTTTCATACTGTCAATTGTGCACTAAATATCCCATAGCATAACAAGCATTGGCAAAGCCTATAATTCTGGCATCTTTCAAATCTCACTTAATCTCCCTGTGCCTAACAAAAATGAATGCGTCCTCATGCAACCCAACTGGTGCTCATGTAAAGCGCTGTGAGACCTTTGGGTCAAGTTTGCGCTGTATATAAAACTCCAGAAAAAATTATCTTGTTTTGTTTTGTCATGGTTTTTGCAAAACGCTAATGTTTGGGAATATGCTGGGCCCTAATAAACTGAATAAAAATAAAAATAAAAAATTTGCTAGAGGACAAAAAGTTTCTTCGGTCTAAAAACACACAAATTACAATTGTACTCCATGGCACTGAAAAGAATTTCTTAAAAAGTAATTTAGTCTCAATTGGCTGCAAGCTACTCACCTCTGAGAAAGAAGGAAAGAAAGAAAGAAAGAAAGAAAGAAAGAAAGAAAGAAAGAAAGAAAGAAATGAAGAAAGAAAGAAATGAAGGAAGAAAGCAAGAAAAAAGGTAGGAAAGATAGAGAAAAAGAAGAAAGGAAGGAAATCAAAAGAAATAAAGAAAGCAAGCAAGAAAAAAAGATTAAAAGAGAGACAGAACGAAAGTGATCACCCAGTGATGTCATCATTGATGTCACTGACCATGTCATGAGTGATGTAATATGTGAAGTCATAAGCAGTGCTTTACAGGGACCTAAGTTTTAGTTAGCTCAGGTAACTATAACTACTGAATTTCTATAGTTTTGTACGAGGGAAATCTGAGCCTAACTTTAAATTCCCAGTAACCTTTGCTTTTTTCAGTGAATTTCGAAGGTTTTTTTGTCATTCTATTATCTAGCTTTAACATCCTTGATATCTTTGTTTTTTTCAGTTTACTTCTATGTTTTTAAATTCCATTTCCTAACTATATTGTTCCAGTAACCTTTTATTTTTAAGGGAAATTTCCAAGGTTTTTAAAGTTTATTTCCTATCTGAAACCTGTAACCTTTTAGAGTGTGTGAGTGTCTCAGAGGGTGTGTGAGTGACTGTGTGAGTCTCTCACTATGTGTGAGTGGGTGTGTGATTGTCTGACTGGGTGCATGAGTATCTGTGTGGGTCTGTGAGTTGACATGAGAATGTGTGAGTGGGTTTGCAAGTGCCTCTACATGAGTGTCTGACTGGGTGCATGAGTTTCTAAGTGGGTCTGTGAGTGGACATGAAAGTGTGTGAGTGGGTTTGCGAGTGCCTCCATGTGTGTGAGTCAGTCTGTGAGTAAGTTCATGAGTATCTAAATGGGTCTCTGAGTAGATGTTTGTGTGTCTCACTGGGAGTGTGAGTGGGTGCTTGAATAACAGAGTAGGTCTATGAGTGGATGTATGATTCTTTGGGTCTGTGAGTGGATATGTAAGTCTCTGAGTAGGTCTGTGGGTAGGTGTGTGAGTGTTTCTTAGTAAGTATGTGAGTGAGTAGTGACTAACTTTATGACTTTGTGAGTGGATGTGTGTCCACTAGGGTGTCTCAAGGTGGGTGGATGTGAGTCTTAATGGGTCTGTAACTGGCTAAACGAGTCTCTATGCTTTGTCTTAGACAGGATGCATCAGTGTGTGAGTGGGCCTAGGAGTTGGTGAGTGAGTAGCTGAGGGCGTCTATGAATGGGTGCATCAGTCTCTGAATGAATGTATGAGTGAGTGCATAAGTGTACATGGGTTTGTAAAGATATGCTTTGGAAAGCTACTCAACATCTCTGCAAATTGTAATGGATTGTAAGTTGTGAATAGTGAGATTGTAGTTAAATGTATCTTGTCAAGCAGGGCATGTAACTTTGGCATAGTTTCAGTAGTGCTAATGTACACATATCTAGACACTTCTTTGGTTTACATTTAGGTTAGAGGTTTAGTGATATAGTAAAGATAGTAGTGTAGAAAGAAATAAAAAACATTTTAAGGTCAACTGAATAAGTTTGAAAAAGTCACAACACCCTCGCACACCCTTGTGGTCCGTATTTCCAAAGTCGCACTGATGACGTGACTCATGTAGTTGTGGTAGTAGTAAAACGCATATTTCAACACTTTTGTGTTTTACTTTTAGGTTAGAGCTGTTCTAATACAGTAAAAATAGTAGCGTAGTAAAAAATCAAAAACTTTTTTATTGTTGTTTTAATAAGTTTTACCAAGTCACGACGCACTCGCACACCAGAGCGACATCTATGTCTAGAGTTGTGCTAGGGTTGTGACTCTGGTGGTTTTTTCACAATAATAAAATATACATTTAGACTCTTTTTCAGTTTACCTTATGGAAAGAGCTAAACTCAGAGTAAAAACAAAATATTATATAATCATTTTTAATATAATTTACCATAAATTAGGCTTTTATACATAGTACTGTGTCATGTTCCAGGCATGAAAGATCAACGCTCAGTTATGCATCTCATGTGCCACAGAAATAAAGGGATTTCATAGGTTAAACAACTTTCCATCATTGAGAGAGAGCAAGCGAGATCCCACCCCTTTTGTTCTTTTTTGGGTGTGGCTGTGAGGTTTTCTGGGCAGCTTGTATTTTGAACTTCACTAGGCATTTTTTTGTTATTTTTCTGGCATTAATCATGGCATCTGCAGGAGACTTTCTGGAGGAAGAAGAACAGAATCTGAAAGAGGAAGAGGAAGAGCCACTCAGAAAGTGAAAAGAAAGTGTGGTTTGGGATTTGTTTTCAATCCCAGAGGGGCAGAAAAATGAATGAACAGAAAGTTAAATGTGCCATCTGTCAGAAGGTCCTCTCACGTGGCAGCAACAAAAAGTACTCATGTGGTACATCTTCAATGTACAAACATCTTTGTACTATTCATAGGACTCTGCTTGAAAGAACCGAAATGAGAAGGCTAATGGAGATGCAAGGGACATCTGGTGCTGCAGAAAATGAACCAGGAACATTCGTTGTAGAAGGACATATTTAGAACATTCCTTTTACTCTTCCTGACTAAACCAAAGCTGGCTTCTTCTGTCCAAAATCAAGATATTTCTCAGTGCTGGTGAATACGTTGTGGCTAGAATGCTTGAAACCATCAGTGGACACACTTGCTAAGTTTTTACACAGCTTATATTTCTTGGTACCTGTTGTTCTGTTCTTGTGGGGGGGAACAGCCCCACATTTCTAAATGTTTACAAAACCCCAAAAAAACATAAAAAAGTTTCTTATAGTACCACCTAGTCTGGTTTAAGAAAGAATAATGACATGTTATATGTATGTGTGTAACAGTGTGAATACATCTTGTTCTATGTTTTGATGTGGTTGCACAGATCTGTGACAGGGTTTATGAATTCTTGTATGGGTAAGTGGAGTGATTGGGAGACTGGGTATATATGTGACCGAGGGTGCATGAGTTCCTGCATGGGTAAGTGAATAGATGTTGAGTGCCTGTTTGAGAGAATGACTGGGTGTCCCAGTGGTTACGTAACTAAGGGCCATATTATCAAGAAAGGGCAATACATTATCGCCGCTTTTGTCGACAGGAAACTGCCTCTAAAGCAGCGATGAAATGAAATGAAATGAAATGAAAATTGCACTTGTATAGCGCATAGCTACCCGGAGGCCTCGCAGCGCTTGTGAATGATTACTTAGTGCGGGCTTGGGGTAGATTAGCAGGTGTTAGCAAACAGGTGCGTTTTCAGGGCCTTCCTGAAGGACATGTGGTTGTTGTGTTCCCGAAGAGAGGGCGGGAGGGAGTTCCAAAGTCTCGCCACCGTATGAGAGAAAGAGCGGCCTCCCCAGCGAGCTTTCTTGATTTTGACGGACGTTGCCAGCTGGAGGGTGCAAGAGCGAAGGGAACGGGACGGGACATATGGCGTGACCATAGGGTGTAGAATTACAGGGCCCGTTCGATGGAACGATTTGTGTAAAATACACATGGCTTTAAATTGCACTCTTGCCGCCACAGGGAGCCAATGGAGTTCCCTCTGGGCGTTCTTAGCTGACTGCCAGCGGGGGATGTTGTAGAGTAGGCGCGCCGCACTGTTTTGTGTGATTTGGAGCTTCTGAGTAACGGAGGTCGGGACTCCCATATAAAGAGCATTCCCATAGTCCAGGCGGGAGAGTATCAGGGCCTGGACCATGACCCTCCTCGCCTGGAATGGGAGCAAAGGGAGCACCTTCCGCAGCATCCTCATTAGCCCAAAACAGGTGGCGGCCGTCTTAGTAGCCTGGACCGAAAAATCAAGTGCTCTATCGAGCCAGATCCCAAGGCTCTTTATCTTGGACTTGGGGACGGGGAAGGAGTCTAAACATGGAGGCCAGATGGATGCAAGGGCAGAGGGAGAAGGGTTGCCCAGTAAGATGATGTCTGTCTTCTCCTCATTAAGCTTTAAGCAGGAAGATTGCATCCATCTGGCGACAGCCTCTAGACAGGGGCCTAAGGTGGGGGACGATCCCTCAGAGTGGTCTAAAGAGACCACCAATTGGGTATCGTCCGCGTAGGTGACAATACGCACACCAAAGGGATGGACTATCCTGTCTAGAGGTTCCATGTAGGCATTAAAAAGGGTAGGACTTAGGGAAGAGCCCTGGGGGACCCCGCACCTAAGTGGGTGTTTGGGAGACACCGCTTCACCCTCAAAGACTTGAAAAAAACACTCATCCAAGAAGGATGTCAGCCACTCTAGGGCCGCGCCCGACACGCCCATGCCCGCCAAACGATGTAATAACGTGGCATGGTTAACCGTGTCGAACGCGGCGCTGAGGTCTAGTAGAATGATGGCGACTTTTCCTCCCCGATCCAGCACGGCTCTCGCTTCTTCCGTTACCGCAAGGAGGGCGGTTTCGGTTCCGTGCTGAGGACGGAAACCTGTCTGAGAGGCACGTAATAGGCTATTGGACTCTAAATAGTCCATTAGGATGTTATTCACGTGCCTCTCAAGCAATTTACTCAGCCACGGAAGAAGAGAGATGGGGCGATAGTTTGCCCAGTTGCTCTGGTCGAGGTTGTTTTTTTTTAACAAAGCCTTCACCATGGCACATTTCCAAGATGGTGGAACAGATTTGGAAGAAATGGACGCGTTAAGAACGGCTAAGATGACTGGACGAACGACGTCCAAGACCTTGATGAGGGTCTGAGGAGGTCCTGGGTCGTTGGGAGAGCCAGAGGTGATCTTAGGGATCAGTTTGTCTAGTCCAGGGGTGTCGAGAAGTGGGATTTCCTCCAGCTTACAAGGAACAGAGGGATCAGAGGTGATGAGGGATTTTGGATCGTCCGTAGTGTTGTTAAATGAGGAGTATATGGCCTGAATCTTTTGAGAAAAAAAGACGGCCAGATCATTACAACGGTTTTGAGCGCCTTCAGCAGAGGGACGCTCAGCCGGAGGCGAAATAAGGGATTTAGCGATTTTGAAGATTTCCCTGGGGGCATTCGCCGCCGCATTGATTTTCCCTTCATAAAAAAGAACTTGTGCTGTTTCCATCTCCATTTTGTAGATTTTTATGGCAGCCCTATACTCAGCTTTTCTAGGTTGAGAATAGTCCTGCCTCCAGGCTCTCTCAAGTTTTCGGCGGCTAATTTCCTGAGTCTAAGGGCAGGTGTATACCATGGGGCAACTTTAGGTCTTCTTATAGTGTTGCAGGCATGTTCGGGAAGGACCTGGTCGAGGGTACTGGAAATCCAATGATTAAAATTATTAGTTGCCTTACTAGGATTGGTTGCCCTTGCAGGTGGATTTTTGGCGAGGGCCACTTCCCAGTCAGGCAAGGGAAGAGAGGGCCATTTCCTACCTCGATGCTTGGTAAGGTTCTGAGAGGAGGGGGGGGTTAGTACACCAAGTGAAGGGAATTAAAAAATGGTCGGTCCAGGGTAGAGGAATCGGAGTCTCCACCAAGAGGTTATCTATGTTGCTGTAAATGTGGTCAAGAAGATGACCTTTGTTGTGCGTAGCATAAAAGCCCTTCTGGCATAAATCCATGGATTGCAGGTTGGAACAGAGATTGTTAGCCGATGAATTATAGGGGTCGTCTAAATGTAGATTAATATCACCAAGCAAAGTGAGATTGGGAGAGGTCAGGACGACACTTGCGACAAGATCTATTATCTTGGTAATAAAGTTATTGAGGGGGCCAGGTGGGCGGTATGCTAGGATGCCCGAGAAAGTAGTAGTGGGAGAAAGTTCCAGCAAGAAGTGGAGACTCTCACATACTGGTGTGGTGGTAGGAGTGACGCGGCACTTGTAACCGTCCCTGTATATAATAGCCAGTCCTCCACCGATAATGGTCTTGATAATATGCCCTTGTGAATTTCCATAGAAGCCCAGGTTCTGGTGTTAACCTGGGCTTCTATGGGAATTCACAAGGGCATATTATCAAGCCTGTTATCTCCACTTTAGCAGCAGTTTTCTGCCGATTAAAGCGACGATAATGTATCGCCCTTTCTTGATAATATGGCCCAGAGTGACAAGTGCATAAGTGAGTATATGGATGAGTGAATGGTGCATCAATGGCTTTATGGGTGAATGCCACAATGTGTGAGTTGGTGTATGATTGAGTGAGTGTGAGAGTAATTCAATGTGTGAGTGGCTATGCAAGTAACTATATGAGTCAGTGAGTGGGTACATGTGTGGCTATATGGGTAAGTCAGAGAGTGTGTAATTGGTGCTTGGGAAAATAAGTGAGTGTTTGAGTACCTGAATGAGTGAGTGAAAGTGTGTATGAATTACTTGTTGGGTGTGTTAAAAGCTGCATGCATGCCTATATGGATGAGTAATTGGCTGCATTAGTGGCTTTATGAGTGAGTGAGAGTGTACACGAGTTACTCTTCAGGTGAGTGAATGAGTGTGTGAGTAACTGAACAACTGCGTGAAAGGGTTCATAAATATTTGTATTGGTAAGTGAGAGAGTGGAACCATTTGTTATGCGGATGAGTGTGGACATGTGAGTAACTAGCTATGTGAGTGGCTTTGTGAGTGAGCAAGTGGATATGTTAGTGGCTGTATAGGTGTGTGAGTGGTGTATGAACAACTAAATGTGCGGCTATGTGAGCAGCTGCATGAGTAATGGAGTGTGTGTATAAGTAGCTGTATGGGTGAGTGAGTGGATGTATGTGTAGCTATATGGGTGGTTGAGTGGGTGTTTTAGTGCCTCTATGGGTGCTTGACTGTTTGTGAGTGAGTGACTGCATGGATGATTGAGTGTGTGCATTACTAACTGTATGTGTTACTGAGTGGGTGCAAAATTGTCTGTGTTGATGATTGTGTGGCTGTGTAAGTGACTGTATGGGTGAGTGAGTGAGTGAGTGTGTGAGTGCTTGAATGTATGGTTGAGCTGGTGTGTTACTAGCCGTATGGAAGAGTAAGGAAGATTTGCCACACCTCAGGGAAGCAGAAGTAAATTGTTGTAAGTGACTTTGTGGGTGAATAAGTATGCTTTAACATGGTTATATGGGTGAGTAAGAAATTGCTTTACTAACTGTATACCTAAATGTATTCACAGGTGAGTAGTTAGATGGGTGAGAAAGTGTGTAAGTGGCTGTATGGATGAATGTCTGACTTCTTAGTGTGTATCTGACTAAGTGTGTGTGAAAGTGAGCGCATATCTGTGAGAGGGAATGTGTTAACTTTTGTAAGTGAAGATCTAAGTGGCACTATAAAAGAGTGAGTAGATGTAAGAATGGCTGTAAGTCTCAGTGACTCTTTGTAATACTGACTGTATAAATGTGTGATTTGTTATGCTATTACTTGCATGAGTAAGTAAATTGGCGTGTAAGGGGCCGTATTGCTAAATATGTGTATGGATGAATGATTAAGCTGAGTAAGTGAGTGTCAACGCATGTACATCTGCGTGACTGGGTGTTAAGTGGCTGTATGGGTGAGTAACAGGTTGTATGAATGGTAATATAGATGAGTGAGAGGGTAGAAAAGTATTTCTATTAGTGACATAGTGAGTGTGTCAGTAACTCAATGGATGAGTAAGTGGTTGTGTCACTCTCTGTATAAGTGAGGTAGTGGCTTGGTGAGAAGCCATATAACTGAGTGAGAGGATGTACACATATTTCTATAGGTGACTGACTGGTTGATTTGTGTCTGTATGAGTGAGTGGGTGTATGGGTGGTTGTATCAGTTAGTGATAGGGGGAATCGATGAATCACTGGTTCTGTTAATGTTCCTGGTGTGACTGTGTTAGTTACTGCACTACTTTCAGTGAGTAGTTGGGTGTATTAGTAGAGCTATCCTTTTGCAGATAGGAAGATGACTTGTACTGTGAATGCCAGACTCAATGTATAATTGACCGTAGTGATCTGAAAGTCTAGTTGTGATTGACTAAAATTTGAAGGTGTGTGTCTTAGCTTTTGAGCACATAGCTCACTTGCCATGCCCTACCTACTGACTATGTCATAGATCAGTTATATCTAATGGAGGAAACATTTAAGGCTTGGCAAGTACACTTTAAAGTCAATTTAACCTACTATTAAAATGCACACATAGGTTCTGCAGAAGCAGGCCTGTGACGTATTTGCACAACAGTTGTCTCTATGGTTGATTTGGTAATGTTAGTGATTCAGTAGATATCTGGATGAGTGTCTCAGACCCTATTTCAGAGTGTTAGAATAAATAAGAAAGTATGTTGATATACAGGTGCCATTTTTACCATCTCTATGGCTCTCTAAATATTTATCTAGGAGCCAGCATGGACTGCCTACCAGCTATGTTAGAAAGTACTGGATCACATAACTTTGTGTGCAGAAGTGTGCCGCAGAAGGCCTAACTACTTATGATGTATCACTATATCTGACTGAATTCTTAGGACCTATTATACATGAGTGGTTGGGTGTATTAGTGGCTCTATGATTCTGTGTATTGGTATTTCAGTTGCAATATGACTGTGAGATAAGCATTATCAAACCCCTATGGTCCGTTATATGACAATAGGGGGTTTGATAATGCAGTTCTGAGTTAGCAAATTTGAAAATATATCTGTTAGGTTTTGACAAGATAGCTGACTACCTATGGCTTAACTAACATGTATCTTAGAGATGAATTCTATATAGCAGAAGCTTAGTTTAAGGCTCGGCACATACTCTTTAATGTGAATTTGGTCTACTATTGAAACTGCACACATAGCTTGTGAAGAGGCAGTCTTGCCACATGTTGGAAATGGCAGTTTTTTATATGGCTGAGTTGTTAGTGATTTAGTAGATATCTACATGAGTTTCCCAGGCCCTATTTCAGTGTGTTAGGATATTTCAGGAAGTATGTTGCTATATGACAACTACCTTTCTTAGTATCTCTATAGATCTCTAAATGTGTTTCTATAAGGGGGAATGGACTGCTTTGAGACTGCTTTACTGAATATTGGGTTATGCAAATGTGTGTGTAGAACTGCCTCCGATAGGCCTACCTATATATGATGTATGTCTATATCTGAGTGAATTGTTAGGTGCTATTTTGAGTGTATGACTGGGTGTATCAGTGGCTCTATACTTTTGCAGATAGATATATGAGTTACAATGTAAGTGTCAGACTGGATGCATAACTCAGCATACAGGTCTGTAAGTGTAATTTTTAGTGACTGAAATTTGAAACTATATGTGTTAGATTTGAGCACATAGCTCACTGTCTATGGCCTACCTCCTGTCTACTTTAGTGGTAAGTTATATATAAAAGAAGAGGACTTTGAAACTTCTGAAGGACTCTTTGAAGTTAACTTGACATACTGGTAAAGCTGAGGACAAGGGCTGTGCAGAATGAGGCCAGGGATATGTTAGAAGAGACACTTGTCTACATGGATGACTTGGTATTGCTAGTGCTTTCGATGATATCTGAATGGGTATATCAGTCTCTATTTGGCTGTTTTCGCATATCTAAGGAGGTATGTTGCTATATGACCATCTCTGTTTGTTTCAGTAAAGAAGTGATGGTGTGATACACTGTATGAATGAAGTAGTGGATATGTGAGTGTTTGTAAGAATAACTGTTTAAATGAGATTTTATGTGAGTGACTGTAATTCTGCAATTTCGTACTGAAACGTTTACTTACAAAATAGGCGAAAGAACGTTACAAGAAACTATGACAAGACCTCTTTATGTAAAAAAAAACACTCTTCTTGGATATCTCAAACAATATGTCTGTGGTAGAAAACATATTTGGAGACATCTTAGAACATTGAACGGTAGCCCCAATTAAAAACAAAAGGACAAAAAAATATATTCTTCTGTGATCTTGAAAATTACATCATTATGACAATACATATTTCTTATTCTATAACACTGTATTACAAAGTGATAAAAATACCACTTTCCCTTTTTTAGTGTTCTCAGCTTTCAAACTACTTCACCATGCACGGTGGTCTGTATGTAGCATCATCTTCGAATAGTGGGGAAAAAACAATCATACAGATTGTACAAAAAAATAACAGAATTGCACAGTACATCATTGTAAATTTGTGTTAATATGCTTTCTACGCCCTCTAATTTGCTAATCAGTTGTTTTACCAAAACTTATTCTAATATAAATGAAGGCATGTGAAAACATTTTCCATTATTATTATTACACATGGTGCACTAATATCAATAAATGTATACCACGCTTGAATTTTGAAGATCCTTTTTCAAAATATCACCCCTTGTAGACTGAATGATGGCTAAAACACTGACGATCCACGCTGATGAATTCAAATTAATTTCTTTTTTTTAAGAAATAGTACGTGGAAGTTTGGTTAAAGGAAGAAAACATAACAATTTTAGACTTCTAAAAGGCATTTGTGGTTTTCGATTGATAGATTTCCACAGTGTTATATATACAAGTTATATTAACTCCTTTATAGAAGATAAAAGGACTACTACCTTTTGAGGACATCAACCCTAATAGGCCGATTGATGTCCTTAGAACTTAAGTTGAAGAAATAAAATATAAGAATCTCGTAATTTGAACTGCAGTTTAGCTTTGAATTTAAGGTTGCTATTATTGCAATGCGTCTATTGATTTTCACTCTTTAAATAAGCAGTGTAGTGTTCAGATGTAATATTAAGTTCTTCATGGAAGATGATAGCCATTGTTGTGTAAGTTGCTCCAGAAATTGATATTTAACCTTCTTTGAAGTTTGTAATTTCAGTTTCCAGTTTAGATCCATCTGCTTTATATAGTTGCAGCATTATTCTCAGGTATTTTCCACCTCTTTATATTTACAGCTTAGACATAACCTCTGATCTACAATTTGGGCAAGTCATATTTTCGTTTGCTAGTTTAATCAATCTGTCAAAAGTGACTGTTTTGCGATCTGGTAGTGTTAAGTATAGGAATCACTCAGCATTTATTGTAGTGATAGATATAAATAGGAAATCTTCACAGTCATGATCCCATGTGTAATTAGTCCAAAAAAGATATAAGGACCCTCTTCAACATCTACATGGCCCCGCTTGCATCCATCATCAGAAGCCACAGACTCAACATTGTCTCCTACACCAATGACATCTGGCTAATTCTCTCCCTCATAGTCAAACCCACAGCCACCAAGAGCAACTTCCACAATGTGATTAAAGTAGTCACAACCTGGATAAAGGACAGATGCTTAACTCAGACAAGACTGAAATCCTCATCCTGGCCTCCGTCCCCTCCTCTTGGGATGACTCTTGGTGGACTACAGCACTCAAAACCCACTCACACCCACAGACCACACACAAAACCTCAGCATCATCCTGGACTCCTTGCTCTAAATTAACTGACAAATCAACACTTTTTCGTCCTCCTGCTTCCACATGCTCCACTTGCTTCACAAGAACTTCAAGTGGATCCCCAGCAAGTCCAGGAAAAAAGTCACCTATGCGTTCCTTAGCAACAGACTCAACTACAGTAACACCCTCTATGTCGGCACCACCCAGAAACTCCAAAAGACACTGCAGAATGTCCAGAACGCCTCTGCCAGACTCATCCTGAACATCCCACCCACAACCACATTACCGGCTACCTGATAGAACTACACTGGCTACCAGTCAACAAAGAATCACCTTCAAACTCCTCACACATTCCTACAAAGCCCTTCACAATGCAGGACCTGCACACCTCAACCATTGCCTCTCCTTCTACACTCCGACCAGACTCACACTGTAGAAGATAACTGATTGATTGATTTATCAATATTAACTTATTCTCCTTCTAAATCTGCAACCATGACCATTTTGCAGTTTTATGTGTCTTGTTGAATGATGAGACTAAATATAACTGATCCGCTAAATGTATCCAAGATCTCGATTGCCTGAAGCAGAATGCTTTATACTCTGTCGCTGGCTAAATGTTGGAGTAAACGATTCAGTGCTGAAAGGAACCTTTTTTCAGTTTTATTTTCAATATTTGTTAAATGAAACGCTACAATGAGAACTACATTTGCATAACAGTTGATATCTGAACTGTTTTCCAGCTGATGTCCTACAATATCTCCCTCAGTTTTTACTTTTTTCTTCTTATCCATTTTTACTTTGTCAAGGTTTCCTTTGTTTTCTTGGAAATCAGTTAAGTCTTTTGTATGCTTCCATTTTGGACACATGATCATTTTCTCATAAATAGAGTATTGACCTGAATGAGTAGTGTATAGATTTCATAACTGATTGTACTGTCTTACACAACTTCCATCGCCACTAACCTTTTGTCAGCAACTTCTATCAAATACAACTGGACAATGTTCTTATTTGAGACTATGCAACATATGCCATTCCTTCTTTAAACACACTATTACCGATGATCACAAAACCTTTCCATACACTTAAGCCTTGAGATATGTGGATAGTTACTGCATACATTAGGGTCACTGGGAACTGCTGCCGTCAAACATACCAGTCCTTTATGAGCAAAAAATGCACAGTACATACCCCAATCTGCTTTACACCATCAATCTGATCAAACTTTATATTCAAGAATTCTATCTGATCCCTGTTTGGAAAATTAACGAGATTAATAACTTTACCTACAGCACCATTTACTAACCATTCTTCCACATCCAATTTTATGCCACAAAACATCTCGACATTTTTAACACATGCATAAACACTTTTCTGAAGCTGCAGTTTTCGATACAGACTTCTCCAAAGAATCCAGTTTTGTTTGTAGTTTTTCAGTTAGTAGTATTTGTACTCCCTGCTGTTCCATTTTATCGATAGCTGTAATCTCCAAAATATGCTGTTTTTCCAATTTCAACAGTTCTTCATTAAAGTTTGAGCACTCTCTTAAAGTAGGCATTAAGAAAACTATGAATGTGTTTTCCTAAATGAAATTATGCATTACTTGTGCTGGTGTGTTTTGAGATGAAAATAGTTTCTTGATAAGTCGACTGTCCAAAGCTTGTTTACAGTCGTTTGTCAAAACTTGTATTCTAATGTCCTTTAGAATAACGGCAAATTCCATATCCGATACTTGACACATATGCTTCACTAGTTCCTCCTAGTTGAACCGTAACCAAATATTTACATTGCCAATGCCTCCCAAAGAATTCCTTATTTCAATATGTAGAAGTGTCTTGAAAATAGGCTGGCCTTTCACAGGTAGGTCACCGAAGACAATTAAGTGCTTTCCTTCAAACAGCATGTCGCAATCTGTTTTTAAAATGTGTTCCTTTCTCAAGTGTACAAAGGCAAGCATTAAGTTTGAGACCACAATCAAATAGCTTTAGCTTCTTCAGTACTCTTGAGACTTCTTGACAAGCTTTCCCAGATAACTTCTGTTATTCCAGTTTATTATCATGTTTAACAAGTTGCATAAATTGTCAATGTACAGTAATTCCTTTAATGTTGTGTGCTAGTAATCCAGTTGGTGCTGTTCCTTGACAGGAACAAAATAATTCTGTGATTCTGTGTAGATAACACGTTAGAAGTTTAATTAGGAAACTTTTCCCTGTTCCACCTTAGCCACTAATGTATAATAGGATATGTTTAAATGATGAGAATTCACATTGTTTGTTCGTATGCAGGAATCAAAGCTATTTTGTCTTTTGTTTCCATATAGATTTGTTTCTGTTTGGTTTTCAGTTCTCCTTCTAACTGTTCAAAATCAATAGTGCCCTGTCTCACTTCTTCCATTGCAGTTTCCACCTCTTTAATGGGTATTGCTGCTTCATTTTGAATAATTGGTTACCAAGTGGATCTTAACTCAATGGTCCTGAACTTTGGCTACTTTGTTAACTTTATCTAGCTATTTCAGCTGCAATAGTTTCTTCTTTTTTTTTTGTCCTCATTCGCCTCTCCTCACCCCTTACTGTCGCGGTTCCACCCTAGGGCAATTTCCTCTCATATTGTAGAAATAGTGCTATTGGAAGTAGGTGCATCACACTGACCCTTCCTCCTTGAAGCAGTTTCCGCCGAGATTTTGGAGAGGCTTAATCATAGGACTTATTTGCACTTTTAACTTAGCCCCCCTCCCCATTACCCATAGTATTGTAGGAACTGAGTCCAAAACCTGTATCTCTTCTTATTCCGACCAGCCATTTCTAGCTTTGCTATAGCTCTCATAGCTCTTAACCATTTCAAGTCTAACGAAGGGTCTGCAGAAACCCACATCCTGCAAATTTCCCTCCGGGCCACCAATATACCATAAAACACCAGTTTTGCTTTGTCGTTGAAGCCATTACCTTGTAAATCAGTTCTTCCCGTCATAACAAGTTCAGGGCTTACCTCAAGATGTTGGCCCAGTACTATTGACAAGCATTTACTCACTGCTTTCCAGAAGTCCTCTATCGCCGGGCATGTAACAAACATGTGCAAGTCGTCTTCATTCGGGCTGCTGCATTTGGAACACGTCACTGTTCCGCCAGCCTTGAATTTCGCCAGTTTTTTTGGAGACCAATACGCCCTGTGGAGAGTGAACAAGTGGTTTCTCCTTAAATTCGCCGGTTTTACCACCTTGTAAAGAATCAACATAGTTACTTGCCATTGGTCCTCTGTCGCGATCCTCAGCAAGCGCTCTCCCCACAGGGTCTCTGGCAATGTAAAAGGTCCGTCCTCCATTTCCACTATTGACCAGTACCACATCGCCACTTCTTTTTTAATTGGGGTCTCCATAGCCAGCTTTTCTTCAAAAACATTATAATGCCCAATAAAATTTTCTTTCCCGGCGGCCCAACTTTGTATCTGGAGATATTTAAACTAAGAAAAATGTTGTCCCCATTTGTGTTCACAGTATCTCCACGGTACTAAGCTACCATCTATAAACAAATCCCCCCATCTCTGAGGGCCCTCTATTTTTAATGACCTTGCCAAAGCATCCTCGGACTAGCTCGGAGCTCCTGGTGTATTCCAAATCGGTGCCATTGCGCTAAAATATGGTGTTTTTGTTGCCCTCCTAACTCTATACCATAGCATCGCTAGGTCTTTCAGTACCTTTAATCTTATTTTTTTTAAAGTATTTCGGGTCGGAAAATTTATACATAAATCCATTCTGCTTGGTCTTCTCTGTTCTAAGCAGTGCTGACAATAATTTACCAATAACTGAACTCCTGGAGTGCCCAGAAGCATTCTACAATTCTTCAACAAAAAATCCCAAGAATATATCTGGAGGTCTGGAGCTGCCAGGCCTCCTTTCAAAAGTTTTCTCCTGATCTATTTCCAATATAGAAGCAATCTCTTGGATGCCCAGATAAATTACCCGATCTCACTTTGCAGCTTTATGAGCCCCTCCTTCTCGAACATAAGTGGCAAGGAGTCAAATAGAAAAGTTATCTTGGGTAAAACCATCATTTTCACCAAGTTGACTCTGCCATATAGAGTTAGCGGCAGGTGCATCCAGCCTCTCATAGCCAGAGAGATTTCCTTTCTAACTTTATCAAAATTAACTCTAGTGAGTTTCTTTAAATCTTGTGTTATTCGCACCCCTAAGTATCTTATCTCTGTTTTGCAAGCTATATCCTCTGTTTTCAAATTCCAGGACATGATCTCGGTTTTGTCAATATTTAATCGATATCCAGAGACCTCCCCAATTTCTTCGTTATAGTATCTACGCAGCCCAGCGATTGGTGTAGTTTGGGAGTTAAAATAACTGTATCATCTGCGTATAGCCCGATCTTTCTGGCCCAACCCTGAAACTCAAAAGGTGGAATCAGATCTGCCTCTCTTATTCTACAAGCTAATGGTTCTTTATAAAGATCGGACAAGAGAGGAGATAAGGGGCATCCCTGCCTTGTGCCCCTCATTACTTTTATTGTCGGGGTTAATGTCCTGTTTACTAATACCCTCGAAGTAGGTAACCGATATAGCCGCGCCAAGACCACGCCAAAATTAACCCCCATCTGTAGATGTGTTATTAGGGCCTTCAAATACACCCAATAGACACGATCAAACGCCTTGGCGGCGTCCAAAGCAACTACTGCCAAGGGGAGATTGTCTGTAACAGCCACATCTATACTGCATATAAGGGAAAAAGTTAGCTCCTTTAAATACCTGCCTTTAATAAACCCATTCTGATCGTGTATGAGATATGGGACAACTCTGCCCAACCTGTCTGCCATGATCTTAGCAAAAAGCTTGTAGTCGCTATTTAAAAGCAAAATCGGCCTATACGAATCCATGTATTTTGGTGATTTCCCAGGTTTGGGAATAACTATAATATTTGCCTCATTCCATGATGCAGGGAGGGCCGCGTTTCCCAGAAAGATGTCATTAAAACTTTCATTAATAAGAGTGCCACACTCCCAGCCAAAACCTTGTATACCTCAACAGGAAGCCCGTCTGGGCCAGGTGCCTTCCCTTTCTTCGCCTTCTTGATAGCCTCCTCAACTTCTCCCTGCGTTATCTCTTGGTTTAATATTTCCTGAAGCTCTTCTGTCAGTGGATTCAAAACCTTCACCCACTTGTCTATTTCCTGTTTAGCTGGATCAAGATCCTCCCTATACACCTCTTCAAAATACCTGTGAAAGGCATCAGCAATATCTTTTGTGTCCGTAACAAATCCCCCTCACTCACCATCCTTCACTTCTTTGATAATGCTTCGTACCCGGTCCCTCCTTGCTTTCCATGCTAATAGTTTACTTGTGCCTTCACCATATTCAAAATGCTGGCCTCATATTTTTCCTTAACCCTATTAGTAACCACTGTAAATATTTCTCCTTTCAATTCGTCCGGATCTTGAATGATCTTTTCCTTAACCTCGCTGCTACCTGCTTTTACTATCTCTGCCTCCTTTTGACGGACTTCCTTTTCCAAGAGCTCTACCCTGTTATAATACGCTCTTCCTTTACTTGCACCCAGAGCTCCCAAGCTCCCCCGAAGAAAAGCTTTGCAGGCCTCCCAGACAATGTCAATTTTTCCTGACCCCACATTCTGGTCTACAAACCCATCCACTTCCTGCCTTAGACTCTCTATCACCTCACAATCATACAACACTGTACGGTCCAACCTCCAGATTGAACCCAAATCGCAGGCCCCTGTCTTCACCACCAAGGTGACTGCTGAGTGATCTGATAAATGTACTCCAACATGTAATATCTGTTTCGCTCTCCCCATAAGTCTCATATCAGTTAAGATGTAATCAATCCGTGATCTATGACGGTATTTTTTATTATAATAGGTGTAACCTAATACTTGACCCGACCTCTGTCTCCAAACGTCACGTAATCCAAACTGGTCTATCAATCCCTTTACTCTGTTTGACAGGGAGATAGAAATATTTAGATAATATCAAACAGATTCATACCTCCAAAAACGAATAGTTATCAACATTCAGTACATCTTGATGTTGTTTCACGAAAGCAGCAGATTAAACTAATTTCTTGGAGGCTGGATAGTAATCTGGTTTTTAGAGGAGACACATTTTATTCAGTTGTGTTAAGTATACAATTTGTTTCAAGACGCCATCATGATCATATAGAAGAGAGATTATGCCTCTAATTCAAAAAGAAATGTTTTTAAAAAAGGGGAAAACCCTCACATTTGTTAATAATGGGTACCTGTTTATATGCAATTTACTAATCTAAAAAGTACAGATTGTGTTGGGCATGCCTATGAACATATCTTGTCAACTATCCCATTGCTCATGTATGTTTTAAAATAATCGATCTTGCCATTAGTACAATATTTTGTTCTCTAGAGCTTATTATTCTGGAGACCAAACAGTTATTACCTTTGTAGCTTAAGGACGTGATTTATAAAAAGTGTAACTCCTGCAGGTTCTGTAATCCCTGTCTACAGCCTCCTTGGACCTGTGCTGCTGTAGAAAAACATAGTATTTATTTTAACTTTTTAGAGCTTTATCTATATTTTTTGGCTAATTTTGTTTATCTAAAAAGGAAAATACCTGTTCTTGTCGTGCTCGAACTTGTTAGATTAGAAAATAAGCCAGAGAAAGAAAGAAAAATAACCAGATCTATATTTTCATTATTTTGTAGCAAATGTTTTTGAAAAAGTCCTAACACGAGTTAAAACATTTTTTACAATAAACATTGTTAGTCACTAGTGTTGCACATAATATCCTCAATCATAATATCTCATATAAGTTCAGTCTACCTGAGCCATTATTTATCCCAAAGTTTTGAGAGGATGCCAAACAGTGCATTATTTATCCCAAAGTTTAGAGAGGATGCCATACCATAATAAGACCAATGGGAGCAAAGTAAGTAATTATATTAATATTGGTCAGAGTCGAATTATAATGCAAACATTTGTACATAAAGTTTAAAGTTTAGACCAAACATACCTACTATTTAATAAAAATGTATCTAAAAGAATTCAGTAGTATACTCAGATGGGAAAAATAGGGGAAGAGACTACATCATGGATAGTTTGATGTGTCTCAAAAATCTAAAAGAACCTATCTATACACTTACCAATGAAGGGCATGGTGGCCAGCATCAGTTTCAGGCTAGGGGGTCAGGGGGTCTCTACCCTGCCCCCTTTTCACATTTTCCACTCTTGTTTTGGGTTCTCTTGTGCCTCAGTTCTCTGAAAAACAAGATGGTGGCCAACACTTCCTGGGTTCGACAGTTTGGAATGTTGACAGACGACTGCCAGCCAATCAGGAGCTCGCTCGCGCATGCCGGGATCCACACACATGGGCACACATGCGTGGAACCGTGCGCGCACCGTGCGCGGACCCATGCGAGCACGGGTGCACTCACGGTGTCCCACCTATAGATATATATATTTTTCAAAGTTGATTTTCTCAAAAACGACTGGAGGGATTTACACCATTTTACCAAAAGGGCGTACTCCGTCCCAGGCCCTACCATTTTGCCAGGTTTGGTGTAATTCCGTTCATCAGTTCGGGCTGTAACCTTGCCTAGATGTCCTATGAAAAATTGCATGGGGAAAACACGTTTTGGGACCCCCCTTTTTTCTCTGCCTTCGCTTCACGAATCCCCCCGAAACTTTCAGGGAAGGAGCGGAGCGTAACGGGTCATCTTCTTTGAGAAATTCACATAGATTCATTAACCGGCGCTAAAGTTATTCCCAATAGAATGTTGTGGATTTCCTATGGAAACTAGTTCCGAACTATATATACCTACTGGCGACTGCCAGTAGGATATATATATATATATATATTCACTGAAAAAACCATAGGTTATAGACCATATATAGTTAGGAATTAGCATTTACAAAACCTTGAAAATTCACTGAAAAAACCATAGGTTATAGACCATGTATAGTTAGGAATTCGCATTTACAAAACCTTATTTTACTCACACAAAACCATTGAAATTCCATATATAGTTAGTTGCACTAACTATATATCGCGCACCCGCAATCCACTGCTGATGATGTCACATATTACATCATTCATGACATGGTCAGTGACATCACTGATGACATCACTGATGACATCTCAAATGACATCACTGATGACATCTCAAATGACATCACTGATGACATCACTGATGACATCTCATTTGACATTACTGATCACATCACTGATGATATCATTCATGTGATAATACGATTAACCTCTTCAGACTCTAATATAACCTTAGATACAATCAGTGTAAACAGACACTCACAGACTGTCACTCATCCATGGAGTTACTCACACACTTAGTCAGTCATGCAAAGAATCAATCACACCTCCATTTCCTCAACTATACAGTTATACAAACTTTACTTATTCAAACATATACTAACACATATTTACTCTCTTATACAATCCCTGATACAAGTTCACAATGATCCATACAGCCACTCACACATTCACTGGCTCTTATGCACAGTTATTTATATATGTCAATTCTCACATGTGCTGTGTTTTACATATGTACTTACTTTGACATGTAGCACTGAGATATCCATTCACTCACCAATACATTCATGCACACAGTCAACCGCCCATACAGCTGTTTCCACATGCACTTTTGAAACCATACATCTAGTGAATCAACTGCTCACACATCTATGCACAGAGTCATACACCTCCCAGCCACCCACACACACACTCAGTCTCCCATAAAAAATACTTGGGCAACCAATCAATAACCCATATAGTTACTCATATAGCTACTGATCAACACATGCAACAGTTTACAGAACAACAGACAAAATGATGCACAAATTAAGACAGTTTAGTCACTAACCCATGCACTCAGTGAGACACATTTAATCACTCACTCATACAGTCAGTCATGCACCTACTAAATCCTTCATCCAGACACTTATACATCCACTCATTCTTCAATATGAAGACATATTTTAACTTTACAGAAACATACAGTCACTGGATGTTGTCATCAGTGATGTCATCAGTGATGTCATTTGAGATGTCATCAGTGATGTCATCAGTGATGTCACTGACCATGTCATGAATGATGTAATATGTGACATCATCAGCAGTGGATTGCGGGTGCGCGATATACAGTTAGTGCAACTAACTATATATGGAATTTCAATGGTTTTGTGTGAGTAAAATAAGGTTTTGTAAATGCGAATTCCTAACTATATATGGTCTATAACCTATGGTTTTTTCAGTGAATTTTCAAGGTTTTGTAAATGCTAATTCCTAACTATATATGGTCTATAACCTATGGTTTTTTCAGTGAATTTTCAAGGTTTTGTAAATGCTAATTCCTAACTATATATGGTCTATAGCCTATGGTTTTTTCAGTGAATATATATATACATACATACATATATAAACATATATCATCTGTATATCTATATAAATACAAACATAAATGCATGCATACATATACTTATATGCATACAGATGCATGTTATTTACATGAAAGTTGAAAAAACACTAATAAAAGCAAAGCTAAAAAGCCACCTCATTACAAACAGAATGGCTTTAACTTAAACGAGGGCGAGATCTATTGCATTTTCAATGCTTGTTTACTTTGGTTCCATCAAGAAGGCATTCATATGTGTCACACATTTGCCATAAATTCTGAATGTTAGCACTCTAGTTGCACGTTAGATCACTGTAGTAAAGCTACTGCTCACCAGGGACGTCTGCTGCTGGTATTCAAAGTGCATGTTTCAGTCTGCATGTAACAATTTTTTTAATGAAATAGAAGAGGATTTGAGAAGTCACTCAAAATGATCCCTAATTTTTCTTTCTGCAGCATTAATCATAATTCATATGGCAAAATATACCCCCTCATTTTGTTCCTTTTTAAATTAAATGTTTTAAGAGTTACCACTTCATTCCAATCAAGATGGCTTCAGGTGTGCCATACCTTTGTAATAAGTAGGACTGTTAGCGCTCTAGTTGTTCTTTAGAACACTCTGGGACATTCTGTCATTGGGCTATACTTGGGCTACATCTGGGTGATATTTGGGCTACATTTGGGCTCTTTTGTCTCTGGTGGCCATTTTGGGAGACTGCATGTCAGAATTTTTTAATGAAATAGAAGAGGATTTGAAAGTCACTCAAAATGTGCCCTAATGTTTCTTTCTGCAGCACTAATAATACCTTCTATTGCCTAATATACCCCCTCATTTTGTTCCTTTTTAAATTAAATGTTTTAAGAGTTACCACTTTATTCCCATCACGATGGCTCCAGGTGTGCTATACCTTTGTAATAAGTAGGACTGTTAGCGCTCTAGTTGTTCTTTAGAACACTCTGGGACATTCTGTCATTGGGCTATACTTGGGCTACATCTGGGTGATATTTGGGCTACATTTGGGCTCTTTTGTCTCTGGTGGCCATTTTGGGAGACTGCATGTCAGAATGTTTTAATGAAATAGAAAAGGATTTGAGAAGTCACTCAAAATGTGCCCTAATTTTTCATTCTGCAGCACTAATCATACTTTATATGGTAAAATATACCCCCTCATGTTGTTTCTTTTTAAATTAAATGTTTTAAGAGTTACCACTTTATTCCAATCAAGATGGCTTCAGGTGTGCCATACCTTTGTAATAAGTAGGACTGTTAGCGCTCTAGTTGTTCTTTAGAACACTCTGGGACATTCTGTCATTGGGCTATACTTGGCTACATCTGGGTGATATTTGGGCTACATTTGGGCTCTTTTGTCTCTGGTGGCGATCTTGGGAGACTGCATGTCAGAATGTTTTAATGAAATAGAAAAGGATTTGAGAAGTCACTCAAAATGTGCCCTAATTTTTCATTCTGCAGCACTAATCATACTTTCTATGGCAAAATATACCCCCTCATGTTGTTTCTTTTTAAATTAAATGTTTTAAGAGTTACCACTTTATTCCAATCAAGATGGCTTCAGGTGTGCCATACCTTTTGTAATAAGTAGGACTGTTAGCGCTCTAGTTGTTCTTTAGAACACTCTAGGAGGCTGCAGTAGAACACAAAGGAATCAACTGACAGTCTCTGTCCTTGTTGGATGTACATGTTTTACTGAGAATGTCAGACTTCATTTTCACATGACTGAGAAAGATAATGTGAATTCTATGTCAGGACGGAGGCGAGGATTATGCAGTCCTTTCTTCTCTTTATTATAATCAGCACTTCAAAGAAAAACCAATCAAAACGTTTTTATTGAACCACAACTCCCATGAGCACATGGGAAACAGTGTCCATAGTAACCAACAGCCAATGATGGATTGTCCGCCGTATAACTAGCCATGATGTCCTCTTCTATTCCTCTTTCTTCTCTGTTCGTCAGATAAGTCAAACCTTTTATCTTCCTAACGTTTGGTTGTCTTGTGTGGATTAATTTGTGTTTGCTTGTGCAATAGCGCTTGCTTAGCGGCGCGCTTGATTTGTTTTTTAGATCTTCGGCAGTTCGACGTGCGTCAGGCGCTGCTTGCGCCGTCTCTGCCGTTCCTCTCATCGCGGGCTCTGTGGCGAGCGCCTTTCGCTTCCCCTTAGCTCCGTAGGGCGCCACTGTTCGGGTTAAGGCTGCGACTGCGGCGCCTGCCCCTCGGGTCGGTGCGCTGAGGCAGGTTATCACCTGACTCACCAACCCTCGCCTGACACCGGGCCGGTGTAGTAGCGCGCCCTCGTGCGCGACGCCCTCTAGTGGCGGTTGTCAGTCACCGCACCCTTTAATTGCCAGCGGTACTGTCGGAGCACCGGCGAGGGGGCTACCTTCTGTAACTGGTTAATGTTTAGTGCTCTCACCCTCGCACAATGCAGACTGCTGAACAGTCGACTCCCCTCACTCAGGGGATGGAAGACCCTGGCTGCTCCCAACCACTGCCGCCGGCGGTTGGCCGCGCGTTGTCACAGGCGCTGGATTCGGTGCTGGCTCCTTTGCGGGAGAGTGTAAAGGCGCGCAGGGGGGGGGAGAAAGTCGGCGAAGCGTCACGCGGGGCACTTGGAGGAGTTCGATCGCTTGAGGGACTCCTTCCATAAAAGTGCGCGAACGCTTAAAAATATACCCTGCCGGGAGGGTTTCTTCCCCGGAGATGATGGCGACGAGGTCGCCCCGAATTCAGACCTAGACGATGGTTTCCCCTTGGAGGGAGAGGGTGTAACCGAGGACGATACCTCCTCGGGCGATGAGGATGAGGGCTCGGGACGCCCCTGGCGCCCCGCGTCGCATTCCTCAGAGTCCCTGGAACGGGATGATAAAGTCCCGGACATGTTTGATCCGTCGAGGATCTACCATCCACGTTCGTCGGAATGGACTCCGGATCCCAAGGTGGCGGCGTACGTGGCTGGTAAAGTACGCCAACCCCTAGAGAAGGAGGTTCGGACCCGCATGCGGGGTGAATGCCCTCGACCTAAGCTGGAGGGCAGAGTGGCAGCCACTCCTGATATTGACGAGAAAATCTATGCGTTCTTCGCCAAATTTATGAAAGACCCCAGGAAGGGTATTGATCGCTCCTGGCGCAACTGCCAGGATAAGCTCCTGGACGCCGTAAGCCCCGTCACCCAGATCATCCAGTTGGCCGAGAGGGCCAAGGAGTCGGGGACTCCGATGTCCACGGAGGTCGTGGCAGGTTGGGCTCAGCGGGCCCTATGCTTCCTGGGGAACGCAAATTGTGCATTGGCGGCAGAGCGGAGGAGATCCCTCCTCATTAAGGTAGATCCGAAATTAGGAGATCTGGCCACGTCGGAGGCGGGCCCTATTGCACAAGGCCGGCTCTTTGGGGAGCCTTTTTTTAGAGAACTGAACAAGTTCGTGACAACTTTCTCTGCACTCGACAGAGCACAAACGTCCATAAAAAAAAATTTTCCTGGACGGGTTTTTGCAGGGGCCGGACGAGGACGGGGTCGCTCCTCCGGCCGTCAGCCCCAGCAAGGCCCTAATAACAAGGCCCAGCAGCGCCGGAACAATGGCTGGAATGATGGTCGCCAGGGGAACTTCTACCCCAGCAGAGGTGCCGGCCGAGGGCGCGGCAGAGGTTACCACGGCGGTGCAAACGCACCGGGAGGCCCATCCGGTGAGTGTTACCCTTTTTTCCCCATCTTTTCTGGGAGGGAGGCTTCGGGATCACCTCCACAACTGGAGCAAGATCTCCTCAGACCCGTGGGTCCTCCAGACGGTCAGAGGTTTCAGGATAGAATTCTACGGCACTCCCCACCAGAGGGTTCGCCCTCGTCCCTTGGTTTTCTCCTCAGAGGACAAGCTTCTTGTCGACACAGAAATTGCCGATCTCCTCAGAAAAGGCGCGATTCGCAGAACGCGCCTGCACCCTGCGGGCTTCCTAAGCAATATTTTTCTGGTCCAGAAAAAGGACAAGGGGTTCCGCCCGGTTATCAATTTACGGGAATTCAACGAGTGGCTGGTCTACCGCCACTTCAAAATGGAGGGAATCCATCTACTCCGAGACATTCTCCTTCAAGGGGATTGGATGGTCCGGCTGGACCTGAAAGACGCGTATCTCACGGTACCGATCTTTCCCCCTCACAGGCGCTTCCTTCAGTTCTTGTGGAACGAGGAGGTTTACGAATTCCAAGCCCTTCCGTTCGGCCTCTCGTCGGCCCCATGGTGCTTTACGAAGCTCCTGCGGCCGGTGGTGGAAACACTACGCGAGAGAGGGGTTCGGATGATCATCTACCTCGACGACATCCTGATCATGGATCAGTCGCCGGATCGTCTACGGTCACACTTGACCATGACTATTGCCCTACTCCAGGACCTGGGGTTTGTGGTGAATGCCCCGAGGTCGGACCTCCTTCCGAAGAAGCAAATCTCTTTTCTGGGCTTCCTCATAGATTCCGACGCGGCCAGCCTCAGTCTCCCACAGCAGAAGGTGAACAAGATCCGCAGGGAACTTTCTCAGACCCTGAGGAGAGACAGGATCTCCCTTCGGCATCTGGCTCGTATAGTGGGCCTCCTCTCCTCCTCGATCCAAGCGTTCTTTCCGGGCCCGCTACACTACAGGGCTCTTCAACGCCTGAAGGCACAACATCTCTGAAAGGCCTAACTTATTCCGAGCTCATCTCCCTGACGGAGGAAACAAGAGTGGAGTTGAGATGGTGGATAGAACACAGGAGTGCATGGAACGGGAGAGCGATCTTCGGATCCAACCCGGATCTGATCATAGAATCGGACGACAGCAGAGCGGGCTGGGGAGCCTGTTGCGGCGAGATCACGATGGGGGGCAGTTGGTCGGAGGACGAACTTCGGCTCCACATCAACTGCCTGGAGCTTCTGGCGGGCTCCTTTGCGATCAAGTCTTTGATGCAGAACAAGGTGTCGTGCTGTATCCTGCTGCGCATGGACAACATGTCAGCGGTTCAGTATATCAATCGCCTGGGCAGACCTCGGTCCAGGGCCTTAGCGAACCTGGCGAAGGATTTCTGGCACTATTGCCTGGAGAAACTGATTTCTGTCTCGGCGGAGTATCTCCCAGGCACGCAGAACTCGATAGCGGACTGGCATTCCAGAAACTTCCTGGACTTCAGCGATTGGAGGCTGCACACGGCAGTCTTTCAGGCCTTGCAGGAAACGTGGGGTCCGTTCACGCTGGACCTGTTTGCCTCCCGGCTCAACCGTCAACTTCAGAGATTCATGAGCTGGAGACCGGACCCGGAGGCGGTCGCGGTCGATACCTTCTTACAGGACTGGTCGACGGAACAGGCGTACGCCTTCCCTCCTTTCCTCATGATTCCTCGAGTAGCGGCTCAAGTTCGCCGTCAGCAGGCCTCTCTGGTCCTAGTGACCCCCTTTTGGCGGGCTCAGGCCTGGTTTCCCTCGGCGCTGGAGCTGTCTTGGGACTGTCCAATTCGAATGCCCTCCTTTCCGTCACTGCTTTCGGGGCCTCTGGGAGAGGGGCACCCGCTGGTACTTCAGGGGACCCTGGTCCTCATGGCATGGAGGATTTCCGGGGACGTTGGCAGGACGAGCGCCTTTCGGCGGGAGCAGCGGAACTCATCAGCAGGGCCTGGGCCCCTGGTACGGTCAAGAGGTATCGATCGGCTTGGCAACGGTGGCGTCGTTGGTGTCTGGGAAGACACGCCGATCCGGTGGGGGCTGACATTACCCTCGTTCTGAACTTCCTGGCCGAACTGTCCGACTCGGGGTTGGCGTATCGGTCCATTAATTCTTTCAGGTCCGCCATTTCGGCGGGACATGTTCACGTCGACGGACGGCCGGCGGGAGAACACCCTTGGGTTTGCAAACTCATGAAGGGCGCCAGGCTTTCTACTCCTCCTGAGCCCAGGTATTCCAACCTCTGGGATGTCAATATCATACTCAGGTTCTTTACCTCTTGGCGTGATAACAGCTATTTGTCTAGAAAGGAACTGTCAGCTAAGCTGGCTATGTTGCTGTGTCTGATTTTGTGTAAACGAGTCTCTGACGTGCGTGCGTTAGACATCTCCGCACGCGTATTCACTCCGGAAGGGGTGACGTTCACAGTGGCTAGGCGCACAAAGACTAGCATCAGGTCAGTATCGTACCCGTCCTTCTCGGACCACCCAAAACTGTGCGTAGTGCGTTGCCTCAAGGCGTATGAGGATATGACCGAGGATTGTCGCCCGCCTGGGGAGCGTCAACTCCTCATTGCACTGAAGAAACCTTTTAAAGCGGTTTCGGCTCCGTCTATTGCCCGGTGGGTCCGTTGGCTTATGGCCGAGGCGGGCATAGATGTGACCACTTTTGGAGCTCACTCTGTTAGAGGTGCCATGGCTTCTAAGGCCATTCAGGTAGGTGGTAGGTTAGAGGACATCATGGCAGCGGCAGACTGGTCCTCGGAGTCTACCTTCAAAAAGTTTTACTTCAAGCCTATCTATGGCGCAGCAGAGCTTGTTGTGGATAAGCTTTGAAACTGCATAATCCTCGCCTCCGTCCTGACATAGAATGTAAAATTTCCTAGCTAACGTAACGGAAAGTTTCAATTCTATTAAGGACAAGGAGGCGAGGATTATCCCACCCGAGCCGGGGTGGTCTCGTCCCCCCCGTGTACCTTCGTATTTCAGTAAGTACTACTTTTTGAGGTATTTCAACGGTGTATTTATGCAATGCATTGTGGGAATCACTGTTTCTTACCTTTCTCAGTTCACTGTTTACTATCTGTACTGTTTTAAACACGAATCATCATGCTTCGTAGTCTCTCTTCATACTGTGTATTGACTTGCCTTACTTCTGGTCAGAAGGACTAGATAACGGTCTCCTTATTTACTTTAGGACACGACCAGAAAGAATGAGGGGTCTTACAGAGATTTCTGCCTCACAGAGAAGACGAGGAATAGAAGAGGACGTCATGGCTAGTTATACGGCGGACGGATCCATCATTGGCTGTTGGTTACTATGGACACTGTTTCCCATGTGCTCATGGGAGTTGTGGTTCAATAAAAACGTTTTGATTGGTTTTTCTTTGAAGTGCTGATTATAATAAAGAGAAGAAAGTACTGCATAATCCTCGCCTCCTTGTCCTTAATAGAATTGAAACTTTCCGTTACGTTAGCTAGGAAATTTTACATTTACAGAAAATATGCTTTCAGTTTAGCTTATAGATCCCCTTCCAAACCACTGTGGGAAAATCATGAGATATTAGTTTTCTTTCAAACAATATTCATGATATCACAGCAGAAGGTTTTTTCACATGGTAAAATCACCTTAGAACCCACCACAATTCCTAAAACGAGTATGGTACCATCAACAAATGATTTATAATGTAACTAAAGTCCTAAAACCCTCTATTAACTACAATGCTTTTTAATGAGGTGCTATCATGTATATTGGTCCCAAGATGGCTGCCAACACTTCTTGGATGAAGTGCTGACAGCCAATCAGATCAGATGTGTGGTTAGGCTCCGCCCAGATATATATCTTTTTTTGAACCTAAATTACTCAAAATCCACTGGAGCACACATATTGAGACCTAGCAAAGGCACATCGGGCTAACAGTCCCTACAATTTTGCCAAGTTTCGTGCAAATCCATTCAGCCGTTCGAGCTAAAAGTGAGGCCAACCGCCCTATGGAAATTAACATGGGAAAAAGGCATTTTGGGACCCCCCTTTTTTCTCGGCCCCCCCTTGATGAAACCCCCCCAAATTGTCAGGGGCTGCTCAGAAACAAAATGTTCCACTTTCCTGAAAATTTCAGCCAATTCCGTCCACAAACGCCAAAGTTATTAGACATAGAATTTTCAAAAATCCCATAGAGAAAAAATCCTAACTATATATACCTACTGGCGACCGCCAGTAGGTAATATATATATATATATATATAGATATGTATGTATGTATATATATATATATATATATATATATATATATATATATATATATATATATATTGCAACACGTATCAACTTTATAAAAGTCGAAAAGACGGCAAGCACTCAGGTATCCGATTTAGGGAATTTTTATTGCAAACCCCCTCACCCTGGACAGAAGCGTTTCGCTATAACAGCTTCGTCAGTGTCAGTTTGTGTTATAAAACCATTGCCATTTTAAACCCCACCAGTCTTTACTTTGTTCCTTGACATAGAAGATAGTCAATATGATGAAAACGGTGGCCATCTTTAAATATATATATCCTCATATATTACAATTGTTTAATATGGCGAATAATAAAGTGCTCAAGTGCTTAATTGTAAAAACATTGTAACAACAAACAAATGATCATTTGAGTACATAATAATAAATTTTTTCCCATGGGGAATCGTGACCGGATCCTACATGGCATTATTGGAAAATCCCAAAATTCTGATTTGTGTGCCTATAAAGCAGTGTATCCCCCCGTCTCGTTCTTATAATTTCTATCCAGGAACCTGGTCACTATCCATTAATTTTTGTTTGTCGTATGTATATGTCCAAGAAACTCTGCCGCTCCCTTGAAAAGGCCTGGAAAAAAGACCCAACCACTAGCACCAAGGACGCCTTCAAAAACGCCACCCGCACACACCACCAACTAATCCGAAAGGCCAAGAAAACAGCATTCAAGGTTCGACTTGACAACAACGCCCACAACAGCAAGGAACTTTTCAACATTGTCAAGGAATTTACCAATCCCTCGGCCAACTCCAACGACATCACCCCCTCTCAAGCCCTCTGCGACTCCCTAGCCTCATTCTTCCACAACAAAATTGCAGACATCCACAACAGCTTCGACAACCAACCCGGAGACCAACCCACCCAACCATATGCTGAACATTCTCCCCCCTTGAACACCCTCAACGAGTGGAGCCCAATCTCCACTGAGGACACCATCCACCTAATGAACTCCATCCACTCAGGATCCCCCACAGACCCATGTCCTCACCACATCTGCAACAAAGCAGACTCCGTCATAGCACCGCACCTCCGAGAAGTCATCAACTGCTCCTTCAACTCCGCCACCTTCCCGGAAAGCTGGAAACACGCTGAACTCACCGCCCTTCTGAAAAAACCCACTGCGGACCCCACCGAACTCAAAAATTACCGCCCCATCTCGCTCCTTCCATTCCCGGCCAAAGTAATCGAGAAAGCTGTCAACAACCAGCTCGCCGCTTTCCTCGAAGCCAACAAATCCCTCGACTCCTCACAATCTGGCTTCCGAGCAAAACACAGCACTGAGACCGCCCTCATCGCAGCAACAGACGACATCTGAACTCTACTGGACAAGGGAGACACAGTCGCCCTCATCCTCCTCGACCTCTCTGCAGCCTTCGACACAGTCTGCCACAACACCCTTTTACAACGCCTCAAAAACATCGGAATACAAGGAAAAGCACTGGAATGGATCACCTCGTTCCTCTCCGGAAGAACCCAGAAAGTCCGCCTCCCACCATTCAAGTCAGAAGCCACTGAAGTCATCTGCGGCGTACCACAAGGATCTTCACTCAGCCCCACCCTTTTCAACGTCTACATGAGCCCCCTCGCGGCCATCGCCCGCCAACACAACCTCAACATCATCTCTTACGCGGATGACACTCAACTGATCCTTTCTCTCACCAATGACCCCAGCACCGCCAAAACTAACCTACACGAAGGAATGAAAGAAGTTGCCGAATGGATGAAACACAGCCGTCTGAAACTGAACTCAGATAAAACAGAAGTCCTCATCTTAGGTACATCCCCCTCTACATGGGACGACTCTTGGTGGCCGGTAGCCCTTGGAAAAGCACCCATCCCGACAGACCACGCACGGAACCTAGGCATTATCCTGGACTCTTCACTCTCAATGAACAGACAAGTCAGCGCTGTGTCCTCATCCTGCTTCAACATTCTCCGCATGCTCAAAAAAACATTTCGCTGGATCCCCACCGTAACCAGAAAAACAGTCACCCATGCTCTGGTCACGAGCCGACTGGACTACGGAAACACCCTCTACGCAGGTACTACCGCTAAACCCCAGAAGAAACTCCAACGAATCAAAAACGCCTCAGCCAGGATCATATTAGACATCCCGCGCAACGAACACATCTCTGACCACCTGAAAGACCTCCACTGGCTTCCCGTCAATAAGAGGATCACTTTCCGACTGCTAACCCACGCACACAAATCTCTCTACGACATCGGACCAGAATGCCTCAACTCACGACTGTCCTTCTACAACCCCTCCCGCCTACTACGCTCTTCCAGCCAAGCCCTCGCCACTGTACCTCGCATCAACAAGACCACCATGGGAGACAGATCCTTCTCATACCTGGCTGCTAAAACATGGAACTCACTCCCCACTTACCTTCGCCTTACCCAGAACCACCTAGCATTCAGAAAGCAACTTAAAACGTGGATATTTGACAAGTAATCCTCCTCCCCTCCCTAAGCGCCTTGAGACCCTCTTGGTATGTAGTGCGCTATATAAATTCTTTGACTTGACTTGACTTGACATATATGTATATATATATATATATAAACAATGTGTGATTAAGGCAAGCAGAGTATTTCCCTGCTATGTTCCTTCATACAACTGTGTGTTATGTGCTTTAATGGATGTATAAACTGTTAAGAGGTGAGCTATAGTTTAAGACAAGACATAATTTTGAATTTGCATGTGTATTTTACGGTGGTGGTTTCTTTATATGAGCACTAGGGCTCCACCGACCCCTATTTATTACCATTAATTTTTTAAATAAAGAATTCTGGAATACTTACATTTATGGGATCACTCGGCTCCTTGCTCTAAGCGAAGTTCAGGCACTCAAGACAGTTTTTAAATCACATGGACTGGTACGCATTTGCCAGACGTCGCAGGTTTAGGTGGGCTGACCTGCTTTCAGCCCTGGCCTCTAAGGTCTGTCAGGCTGTTATATCACACACCCTCACTGACCTAGGAAGACTTTGCAAATAAAATGCCGGTAGACGCTTACGGCTTAAGCCCTTTGCTGCCCACTACTGGCTGTCAATCAATGGAGGGACACCCTTTTAACAAAGCGTCCTTGGATTGCCCTGTGAATGCCTGGAGAGCAGTGGGTGAGCGAAAGTGCACGTAATTAGCGACATCATCACTGATGCTAATCACACACTGTAAACAGATTCACTGCACATTTTTCAATTAAACAGAAGCATGCACAGTGTATCTGTTCAGCTTTGTGATCAGTGCTACTGGCAGGATTGACATAAAAGTAAAGAGGAGGCTGTCCCAGGCTGGTGGCAGGTGGGGTGCTTTCAACGAGGGCTGCTGAGAAGGTGGTGATCATAGTATTTCATTTACAGGTTCAGCTGCCTCAGCCTTATTAGCCTACACTGTCTGCCCTGTGTCCTCTTGACCTTTGTACTGCCACAGTGCCATCCAAGAAAAGTTGTTGATTCTTGCTCAATCCTTCCCCAGTTTAGCGGAAATTAATGAAGTGAGTTTTTCGTTGCTGTGATTGTCTGGCCTCTGCAAAATCCTCTGTGTACTTTCCGTGATCTTTCAACTGTATTCTCTTGGAAGGGTTACCTCCTCAGCAGTTAAAAGCTTAGATGCCGCCGGTCCTGGAATTAATAGAGGCGGGCAAGCCAACAAATCGACAGGGAGAGGCCTGCCGAAAGTCTGGATTGTTACACGCATCCAAAGTGAGAGCCTAACCTTCAAAATATGTAGCATGTAAAATCCCCAACGAACTTGTAAAAGTATAGAAAATATCTTAACATTAAAAATAATGTAATTCATATTTGAAATTGTTTCAATCTAGTATGTTATAGGCTATTACATCATGTAGATTAGAGGGTGTAAAGGGCCCATTAAACTGAATTACTCAAGTTAAACGATTCCCAGTAAAGTACAGTGATGTGACAATGATCACAGATTGTGGTCAAGTGGGAAAGCTGTGGTTTGACCTCAGGTTTCTTAGTCTCTCATTGTGTAACTTTGCCACTGGTCACATATTCTTCTCCATCCTATTGAAAAGCAAAGGACGGTGCTTTTTATTCATTTCTTTAAGGACTAAAGTTTAGTGAGTGCCAGACACTATTTCTATGTTTTATCGAGCACACAATTTTAAGTTTCACTGTGGTAATCTTACTCCAATCTTACTTCCCATCTGTTGACTGCACCCCTTAGGGCTGTCCGCCTTGTTTAGCAAACAAGGAAACATTTCATAGTATGTACATATTCTTTTCAAAATGGCTGTAAAAAGTTGGCAATTAATAGAAATGTGCTGAAAACCTGCACTATTTTACATAGTGCCTCCCAGGGGAGGCCTTAACTTGTTGAACCCTTCTTGTTGCAGCCATGCTTGCTTGCTGCTTGCACTTCACCATGTTGAAAGTTCACCAGCTGCCTCTGACAAGTTTATACTCTGATGAGTGTATTTTTATAACTTTTTTTGTTGGTGGTCTCCTTTATATTTTTGGAAATATTTGTGGTCTACTGCTCTGTGTTTTTTGTTGAAGGTGGCCTTTATGCACTGCATATATTATGAAGTCTTACGTGTTCATTTGGTGGATTGAAATGCGTTTCATTAGGAAGTGCACATTTTAAGTATTTCTTGCTATGTGAGAGCATCATTGCTGTGGGTGTGTAGATTGGGTGTGTAATGGTAGTTCTCAGTGAGATATTTTATGGATAGCTTGTTCATTTACAATTTCAAAGAGCCCAGCTCTTCCGATTGGGGGATGAAAATTCACTCCAACCCATGGCGCTTATTTGTGAGAGCCCTGCATCACTTTTGCACCACATAAATTGGTACATTTATGATGCCGTACTCTCAATCCGATTTATGAAGCCACGTAAAGCCACCCTGCAGTGCTTTCAGTGGCCTCATAAACCTTGAGTAAGGCAACACTGTGCAAATCGCTGTGTCGCCTTACTCTGCGCCTGGGAGCTGTTTCATGGACGTTTTGATGGGGTTTCCAATGCAACACCCATGGATTTTGATGCTGCCCCAGATTTACTAAATCATGTAAACCTGGGGATGTGCCAAATTTGTATGCCTCCTAAGGTGAGGCGTACCAAAGATAAATATGTTTAACACCTTTTAGGATTGTTTTTGTGCAGGAAGGTGTCCCTTCCTGTGCAAAAACAATTCTGCATTCAACGGAGGCATGCTTGCACCATGGTGCAAAGGTGCCTATGTCGACTCTAGATGCCCAAAAGTGCAACAACCCTGGGAGAAGGACAGGAATGCACCATAATGCATAACTATAGTGCATTCCTGCACTTTCACATTGGCATAGAGCAGCACGGTAAGGTGAGTTGCTGTGCTGCCCTACGTCAAAAGCTCATAAATGAGGGCTCTAGAGTCTAAGGTAACAGTTCCATTTAAACCGACGTCAGAGGGATTTTTTTCAGCCTGAATGCATTTTGTTCCTCATCTCTGCAAGCAGAGTACAGATAGCGACACCCTCCAAAGTTCTACCTCTTGTTTTTAGTGTGACAACGGGTGAATTGTCAGAACAAAAATCCATTCATTCCCTTATTGCGCCCACTGGGAAAATTTCACAAGCAACCCTTATTTCTCAGTCATTAATACATTATCATGATTTAAAGACTTCAGCTATCAAATACTTCATGGGGGCCTTTTAAATGCAAACAAATACCCTTAACAAGTTTATTCATTTTACAACTCTAGTATCCAAATGAAAACCAATATGTCCGTAAGGGGAAGACTGGTCTGATTAGGTAACGTACAAGCACGCAGAAATAGCACAATCAAACCACTGTTTGAGTCAAAAACCGAAAAAACACAAATTGTGTTGACATATGTTACAGACTTACTGAAATCTTGCAGATGCCACATTCCCATATCAACGAATGGAAAATGGAACATTTAATTTCATACTTGTGTAATGAAGTAACACATGTTTTTTCACTCAAAAGAAAGAGGAAGGAGTATCTGTTTATTTGTGCATGTATGTGTGTTTTGTACATTTGTGTCTACATTCGCCACACATTGGCAGACCTATTGGCAGTGCAGACGTTTGTTTTGTTATGTTATTGTTTTGTATTTTGTTCTTTTGTATTGTGGCGTTCATTTACGCATTTCAGCAAATGCTGACATGTTTTCATTAAAAAGCTGCACACGTAATTAAAGGTCTTGTGGAAAGCAGCCATTTATTATTTCTTAAGGCAGTGCTTGTTACTGCTACAACTCTGACCTATAATATTAACAAAGCAGATCCCCGTTTGAGTTGAGGAGCGTCGCCCCACAAAGAAAGGTTCCAGGTCAGAGATAATTAATAAAATGGTAATAAAGTTTATTATTATCATTTCATTTTTCAGCAATCAACCTGTTCTGAACTGAGTGACAGGACGGGGTGGGCCTGTGCTGCTGAGTGGCAGCAGGCAGCTGTGCACTAAAGTTTAAAATGTGCATTTCTCTTTGGCGAGCTGTCTTGCGATGGCCAGCCAGACATGTGCATTTCAAACTTCTCTAACCTAGCAATCTTAGACAACTGGTTAGAGAAAATGCTTGCCTATAGTGCTCTTAAGAGCGCTGAGTGAGACCACTCCCTCCAATCCTGGCGCTGCTCTCATGCTGGTGAGACCAGCACCAGAATTAGTTAGGGGAGTTGGCTGGGTTTCGCGTTGGAGCCTACCTTGAGGAAACACCGAAGGAGGAGGGTGTTGCGCAGGAAGGAAAGTGTACATATATACTATTTTGTGTCACCCACCTCACCACCCTTATATATGCCAGCCGGCACTGGATATTAATATGCCAAATATTAGTCACAGACCATGCCTTAAAATCACAGTTCCCAAGTTGTCGTTGGCTCACATCTCAGAAAGCTAGTTTGTTTTGTTTAGTTTGCTTTGTAGATTCCAAACGTGCGTTAACTGCGATTAAAACATATTTTGACTTGTGGTACTTCGTTTTAATAGAAATACATCCACATAATAAAGACATCAGCGTAAAACAGGAAATACATTTGCAAGTCATCTAGAGCATTAACAGGGCTGATATCAAGTTTAAGCAACAAAAAAGCATTTTCTTAGGTTTTAAGACAGAGGGAATGGAGGGAGGAAAGAAAAGGGGGAAGGGATAATAAATACCATTACAATATATACATATCAGTCATGGCCTACAAACATAAGGCATGAATAAACAATATGTACTATGCATCCTAAAATATGATACATACATAAGAAGGCAACTAGTATAAGTTAGTAAAAAGGAGAGAGTCAAAGACCTTCAAGGTGGTTTAAAATGATCTGAGTTGAAATGCGGAAAAGTTTTCCGGGACATACGATCCAAATATGATGTGAGAGGCAACCAGAAGAGGTCCATGTTACGTGATGGCTTACAGGAAGAAACAAAGGCAACATCAAGTCTGTGAAAGTGGCAAAGGGAATTCCACCAAGCTTGTATGGAGATATTTTAAGAGATATCCAATTAGAAGAGATGTGTTGAAATGCAAGAGCAAGCATGAGATCGAAATGACCATGTGAATGTGGTGGAAGGTCGAGAAAATCAGAAAGGCTGCCTATGAAAAGAAGAGAGATAGAGTAAGGAATAGAAAGCGAAAAGATACGAGTGAAATATAACGAAATCTTATCCCAAAATTAAGAAACAACAGCGCAAAGAAAAAAGAGATGTAGAAGGTCAGCCTTAGGAAAATCACAAGTCCAACAATTAGAGTTAGAAGAGGAGGAAAAAAGTGACACAGAAAGAAGGGATATAGGTAAAACAGGGATTGAGTGAGAGAAGCAGATCGAGACATTTTTAACGCTCTGGACCAGATTTTATCCCAAAGGCGAACAGACCAGGAACATCCCAAATGCGCCTCCCAAGCGTGTTCCAATTTAGATTTATCACAATCTGGATTAGGAGCAAAGAAAAATGTATAAATAAGAGAGGCCTTAGGTAGGGTAGAAAGAATTGCAAGGAGGGGAGATGGAGGAACTAGAGGAGCTGAGGAAGGGAGAGAGTAATAACGATCAAGAATAACTGCCATAAGAATAGTACATTTCTGTAAAAAGGATTGAGGTCAATGAAATAAGTGACAAAATTGAGGGAAGGAATAAGGAGGATAATCCATCAAAGATTTGATTGACCCACATAATACCTTTTGATCGCCAGGTATTCCAGAAGATGGGTCTAATATTGAGAAGAATAAGTGAGTTAGACCAAATAGGGGTGGTTAAAAAAGATTCACGTGTGATGGAAGAAGGATGAATCAAGGGTTTTAAGAGAGAAGAAGTATGTTTAAAAAGGGGAGATGAAGTATATGGAGATTTGGCAGAAAAGCTTATGACTTCATTAAATGAGAAGGGGAACAATAGTGTTTGTTCCATGAGGAGCCAAAGGGAAGTGAAGGGAGAGAGATCTGATGCAAGCCATCTGGAAGTCTGGCGTAGTGAAAAAGATTTATGATAAAGAAGAAAGTTTGGAAAGTTAACACCACCATTAGATTTAGAGTTCTGAAGAACTGCTAAAGAAATTCTAGATTTTTTTTCTTTCCAAAGAAATTTTGAGAGGCATGAGTCTATACGTTTAAATAGATAATCGGAATATGAATGTGAAGTAGTGTGGCTCACTGGTTAGAGGCGGCAGACCCGAGAGCAGAGGACGGCCCGGGACCAGGGTTCGATTCCCGGCGCGGCAGGTTTCTGGACCAGGGTCAGCGGACTCGATAATTCTCTCGCCTCGGTGCCCACTCTGATCAGCGATCACACTCGGCAACTCTGGGCATTAGCTTGCCTCATCTTCACTAACGGCCCCACCAGACCGCCGGGGATGCCTGGTCTCACCCTGGAGATACCCATTAAGGGACCATCTCTCGGGGAAGCCAGGAAGGGTTTCGCAGCGGTCGAAGCGCCTTGGGACCCTACGGGTAAGTAGTGCGCTATATAAATGCCAATACATTTACATTTACATTTGAACGGGTAACATGGAAAAAACATATATTAATATGGGGGCAATAATCATCCTGATGGAGTCCAGACGTCCCCACCAAAAATGGAAAAGAGGATTCCAGGAGGTGAAAGAAGCTTGAATGCGGGATAAGACTGCAGACATATTCAAGTTGACTGAAGAAAGAATAGAATTAGAGAACCAAATACCTAAGTATTTAATCTTTGTACTATTCCAGGCCAACCCAGTAGAGGAAAAGAGATGAGGAAGACAAGAATTAGTGAGGGGAAGAATTTCAGTCTTGTCTGAATTAATCTTGTATCCTGAAACCTGTGAAAAAGAGTCGAACTCCGACAATAAAGGAGAAATAGATTTTTATCGATCACAAATAAATAGAAGAATATCGTCTGCATAAGCAGAAATTTTCAACTGATTATCACCGTAAGGAAAACCAGAAATGGATTTGTTGTCACAAATGGAGGATAAAAAAGGCTCAAGATCTAGGACGAAAAAAGAAGAGGGTTAAGGGACAACCCTGTCGAACAACACGCTGAAGAGTGAAACATGAGGAAAACTGGCCATTCACAAGGACTGAAGCTTTAGGTGCAGAGTATAACAGGGAAATAAGGGAAATTTATTTAAGGCCAAAACCGTGCCAACGAAGGGAAGCAAACAAAAAAGACCAGTTGACTCTATCAAAAGCTTTCTCTGTATCAACAGAAATAGCAGCTAAAGGAATAGAAAGAGAGGAAGCCTTATTGAGAACATTAAGAAAAAGACAAGAGTTATCAGAAGTAAGTCTACCCTTAACAAAGCCACACTGCTCCTTACTAATAAGATGTGGCATAAAAGAATCTAAACGTAACGCAAGCAATTTGGCAAATAATTTATCATCCACATTAACTAATGATATTGGATGATAATTTTTACAGAATAGGGGATCACGACCATCTTTAGGGATAAGACAAATAGTAGCATCTTGAAAAGTACCCTCAGACTTACCAGAAGAGTAAAAAGATTGAAAAAGAGATAAAAGTTTGGGAAGTAAAAGATCAGAAAAATGTAATTAAAATTCAACTGGGTAACCATCTGGGCCGGGTGATTTACCTTTAGTAAGGGTATTCAGGGCTGCGGAAAGTTCGGATAATGAGAGATCAGATTCAAGGTCTGAAAAAATAAGATGAGAGTTGGAGGATTTAGGAAATGCCTAAAGATAAGTGTGAATAAGGGAAGAAGTGGGAGGAGATTCTGGGGTATATAGGTGTTGCTAAAATGATCGAAATTGGACAAGAATGTCCGTATCCTTGTGAAGAAGAGTATTGTCAGAAGAATAAATAGAATCAATGAGAGAATGCTCTTTACGAGCTTTGAGATAGTTAGCTAAAAATTTCCCTGACTTATTTCGACCTCCATGGTAACGAGCACTACTACAAATAAGTATCGAAGAAACATTATCAGTGGTATACTTATTGAACTCTAATTTAGCTCGAACAAGATCAGGTGATACAGACTTATCTGAGGAGGTATAAAATGTATGTTCTAATGCTTTAATGTGAGCTAATGAGGATTTGCGTTTCTGGATAAAAATGTTCTTTTTCTTGGAATCAAAATCAATTATAAAACCTCTTGCAGTGGCTTTAAAGGAATCCCAAATAATATGGGGAGGAATATTAGGAACGGAATTGATGAAAAGGAAATCATTAGCAAATGTACGAAAAGAAATAGAGAAATGAGGATCAGTATGAAGGGAAGTGTTGAAGCACCAACGGGAAGACTTAGGATGTGGTGGGATAGATCAAGATCTGTTACAACAGGGGCATGGTCCGAGATCATTATGGGTTCAATAGAGGAGGAGAGTAAATTTTGAGATAAAGATTGAGAGAGCAAAATGTAGTCAAGACGGGAAAGAGATGCATGGGGAGGAGAAAAAAAGAATAGTCCAAGGTGCCAGGATGAGAGAGTCTCCAAGAATCAATAGGATGTGACTGCAATATGCAGACCCCCCAGGATATAGCGGCATGGATTAGCAAATTTAGCGGCACAAAAATGGAAATTTAGCGGCACAAATATGGAAATTTAGCGGCAATTTTGCGGCATTTTATGTGCATCCATCCATTTGCAGGGGGACCCATTATTTTGCATTATGCCACTGGGTCACGCTTATCCAGTGTAGAACAACAGTACTGGATAAAAATCACTCCAGGCTTCCTGCAGTGCGAGCACCCGGTGTTGCCCAGCACTGCAATGCAGTGATGTCTGCCATCACAGCACCCATTCATAGTCGAAGGGGGCAGGGGAGTCGTTGCGTTGTCACGGCTGGAGGTGTGAGGAAGATGGGAGGAGAGGGGAGGGGGTTAATGGCGGTGCTACAAGTGACGCTGAGGTACTTTAAGGGCTGATTACAAGGTCTTTAAAGCAAACAGCACTTGCTCTCAATCGGCTCCCATTAAATTAATGGGACCCGATTGAGAGCAAGTGCTGTTTGCATGACATGACGCACAGCAGCTCCCTCCTGCTGTGCCCCTCGGAAAATTGGCAGGCCGTGTCCAGGCCTGGCTGGCCCCGGCATGCCTGGAGAGGCAGCCCGTGTGGTTCGCCGTTTGTGGCCGGTTTTGTATCGACGTGGTGCGTAAACCAGAGCCTCCAGCCAAGAACACAGAGGCTGTTTGTTCTCAGGGAGGATGCGTTTAACTGATGGTCCCTGTTCACGACAGATTCAAATCCTGGCTGGTCACTCGGCCTTTCATCCTTTGAATGTCGATAATCAGTGCAATTGATTTCACCTGTGTATTAATAACATGTTTTATCAGTCCTACTTTAATTCACGTTTATTGTAGGATTACTTAAAACCATTATATAATCCATAAACCGGATAATCTAAATGAAACAAGAGCTCAATGATATCAGTCAGTTGCACGCGAGACCTCATTGGGGGTGAACGTACTCCCTCTCCGAAGACTTCCGTTATGCTGTAAGCAAGTTATGCTCAGCTCTGAAACACCAATTTTACAGATTTCTGTCTTAATTAATTGACCTCAAGTGCCTCCTTTTATCTTATTCGTGAAGAGGAAGGCTCTCTAGGAACGGATGAAGTGCTCTTTCTGTCGGTTCCAGGCTGTCCCCGTATTCCCTTAATCCCGCAAAATGCCTGCCCCCATTGTAACCCGCGCTATACTTCCCCTCAGTGTGCGGGACATTAAAGGATTACACATCAGGTGTTTATAATCCCTCAAAACAGCAGGAGACCTCATTGGATTAATGCGCCTGCTGCAGAGATTTTAGTGTAACCGAAGGTCACGAGTTGAGTCTGACGGGGCCTCCTGAGTGCCACTTGTTTTCGCATTTGTTCAAGTGAAACGTTTGATTCGTGTAATAATATCTGCTATTATCAGACCCCCAGGATATAGCGGCTTTTGTAAAAATACCGCTCGATTTCTACAAAAGTGCTGATTTCGCGGGCACTTTTGTAAAAATCGCGGCATTTTTACAAAAGTGCTGATTTCGCGGCATACCGCGAAATCGCAAAATCGTGCTATCCTGGAGGGTCTGAATATGGTGTTGAGAAATTGTTTGTGAGTTTTATGAGGAATAAAGCGAACTGTGGATTTACGATCAATGAATGGATCTACAATCTCATTACAATCACAATCTAGAATAAATAAGTCATCTTTATATTGAATACATTTCTTAGTAATTAGAGGCCGGAAAGAACAATCCGGTTGTGTGGGACCACAAATATTAAAAACAGTTAAAGGAACCGAATTAACTAGTAATTTAGCAAGAATCCACCTCCCCTCAGCATTGTTCTCCTGCGACTAAATTTTACATTTTAATTTCTAGTGACATAAAATAGCAACACTATTCTTCTTATTAGTGGAAGGCGAAAAAAAAAAGTACCTACCCAATTCCTTTTTAATTTAAGGGATTCAGACTCTGTAAGACGTGTCTCTTGTATCAGAACCAAATCAGGGTTGTAAGAGGCTAAATGAGAGAGGACTCTCTGCCATTTAATTGGGCTAATGCAGAAAGTACTGAAAGAAGATCTGTGAACTTCAAGAAGAGAATGATAACCCCACATGGTTTGATGGAAGCAGATGAACGTGGACCAAGCCGGTGAGCCCTTTGGATGCTGATAGAAGTGGTAGGTGACAAGTCCAAAAGTTTTGGTAGAAAAGATGTAAAAAATGACACTGGATCTTCACCTTCCAGGGATTCTGGCAGACCATAAATACGAAGATTATTCCTCCTATTCCTGTTTTCCAAATCCTCAGTATGTTGTTGGAGAGCAAGAACTGACTTTTCCAGAGAAAAGATGGGCTGAGCTTTATCTTGCATTCCTGAAACTTGTTGTTCCACGGATGTAACTGTGTTATCCATAGTTGGCCATTTCTCCTCGAGAAATTGCATTTTATGATTAGTTTCTTCTACAAATGGGCGTAAAGCGCAAATCTCTTCTGGAAGTAGCTCCACAGAGATGGGAGATTACGGTTTATTCAGAGATGGGGTGTCTTGTTTGAAGCGTTTAGTAGAAGATGTAGAAGGAGAGGGCTTGCTTGAAACAGGCTGTGCTGAGGAAGAGCGATTAGGAGGCATTCCAGCTATTTGGGAGATAGTGGAGGCGGAGCCTTATGTTGAAGAATGTGAGGAAGTTGTCTCTGGAGCATTTGTAGAAGGAACAAAATCAAACTACGGATTACGTAGTCTGGCCAAAAAAGCCAATTACTCCAAGCAGTTGATGAGCAGAGAACCGCTATACCAAAGAGAGCCAAAGGCGCAGAAAACAGGCCAATTTAAGTCAACAGATCGATCCTATAGAGCAGGCAAATGGATGAGCACTATAGTAAAATACAGTTCTGAGGACAGTCAGAACACTCCTTACAGAAGTAGAGGGAACATGCGGCATTTGCGACAAGAGCGATCCTGAATTGACAAAAGCATGAAAAAACACAAAATGTAATCGGCGTATCAGTTAATCTGCAGGCATTAGATATTCATCCGCATTGAAAATGATAGGACAGATTTGTGTAGTTGGTATTAGATGCAGCACACCATTCAGGTATAATATGCTTTTTCCGAATACATGCAATTCGACCATGATAGATATGTATTGGCAGGACGACAACAAAGCAGAAAAGGAAATATAATGGAAAATGCTAACCATTACATTATTAACACAGTCTACATCATGTAGAGTGTCCACAAAAAGCAACGTTTAAGATTGGTCCCACACACAGTTGGTCATCCTCAGGACATGGAAGGAAAATGCATCAAAGAAAGACCCGTTCCAAATAGGCAGTCTGAACCTGGGCACTGGTGATAATAAAGGTTTCATTCCAGAATTGACAGCAGATGAAAAGCTGCTCCAGAAGGGAAATAGGCACTTAAATGGACACTATAAGCATATGAAATTACGTTACGAAATAGTGTAAAGTAAAGGCAGACTTGTTCCGAAATGGAAGTGTGAGCGCTTTTGAAGAGGCTTAGCGTGCTTGAGAAATCTTCTGAGGGAGAGCCGAGCGTCGCAGGAGAGGCGCGCGTCCACAAGATGGCGGGCGCTACAGTAGGATAAATGTGTCAATGCGGGTATTTCAGCAAGCGCATCACGCCAAAGTTGAGGGAAACGCTCACCCGACTCAGGAAACGTTCCAAGTCGTGATCAAACCATCTGTATTCAGCGTGATGCATGAAAAAAGCAGCAAAGGTGTCCGTGAGAAGCCTGGTGTGGCGGAGCAAACACTTAGCCATCCATCTTGTGCAGCGCCGTAGCCACGCCCCCTATTGATGAATCTTAAAAGCAGGACCTTAATTCCTGCAGTTAATGAACAGTTATTTGGTCCTGGGGTTAAAATCTTAGCTGAGCGAATGTTGGTTAACTCTTACATTTGAAGATAAGAGCTCAGAGGTAGAATAAACATTGGCAAAGCCAAGAGATCTCGCCTTTTTCTGACATCTGAGATCTATTGGTTTTGCAAATCCTTTTTGCCAATGCGCACGTGTGCATATGCCTATGTCATCAGGCAGGGCCCAGTGTGATAATGTATGCCTGTGCATGCTCCAAAATGCATGCAGATGCCTACGGAATGACTCTGCCATGATTGTGTTTATGTATTTATTTACAGTTTCAAGATAGCAGATGCCACTTTTAGAATGATAAATACAAAAATTAATATAAATGTACGTGAAAGCATATTTTGTAAAATAAAAAAAAAGAACAACCTGGCAGCAAATTGCCACAACGAGAGTTGCAAGGGAGTAACAGAGGAGCAGATAGGAAATGAAGACAATGCAGGGCAGAGAAACAGGCAGTTGGTGCCAGGGGATTTAAGGGATAATGTGAGGCAACGGGAAATTAAACTTGCATTTGCAATGGAATAGGTCTCGCATTTGCGAGAGTTTAAGCTATTGGTATTGTAAACGACAATACATTTATTTATCAATCAATCAATCAGGGATTTATGAAGTGCGCTACTCAACCGTGAGGGTCTCAAGGTGCTGGGGTGGATCAGTGCAGCTCGGAATCAGCCAAAGAGCCAGGTAATGAGGCTCTTTCTGAAGGTTTGCAGAGTGGAGGAATGTATGATGTTGAGCATGAGCTTGTTCCAGTTCTTTGCTCAATGTAAGAGTAGGCTCTTCCACCCACTCTGGCTCTGCGGGTGTGTGGGGTTTCGGCGAGGTCAGTGGAGCGGAAGTCTCTCTTCGGTACGTGGAAGGAGACTCTTTTGTTGAGGTATTAGGGTCAGGTGTTTTGGAGGGATTTGTAGGTGTGAAAAAGTAGCTTGAAGGTTACTTTCCTCTCAATGGGGAGCCCATGGTGGTCTTGAAGGTGCTGGGTGATGTGCTTGTGTCGTGGGATGTCAAGAACGAGTTTGACAGCTGTGTTCTGGATGGTCTAGAGTTTACAAAGCAGGTATTTGTTGATTCGGTGTCAAGAGGGTTTCCAAAGTCCAGTCTGCTTCTTATGAGTGCATGGGTGACAGTCTTTCTGGATTCAGGGGGATCCACTGGAAGATGTAGCGAAGGATGTGGAGAGTGTTGAAGAATGTGGAGGAGAAACGTTGATCAGTCGGGTCATGGTGATGGAGGAGTCGAGTATGATGCAGAGGTTCTCGGCATGGTCCATGGGAGTGGGGGGGTTGCAGAGGATGGTGGGCCACCAGGTGTTGTCCCATGCTGAGGGGTTGGGTCTGAGGATGAGGACTTCTGTCTTCTCCAATTTGAGCTTCAGTCAGCTGCTGCTCATCCAGGATGCAACGTCTTTCATTCATTCCTGGAAGATGAGTCTGGTGGTCTCGGGTTCCTTCGTGGGGGAGAGGATGAGTTAGATGTCGTCGGCATAGAATACCATGCTGAGTCCATTATGTCTGAAGATGGCAGCGAGAGGGGTCATGTAGATTTTAAAGCACGTGGGGCTGAGCGATGATCCTTGGGAACGCCACAGTTGATCTCTGTGTGTTTGGAGAGGAATGGTAGTAGTCTGATTCTGTGGGTTCGGCCAGTGAGGAAAGAGTGGATCCAGTCCAGGGCAGTTCCCTGAAGGCTGGTGTTGTGGAGTCTGGCGGTGAGAGTGCGTGGGAGATGGTGTAGAAGGCCGCAGAGAGGTCTAGTAGGGTGAGAGCCGCAGTGTGACGCTAGTCGAGGACATTGCAGATGTCAACTGTGGCGGCGAGGAGGGTTGTCTTTGTGCTGTGGTTGCTGCAGAATCCGGATGGGAAAGACTCGAGGATCAAGTTGCATTCGATTAAGCTCTTTAGCTGGATGTTGATGATCTTCTCAGTGACTTTAGCCGCGATGGGGAGGAGAGAGATGTGTCTGTAGTTTTTGAGGTCCGTTATCTCGGGCAATGTTTTTGAATGATTATGATTTTAATGGCTGTAAAAAAACAACGTACAATTGGCATCTACCAGATAGGTACATTTATTTTACTTGTAATTCCCAAGTAAATGGTGCCACATGTACCCATAGCCTGTAAATTAAATGCTACTAGTGGGCCCGCAGCACTCATTGTGCCACCCACCAGAGTTAAAACATGTATCAGGGCTGCCACTGCAGTCTGTAGTGTCTTTTGTGACCTGAAATAATTAATTGTGGCAGGTTTGAACCTTCCTTTTTAATACTTACAAGTCACCCCTACGGTGAGCCCTTAAGCCTCTTAGGGTAGAGTGCATTGTAGTTAAAAACTAGGACATATTTACGGAAGTTTTATATTTTCTTGCAGTGAAAAATTCCTAACATTGTTTTTCTCTGTTGTAAGGCTTATCTCTCCCATTGACTAATACCCAGTTACCTTATTACATTTGATAAGTGATAACTTTAGGTTGGGAGCAGATGGAGCTATGCTGTTACACTCAAATAAACTGTCATTTTAAATCCTCTTTAATGGTGAAGTCGGACTTTAAGTAACAGTTCTGAAAATACCACTTTTAGAAAGCTGACATTTTCTTGTCCTAACCCTTTGTGTCTTCTGCCATCCTCCTGTGTCACATGGCTGTGAATGGCTCTGTTGTTAGGGTTTGTATATTCCTTCCAGACAGTAACACAAAGGAGGCTTAAGTTGGACAGAGTTGGCCATCCTGGGAGGATGATACAAAGGAATCTGACAACAGGTCTGTCCGGCATTTTGTTACCCGCAGACAGTTTGAAACCTTGACATTGGAAGGAGTAGAACTTTCCAAAACCAGATGTGGGGGCTAGGACAGAAAGAACACCCTCACAAAAGCTGGCAAACACAAGGAGATGTTGGGCGGAGGCTGAAACTTTTCAGACACTCACCTCCAGTCACAGACCTGGGTTGAATCCATATCATTCTTTAGCTCACTTTGCCACCTCAGCTCAGACCCAGCTATATGCAAATCAGTCTTGACCCTATGACTCATGGGAACAGTCCAGCCGAACTGTCAAGCCAGGTCTTCCCTGAACCGGAACCAAGCATCCTGGGACCAGTTTATGGTTAACACCCTTCATCATTCATGCTGGCCTGAATCCAGGAGCAAAGTGATCAAGGGACCCACATCTGGGCATACCCTGCCAATTTAGGGCAAACAAAGCAAACATAAGTAGATGATGGACAGAGCACTTAAACTTTTCAGACACTCACCCCCAGTCATAGATCTGGGTTGAATCCATCATCATTCTTTAGCTCACTTCGCCACCTTAGTTCCGACCCAGCTATATGCACATCAGTCTTGACCCTGTGCCTCATGGGAACAGTCCAGCCTAAACTGCCATGGTACGTCTTCCCTGAATCAGAAACAAGCATCCTTGGACCAGTTTCTGAGTAACACCCTTCATCAGCAAGGCTAGCTTGAACCCAGTGGCAAAGTGAGCAAGGGACCCACATCTGGGCATACCCTGCCAATTTAGGGCAAACAAAGCAAACACAAGTAGATGATGGACAGAATGCTAAAACTTTTCAGACACTCAGCCCCAGTCATAGATCTGGGTTGAATCCATCATTATTCTTTAGCTCACTTTGCCAACTCAGTTCAGACCCAGCTATATGTAAATCAGTCTTGACCCTGTGCCTCACAAAGGCTGGCACCAGCTATAAATATTGCACCTCCAGAACCACTCCTATGAACACTCTGGGACCTGCAGTGTACAGAAGAAGGGCTGCCCTGCTACCAGAGGATTGCCCTGCTGCTTGAAAGACTGCGTTGCTGCCTGCAAAGGAAGACTGGACCTGATTGCCTTCATCCAAGGCAAACCAGTGTGATTCCTATTGTGAGTTGGCTGACATCCTTTGTGAGCTACAGTGACACAACAAGTCTCAGAGGCCTCCCTGCAACTGACCCTCCGTGACACAAAACTTTGCATCAAAGACATAAAGTACAATTTTCAGTGAGACTAACCTGGTCCCTGTGTCGGACTTGATCTCAATCACAATCAGTCAGAACTTGTGACTTTGTCACAATCTCGCTTAACAATAAAATCAAAGTTGACACTTTGTGCTTTTAGAGCTACTTCTACAAAAAACTTTAAAAGTCAATTTCTCTAGTTCGACTGAGTAGATATTTGTTTTTTAGTTTTCCTTTTTTTTATTTATTGAAAAGTATCCTGATGTTCTCAATCGGCTTGAGGCTTTGTGTTGTGTTTTCACTTTATTACTGTTTGTGTGGTACATAAATGCTTTATACATTGTCTCTAAATTAATCCTAACTTCATGCCAAGCTACCTGAGGGTTAATCACAGGTACATTTATTGACTTTTGTGGTTCACCCTCACAAGGATTGTGGTTGTTGCCTGAGTCGGGCCCACACACACTTAAACCAATAACCTAATTTGTCACAGGTTCCTTGTGTTTCCATTCGGAGACCGAGCGACTAGACAAATCCACTAGAATGGCAATCCTTAACGTGCTGCTTATCTCTTCACCTGAAACCAGAATAAGGAGAGAGATGGAATATAATCCACGAAGCTCATTTGCTTGTGATAGATATATGTGACAGACTGGAACGGCAAGAATCCTAAACAGGCCTATTTTCTTATCGTAGAATTGTCACTGTATGCATATTGTGGTTGTTTTTGCAACTACTTACTGTAGAAAAGTAGCAAAAAATTTGATGCACAGAAAAAGTTGAAGAAAACGTCCACTAAAATTGTGACTGCAGTAAAAACAAACTGGCACATGCATCAACAATGCCATTTGTGATTCCTTATTAGCGAAAAATAAGGATTCGCTAATAAGGAATAGCAAAAGGCTATGCATGTAGAAATTGCTAAAAAAATAGAGATTTCTAAACATTACTTAATTGCGACTCACTAATTGCGAGTCGCAATTAAGGAATACCTCCCCATTCATTCCTATGGGCCTAGAGGCCTAAAGTAATGAATGGGAAGACATACTCAATTTGCGATTCTCAATTAGAGAATCGCAAATTGAGAATGCAATTTTAAGTGTGCCAGGGAGTCAAAAGGACACCCCGTTGTACCCCTAAAATCTGCATATGAGTACATCTTGAGATCACACATGCCCCAAGGACATGTGTGTGTTTGTAAAATGGAACTTTGAAAAATGTACTTTAGTGCATTTTTCAAAGTTTTTACAAATTACCATGAAGTTCAACTTCATGGTAATTTTCTACCCCTATTAGCGAAATCGCTATTTTTTTTACTTTAATGCATTGCATTTAAGGAATCTCAATTTGCGATACCTTAAATACAATGGCAATTTAAGTAATCGCAATTTAGAGATTACTTAAATCACGATTTATGCATTTGGGATGATCAATCAATCAATCAATTAATCACTGTATTTCTAAAGCACGCAACATACCCGTGAGGGTCTCAACGGGCTGGGGGGGCTGCTACTGATCGAAGAGCCAGGTCTTGAGAAGTCTTCTGAAGGCCAGCAGGTCCTGGGTCTGTCGTAGGCTGGTAGGGAGAGCGTTCCAGGTTTTGGCAGCGAGGTAGGAGAAGGATCTGCCGCCGGCAGTGGTTTTCTGGATACGAGGAACTGAGGCGAGGGCGATGCTGGCAGAGCGGAGGCTACAGGTGGGGATGTGGAAGCTGAGTCGGCCATTGAGGTATGTAGGTCCGGTGTTGTATAGCGCTTTGTGTGCGTGGATGAGGAGTTTGAAGGTGATCCTCTTGTTGACGGGAAGCCAGTGAAGGCTTCTCAGATGGGGTGTGATGTGCCAGCATCGGGGGATGTCGAGGATCAGTCGTGCTGAGGCGTTCTCGATTCATTGTAGTCGTTTCAGGAGCTTGGTTGTGGTTCCGAAGTAGAGGGCGTTCCTGTAGTCGAGTCTGCTGGTGACGAGGGCCTGGTTGACGGTTTTTCTCGTGTAGGCGGTGATCCGTTTGAAGATCCTGCAAAGCATTCGGAGGATGTTGAAGCAGGACGTGGAGATGGCGTTGACTTGCTTGGTCATGAAGAGGGCGAAGTCGAGGATGACCCCCAGGTTGCGTGCGTGGTCGGTGGGTTCCGGGGCAGTGTCTAGCGATGTGGGCCACCAGGAGTCGTCCCAGGCTGAAGGGGTGAGTCCGAGAATGAGGACCTCCGTTTTGTCTGAATTCAACTTCAGTCTGCTGTCCTTCATCCAGTCGGCGACGGCCTTCATTTATCTGTGGAGATTTGCTTTGGTGGTGTGGGGGTCTTTGGTGAGGGAAATGATCAGCTGGGTGTCGTCGGCGTAGGAGATGATGTTGAATGTTGAGGCTATGTTGTCGTGCGATGTGGGCGAGCGGTGCCATGTAGATATTGAACAGCGTCGGGCTGAGGGAGAATCCCTGAGGGACGCCGCAGATGATCTCTGTGGTTTTTGACCGGAAGAGTGGGAGGCAGACGCTCTGGGTTCTACCGGTGAGGAAAGATGTGGTCCAGGCCAGTGCCTTCTCTTGGATTCTGGCGTCGTGGAGGCGTGCTGATAGGGTGCAGTGGCAGACCGTGTCGAAGGCTGCTGATAGGTCCAGGAGGATGAGGGCGGCTGTTCTCCCTTGTCCATCAGGATCCTGATGTCGTCGGTGACGGCGTTGAGAGCGGTCTTGGTGCTGTGGTTGCTGCGAAATCCGGATTGGGAAGGGTCCAGGATGCTGTTGTCTTCGAGGTAGCGGGTTAGCTGTATATTGACAATCTTCTCTGTTACTTTTGCCAGGAACGGAAGCAGGGAGATGGGGCGGAAGCTCTTGAGGTCCTTGGAGTCCGCCTTGGGTTTCTTCAGTAGGGCGTTGATCTCGGCGTGCTTCCAGCTTTCCGGGAAGGTTGCTGTTTTGAACGAGATGTTGATTGCTTTTCGGAGGTGGGGCTCGATGGTTGTGCTGGCTTCGTTGAAAACGTGGTGAGGGCAGGGGTCGGAAGGGGATCCGGAGTGGATGGAGTTCATGGTTTTGATGGTGTCTTCGTCGCTGACGGTGGACCAGGTGGTCAGGCGGCTGGTACGGGTGGGGGTCGCGGTGGTGGTTGTCTCGGTGGTGGGTGGGGGGTTTCGGAGTTGAAGCTGTAATGGATGTCGGTGATCTTGCGATGAAAGAATGTAGCCAGGGAGTCGCATAGGTCCTGTGATGGTGAGATCTCATTGGAGCTGGGGTTGGAGAGTTCTTTCAAGATGCTGAAGGGCTCTTTGGTGTTGTGTGTGTTGTTGTCCAGGTGGTCCTTGAAGGCAGTCCTCTGGTGGTCCTGATGAGTTGGTGGTGTCTGCGGTTGGCGTTCTTGTGGGCTGTGTGGTTGTCTGGTGATCGGTTGTGGAGCCATTTCTTCTCCAGCTTCCGGCAGGTGCACTTGAATGTCCGGAGGTCTTCGGTGAACCAGGCAGCTTTCTTGTTGGTGTGGTTGGTTGTGGAGATCTTGAGAGGGGCGAGGGTGTTGGCGCAGTCGCTGATCCACTGGTTGAGGTTGGTCGCGGTGGTGTCAGGATTGATGGGGTCGGTGGGTGGTCTCAGGGCGAGGTTGGATGTCAGTTGGTCCTAGGTAACCTTGCCCCAGCAGTGGCGTGGCAGCTGTCGGGTGCGGTGGTGTGGTGGGTGTCTTGAAGGTGAAGTGGACGCATCTGTGGTCGGTCCAGTGGGGTTTGGTGGTGTGGTTGAAGGAGACGTGGGGGCTGGCGGAGAAGATGGGGTCCAGTGTGTGTCCGGCGGCATGGGTGGGGGTCGTTATGAGCTGATTGAGTCCGAGGTTGGTGAGGTTGTCGATGAGGGCGGTGGAGTTGGCGTTTTTGTTGTTTTCGAGGTGAAAGTTGAGGTCTCCAAGGAGGATGTAGTCCGTGGATGCGAGGGCGTGGGTGCTGATGAGGTCGGCGATGGTGTCGTTGAACTGCGGTCGTGGTCCGGGTGGTCTGTAGACAAGTGTTCCTCTGAGGGTCGTGTTGGGGTCTGTGTGGATCTGGAAGTGCATGTGTTCGGCGGTGTAGAGGGTGTCGTTGGTGTTGGTCGAGACTCTGAGGGTGTCTTTGTGGACGATGGCGATACCCCCTCCGACTCCATTGGCACGGTCTCTGCGGGAGATCTTGTAGCCCTGTGGGATAGCTATGGCGATGTCCGGTGCTCAGGTGGTGTTTAGCCAGGTCTCCGTCAGAAAGGCGATGTCCTGGGTGGTGGAATCAATGAGGTCCCAGAGTTTGATGGCATGCTTGCGAGCAGAGCGGGTGTTGAGGAGGATGCATCTGAGGTGGTTGGGTTCTCTTGTTGGTGGTTTGGCAGGCCGGATGCTGGTGAAGCTGCAGTACCGGCAGGTGAAGTTTCCTTGGGTATGCTTCGGAGTTGCCTGGCAGCAGGGGTGGTATCGTCCGGTGTTGAGTGCATGGAGGGTGTTTGAGTCGCAGTGCAGTCTTGCGTTGCGGCGGGTGCAGGGTGCACAGGTTCTGATGCTGGGCTCGGTCCGGGCACGGACGGGGCAGATGGGCTTGCCTTTGGCATGCCGAACACGCGTCTGTTGTGCTTCCGCGCGGTCTCCTCCATAAGAGGAGAAGTGGGAGGGAGGAGCAGCTGGGAGGCGAGAGCGGGCGGCCAATGGGTGAGGGCACGGGACACAAGGCAAAAAGGAGGTGGGCCGCAGGGGAGCAGTGGCGGGGAGCGGGGGGCACAGAGGGCAGGGGCGCAGACAAAATACAGGCACAGTTGGTGAAATGACAAAAATCAGAATAAGATGCAGGCACAGTTGGGATAAGACAAAATCAGTACAGAGGAGGCAAGAAAACATACCAGGGCACACCAGCGGCAAACCCTCGGCGGTAGCAGCAGTGGGGAGAGACACGGACACCTAGGAGGAGCCGTGCGGCATGGGGAGCGACCAGAAGATGCATCCCAACTGCAAAAATACGGGTCACAAAGGGGCAGATTCTGAGAATCTGGCCCTTTGCGGCCGGCTTTTGCTTTGATTCATGTGGGCCAAAAGCTCTACAACAGTCGAACTTTTAGCAGGCAGAGTCACTTGAGAAAACTGTTCAGAGACAATATTTCTCACAAAATGTTTTTTTTCAGAAAACCTTTCTAATAAACGAAGAAGATGGATTAATATGATAACCTTTGCATATACTGCAAATTACACTAAGTGCGAAACCTCTTCTCCCAGCTTTGAAGAGGGAGTTTGAAAATACATCCGACCCATTGAAACATTGCTCTTACTATGAACCACGAGACCCAATTGGTATGTTAGCACGTAGGAATCGCATTTAATTCACAACCAGTGGAGCTTCAAATTAATTTCTGCTCATCCAATTATGTCATATTCGAAATGACTTAAAGCAAACATTATTACTGCCGTTTATTATACTGATTATATTAAAACCTGTGTGACTTTTAACTGCAGAACCTTTCTGCTAGACAGCTGATACCAATTTAAAAAAGTTTATCGTAATCATAAAGAAATGTGACATGCAACAAATAGAACGTGCGTCACCAAGTTCTGCATGAGAGTGACTTACTGGAAACGTCTTTGTCATCGTCCTTTTAAGCTGTGTTAGTTAACTCTTCGTCACGATTGTTTGTACTGCTCAGAGTAACGTGTCATACCTCTAGTAGCCCCGTGAAAGCAGTATTTTAAGAATTATCGATGAGCTCTGGCGTTTCTTACCGCAAATAAAACAGTTATGGTTATGACCTCAGTTGTGTCCCACTTTTATGAAATTTGAGGATTATATATCGTCATATAATCGAACACAGATATTTTTTTGTAAACTGATCAGTACCTGCAGCTTCTATAACTTTCTATAAATGGTACAGGACTATACAACAAAAAAAGTCAAAGCACATTTTGCTTTTTCAAGCAGACATATTTTTTTCACTGCTGGAGTACAATAGTAATTCTAGTGCCAACAAACGTCCAGTGTCTTGACTGCTGAAAAACAGAAAATAATTCGTTCACAGGGCGGTTCTTTACGCCTACAACAAAATTTGACATCTAATATATTTACCAGTGGTTGCACTGACATATTGCTAGTTGCAAAGCAAAACATTAGGTATTTCTTCTAGAATATAGCCAGAAAAGTATTTTCAATGTTTTTGTCTGTATTATTGTAATAAGTTACAACAAGATGTTATCCAAAAATTATGTAAGCGGGTTTTGCAACATCCTTACACAGTTGTTTTTCTTCTGATGATCACCACTACAACCAGACATAGTATTTTTCTTAACCAATTCTGTTTTACATATAGTTTGATAATTACAGCAAAATTAGCTTAACGCAACTCTCCTTATCCCAGTGTATCGCGGGAAAATAACACTGTGTTAATGTAGCATTCTCAACACGGCCGTACCATGCCATAAGCCCACGATAACGCATGAAATGTCTGCAATAAACTCAACGCGACGCCGCAAAAATGCGAAACACAAATGCAAAAATGTTGCGATGAGGCCAATCGTGATACAAAAATCTGCGAAAACCAGCAACAGGCCTGCCATTGACACACGTCGCGCGGGATAAATCACCATAAAAGTAGAAAAAAAAACAGACAAACAAATGCCAAACAACAGCGAAGCACAATAGATGTTGCCGGAGCAAGTAAGGAGGACAACCAGAACCCCACAAGCCGCCCTGAGGACCAGCCTGGGGTCAGGGAAGAGCAAGGAGAAGAAAAGTAGAAAAAAGCGCTTCAGTCCGCCGGAAAACAGGATCCTGATAACGGAGATGGTAGAACACCATCAACTATTGTTTGTCACCAAAAAATAGACTATGGCAATCCATCGTGGACAAGGTGAATGCAGTGGGAGTGCTGAAGAGGACAACAGAAGAGGTCAAGAGGTGCTGGAATGATGTCAAGCACTAAACCAAGCTGAAACTCGCCAACAACTCGAAGGCAGCAATGCAGACTGGAGATGGGAGTCCTGCACCACAGGAGGATCTGGATTACATGGAGAAAATGATGTCCACAGTCATCAGTGGAGATGGTGGCAGGAGTTGGGGGACCGGACACTGCTCAACCAGATCAGACACAACAGCACCAGAGTGAGTAACGACAAGGGACTGGGGGGACGGGGGAGATGGGCACAATGGCAGACATGTACAATTAAGTAGAGCACAGTCCAGTCCCCAGCAATATACAGGAGGTTCAAGGGAAGAACAACAAGAGTCCTTCTCCCAGCTCTTGAACTCTACAAACGAAAAGCCAAATCAGGCACGTTGTATGGGGCAGAACTTTGTGCATATGCTAATCTAGACGCTCCTACCATATGCCAAAACAAGTTTGTCCAGTCAGTACTCCATCTCCCATCGAGCACTCCCTTAATACCAATGTTCTATGATGTCAACATAAAAAGAGTGGGGTAAATAGTCAGACTAAGTCCCCTTTTGTATTGGGTGAGGCCCTGGAGCATGGAAGTGTTCAAGCCATAACAGATGGTTGTTGAGGAATTGTTGGTCCTCGACAAAGCCCTGACTTTCCCCTGGTTTAAACATGTCCACCAATTGTTTAAAAAATTGGACCGTGGATCCTTTTAGTCAGATTTTGCCTTGTTGGAGGCTTCTTCTAAGTTGCTGCTAAAAAAACTACAGAGAACACACACACACTAGTCTCCTTTGCAGTTCCTATCTTGTTAGGCTGACGGATGAATTTCTGTCTATCAAGGACCACCCATTTTTGAAACCTTTTTTGACCTCCCACTCCAGCGATTAGCAAAATCCTTATATCTAAAATTTCTCTATGATACACTGGAGCTGGGGTAATTTACTGCCCTATTGAATTCAACCAGGAGCATTGTTCACTCATACATATGCATTATGTGCTTGCTAGCTGCAAATGAATCCATACACCATAATTTTTTTTTCTGCCCAGCATATACCAAGCCTAGAGGGAAATAAATGCATCCACTCCATTTGTATTATGGCCTCCGGAGATACCAGGAGACAATGACAGTCTTGAAGGGCAGCACAAGTATTTACATTCTCTTTGCTCTAAGTATGTTTATATTAATGGCCGGATTAATAAGGAATTCTAAAGCTCTTATCCTCTAGCTTTGGCCAAAATGGGTTGCTTATACAGATCGCCCTATATGCGTATGTCTGACTCTGTTTTTTAGGTGGGGTTACTGGGCCGGCTCCACATTCTGTTTCTTTTTAAAGAGTAACATTTTTTGATGATATTGTTTTTAAAGAGATTTATGCTATGTTAGCTCTTGAAGAAATTTTAATTCGTCTTAACAATTGAGTAAAATTGCATTTAAATAATTGTTGTATTGGGTCTACATTTTTTGGAATTAATTTTCCCAATGGAACTTTTACTTACAGAGTGGCTGTATTGGTGCGTGAGTGGGTGTGTCAGGGACTGTACGGGTGAGTGAGTGTCTGTATGGGTGGGTGAATGGGTGTGTGAGTGACTATATGGATGAGATAGTCGATGTCTGATTGACAGAGGGTGTAAGTGTAAGTGGCTATTTGGGTGAGCAAGTGGCTGTTTCAGTAGGTGTTTTGTTAAGTGAGTTGGTGTGTGAATGGCTGTATGGGAAAGTAAGTAGATGTAGGAGTGCTTGTATGAATGTGCCAATGTTATGTGAGGGGTTGTGTGTTTGTGTGTTTGTGTGAGTTAGTTGGAGTGATTGTATGGGTAAGTGAGTGGCTGTGCTGAGAGGCTATTTGAATGAGCGAGTGAGTATGTGAGTGGCTGTATAGGTGAGTAACTAGGTGTGTCAGTATCTACACAGGTAAGTGTGTGGCTGGTGGAGCGGCTTCATAGGTACATGACTGGTGGTATAAGTAGCTGTATGAGTGAATGAGTAGTTCTGTGGTGTATAAGTGTATGTGTGAGTGAGTGAGTGAGTGGGTGTGGGAGTGGCTCTATGGATGAGTGATTGTGTGAATACATGTATGGGTCTATGAATGGGTATGTGAGTGGTTATATCAATCAATCAATCAGTCATTTGTTAAGCGCACTACATACCCGTTGAGGGTCTCAAGATGCTGGGGGGAGGTGGGGACCGCTACTGATTGAACAGCCAGGTCTTTAGTATCCGCCTGAAGGTCAGCAGGTCTTGGGTCTGTCGTAGGCTCAGTGGGAGGGTGTTCCATGTCTTGGCCGCGAGGTGGGAGAAGGATCTCCCACCGGTGGTTGTTCTTCAGATGCGCAGGTTGGAGGCGAGCGAGAGGTTGGCGGAGCATAGCTGGCGGTTGGGGTGTAGAAGGAGAGCCGTCTGTTGAGGTAGGCAGGGCAGGTCTTGTGGAGTGCCTTGTGTGCGTGGATGAGGAGCTTGAAGGATATGCTTTTCTTAACAGCTAGCCAGTGAAGGTTTCTCAGGGGGGGGGGGGTGATGTGGCCATGTTGTGGTACAACGAAGATCAATCGTGCCGAGGCGTTTTGAATGCATTGTAGTCGATTGATGAGCTTGGTCGGGGCTCCCACATAGAGGGCGTTTCTGTAGTCGAGTCTGCTGCTGACAAGGGCCTGGGTAACTGTCTTTCTTGTATCTGTAGGGATCCATCTGTAGATCTAGTGGAGCATGTGGAGGGTGTTGAAGCAGGAGGAGGAGATGGCGTTGACTTGCTTGGTCATTGAGAGCATTGAGTCGAGAATGATTCCCAGGATGCGTGCGTGGTCAGTGGAGGTCGGGGCTGCCTCCCAGTGCTGTTGGCCACCAGGAGTCGTCCCAGGCTGACGGGTTGGAGCCGAGGATGAGGACCTCCATCTTGTCTGAGTTCAGCTTCAGATGGCTGATCTTCATCCAGTCTTCAACAGCTTTCATTCCTTCATGGAGGTTGGCTTTGGCGGTGATGGGGTCCTTGGTGAGGGGGAGGATCAGTTGAGTGTCGTCGGCGTAGGAGATTATGTTGAGGTTGTGCTGTTGAGTGACGTGTGAAAGCGGGGCCATGTAAATGTTGAACAGTGTCGGGCTGAGGGAGGATCCTTGGGGTACGCTGCAGATGATCTCGGAGGCTTCGGAACGGTATGGGGGGAGGCGGCCGCTCTGGATTCTGCTGGAGAGGAAGGAGGTGGTCCATTCCAGAGCCTTGTCTCAGATCCCTGCGGCGTGGAGGCGTGCGCCTAGTGTGCGGTGGCAGACCGTGTCGAAGGCGGCGGAGAGGTGTAGGATGATGAGTGCTGCAGTCTCCCCACAGTCTAGCAGGGTCCTGATGTTGTCGGTGGCGGCGATGAGGGCGGTCTCGGTGTTGTGGTTGCTGCGGAACCCTGACTGGCAAGGGTCCAGGATTCTGTTCTCTTTGAGGTATTGGGTTAGCTGTCTATTAACGATTTTCTCGATGATGACCTTGGCCGGGAAGGGGAGCAGAGAGATGGGTCAGAAGTTCTTGAGGTCTCTTGGGTCTGCATTTTTTTTTTTGTAGGGCGTTGATCTCGGCGTGTTTCCAGCTCTCTTGGAAGGTTGCGGTCTCAAAGGAGAGATTGATGACGTTGCGTAGGTGGGGTATGATGAGCTACTTGCTTTGTTGAAGACATGGTGAGGGAATGGGTCTGAGAGAGAGCCGGAGTGGATTGTGCTCATGGTCATGATGGAGTCATTGACGTTTATGCTGGTCCAGGCTAGTAAGGGGACATGGTCGATGGTGTGTGGAGGGTCAGTTGTGTTGCTGTCTGTTGGGGATGTCTGGGTGTTGAAGCTGTCGTGGATGTCTGATACCTTGCGGTGGAAGAAGGTGGCGAGGGAGTCACACAGGGCTTGCAACAGCGGGATGTCGTTGGTGTTGGAGCTGGTGTTAGAGAGTTCCTTCATGATGTTGAAGAGCTCCTTGCTGTCGTGTGCATTGTTGTTGAGGTGGTCTTTGAAGGAGGTCTTCTTCTCAGCCCTAATGAGGTGGTGGTACTTGCGGACGGCGACCTTGTGTGCAGCGTGGCTGTTGGGAGTTTGTTCACTGCGCTATTTCTTCTCTAGTTTCTGGTAGGCTTGCTTGGAATCTAGAAGTTCTGCTGTGAACCAGCAGAGCTGGCCCTCTTGCTGGTATCTCTGTGGGGGGTTTCTTCAGTGAGGCGAGGGTGTTGGCGTAATTCTCTATCCAGCGTCTGAGGTTGTGGGCAGCAACGTCGGAGTTAAAGGGTTTGGTGGGTGGGTTGAGAGCGAGGTTTACATGTAGTTGGTCTTCGGTGATTTTACTCCAGCAGCGGTGGGGCATCGGTTGGGTGCGGTGGTATATGGTGGGTTTCTTGAAGGTGAAGTGGGTGCAGCTTTGGTCGGTCCAGAGGAGTTTGGTGGTGTGGCTGACGGATGTCATTTAAGATGTCATCAGTGATGTCACTGACCATGTCATGAATGATGTAATAAGTGACATCATCAGCAGTGGATGGCGGGTGCGCGAAATATAGTTAGTACAACTAACTATATAGGAGAAATTTAAATGGTTTTGTATGAGTGAAATGTCCAGCTAACTATAACACCCCTAAAACTTATAGTTTTTTCAGAGAATTGTAAAGGTTTTTTAAATGCTAATTCCTAACTATATAGGGCCTGAAACCTATCGGTTTTTCAGTGAATTTCAAAGGTTTTTTAAATGCTAATTCCTAACTATATAAGACCTGAAAGCCCACCAGGAATCTCCAGTATGCGCCAGGGGACTGCATTGCAGAGAGGTGTAATGAAGCCACGCCCCTTTTTACACCTCTCTGCAAGGCAGCCCCTGTGCATGTTTGAAGAGGGGGAACTAATTCCCCTTGAATACTGGGGGCCCCTGGGGGCCAACTAGCAAACCTGGAACCTCCAGTATGCGCTAGGGGGCTGCATTGCAGAGGTGTAATGTGGCTATGCCCCTTGTTACACCTCTCTGCAACGCAGCCCCCTGGCGCGTTTGCAGAGGGGGAACTAATTTCCCTTGCATACTGGGGGTCCCTGGGGGCCAACTAGTTCACCAGGAGCCTCCAGTAAGCGCCAAGGGGCTGCATTGCAGAGGTGTAATGAGGCCACACCCTTTTTTCACCTCTCCGCAACGCAGCCCCCGTGCATGTTTGAAGTGGGGGAACTAATTCCCCTTGCATACTGGGGGTCCCTGGGGGCCAACTAGCATACCTGGAACCTCCAGTATGCGCCAGGGGGCTGCATTGCACAGAGGTGTAATGAGGCTATGCCCCTTTTTACACCTCTCTTCAACGCAGGCCACTGGCACATTTGCAGAGGGGGGACTAATTCCCCTTGCATACTGTGGGTCCCTGGGTCATATCTGCCCAAACTCTGATATTCCGAACGATTGAAAATGACTTTTCTTGAGAAACATTTGGATTATCATGTCCTATACTTTGGAATTTTTGAAAGACTGATTTTGAAGATGCTATAAATTACTCAAGCCTGCCCGAATTGTGTGGGTAAAATTGATACCTAGTCACTTTGAATAAGAATGTACTTACGTCTCGTCTAACATTTGGAAGAAATATCTAGTTATATGACAACAGGATACCGACATAACTTGAAGGAAATAAGAACGGCCTGAAGAAGTTCTGTTGTACAGAACGAAACGCGTCGGCTGGCTGTGGTACATAAACTTAAGGAAAATAAAAGCATTTGAGTATACACCAAGATTCAGCGCTTCAATAAGGACTCTAAGTGATATGATTTGATTGGACTTATTGTGCAAGTGGTGCTGTGCCAAACTTTGGAATATTCTCCACTACTCTCTACTACTTACTCTCTACTACTCCACTACTCTCTAATACTCACTCTCTACTACTCATTCTCTACTACTCTACTACTTTCTACTACTCTCTCTCTACTACTCACTCCCTACTACTCACTATCTACTACTCTCTACTACTCACTCTCTACTACTCTCTACTCTCTACTACTCACTCTCTACTACTCTCTCTCTCTACTACTCACTCTTTACTACTCACTCTCTAATACTCTCTACAACTCACTCTCTACTTATCACTCTCTACTACTCTCTACTACTCACTCTCTACTACTCTCTCTCTACTAATCTCTACTACTCACTCTCTACTACTCACTCTACTACTCACTCTCTACTACTCTCTACTACTCTCTATCTACTACTCTCTACTACTCACTCTACTACTCACTTTCTACTAATCTCTACTATTCTCTTTCTCTGCTACTCGCTCTCTACTACTCTCTACTACTCCCTCTCTACTACTCAATCTCTACTACTCACTCTTTACTACTCTCTACTACTCACCCTCTACTGCTCTCTACTACTCACTCTACTACTTACTCTCTACTACTCTCTACTACTCACTTTCTACTACTCACTCTCTACTACTCTCTACTACTCACTCTACTATTCACTCTACTACTCACTCTCTGCTACTCTCGCTACTGCTCTCTACTACTCTCTACTACTCACTCTCTACTCTCTATTACTCACTCTCTACTCTCTACCTCTCTTCCTCTCTCTACTTCTCTCTCTACTAGTCTCTACCTCTCTACCTCTACCTCTCTACCTCTAAACAAATATAAATACATGCATACATATACCTATATGCATACATATGCATGTTATTTACATGAAAGTTTTAAAAACACTAATAAAAGCAAAGCTAAAAAGCCACCTCATTACAAACAGAATGGCTTTAACTTAAACGAGGGCGAGATATATTGCATTTTCAATGCTTGTTTACTTTGGTTCCATCAAGAAGGCATTCAGATGTGTCACACATTTGCCATAAATTCTGAATGTTAGCACTCTAGTTGCTCATTAGATCACTGTAGTAAAGCTACTGCTCACCAGGGAAGTCTGCTGCTGGTGTTCAAAGTGCACGTTTCAGTCTGCATGTCAGAATTTTTTTAATGAAATAGAAGAGGATTTGAGAAGTCACCCAAAATGTGCCCTAATTTTTCTTTCTGAAGCACTAATTATACTTTCTATGGCAAAATGAGCCCCCGCATTTTGTTCCTTTTTAAATTAAATGTTATCAGACTTACCACTTCATTCCAATCAAGATGGCTTCTGGTGTGCCATACTTTTGTCATAAGTAAGACTGTTAGCGCTCTAGTTGTTCTTTAGAACAATCTGGGACATTCTGTCATTGGGCTATACTTGGGCTACATCTTGGTGATATTTGGGCTACATTTGAGCTCTTTTGTCTCTGGTGGCCATCTTGGGAGACTGCATGTCAGACTTTTTAAATGAAATAGAAGAGGATTTGAGAAGTCACTCAAAATGTGCCCTAATTTTTCTTTCTGCAGCACTAATCATACGTTCTATGGCAAAATATACCCCCTCATTTTGTTCCTTTTTAAATTAAATGTTTTAAGAGTTACCACTTTATTTTAATGAAGATGGCTTAAGGTGTGCCATACCTTTGTAATAAGTAGGACTGTTAGCGCTCTAGTTGTTCTTTAGAACACTCTAGGAGGCTGCAGTAGAACACAAAGGAATCAACTGACAGTCTCTGCCCTTGTTGTATGAACATGTTTTACTGAGAATGTCAGACTTCATTCTCACATGACTGAGAAAGATAATGTGAATGAGAAATTTCCTAGTTCACACAAAGGAAAATTTCAATTCTATTAAGGACGCAGAGGCGAGGATTATGCTAGTCCTTTCTCCATTTTATTGGACAGCAAGTTAAAAGCACAGTGAAAAAAAAAACCAACAGCCATGAAATACCCTGCCCAAAATGCTTAGCGGTAGTCATGGTAACATAATAGCCAATAGTAGTCCATGCAACAGCATGAAGGCATCCCACGCCAATAGTCCTTCCTCTTTTGTTGCTGCTGCTGGAAAGAAGTCCTCTACCCTCTAGTCCATTTTCTGATCGGAACCTAGGAAAGTGAGAAAATAGTAATATCTCGTCCAGTACAATGTGGAATACATCAGAATCACATTGCAATGTGGAGAAACACTGAAAATCTCAGGAAAAGATGCAAAGGAAACATCATGCAAAAGCAGTACAGTCATATATACACTGAAACACTGGAAAATTAATACTTCTCTGAATTGGAGAAACAATCACTGGAACCCACAATCCAGGAGGGAAAGGCTAGATAAGCCAGGGTGGGATAATCCTCGCCTCCGCGTTATTAATAGAATTGAAACTTTCCTTTGTGTGAACTAGGAAATTTCTCATTCTATGTCAGGAAGCGGAGGCGAGGATTATGCTTGTTCAAAGCCTACTCACCCACAGAGAAGCAGCCTCATGGATTGGCTAAAAATAAAACTTTTTGAAAGTTGAATCAGAAGACCAATCCGCTGCATTCATAATGTCCTCCAACCTGCCCCCAACTTGGACGGCTTTGGATGCCATTGCGCCTCTAGTGGAGTGGGCGCCGAAGTTTGTAATATTAATTCTAGCCTCAGACATGATCCACCTGACCCATCTGGCAATGGCGGGAGATGAAACCGCCTTGAAAGGTTTCTTGATAGCAATAAGCAATTGTCTCTTGCTCTGAGGGCGGACCTCCAGAGTCACATCCTCATAAGTTTTGAGGCAACGAACAACACACAGTTTAGGAGAATCAGGAAAAGCCGGATATGATACTGGCCTGATATTGCACTTAGTTCTCCTGGAAACAGTAAATGTAACTCCTTCAGGAGTAAAAACTCTGGTGGGAAATATCAAGGCCACGAACACCAGAAGCCCTTTTGCAAGATATTAAACAGAGGAGAATATCTAGTTTAGCCGAAAGTTCCTTACGTGAAAGGTACTCGTTATTCTGCCAGGACAAAAGAAAACGTAAAACCACATTAACATCCCATAAACCTGAATAACAGAGTTCCGGGGATGTGAATGACGAATACCTTTAAGGAGTTTGCAAACCCAAGGATGCTCTCCAAAAGGAGAACCATCAACTAGGACATGACCAGCGGAAATTGCTGATCTAAAAGAATTGATGGTGCAGTATGCAAGATTCTTGTGGAAAAGTTCAGCAAGGAAGTTTACTACATCAGTAACAGAGGAGCCCACGGGATCCAGGTGTTTTGCACACACCAACTAACCCACCTGTTCCAGGCTGATCGGTATCGTTTAGTGGTACTAGGAGCCCAGGCTCGCTGAATGAGGAGTTCAGCGTCTCTCGAAAGAGTGTCGTTAGACCAACGTCTCCTGAAATCCTCCAGGCCATGAGATGTAGATGGCCTTGGAGAACCAGGGGATGCGGATGACCCATTGGATCTGTTAGAATGAGGTTGCATGATGGCAACCGAAGAGGCCTGTCCCATGATAATTTTAGAAGGGATGGGAACCAACACTGAGCCCCCCAAATCGGAGTTATCAAGATCAGAGAGGCCCGTTGTCTGCGGACCTGGGCTGCTACCCTCTGAATGAACAGGAACGGGGGAAACGCATATGCCGGAAACTGAGACCAATCCTGCAGGAAGGCATCGACTGCTTCCGCGCCCGGATCCGGCTTTCAGCTGTAGAACCGGGGAAGCTGGGCGTTCCACCTGAACGCAAAGATGTCCACCACTGGAAGGCCCCAAAGATCCGAAATCTTCTAAAACACCGACTGATCCAGTTTCCAATCGCTGGCATCCCGAAAATTCGTGGATTGCCAGTCCGACACCGTGTTCAGATCGCCCGGAAGATATTCCGCTGTGACAGAAATCTGACGTAGAAGGCAATAATTCCAGAAATCCTTTGCAAGATCCCCTAGGACTTTGGAATGAGTGCTTCCCAGTCGGTTGAAATACCTGACTGCTGTTGTATTGTCCATCCGGAGAAGAACACAACAAGAGACCTTGGTCGTGGTAAATGATCGGATGTCGAAAGAACCTGCTAGGAGTTCCAAGCAATTGATGTGGAGGTGTAATTCTTCCTCCGTCCATCTGCCTCCCACCGAGAGGGAGCCGCAACGGGCTCCCCATCCTTGACGACTGGCATCCGACTCGATCACAAGATCTGGACGGGAGCCGAAAATCGCCCTCCGTTCCAAGCATCCATGTGATCCAGCCACCAAAGGAGTTCCAACCTGGCTTCCATGGACAAAGAAATGAAATCCGAATAAGTGAGACCGTTGCGGAGATGAAACGCCTCTAGAGAGCCCTGTAATGAAGGGGGCCCGGAAAAATGGCCTGGTTCGATGATGACAGTAAGCCCACAATCCTGGCCCACTGACGGAGGGAAATTCAGTCCCGACGAAGGACTTTGCGAATCTCCTTCTTGATATTGGATATATTTTGAGAAGGGAGATGCAACGTTGCGTCCTTCGTTTTGATTAGAAAACCGAGGAACGTCATGTCCTGACGAGGAACTAAATCCGATTTCTGGGCATTGATAATGAACTCTAGAGATTGAAGAAGAGAAATGGTGGTCTGCAGATGCTGAAGAAGGAGATCCCTGGATTGATTCATCAAAAGAATATCATCCAGATAAATATTTAGCTGAATCCCCATGGTGTGGAGATGTTCGACTACCGGGCGTAGGAGCTTGGTCAACCACCATGGTGCTGAGGAAAGCCCAAAGGGGAGAGTACGAAACTCGTAGACCTGATCCCTCCAAAGAAACTGGAGGAACCGGCAATGTGGGGGTAGATTGGAACCAAAAGATAAGCATCCTTGAGGTCCAAACGTACCAACCAATCGTCCTGAAGCAGAAGGTCTCTCAGTAGATGGATGCCCTCCATCTTGAAATGCCGGTAAATTAACCATTCGTTGAAGGAACGTAGGTTGATTACAGGTCTGAACCCTTTGTCCTTCTTCTCGACCAAAAAGATGTTGCTGAGAAAGCCGTTTGGATGTAGATAAGATGGAATGACGGCGCCTTTTAGAAGCATACATTGAACCCCTAAGTCTATGAGTTCCTGATCTGCGATGGAAAAAATCAATGGACGAGGTCAAGAGAGCTGAACGGGGGAACTGTAAAACTCTATGTGAAATCCCTGAACAGTCTCCAGAACCCACGAATCTGATGTTAGAATTGTCCAGGCTTCAAGAAACAAAGCAATCCTTCCCCCAAGACGTATCGGGGACAGGATAGAAACGCTTACCGTTGAATGCTTTGGAGTTGGATTGATTGCCTCCGCGTCCTCTGCCCTGGCCTCTGCCTCCATGAGATGGGTAGAAGGAACCTTGACTTCCATTGTTTCACCCATTGTTCCTTCGGGCTTGACCCTTATTGGAGCCTTGCTGGAATTGGCAGCCGGAAGAGCGACCCCTGCCTCTGCCGGCCCGCCAAAAATCTTCTAAGGGAAAATCTTTTTCATAGAGGCCTGCGCCTTATCCAAAGCAGAGAAGGTTGCCACAAATTTTCCTAGTTCCTTTACAAAAAAAGGCTTCCCAATAAGGTACCTTGAGCCACTGAACTTGCCTCCGACGAAGACAATTCACCAAGTTTCGGGTCTATTTTGAGTAAGAGAGAATGGCGTCGTTCCGCAGAAAGAGCACAGTTGGCGTTACCCAAAAGGCACATAGCCCGCTGTGCCCAACCCGCTACGTCATCCACAGAAAGAGGCATACCGAACTCTTTGGAACGATGAGCAAGCTCAATAATCTTTGTTAGAGGACCTACAACGTCAAGCAGTTTGTCCTGACATGCCTTCCAGGATCTGTCAATCCCCTTTTTTGGATCTTTAATTTATTTGGCAAAAAATGTGCATAGCTTAGGGTCTATCTCAGGAGTTACCGCCACTCTATTAGGGAGAGAAGGGAGAGGGAACTCCGAGCGTAGACGTAACCGCACATCCTGTGAGAGGGTTTGGCGAAGCTTAGCGGCTATATTTTCTGCAGTAGACTTCTCAGGTATCCATTCAGTAGAACGGGGTCTGAAAATAGTGGTAGGATCAAACATATCCGGAGGAACCGGCTCACCATCACCAAAATCTGAAATGCTGGACTTAGGGCGCCAAGACCTGCCAAAATCCGTCATGTCCTCAGAGGACTCATCTTCATCATCATCAATGTATTCATCCACGTCATCATCACCCTCTAGGGGAAACCCTTCTTCCGGGTCTAGGTCCTGGATGGCATCACCACCAATATTTCCGGCCAAGCCGTCCCCCCGGTAGGGTGCGCTTCTCAGAGTGCGCGCACTCTTGTGGAATACCTCAGCGAGTCTGCTGAAGCCTTCCAGGTGCCCCGCGTCACTCTTCTTGGCCATGCGTGGTGGCACCGAGTAAACACCACTAGGCCCTGCCCCACTGCCTCCCAAAATGCTAGTACCAGTTTTAAATACGTGGGCAGACAGTTTATTGACACTGTCCTGCAGAGGTGCCTGCACCTGGGCAATTGCAGAAGAGAGAAGCCTGTACACCTCTGCAGGAGGGCGCAATAGGGGCTGTTGTGGCTGTTCAATTGAATTTGCCACATAATCATGGTCCTGACAGGATTGCATGTCCGTAGAGGAAAGGGCACCCATACCACTAAACACCCTAAACTAATTAATAGGGGTTCCCCCAACACACAGGTACCCACAGGGCAACAGAGGCAAAGATAATGCCAATAATAAGTGACCAAAAGGTTAAAATATACCACAAAACTAAAAAACATTTAGTCAAAAATGCACAAACTACCACAAGAAAGTGGTGTCAATGTGTGGGGAAATGAGGCAGAATAAAATAGTGGAAGCGCCGAAGCCTCAGCGTGTTTTCTCCACAAGCGCGCAAAGGGCACTGTGGAGAAAAGCGGTAAGCATCTGAAAAGACCGACGCCACAACCATGCACGCGCACCTCTAAGACGCTTGGGCTAAAAGCCTACCGCGTCGCGCAACATTTAAAGAACAGCCTGTATACAACAGGAAATAACAATATATCTCAAGCAATAAGTCAAACAAGCTGTTAAAAAGGAATAACTACACTGCCACGCCACAAGTTGAAGCACAAGAAAACGGGGACTTAACTTTGACGCGGCAGCAATGGAGAAAGAGGAAGGACTATCGGCGTGGGATGCCTTTATGCTGTTGCATGGACTACTATTGGCTATTATGTTACCATGACTTTTTTTTTTCACTGTGCTTTTAACTTGCTGTCCAATAAAATGGAGAAAGGACTAGCATAATCCTCGCCTCCGCTTCCTGACATAGAATTTACAGAAAATATGCTTTCAGTTTAGCTTATAGATCCCCTTCCAAACCACTGTGGGAAAAACATGAGATAATAGTTTTCTTTCAAACATGATTCATGATATCCCAGCAGAAGGCTTTTTCACATGGTAAAATCACCTTAGAACACACCACAATTCCTAAAGTGAGTATGGTACCACCAACAAATGATTTATAATGTAACTATTAACTACAATGCTTTTTAATGAGGTACTATCATATATATTGGTCCCAAGATGGCTGACAACACTTCTTGGATGAAGTGCTGACAGCCAATCAGATCTCACGATGAGATGTGTTATGCTCCGCCCAGATATATATGTGTTTTTGAAGTTAATTGTCATAAAAACCACTGGAGCAATTTTCGCCAAATATAGAAAAGGCACTTCTGCGTACCAGTCCCTACAATTTTGCAAAGTTTGGTGTAATTCCATTCAGCGGTTCGGGCTGTAGCCTTGTCTATTCGTCCTATGGAAATTAACATGGGGAAAACACGTTTTGAGATCCCCCTTTTTTCTCGGCCCCCGCATGACGAATCCCCCCGAAACTTCCAGGGAAGAAGCGGAGTGGAGCTGGCCTAAATTTTGGAAAATTACACGCAAATTCCTCAACCAGCGTCAAAGTTATTCCCAATAGAATGTTGCGGATTTCCTATGGTAGCTAGGTCCTAACTATATATACCTACTGGCTATCGCCACTAGGTAATATATATATGTATATATATATATATATATATATATATATATATATATATATATATATATATATATATATATATATATATATATATATATATATATATATATATATATATCCGCACTGTACTTCTCACTGCGCCAGTCTCCAATCGCCGACCCCACACAGGAAAGAACAGGAAGACCCAGAGTGCAGGTGAGTTTCGTTTCGTTTATTCAATAGCACACCATGGCAGCATATATATATACATATATATACAAGTTCTGCTCATCAGAGGAGACACCCACACAACGTCGCTTTCAACCTTCTTTATTTGGGTGGCAGCAGGGAGTTGTACAAGCCTTTTCAAGCTCAGTATTTCCGCCTTGTTTGTCATACGCGTTTCGAAAAGGTGTCTTTTCTTGTTCACTGACTTCGGCGATATGGGGCAGAAGCAATGGGTACATAAATTTCAGGTGTTGTCAGTTCGTAACCCCGCCTCAGTGGGCGTATGCTTGCTAGGCATTTTGGTCTATGCAGTTCTTTGCAGTTTAGTACTTGCCCATAGTGGATACCAATTGCTTCTATTGCTGCCGAGAATGCACCACCCGACCCGAAGATGGAGAGGGGCCACGAGGCTCGGTAACTACAGAGTTTTACTGTGGAGCCAAGGTGAAGGATTTAGGTTGCAATCTGACGATTGAGGCCCATTTTCGGGCTTTTAAACGAACTTTGACAGTAATCAAGTGCATCCATATAGGAGGACTAAGTACCGAGACTGCATCTCCCAAAATGCCCTGCCTTGATGTAACCGCCCATTAATCTAGGACGGGCAATTGCATTTAATTAGGGGAGCAGATCGGAGCACGCACCATCTCCGCCAGCCTCTCTGGAAGTCTAATGATGAAACGCGTCAGACAAGAATGGAGTGGCTGTCTTACATGAATATCGAGAAGCGGACTTGTGACCATACCAATAAAAAGCTTTCTGCGCGCCTTGGTTTGAGTGCTTCTTATCCGGACGGGTAACTTTTGCCAGTAGGTAGTATAGTTAGGACCTATTATCGATAGGAAATGTGCAACATTCTATTTGAAATAACTTTGGCGCCGTTTGATGAATGTGCGTGAAATTTTCCAAACTTTTAGCCAGCTAAAGTTCTGCTCCTTCCCTGAAAGTTTGGGGGTGATTAGTCAAGAGGGGGCAGAGAAAAAGTGGGTCCCAAAACGTGTTTTCCCCATGCAATTTCCCATAAGACCTTTACCCACGGCTACAGCCCGAACAGCTGAACGGAATTACACCAAATTTGGCAAAGAGGTAGTCCTCAGTGCAGACTTGTGCCTTTTGCTTATTTGGTGTAAATCCATTCAGTAGTTCCTGGGAAAATGACAGTAAAAGTCACATATATTTCTATGGGCGCAGCGGATCAGAGCATCTATCCGCGTACCCTACGTGCAGCCTACAAGCACCCTGCTGTGCACAAGCTGAATGCTAATTGGCTGACAACTGTCAAGAAACCAAAAACAAATGCCGCAAAACGCGAAAAGGAGGCCAGCTCAGGGGATCCCACAAGGACACCCCAAATTATAATTTTTTTAAATCGCGGAATGCGCGTAGGATCTGTGCATCCTTGCAATAGAAAGAAAAAGAAGCGCGGTCTCCCTGTAAATATGGTAATCCCGGGAGCATTATTAAGAAAAAGTGTGGGGGGTCCCTATCCCCCCCACACTGCCCCGGGGACCACCACCCCCCAGGGCTCTTAGTTAATACATGCGTGGGGCTCACAGGGTCCCCCACAGCCAGAGGGACCGCCACCCCTGGAGTTTTTTTAAATGGGTGAGGGGGCTCCGAGGCCCCCTAGCCCCAGGGACCAATACCCTGGGGCTTTTTTGAAATGGGTGAAGGGGCTCTGAGGCCCCCCACCCCCAGGGACTGCCACCCCAGGGCTCTAATTAAGTGCATGCAGGGGGCTCACGGGGCCCCCCTCAGCCCCGGGGACCGTTACCCCTGGGGCTTTTTTGAAATGGGTGGGGGGCTCTGAGCCCCCCTGCCCCTGGGCTCTAATTAAATATATGCGGGGGGCTCACAGTGTCTTCGGCAGCCCCAGGGACCGACCCCCGGGGCTTTTTTTAAATGGATGGGGGCTCTCAGGCCCCCAGCCCCAGGGACCGCCACACCCAGGGCTCTAATTAAATGTATGCAGGGGGCTTACGGGCCTCCCCGGGGCTTTTTTAAAATAAAAAAACCTGTGTCGGGAGGGAGGGCGTGAGCCCCCCCACACACCCGGGGACCGCGACCTCCCCGAGGCACTACATTTCTAATTCGGAGGTCCGGTATGGACCTCCAAGCCCTGGGGACCCTCACCCCCGGGGATTTTCAACCAATGGGAGGGGGGCAGCGTGGCCCCCCTCCTGGAGCTCTCTTGAGGCCCTGGGCTGGCTCCAGCAGTGTCCCGGGTTGCCTACCCCCGGGACACTGCTGTTTGCATTGGCAGGGCAGGAGCCCTGAAAGTTTGGGGGTGATTGGTAAAGCTGGGGCTGAGAAAAGAGGGGGGTCACAAAATGTGTTTTTCCCATGCTGTTTCCCATAGGACCTTTAGCCACGGCTACAGCCCGAACGGCTGAATGGTATTACACCAAATTTGACAAAGAGGTAGTCCTCAGTTCTTACTTGTGCTTTTTGCTTATATGGTGTCAATCCGTTCAGTAGTTCCTGCGAAAATTACGGTTAAAGTCATTTATATATCTATGGACGAGGTGGATAAACGGATTGTGCGAGTATTGGCATTGTAGCATAAGCCCACCGTCCCGATCATGCGCTCAATGCTAATTGGCTGTCAAGCGGTTGTAAACATTCGAAACCAGGAACTGTTGGCAGCCATTTTGTCAGTGGAATATGTGTGCCAAATGAAGAAAGGGGGCAGGGTAGAAATAATTTTACCCTCTTGACCTGCTCAGGCGGTCCCAGAAGGACCCCCAGGGCCCACATTTAATAAAAATGGCAGTTGCGTGTAGGGTGCGCGGATGCTGCCGTAAAATTCATAAAATAAAAGTGAGGTTTTTTTGTAATTAGCCCTAGGGAGGGGGGTAAATACCACAGGCAAAATTATTACATTTTATGGGGGGCCCTTATAATTAGACCTCAGGGGGGCTAAATAGTGTGAGGAAAATTATAAAACTTTTTGGGGGCCCAGAGGGGCCCTCCAGCCCCAGGTATTGTCACCCCCTGGGGATAAAAAGAAAAAATGGTGGGGGGAAGGGTCCAGGGTCTCCAAAGCCACAGGGACCATCATCCCCTGAGGCTTTCTGTATTGTGGGAGAGGACTGCATGGCCCCCTTCCTGGAGAACTCGAGGGCCAGGTTACCCAAGGGGCTACAAAAAAAATGGTTGGGGGGGCTATTAGGTCTCCAAAGCCCCGGGACCACCACTCCCCGGCGCTTTATGTATTGTGGCAGGGAAACTGTGGGCCCTCTTCCTAGAGCACTCGAGGGCACGTTACCCCCGGGGCTACAAAATAAAATGGTTGGGGGGGCTATAAGGTCTCCAAAGGCCTGGGGACCACCACTCCCCGGGGCTTTATGTATTGTGGGAGCTTTAATGTGTGGCCCAATCCTGGAGCACTCGAGGGCCCGGTTACCCCCGGGACTACAAAAAAAATGGTTAGGGGGCTGTAAGGTGTCCAAAGCCCCAGGGAGCAGCACTCCCCGGGGCACTATGTATTGTGGTCGGGTCGGCTCTTGCAGTGTCCAGGAGTGCCCATCCCGCCCTCCTAGGCAAGGAAATCTATTCTCGCTTTCAATATCTAAATGACATTGATTTACTACATGAAGAGCTGCATGTTAGCAGCTCCCTAAGTGGAACAGTAATGGAGGCTCCCAAACGCCTAGAAGTTGTGCACCATAGGCGCTGAATTTGTGCACCCTACAGGAGGAATGGTTCTATGATTTGCGAGGCCCTGGGCCAAAAGGGAATGCTCGAAGCCCCTCTAATTTATTTAAGGGAATGCGCGAGGCCCCTCTAATTTATTGAAGTGACCCCTTGCAAAGCATTCAGAGACACCGAAGGATTTTAGCACCCCTACAGTTTTAACTGCCAGCCCACAGGCAATTCTCACACCTCCAGCCTGATAGGTGTAAGAATTGCTTGTGGGCTGAGAGTTAACACTGTGTGAGCGCTAAAATCCTGTACAATGGGCCTGCTGCAGTATCTCTGAATGGGTCTCCTTGCAATTCGGAAGTATCTTTTCCCTCCCCTCGGCCTCCAGACACCATCCCGGAGAGGCCCAGGGAGGGGGGGCCTCCTCTGGACCCTAATTGCAAGGAGACAGGGAAACAACATGGCACACGATCAGTTCAGGGTCCCATGCTGGTGGGCTGAGCGCGAGGCCCTGGGCAGCTGCCCACACTGCCCATGCCTAGAGCCGATCCTGACCTACAGATTAAGGGTTGTGCATGCAGCTCGTGCACACCAGGGGGCGGCACTGCCGGGGCTAAAAGAAAATGGTTATGGGGGGGCTGCAAGGTGTTCAAAGCCCCAGGGACCACCACTCCCGGGGCTTTATGTATTGTGGGAGGGCCGGTTGTTAGTAGGTCTCCATGTGGAAAAGAAATGCCAGCTCCCAAATGCATAGAAGTTGTGCACCAAAGGAGCTGGAGTAGCGCACCCTACAGATTATGAGTCATGCATCCAGCGCTTGCACACCAGGGGGTCGCACTGAGCTGTGAGCGCGACTTAATTTTACCGTAAATAAATAGACCCTATCAGTAATTTTTACTATTCCCGGGGGCCCTATACCTCGGGTCTTATAAAAAATGTAGGGGACCGTGGGGGGAGCCACAATGCCCCCACGGTCCCACCGGCTTCCTGCGTTCTTCGGGAGCCGGCATTGCTTTTCTGCATGGGGAGATGCTATCTTGCATGTGGAAAAGCAATCTGGTTTGGATTTTGAAAGTGAGAACAGATTTCACTGTTGTGTCTTTCAAAATGCAAACTAAGTTTGCTATGGGAGGGCGGAAGGCGCAGGCCTCATACCCTCTCATAGCAAACAGCAGTGTCCCGGGGGTAGGCACCCTGGAACACTGCAGGAGCCGGCCCAGGAGCGTGGCGGTCTCCAGGGCCTTAGAGGGCTACAGGTTTAGGGTCATGCAGTCTGCCTCGCACAATCCACTAAATCCAGGGGTGGTGGTTCCCGAGGATTGAGGGGAGTTGTTGAGGTCCCCACACTTTTAATTTTGAAGGGGGGGTGTTGGAGCCTCCCACAACCATTTATTTTATTGCCTCAGTTGGTGGCTCTCAGTCTAGTATAAGAAACAGCAATGTTGAGAAAATCTTCCGGTAAGACAACAAATGATTTACAAGTTCATTGCATTACTATTGCATTACTTTTAAGGTGGGAAAAGTGAAGCGAAAGTGGTGCTAGGGTGTTATAAATCTGCCTTGGATTTTGAAATAGAGAGTAAAGTGCATCAGTAGGGTAAGTGCAGGTTAGTGCAGCGGTAACAATTACTATTCTAACACCAGGGGGGTGCATCTGTATGGAATGTGCTGGATAGTGTATAACTAAAAAAAAAAATTACAAGCCCACGGTGGTGTATCTGTAGGGTATGTGCTGGATAGTGTATGAGTAACAATTACTATGAAAAAGAAAGGAGTTAAAGGAGAAGGAAACACGCACTTTCACAGTGAACATGGAAGAAGAGAAAGTGATGAGAGATGATTTGTGACGTGTTTAGGCTTGAGAGCCTGGATAATCATTAAATGGGGTCTGGCAGTGAAGTGCGTACTTATTCTGGAAGAACTCTTTTCAGGTCTTTTGAAAGCAAGTCATCTTTAATAATTGCCTCTCGCTGTGTGTACTTGCCAGGTTATCTGATTTGCTTGTATGTTAAAAAACAGAAACTTTCTACACCTCTTTTTGATTGGTTGTGAAGCATTGTAAGAAGACGTATTAGCGACCAATCGCTTTCCTTGCACAGATTTAGAAAAACATTTGATTGGCTGTTGTATGGTAAAGTCTACCTTCCTGATCCTAATGCTGATTGGTTTGTTTTTTCTATGTGACGTTACGATACACTCACCATGTACGTAGCCCATTTATTGACGCACTTTATATTACTATGCGTTTCAAAAACTAGTTGTGGTAGGGTGTTTTTAACTTAAACTGTGTACTGTGCTTATGAGTTTGTTGACTGTAAAGGTATTTAAAAATATTATTCTATTTTCTATTCTATCATAATTGTGCTGACTTTTCTCCGTTAGCGTGGAGTACTATTTCCTTAAATAACCTATATTTCTTGTAATGATTCTTTAGTGAACTCGTTATTATATTCTATTTAAATGTAATCATACCACATTCTGTAATTATTTAAATATTTTTGCTTTCTTTTTTAAATATATAAAACTTATACCCATTAAGATAAATTACCTCTCTTTGATATTCTTTCCTTCCTATGTCGAAATTCATCCAACTCCCTGGAGGTGACATAATGTTTTATGCATTTTAAAATATACATTAACAATATGTTCCCTCTGAGGAAATGAAAGATATTGTCAAGATGCTTCCGCAGTTTACGAATCATTACCTTGCTCATAGTTTCTTCGCCAGCATTGATTCTCTGAAACAAAACAAACTAATTATCCCAAGGGTGTGGTTTATATACTTTTTGGTTACTTAACAGTCTATGGGATCAATTTATTGCTCCTCCCACTTTGAAGTCACGTTTTTCAGTTGACAGGTGTTCTCATTTGCACTGTTTTAGTGCGTCTAGTGTTTATGTAAACGTGCCTCTTTCCATACTTTTTAATTTTTGTATAATTTCTAAAATGCTTTATTTAAACTTGGTTTTCTTATTAAAGCATTTTCGTCATTACCCAAAACCCCTATTTCCCTACATCCCTTGCAAGAGAAACTCTCTATTAAACTTTGAGTATTCTAATTTATATACAAGTATTTATTTATTTAATTCCATTACTATGAGTATTAATACATTTATTTATCAAATATTTGTAATCTTTCTTGTACACTGCAAGGGATTCTATTATTTGTGTAGAATAACACTATGAATCTGGGTCCATTTTGCAGAATTGAGAGAGATTGATTTGGTTGGTTGATGTGTTTGCAGTTACATAAGTATATATACTCTTGCAGTAAGCCAGGCTTTAGGGTATGTAGTGCTTCAAACTCCTATGCATTATGCATGTAGTTGCGCAACCACCTTCACATTTGTGCTTCAGGCCTACAATTCCCCATTCAGTATCTATGTACACTAGCTAACACAGTGTGACTCCTGTTGCAATTTGAAAATTACTCTTTTGGTACCATGTAGTAATTCATTCAGTAAAGTAAAAGTTAACCAATTAAGAATTCACTCAGTGTCTTTACTTATATTAATGTAATCATTCGCTCAGTAAGCATGTACTCATGCAGTGAGGCAGGCTTTAGAGAATGCAGTGATTCAAAGTGCTATGTATTATAAATGTAGTGGTGTAATAACCTTTATATTTATGATTGAGGACTACAATTGTTATGTTATGTTAAGTTATGTTATCGGTATTTGTTATGCGCACAGCTGCTCCAGCGAAGGAGCGTCCTGGCGCAGTGACAAGGTAGGACATAACATAACAGGAACTGAACGGAAGGCCATCAAGAAGACTGACTAAAACAAGAAGGTTTTGATAGCTTTCCGGAAAAGCGAAAGGTCCTCCAACAGGCGGATTTCAACCGGAAGAGAGTTCCAAATAGTTGCAGCTTTGACGCTAAAAGAGCGTCCTCCCGCACGGCAGAGCCTGAATCTAGGGACCACAGCGAGAGCCTGGCCTTGAGAAGGAAGGGTGCGCGTGGGTACATAAAAGGACAGAAAGCTGGACATGATTTGGGGGCCAAAACCTTTCAAAATTTTAAAGGTCAAACAAAGGACCTTGAAATGGATTCCCTTCCTCACTGGAAGCCAGTGCAAGGAGCGAAGGACACTTGAGACGGAACAAAATCTGGGCAGGCCAACAATCGCTCTGACCGCAGCATTTTGTACCCGTTGTAAGCGGGTGATTTCTGCCAGGTTGCCCCGACCAGGAGAGAGCTGGCGTAATCCAGGCGAGAGATGACAGTGGCCTGAATTACCAGCTGCCTGGTTGGGGCATCAAAATATTTGAGGACAGGTCTTAAACCTCTCAGCAGGCCAAAGCAGCAGGCTGCTGTTTTCTTGGTGTGGCCAACGAAGGTAAGACCAGCATCCAGCCAGACTCCCAGGTTTTTCAGTTCCAACACCGGAGTCGGAGTTGATCCCAACTCTGACGGCCACCATTGGTCACCCCATAATTCCACTCTCTTTCCGACAATCATAACTTCTGTCTTGGTGGCATTAAGCTGGAGACAGTTCCCTGTCAACCAGCTGGCCACCGCCTTCAGTCCATTCTGGAACCTGGGGGCATCTTGTTCCGCATCCCCGCTGAGAGTAACCTCCAGCTGTGTGTCGTCGGCATATGAGACCAGGGTCCCCACTCACTATACCTACCAGAAGTCTCCAACCAGTAGCTCGGGAGCTACTGTTAGCTCACCAGCACCCTGAAGTAGCTCCCAGAGGTGAAGCCAAACCAAACCAATCTCAGAGATTTTGTGTATATTAAAGAAGGTGGTACTGCTCATTTCACTACCCTTAAGAGTTACAGACAGCCAAAGCAATGGCAGGGCCTGTTCATAACACTCAAACACAGACTGTGGTGGCACATGAATTAATCAATTAGGGATGTATAGAGCTCACTATTCACCAGTGAGGGTTTCCAGGTGCTGGAGGAGTATTTGGGTGGGATTTGTGCAGCTTTGGTCATTCGAAAAGGCAGGTGTTATGGCTCTTCCTGAATGCTTTCAGTGTGGGTTTTCATCTGATGCTGAGCGGTAGTTCTTTCCAGGTCTTGGCCATGATGTACGAGAAGGGTGTGCCTTCTGTCTAGTTATGTGAATACATAGGATTTCGGCCAAGGCCTACTCAGCGGAGTGGAGGTTTCTTTTGTGGGTGTAGAAGGAGATTGAGGTATTGGAGTCCTGTGTTGTGGAGGGCTTTATAGGTGTGTGTGAGCAGCTTGAAGGTCATTGTTTTTTTTGATGGGGAGCAAGCGCAGTTCTCGTTTATGCTGAGTAATGTGGTCTTGTGGTGGGATCCTGAGGATAAGTCTGGCTGCAGTCTTCTGGACAGTCTGAAGTTTGTGGAGTAGAGATTTGTTGATTCCGACATAGAGGTGTTCCCGTAGTCCAGCCTGTTGGTGATGAGTGCTTTTTAATGAGGAGGGTGTTGAAGCATGTGGAAGCTGCAGTGTTGGTTGATGGGTCTGTCACGTGAAACATGTCTATGCACTTTAAATCTAAGTTGGGGAGTCTTACTGTTGTGATAATACTACTTGATTAGAAGCATTTAATATTGATAAACGTTTTCCTAGCATTCTGCTGATAACTTTATCTGGAATTTTTTGGTGGTTACTACTGACAATTGTGCTTAGGGTGGAGATAGCGTAATATTAATAGATATCCCCAGCACAACCCTTACACTTCACAAATACTACTAAACTATCTGAAACCCTAAATACTATCTCCAGCATGAACCTCTACAGTACATAAACACTATTGTGCTACTCTAAACCCTAAAACACTACCCATTACAGTAGACAAACACTACTGGACTATCCTAAACCCTACAACACTACCTTCAGCACGGCCCCCTACACAACACAAACAGCAGGGTACTACCCTAAATGCTAAATGTACCACCAACAAGACCCCCTACTCTAGAGAAGGACCTATGCACTACTTTTAAACCCTAAATCTATCCCCAGCACAACCTGTTCACTACACAAACACCAGAACACTACCCTAAACTATAAAACACTACCCCTAACACTTATACAAACAGCACTCAATTTATGTATATAGAAAGTTAATCATACTTAGTGTTATAAAATCATGAATACAAGTATACAGTTATCTATTCCGTTACTGATGCAATCACTGAGTCATATGTATACTTCTTTATATACAAGAAATGTCACATACGTCGCTTTTTATTTTTTTACTTTATTGCACATGTACTATTGAGAGACATATTTGCTAATCACCACACCCATAAAGATGTTAACTCACATAAAACAATTGTTATAACATGTAGTCTTAATGTCATATACTTACTGAATCAAATATTCACACATCTTTGGGCAGTCACACATCCCCACCGAACCACACACACATTCATTCTCCCATACGTATACTTAGTTAAGTAATCAATAAGTAATATAGACTTTCACGTAGCTTGTAACCAACTGGTGCAGCAATTTACATAACAACTGTCAAAGTAATACAATCATTCACATAGTTTAGTCACTATTCAATATATTTAATGAGGCAGTATAAATTAGTCAATTGAACAATCAATCACATTGCTACTAAACTATTTATCCAGATTTTTTCATATCCACTCATTCTTTAATGCAGATTGTTTTATATATATATTTATATATATGTATATATATATATATATATATATCTCCGCACTTGCACTTTTTTCTGCGACAGGCTCAAATTTCCACCATCAAACAGGAAAAAACACGGAAGACCCAGAGTGCAGGTGAGTTTCTTTTATTCTTCAGCACACCACGGCAGCATAACGTTTCGGCCTACATGGAGGCCTTGGTCACATGGCGCACTGAGAGAGTTGCAAGAAATTTAAAGGGCTCATTCACAAACGATGGACACATTTGATTGGTTACTTTGTAGGCAGTGGGAGTGTTTAACTGCGATGGAAAAAGTTTTTGCAATTGCAATTATAAGGGCGGGGAATCACATGTCATAACGTAATAGCCCTTAGCATTGATACCTGTATAAATACATTTATGAAATCCGACAGTTCGACTAAATTATTTAGATTAATTCATGGGCACGCATGGTATGTACAAAAGATCATACAAGATTACATGTATTTACACAAAGTGCAAAGTGAAACCCTCAATCAGTTCTCATTGAGATTGAGTATCTTAAGGCTAAAAGCATAAATGCTTTAAATGCACCAAAACAATGCACAATATACCAGTAGTACCTCATATATAAAATATATACACCAAATTTCATATATTTACATCTATATACATCATGAAAGTTACAACTACTACCAACAAACTACTTAAATGCAGTGCAGTAGTGTCAAAGTCGGATATGCAGGGCACAATTTTGCGTACATCTCCCCATACCTTTTCCAACATTAAATGTTTTTACAAAACCAAAAAGCCATCGCTGTTGAGTGGGCTAAATAAACAAGTGCAGTTGAAAAACAGTGTTTACATTTTTTTTAATTTTTTTATTTTTTTTCAAAAAATAAGCTTAAAAATTGATAACGTGAAGTGGTTATATATATATATCCATCACACAAGGCTTGCCTGGAATGAGGGAGCCACAAACAGGAAAATTCAATTTTGCCATTTTAATGATGATGCAAACAGCGAAGGAACAGCTTGCTGCCTCACAAGAATAATGTCCAGCCCTGACTCATTTCGTGCTCTCTGCAGCACTTCTTCAAAGGGTTGAGGACTTGCTGTGAATGAAACCAGTCTTTGATGCCTGCACTAATCTCTGATAATCCCCGCCTCAGTGGAGGTGGCCATGACTATGGCCCCATGGTTCTTGTAATGCAGGAGTTTTTGCGTGTTTCATTCTCGGTGCAAAATTGAAAGAAAATCCCCAGTGGGTTGTGGGGTCAGTGTCACAGTTCAAACACCTCCATTAATCACATCACCTGCTTTTCCCTGCTCCTCTCACTGACTCATCGCTTGATGCTTCAGCTCGGACTGCAAACTGCAGCTGGGTTCACCTCGTGGCTCAGGCAACAAGCCACATTTAATCCATCACACAAGGCTTGCCTGGAATGAGGGAGCCACAGGCAGGAAAATTCGATTTTGCCATTTTAATGATGATGCAAATAGCGAAGGAACAGCTTGCTGCCTCACAAGAATAATGTCCAGTCCTGACGCGTTTCGTGCTCTCTGCAGCACTTCTTCAAAGGGTTGAGGACTTGCTGTGAATGAAACCAGTCTTTGATGCCTGCACTAATCTCTGATAATCCCCGCCTCAGTGGGCGTGGCCATGACTATGGCCCCATGGTTCTTGTAGTGCAGGAGTTTTTGCGTGTTTCATTCTCGGTGCAAAATTGAAATAAAATCCCCAGTGGGTTGTGGGGTCAGTGTCACAGTTCAAACACCTCCATTAATCACATCACCTGCTTTTCCCTGCTCCTCTCACTGACTCATCGCTTGATGCTTCAGCTCGGACTGCAAACTGCAGCTGGGTTCACCTCGTGGCTCAGGCAACAAGCCACATTTGGGTTGGAGACAGGTGCCGCTTGTTGGAGCAATGTCGAGTGGTTTTGGACATAACACTACTGCCACGATCCACTTGGATAAAATCTAAGAAAGAGGGGGATGAGCAACGGGAAACTCACTGGAGTAAAAGTGACGGAACCACGAGTACCAGCGTGCCACAGTGGTGGCCACGCCCCAAGAAGGGAGGTCCTCTTTGAACATTTAGGTTGCCGTCAAATTTCCCTGCTGCCACCTCCTAGTCCTGAGCCCCTGAGGAAGTTGGTCTACGAAACACGTTGGGAATGGACTCGATTTTGTTTGGATGAGGTGTTTGTCCTTCACTGCTCTGCCAATAAAGCTTATTTGGTGAAACCCTACCTGTCGTGTGCATCCTCTACAGCAGGCAAAACTTGTGTTTTGATGTTTAGCGGCTTGTTGCCTGAGCCGCGGAGGAGAGCGCTGGCGCTGGTTCAGCGCACCAATGATTCTGTCAAACGGCGGAATTCGGTTGGAGACAGGTGCCGCTTGCTGGAGCAATGTCGAGTGGTTTTGGACATAACACTACTGCCACGATCCACTTGGATTAAAACTGAGAAAGAGGGGGATGAGCAACGGGAAACTCACTGGAGTAAAACTGATGGAACCACAAGTACCAGCATGCCACAGTGGTGGCCACGCCCCAAGAAGGGAGGTCCTCTTTGAACATTTTGGTTGCCGCCAGATTTCCCTGCTGCCACTTCCTAGTCCTGAGCCCCTGAGGAAGTTGGTCTACGAAACGCGTTGGGAATGGACTCGATTTTGTTTGGATGAGGTGTTTGTCCTTCACTGCTCTGCCAATAAAGCTTATTTGGCGAAACCCTACCTGTCGTGTGCATCCTCTACAGCAGGCAAAACTTGTGTTTTGATTTATATATGGATATCAAAGTGTTCATACAAAACAACAAAATTGAAACGACCACCCACAGAAAAAAGACTGCAACAAATAGCATCCTCCATGGACTCAGCTTCCACCCCCAGAAATTGGTGAAGAGCATACCATATGGTGAATTTCTCCGTATGAGGAGAAATTGTTCAACCGAACAGGAAACGGAGAAAAAATTCAATGAAACAAAAAATCGCTTCCTTGAAAGAGGTTATAAACATATGGATATAACAAAAGGGGAAGATAAAGCAAAAGCAAAAACGAGATTGGAAACTCTGAACCAGGAAAGTGATCAGCCAGCAACAGAAAATCAAAATCAAACAGAAGAAAAGGAAGAACGCCCAAGAATGATTGCAACATACAACAAAGAGAGTTATAAAATCCAAAAAATTCTCTCAAAGTACTGGCATGTCTTAATGAAAGACCCAGATATAGGCACTGAAATTGGAACCGGTCCTTTAATTTCATATCGAAGAGCGCCAAACCTCTCAGACCATTTGGTACAAAGTCATTTTTCACAGAAAAAACAAAAAGATTGACTTCAAAAAAGGAGCAATGGATTTACCAAATGCATGACGTGCAAAGCGTGCAAAATAGGACAAAACACAACAATCCTACGAGATCCATCTGGAAAAGACTTCATAATCAAAACAAAAATTACTTGTGAATCTTCATTTGTGGTGTATATGCTAAAATGCCAGTGTGGAAAAGACTACATAGGGAGTACAAAATGCCCCCTAAAGAAAAGAATCTTAGAACACATCAGGGCTATACAAAAGCTTGTTTCCTTCCCAGTGTAAGAATTGGCTTGGTAGTTTGGTTTGCCCTGTTCCCATCATGCACTGGGACAGGAACAGACTAATTTTCATATAGCCAGGTTCTGAGCTGGGATGGTGCAGTGAGCTAAAAAACGGTGGTGGATCTAGCCCTGATCTCTTGACTGGGTGAGAGTATTCTGCTTAATTCAGAGACTCTGTCCATCACCACCCCTTGTTGTTAAATATACAAAACAACGGCACCGCATATGCCATGGCAAAACACTTGAAATCGCATTTGGGAAAAACATGGCAAGATATCAAGTATTTCAGACTAGCATCCATCCCCACATAGGAAAGGGGGGGTGATAGACTTTTGAAATTGAGACGACTGAAGTCCAAATTAATAATCAGATTTAAGACCAAACAGCCCAGAGGATTGAATGCAGACGAGGAGATGCACGTACACCTATAATTACTTAATAAGACATTGACATTAATCCTGTGTGATCAAATTTGATGGCCTAAAAATGTTTATATGGGGGTCAAAATGTGGGGCATACGGCACTTACTCCGTAAAACACGAAGCAACAAAAAACAAGAAATAGTAATTGTTGATAGTCCTGTAAGGGGTGCCTACACATAAGCACAAAGGGACACTATGAATTAATTTTGTATAAGATTGTTTATTTCAGTCAGTAAATACATTCTTTGAGTAGTTCCATTATAAAATGCTGCCCACATTTACGACCCATTCAAATGAAGTATGAATAATGTTAAAAATTATTATTTAACATATAATCAAAGTAAAAACTACAAGGCCCATAATCCCTCACTGAGCAATTTGAAGTGAGTATGTATATAATGTGGAAAGAGAAAAGGGACATTTGTAGAACACTGCTGTGACCAAGAACGTTTGTTCGAAACGCGTAGGACGTTTGCTTGAGACCTTAATAAATCTACCGTGACTAGAAGAGTGCCGCGTCCTTGCCTTTGTTTGTGGATTACTAGGAGACACGCTCCCGGTCTCCAACGCGGGCACCAACAAAAGTAGTTCCCTCTGCTACGGGAACATTTGTAAAAGATATATATATATATATATATATATATATTCTCTGCTCGGCTTCAGAACTCGTTTTTCCAAAGAACCGCACTCGTGGAACCAATGTTTTTGCAGTGCTCACACCATAGGTTTATTCACAAAGGTTTAACAGACGCGTTTCAGCATTACGCCTTCGTCAGTGTCAATTACATTGTGAGGATTGGCCTGGGATAAAGCTACAGACAATCATGAACATGGTTGACGGACTCCATTGCTATTTGGGTCGCGCCATCTTGGAACATGTAAATACATATCAGCATTTTGGTACGTTTTACCCACTATTGGAAACTGAGTAAATATTGCCGTGTATCGGCATGGTTCCCCGTGTTTCACACATCCGGGGAAAATGTCGGGAGCTTAGAACCGTGTAGCCCCCTCATGCCAAAGTTTCCAAAGTCCATCAAGTCATGTATTGGCGAGTCCTATATTCCAGCTTACTCCAGTGCAATTTATTTACAGTGCTCCAGCCCCCCATGTTCTTCTGCGTTCAGTCTTGAAAAAAGGGGAAATAAACAGTAAAACTTAACTCAAATTTCAGTCTGTAATGTTAAAGTGTCTCATAGAACCAAAGGTATTTAAACCTGGAAGGGAATGCTCCTTATTATGCTGGGTGGTAGATGTCTCACTCAACTATTTCCCCAGTTGTACAGCCAGTTCTCACCGCTGTTCAATCCCACCGGTACTTTGGTCATGAGGTCTATAATGTACCTTGATTCCAAGCGTCTCAATGTTTTTAACCTGTCCCCACCTCTCTGATTTTCGGGCACACAGTCTAAGCCGAAGTATTGCAGTTTATTCCTGTCTCGTTGATGCACTTGGTCAAAATGTCTCGCGACAGGGTATGCTGGGTCAGCTTTCTCTATTGCCCTTTGGTCTTCAAGCACCCTGACTTTTAGTTGGTGGATCGTGCTTCCGATGTATCTTAACCCACAGGGGCAGACCAGGCAGTAAACTGCATAGCTTGTGCTGCATGTTAGGAACTTCTTGATATGTTTGGAAATGTCGGCGCCAGGGATGTCATATTTCCGCACTCTTTTACACCCCGTGCAGGCCTTGCATTTCCTGCAGGGGAAAAATCCCCCCATCTCTACAATTTTACCTGTCTTTTGTGTTGTTTTTTTGAAATGGCTTCTCACTAAGGAATCTCTCAGTGACCTTGCCTTCCGATAAGTGATCAGGGGCTTGGCTGGGATGTCATCTTTCAATATAGGATCAGTTCTCAGGATGTGCCAGTTTTTTTGCAAAATTTTCCTTAATCCCATAGAGTCGCTGGTATACAGTGTGATTAGGCAAAATTTCCCTTCATTATTGGATTGTTCTTTAGGTGGTTTCGGTTTTAGGAGGTCTTCCCTTTTAATTTTCCTCACTTTCTTTAAGGTTTTATCTAGAGACACCGGATCATATCCTCTTCTGCAGAACCTTTCTATGCAACCCTCTGCTGCTTTCTCAAAGTCCTGCTCTTTGCTGCTGTTCCTTTTCACCCTGAGCAGTTCACCGTACGGGATACTTTGTATGAGCCTTTTTTGATGGTTGCTGTCGGCTCTCAGAATGGAGTTGCCTGCCGTCGGTTTGCGGTACAGTGATGTATGCAACCTATTGTTGTCTACATCCACCCTCAGGTCCAGATAGTCGGATGTGGTTGAACTTATCGTCCCTGAGAAGTGTAGGTTACAGTTGTTATCATTCAGGATTTTTATATATTGTTGTGCCCCCTCCACCGTCCCTTGCCACACGATGAAGAGGTCATCAATATACCTGAACCACCGTATCACTCTCTCTGTTTCCTGCCCCTCAGTCTGAAGGACCATGGGCACCCGCTCCTCCCACCAGCCGTCGAAAAGATTCGCGTAGCTGGGAGCAAAGCAGGTGCCCATCGCGGTCCCAGAGACTTGTGTGTATAGCTGGTCGTTAAACAGGAAAATGTTGCTTGTCAGGCAGAACTCTATGAATTCTAGCAACATACGGTTGTGTAGTGCAAACCTGGCAGGTCTTTTGTTGAGAAAGTGCTCTACTGCTACCAAGCCTAGTTCATGTTTAATGTTGGTGTATAGGCTGGTTATGTACAATACCATCATCAGGTATGATGGATCCCATGCTACGTCAGAGATTTTTGACAAGAAGTCTTTGGTGTCTTTTACGTGGGATTTGAGCTGAGTTACCAAAGGGAATAGGAAGCTGTCTATGAGTTTTGACATGTTTTCTGTTAGTCCATTGACAGATGACACTATTGGTCTTCCTGGGGGCTCCTTTGCGTTCTTATGTAGCTTGGGCAAGTGGTAAAAGGTGGGAATCGTGGGGTTGTTACTTCTTAAGTACATGTTTTCTTCACTTCCCAACATAAGTTTCTTGTACTACTTGTTGACCAGTTTGTCGTATCTTGTTATGCCATTCTTGTACTGTTTCTCATCCGTCATTCGATAGTATTGTCTGTCCGAAAGCTGTCTTAGTGCCTCTCTTTGGTAGTATTTCCGTGTTAGTAACACAACGTTCCCGCCCTTGTCCGAGGGCTTGATTATTGTGTTCTCATCCTTTTCAAGGTTTCGTAAAGCCTCTCTTTCTTGTGAGTTGATGTTGTCATTCTTGTTTGCAGTTTCTCGTTTCCCTCTTAAGGACACCAGGTCGTTTAAGACAGTTTCGGAGAAGGCGTCTATTGCGTCTTAGGGCAATACGGGGCAGAATGTCGATATTGGCTTGAAACCACTGTCTTCTCTATCTCGAGCAATGTCGTTGATTATGGCTCTGTCGATGATGGTGTTACCCTGTGATGTTTGTGTGTCTGTTTCCATTATTAGATTCTCCAGATTCTCTATCCCTCTCAGATCTTCACAGGATAGGATGTCGGTAGCAGTTACAGCCTGATTCATGAACGGGCCGTTTTGCGAGGCTCAAATAGCGAATCATAAGGAATCGCTATTTGAGACTCGCAAAACGGTATTCATGTAGGAATCGCAATAGTAATTGCGATTCCCACTGATTCCTTATTTGCGATTAGCTAATTGCTAATCGCAAATAAGGAATAACTCCCCATGCATTCCTATGGGCCAAAAGGCCAATAGGAATGCATGGGGAGTCATTCCTCATTTGCGATTAGCTATTAGCTAATCGCAAATGAGATTGCGAGTACAAGGGTGCCAGGGGTGTCCAAAGGACACCCTGTAGCACCCCTGCATAGAAATGAACACAGGTGTTGCACACACACATGTCCAAAGGACATGTGTGTGTGTAACGTGCAACTCAGAAAAATGCATTTAAATGCATTTTTCTGAGTTTTCGCAATTTACCGCGAGGTTTGACCTCGCAGTAAATTGCGGCCCGAAATTGCGATTTCGCAAATGTAAAATGGATGATGAATTACATTTAAGGAATCTCAAATAGACATTCCTTAAATGTAAATCCTCGCAAATATGCGAATTAGCAAATAGCGATTTTTGCATTTGGGATGTTGAATCCCAAATGCAAAAATCGCACTCGCAAAGGGCCAGATTCTCAGAATCTGGCCCTTTGCGAGCCGATTCGGCCTTGATGAATAAGGCTGTTAGTCTCTTTTTCACAAATTTAGATTCTTTGGTGTTTATTCTTAGTTGGTGATATTTATGTAACTTGAGTTTCCTCAGAAAAAATGCATGCAGATCGATCCTCATTTGTGTATAGTCGCTTTTGCTATTGGGGCAGAAGCTTAGGCCCCTACTAAGTAAGTTCTTTTCTGCTTCTGTTAACTCCCTCTCCGATAAGTTAACTACCGTGAGGTCGTCTGTGTGAGTGGTAGTTACTTTTTGTTGGGCTTCCTTCTGTTCCTCCATCTCTGGGCCCTTCCTCTTTCTGCCTCCACCTGCACTCCTTGTTCTCCTCCTACTTCGTTTTCCGGAGGCTTGTTCTTGCCGCCTCGTAACCATGACTGGCGGATTACTGTGCATTCGTTGTGAAAAGGAGGAGGGATGGGTGTCTGTCCTCCCCTTTGTTTCCCGGCTGTCGTTCTTTTTCTTTGTTCCTCCACCGCCTCGCTGTCGGTGACTTCGGATTCCGATGTGTTCACTGGTGATACTGCGCCTTGGGCTCTTTTACGATCAACTTCTCTTCTCGGTGCGTCGTATTTCTTGGCAAATGTTAATATTCTGCCAGACAAGTAGTCGTTTTTGTCTCTTGCGTATTTCTCTTGTTTACGAGTTTTGATTTTTTCCTCGTATTTGTTCAAGCGGGTTTTAAGTTGATCTTTCAGAGTTGCCAGTTTCTCCGGTTTTTCTTCCTTTAGCAGTTCTTCCTCCAATGTCTGTATCTCCGCTAGAGTCTTTTCGCGGTCACTCCACGCGTATCTCACTAGTATTGCCAGTGTTCCTTCGCAGTACTGTGCGGTGTGTTCAGCCCACTCGGTTAAGAGCTGGGGGTCCGGGTTTTCGTAGGAGGGAATTGTGTACACTCTTAGACCCCTTGGTACCCTTTTGTGGTCTATATAACTCAGGAGGCTCGTAGCCTCCCACCACTTCAGAATTTCTCTTTCATAAAGTCTCTCAAGTTTCACCAAAAGTTCGTTAAGTTTTGTTTTGGGCTGTTGGGGGGCTGCGCTTGCACTAGAGCTTGCTGTTATAGTCTCTTGTTTTTTGAACATTCCTTTCGCTGCATCCCTGCGCGTATCCTCACAGTACATCACTTATGACATCACTGATGACAAAATCTACTGAATGTGGTTTGGTTTGTTATTTAAATATGTGTTATATATATATATATATTCACTGAAAAAAACATAGGTTTTACACACGTTATAGTTAGGAAGTAGCATTTGAAAAACCTATGAAATTCACTGAAAAAACCATAGGTTTGACACCAGTTATAGTTAGCTGGAAATTTTACTGACATAAAACCAATGAAATTCCACGTTATAGTTAGTTGGACTCACTATAACTTGCGCGTGTAATGCACTGCTGATGACATTACATATTATATCACTCATGACAAGGTCAGTGACATCACTTATGACACCATCCAGTGAATATGTGTCTTTCTAAAAAATAAATATGTTTTATATATGTATATGTAAAGGTCGAGGGAAGAATAAATGTTTAAATTATTGTCTTAATGAATGTTTTTTTTAAAAAGAAATGATTGGATAACTGGCTTATTAAGTGTATCTTAGTGAATACATATATTAGCGAGTATTGTTTAAATATTTGATTATATGTATCAGTGTTTCACTTTGTGAATAACTGGTTGCATGGATTGATGAGTACCTACATGTGTAGGTATTTGGGTTCTTAGATGTTTTTTTAGTATCAGTATGAGTGTTTCTATGGTTTTATGGGGGTATTACTAATCACATAGATGCATGAATGACTAACTCCCTTTTTGTATGTGTTTAGAAGACATTAATCAAAGGAGAAAGGATCACTTGTCCTGTACAACCTTTGGGTCTGCAGGAGTCTGTTAGTGTGGCGTCCCAATGTAAAAGACCCTCATGCACGTGATGGGTACGATGGTATTCAAGCGGTATATCTTGATTCTCCGCTGTATATGTCACGTGTGTGCATAATCATTGGGTCAGTGAGTTATGCAGCCTCCACCTGGAGGATCTAACCCAAGGTTGTGCCAGTAGTGAGCCAGTGATAGGGAATCTAAAAAGGCCCGGAAAACCAGATGATTGATATTTATTAAGACTGGGTTCGGGTCTAGTAAACTCTATAGGTATGCACCTTTTGGTGTATTATGCGTCATAGATGCACCCAGAGTTATAGGTTAAAAAATTTTGTGAAGGGAAGTAGGGAATGGTCAACATGTTTCTGCCCTGTTCGCCTTGATTAGGACTTACAGGCATTCGTCAGGACCGTTGTGCGACTGGAGTGAGGGAAAAATTAATCATAAAGTGCTCTCAAATAAAGTGATCAGAAAATAGGATATGTTAACCTGTTTTCCTTGCATAAAGGTCTCAATGTACCTGGAAATAAAGTAACAAAGATGCTTATATAACATACATGAGGAAGGGGGAAACAATTACAAAGGGACACAGATAAAGCAGGCTATCTGCTTAGTCTAATCACTTGTTAGACTGCATTCACAACTAAAAAATGGCAATACTTCATAAACTAACAGTATATCATGGCAATGTCAACTCTCTCATCTCACACTCCACGCTAGTGCAGTGGTTTGTAGCATGCTCAGAGATGGTGGATCATGCATGTCTTCTAAAATTCACTCGTGTTAAAGTTAAGCAAGGGTTCACTAAAGTGGTGTTTGTGTAAGTGATACCCACATGGTACTATATCGTATTTTTTATCCCTCGCAAATAGTTTTCTTGATGGTTAGGTAACAAGGTCTTGCTAAACGGTTTAATATAGTGCCAACAAACGTGTGATCAGTCGATCGTGAAAACTAACGTGGTAAATGTATTTCGTTACCTCGAGCGTCTATAGTATGCGCTCCTATCGGGTTCAGGGCTCGGGAAGGACTGGTGTGGGAGAACGGAATCTCAAGTTAATATCAGAAAAGCACAAGAATACTTGCGGTTGTGTTGTTTAGTTCTGATTTCCCTCGGTACCTGTTGCGTCCGTTCCTCGCGTCTACGTTGCAGACGCTGCTCGCTGTCACCCGGAAACAAAGAATTCTGTTTCCGGGTGGATCTTAAGGGCTTTCATAAAGGGGCATGGTTTGTGCACGGAGGTTATGCCCGGTTGTTATGGAAACCACGAGACCGAGGTGGTAATCGATCTCATTTGTTAATGTAGACGTTCCGTTTTAAGGACGAGGTTATTTTAATACAATGACTATTAGTAATTTGAGGAATATTTTGTGGCACAAGTCATTCAATTTATGGAGGGATGTTGATGTAGATTACCTTTCATAGTCATTATGCTTATTTGAAATATAAGGTGTTTTCTGGTACTGAGTAATGGATTTTAATCCAGTTACTTCCAGTGTTAGATTGAAACCAAGGGTGGTCCTTACTCATGTTTCATCAGTCCTCATGTTTCTTATATTGTTCGTGGAACACATTAGGGAGGTTGTTTTAATGATTATATTTGATAATCTTTGTTTCCGGGTGACAGCGAGCAGCGTCTGCAACGTAGACGCGAGGAACGGATGCAACAGGTACCGAGGGAAATCAGAACTAAACAACACAACCGCAAGTATTCTTGTGCTTTTCTGATATTAACTTGAGATTCCGTTCTCCCACACCAGTCCTTCCCGAGCCCTGAACCCGATAGGAGCGCATACTATAGACGCTCGAGGTAACGAAATACATATACCACGTTTGTTTTCACGATCGACTGATCACACGTTTGTTGGCACTATATTAAACCGTTTAGCAAGACCTTGTTACCTAACCATCGAGAAAACTATTTGCGAGGGATAAAAAATATGATATAGTACCATGTGGGTATCACTTACACAAACACCACTTTAGTGAACCCTTGCTTAACTTTACCACGAGTGAATTTTAGAAGACATGCATGATCCACCATCTCTGAGCATGCTACAAACCACTGCACTATCGTGGAGTGTGAGATGAGAGAGTTGATATTGCCATGATATACTGTTGGTTTATGAAGTATTGCCATTTTTTAGTTGTGAATGCAGTCTAACAAGTGATTAGACTAAGCTGATAGCCTACTTTATGTGTGTCCCTTTGTAATTGTTTCCCCCTTCCCCATGTATGTTATATAAGCATCTTTGTTACTTTATTTCCAGGTACATTGAGGCCTTTATGCAAGGAAAACAGGTTAACATATCCTATTTTCTGATCACTTTATTTGAGAGCACTTTATGATTAATTTTTCCCTCACTCCAGTCGCACAATGGTCCTGACGAATGCCTGTAAGTCCTAATCAAGGCGAACAGGGCAGAAACATGTTGACCATTCCCTACTTCCCTTCACAAAATTTTTTAACCTATAACTCTGGGTGCATCTATGACGCATAATACACCAAAAGGTGCACACCTATAGAGTTTACTAGACCCAAACCCAGTCTTAATAAATATCAATCATCTGGTTTTCCGGGCCTTTTTAGATTCCCTATCACTGGCTCACTATTGGCACAACCTTGGGTTAGATCCTCCAGGTGGAGGCTGCATAACTCACTGACCCAATGATTATGCACACACGTGACATATACAGCGGAGAATCAAGATATACCGCTTGAATACCATCGTACCCATCACGTGCATGAGGGTCTTTTACATTGGGACGCCACACTAACAGACTCCTGCAGACCCAAAGGTTGTACAGGACAAGTGATCCTTTCTCCTTTGATTAATGTATACTACTTGTGGAAACTGAAAGGATCCGCCTTTCCACCTCCTCCCTTCTGATTAGAAGATGTGTTTAGAAGACACCATATGTGCAGGACTGTAAGGGTGGTTGAGTGTGTATAGTTTTATATGCAAATAAATGGATGTTCAATAGTTTATTTGCATGTGTGAGTATGTGTGTGAGTTACTTTTGGATGATTGTCGGTGTGTTACAGGATGTATAGGTGTATCACTACATATGATGAGTGAGTATATGTATGAGTGACTATATAGAACTGTTGGTAAATGAGAGAATGTGTATATAGATGGTGGAATTACTGAATTGGTTGTTGTAACTGGTATGGGTATCTCCATTTTTTTGAAAATGTTAATTTCTATTTTCCAATATGTGTTTTAAGGGTTACCTTACACTGAAAGGAGGTCTGTCACTCTGTCACAAAGATGGTGTCATCAGTGATGTCATGAGTGATGTAATATGTAATGTCATCAGCAGTGCATTACACGCGCAAGTTATAGTGAGTCCAACTAACTATAACGTGGAATTTCATTGGTTTTATGTCAGTAAAATTTCCAGCTAACTATAACTGGTGTCAAACCTATGGTTTTTTCAGTGAATTTCATAGGTTTTTCAAATGCTACTTCCTAACTATAACGTGTGTAAAACCTATGGTTTTTTTCAGTGAATTTCATAGTTTTTTTGAATGCTAGTTCCTAAGTATGTAATCACGTTCGTAACTAGATAGTATCACCGCCTACACGTCCTGAGAAGCGCATGTAAAGTCATGTGACTTGAAAACAAGACTTCCAATTGGTTCTTAGTAGTTTCTGTTCTGGAATTTACACGCAGCACTCCACCCACTTTCCTCACAATCTTTTCTACTCTCAAGAGACAACAACGTCGAGCATCTTCCAGAAGACTTTGCTGAAATGGCTGCCCTACCAGATTCATCTTCCGAATCTGAAGGAAATGAGCGACCACCGTTAAGAAGAAAAAAGGAATCTTTCATTTGGCAATTTTTCACTTATCCTGAAGATCAAAAGAAAGTGAATGCGCCAAAAGTAACCTGCACGATATGCAATTCGGAGCTCTCAAGGGGAAATCCAAATAGAAAATATTCCTTTTCTATACACACCATGCTGCGGCATGTTAAACAAAGGCACCCTGAGCATTATGCAAAAGCATCGACAAGAGCCCTGGCCACGCTATTACCATCAGAGGTGCCCAGCACATCTTCTGGTGGACGACCTGTATCTCCATCGAGTGCTGAGATGGACTTGAGACCATATCTTGTGAAGGTGCACATGAAATGCAACGAGTGTGGAGAAATTCTTTTGTACGGAGAGCAGAGCCTCGTTCTTATTCAACTCAAAATTGAAAGTCATAAATGCCCCAAGAAAAGATACATTTCTTTACTTCATTTTCATACTATTACAGACTGAAAAATGTAGTAGCAACTTTAAGAAATCAAAAGCATTATAACACTTCTTTCCCCCCCCCAAAAAAAAAAAAGTTCTTTTCAGAACTAACTCTTTCTACCAAAACGTGCTCCAAGAGCATATTATGAGATATTTTTTCGCCGCTTTATTGTAGTGTGCGACCGGGTGCGCGCACCCTCCTATCGCGTACAGGACCTGACACTCCCATGTGAAGTCATGTGACTTCTAAACAACACTTCTAATTGGTTCTTGGTAGTTTCTATTCTGCAATTTACACGCAGCACTCCACCCACTACCATCACTTTCTTTTCTACTCTCAAGAGACAACAACGTCGAACATCTTCCCGAAGACTTCGGTACAATGGCTACCGTTCCGCATTCATCTTCCGAATCTGATGAAAATGAGCGACCACCTTTGACAAAAAAAACGGAGGCCACGCTATTACCATCAGAAGTAATCAACACATCTTCCGGTGGACGACCTGTATCTCCATCGAGTGCTGAGATGGACTTGAGACCATAGCTGGCGAACGTGCACATGTAATGCACGAACTGTGGAGAACTTCTTGTATACGGAGAGCAAAGCTTTACTCTAATTAAACAAATAATTGAGAGTCATAAATGCTCCAAGAAAAGTTAAATTTCTTCACTTTATTTGGATAGTATGACATACTGAAAAATGTCGTCGCAACTTTAAGAAATCAAAAGCATCATAACACTTGTTTCCAAAAAAAAAAAAAAAAAAAAAAAAGTTCTTTTCAGAACTAACTCTTTGTACCAAAACAAGCTTGAAGAGCATAGTAGCTGATATTTTCTCGCCGCTTTCTTATAGTGCGCGACCGGGTGCGCGCACCCACCTATCGCGTTGAGACACGCATGTGCAGTCATGTGACTTGAAAACAACACTTCCAATTGGTTCTTACTAGTTTCTATTCTGCAATTTACACGGAACACTCCACCCACTTCCCTAGAAAACCAGTTTATCGTAAAACTTTTAAAGCCTCCTCTTATGAAATATTCGACATCAATCACATAGCAGAGTACTAAATAGCACTATATACACTCCGTCCCTTAATTATAAGAGACGTATTGCTATGTAAAAGCAACTTTTGTTTTCCAAGATAATGTAAAATGCTGAGCCTATTACATAATTTTTTTTCACATATATGTTACTAGTCTCCTTCGAGTACTAACACCGTAGAAAATACCACCAATAGCGGTGATATTTTTTACACCGAGAACGGGCGATTTCTATCGCTTACAGCCCTTACAATTATAAAGTTTTATTTCCTAAGTCTCTGATCTCCAACTGTGCAACGTAGGTCCCCTGTGTGTCACAATAAGGTCCATAAACAAAAACTACAGAGCCAGCATTATAAACATACACAGAACCACAAAACGACAAGAGCCACCATGCTAATTTATATGCTTAATATAATAAACCTCTGAGAATAAATACATATTTCCGTGGCAGCCCATAACACAAATGTGGTGTCCTCTGACTCTGCTCCATTACCAAACACCGTAACTCCCCGCCCCCCTCACTTTTCACTAAACTCCGCACTCCACCCCAGCCGAACCCCCTATTACAAACCCCCAACCTACCCTCCCTGCCCAAACCCACCATGAACCTCAAACCGCCCCTAGAAAACTTATAAGACACAGGATTACTAAAACTCAAAGAATACGCAACAGCCACATAATGTAAATAGTACATAAAGGCACATATTTTTTCCAAAATACTATTTAAAAACATGTTCTATTTTTAATAAATCTATCATGCATCTGACCCTCTAGAACTGCTTTCAAAACATGAACTATAAACCTCTACTTTTCATTTTCAAACCATACACTTTCTTCTGACCCTCTAGAACTGCTTTCAAAACATGAACTATAAACCTCTACTTTTCATTTTCAAACCATACACTTTCAATTACATTATTTTTTTTACCCAATTCATGTAATGTTACAAACCTTTTCTAAAATACACCAGTCCGTATCATTTATAAGGATTTATTTTCAGTCTTCATCAGTGACACTTTCTTCACATATAATAGAAATCACTGTAACTTTTTAAACGACAATGCTAACGCGGTAAAAATAACCCTTCATTTGCTTTCCTTTAAGAATGCACACTATGTACCCCACGCATGCGTTTCTTAATCTTTGTAATTGGCAGCGAATACCGACCTTGAATCGGAAGACATGAACAAGACCGCCATTGTCACATTTAAAACTGAACGTTGCATCTGCTCACACACATATCTTTCACTAAGCTAACATTCACAGAAAACAGCATTGATGTAAAAAAAAATTGACCTTGCTTTACAACTCCCTCAAATCACTCCCTTATTTTTTAACGCATCCTCCAGTTCAAAAAAAGCTACTTTTTTAATAACCACTAAGCAATATATAAGTGACTAAACTCTTAGAAAATGTATCAAGTCATTCTGCTTCTCTCCACTGCATAGCCGGCGACATAATTCTGTGGAGTTGCTATACAACCAGCGGTGCTGCGCCGTTTCCTTTACCATCTTGGGAAATTCAAAATGGATGTCCCTCCTGCCTTCGCAAACGAGCCGGGCCACTTAGAACTATTTCGCCAGAGGATGCTTGACTACTATGGCATCTTACCACTCTCGACTTTGAATGCATCATATCGATTATCATTTCGATATTCGTATTTCACCTGTGTGCAGCCTGTATTTCATTGCCTGAGCTGTGATTTCACGTGGGCCCTGGATTTATGTCTCTGCAATTTGGTACCTCCTGAACCGAATTACAATCACCTCATGAATCCGTTACTTGATCATGAACAGCTTTGTTACAACGGAGGGTTTATGGCCTTTGCAGCGATACAAGGAGTTCTGGGTCATTGGAATATATTCGCAGCGGCGCAAGATTTCCTAACAGAGAGCTACATCGAAAAACCACCGAGCTGCCCAATGATGGTAAAAGACGCTCCAATAATGACAGATCATGAATGCTCCTTTGATCTTCTCAATTGGATGGCTGACATGTTTTCAGATGATAACAGTGATTTCATGTTAGAGGCACTTGCTGCATACTTTGCCTACACAATGGACAATTAACTCTTTCCTAACAGCGAGCTACATCAAAAACCCACCGACCTGCACTCTGATGGTAAAAGAGGCTCCGATTATAAGAGATTATCAGTACTGCTTTACTCTTTTCCATTGGATAGCTGACATAATTTCAAATGATAAAACTGATTTCCTGTTACAAGCAGAAACTACCTATTTTGCCTAAACAATGCTTCAATAAGTCTCAAACAACCCATTGACGTCCTCATTTCATTTTGGTTTTCTATATTCTTCATGTTATTTTCCATATTTTCTTTTGAAGAACAGACCTATTTGCTTTACTAACAATGGACATTATGATTTCGTGTTGTTTGACAGCTGATTCATAAAGTAATGATGTATAACCACTTGCATTTTCATATATCGTTCCTAAACTGAAAGGCCACAAACCTTCTTCCATTTATTAAAATATAATATACTTCCTTATAAGACTGTACAATGTTTTTTTCCAACTATATTCATTTTTCTTCAACTATAGCGTTTGTATTCCATTTCCTACTGACAATACCAATTACTGTGTTTTTTGCAATTTCTGTACTCAGATTACATAATGATTTGCCTTTAAAATAGTACATTTCTAAATAAACATTTCAAATATTCACGGTTTCTCTTTTAATCCATAATCTCAACTGAAATGATTTCATATTGAAAAACTATTCATGGGTTCCACATAACCTTAACTGTAGACACTGAGGACCTTATTTATGAAGACCTTCCGCCGCCGGGGCCTCATTTTTGAAAATGGGAAAAAGTAACGCACCGGTGGCGCAACGCCTTCATAAATAAAGTCCTGAATGTTTTCTTTTCTTGAACTCACTTACTGATACTAGAACCTCCAAGCCAATTACGGCCCGTGAACTCTTTCTTAGTAGGTCGCGCACCGTAAACACAGTTATACCACTGATAACATTTTTTTTTACTGTTACTAAGCACCGACACAGTTCCGCTTTACTCAGAGTTAATCACTGCTCCCACGCTTCTACAGGCCAGACGCTATGTCGTATTTCTCTCTTTATCACCCTTTCATCTCCACAATAACAAACAGTTGTCCTCCAGCCACCAGAGAACAGACTCAGATGCAGAGGCACCAAAGAGTGAACCCATCACCAACTGCCATCTCCGGCTGTTTCCATGGTAACACCTCATTCTGCACCTTGCTGAAGGCAGAGGTCAAAAGTTCATGTCTCAACGTTCTACAGCTAACTAATAACACTATTTTCCCTCCAGAAACACCTGCCAATCCACAACTCTGTTACATGTCTTGTTTTTTCACACCCAATAGTACTTTTCGTTTAACATAAACATTAACATGCAACGTACTGTTCAATCTCCACTTCTTACAATCAACCAATCATTTCTATTTTTTAAACCACACCCAGCCTCTTCCTTTTTCTTTATTTAGAATTTCAACTTCTAACTACCATTCCACTTCCAGAACCGATCGGAGGACGACTACAAATCCCTTGAAAATGAAGGTCTGGCTAATAGGACACAGTTATATTCACTGGAGTGAAAAATATGCAGTAAGCAGACGAATTTGCAACCTCAGCTTACCAAATGTACACATAACATGGATTTCCAAAAGAGGATTGAAATGTCACCAATTGATTCCATTGGTGAAAACTTTTATGCATCTCCCAGAACCAGACCTTATAATTGTGCACTGTGGTGGGAACGATCTAGGCACAATCACTGGGGTAGGTCTGGAAATGCTTCTAAAAGACACCTTTCGACAATTGATGACACTTTTTCCTCGATCTACCTTGGTATATTCCAATATATGCCAAAGACAGAAATGGAATTGGTCCAATCACCATTGTGCACAATTTGAGAAAGCAAGGAGACATGTAAATAAATCTGTTTCTGCGTTCCTCAGAGATTATAGCATGGGTTCTATTTACCACAACAACTTGCGCTACCACATGCAAGACGTCTATAGGAGAGACGGTGTTCATTTCACGAATGAGGAAAACAGAATCTTCCTCTGCAACATCAGGCTCTGCATCGGTACTTACTTATAAATGCAGAAAACACTCAATTAACACAAGGGCTCTTTTCAGAGCCACCTTATATCTAAGCACTTAAACTTCTGATTTACCTCCATTTTCACACTCTTGTAAATAGGTGTGCGCGACCGAGTGCGCGCACCCCGTATTTTTTTTGGGGGGAAAAATTATATCTTTTCGCGTTTAAGGGCCTTACTGCACACCCTGAGAAAACCTACGCAGGAAGACAATCTCTACCTTCTCCCCTTTCCATGTTTCAACGCTTTGAAATGAACAATATATTTACTCGCGTGACAAAATGGCGGACAAAACTTCCTGATTTCCTTCGAATCGAACGTTAACAGACGTCACACAGCCAAAAAAAATACCGCTCATGCGCAGCCGCTTGGGTGCGTGCACGCATGCGCGCCTATAGATATATAATTGACTTTAACTTTAATTTTCTCAACAACTACTGAACGGATTTACACCATTCCAAAAAAAGCGTAATCTGCGAGCCGGACTGTACAGTTTTGTCAAATTTCTTATAAATCCATTCACCCGTTCGACCTGTAGCCGAGTCTAAAGGTCCTATGGAAAATAACATGGAGAAAACACGTTTTGGGACCCCCCTTTTATCTCAGCCCCCACTTGACCAATCCCCCCCAAACTTTTAGGGAAGGAGCGCAGCGGACTGAGCCATCTTCTTTGAGAAATTCGCTAAGATTCTTCAACCAGGGCCAAAGTTATTCCAAATAGAATGTTGAGGATTTCCTATGGAAACTAGGTCCTAACTATAACTACCTACTGGCGACCGCCAGTAGGTAATATATATATATATATATATATATATATATATATATATATATATATATATATATATATATATATATATATATATATATATATATATATATATATATATATATATTACCTACTGGCGGTCGCCAGTAGGTATATATAGTTAGGATTTTTTCCCTATGGGATTTCTGAAAATTCTATGCCTAATAACTTTTGCGTTCGTGGACGGAATTGGCTGAAATTTTCAGGAAAATGGCACATTTTGTTTCTGAGCAGACCTTGAAAATTTGGGGGGGTTTTGTGGAGGGGGGGCCGAGAAAAAAGGGGGGTCCCAAAACGCCTTTTTCCCATGTTAATTTCCATAGGGCGGTTGGACTCACTTTTAGCCCGAACGGCTGAATGGATTTTCACGAAACTTGGCAAAATTGTAGGGACTGTTAGCCCGATGTGCCTTTGCTAGGTCTCAATATATGTGCTTCAGTGGATTTTGAGAAATTAACGTTTAAATCAAGATATATATCTGTAACAGCGCTCCGGGCAGCTATCCGGTTAGCGAACCTTTCGCGTAACGGAACTTTGCGATGAGAAGCTGATTGGCCCTCCGGTGTCTGTCAACATTCTAAACAGTCCGGAGCGGCCGCCATCTTGTCTCTCGGTAGGATCGAGAGACAAGAGGAGGCCAAAACAAAGGGGGAAATTACCATAAGGGGGCATAGTAGATCCTCGTTGACCCCCTAGGTTTTATGTGGAGGTTTTAAAAGGGCCTAGGAGGGTCCAAAAAAAAAAATTTTTTTTTGCGTGGTAAGCGCCAAGTTCGCGAACCGGATAGCTTTCTGGGCAGCGAACTTTATGGATAAAAGAATGAAAGACTTTTCTAATACTGTATGTTAATTGTTTGTTGTTTTTCTTGTTTTTTTTTGTTTTCTTTATTTATTTATTTTTTTTATTATGATTGTGTTTCATACTTTATTAAATTTTCTAACATTTCATTGTCAGAAATGTCATAATTTATTATAGGGTGTAATTGTTTTTCATTTTGAAGCAAGTTGTCTACTGCTTCAACACATTGTAGAAGTTCGTGGTCTCTACTGTCATCCATAAAGTCATCAAGTTTGTCTTGGCTGCTCTCCTTCAGTTCAATCGAAAATGAAACTTGCTGCTCGCCTTCCATTTTGCCTGAAATTTGGATTAAAAAAATATATATTAGTAGAGATAGGGCACTGTTGGGATTAATTTTAGATAGGCAGTTTTTATCAGTGAATTTATCTTTTGGCAGTGTATAGTATGAGAGTGGAAATAGGACTAAAAAAAAGTGTATGTGATTTAACCAAGACACTACTACTACAGAGGGATAGTGTATATGTAGCAGAAAAAGTCTACTATATTAAGTCATAGTGCACAATATATTAAATTATAACTTACCTTCACAAAGAAGTTGAAGTTTTTTGAAGCTTTTGAAATAGGAGGTACAACAAGAAGTAGTAGTCAAAATGGCTGTGTTTCCTTCTCTCCCTTTATATATATACAGGTATATAACCAATCAAATGTCAGGTAATAAAAGTAGAAAATGAAAGTAACATTTTCATTGGTTGTCAATTCCAACAATTCAGATGTGTTTTGTGAAGTAATTTACCTCACGGTACTTGGAGAGGTCTACAGGCTAAATGGCTAAATGGAATTTCAATGAAATTTGTGAGAATGGAAGGGATTGTTATGTAGTATGAGCTAATCTATATTTGGTGAGAGTGTTTCTAGTCGTTATTCTGTAAATTACTTTCCCGCCTTTTTTTAGGACCGCTTTCCGGGAAGCTGCCCGGTTAGCGAACCTTAAGCGTCACGGGAGTCCACCATTTTGTGTTTCGTTCGCATTAAGATACAAGATGGAGGGCAAATAATGTTTAGAATGGGTAGAAGGGGTCATGGTAGACTTATCTTGACCCCCTAGGTTTTCTGAGCGTGGCTGAGGAGGCTTATATGTGCGGAAAAAAATTTTTTTTTAAAAAAATTCCGCGAGGTTAGCTTTCGGTTAGCGAACCGGGTAGCGCTCCGGGGAGCGAATTTTGTGGAAAATTAGTGAAAAAAGTTAGAGAAAAATAATAATTGTGAGTGATCAGATGTAGGGTAGCTCTGAGAAGAGCTTTTGGGTTTATGGTACATTTAGGTACTTATAAGTAGGTACCAATGCAGAGTCTTAAATTCAGAATGAAAATTCTGTTGCCCTCATCTGAGAAGTGAACTCCATCTCCTCTGTAGATATCTTGCATGTAGTAACGCAAGTTATTGTTGTACAGAGAGCCCATTCCATGGTCTCTCATGTAAGCTGAAACAGATTTGTTTACATGCTTCCTCGCTTTCTCAATTTGTGGACAAAATTGGTTGGACCACCTCCATTTCTGTCTTTGGCATATATTGGAATATACCAAGGCAGTTTGAGGAAAAAGTGCCATTAATTGCTCCAAGGTGTCCTTTAAAAGCATTTCCAGACCTACCCCTGTCAAAGTGCCCAAATCATTACCTCCACAGTGCACTATTAACAGGTCAGGTTTTGGCAAATGCATAAAGGTTTTCACCAATGGTATCAATTGGTGACATTTTAATCCTCTTTGGCCCAACCACTTAATTTCCACATCTTGTAAATTGAGGTTGTGTAAATTTCTGCTCTCAGCATACCTTTGAGCCCAGTGGATGTAACTATGTCCAACAATCCAGACGTTAAACATGGTGGAAGAAGGTTGTTCTGCAGTCAGATGAAGTGTGGTAATGAAAGGGCAGTTGAAACAGTAGGAGTTTCTAAAGAAAAAAAACTGTGGATTTACAATGCTAATGATTCATTAGCAGTGATTGGTGCATTTCCATTTCTGAAAACAGAAAGTTAGGGTGCATGGATGTGTTCTTTGAAAGATGTAATTTGAATGGTCAAGGAAGAAACATTTAATGAAAGATTGCACTGGATACGCAGGTGCACTGAGAGTTCAGAGTTCAATTGAAACATTGTTGTGTGAATTTGCAAACATGAGAGGTCTTCCAGGAGGTGGTTGCTATGGAAACAAGGCAGACAGGGCAGAGGGGGGAAGGGTTTTGATTTGAAAAAAGTGAGGGAAGAGGTATGATTGGCTAATATGAGAGATATGTGAAAAGAATATCTGTATTTCTGTGCTTTCAATAGCTGCAGCCTTTGGAGTGCATCCTTTTTCTTCTGCTGAAGACAATTTGGTGTATTTCTGAGACTGTTTTCAAAACTCAAAAAATATTTGCTAAGGTGAGAAAAGATTTATTTAATTTAGATAGAGAATAGTATGATTTAAGGAGAAAATGATGAAGAAAGCTGTGTTTTTAAAATGTGGTTTTGTCTCTAGTGATATACTAATAGAATTAGTTTCAAAGAGAAATTATAATTGCATATTTGGTGTAACATTCTGGCATGCAGTTACACAAGATATTGTAATACATGGAGGCCATTTCATGGTCTGTTATGTAAGCTGAAACAGATATGTTGCTTTTAAAAACGATTTAAGAAATCAATTACATTTCTAGATATGTACTGCTAGAGCTTCATAGGTTGTTTTGGGCCATATTTATAAGGTATTTGAGTGTCTAAGATGTTGTGTTCGCCTTTTAAAATGTAAAGTGTTCCTCATGGGACAAGTGTCTTGTAAATACGCTCCCACTTGTGCTTGGCAAATTTAGATTTTGATTATGGGAGTTACCTAGCCATGTTAATAGTGTCCCAAAAATGGTGCTAGGGCATTCCAGAAAACACTTTCATGTGTCTCAAGGACATTTTTAGTCATTTCTTCATGAATGCAGGTATACAATTGATTTATATGCTGTGTTTAAAAACGAATTTTGAAATGAATTAAATTTCAGGATATGTACTGTTAGAGCTTCATAGGTTGTTTGGGGTCATATTTAGAAGGCATTTTAGTGTCTTTGAAGTTATTTTTCCCTTTTTAAATGGAAAGCGTTCCTCATGGGGCCCTGAGCAGTTCTTAGCCATGTTATTTAATAGGAAGTGGATAACATGGCTAAGAGCATTTGCTGGGAAATGCATGAATATCGCTGATTTTTCTGCTATATTCATGCATTGTGGCCGTTTTTTTTCACATTGCTTCATAGGTTGTTTGGGTTCATATTTAGAAGGCATTTTAGTGTCTTTGATGTTATTTTTCCCTTTTTAAATGGAAAGCGTTCCTCATGGGGCCCTGAGCAGTTCTTAGCCATGTTATTTAATAGGAAGTGGATCACATGGCTAAGAGCATTTGCTGGAAAATGCATGAATATCGCTGATTTTTCTGCTATATTCATGCATTGTGGCCGTTTTTTTCACATTGCTTCATAGGTTGTTTGGGTTCATATTTAGAAGGTATTTTAGTGTCTTTGATGTTATTTTTCCCTTTTTAAATGGAAAGCGTTCCTCATGGGGCCCTGAGCAGTTCTTAGCCATGTTATTTAATTGGAAGTGGATAACATGGCTAAGAGCATTTGCTGGAAAATGCATGAATATCGCTGATTTTTCTGCTATATTCATGCATTGCGGCAGTTTTTTTTCACATTGCTTCATAGGTTGTTTGGGTTCATATTTAGAAGGCATTTTAGTGTCTTTGATGTTATTTTTCCCTTTTTAAATGGAAAGCGTTCCTCATGGTGCCCTGAGCAGTTCTTAGCCATGTTATTTAATAGGAAGTGGATAACATGGCTAAGAGCATTTGTTGGAAAATGCATGAATATCGCTGATTTTTCTGCGTTATTCATGCATTGCAGGCCTTTTTTTATCACATTTGCAAGCATTTCTTAGCCATGTTATCCAATGGGAGGTGGATAACATGGCTAAGAGCATTTGCTTCAAAGGTTGTTTGGGGTTATATACCATTTTTGGGAAATTATTAACATGCCTATCTAACTCCCATAATCAAAATCTAAATTTGCCAACCGCAGGTGGGAGCGTATTTACAATAAATTTGCACCATGAAGAATGTAAAATAGCATACTAGATACTCAAATAACTTATAAATATGATCCAAAACATCTTATGAAGCACTAGTAGTGCATATTTCCAGAAATGTATTGGTTTTCATTTAATGATTTACTTCATTGGTAGGCCTTCACATGTTTTTTTACCTTGGTTTTTTTTCAGTGAAAATCTTATCTGCAACCATGTGTTGGCCTCACCTCAAATAAACAAAACAGGTGATGGACTGAATGTGGATCAATGACACACATTCACCCCAGTCCAAAGATCTGGGCCTAAACAAACCTTTAGATAGGCTACATCTTATCGTCATCCTGAATTAATGATTTAAAATATTAGGGAGTGATTTATGAGTGTTGTATGCCTGTTTTGTACCATTGAGTGTCATTTTTGTGATGCAGTGCTGGTGGAAAATATTTGCTATGTTAAATAATTAGTACAGCATTAAGTTTTAGATGACTGTTATTTATTTACTGTTTGGTAATAGTGGTTAATAACATTTTATATTATATTTTTTCACAGATTCAACTGCAGATTCTTTCATAGTTTGGAAAATGCCTTCCAGAAGTCGAATACGAAAGGCTAGAAAACGTCAAAGACAGCAGGATGATGTTTTATTGCAGCAGTCCTCTTCCCCAAATACTTGTCAAAACACCAAGAAAGGTCCGGGTAAGAGCACGAAATCATTCTTAAGAAATATTTGTAGTAAAAAAAATTTTGCTCAAAAAAATGTGTCTCTTAACAAAAAGAGAAGTAATTTAAATGGAAAGGAGAGACCCATCACAAATGTTACTGGTAGAGGAAGAGATAACTCTGTGCATGATAGTAGAAGGAAACAACAGTTTAGGGACATTCGACAACGAATGTTCCGTAATAGGATATTAGTTAATTTATTGAAAAATATTAAAAAGAAAGGCCAACAGAAAGCGGCATTTTATAGGAAGAAGAAAAATGTAGAGAAAATTATTGATCATGCTTTTGAAATCAAGCGAAAGTTGTTTATTTTGGTAATCAATAGAATTAGGAAACTAAGCAAGGTAATTTCTGATTTCAAAACAAAAAGTAGATGGAAGAGAGTAGTAAATCGTACTAACTTTTGTGAAGTTTTTTCTGGAGAATGGATGCATAGTTCAAGTTCTGAGGCATTTTTTAATGAGGAGACTTATTTTCAGGATAATGATTTGGTGCATGCAGTTGACATCAGTGGTCGAGCTTATGAAGTGAAGGATGGTTGTCCAGTTGAAAAAGAACTACTTGTGACAACAGAGACAGAAGAGGCGCTAAGTGATGAGGTTTTAGGAAGACGTCCTAAGGGTCCTGTGTACATTTGGAAGTGTAGTTCTATTTGCAGTGTGCGACAGGTTTCCATCAATTTGCTATGTGATTTTATACGGACATTTAATAAGAAAAGTTTGAAGCAGAAAATGAAGTTGTTGCAAGATTTAGATCCTTGCAGAGTGAGACAAATGACAGGTTTGCGTGGTCATTCACTGGCTTGTCTTTCCAGGAGAGTATGCCAGAGTGTTTTTCATCATTTCAGGATGCTAGCAGTGCATCATAATAAAGTGAGAAAATTAGTGAGAATGTTGTATTATGCTAAGAGTCCAGCAATTATGCTTAAACAGTTATGTGCTGCTCTTTTGCATGGTTCTGAAATAGATGTGAAGAATCTTTGTGAAGAAATTGAGTTTTGTTACTTTGGTAGTAAAGATGAGAATGTTCAAATTGACCCTGAAGTAGAGGGTAATGTGGAAGATAATGTACAGGTTTCCAGTACAGATAATTTTCAGAAGGAAATTGCCACGTTTCAGATGAAATCAAGTGAGAGGCCTAATTTCACTTGTGTATGTTGTCGACGCACTTATTATAAGAATCAGACTAAGGTAGTGGATTTATATGCAAAAAGTGAAAGGGAAAATAATAGTGAATGGAAGGATTTAGCCACATACTTGATGGTAGAAAATTATTTTGATTTGGGATCGGATCAACGTGTGTGTACTTATTGTTGTAATAAATTAAACCAAAACCAGATGCCTGCTAGGGCAGTTCATAATAATCTGGAATTGGTTGAGATTCCTTCTGAATTGAAGGATTTAAATACTTATGAATCTATTTTGATTCAAAGTATCCATCCCTTTCAGGCTATTGTAAGAATGGAGCCAAAGACAGGGAAATTGCCTCCAGCAGATTTACAGAGAGGATTAAAGGGAAGAGTTGTTTATTTGCCTCTAGATTTGAACAAAAACATTAACACAATTGGAATAGAAAAAGTGGAAGAGGAACCTCTGGTTATCTTGGTTAATGGGGTTCCGACAAAGAATAAGAAAATATGGCAAGATTTAGTGGATGTTAGGAAAGTCAAAAAGGCAACAGTGTATTTGAAGAAAAATAATAAGTACTATAAGAATGTATATGTTGCAGAAGAGGAAGTAAGTGATGAAGAGGATAGCGATTTGTGTGCTGGCCAAATTGAGAAAGTAGAGGCCTCTAAAAGTGAAGAAATATATGAACATTATAGTGTTCATCCTTTGCATTCCAAGGAAGTGATGGGGAATGCTATTGAGTTGTTTCAAATGAAACAAGCCAAAGGGAGTCCCATTAGTGTTTGGGAGGAAAGTTTGGAAGCTCGGTGTTTCCCACAGCTATTTCCCACAGGTCAAGGAGGAAGATATGATGAGCGACCTCGTGAAATTCCTGCGTCTGAATACCGGACTTTACGATTGTATGCAGAAGATCCTAGGTTTCGGCAATGCATTCCCTATTTGTTTCATCTCCTGTTTGAAAGCGATCTGTCTGGACTGTCATATGCAGTGAACCACATCTTAAAAAGTGGTATACAGATGCGAAACATCTCGGCAAGTGACTTTATGCATAAAGTCAATGTCCAAGACAGTATTTTGGATTCTCACTTAATTAATCTCATGGCGTGTCAGCGTGGTACTAATGAGTACTGGTACCGTCGTCATGGTGACTTAAAATGTATGCTGAGGAACTTAGGAACTCCGACATGGTTCCTCACTCTGAGCTGTGCCGAGTATGGCTGGGATGACTTACTTGAATTTCTACGAGAGGCAAATGGAAATATTGAAAACATTGAATTCAAGACACCTGGAGAACTGTGTTCTTTGGATCCTGTGAATGTATGCAGGTACTTCAATCATAGATTTGAAGCTATGATGTCTTTCATCACAAATAAAAAGAATCCACCTCTTGGAGAGGTGTTGGATTTCTTCTGGAGAAAGGAGTACCAAGCAAGAGGTGCCCCTCATATACATATGTTGCTGTGGATCAAGGATGCACCTAAATTTGGAACAGATCCGGATGACTTAGTGATGAATTTCATCGAACAGTATTCTACGTGTGCTGTTCCAAACGCAACGGAGAAGAAAAGTCTAAGAGAACAAGTTCTACGTTTCCAAAGCCATCGTTGTGGAAAGTACTGTCGTCGTAAATTCAGAAACAAGGACAAGTTCTACACCAAATGTCGTTTCAACTTTCCACGACCGGTGATTTCTAAAGGAAGAGTGAACAGTTTGATGTCTTCGCTGCGACATAATGTGACGAGGAAATCACCCAAGAATACATACAATTTGAAAAGGAACGAAGAGTCCAAGTACATCAATGACTACAACCCAGTGATTTTGTCCATGTGGAATGCCAACATGGATATACAGTTTGTGGCTGACAACTGTATGGCTGTGGCTCGGTATGTGACATCTTACATCACCAAAAAAGAAAAGACCGAACTGAAGGATATGTGGGAGGACATTTCCCATGAAAAGAGCCTCAGCAAGAAGTTGTACAGTTTCAGTCTGAAGATGTTGTCGCATCGAGAAATCGGAGCTTACGAATGTTCTGATCGATTGTCTTCAGCAAGTCTCTATGCCAAATCCAGGAGTCTCGTTTGGGCGAGTCTTGGTCTTGCTGCAACGCGAAATCGAGTTCTAAAACCTGTTCGGGAAATTGAGTATTTGGCAGAAAAGGAACCAAACAGTACCGACATTTTGAAGACCAACATGTTGGATACATATTATCCAAATCGAAGCAGTCACCTTGAGAATATTTGTCTATATGAGGTTCTCCAAAATTATATATTCAAGAGGAACATCAAAGAAGATATTGAGAAAGGAGTGTATGCTGTAATTGGAAGTGAGGGATGCCTGGTCAAGCAAAGAAAATGCCAATTAGTAAACCATCGAAAATTAAGTGGCGAATCTCCAGAAAAAAAGGAGTTTTTCTATTTAGCACTTTTGCAACTTTTCAAGCCTTGGCGTGCAGAAGAGGAACTGCTTGGAGATTTCCTCTGTTACGAAGACTCTTTCAATGCAGCCAAGGAGTCCATAGAATGTCCTGCTTTTTCTAAATATCAAGAAATGCTAACTTTGGAAATTGAGCAGGAAGCAACGATTGCAGCCGAGATTGCCAGAGACAGTTCTCAGGACAGTCAGAGTTCTGTTTCATTGAGTCAAGATCCACTTGGAGGACCTATTATCGAAAATGAAGCTGCCACTGCTATGAATGAAGTAGAAAGAGCCATGGCACATGCTCAGGAGGATTCAGTTAACTTACAAGACTTGGAAAAACAACTCAACGTTGAGCAGAGGAAAATATATGATGAAGTTACCAAGGAAATTGAGCACGGATTAAGTCATGAGAAGAAAGAGTGCTCGTGTACGTCGTTGAAGCCTGTCCGACTGTACGTGAGTGGAGAAGCGGGAACTGGAAAAAGTTTCCTCATTAAAGCAATCTCTTGTTATTTGCAGGAAAGGACTGAGTCATCGCTGTCTTGTGTTGTCACCCGCTCCTACTGGACTGGCAGCACATAATATTAAAGGTATTACTTTGCATCGTCTATTGATGCTGCCGGTGGAGCATGACAACAAATTACAATACAACAAGTTATCTGGAGATGCTTGCTGTGAAGTTTCAAGAGTTTTGAGGAAAATGAAACTACTTATCATTGACGAAGTAAGCATGGTTTCCAATGTCATGCTTGCCTTTGTGCATTTGAGAATGCAAGAAGTACTTAAAACTGAATATGATGTCTTATTTGGTGGGAAACACATTATTGTTTTCGGAGATCTTCTACAGCTGACACCAGTAAAAGGTCAACCTGTGTTCAAAATACTCACGCATGAAGATACCAGGAAGTGCCTAGGGAGCATTGGCAACGTCAATATATGGTTAAACTTCAATTATGCAGAACTGCATCAAAATATGCGTCAGGCAAAGGATGAAGATTACAAGAATATTCTACAAGATATTAGAATTGGAAAAGTGACCGAGCATGGGAAAGAAGCTTTAAATGCACGGTTACTGTCAAATTTGTATCCCAAACAAGATATTGTGCCTGAGAATATTTTTCAGAAAATTACTGAGAAGAAATCCGGGATATGTCTCATGCCAACTCTTGCAGAATGTGCCATCTTCAACAACAAAATGTTGAATTTAGAAAAGCAAGAGATTGTGAAACTTGAAGCTATCGACAAATTAGAGCATATGGGATCAACAATTATTTTGTCAGACAATTTGAAATCAAAATTGGATTCATTAGAGAAGACTATATCTAAAACAGCGGGTTTTGAAAAGACTTTGAATGTGTGTTTAAATTGCCGAATTATTTTGAGAAGGAATTTACATGTAGAAAGAGGTCTGGTAAATGGATCAATGGGTAATGTTGTTGATTTTGAGAAATACAGAAATAGAGATGGAATAGAATTTTTAAAAATTAAATTTGATGGCATTGAGGAAGTACAGCAAATTGGTCGTTGTTCTGCTAGGTTTTTGCTTGTTAAAGATTTATATGTTCGCCGTAAACAGTTTCCTGTTTGCTTGGCATATGCGGTGACAATCCATAAATCGCAAGGTTTAAGTGTAGACTGTGCATTGGTGAATATTGGCAGTTCTGTGTTCAAGGAGGGTATGGCATATGTGGCATTGTCACGAGTTAGAACTTTATCGGGATTGTACTTGATTGACTGTGATGTCACAAACATTTGTGCGGATCTAGATTGTGTTAAGGAATACAATAGGTTAAGAAGAGAGTATGCGCCACATTTGCCTCAATATCCTTTGTTTGAGAAACGTGTGGTAGGCCGCAAACGTAGAAATAGCAGTAATAGTAGGGAGGTTGTTGCAAAAAGACTAAAAGTCAATGAACCGAAAATTGTTAGCAGAAAGAAAGTGGATTCTGTTGAAGATGTTGTCGGTTTTCAATTTGAAAACAGTTCTGGTGTCAACTGCTATGCAAATGTAGTGGTTAATGTTCTCTTTTCACTAG